>NC_140582.1:545171765-546504265 GCF_964204655.1 Triturus cristatus
AGAGAGGAAGAGAGAGACAGAGAAAGAGTGTGAGAAAGAGAGAAACAGTGTGAGAGGAAGAGAGAGAGAAAGAGTGTGAAGGAGAGAAAGGAAGTGATGAAGAGGGACAGCGAGTGCCCATACTGTGGACAAAACCCTCACAGCTCACCTTTATGCCACAGCTGTGTCTCCAACCACGTGCTGGGACCTAGTGGAGCCCTCAAGGCCCCACATCTGAAACACAGTACAGAATTAGTAATGGCAGAGTATATATGACTGCGCACGCCTAAATCGCTGTCCCGCTGCTGAGCACTCAGACTGCTGCACCCCATCCACTCCCACCGCCCACAGGTGACTGCCTGCCCCTGCACACCCAGGTCTCACTGCTCACCTTTTTCGCGGACAGGGCACTCTCCACATCATGCAGCCCCGCTCCGCAGGCCAACAGGTCTCACATTTCGTGCTGTGTCTTCATTTTGCCATGGCAGAGGACATACCAGTGCACCCATCATCATCGCAGGTTGCACACCTGCTCAGCACTTGTGGTGCCACTTACTCAGTGACCAGTGAGGCCACGCTGTTCGGTGGCTCAGGCCTACACTGAAATGGAAATGGCGTCGAGCACGTGCTCCCGGTCTTTTTTATTGGGAGGGTCACGTGTCCTGTGACGCCTGTGCTGGATGGGTGTGGTGTGGGTGTATACTAGCCGTGAGGGAGTGGCTGTGGCGTACTGACAACTAGGGTGTGATCAGCAGATCACTGCAATGAAAATCTGGGCCATGTAGATTTGTTTTCCTTCCCTGTAAGCGCAAGTAGAGTGGGCTGGCCTGGCGTATGCCAGTCCTGCGTGAGGCTGTGAAGAATGACTCTGGAGCTATGGGCGTGGCTCCATCATGAGCTGTATGAGGAATCAACTGACGTGCCGCGGGTGTTCTTGTTGTAGTGCTGCCGTCACTCGGTTCGCAAGCGTCAATGTGTCACTCTGTGAGCCAAGTCCCACAACATGGCCAACAAGGAAGGTACAGGGAATCACTGACCCTACATTCATCCATAGTTCCACACAAAAAAGATGGTGGACATGACACATCTTTGTGGATGTGAATGTTTATTGCACATTCAGTGGAGTATTGCAGCTGTAGCAACACAGGACCATGCAAAGCCCAAATTCAAGTTTTTAGGACATGGAGGGCACCAACATATGTACTTATACAATCACTCTGCCAATCCCCACACACTTATAAATTCACTATGCACTCTCTTTACAGTTCTCTAATCATCCAGTCCCTACTTACATACTCGTACAATGACCGAGACAAAGTTACATCACCAAAGTTTTCTCCCACTGTCAAAGGTAAGTTGGTTGTATACGCTGTCCAGAGCACAATGTAATGTGGTAGGGTCCAGGGGCAGCATGTTGCATACATAATGAACACAGGGACACAGGTAGATAGTGGAACTGGGTACGGGCACGTGCGCTCGACTCCTTTTTATTACCAGGGTCACATGTCCAGTGACGTCTGTGCTGGATGCGTGTGGGGTGAGTGTAAGCCAGCCCTCCGTGAATGGTTGGTGCTGGTAACAAGTACAACAGTAATCATCGGATCACACATAGAGATTCAATTATAAAGGGTCTATGACTTGTGCTGCACTAAGTTAGAGGCACCAGATGTGAAATAATACACAAAAGATTCTATCATAAAGGGTTCATGACTTGTGGTACACTGAGGTAGGGGCAGCAGATCTGAAATCATACACAAAAGAGTCTATCATAAAGGGTCCATGAGTTGTGGTGCACTGAGGGGCATAAGAAGCATTCCACGTGTGCACAGCTCGCGATGATGCGTGGTCTGGGAGGGCTGCACTGGTAGCAATGTCTGTTGCCTACTGGACTGCGTCATCTGCAATTGCAACTCAATCTGAATTGTGAGCCCTGCTGTCCTCAGTGTAGATCGAAGGCAGTAGTCAACACAGACATCGAGGAATGCTTTTTGTGACTTCTTCTTGAGAAAATCCAACGACATAGAGTACAGTTCACTCTGCAATAAATAAATCAAAGCTGAATTTGAACTGTGAGCTCTGCTGTCCACAGTGTAGACTGCCATTCAGTGTTCCTTTGGACTTGCAAAATTAATTTGGTCATTGTAAAAAAGCTGTATTTGATTTCAAAAAAGTTCTTGATGCAAGGATACTAAAAGGATATTATTTTGGTTTCGAAGACGTTGTAGTTAGTTGCCTACTGGATCAAGACTCAAGATTTGATACACTCTCAAAATTGCCACCCTGAAAACTGGTTCAATGTGACCTCATGGCGAAGGTTCCAGCCTTGTGCAACCTTGCCGAGCAGTAACTTTCAGCCTTGACCCACTGATGGATTTTGATAACTAAAAGTGACTAAGTATGACGAGAAAACCTTGGACTAGAGGGAGACAGCAAATCTATCCCAGCAGCAAAGCAATCTCTAGAGCTATGAAATCCTGCTGTGCCCTTCCCAGAGCATTTGATTCCAAAGCCACTGATTTCAGTGGGAGCTAAATGATGACGTATCCAACTTTGGGGGACCGCTTCACCTTCAGCCTTGATCCTTGCCCCATTAAAAGACCTTCAGTATCAAAAAGTAGGCTAAGCCTCAAGGTAAAATCTTTGACTGGTGTGTTCCACTTGGCTTACCTGACTTCTGTTTCATTATTGTTGGCCCTAGATTGCACCTCCCTCCTGGTCAACCGTGCAGTGATTTGTTTCACTGACAGTTTCTTCTTTATGCTCTATTTGCCTTATAACTTTTGTGCCTTTTTGCTTATTAATATGTTCTTTATTTTTTTCAAACTGATGTGGAAACTTTATTGTGTTGATTTCATGACTTTAAAAATGTTGATGGTGCTTGAGCTTAGATTATATAAGATGTTAGGAAAATCCTTGGGATGTAAAGCACACAGATAAAAAAATTGATTCTCAAGGTAAAGACCAGAAGCAGCTGAAACCAGTATGGCAGGGTGAAACCATGATGGAGCTGTGAAAGAAACTATTGCCAGGAGCTATTTCAGCAATAAAAACTGAATTGTTACTCTACCCACAGGTACATAAAGCCTTCCACAGGGCTTAGAAGGTTAAGAGTCAAACTCAAAGGGCGATGAAGAACGCTCTGATCTTACTGTCTTTCCTCAAGGTGATGTTTGGTAGATGGAGACCTGGGATGGATTGAGGACAGGAGTAACCATTCAGACCCATGTCCCACACTATTGTAGCTGGGTATTTTGATGATGCTAGGAACCCTTATTCCTTTTGTAGGCTTTTGGAACTATAATTTCCTCGATTGGAATATTACATTGTATTTCTGGCTATTGAGAGATTTGCATGGTGGACCCACCAATTCACGGGAGTGCTTAATGGTGCAAGCATGGGCAGACAAAGGGGATGAACTTGTAGCTTATTATCAACAGCCTAAACTGGTTTCAGTGAGATATGAACAATGATTTATTAGATTTAAAACGAAGAGCCTCAATGCTCTGGCAAAATACCTGACAGTTCTAAGGATGTTGCATGACCTGAATGTAAACATATGTTTGTTTCAGGAAACCTATTTAATAAGAAACTGGTTTCACCCAAAATATGAGCAGTTCCCCAGACCGTAGGTTACTTCAGGTTAAGTCACAATGCTAATTTTAGAAAACTGGCATTTTCTCATCCCAACCATTTGGTGCTTGCAGCCTGTTTCCTGGCAGTTATTCTTAGTGTATTGTTACCAGACAGTGAGGCAAAAGACCATAGGTATTGGAAGGATGGGCCATCTCTGACTTGATGAGGGGGAGGAACTCTCATCTACCATACTTACACATCACAAAGACTCTGCATGAGCACACTCAGAAAGGGTTTGACACAAGTCTATTGTCACCCACAGACAAGCTGGGGCCAGGGCAGGGAATCAGGAAATTACAAACGCCTCTGGGGTGGAAACCTCCAGAACCTTCTCCCACTTTAAAGAGGGTACTAAGTATAAATAATGAAACCTCAGACCCAACTCTTCACTACACCTCCAGACCTGTGCAAGACTCAGAAAAAGAACTGTTGTGCTGCTCTGCAAGAAATACTGCTGCTATGATGCCCTGCTTCACTGCTCCATGAATAAAAAGGGCTAGACCTGCATCTTGATCCCAGGACCTCCAGGGTGACTCCAAGGGCTAACATTGAACGAATCACATGGACTCTCTCTCTGCTCCAAGTCTTGACCCCTCCTATTAGTGCCACCCTAATCCTGAACCGTTTGAAGTGGGCCTGAAGGTGCTCTTCCAGCTGCGCTGGGGTCCTTTAAGCAGAACCAACACAGTGCAGCACATCCTCGATACATGCCAACACATCGCAAGTCTATCTTCAACAGCAACTTCAACAGCATCCTTGATGATGATGCAGGACAGTAGCATCTTCAGAACCACCAGTGAGTGACTCATCTTCGATGCAGGACTTCGCATTGCAAGCCCCTCATCAATGGCATCCTTGAAAACAAAGCAGAACTCCGCATTGCAGCCCTGTAACTCTTTGGAACAGCCCCTGCATGAGATCCTCAACGTGGGATCTTGCAACGTTTGTCAAACATTTAATGTACTGTATTCAGCAGGCCTAACTTGGTTTCTGTATCTGGCCCATGCTTCATCGCATCAGCTTGAACATGTGACTTTGTTTCAGTCCTGTGACCAGATAACCATCGTTGGTGCTTTGTGCTTTTAGGCACTATTTTCACATAAATCTTTAAAATTCAAGTTGCTGATCGCGAGCATGGAAAATTAACCTCCCGGCGAGATTCTCAATGCGGGGAGGTCAGGTTTCTCATTGCAAGTGGCTGCGTATGCTCGCAACCGCTCGCGATGAGAAACTACCAGTCGGCGTTGAGAAGGCTGCCGCTCGAGTACAAATCTACTTGAGCGGCAGAAAACGACCGCTTGCACTGTGCATGATGCTATTCGCAATGATTGCACAGTGCGGACAAGCATCCGGCACTGTGCAATCAGTGCGAACAGCATATCCCTACCACACTGTGCAGTTAACGTAGCTATGCGACATTTTCAATAATTTGCATGAAATGGCCAATCTAGTTTCTGAAATGCACGTTGATCCTAATCGCATTGCCAGTACCCGATCACGCTGTCTAAACATAACCAATTGTAAATTCAAGAGGACTTTTCTAATAATCCTAACAAGTCATCCTATGTCTAATCACCTCTTGTACCATTTAAGCTTCCCTAACAGTTGAATGTGGGTCTCTGAAAACACTGTTCGAGAATAACTGTATCATGAAACTGTTTTCCCTAGGTTTCTCAAATGAACAGCATTCCTAAAGTATGTCTTCTATCATGCTGAATGTCTATAATGAAATATAATGAAAAAATCCCAAAATGCATTTTCAGCAGGATCATACAGATCCATTATTTCTCTTTTAAAGGATAGCTCCTCTCAAAGTGGCTCTTTCTTCCCCAGAGTGTCTGCTCTTTCTTTTCTCTCTCTCTTTCTTTATCATCATCTCTCACCCTAAATTATGGGTAATTTTCCCCCCTCTACCGTCAACTATTTTTTTTTCTTTAGCTATTCACTCTATCACAAAAGAGTACTGTAGCTTCAAAGGAGAGAAGGTCTATCTTTTCCCAATTTGGGTATACTAGTCACAGTCCAGAATAAGGACATCACAGAAATACTGTCAGAGCCTGAGGCAAGACCCTTCTTATGGAAGTAAAAGCCTCACACAGATATGTGTTTCATTCTTCATCATTGGCAGTCTCTCGCCACCCTAGTAGGACAGTACAACCAGGGCTGACTTGACCTACTGGCGAACCCTGACAGGGTGGAGTTCTTGGATAAAAACTACTGGACAAAGGTGAGATGCAGTTCAATTAAAAATACCTTGCAGTTCCCTGCTACATCACCTTTAATAGAGGGGACCTCAGGCATATCTAAAAACTAAATTGAGACTGTATCTATGATGACAGTGGATCAACCCATCTCTCTAAGCCAACATGTTTCTGCCCTAGAGTATATCCTTAACAGGTCTGGGGCATTCTTCATGGCTGTGGATCCCTACATTTCTCAGGTGGACTATTTGCAAAGACACAAATACTAACAATCAAAGAAAACCCAGGTGAGTCCTACCTGATGGCAGATTTAGGTATGATCACCTATGGGATTAAATTACGAGAAAGGACAAACATTAGGACTACCCTACAAGAACATACATTGAAATTGTGATCTTGCTGCGGGCAAACAAGTGACAATGCACAGCATGCTGCTACAAAATAACACATGTGATAATATAAGGAGGCACATACATATATGACGTACATGCACTAAAAACAACAAAATTCAGTCATTTTTTATGGCTGTTTAGACAGTTCCTATCAACAAGAGACTATCCCTCACCCAAGATTTTAGGGGATACCGGCATCCTGTTCTGGGAAGGGAACAATGTCCTGTATAATCACACACTAATGAAGATTTATGGAGGGTATAAAGATATTCTTAGGTGTAATCGGCACACAGTTGTTACCATACGGGATCTGATTGATAGCTACTGAGCGAGTATTCTATATCAATGTCCTTGTAAATGATTGTAGTGATTGAGTAGAGTCTAAACCAAAAGGGGACCATATCATTAGGGAGTGCATAGTGCATAAACAGGTATACACTTGATAGAGCGTCATAAGATTCTGAAATTTGTAGGGGTGCATCATATTCACCGTTAGTCAGCACCCGCATATTAATCAATGTATGTTTAGAAGTGTCATAGAAATGTATTGATGTAATCGTTTAACTTAGAGGTGATTAGAAATGTGATAATGTTTTTGTGAGGATCGATGTTGCAAGTTATTGTGAATGTATTCAATAAAACGAATAATCATTCGTTTTTGTACAATGCAATGTATTAGGCTTAACGTGTGCCATGTTAAAGTTTTATGCGCAGGTTGCTTATCCACGTATATGAAAATAATGAACTAATGCTTAGAGTGTGGTTTACTAGTGTGTTTAATATTGTAAAGACTTGATCACATATGTCAAAGAGAAGGCCTGTTCATTCCTTATGTTAGCTAATGTTGTAGGCCGAAAATGATTCCCTTGGTAAAGGCTTTGGGTTACAGGGAAATGTAAAATCTTAAAGATGTGAAATGGCTTTTCTCGTTCCCATGTTTCTGTTGCAGGTGCAAGGACATTTAGCTCGTTAGAGAGAATAGATCTTTGTTTTAGGAGTTAGGGTGCTGTGAGAAGCCAACAGGGGAGTGCATCGGAATGTGAGATAGATACTTTTGCTGCGCAAGGTGCCTGGGACTCAAGGTCAAGCTAACCGTCGTTGGATGCAAGACAACTTTGTGGAAAACTACAGAGAGAAGACCTAGCTGAAGAGGTGTGCCGAAGGGTGTGTTCTGTGATTTTGGGGTTTTGTATTAGGGACAGTTCCCCGTGGGTTGAGCAGATGAGGTTTAGATGGGAAGCTAGAAGGAGCATCTTAGAACGAGCTCTGCCTAAGTGAAGGCACTTCTTAAAGGAGTCTTCACTTCTGACACCTTTTCTTTGATTCTCTTGCCTGGTATGGGAATGCTAAGTAGGGATGTCACCTTAGAGGTAGAGTAGGGACAGACTAACGTTTTTCTTTTGACTAATGATTCCAAATTTAGATATTGGCATTACAACCGCCTTTTTAATGATTTTGGAGTCAGTGATTCTCTTTGTATTAAGTCGAATGAGAAATTTAAGTAGGCTCTCATTTGTATTAGTGCCCATTTACCTTTTGTACCTTGTATTAAGGTGTTTGTATGTCCAGTTGTTTTTGGTTGTAATAAAATCCTAAACATTTTAGATTTGGAGTCAGTGGTCCTTTCCAAATGAAGTCTAACAGTGGTAGATATATTTTGATAATTGTGTTCATCCCCTCCACGCTATCTGGCAAATAAAAAGATCCTGGCGACCTGGGAGAATTCTTGGAGATAACCAGGTAGGCAAGAATCCGGCCTTATCACACTCTTTATTATAATCTCTTTCTTACATGTCGCCAAGTAGTAAAAGATGACATGCACACTGGTCAGAGGCCAGCATAGGTTCAGGGTAGCCCCCATATTTAAATACACCTGACTTTTAATCAACAGATCATTTGATGCAATGCTCGCGATCTGGCGCACCTCTCATATTGTGTGCAGCGTAGTCACTGACTACTACAGGAAGTAATCTCTATAAACATGGTTGGTGTGTACTTTTTGGAAAAATAACCGTAAATAGCGAGCGAAACACAAAAGACACACCTATTGCCGTACATACATTCACTCAATGGGGTCCCATTGGCTAGTGCCATGCACATTTGGTCAAGACTAGAGCCAATCAGGTACCACATTTCAAGGCTAGAGACCGTACCCGGTACGGGAGGCCCGCTGGCATACACAGAAATACCACTTAGTACATGAAAAGGCCCATTGCATAGTTCCACCTGAGCGAGTATGGATTGGGTCTGCGGCCGATCTGCTTTTGAACTAAGGCCCACATGCATCAAAGCAAAAATCGGTTGCAAACGTGTAGATTCTCAGAATCTGCCCCTTTGCCACCGGTATTTTTGCATTTGGGATGCATAATCCCAAATGCAAAAATCGCAATTTAAGTAATCTCTAAATTGCGATTACTTGAATTGCGATTGCATTTAAGGAATCTCAAATTGAGATTCCTTAAATGCAATGCATTAAAGTAAAAAAATTTGCGATTTTGCTAATAGGGGGAGCAAATTACCATGAAGTTGAACTTCATGGTAATTTGCAAAAACTTAGAAAAATGCACTAAAGTTCATTTTTCAAAGTTCCATTTTACACACACACGTGCCCTTGGGGCATGTGTGTGTGTAAAATGTACTCATATGCAGATTTCAGGGGTGCAACAGGGTGTCCTTTTGACACCCTGGCACCCTTGAAATTGCATGAGCAATTTGTGATTCTCTAATTGAGAATCGCAAATTGGGAATGTCTTCCCATTCATTCCTATGGGCCTCTAGGCCCATAGAAATGAATGGGGAGGTATTCCTTAATTGCAACTCGCAATTTGCGAGTCGCAATTAAGGAATGTTTAGAAATCGCAATTTTTTCAGCGATTTCTACATGCATAGCCTTTTGCTATTCCTTATTAGCGAATCCCTATTTTTCGCTAATAAGGATTCGCAAATGGCATTGTTGATGCATGTGCCAGTAAGTGTGGATGCTGCATTCATAGCGAGTGGGCCCACGTGATGCGTAGCACAGCAGCATCATGTGCAGTGCAGTAGTTAGGAACTGTCGTCTCGTTTGCAGTACTCCTGCCCTGCAGGATTTGTTTAGGCTTCCCCAGGGAGTGGGTCCTTATTAATTGTGGTAGGCTGGCAATCTTTTGTACAAATCTGGTGCCTTTGTAAATAAATGGTAGGGAGCTTGGTGGGAAAGGCGGGGGGAAAACATATTTCCCTGCTCACACGCTTGCTCCCAGTCAGCTCCCCCAATGATACTAGAGCTCCTGCTTAAATTTTTTAAATGAAATATTTCACAATTAAAAGTTGTGAAGTGGCATCAGTTTTAAAAGGTGTAGGCTAATTGGCTAGTCCTGGTGTTTTCGAGCTTCTGCCTACAAGCAGGTTAGCTCAACATTTTGGGGGCGGCAAAGAAGAGCATTCATGTATCAGTAGGGTGTCTTAAAAGAATGACAATTATACATGTTTTATCCTAAGTTCATGTATTTATATTTCCCCATGGTATGTCATCGTTAAGTCGTCAGAGGTCTGTCTGCAGCTTAAAAACTCATCTTTGTTCAAAGATCAGAAGGGGTTTGGGCATATCCTCTTGATACTGTTTCAACTTTTTAAGTACATACCATTCAATCTCGTCTTCACCATTGTCCTATATCTATGTAGTGCTTCATCAGTTTTGTAGCATCACGTCTGCACCTGATGGCAGTCTGGTGCTCAGTAATGCAGGGTCGCACACATCTGGTTGTCATGCCAATATGCATTAGATTGCAGGGCCATTTTATTATGTACATCACGTTCTTGGCGTTACAATTCATCAGACTCTTAAGTCTCCATGGTGTTCTTAAGCTAATATCCAGCACTTTAGTTCTTTTTGTGAGCGGACAAACACTGCAATTCCCACTTGGGGAATAACCCACCTCTAGAGGGTCGTCTGATTTGTCTGTTCCGCGGTTCCTTTCGGGTGAGTGCGTACTAGTTTTTCCTTTGATGTTCCTTGTTCTCTTGATGGATTGCATGGGTTTACTTAAATTCAGCCCACGTGACTGTAGGATGCTCCAAATTTTGTTGATAATGGCCCTTTCATTCACTCTTTTTATCAGGTGAGGAGATATTTCTTCTCCGAAAGTTTCATAGATAGTTTCCTTGCATGTGACTTGTAGTCCTTTATTTCTGAGCAATTGCATGTTTAGCACTAAAACTGTCCGACTGGTAAGTTTTCCTGTAGTGCACGTGAGTGAAAACTCTCAAACCTTACAAGATCGTTTTGATCTGTTGGCTTGTGGAAGACCTTCAGATATCCATTGCTTTCTCTGATCAATAGGTCCAGAAAAGGTAACCCATTTCCTCCTATGGTGGTTGTGAACCACAAGGAAGCATTCAATGTGTTAAGCCACATTCTGAACTCATGGGGTCATCTCATGGGCCCATCTGAACTCATCCTTAGTACCAGTCCAAATAAGGAGCACGTCATCTATGCAGCATTTCCACATTTATGTCTTATCCGGAAATAGGTTAGTGTGGTGTAAGACAGACTCTGATTCAAAGGAGTGGATGTGAAGGCATGCCAGACGCGGGGAAAATGTGCTCCTTGTGGACGTCCCATGTGCCTGGAGGAAATGTTCTCACTTGAATTCAAAGTAGTTGCATGTTAGTGCAAGGTGTGACATTGCAAGTATAAACATGGGTGGGGTGATAGAGTCCCACTCTGTTTCACTCAGGATTTTGTCCACTACCTCCAGGGTGGGCTTCTGAGTGATGTTGGTGTATAAGGACTCTTCGTCCAAGCTGACCGGTAGTTCTCTTTTACAGTTAAAAGTATGTCTTTTATCAGATTAAGGACATCTTTTGTGTCTAGTAGAAAGGTCGGCATTTTTTCAGCAAAGGCCAAAAGAATACGTCACAATATTGTGCCAAAGGTTCCAGGATGGACCCAATGCCTGAGACTATGGGCCTACCAGGAAACTGGAACCTTTCTTGTGGACCTTGGGAAGGATGTAGAAGTAAGGTACCTTGGGTTGTTTCAGGGTAAGAAAGTCTGCCTCGTATTTTGTGATCCACCCATTTCAGGTCCTTAAATACTAACTAAGAAGGTAATCTCTTCTTAAATTTAGGGGGTTGGATCCTTAGCTAGTCATTTGTAATTTTGGGTTTTCTTTAGCCATACATTTTTTCTCTTTCTGCTGTCTATAACTTACTACCTGTAAGCCTGCCTTTACCTTTGTGCCTATGTTCCTACCTGTATTTATTTATTTATTTATGCATTTTTATATAGCGCGTACTTTACCCGAAGGTGTCAGAGTGCTTTGCTGTAGAACCAGTTATTTACTTAAGGACTTCCGAGGACATGCATTACATAAAAGATACGAAAGAGATAAACTCTCAACTCAAAAAGAATGATAGTAAGTACATATGTCTACTACAGATACTTGTGGTTAGAGATACATATATATAAGTTGCAAATTCACTCAAGATTACATTTTAAAATGAAATGAAGTGATTAAGGTTGGACAATTATATTTTACATATTTACAGAGCATGATCTTCTCACTATTGCTGGGGTTCTTGCGGTGCTAGTTCAGCCAGGTCTTCAGGGTGCTGTTGCGCTCAAGGGCAGTGATCTTAGGCCTGGAGGGATCCCCGAGCTGGTGATGGCCGTAGGGGTAGCAGGCTGGGTGGGGATGGGCAAAGGCAGCATGCTGGATCCCGGGGCTCTTCTTGAGCTCATGCTAGGCTCCGGCTGTGGGAAGCGGGGTAGCTCAGCACTGTAGGGCATGAAGGCTCCATAGCCAGTGTAGGAGAGTTTGTGAATGGAGGAAAGGTAGTCATTGATTCAGTACTGTGGGATATAGACTGGTGTAGTGGGGGCCGGCCAGACTGTGGTGTGTTGCTTGACGGCTTTGATGGGTCAGATATGCTCCACGCCTCTTGTCCACTCTATGCTCCCATTGCCTGCCAGATTACCCTCCGGTGCTGGCCTTTGTGCTTGTTGGGGTTGCTCCCTCTTCTGTCTGTTCAGGAAGTGAGGTTGTGTGCACTCTGCGCCCCCGGGATGCAACTCCCAAGGGGCTTCTGCCCCCAGAACATCTTACCCGTTGCCACGTGGGCAGGCAGTAGACACCACGCAGGACGGTGTGGTCTCTACCCTGAGCACGCTAACCTCCAAATCAATCCAGGGTACCACCTCTGTCCCTCCACTTTGAGCTGCTGACGTTCAGGATAGGCAGGTCCGTGCTACGAAGTCAGGCCTCCTGCCGGTCTCAAGTACCCATAGCGCCACTGGAGCCTGACCTCCATGCCATAGGGTAAGTCTTCGAGGCATCTGTGAGGGGGCTCTCTCACTACTCCATTGCTCCTGCTGCTAGTCTCAAGGTCCGGGCATCTCACAGCAGCAGGCCTCTGGTGCCGATGTGTCTCATTCAGCCTTTTGTCACAGCCCTCGTCTGTCATCTTGAGGGTCGCACGTGCCCCCGAGGCCATCAGATGCTGACTGCTAAAACCAGTGCTGTTTGTTGCTCTGGACATGGTACTCAGTATTGGGGGGTCTAGAGAGGTTTTATCTGAGATCTTCAGTGCTCTTCGGGCCCCTATCGTTTACAGGATGATATTGAATGGGGGATTCTAGTGTGAGCTCACATTGTGACCACCCCCTCTTGGAGCACCGGAATTCCTAATACCTTTACACAATCTGTACCCCAGCTGAAATATACAATTACTTTTGGCCCTTAATATCTTAAAAACTACTGAATGGATTTATGCCAAATCACAAAAAGCACAATCTAGCTTCCTGCCAAATTTGGTGTAATTGCCAACACCTGTCTTATAGAAGTCTATGGAAAATGCATAGAGATTTTATGTTTTTGGACCCTTCTGATTTTCAGCCCCAAGTGGACCTTCCAGAAAGGAGCTGAGGTGAATTAACTTTTTTTTAATCAAACTGTTGCGAAGGTTCACCAAACTGCGCAAAAAATTATTAGCAAACCAAAAAATGCTCTGTCTATGGAAAAGAGACCTAACTATAACTACCTACTGGCGGCCACCAGTATATATATATATAGCCGGGTCTGGTGGCTCAGTGGACTAATGCATCCACTGTAGGGGCCTGTGTTCGACCTCATGGTCACAGGTTAAAATCCCGGCGGGTTCACTCAGCCTTTCATCCATCTGAGGTCGATAAAATGAGTACCTTTGAGTTGGGTAACAATAAACAATAGTTATTCAGCGCCAAGATACCCCGTTTGGGGTGAATATGCACTTTATAAATGCACGTTATGTTATATATATGTTTACCATTTTGCCCTGAATTGAGGACCTACTCAGCAGCAACCAATTCATCTGAATTCTTTATTGAAGGGAAACTGGCATTTTGCAGTCCAAGTGATGACTGTGCCTGATGCGTTTTGGAGCCCCCAGAACCTTAATCATAGGCAAATCAAAACTTCTCAGCAGTTCTCAAACACTCTAGTATCTGCATGCAAATGAAATCAGCTGCCCTCTGGTGGGACTCACAGGTGAGTCACTTCCCGATGTATGCTGGAATATGAAGTATGTTTGAGTTAGTCCTTGCCCTTCGGTGGGTTCTGCATTTTTGAAGTTTAATAATTCACATTTAAAGCCCTTCACTGGGCCTCACAAAGCAACTTGCTTGGTGTTAATCACAAGGTTGCTGTGCTGCTTCGAAGTTTGACACAGTTCCAAGCCCCTGCAGACCCATGCTCTGTTTCAATGTTGGTGCAGTCCTCCACAGCCAGACTGCCGTGAAATATGTTGCCATTGTGCCCTGAATTGAGGACGCACCCAGCAGCAACCAATGATGTGTTTCATAGCCCCCAGCAGCCGACTTGCTCACCAGTAAAATGTTCTCACTGAAATGTCTAGCTACCAAGTACTTTGGATCACAGTGATCAATGGCCCTTAGCTGTTCAAAGACCCTCTTCTTGCCTGAAAATGTAGTGCTACCGACATATCGCAGTCGGCTGGGACAATCCAGGAGATATATCACCAACTATAAGCTACAAGTATAAAATTGGTTAATGGTGAGAGTGTTGCCATTCATGCTGTAACATTCCTTTCCAGTGTCGCTAATTTTGCAGGCCTTGCAGAGACCACATTGTAAGAAACCTTGAAGGTTATGTTCTTTGATGCCCATGGTGAGACTTATGTCACCATGAACCCAGGCATCTCTGTGCTGGCCCTGCGGTAAGTGATGCTGAGTTTTTCTTCAATTTTGTTACCGATGATAGGGTCACATCTGAGCATTCCTGCCTGTTGTCAAAGAGGATACATTCTCTGTTGACTCCTTTTAGGCAATTAATTGCCTTTTGGAGAATCCCAGAGGGTAATCCTGTTCCCTGAAGCATTGGACCATCACCTTTTGTTCATTCAGATAGGTTTCATGGTACTGCATTTTCTTCTTGCACTCTGTAGTTTCCAATTGGGGATTCTCCATTTCAGATTGTCTGGGCATCCACCGAGGGCATGAAGAAGACTGTTACCACCAGTAAACTTTCTGAACAGATGATTGTGAACCTCCTTGTTGAGTATCCCTAATTTGACATCAACACATTTGATGCTAGGCTAGCTAGTGCTATGAGTGAAAACCAGGTTGAGAGTATTGTTGTTCAGGTTTCTGACAAGCTCTGTAGCAGAGGTACTAGTACCTCTACATAAAATAAAAGGATCATCAGTATATCTGAGCCGAAGAATGACTTTTTCCAGGTCAGTAGTGAGGATGGTATCACCATATACTTGCTCAACCCACCAGCCCAGGAACAGGTTAGCAAAACTGAGGTCAAGGCAAGTACCCATCGCCGTGTTGAAGGTTTGTCTCTATAGGATGCCATTAAAGGTAATGATGTTATTGTGGAGACGGTATCTTATCATCTCCTTAATCATCTCAGTATGGGGCAAGAATTTGATGTGTCTTGTGTGCAAAAGGTGTTTGTATGCCACAATACCTTTTTCATAATCAATAACCGTATATATAGAGCTGATGTCAAGTGTCATTAGACGGAAATCATCTTCCCATAAGAGGCCTGAAATTTTACCCAGAAAATCTTTGGTGTCCTTCACATATGAAGGGAGATTGATAACAAAATCCCTGAGTACTCCATCTACATACTTGCACACATTTTCTGGGGCACTGCCAAGGGCATTTGTGATGTCATTTTGCACCATGGGAAGAATGTGACGTATAAGCAATTTGGGGAATTCTTTTCTGAGAAAACAATACTCATCCCAGTAGAGAAGTCCCTTGTCCCTCCATATATGTAACTTATCATCCCAAAGAGTGGGGATGCTCCTGGCCGAGGTGGCCTTGTCTGTGACTTCATAAAAGTTGTCTTGTGGCTTCTTTAATTGAAGCTTCTCTTTTGAGAAACACAATGTTGTCACCTTTGTCTGTTGGACATATAATAACATTCTCATTAGCTAGAGAGTCTATGGAATTCATCTGATCTAGGGATATATTGAAATTCCTCTTCAGGTATTGATGCTTTCTAATGTTTGTGAACACCCTAGTGATGAACTTGTAGTTCACAGTTTGTGATATATATATCCTGGTTGGTCCCTGCCAACTGTGATATACATATGCATGAAGTGGCACTTCATTCACAGCCAAGAAGATGGTCTTTGAACATCTATGGACCATTGATCACTGCAATCCCTAGTACCCGGCACCTAGACATTTCCATGTGAAACATTTCAGTGATCACACCAAGTTGTTTTTTAATGCCATTGAACAGATTGTGCATACTCCCAGAGGTGGGGATCACACCATCAGACTCAGGAAACAAGAGCTCCAAGTGATCATTATGCTTGATACCTGTGTCCTGGGGGGCTTAATTTGGATGGGGAACTGAATATACATCTGTATATTGAGTATTGTTCCATATATGTATGCCTGTGCCCCCTCTCCAACTAACTACTGTTGCAGAATCAGTTTTGTGCTTTACTGTCTTCTTTGCGAGCCCTTCTCTTTCAGACACAGTGTTTTATTTCCCACAATAACTCTGCCTTATTGTGTTCTTTTTTTGAGAAGTAAAGGAAGGGGAACTCTGTGGCAGCCGCGAGAATCAGCTGGACGGGTCCCCCTACCCATTTCTTTGACATCACTGCAATGTTGTTTTAGTTCCACACAAATGAGATTTTCTTTTTCTTCCTTTTTTAATTTCACTTTATTATCAGGTGCCTTGTACAACATATTTCTGTGGTATACATTCTAAGGGGGTCATTAGCATGTCCGCCCGCCATACCCCCGGGAAGTGGGACCGCCCGCAATGCATGCAGTGGTCCCGCACATCCCATTAGGATGCGCCCGCAACACTGGCGGGCGTATCCCGCATCTTTAACATTACGGCGGGCGGTGCTGCAAGTGCTCTACCTCCCATAGTTCACTGCTCATAAGGCCTGGCCACAGTCAGTCAGACTGACTTTTTCAAATGGTCACAAGCAACACTAAAATAAAAAAAGGAGCCTATTGGCTTTATCAGGGGTGAGTATGTGAACATATATGAAGCAGATCTATCAGCTTTATCCAAAAATCACCAACAACTTTAATAGAATATATGTTTCACTAACTCACACACTGCAATGTTTAGTAAAATTGATTGGTGTAAAAATGTTTAATAAAGTTTTATTTAAAAAACAAAAAATACAAATGTCTCTGAGTGATTCTTTTTACATTTTTTAGTCCATAAAATGGAATCATGACACAACCACAAGAGGGCCTTGTACTCCAGCTGAAGTTCAAGTTAGGAGTGCTTTATAAAATTATGGTAAATTCTCCTACGGTCATGGATTTTATGACACAGGAGACTTACATTTTCCCTGCCGCCCCACACAACATAAAAAAAATATTTGGTGCAGTCCTTGCATGCTCTAGGGAGACCACCAGCAAGAAAATATTAATTAAAAAAAGTACTAGGGCATTATGGTACACTTCTTGCTAGAGCAGTGAATAATAAATGAATGGAGCACTGCAGAATATATGGCCCCGGGGGTGGGGTTCTAGTGGCCGATCTCAGCTCGGGGAGAGAGCCCATGTCCCTCTCCAAAATAAAAAAATGGATCAGGGGATACGGTTCCCAGGGACTGAATAGGTTCAGAGAGGGGGGCAGCACACTTCTTCCCCAAAAATAAAATAACATTCCTGGGGGATGGGGTCCCTGGTGCCTGCACATGCTGGGGAGGGAGTTGCATGCCCCCTTCACTTATTTCATTGGTCCATGGGGCCTTAAGAAGGTCTGGGGAGGAGGAGCCGCATGCCCCTCTGCTTCTGAATCGTGTGCATCACTCCTCCACAAGGCCCTGGCCCTCTCTAGGAGGTGGGTATTTTCTTACAGCACGGGAGTTTGCACTTTTTGGGGGGGAGTTGAACACAGATTCCCAAATTTACAAAACAAATATGTATGATTAGGCCCCCGGGCGCTTATATCTTTTCTTACCTTTTTTCTAGGACAAGGGATTGAGACCTGAGTCTTTAGATGGCTTCCGCCGATTTGTTGTTGATGTGTTGGCTGCCAATCAGATCTCATCTTGAGATCTGATGGGCTCAGCGGATCCGCAGCAGCGTGAAATATACAACGTTTTTTGTGCCTAATTTCTGAAAAACAACTGAATGGATTTACACCAAATCACGGAAAGCATGCTTTCTGAACCAAGGTCTAGCTTCCTGCCAAATCTGGCGTGTTTCCGTATAGCCATTTTAATTGAAGTGCGTTCCAAAACTCCCGATGGAAAGTGCATAGGCAAATTGTGTTTGGGTCCTCCCTTTTTCACTTGTGTGATCACCGCAAGAAACGTTTCAGGAAGGAGCATTTTGAAATATTTTGTGAAGATTCGTGAAACTGTGCCAAAGTTACTATCATACCCAAAAAGTAATTTCCCATGGAAAGGTAGTTCTAACGATAACTACCCAGTAGCTATATAGATACAGATATAATTAATAGGTATAGATATCGATATAGATAAAGATATATATATAGATATCATTTAGGCTTTGGAGGGTTTGGAGTGGGCAGTGGTATAGGGTGAAAAGGGTATTTTTAGGGTTATGGGGTGAGTAGGGCTATAGGATTGTAAGGGTTATTTTAGGGTTTAGAGGTGGGAAAGGGTATAAGATGGTAAGGGTATTTCTATGATTTAGGTGTGGGTCAGTGTATAGGGTGGTTAGGGTATGTTTAGGGTTTAGGGGAATGTAAAGGTTTAGGGTGGCAAGGGTATTATTAGAATTTAGGGGTGGGTAGGGGTATCGAGTGATAATATTATTTTTAGGTTTGGGGTGGGTAAGGGTATAGAGTGGTAAGGGTATTTTTAGGGTTTAGGGTTGGGTAAAGGCATTGGGTCGTAAGGGTATTTTTACAGCTTAGGGGTGGGTGGGGACATATGGTGGAAAGGGCATTTTTAGGTGTTAGGTGTAAGCAGGGACATAGGGTGGTTAGGGTATTTTAGGGCTTAGTGGTAGTTATGGGTATATAGGGTGGTAAAGGTACTTGGGTTCCCCCAATATAAAAAAGCAATTATAATTAAATTTAAAAAAGGTGAGGGATTGTGGGGGCTCTCCCCTATAAAAAAGAAAGAAAAATAATTTACAATTACTAAGACAAATAGATAGATAGATAGATAGATAGATAAATAGATAGATAGATAGATAGATAGATAGATAGATAGATAGATAGATAGATAGATAGATAGATAGATAGATAGATAGATAGATAGATAGATAGATAGATAGATAGATAGATAGATAGATAGATAGATAGATAGATAGATAGATAGATAGATAGATAGATAGATAGACAAAGAAAAAGAAAAATGATAAAAATGAGACCTGAATGACGAAAATCCAAGCAGTAGAACGTGACATATGCAAGTTTTAGGTGGCTATAGTACCTAAAAGCACAAAGTGTCACTCGTGGTCATCTGGTCGTGCAAGACAGGGAAACGTCACAAGTTCAGGCCAACTGCAATGGACTTTGGACTGGATACAGGCACCATGTTAGTGCGGGTGAAAAAATTAGCTTATCAAAGCCGGTCACAAAGTATTTCATTTATGGCAGAGGTCAACCTGAAGAGCATGGAGAGCATTGTGGATTGCCGTCCCTGTAGAGCAAAGATCAGGGAAGGCAGTGTGGGCTGTCGTTGCTGTAGCATGACACACCGGTTTTTGCTGGAACTTTCTGTTGGCGGTCACCGCAGGCTGTCATTGCTGTAGCACGAAGAGGGCAAATCTCACATTGTTGATCTTCACTGGCGGTCGCTGTACTGCAAAGAGTCAGGTTCACCGGAGCTTCACATTGGTGGTCATCCCAGGTGGCAGAGTCTCAGCGCAAACAGACATGGTCACGAAGAGTCCAAAACTTAAAGATTTCACCTTTTCCTGTGGAGAAGACTCATATATATTAAAAAGGAATGTTTAGGCCTGGCAAAAGGTATGTTTTGCCAGGTAGAATTGTCAGTTTTAAAACTGCACTACATGCTGCAACGGCAGGCCTGAGATACATTTTAAAGTGCTAGTTGAGTGCATGGCACACTGATTGCTGCAGGGCCACTAGTAGCATTTAATTTACTAGCCCTGGGTACATGTTGCAGATGTTGTTCCTCTTTATGTGGTACTTACAAGTAAATTAAATATGCCAATCAGGTGTGGGCCAATATTACCATGTTTATGGAGAGAGCACAAGCACTTTAGCACTGGTTATCAGTGGTAAAGTGTACAGAGTCCTAATGCCAATAAAAGCAAATTCAGGAAACAGGAAGGGTGAAGGCAAAAAGTTTGGAGGTGACCCTGCAGAAAAGGCTAAGTCTAACAATAAGGAAGTAGTTGTATTGTTGTTATTTGATGCAAAAGATATGCATAAATAGAGAAAGAAAAACAGAGATATGCAGAAATACGAAAAACTGAGACTACATTAATACTAGGAGATTCTCTCCTCTTTTAGCAGATGGCTTTCAAAGAGGAAAATGTAAACTATGAAGAAAAAAACAAAAATGAGACTGGAGCACCCTAAATACAAAATAGGTTAAATTAATCCCTGCTAAAAGGGACAATATCTGACAAAAAGATAGGTTACCTTGACCCACATCCTAATGAACTAATGAATCTCACAGCTAATCCTGAAGAGACAGATTTCAACACCCAATACACCTAGAGCGAGGGGTAACAAAACAGTATATGTGTGTGTGTGTCCGTGCACGCGCACACGTGTGTGAGTGTGTGTGTGCCTAGTAATATTTGGTCATATACACATTATTTGCGTTCTTTTATTGTGATCGAATTTGAGAAACAATATTATTTTGCACTTCAAAGTGCTCTTTTGCCATAGTACTTTCGTTGTGCTCAATGGCACATGATAGGTGAAACTAGTAGTGAAAGCAAATTCTACAGCGAAAACTGTATTTACAAGGATCATATGGTAAGTGTACATTAAAATTAATTTGCAGCAGACTGGGCAAACTGCTACGTCACTTTTCCTGTGTACATCTCAGCCAGGGATTTTTCGATATCTTCTCGTACAGTATTGTGGATTCCGTGACTTAAACTAGTCTCGAATTACTTGCAGATGTTTGGAAAAAGAGAAATAATCTCTTGAGCCCTCTTCAGAGGTGCCCCCCTCTCCATCAGTCCCCAGACCACTGGGCTCACTAAGGACCCTTGGGCGCTTGTTTTAACATCATTTTGACACGATAGATTTGTGTGTGAAAATGCTGTTTGATGCCAAGGACGTGTCCTCTAGTGAATTCAGAGCTGCAGCCGCAGAAATAAGGTACTTTTGTAAGAGAAAAGCCAGTCAGCTCAAGGCCACTGCCAAGCCTTAAAGCTGGCTCCGATTCCTGCAGTAAGCTCTCTTGAAACTCCACGGCTGCCTTTAGCAATAAGAAAGTCATAAAATAAAAATATATTTTTTCAAATACATTATTAAAAAGATACTTTCTGGTTCAGGTCCAAACCAGCTGGAGCCACGTGAAATTTGTTACTTTTACAGATAATGGATCAGGTATGTCAGTAACCCAAAACTTGTTAAATGGCATACGAGGAAATTGGTAATGGTGAGCTTTGGTGAAAACCACACATAGGTGCATATTTATCAAGGGTTTGAGTCGCGTTTGTACCATACAACGTGGTACATGCGTGGCGCAAACCCTAAAATGCGATTTATCAAGCCAGGCCAAGGCAGTTTGTGTGGCCTTGAGAGGCCAGATAAATCAGGAGTAAAGCAACACAGTGCAAATCGGGCGTTGCATAGATGATCTCACTCAGCACTAATGGATTTTAATATATTCCCAGATTTACTATTGCCGGTAGACCTCGAAATGCACCAAAATGCTACACCTTCCAGGGTGAGGCGTCATGAGTACAAATATCTTCATAACTCTGGTTACTTTCTCTTTCTACGTGTGCTGCATTCCGCAGCACACATAGATAGAGGAATATGCCTGGGGGGGGGGGGTTGTTTTTGTACAGGAAAGTTCCTGAACAAAAACAATCCTGCATGCACCACACTCACACTTGCACCGTGGTGAAAGGATGCCTGCATTGGCTCTAGGCAGTCCATTGTGCCCCAGCACTGGGGAAAGGACAGGAATGACCCTTATTGTAATACATATGGCACATTTCTCACATTTCTGCCCTTTCCATTTGGCTGCATTGTGTTACTTTTACAAAGATATGGTCAATAGAATATATCTCTGAATCTGTAAATCAGTTGCAACCCTAACAATATCATTTAGAAATACCACTACAAAAGACATGGATGCTTATCTCGTTGGAATTTTGACCAAGGGTTAAAAATGTGTGCCTAATTAAAAGCTAATATTTTCTACAAATCATACCAAACACAGACTATGAAGAAAAATATCAGGCAAAGATTTAAAAAGGGAATGCGCATTTGTTGCTAAAGGCCAATGTCTGGTTCATCACTGCTTCAATGTAAGAACAAGCGGAGCCTCTCTACTTCATATGTTCACTCTCACATCATACCAGAATATGTTCCAATACCAGCCTCAATGAAACAGAAAACAAAATGTTAAGCTATTGTATTCTTAAATAGATACACACTTAGGGGTGTCATTACGATGGCGGAAGGCCCGCCACTGCCAGCCGGTCGGTGGCGGGCCTTACACCATCATACTGCGGTTTTCCCCCGCCATAATATGATGGCAGGGGAATCGTTGGGTAAGCGTGGCGGTCGCAAAGACCGCCCACCACGTTTCTGCATGGTGGTCCTTTTCCGACCACCGTGCGGAACGAAAACATAGGCCAAAATTGCAGGGCTTACGATATCCCTTTCCGCCAGTCTTTTTGCAGCTGGCCACTTGCCACGGAAAGAGAGGCCGAAATGGATTTGGGGTCCAGTAGTGGGCCCCCCTTTATCCCTGGGCCTGGGACAAGTGCACTGGAGGGCATCTATAGTGTCTCCCTATATATCCCTGCACCATGTGGCAGGCACCAAAAGGTGCCTGCCGCGTAGTGCAGGGATATGCAAGTGCCTTCATTTTTGCGTTGTGGCGGGGGTTGATGAACGCATACCCGCCACAATACAAAGTATGGGTAATGCGACCACTACAGTGGGTCACATCGTAATCAGGGTTGCGGGGCCGCCGAATTACAGGCGGGCGGACCCTGTTCCCTCCATCGTAATGACCCCCTTAGCAATTACGGGGCATATGCATCAACCAAACGAATACCGATTCCTTAATAGCGAAAAATAAGGAATCGCCATTAAGGAATCGGTAAATGGCATGCATCAACAGATTCGGTAAAATGTTGCGATTCCTTAAAAATCGCTAAATTTACCGATTCCTACATAGCGGGGCACGCAAACTCCCCCTAGCAAATAGCGAGTTCGGTAATACCGAATTAGCTAATAGCGAGTTCGGTAATACCGAGTTAGCTATTACCGAATCGGTATTAGCGAAATCGCAATTTGCCGCGTCGCTCCGGGAACGTGCAGATGACATCACCAACCAGGAAATACTGCTGCCCCACCCACATTGCCTCGACAGAGGAGCAGACAGGAGCTGGGAAGGAGGACTGCCTGTGCAGAGTGAGGCCACACCGACTCTGCAAATCCAAAGCCACACACATCATGGCGCAGGAAGTGCCATCCAGCGCAGAGTCTGCACGCAAACGAAAGCGTAAATTTTCAGACAGGGAGCTCGAGTACCTAATCGAGGGAGTCTCCAGCAAACACGACCGCCTCTTTGGCAAGCTGTCCCTCAAGGTGCCTGAGCAGGAGAAGTGGCGCATATGGCTGCGCATCCGTGAGAGGGTGAATGCAGTTGGCGTCACGACCCGCAGCATCGACGACCTCAAAAAAAGGTGGTACGACCTGCGGAAGCGTGCCAAAGAGAGGATTGCGGAGAGGCTCCGGGAGGCGAGCAGGACTGGAGGCGGAGCATCCACAGCACCAGCCAACACAGCCCTGGAGGACCTTGTGGAAGGGACGATAGAGCGGGAAGCCGTTGTGGGGGTGACCCAGATGGACACGTCCGGCGCAGCCACAAGTGCCCAAGGTAAGATGCATGCCTGTGCCCACACCCAGCATTGCTTAAATCCATTTCCATGCCCCCAGCCCGATCTCAGTGTGTCTGCAGCTCTGGCACAGACAGCTTAACACATGACACCAGTGCATCGTGGGAGTTGTAGTCTAGTCAGCCCAGTGTGCATGTACAGGCGTAAATCCAATTATCATACACCACATCAGTTGAACATGGATGGAGACTGTTCATGTAGTGGACCACAGAGGGAGATTAATGTGTACAACACTTGTAGTTGTAATTATCCCACTAACCATGCACTGTTTCACACACAGATGCATCACCTGGGGATTCGGACGACAGCAGCCAGATGGTCATATCGGAAACACCCGTCGAGTCAGACCAGGAGACAGCGCAGGACGCGCATGCATCGCCAACACCTGCCACCCCAACAGCACCACCTCCACCAGCGCCACTAGCTACGGCACCTCCACCAGCGCCACAAGCTACGGCACCTGCACCAGCGCCACAAGCAACGGCACCAGCCAAACAGGCTGCAGCTACTACAGCCTCAATAGCGCAGAGGCGCAGGTCCCAAGTTGCGCCCTTGCAGGAGATGGAAACACCCACCTCGCAATTGGCACCCAGGCAGAGCACATACACACCACCTGATGCACCACCTGGAGGTGCTAGATGCGCACGGCGGCACAGGGCTCGTCGCAGTTCCGTCTCCTCAGCCGAACAGGATGTCCCAACAACCTCTGCAATTGAGGAGAGGATGCTGCGTACAGCAGTCACGGACATGAGCAAGGCGGTCAGGGACATGACCACAGCGGTTGCAGAGGGCAATGCTCAGCTCAGGGAGGAGGTACATGAGCTCACCCGTGCCACGAGGGAGGGCCATGAGTGCCATAAGAGGAGTCACCGGCAGCAAATGTTGCGTACCTCCGCCGCTACCAAGGCCATCACACGGCACAACAACAGCACCGCTGTGTTGGCACGCCGCTCAGTCGCCCTGCAGGTGGACCTTGGGCACTTCTGCGGGGATGTCGCAAAGTCACTAGGACACATCACCACTGCTGTGGAACACCTTCAGAGCAGCACATGCAGTGCTGCTGCATTGGGAGGGGATGACACAAGTGAGGCTGCCTCCAGTGTCAGCAGCGTGTCACTGGCAGAGGCCAGCACCAGGCGCCGCAGTTCGCGTGCCTCCGCGGGGACAGGCCGTGGTGAGGCATTGGATACACCTGAGCGGAGGCTTGGGGTACGTGGGAAGCGCCACTAGACAGTTGGACATGCATGCAGGACCATGGTGGGGCAACCATGGCCATCCAATCACTGTGTATGCACAGGCGTGACTTTAAGGCACCTTTTATTTACAATGATGCAATTGGAGCATGATTTACAATGCTAGTTTTGTTGCACAATCCTCAGTGCTACTGTGCATTAAACAGTTGCACCCCAAACCAACTTGTAATGTCTCATTTCCCCATGTTTCAAAAATTATGTTGCATAATGTATGTCCGCCTCCTATGGCCCTCTGCTGTGTTTGGGATGTGTGCCTGTCGTTGTTGGGCGGGTGGTTGGTCAGCCCGGTGGTCGTCATCCCTGTCCACCTCTATTGGTATCCCCCTTCTGGTGGCAATGTTGTGCAGCATTGCACATACAGCAATTATCCGACAGCATGTTTCTGGTTGGTATAACATGGCGCCGCCAGTCTTGTGGAGGATACGGAAGCGGCTCTTGAGAATCCCAAAAGTCCTCTCTATCACATTCCTCGTGCTGATGTGTGCAGCGTTGTAGCGATGTTCCTGCGGGGTTGCTGGATTTAAGTATGGGGTGAGTAAGTATTCCCGCAGGGCGTAGGCACTGTCACCTAGAAGATAGAAGCATAGACTTAGCATTGGTGATGTACATACATGTGTGGTGTTGGTGTGGGGAAGCGTATTTCTACGTACCTAGCAGGAGTCCCTCTCCAAATTCTCCGTTGATTAGTCGCCTGTGCATTCCACTGTTGCGGAAGATGTATGAGTCGTGTGTGCTCCCCGGGAATTGTGCCACTAGGTCCGTTATGATGTTCTTGGCATCGCACACAACCTGCACGTTGATCGAGTGGTATGACTTGCGGTTCCGGAATATGTACTCATTTGCAGATGGAGGGCATATGGGGATATGCGTGCAGTCGATGCATCCAATCACATGTGGGAATTGTGCCACCTGGTAGAAAGCCTGTTTGGTGCGGTCCAACTGCTGTGGAGTTGTGGGGAAGCTGATGTGTGTGTGGAGCATTGTCAGCATGGCATCTAGGAATTTCTTGAAGAAGCGTGACAGTGCGCTTTGCGAAACACCTCCGGCCACCGCAATTACACCCTGGAAACTCCCTGAGGCTAGTAGGTGCAGGCTGCATAGGACCTGAACGTGCGCAGGGATTGCATTTGTCCAGTGTGTCTGGTGCTGCAGCAATGGTTCCAGGTCTGCAATCAGGCGCATGATCATAGCGTGATTGAGGCGATACTTCTGGTACACCTCGTCCTCATTCTGCCCGAGCAAGGTTATGCGCAGTCTGAAAACTCGCTCCTGGACCCTTCTCCTGCGCTGTCCTGCTGCATTGATCCGCATCCTCCTTGCAAGCACGTAGAGGGCAGCCATTTTGTGGGAGCCAACAGGGTCTCCTGGGCCACCTTTAAGGGATTAGTGATTGCCTCAATCATTTGCACATGTAGGAAAAATTTTTGCATTGTCTTTTTTTTTTTTGTAACTTTACCTCCAGGTTTTGATTCCCCTTATTTAGCTCTAGCAAAATAGCGATTTTAGGCATTTTCGTTATTAGCGAGTTTTGTTGCATTGGGGTGCGATTCGTTATTTGCTATTGGCACTTTCCGGGAGCTAATAGTGATTTCGGTAACTGCTAATTCGGTATTTAGCGATTCGGTAACTTAGCATTTTTGGTATTACCGATTCGGTATGTTAGCGGATATTTATTTAGCGATTCGTTATTTGCTCACGTTTTGGGTTGATGCATTGGGATTGGGTATTTGGGACTCGCTACCGGGAGCTAATAAGGAATCGGTATTTTACCGACTGGATTTTGGCTTGATGCATGAGGCTGTACATTCTTTCTTTATCAAGAATTAATTTCTGAGCCAGCTTCGGAATGTTCATGCAAAGTCATTTTCGACCATGCTTTATTTCCACACTTCATCAAATTGAATAGAATAAAGTGCGTATCTATGTGGATGTTGCTGTAGCGGGAATCAGTTCCCAAATTTTAAATATTATGATTTACCATCAAACGGGCTAATTCCTGCTCTGTTTATTTGGCTTCGGGTTGAATAGATCGTTGCCTTTGTTTTAGAGAAGAAGAAAGCAATGCATCATATAATTATCATCACAATCATTAGTTTGATTTGAGCCCATAAAGGGAGTTGGTATATATTTAAAGGATTTTAATATTCAATCTTCTAGTGGGTCATCTTTATCGCAACTCAAAAGTTAAATTCAGATCAAACTCAATAGTCAATATATGACAAAAAAATATAAAATCAATATTGGTTAATCAAATTTTACAATAAATGCATTGAAGCACATTCCAGAAAGGAAAGAATTCCTATTCTAAGAATAGGGTGAAAATACAGTTAGTTAGAACCCATAAATTGCTCCAGCCCCTTAGTCAGAGAATTGCATACAGCTTCAGCCTTTAAATCATCTCAAAAAGTTCAAAATTCAAAGCAGAACTTCCCATAAAGAGAGGTACATGAAACTCAGTAGAGTCTCAAAGCAATGTGTGATAATGTCTGGATCTGGTGAGTCTCGATAGCATGGGGTCAAAAAGGGAATGGCAAAAAGAGTACAAAAACTAAGGTAACCTACTCTAGAAACATGCACTATTATAGCTATATTTGTGAAGCTTTGTAACATGTTGCTGTTCTCGTCTACCATCGGTGAATCAACATTTGGTGCTCTCCTGAGAACAGGATCACTCCACATCTTTTCACATGAATACAATAGTCCTCAAACAGCAATGTTATATTTTCGACTAAATTATAACAACTTCGTGGAGTTTGCCTCATTAATGCTTACTTTCCTGCATATACACTACAGTTTTGTCTTTCTAATATCAGGTTTCTAAACAATAGTCTACTTAGAAGTTGAAACATCTGTATTAATGTAAAAGAAAACATTTTGCAGCCTCATCATTGATGGGGAGAAACGTGTAGGTTAGAAAGTTAAACTTATGTTTTAAAACTCAGCATTTTAATGTATGAACTCTTCATTACCCCATTAAATGACAAACATTAGTCATGTGTAAACAGTGGTCTTTGTGTATATAGAAACATGCGTCTGAAAAATTCAAACTATATAAGTAACATAAATTATTATGAAAAAAATATGTTCATTGTAAGGTCGGAATAAAACGTTATTTGTGTATTCAGCATTCTCTATTCAAGCTTGTTTTTCAAGCAGCATTGCTTTAGTCATTTGTGGCCTGGTACAAGTAAATTGGGCAACGTACAGTTTTGTGCACTCTAAACATATTATTTTCATCAAAGCTTGCCTATTAATTTTGTCAATTTAATTATAACCAGCATTATTTTCTTGTTCATTTAAAGTTTCTTTCTCAATATCATTGACTGCCAAGTTGTAGGTCATTGTTCAAGAGAAGTCCCAGTACATTTTTGAAGCCACAATATTACAATTCCCCATGAGGACTGTGAGGCACTACGAATGAATTTTTAAGAAGCAGAACAGCTTCACATGGGGCTTGCCCATGTGTAATGACCCATTGCTGGAGTTGTGTCACTTTTGTGACACACTCCAGCAATTCGTCATTTTTGCGCCTACAGATACGTCAGAAATACTGACATATCTGTAAATCCTTGCAACATGATGCGTCATACAGTAAATATGACGCATCATTGGTGTTGCAAGGAGAGCACAATGAAAAGTGATGCATCGCTGTTTTCTCGCAGCGATGCGTCACTTTTCATAAATGAGGCCCAAAATGTATACATCATTAAAATACTTCATGGGTATGATCCACAAATGGAAAGGGAAGTCTCCTTCGATGTTAGCACAAGGTTTGTGCACACACTAAGAAAACATCTGGAGTGTGCAGACATCCCAGCAGTCAAATAGTTAAAATAATTACTTTCAGAAAGCATTAATGATTTCCATTAGAACTGTCACTGAAGATTGTATCTATTTGATGCCCATAGCCCATGGTTATTACTTATTAAGAAACTATGGGGCATATTTGCAAGCCCCTATCGCTACAGTGGCTCGGGAGAAGCTTACCAGTGGGTGCAGACCACAAGCCACCACCACTGACATCCTGCAGCATCCGGAGGTGCTCTTCTAAATCTCGCCAGGGGTCTTGCAGCACAGGACGCGCCCGTCCATGGCCCGGGTGAAGACTGAGCCAAGAGCCAGGAGGAGCTGAGGGAGGGCCACCCCCTTTATATCTAGAGTTAAAAGGTACTGATTTATATTGCTATTATTTCTCTTGATTTGCTGACCCCCGAGTGCGTGATTCCCTTTTTATTTTATATATACCCTGAGCTTCCCACTGTATTCATATGGTGAAATGGAAGGCCGCACCAGCTCCTAGGAAGTCTACTCCTGGCTCTACACTAGACAGCTTTTTGCAAAGAGCTACGGGGATTATTAGCAGGGAAATTGACCAGGCAGAATGGTGTTTGTCCTTGACCTCTTTGCCGGAGTCACTTTCTGAGACTGCACAAGACCCCCCAGATCCACATGCTGGTTTGCCCTCCCCAGTACTGCTTTTCCTCAAACTGTCTCAGGCTCAACTCGGTCGGACCCTTCCACCGGTACAATCACTCTGCCTGTTGTCACCAAAGAGGTACATGATGCCACGGAGCACAATTAACCATCTGCTTGCCCAACTAATTTGACTAAACTTGAGGTCACCAGTAACAGAGGTTGTAAGAGAAAGAGACTGTAATCCATTGTATTATCAGATGATTCTGTTTCAGTGTTCTACCACTAGAATCCTGCTGATAAATCTATACAACAATGTTTTTGCCCACTCTAAGGTCGATTTAGCACGTTCTTTACTTGAGGACATTGAGAATTGTATCAGCAACATACATGGTGGTTGTGCTTTGGCTCTATTAGAGGATTTTAACTTAAAAATTTGTCAGTTTTCCCATAAAAATATTTGCGGGTTAGAGGATGAGGATGGGGTCTTTATCACCCACAACATTGCATTGTCCTATTGGTGATGAATTCAATTTGCTGTTGGCTAAACTTAATCTTAATTTTTCCATTGACACTCTAAGCGCAACAGCTAACACTACACCAACATGTCTGGGGCAAGGTACACCTAGTCAAATTGGTTGTATTCTCTTTTCTAAATCACGCAGAGATTGGGTCTTGGACTATAGTTTGGCTGATTCTCCCCTTAGTGATCACAGACTTCTGTCTCTTTCTTTTTACGCTCACTGATCATCAGGATCCCTGTAGTGGTTTACCATATATGTTCATCAACTTCTAAGAATCATGGGGTAATAAAAGCACGGTCCAAAGTTGAAGAACCCTCTTTATTAATAGAGCTAGTAGTCTCATCTTACCCTGATATCTTGGTTTGTCTATCAGCCAATTACCCATAAGGGTGGGCCCCAGCCCTCCTCAATAGCTTTAATCAGATCTGTGAGACGGTGCAGCAAAAGAATATCGAGGTAAAAATATCTAATTGCACAAATATCGTGGTAAAAATATCTTCGGTCAGGAGTATCGATTTTAGGTAAGTAACATCGATTTAAAAAAAATATCAAAGTGTTTAATATCACTTGTAAAAATATAGTTGTTAAAAATATCGAATTTTTATTAATGTTATGTACTTTAGTATAAATATTTTATATGTGTGTGATGTTTGTTTTTATGTATAAGAACAGTTTGTATTTTTATTATATGTTTTAAAAAAAATATATATATATTTTTTAATGAATTTTTGAGTTTTTAGTTCCGTAGCGGGTTGTGGGTTTAAAGGGGAATAGGGTGGGAAGTAATTTAATTATATAAATGTGATAGATTTTTTATTGTAGTTATTCATTTTTTATATTTGACATTCGCGTTTTTAGTTCCGTAGCAGGTTGTGGGTTTATAAAGGAATAGGGTGGGAAGTCATTTAATTATATAAAATGTATTAAATAATTTGTATTTATTAATAATTGTTTGATTGTGATGTTATAGTGTTAAATGTGTAAATTAATTTATTATTATTCGGTTAATAAATAGTTGTTAATTAATTTAAATGAATTAATTAATAATTAATTATGGTAATTGTGTAAATCATTTTCGATCTGTTTTGTGGTGTTTATAGGTGTAAATGATATGAAGGGTTAGAAGTAATTTATTTTTTATTGATGAATTATTAATTAGTTGTTAATTCATTTAAATTAGTTCATTTGTAATTAATTATAGTAATTGTGTAATTAATTTTAGGTGTGTTTTGTGGATATTATAGTGTTAAAGTATGTGTACTCAATTAATGTTTTTTTATCTTTTTTTATTAATATATTTTAAATTCATTATTAATTATGTTAATTATGGAAACAAATTTCAATAAAAATGTTGACGTCTTTTTTTATTGGTGTGGTGTTATGGGGTAGGAAATAAAATAAATACATTTATGTTTTAAATAATTTGTTTGTTTGAGAATATTTGTTCCTTTAAAATAAACATTGTTTATAAATATGTGTTCTTTTTATATGTTTAAATATATTTAATTGTACACTTTTAATATATTGTTTATTAATTTTTAAGATTATATAATTTTTCCAAATTGTTTAAATGTTATTAGTAATTTTTGTTTTTCTGCTATCCAGCACTTTCCCTACTATTGCACTAACTGGAGTGGGAATAGTAATGTTTACCCATACGGTATCCAATACTTTCCCTACTGTTGCACTCGTGAAGTTTTCAAAACTAGTATGACGCTTACTCCAACTGCTGTCTTCAAAGTTTTGTGGTGATCCGTCAAGTGAGGCCCGAGGAAGAGGGGGATCACAAAACACATTTTTGCCAGGTTAATTCCAATAGGAACTTTAGACATGGCTACAGCCTGAACTGCTGAATGGAATTACACAACATTTGGCAGGAACGTAGATGTTGGTCCAGGGAAGTGATCTGCCTGATTTGGTGTAGAGTTGTTCAGTCGTATTAGAGATATTGACCACAAACGAATTTGTGTATACAGGGATGCCGAGGGTCAACGGCTCTGACGCGGTGCTACACGAACCCTCACGCCAGGAGGAGTGCTGTAATCGGACAGCCACAAGCTGTCTAAAATGTTGCAGCTAACATTTTATGAAGAAGCGCCCGTCCAGGAGGATGGATCTAAATGTTAAAAAACATTGAAGCGGTCAGGATAGGAGTACCCTGACCCCATGGGTGAATTGTAGTGTTTTGTAATGTTTGTGCTATGAGTTCATAACCCCAAATTAGGTTTTTCCCCACATGGATTTAGTCACAACCCCATCACGGCGCTCAGCGTGGCCCTCCTTGTATCATCATGACTTAGGCGTGAACCTCACTGAAATAAATTTTGAAAGGTTTCGGCTGCCATTTTATGAAGCGGGAGCTGGTCCTGCGTGATCTTTCAAAATGTAAATGAGATAGAAGGGGTCAGGGTAGGAGTATCCTGACCCCATGGCTGTATTGTAGGGGTGTGTCAGGAATTTGATATGTGTTTTAGAAGAGCAAAATTATTTTTCCACACAGCCGAAGTCACGACCCCTTCGCTGTGCTCAGCGTGGCCACTTGTGTAACACTGTCATCAACCTCACAAAAATTTAAAAAATACATTAACACATTCACTCACACTGTAATGCATGGACTCACAGAGTCACACAGACACTCACACATCCACTCACAGACCCACTCAGAAATGCATGCACCCACTCATAAGCCTACTCACACACCCACTCACAGAACCTCTCAGAGTCACTCAAGCGCTTAGAAACGCAGTCACTTAGAAATGCAGACACCCACTCGGAGACTCACTGACCCACTCACAGACTCATACACTCATTCACAGACCCATGCAGTCCCTCACCCACTCATGTCGAGAGAGATGTAATATGTGGGGTCCTAAGCAGTGCATTGCGGGGCGTAAGTTATAGTTAGCCCAGGTAACTATAACTGCCGAATTTCACTGGTTTTGTACGAGTGAAATCTGACTCTTACTGTAACGTCCCTCTAACCTTTGTTTTTTTTTCTGTGAATTTATAAGGTTTTTTTTAAATTCTATTTGCTAACTATAATGTCCCTGTAACCTTTGTTTTTTTCAGTGAATTTCTAAGGTTTTTTTTAATAGCTAACTCCTAAATATAACCTCCCTGTAACCTTTGGGTTCTTCATTGAATTTCTATGTTTTTTTTAACTAGTAATCGCGTTTGCAGAGTGGTGGAGAAAGGAGGCAGGGTCTCCAAATATCTCTCAGGAATCCCGCTGTGTATGACCTACAGGAGCTACCAGGAAGCCTTCATGGCCTACAAGGTCTCTCAGGAGTAAAGTACACTTCATCCCCCAACCATAGTGCACTATGAGCCAAGCTGCAGTTACAGAGTGCTGGAGAAAGGGGGCTTTGCCTCCAAAGACTTCTTAGGAATCCCACTGTGTAAGACTTACTGGAGGTAATATCAGGGGTAGTTGGCCCTCAAGGACGTCCTTGGGAGCTGACTACCCCTCATATTACCTGCAGTAGGTCACACACAGCAGGATTGCTGAGAGGTTGTCAGAGGCAATGCCCCCTTTCTCTACCACTGTGCAAACATGCATCCTGGTGCACTACCAGTGGGGGGGGTGAAGTCGCCTCGGCTTCAGAGGCTCATTAGGGGCCAACTACCCCTCTTGTTAAAGTGGAATTCATTCCCCAACCAGAAGCTCACCAGGAGGCGCATTTGCAGAGTGGTGGAGAAAGGGGGCGTAGCTTTCAAGTCCACTCAGCAATCTCTCTTTCTGGAACTTACTGGAGATAACAAGAGGGCTTGTTGGCCTCCAAAGGCCCTTAGCATTCAAGGGGATTTCATTCCACAACCACCACTGCACCATGAGGCGCATTTACAGAGTGGTGGTGAAGGGGGCATGGCCTCCAGTGATGTGCCAAAGTTTTGTTTTGATCAAAAAAAATTTAAGGGGAGGGGGCTGCTAGCTCCCCTTCCCTCGGCTGATTTCGGCCCCGGGACACCATCCCCCGGGCCACTTTAAAAAAAAATGGGTTGTGGTGCTGTGCGGCCTCACTCCTTGGCCTGATAAAGGCCACAGGGACCCCATCCCCCATGGTCCGTTTTTTTTGTTTATATATTTTTTTAAATAAAGGAAGGACAGCCACTCCGCCCCTTTCTCTGAGACAATGCCAATTGTGGCCCCGGGCACCCCATCCCCTGGGGCCTGTCTTATATATATATATTATTTTTAATGGGAGGAGGACACATCCCACAAGACCAGGCCTTCATGTTTTTTAAAGAAATGGGGTGGGGTGCCTGTGGGGCTGCCCCCCCTAGGCCTATATTGCAATGGGGAATCCATCCCCCAGGGCATGACCTCTCGTTGGGGACTGCGAGGGGAGCCTCAAGGCTCCAGCAGTCCCTGCTGGCTTCCCTCCTCCTGCGGGAGTCGGCATTGGGTTTGACAAAAATGCAGCTCCCTCTGTCCAAAAGCAATTCTGCTCTGTTTCATAAAGCGTAGCAGTATTTTCTATGGCTTTGCGGGATTGGTGCGCCCGCCAATTTATAGCAAGCTGCAATGTCCTGGGGGTGGGCACCCCGAGACATTGCCGGAGCTGTGGCGGTCCCCAGGTCCAACTACAGCTTCACAAGGGGGGCTGTGTGGGCCCCCCCCACATTAATTAAGCCCCATGGAGTTGGTGATCCCCGGGGCTACAGAAGCCGTGCAGCCCCCTATGTAATTTAATATGGAGTTTTCCCGGGGAGGTGGCAGTCCCCCGGGGCTGCATGGGGGGCCAGAACCCCCATGTTTTAGTTTTTAATATAGCCCTGTGGAGGTGGAGGTCCCTGGGGCTGCAGGGGCCCATGCGGGCCCTCATCATAATTTCATTAATTGCCCCAGGGACCAGCCCACCCAGGGGCCTAATTAAAGGAAGTGCGGGAGAGCGTGCTTTGTTTTTCATTTTTGGCAGAAGTCACAATGAAACTCACAAGCACACTTTTTGGGGAAATTTTTGTGAAGATTCATCAAGCGGTGCCAACGATAAAGGCAAGAGAAAAAATGCTTTTCCAATGAAAACTAGGCCCTAATTATAACTACCTACTCACTACCTATTCACTCACCTATACAGTCACTGACACCAGCACACACTCACCCATACAGCCACTATCACAATCTCTCACTCACCCATACAGTCACTGATAGTCTCCAAAACTCACATACATATATATATAAGTTTCGGGGTGATTCATCAAGCGGGGCAGAGAAAAAAGGGTGTCCTAATACGCATTTTCCCCATGTTAATTTCCATAGGAAAATTTGGAACAGGCTACAGCCCGAACTGCTGGGTGGGTGAATCTGTCCAAGAAAATTTAAAAAAAATTAAGCATAGGCTCCCACTCTTCTTTATCTATAATCCCCCGGAATTATATAGAGGGGGCCCCCGCAGCCCTGGGGACCGCCACCTCCCCAGGGCTTTATGAATAATGTGAGGGGGGCACGCAGCCCTCCCACAGCTCCAGGGACCGCCACCTCCTCGGGGCATTCATTATTATCGGCGGGCGGCCTGGTGGGTCCCCCAAGCCTCCCCAGGGCTTAAATTAATATGAAAAACTGGGGGGCTTCTGCCCCCCAATCTGCCCTGAGGACCACCACCTCCCCGGGTCATACACTAATTTAAATGCAGGGTTCTATAGCGGACCCCCGGCCCTGGGCACCACCACCTCCCCGGGGCTTTGAGGACTTCATCACCTGAGCAGCAGTGCGCTGGGAGGGGTGTTTGCAGAGTGGTGTAAAAAGGGGGCGTAGCCTCGGACCACTCTCTGCAATCCAGCTGTGTGGGGCTTACTTGAGGTACCTGGTGGGCTAGTTGGCCCCCAGGGACCCACATGAAGAAAGGGGACTTCATCCCCAACCAAGAGCGCGCCAGGAGGTGTTTTTGCAGAGTGGTGGAGAAAGGGGGCGTGCCTGTGTCCACCTCTCAACAATCCCACTGTGTGAGGCTTACTGGAGGTAAGAGGTAGGCTAGTTGGCCCCTAAGGACCCCCAGCAGTGAAGGGGACTTCAATCCCCATCCAAGAGCGCGCCAAGGATCGCGTTTGCAGAGTGGTGGGCAAATGGGCATGGCCTTCAATGAGAAGTTAGTAATCCTGCTGTGTGGGACTTACTGGAGGTAATAGGAGGGGTAGTTGGCCCCCAAGGATGTCCTTGAGGACCAACTACCCCTCTTATTACCTCCAGTAAATCCCACACAGTGGGATTGCTATAACATCTTTGGAGGCCACGCCCCCTTTCTCCATCACTCTGCAAACACGCCTCCTGACAGACTACGGGATGGGGATGAAGTCCACTTTACTCCTGAGGGACTTTGGGGGCTAAGAAGAGCTCCTACGCAGCAGAATTCCTGAGCGCTGGTCGGAGGCCCAGCACCCTTTCTCCACCATTCTGCAAACGCGCCTCCTGGCAGACTATGGGACGGGGATGAAGTCCACTTTACTCATAAGGGACTTTGAGGGCTAAGAAATGCTCCTACGCAGCGGAATTCCTGAGCGCTGGTCGGAGGCCCAGCACATTTTCTCCACCATTCTGCAAATGCGACTACTAGTTAAAGAAGCATTTGCAATGTAATAGGTTTCACATGTGCAAGAGTTAGAGCTATTGGCATTGTAAATGTAAATGTTTTTTACTAATGTTTTTGGGTGTAGAGTGGATGTACGTTGTGTGTAGTGGAATTATGTCATATATTGTGCAGTGAAATTATGTGAATAGAAAGTATATGGTAATTAGTGTATAGGAATTATGTGGAATGGGATTATGTGTTTTGGAGAGTAATTATGTGGTATTGTAGTCTGTGTTGTGAAGTGGTATCCTCAGGTTTAGTATTCCTCCTTTCCACAGAAACAAAACTATAAACTCAATGAGACACAATAAAAGAAGGAACCACTGAGGAGCACCTCTGGACTTAGTCTGTGGTATGAGTAGGGCCACTGGAATTATTTGACTGTTCGGCTGTACCTATTTTCACATAATTAAACATTTTCCGCATTTACCAAATATTCCATTATCTGCTGCCTCATCTACAGATTTGAACAAAAAAAGCCTTGTTTCTAACTCAAACGGCTCAAATGTTCCCAAAAATGCAGCGTCATGTGTTACAGCGTGGTGGAAGGCCCTTTGCAAATCTGGAATGGTCACGTGTTACTTATTGCAAAATGTGGGTCTTAAACTGGTACTAATGGTGCACAAACCTCTCTTCTTTATGTGCTTCTCATGCCTCTTTCTGCATTTCTCTTGCTTCTTTCTGTATGTTTCTTCCTCTTTCTGCACCTCACTGTCTTCTTTCTGCACTTCACTTGCCTCTTTCTGCACTTCCCTTGCTCCTTTCTGCATCTCACTTGCCTCTTTCAGCACCTCTCTTGCTTTTTTCTACAGATCTCTTGCCTCTTTCTGCACCTCCCTTGCCTCTTTCTGCACCTCTCTTGCCTCTTTCTGCATCTTACTTGCCTCTTTCTGCACTTCTCTTGCATCTTTCTACACCTCTCTTGCCTCTTTCTGCTCCTCTCTTGCCTCTTTTTGCATTTCTCTTGCCTATTTCTTCAGATCCCTTGCCTCTTTTTATATGTCTCTTGCCTCTCTCAGCATCTCACTTGCCTCTTTCTGCACCTCACTATCTTCCTTCTGCACCTGTCTTGCCTCTTTCTGTAATTGTCTTGCCTCTTTCTGCACTTCTTGAGCCTCTTTCTGTACCTCACTTGCTTCTTTCTGCACTCCTCTTGCCTCTTTCCGCACCCCTCTCCCTTCTTTCTGCACCTCTCTTGCCTCTTTCTGAACCCTTGTTCCCTCTTTCTGTACACTTCCTGCCTCTTTCTGCACCTCTCTTACCTCTTTCTGTACCTCTGTTGCTTTTTTCTGCACTTCTCTTGCTCTTTCTGCATTCTTTGTGCCTATTTCAGCACCTCTGTTGCTTCTTTATGTACCTCTCTTCTTTCTGTCTGCACCCCTCCTGCCTCTTTCTGTATTCTCTTGCCTCTTTGTGCACCTCTCCTACCTTTTTCTGCATCCCCTTTGCCTCTTTTTTGCACCTCTGTTGGTTCTTTCTGCTCTGCTCTGGCTTCTTTCTGCACCTTGCCTTTTTCTGTTCTTCTATTTCTTCTTTTTACACCTCTGTTGCTTCTTTCAGCAATTATATACCTCATTCTGCACTTCTCTTCGATCTTTCTGCACCCTTCCTACCTCTTTCTGTACCTCTCTTGCCTCTTTGTGTACCTCTCATACCTCTTACTGCACCCCTCTTGCCTCTTTTTACACCTCTGTTGGTTCTTTCTGCACTACCCTTGCTTCTTTCTACACATCACTTGCCTCTTTCTGCACTTTTCTTGCTTGTTTCAGCACCTCTCTTGCGTCTTTCTGTACATCCGTTGACTCTTTCTGTACCTCACTTGCTTCTTTCTTTACCACTCCTGCCTCTTTCTGCACTTCTCTTGCTTCTTTCTACACCTCTCTTTCATATTTCTGCTCCTCTCTTGCCTCTTTCTGCACCCTTCTTCCCTTTTTGCATCCCTCTTGCCTCTTTCTGCTGTTCTCTTGCCATTTTTGCTCCTCTCTTGCCTCTTCCTGCACCTCACCTGCTTTTTTCAGCACTTTTCTTGCTTCTTTCCACACCTTTGTTTCTTCTTTCAGCAATTATCTTGTCTCTTTCTGCACTTCTTTTGCTTGTTCCTGCACCTCTCCTGCGTCTCAATGCACCTCTGTTGCCTTTTTCTACACCCCATTTGCTTCTTTCTGAATCCCTGTTGCCTCTTTTTGCACACCTATTTTCTCTTTCTGAACCTCTCTTCCCTCTTTTTGCACCCCTGTTCCCTCTTTCTTCACCTTCCCTGCCTGTTTATGTACCTCTCTTCCCTCTTTCTGCACCTCTGTTGGTTCTTTCTGCATTTCTCTTGCTCTTTCTCAACCCTTCACGGCTATTTCAGCACCTCTGTTGCTTCTTCCTGCACTTCTTTTCCTTCTTTCTGCATCTGTCAGGTCTAATTGATTCTAATTACTAATATCACAGAAGCAGAATGATGCTTAACTCCCAATGCCTCTCTCAACACGTTCCTGCTAGATTAGTGAATCCTTCGCAGGTAAGTACCAAGGGGGGAAAGGGGAGTGAGAGAAGAGACTGCCAAGTTTCAAGTTCCTCTAGCTCAGCTGCTTCTTCCTTCCTTCTGTAAACAGTCACAACAATTTGACTCTATTAACTAATTTCTTACCATTAAGTCAATTGATAAATAACATGTGTTTAGATAACTTATCTTACCATGACTTGACCTGGCATTAGCCTCTCTTATTTATGGCTCTTGAGTAGATGTGGAGAAGGATTGAAGGTAGAGATTAAGAGCCTTACTAATTTTCTTATTCTCTTTTTGCAGGTGCGGAGATGAAGGTAAAGACTCCTTCACTCAACCTTCTACGGAGAGAAATCTCGGTGAGTGAATACTAAATAGAATTCAAAGATATTAGGTTAATTATGTGCAAGGGGAACTTATAACTAACTACTCTCTCTCTCGAGAGAGTGCTTGAAAACTATCCTGGCTCATTTATAATTTAGGATTTAGGAAATATTTGAGCCCTCGAGAGCAAACTTTAATAGTGCCTTAAACTCGCTCTAATAACAGAAAATAATATCGAGGCAACGCGTAGTGAAGAACACCACTCAGCCACGGGGTTTCCTCCGTACTTGGTTTTAAAGGAAATTTCTTGTGAAAGGCTTTAATTAAGCATGGGGCGTGAATATCAGAGTGTTTTTCCCATGATCTTTCATCAGGTCCATAGCCCTTCCAGTCAACTAAGTAGTAAAGATTATTATGTATCCTTTTTGAGTCTAAGATTCTTTTGACCTCATATTCCATGACTCCATCTATGACCAAAAGAGCAGGTGGAGTTTTTTGTCTCAAAACTGGTTGAATCCTTTGGGTAAGGGAGCATGAAAGAGAGGATGTATTTTAGTGTTTTCTGGGGAAGTTCAACGATAAGTAACTGGATTGATAATTTTTTCAATAGGATAGGGGCCAATGAAGCATGGTTAAAACTTACTGGTCCCTTTTAATTTTAGATTTTTAGCGCAGAGCCAAACCAGATCTCCTATTTGAAGATTGGATTCTTTCTTTCTCTTAAGATCAGCAAAATGTTTATAGCAATTTTTACCCAGTGTTAAAGTTTCATTAGCCGCCTGATGAATCTTAGTTATGTGTTGGGCCATTTCTTAAACTGCTGGAACTTCTAAATTACCAAATTCTATGTGAGAGTTAGGATGTCTGTTATAATTAATGAAAAAGGGGCAGTACCCTGTGGACACATTTTGGGCATTATTGTGAGCAAACTCAGCTGTCCACAGGAAATCTAGCCAATCACCTTCCTCATCTAATAAATAGAGTCTGCGATATTGCTCAAGTTCCTGGTTCGTTCTCTCAGTTTGGCCTTCAGTCTCTGGATGGAAGCTGGTGGAATATCAATGGTCAACCAGAACCGGGAAAAAATTTAGATTCCCTATCAATGATTAGTACCTTAGGATCACCATGGAGTCGAATTACAGTCTAGTTAAAAAGATGGGACAGTTGTTCTGCTATGGGTATTCCTTTGAAGGGACTAAAATGAGCCATTTTACTGAAGGTGTCAACACAAACTAAGATTGTATCAAAACCTTGGGACGATGGCAAGTCTACAACTAGATCTAAGGAGACGGTATGCCAAGGATACGGGGGAGTGGGCAATGGCTGTAAAAACCCTGTTGGAGACTGTCTGTCCGTTTTTCCCCGTGCACAAATCTCGCATCCTAAAATGTATTGATGTATGTCTCGACTCATGTGAGGCCACCAGAACTTTCATTTGAGTAATTCTTCTGTCTTTTGTACACCTTTATGGCCAGCCAGAGGATCGTCATGACACTCATACATTGTTCTTTTTCAAAGGTCTTCAGTGGGTAAAAACAATGTTTTATCCTAGTAAGGCAACCCATTTCGAACCATTTATTGGGGGTCTTCATTGAGCCAGTCTTCAATTTCTGATTCATTCATTGAGCATATGATTTGATCCTCCAAAGGTACTTGTGATATGCTTCCTAAGATTTTGTCTTCAGGTATGATCTGTTGACTGTCGATATTCTTCTTTTGGTTATTTGTATCAATCCTTGATAAAGCGTGTGCTTTACCATTCTTTGTACCTGGGGAAGTTGACAGGGAAGAAGGGTACGTGCTGATCTTAGGAACTTTAAATTCCGATGATCGCTGAATACTGTCACTGTGTGTTTTGCACCCATTAAATAGTGCCTCCAGTCCTTAAATGCGTCCTTGATGGCTAAAAGTTATTTTTCCGTGATGGTATAGTTACATTCTGGTGGATTCAACTTACGAGAGCGGTAAGCTACTGGATGCAACTGTCCTGTTTGCTTATGCCTCTGAGAAAGTATTTCCCGATGGCAAATTCTGAAGCATCTGTCTCAAGATAAAAAGGTTCAGTAGGATCTGCATGAAGTAAAACAGTGGTGAAACTTCTTTTCAGCAAGACAAAAGCTTCCTCAGCTTCTTCTGACCATTTGAAAGTTACTCCCTTTTTAATAATCTTGTCAACGGTAGAATTTTCTGGGAGAAGTCCTGTATAAACCTTCTATAGAAATTCGCGAACCCGATCAAACTCTGAACTTCTTTGATGGTTTACGGGGACTTCCATTCAGTTACTGCTCTCACTTTCTGTTCATCCATTGTAATTCCGGAGGGTGACAACACAAATCCCAAGAATTCCACGAGTTTGTGTTGAATATACATTTCTCAAGTTTAGCATATAAAGAATTTTCTCTTAAGCGCTGAAGCACGGCTCGGACTTGCACTTGATGTTTTTCTTCTGTGTTGGAGTAGATTAGGATATCGTCTATGTGCACACTTGCACATGAGTCGATAAAATCACCTAATGCGTCGTTGATGAAATATTGGAATGCTTCTGGAGCATTGCACAAACCGTGTGGCATCATAAGGTATTCGCCGAGTCCATACTTGGTCCTGAAGGCCGTCTTCCGCTCATCACCTTCCCGAAGTCTGACCAAGTTGTAGGCTCCACGTAAATCTAGCTTGGTGTAAATCTTGGCTTCTTTTACCTGGTCTAGAAGTACGGAAATGAAAGGTAAAGGGTATCGATTTTTTGTAGTTATCCTGTTTATTGCTCTATAGTCAATGCAAGTTCTAAGATCTCCTCCCTTCTTTGGTACGAAAAAAAGAGGGGAAGAAACCGGAGATTGTGATGGTCTGATAAATCAATTTTCCAGGTGTTTCTTTAGGTATTCTTTTAAGATGTAGATTTTCCTTTTCAGTCAAGGCATAGATGCGACTGCAAGACAAAGTCTCCCCAGGTTCCAAATCAATCTTGCAGTCGTAGGACCTGTGAGGTGGTAACTTCTCAGCCATGACATCATCAAATACATCAGTGAAATCTCAATACTCTTCCGGAATTTCAGTTGTCTGAATGACACACACTGAAGCTCCATTTTTACAAAGCTGAGCGACAATGCTAGATTCTGATCGTTCATCTTTTTCCTTTAAACAATGTCCTCTACAATACTCGGAGTTTAACTGAACCGTCCTGGCCTCCCAATTGATAGACGGGTTGTGTTCAGTTAGCCAAGGAAGCCCCAAAATCATTTGGAACTGTGGGGCATCAATTAAATTGAACTGTAAAACTTAGTTATGGCCTTCATTGGTTATCATTTGTACGCTTTCAGTATGGCTTGTGATTGGTCCTGAGGACAAATCAGTTCTTTCAACTGCTCTCACAACTTCACTTCTTTCTTCCTTGATGGCTTCAGACCTATCTGTGCTGTGAATTTTAAGTCGCAGAAGTTACCGGTTGCACCAGAATCTACCATCACTGTGACATCCTTCAAAATCACATTTCAAAATGTCAAGGTCATGGTCATAATTAGGTGAGGGGATGACACTTGCAGAGTATTAGCTAACTGATGTTTTATTGGAGTTGTATCTCCGTTTGCATCCACCAGTCCAACTCCCCTTACTAGTGGTGCTGCAAGTTTTCCTTATCCTTCATTGGAATCTGGGTTCCCTTCAGACAAGTCTTCACAAAATGCCCACTGCTTCCACAATATAAACATAGTCTACTCTCTTGTCTTTTCTCCTTTTCCTCCTTGGACAAAGGACCTTGAACAGCTCCAATTTGCATTGGTTCTACTCCAGTTGAATTTTCCGTAGGTCGAGTAGCTTCTGATTTACTTTGGTCGAAACGAGGAACGCTAGTTCGGAATACGCTCTTTCGTTCTCCTTTACGTTCACTCTGATGAAAGTCTATCTCTAATACCAAATCAATTAGAGCTGAGATCTCAGTAGGACGATTCAGAATTTGTGCCAATGCATCCTTCAATTCTTCTCTTAGCCCTCTGTAAAAGACTGCAGCTCTTTTGTTTTCAGGCCATTCGGTGTCAACCACAAGCTTGTTGAATTGGGCCAAAGTAAGTGACCAGCTCTCGATTTCCTTGTTTTAATTCTAGCAGCTCGTTGTCCGTGGCCTGTGACCCTTGCCTTCTGTCGAATATCCAAAGGAATTCTCTTTTGAAACCTTCAAAATCGTATAACATGGGGTCGTCCTTGGCCACTAATGGCATGGATCAAGAGGCAGCATCACCACTGAGGTATGATAGGATGAATGCGACACGAGACTGAGCATCGGGGAAAATCATTGGGCGACACATAAAATGGGGGGAGCACTGAGTTAAGAAAATGTGAGCCTTTTCGGGGTCACCATTATATCGCTCAAGAGGGGCCAATGGTATTTCAGGGGACAATGAATAAATAACTTGGGTGGGAGTGAACGATAAGGAATTAGTGATGGAACATTGAGTTCCAAATGTTGGAGTGTTTAGTCTTGCTCCTGAAATAGGTGTTTCCCATCTACTAGCTAGCTCTGCCACTTCTTTCCTAGAGTTGACAATTTCTTGTCTAAGAATTTTATTTTCTTCCCAAACTGCTTCTAAATCTCTTTGAATATTCAGCAAAATATCTCCCAAATTTTTTAGGTCAAGTCCTTCTGACATTCTGCTCGGGTGCTAGTACCAACGTAGGCACTTCACTCTGTCAGGTCAAATTGATTCTAATTACTAATAGCACAGAAGCAGAATGATGCTTAACTCCCAATGCCTCTCTCAATACGTTCCTGCTAGGTTAGTGAATCCTTCGCAGGTAAATACCAAGGGGGGAAAAGGGATGGGGAGTGAGAGAAGAGACTGCCAAGTTTCAGGTTCCGCAAGCTCAGCTGCTTCTTCCTCCCTTCTGTAAACAGTCACAACAATTCAACTTTATTAACTAATTTGTAATTTCCTACCATTAAGTCAGTTGATAAATAACATGTGTTTAGATAACTTATCTTACCATGACTTCACTTGGCATTAGCCTCTCTTCTAAATGGCTCTTGAGTAGATGTAGAGAAGGATTGGAGGTAGAGATTAAGAGCCTTACTAGTTTTCCTATTTTCTTTTTGCAGGTGCGGAGATGAAGGTAAACACTTCTTCAATCAACCTTCCACATAGAGAAATCTCGTGAGTGAATATTAAATATAATTCCAAGATATTAGGTTAATTATGCGCAATGGGAACTTATAACTAACTACTATAGAGAGAAAACTATCCTGGGTCATTGATTAATAAGGATTTAAGAAATATTTGAGCCCTGGAGAGCGAACTTTAATAGTGCCTTAAACTCGCTCTAATAACAGAAAATAATATCGAGGCAACGCATAGTGAAGAACACCACTCATGTGAATGCCTATGATAACCATATCTGCTTGAATAGTGTTTTCCTCACAAGCATGTGAGAAAAATAATTTTATAAAGCGAGCATGCGAGAGGGAAAAGGCTAGTTATTTCAAGGCTGACAATACCAGGCATGCGTGGGTAAATAACTAAGAGCATGCGCAAAAAAGGAAATACTAACTTGAAGCTAATTAAGGGAGTCCCGAACCGGCAAAACTAAATGTCGGACCCGACGAAGCTACCTTAACTAGCTAAACACGACGGACACAAGGAAAACACAATGCTCAACGGTGAGAATTCAGGTGAAGTGCGCATTAGAACGTTGAAGCGCGCTTCACCAGGCTTCAAGATTCTAAAGCAGACTAAAATGCTAAGTGTCATGTGACCTGGCGGCCACATTGGAATTCCAGCGCCGCCAGCAATTCAACCAACTGAGGTACCTGGGGGTCGTGATCTCTGTTTCTGCAAGTAGGAAGCTGAGATGGTTGCCAGAGTAGGGTAACGAGGAGGAAACCTCCTGTGAACCCTGACAGCATCCCTCCTGCCTCTTTCAGTACCTCTCTTGCCTCTTGGTGCACCTCTTCTACCTCTTTATGCACCCCGCTTGCTTCTTTTTGCACCTCAGTTGGATCTTTCTGTGCTGCTCTTGCTTCTTTCTGTACCTCACTTGCCTCTTTATGCACTTCTCTTGCTTCTTTTTACACCTCTGTTGCTTCTTTCAGCAATTCTCTTGCCTCTTTGTACACTTTTCTTGCTTGTTTCTGCACCTCTGTTGCCTCTTTCTGCACTTCACTCGCTTCTTTCTGCACCTCTCTTGCCTCTTTTGGTACCTCTGTTGCTTCTTTCTGCACTTTTCTCGCCTCTTTCTGCACACACAGGGCTACATTTAAGCTGACCTCAGGCTAAGCAGTGCACACATGCAAGTGCAGAAAAGGGCTGCTGGCCTCTAAACTGTATGATGTCATCAGTGATGTCATTTGTGATGTCATCAGTGATGTCATCCGTGATGTCACTGACCATGTCATGAATGATGTAATATGTGACGTCTTCAGCTGTGTATTGCGGGGGCGCGAGTTAGTTATCTCACAAAACTATAATGGCTGAATTTCTCTGGTTTTGTACGAGCGAAATGTCCAACTAACTATAACGTCTCTGAAACCTATGGTTCTTTCAGTGATTTTCAAAGGTTTTTTTAAATGATAATTTCTAACTATAACATCCCTGAAACCTATGGTTTCTTCAGTGAATATATTTATATATTCTGGCGTCAGAGTGCTTTTCGCCGACCAGGCACCTTTTGAGCATTTAAGATATTAGCGGCCACCTTGCGGCTGAAAGTGCACCACCCCGGTATCCCTGGGGGCCACAGGATTGATATCTATCAGCCTTGCTATGTGGGGTGCCAACATTGGATTGAGGGTGCCTCTTCGCACTGAGGCTCATCTGTGAGCTTTTAACTTACCAGCGGAACATTTGCACGAATACAACGGAACTAATTCCGTCCGGGACTTCAACGCCTAGAACACCTTGCGCTGTCAAACCCATAGCAGCCCGCCAGGGGGCGCGCAATAGCATGTACTTAAGGGGCTGTAAAGTCCCGGATCGTGCTTTTCTTCCTCACCACCTGCCTTTGAGAAAGGAGTTGATAAACTTTGAAACGCGTTAGGCACAAGTGGTATGAAGACCGTGAAAGGATTCAGTAAGCTGTAAGCACCCATACCAATAAAAGGATTTTGCCTTAATTCCTGGCGTCAGAGTGCTTTTCGCCGACCGGGCACCTTTTGAGCATTGAAGATATTAGCGGCCGCCTTGCCGCTGAAAGTGGACCACCCCGCTATCCCTGGGGGCCACAGGGTTGATATCTATCAGCTTTTCTATGTGGGGCGCCAACATTGGATTGAGGGTGCTTCTTCACACCGAGGCTCATCTGTGAGCTTTCAACTTACCAGCGGAACATTTGCACGAATACAACGGAACTAATTCCGGCCGGGACTTCAATGCCTAGAACACCTTGCACTGTCTAATCCATAGCAGCCCGCCAGGGGGCGCGCAATAGCATGTACTTAAGGAGCTGTAAAGTCCCGGATCATGCTTTTCTTCCTCACCACCTGCCTTTGAGAAAGGAGTTGATAAACTTTGAAACGCGTTAGGCACAAGTGGTATGAAGACCGTGAAAGGATTCAGTAAGATGTAAGCACCCATACCAATAAAAGGACTTTGCCTTAATTGCTGGCGTCAGAGTGCTTTTCGCCGACCAGGCACCTTTTGAGCATTGAAGATATTAGCGGCCACCTTGCCACTGAAAGTGCACCACCCCGGTATCCCTGGGGGCCACAGGGTTGATATCTATCAGCCTTGCTATGTGGGGCGCCAACATTGGATTGAGGGTGCTTCTTCGCACTGAGGTTCATCTGTGAGCTTTTAACTTACCAGCGGAACATTTGCACGAATACAACGGAACTAATTCCGGCCGGGACTTCAGTGCCTAGAACACCTGGCGCTGTCTAATCCATAGCAGCCCGCCAGGGGTCGCGCAATAGCATGTACTGAAGGAGCTGTAAAGTCCCGGATCGTGCTTTTCTTCCTCACCACCCGCCTTTGAGAAAGGAGTTGATAAACTTTGAAACGCGTTAGGCACAAGTGGCATGAGGACCGTGAAAGGATTCACTAAGCTGTAAGCACCCATACCAATAAAAGGACTTTGCCTTAATTGCTGGCGTCAGAGTGTTTTTTGCCGGCCGGGCACCTTTTGAGCATTGAATATATATAAATATATATAAAAAATATTGATAAAATCCAAAATATATTATATAACCATACAGATACACACAAACAGCATGTATCACAGATTGTTTTTAGCTATCACAGGACCTCCTTCCTGCCCCCACTAACCTCCTTCCCTCTACAGGGACCATGAACTGAAGTCCCAGCAGAGGCACCTGCTGTGCTGCTTGAAGGAGGCTGATGCCTCCACTCCTCCACCTGCACTGTGAGCAGAGCAGCCTCGCTCCACCCCCAAAGCTGCCTTAGTAGGAACAAATGAAATGATAATAACATTGAGTTATTATCATTTTATATTTCCTTCATTTACACTGCTGCAAAGCAGTGGGACGAAGCACCTCTGCCTTAGCCAAGAAGCCGCCACTGGACTTCTATTTACATTTGTGAAAAGTGTCATGACACCGGGATGTTTCTGTTCAGACCTGGACTGTCCAGGGAAATCCAGGATGTCTGGCCATCTTACTTAAGCTCGGTTGATCTGCAAAATACTTGGAATATAATGGTATGATAGATTTATTGATATCTCTTTGCAGCTTCAATAAAAGTGCAATACTGAAAGCATAATTCTCACTTCTGTGTTATAGTAAAAATCGGACGTTTCTGAAACACTAGTTATTGTTATGATCACAATCAGAGTACTATCTGTCTCCAATTCCTTTCCTAATTCACAATCACACCTACAGACATCACTTCTCTCTGAAACCTCAGAGCTTCAATGATATGTTTTGGTAATATTTCTGATGTTGATTTTTCCAGCAATTCTTCAGGTCACCCAGTATTGTTTCGATTTTATATACCATCATATAATCATATATTGATAGAAAACTGCCCTGGCCTGAATGAATCTTCCTGTCCTTTCAAATACTGCTGTCCACCTTGCCATACCCTGTAATCAGACAATGGGAGTAGTCCAGGAAGGGACAAAAGTCAGGACCACATCAAACGGTCACTTCTGCATTTCCATAGGAAACCTTGTCTTCATCCACCCACACTTGAGTCTCTGGCTTCACAAAACCCAGTCAGTGACAATCCAAAATCTCTCAAAATATTTCTTAACTTGTGTAAACACTAAACATTTGGAAACAAAGCTGTCCTGATTGAGGGCAGTACATTTAACAGCAGCCTTCCTTCTCCTCTTTTTCGGAAGAGAGTTGGTTTCGAACAATTGCACTGCGAACCTTCACTGGACATCAACTATAAACATGTCCTATGGTTTCAAGTAGTTATCAAACCGTTTTGAGCAACTTGGAATAGTCATCGTCCCTTCTCACCAGCCTCATTATTGCTTTAAAAACATTCATGCATAAAAACATTCATCTTTTAATCTCCACATTTACATGTCATACTACCGGTGCTTGCGATCCAGACTTAATCTTTACACAATTATAGTACGATTCTGTCTAATAAATACGGTGGTGTTCCGTGACAGTCCTGTTGTGATACACCGAGACATCAATTTCATTTAAGGAAACCACTGAAAGTTCTCAGACTTCTGTTTCATCAATTCATATTCTTTGAAAATATTTGTATGCCAGGGTTCACCCAATGTTGAATCGAAGTAGAGAGAGAATCAACCTTTACAAGTCTGCTCTATATTTATTGTGCGATTCACTTCCCACAAGTGCCTAAAACAATGAAAAGAAAACTACTTGAAAATGATGTGAATTAAAAGAACGCGATCCACTTCAGGGGATACCTAATTCACTAACAGTGGTAAATAACCATAACCTACAGTCCCCACCCTGAAATCCCCTATCCATACTTTTTACGGTTTAGATCCATTTTCTTTGGGGTGTTGTTGTCACAGAAAAAGTGACAAAAGTCTAGAGAAACATGATATTAAAAAATAAAACAAACGTTAGAAAAAGCAGAAATAAAGTCCTCTCGCGTCAGTGGAGCTCTACAACCCCGGCTGCCTGGGGAATGCAAAACCGTATCTGCCACCTGTCCCCACTTCCTGAGTCCCCAACTGTGCAGTCAGAGAATGTCACAAGCTTGAGAAATTGACTGAAAATTCCCCAAGATAGAGAAGGTTTCGATTTAAAGGGGAAGGAGAGTGACAACAGTGGTACATGAGGGGCTTCAAAAGGCTACAATTTTCTCTAAAACTCTACAACTATACTGATTGCGCTCCTGCTAGTATGATTTTGCACCAACATTTACACCACCAAACAAATTAAACAACAACGTAAGTACCAACATAACAGAGATAAAAATTAATCTTGTGAAAGCAGGGCTGTCCAAATGTAGGTGCACATGTTGCTGTTAAAATGTTTGGTAGCTAGGTATCCTTAATTGTTTAGTTAGTAAAAAATTGTTTTTAATATAATTGCATGCCCTGAGACCTGGCCTACCATGGGGCTTTTTTTAAAACAAGCACAGGAGCCCACGCTTGGTTTATGTTTTCTATTTTTGCCACGAATTTATGAATCCGTTGTGATTTCTCTGCAAAATGTTTTCAAAAAATGCCTTTTTGTCTTGTCGGGGTCCCTTGCTGAAGCCAAGTCTCAAAATGGCTGCCAACACTTCCTGGTTCAAGTGTTGGTAGCCAATCAGATCTCTGCACGAGATCAGGAGGGTTCGCATCCCTAGATATAGAAATTTAGATTACTTTTAATAACTCTAAAACTACTGAATGGATTCACCCCAAATAAATGAAATGTCACTTAGTGGACCAAGTGCAACCTTTTTTTTGCCAAATTTGGTGTAATGTCATCTATCGGTTTGGGCTGTAGTTGTGTCTAAATTTTCTAGGGTGAATGAACATGGGTAAAATTTCTAGGGTGAATTAACATGGGGAATTTTTGGGACTCCCCTTTTTATTGGCCACTGCTCAGCGGACCACTGCAAACTTTCCCATTCATCAAACTGCGCCAACGATAAAAGCAATTCAAAAAAGTTTTTTCCCATATAAACTAAGTCCTAACTATAACTACCTACTCACTCACCTATGCAGTCACTGACACAAGCGCACACTCACCCATACAGCCACTATCACAATCCCTCACTCACCCAGACAGGCACTCATATACTCTAATATTCACTTATACTGCCTTTTACGTATGCCGTTCCTCACCCATATACCACTGACTCAGTCACCTATACAGCCCATCACATATTCACTCGCTAACCCATACATTCATTCACCTATACATTCACTGAGACACCTAATCACTCAATTATACAATCAGTCAGGCAGCCACTGAATCATCCTACAGTCACTAATGCACCCACTGATTCATCAATACACCTTGGTATAAATATTTAACACTCAGAAAGTTTAAAAAAACACTCATAGTCACTGGATGATGTCATCAGTGATGTCCTTTGAGACGTCACTGACCATGTCATGAGTGATCTAATATGTGCGGGTATAAGGAGTGCATTGCAGGGTCATGAGTTATAGTTAGCTCAGCTAACTATAACTACTGAATTTCTCTGGTTTTGGACGAATTAAATATCAGTCTACTTATAACATCCCTGTAAGCTTTGTTTTTTTCAGTGATTTTCTTAAGTTTTTTAAGTGTTAATTCCTAACTATAAAGATATTGATTCTATAATTAGATAATTGATTTAACTTTCCCCTTTGTTTATATTTGTTGAATAAAGTTAATCTGAAATGCATTTTCCATCTTCACGGCAACACCGGAAGTTGCAATGACATTGGTAGTCATGAATACCCCATGTTTTTGGTAAAGTGTTAAACACATATGTAGACATGTTGTATTGTAATTTTGAGTCTAGGTATTTAGTAAGATATTGAGTTAACTTTTTCGTTTGTATAGATTTATTTTAAAAAAGTACTCTTAAAATGCATTTACCATCTTTGCGGCAACACCAGACGTCGCGAGGATCAGTAGTCGTGAATGCTGTGTGTTTTTGGCAAAGTATTAAACACATATATAAACATATATTGTAAGTTTGATTGTTGGAATTTAGTAAGATATTGATGGAACTTTCCCCCGGTATACATTTGTTGAAAAAAGTACATCGGAAATGGATTTTCTTTTGTCTCAGCGCCACCGGTAGCCACAATGACGTCGATGGTTGCGATTAGCGTATGTTTTTGGCAAAGTGTTAAAGAGATATACACACATGTTTTATCTAAAGTTTAACCCTAGCTGTTTAGCAAGATATTGATTTAACTTTCCCCTTCCCATTTGTCGGAAAAAAAATACATCTAAATGTATTTTACTTCTTTGTGGCGATACCGGAAGTCGCGAGGACATCGGTAGCTACGAATACCGTGTGTTTTTGGTGAAGTGTAAAACACATACATCGATATATTTACATAAGTTTGAGTGTCCCTATTTAGTAACATATTAGTTTACATTTATTTTCTCTATGCATTTGTCAAAAAGAGCAGTTCCCAAAAATAACTTTCTGTTTTCGCAGCGTAGCTGGAAGTCGCGGAGACACCGGTACTCGCGAATAGAACGTGACTTCCAAATAAAGAAATGTAGTGGTTCACACACTTTCCTTAATGAAAGGAAGTACACACACATTTCTCCCTTCTTGATCTTTCCAGGTACTGGTTAGTTGATTATAGGAGCTGTCCTAAACTGGTTCTCTACATTGAACTGTTTTTGGCTTTTTTGACAATTGTTTTGCAAAAATAAAATGGCATCATAACAACCACAGGAAGACTTACAACTGGTTAAAGTTGTTCAGGAGCAGGAGGTCCCAGCTGCACAAAAAGAGTCTTCAGATGAAGAACCACCAATGAAGAAACAAAGCATAGCTTGGGATTTTGTCACTATTCCAGCTGGTGAATCGAAGACCACAGCTAAAATAGTGAGGTACAGCTTGTGTGAGAAGACTATCTCGAGGCACAGCAAAAAACTCTTCATGTGGTACAACAAGTACATTGTACCACTTAAAAATATGCCACAGGAAGCAAATTAAAATTGCACAGGGAGAGCGAGAAGAAGAGAGATTATTAGCCTCCAGAGCCACATCACCTGCTCCTGGTGACAAAGTTCCACCTGAAGTGGAGAGAAGATGCAGTGAAACGTCACCAGACTTGAAACGTCTTGCTTCCTTCTGCATGGAGTGTAACACCATCGTTGCAGACGGGGAGCAGTCTCTAGATGTAATGTTACAGATTGTAAAAGCCATAATTTTGCATTGTTTTTGCTTTTTTATTGCAGGACTTGTAGCACAATTTTTTGTTAGTGCTTACAATTATGTTATTTTTATTACCATTTTATTTAAAAAAAAATACAAGTAGTAAAATAATAAAGAAAAAACAAACACAGAATCAGTAAAAAAACAATGGTTCTTTTTAGAACCGTCTTTTCTGGTTAACAAAAAGATACGTTGAATGAATGAATGAATGAGTGAATGAGTGGTGCATGGATGTTAGAATGAGTACATGAGTGGTGCATGAATGATTGATGACTACATAAGTGGTGTGTGGATGTTAGAATGAGTACAAGAGCGGTGCCTGAGTGGGGAACAGCCATTACAACGCGGGTTTTACCACGCGTTGCTATTACATCGAATGCGTTACAACGCATGCGATGTTACAACGCGTGGTAAAACCACGCATACCATTACATCGCATGCGCTTTTACAACAAGTCGTTGTGAGGAAACTCAGGCTGTTTCCTCACAACAACATGAAGCAAGCAGGAAGGAGGAAGCAGGATCCGATGGCGACGCTGGAGAGAAGAGAGGTAACGGGGTTTGCGCTTGGGGTGGGGGTTACTTTTTTGGGTTTACAGTAGTGTAAAAGTAGTGTTCTGTGTGTTTTTAAAAAAAGTTTTAGTGTGTTTGTAGTGTAGTGTAGTGTATTAGGGTTTAGGGTAGTGTTGTACTGATTTAGGGTTTAGGGTAGTGTTGCAGAGTTTGTGTAGTGTAGTGATTTAGTGTTTTAGGGTTTAGGGTAGTGTAGTAGTGTTTGTGTAGTGTAGTGTTTTAGGGTTTAGGCTAGTGTAGTTTCTTAGGGTTTAGGGTAGAGTAATAGTGTTTGCGTAGTGTAGTGTTGTAGGGTTTAGAGTAGTGTAGTGTTTTAGGGTTTAGGGTAGTGTAGTAGTGTTTGTGTAGTGTAGTATTTTAGGGGTAAAGGATAGTGTAGTTTTTTAGGGTTTAGGGTAGAGTAGTAGTGTTTGTGTAGTGTTTTTACGGTGTAGGGTAGTGTTGTAGTGTTTGTGTAGGGTAGTGTTTTAGGGTAGTGTAGTGTTTTAGGGTTTAGGGTAGTATAGTAGTGTAGTGTTTTCTGGTTTAGGGTAGTGTAGTAGTGTTTTAGGGTTTAGGGAAATGTTGTAGAGTTTGTGTAGTGTAGTGGTTTAGGGTAGTATAGTAGAGTTTGAGTAGTGAAGTGCGTTAGGGATTAGGGTAGTGCTGTAGTGTGTGTGTGTAGTGCTGTGTTTTAGGGTAGTGTTGGGGGGTCGTGTTGGGTAGTGTAATGTAATTGTAAGGAGAGGACTGGGGGGCGGGGGAGGGTTGTTTAGGGGTAGGGTAGTCACTTACCTTGCAAACTAACCATGAATATAGCTTTACCACGCATGCCTTTACGTTGTAATGGCATGCATGGTAAAGGCATATTCGTGGTAATAGTTTGTGATGTAATGGCATGCGATGTCATTGACATCACGTAGTAATACCCGCGTTGTAATGGCATGCGTGGTATTACTATGCGATGTAATGACATACATCCACCTGAGTGATTCTATAAGTGCATGGGTAGTGCCTGGGTAATTGTATGACTGCATGGGTTGTGCCTGGATGATTGGATGAGTGCATATGAACTTCCTGGGTAATTAGATGAGTGGATGGGTAGTGCCTGGGTGATTGGATGAGTGTGTGGGTAGTGCCAGGGTGATTGAATGAGTGTATGAGTCGTGCCTGGGTGATTGGATATGTACAGCCTAGGTAATTGTACTACTGTATGGGTAGTGTATGGTTGATTGGATGAGTCCCTGGATGGTGTCTGGGTGATTGGATGAGTCTATGTGCAGTGCCCAGATGATTGGATGAGTGCATGGGTAGTGCCTGGGTGATTGGATGAGTATGTGGGTAGTGCTCGGGTAATTGCACAAATGCATGGGTAGTGCATGGGTGATTGTATGACTGCAAAGGTAGTGCCTGGGTGATTGTATGAGTTTATAGGTAGTGTCTGAGGGATTGTGTGAGAGTATGTGTAGTGCCAGGACGATTGGATGAGTGCCTGAGTAGTCCCTGGGTTATTTGATGTGTGCATGGGCAGTGCCAGGATAATTGTATGACTCCATGGTTAGTACCTGGATAGTTGGATGAGTGCATGGGTAACATCTGGGTGTTTGAATGAGTGCATGGGTAGTGCCTAAGTGATTGTGTGAGTGCATGGCTAGCACATCACTAGTGCCTGGGTTATTGCATGAGTGCCTGGGTAATGTGAGGTAGATTGAATGAGTGACTGAGCAGTACCTGGGTTATTGGATGTCTGCATAGGTAATGTCTGGGTAATTACGTAAGTGCATGATTAGTGCCTGGGTGATTTTGTATCAGTGCATAGGTAGTACCTGTGTGATTCTATAAGTGCGATTGCCACTGAAACGCTACGAATACTGCATGTAAAACACATATAGACATATTTTACATAAAGTTTCAGTGTAGCTATTTAGTAAGATACTAATGTAACTTTCCCCTTTCTATTGATTTGTCGAAATAACTACATCAACAATGCATTTTCCTTCTTCACAGCAACACCGAATGTCATAATGGTGTTATTAGTCACGAATGCCAATGACAAAGTGTAAAATAGATATTTAGACACATTTTACAGTTTGAGTGAAGTTGTTTAGTAACATAATGGTTTAACAAGACATTTGACAAAAACAACAATTTCAAATAAATAACTTTCAACATTGGAACTCCTGAATGCAACATAACTACTAAACAAAGAATTTGTATTCACTCATCAAACAACCAATTGTCACCCAAACTCATTTAGAAAATTGTGATGGTTTTGAACTTTTTTAAAATTATTCTACAAAAATAAAATGGAATCAGAAGAAACAAACAAAGACCTTTAACTGGTTGAAGTTATTTAACAGCAGCAGGACTCAGCTGCACATAAACAATCTTATCATGAACAACCACAAATGAAAAAACAAAACATAGTTTGAGATTTTTTCACTAATCCATCTGGTAAATCAAAGACCACAGCTAAATTAGTAAGGGTCAGCATATGTGAGAAGATATTATGTCGGGAACAGCAAAAAAAAAATCATGTGGTACACCAAGCATGTTGTACCAACTTGAAAATATACAAAAAGAATCAACTGAAAATTACAGAGAGAAAAAAAGAAGAGAGATCATCAGTCTCCAGACCTCCAGCCCCTGCTCCTGAAAACAAAGTTCCAGCTGAAGTGCAGAGAAGATGCAGTGAAATATCACCAGAACTAAAACATTTTGCTACCTTCTGCATGAACTATAACACCATCGCAACAACTGGGAAGTAGTCTGTGGATGAAATTTTCCAGAATGTAAAAAACCATAGTTGTTAATTTGTATTCTTCAGTTCAAGCACTGTGAAAAAATGTAAACAAAGAAAAAAGCATCTGGATTTTATTTTGAACATTAGGAAACCGAAAAAAGATGCAATGGTATAGTAGAAAAGAGACTTCTTAGATGCAACTTAACACTACTGGTATTATAGTACATCTGTTTATTTTTTATCTGTAGTCACAGAATGTAGTCCTGGAATGTTTTATAAATTCATTTTCATCATTTAAAAACAGTCTTTCATTTCTAACAACATGCTGTAGACAATACCCCTAATAGGCTCTAATAATGTCTCAGAAACTCATAATTCATTTACATTCATTAACATTCTAACACAATAACACATTTTGTTATCCAAAATTGTCCTTAGAAGTTTGTTTCTAGAAATAGCAGATATAAGTTTGTTAGTTTTGTAGATAGTCTTGATTTGAATGACATCTCTAGGTCATTGCACTCTGTCATCCTCGTTGACATCTTTAATATATTGTGTAGTGTAGCATGAACTAATGTGTTATCCTGCAGATAGTTTTTTTTTATTAATGGAAGGCTGTGTAGTAGAAGTATGTATCCATTCGCCACTACAAACTGTAGAAAAATTACCTCTACTGACTAATATTTTCTTCTGGTTTTGTCTCCTTACGTACAACACTAGTTTGTCAAGAGTCTTCATTCTATTTATAATCAAAATGAAAAGCTTCCTCTTCATACCAAAGGGCTTATCAACTACTCTCTCAACTTGTTGTTCTTTCTGTTCTTCTATACATCTTCATATTTTTCAATACATTTACACCCACTCTACTTCAAAACATCTCAGCTCTGATTTCCTCAAATGGCTTTTGTATCATGGTTAAGGTATGTCCATCTTTGTTACATTCTTGACTGTTCTTGTAATACAGATTTTGTCCACTCTTATTGTTTCTCATAGATTTTTATTTACATTATTTTCAAATCTTTGCAGGTGTCCAGATATTTTTTAAGAAATGACTTTGTCCTCTTACCAGTAGTTCTTTTTCTTTCATTACTTTTTCTGCATTTTTCCAATTTTGTGTGTCAGTTCTACAGAGAAACTGTAGTTGCTTCTGTTGCTTTTTACTCCGAACTTTTGTAGGCATTCTACCTGTCTGTAGTTATGTATATATAATGTTCTGTAACAAAATAAAGTATATTTACATTTTTACTCTAGCCAATGTACCAATTACTTTACTACTTACACATAATACAAAAACTGTTTTTATGTTATGTTGCAGTTTTAAATCTACAGATGAACCTAATTATATAACTACATGCACTTACTTCAATATTCCAAACCCAAAGCACAAAACTTTATTTATTAGTTGCCTTTTAACATTAAACATCCTTCTCCTACAACACAGCTGCACCATAACTCAGTTCTCACTTATACATGGAAAAAGACCAGTTTATCCCTTCTGTACTAAATGTTAAAATGAACATCAACCATAGTGTAGAAGTTCATACAGTGTCTCAACACTGTAAATCCAAAAACACAACATAAGAGCTATTTGTGTGCCTCTCTACCACTGTGCCACTGGAGCATTTAGTATCTCAGTACTTTTCTACTTAAATGTATCACATTCAAATTTTGGGAAAAGGTGCATATAATAATCTGCACATTAATCTCTATCAGAGCATATAGCTCACTGACTCTTCCGAGTACATGCAAAGAGTGTGTGACAGGTTGCATATATATAATTCACCAGATGGTTCTAAAAGACTATATATTATTCACAAAAACGTGTAAATACATGTGTTTGTGGTTAAATACATCAATACACCTGGATGATTGAATGAGTGCATATTTCCTGAGGATACAGTTAGTGCCTGAATGATTCCCTGAGTATATGAGCTAGGCCTGGGCAAAATTTCCGTTCCGTTCGCGGAATTTGCGATAATTTGGCATTTCCGCGTTCCGCGGAGAGCGCGGAAATGTCAAAATTTCCGCATTCCGCAGCTTTGCGATAATTTGGTTCTTGCTCGCGCTGTAAAATAATACATTCTCGCGCGCGCGCGATCGCCTTACCTGAATCCCCGCGTTCGCCGACAAGTTTTCCCGATCCGGTCACGTTCTCCATGAGATGTTGTATTGTTTTAGCCATTTGCGCTGTCTCGCGACAGTTCGCGTCCGCAGTGACGTCATGCGTCGCGCGATCACGTCTTTCTTCTCGCGATCATGCACCGCGAGACAACTGAAAACAAGATGGCCGCGCCCGCGAGCAACCGCAGGGGTAAGTTAGCGACCCGCAACCATGCAGAAAATATCGCGAACGGGCGGGTAAAAAACTTCCGCATCTTCGCGATATTTCCGCTTGTTTGCGGAGATTTTTAACATTTTCGCGATAATTTACGGAAGTGGCTTCCGCAAATTCCGCCCACCCCTAATATGAGCACTCCATGGGTAAGTCCATATCTGCATAGTTACTGCCTGACTGTTTGAATGAGTATGAGTAGTGCCTGAATGATTAAATAAGTGCATAACTAATGCTTCAATAATTCAATCCATGCATAGATGGTGGTGGGATGATTACATGAGTTCAACTCTAGTGTCTGGATGATTGCATAAGTCCATGCATAGTATATAGGTGATATATAGAGTGCATGGATAGTGCATACATGATTGTTTAAGTGCGTACATATCACCGAGCAGATTGGATGAGTGCATGAGTAGTTTTTCAGTGATGAAATGAGTACCTGGCTACTGCCAATGTGTTTTTCATTGAGTGAACAGGTAGTGCCTGGGTATTTAGATAAGTACAAGGGTAGAGCCTGGATAATTGAATGAGTGCATCAGTAGTTCCTGACTAATTAGACTGCATGACTAGTGTCTGAATGATTGCATGAGCCCTTGTTAAAGTTTTACTAATGGCATGAAAGCAATTATACTACTAGGGTGATTGTATTAGTGCAACAGTGTTGCCTCAGTAATTGAATAAGTACATAGATACTGGATGGGTGATAGTTTCACTGCAATGGTACTGCCTATGTAATTCGATATATGCATGGGTTGTTCCTCAGTATTTCCATGAGTGCACAGGTTGTAAGTGGGTGTTTGGATAAGTGCCTTGGTTGTGCTTGGGTGTTTGAATGACTTCATAGAATCAGCATTGCTGATGTATAAGTGACTGATTAGTGCCTGGTAGATTGGATTAATGCATGGGTAGTGCCTCCATAGTTCAATGACTACATAATTAGTGTCTGCATGATTGAGTTTATTTGTAGTGTCTAGGTAATTGAATAAGTGCATAGACAGTGCATGAGTGATTCAATTAATGTCTTAGCAGTGCCTGGCTTACTGTGAAAGTATCTCCATTGTTGTTAGATACATAACAGTTGTGAGTATATCTGTGAGACGTTGATTAAGTACTCTTGTCAGTATAAAACAACTTGTTTTAGTGTATTTATCCTTTTCTACTGAGCTATGTGTAAGTGAAGTCTAGCTATCACACTTGATATATAATTGGTAACATGGCTGTCTTGGAGCATACATTGCTCTGTTACTCAGCGTGCAAATGCATCTGTAAGTTTCTAAAACTGAAAACAACAATTCTCACTTTTTCAAAGCAAAAAATATTTTCCTAATGGCGCACACTACATTATTTCTCAAATAATTTTTGTGTCTTTAAAACATATATTTGGCATTACTCAAAGAAACGTTACACACCTAATGAAGCTAGCTCAAGAACTCTCTCAAGAGACATTCTGTACTATTAACCTTCTCTGTTTTGAACAGAGCATGTTTAAAGAAATGCACCAGCTTCACCATATACATGACATTTTCCACAGCCTTAAAGAACATAGATCACCATGTAAGCATATATGTGATTTCATAATTGATATACACCTTCAGGCTAGCCTTCCTAAAAGATATAGTTCTCTACAACTTTAAGTAAACTCAAGAGCCTCATCATACATACATATATCTATCTGCAACCAGAAAAAAAAAAACATATCTCACAATCTAAACATATGCTAACCGGTCATATAAGTGAACAAGAATTGGTAAATGCTTTAGGATTCACCCATTTGATTAATAATAAGCTGTTTTTGTTGTACGTTGCAGTTTGGTGAATAGTTGTGCAATATAAGTTTCTGAAATTCTGCTCAAGTGCTATGGCTTGTTTATAGCAGACACCAGATAGCCATCCCTAGGGAAAATCTGAATTGCTGAGGATAGGAAAAAAGAACGAAATGGCAAAGCAAAATCCACACTTTTTCTTTGCAGACAACACAAAAAAGCACTCACACACAAAAAATTCAGCAGAGGAAGGGCCTGAAACACAGCACAACAAAAGAGCGCCACATTCTGAAAATGTAAAAAAGGCAAGAAACAAGTTAAATACTGAAAACACCTCTTACGAAAATGCACCAAAGAGAAAGGGAATGAAGAGGGCATGAATGTTTCCTTAATACAGCAGCCAGTACCAATGTTTATGCTTTTTGTAGACGGTAGACAGTTTCTCTGATAGGAGATGCTAAGAAAATTAATCTAGAGAAAGTAAATGGAAGTGGATGAATCGGTGTGCCCTAAAACTGTCCAGGTCCTTGTCTCTGGTTTGACACCTGGTGTCAGTCACGGTCTTTACCCTCCTCCTCCCCACTACCACTGCACGTCCATCTTCACCAGAGGTGACACACATCAGAGTGTTTTTGGACGGTAATTTAAAGGCAGCTATGAAGCTGAAAAGTGGGCTATGCTTCTAGAAGGACCTTTATGGATCCTAACTTTGACTTTGCTTTTTCTTTTGAATGGGAGACTTCTGCCAAGGCTGCGCACTGCAAAATTAGCTGCCCTAGCATAACTGGTTGGCACTGACATTTATCCAAGATCTTTGCGCATATCCCCATCTTGAACTACTATGAACTTTAAAAAAATACTCAGATTTTAAACTGAGGTCTGTTTTTCTACAGAGAAGGAGAAGCGCTCAGCAGTGCTACGAGATACTTGATCTGTTATTTCTTGCTCCAATACTTGGAGGGGGTTGACTTGAGCAAAGAATGGGCCTTCACAGTTCAGGACTGCAGTGGAGTACAAACGTGCCTGGAGGATATCAGTCTGTGCAACAAAAAAACCCAGTAATTATGTGTCCATGAATCCCTCGTTCAGCATCGAGCGTGCAATTCTATTTGTGTAATAGATCTGAAGAAAGAATTTGTGCATTGCCGCTTTTAGGCACAAATTTATGTCTGACCTAATTTTTTTAAGTTGCCCCCGTTTTTTTGTTGCTGTTTTATACTTAACACAAAGTTATTAGAGCACATTTATGAGTACCAGTTAAATTATATAACGTCATATTATTGTTTTTATGGACCGGGCGATCAAGGGATTTGCCCAGAATAGGATATTGAGCCAATGAGTTCCAAAGTAGGCAATTCTAGCCATAGCGGCACACCCTCTCTCCTACACATCACTTTACACACACTCCCCTGTCTCAATGGAAATGAATCCGTGGTTTTAAGATGTAAAAGTCCATCTACATCCTAGAAGCGGGTAATGAATTGAAGGAAAATGACATTAGAAAAGTTTTAGTTGGCCAATCCCATGCTAGTCAATGGAGGGAAATCCTGCACTGAGGATGCATAAGTTTGGCTAGAAGTTTAACCCAATTGAGCATTTGGGATGCGTTTCTTTTTTGTTGCAGTTTTCCATAGCACAAACTCGACCCAAAGGTATTGGTGCACTTTACACAAGCACCAGTTACAATATACAAGGACACATACATTTTTGTTAGGCACGGGGAGATGATGTGAGCCGACGCTAAGACTTGAACCTGGTTCTTGAGCTTTAAAGTCAGCAGCTCTGAAGGTGGCAGTTCTGACCCTTACGCCACATCTTCTCACCATTTGACTTCTAAAGGATAGTGGCCCTTACGCCACAACCCACAAACGTAGGATCTTATTTACAAGCCCCTTGTGCCACCCGTGGTCACTTTTCCCATGTTAAAAATGACGCAAAAGTGGCTTAAGGAGCTTGTAAATAAGCCCCGTAGGGTTACGATGTTAGTGTATAAACACCGGCTAATAGAAGGCTTTGTTTATGCAATTTTTAATGTAATTGTAGGGATGGAAAGTTGCATGTGTTTTGCCAACTTTATTTCTAGAGATGTAAACAGCGTTACTGCAGATTTAGGCAGTTATTTACAACTTTTAAAAAACAGACAGTAGGATTACGTGTAAATAAATGTACACATGCATATGGTGTTGCTATTCTAGCTACACGTAATTTTGCACGCAATCCTTGAAGACCTGCAGGGTGGTGGGATGTCCGTGCTGCCGTGGGAGGGGCACATACGTGAAGCACATTCCTGCTCCATCCATCATCTGTTCAATAAAACTTCTTCAGAGCCTTGGTTTCCTCTCCTTCCACTCCTCCATGACCCAGGAATATGTCCCTTCCTTACAGCCTGCAGTGCACCATAAAACTTCTGTTTTGTCTGCAAATGGTAGCCACAGTAAAATAATTAGACTCTGCCTCCTTTCCTCTGAAAACAGAATACATGTATGTTTGGTGAAACAAAACGAAGTTAGGGATGTTTTAAAACTACAGCGTTGACAAGATGCACGGTCGAAATTCAAACTTTTGGCTTCGGTCCATAGTAAGGTAGTATCAGCTGCCTGCTCTGAACACCATTTGCCAATGCCCCGCCATTGGCCAGTGCAGGACTGTGCCTGCACCGCCATTGACAAGTGTAGAACTGTGGGTGTACTGCCATTGACCAGTGCACCTCATCAGGATGGATGCCATTTCTGGAAAAACAAATGTGAGGCATTTTAACACATTGCTTTTCCTGGCGGTGATGCACACACTGAAGTGTAAATGGTCAGGTGGGTGTCCACTTGACCCATGAAAGTATGAAATTAAAATAAGCATGATTGGAATGTGTGTATCCAGTAGATTACGTAAACAAGCAAGTGCTGTGCAGGCAAAACAGCATCAAAAACATTCTTCAAAAGTGAATGTAAACAGTAATTTGTTGATGGGGAACTATTAAGAGAAGCACTGGAGACAAACAACAGGAAGAAACAGAAAAAATGTAAGTGCAAGCACAGGAACCAATGAAAATCAATGAAAGCAAGGGGGGTGGGATGAAAGCCCCTTTTAAGATATATTTAATACAAAAGATTTCACAAGCACAGCACAAGCGCTGTGCAGGCAAAACTTAAATACCACATTGGCAAACACTTCCTAATAATACCTTACAAGTATTACTACTTTATAATTCATATACAGGCACAGCAGATTTTCTAATGTTTTAGTCATGACTACACCACTCCAGTTTACTAATGTGACTAAAAGTACTAAAGTTTCCAGAATGTAAATAACTTAGATCTGTATATTCTGCACAGGATGCTTAGACATTTGAAACATTGTAATTTTTAAAGGCATTGCTCATGGTAACTTTCAACAGTACTAACATCTTAAACACATACCGTATGCCAGATAAAGCTCATCTCATATATTTTTTTCACATCATTGTGATACTCTTTTTTTTAGCAAACTCCCATATACATTTTAATTTCTAATGTAAATTTTATTAATAATAATTAAAAAGTTGTATATATATAACGGTGAATTGAGTTCATAGATTATATTGTGTTTTAGGTCTTTCTTGATACTTCTGACAATGTTCAAATTTGTAAAAACTAAGCACAAGAATGGTACAGCACTCTCATAGAAAGCAACCATAAAATGGTAAAAACTTCAACTTTCCACTCAATGATCATGAGAAATGCAGAAAATAAAACTATGTCTTTCATTTTAGACTCCTGTATCTCCACTTGTGAATGTTTATCATCTGTTAGTGTTAAACCTTTGGTTTTTGCTTTGTTTGCCATAAGTTGGCAGGGTATGCTCAGACGTGAGTCCCTTGCTCACTTTGCCACTGGATTCAAGCAAGCCTGGCTGAAGACGGCTGAAATGCCAGAAACCGGTCCTAGGAAGCTTGTTTCCGGTCCAGGGAAGACATGGCTTGGCAGTTCGGGCTGGACTGTTCCCATGAGGCACAGGGTCAGACTGATTTGCATATGGCCATGTCTGAACTGGGGTGGCAGAGTGGGCTAAAAAACGGTGATGGATTAAACCCAGATCAGTTGACTGGGGGTGAGTGCTTGCAATGTTCAACACTCCGTTCATCATTTCCTTTGGTTTTTGCAGTGTTAAACCTTTCCCTCTCTTTCAAAATGAGGTTCCTGTCTCTACATGTTCGCTATGTTTTCACGATGATCGGGGAGTAATCGCAAAAAAGAACAGGGGTGCAAACAGATATTTATCTGTACAACAGTTGACTACAAAGTCCTGAGTTAGAAATTAAACTTTACCATTACCTAATTGATTTAAATTGTCTAATAACTTCTCAACTTTTTAAGAAATATTCTGCCTCTTTAGCACCCTTCCCTCCAATACACTCAGTGTACCTAGCAACCCAGTGTAACCAGTAGGTTACAAGTTCACAAGCACATTCTAGAAGGAACATGCTACGTCAAAAAGAGATACAGCAGGTGTGGTTTACTCCACAGATTCAAAAGCATATCCATGTCTGTATTACATTTCTGTTTTTTAAACAACATACAATAATAGGACTTCTTGCTGTTGCATCCAACATACTACCTAATTTTATTCACTTACATGCTGACAGCATCCAGCGAAATATATCTTTTTTTTAAAAAATCACCTCAATTGTAACTACTTTTCATTTGGAAAACTACCTCATTCAGCTCCAGCCTTCTCCTGACTGCTATTGGTCCTTCACTTCAAAATGCTTAGAGTGTGGATTCTGAGCCAAAGCTATTACTATTTGGCAAAAGAAGCTGCAAAAAAGAAATATATTGACAGGCACGTGGGTTTGCCAAAGGCAGAGATTAGTTGGCTTGCCCAGAGAGTGTTAGAGTTTTATCAGTTGCTAACTTTGGCTAGAACCATTGTGGATTGCGAGCTACTCACCACATGATAGTGCACTGAGGTGGCAATGACCTAAGCACATTGACTGGGGTAAGGATGGAAATCCTAATGAAGGACACCTTTGCAAAACTGATATTGCTTTTCCCTCACACTGTCTTGGTGTTCTCTAATATATGCCAAAGACAGAAATGGAAGTGGTCAAATCAATTCTGTCCACAGTTTGACAAAGCCAGAAAACATGTTCATAAAACTGTTTCTGCTTTCCTCAGAGACCTTAACATTTGCTCTATCTACAACAACAACCTGCCTTTTAACATGCATGGAATCTATAGAAGGGACGGAGTTCACTTTACAGATGAAGGGAACAGGGTGTTTCTTAGCAACCTGAAACTCTGCATACAGTCTTCTCTTTAGCTGTCTTATACACACTCTCAACAAAAAGGCTCTTGTTAAAGCCACCCAAGAACACCAAATTGTGTTCATTTTCTTGTTTAATCATCATTTTCTTTTCAAAAAATTAAAATTTGCGATGACAGCAAATGATCGTGACTACGTCGCAAAATCGCAAAACAAAAGCAGACATTCAACAACCACCACTACTTTAAAGAATGTTAACTTTAAAAATTGATTCTCACTATTACAATACACACAGTACTAACTACATCACTGCTAAAAAAACAAGTTTGTGCACATATATTTCCAGCACTTTTTTTAAAAACTGTGTTTGTACCCTACATTGTGTCTTCACGGTGACGCAGATAGTCGCGATGACTCCGGTGACAGCGACGATCGCGACTTTTTTAAAATGTGTAAAACACATATATGCACACATTTTATAGTATTTTAGACACTAGGGGTTTATTAGTGTGCTGTTTAAAGTCATATTTTTGTAGGGAGTTTTGAATAAAAAACATCTTTAAAACCTATTTTCCAATGATGCGAAACGCCTCAATGATATTGGTAGCCACTATCACCGAAAATACATCATGAAATGACAAATCAAAAGCACACATTCAATAGCCACCACCACATAAAAAACTTATAACTGCAAAATAAATTATAACCAAAACACTAAACACATTACTATCTAAAAGACTCCCTTAATATCTCTATAATACAGTGTATAACTCTTTCAGTGGAATCTGTGGCTCCATGCATCACTGTATCAGTAAGTCTCTCATTCACTGTTTCAGTATTTTAGTGGATCCGTGATACGCTGCATCAGTCTATCAATGGTTTTTTAATGAACTGCATGACTCTCTTAGTGGATCTATGATCGGGTACATCAGTGTCTCAATGGATCTGTGATTTGGTTGCATGGGTATCTCAGTCGATTTGTGAGTAGGTGCAGAAGTGCCTTTGTGCATTCGAAAGTAAGCATATGACTGTCTGACTGGATCTGTGAGTGGATGCATAAGTGTTTAAGTGCATGTCTCAGTGGGTGTATGAGTGTCTGAGTGGGTCTGTGACTGAGTGCAGAAATCTGGCAGTGGGTCTATGACTGGGAGCATGAGTGCCTGAGTGGTTCTGTAAATGGGTGCATGGGTCTCTGAGTACAACTGTGAGTGGGTGTGTGAGTTTCTGAGTGTATGAGTGACTGGATGCATAAGTATCCGAGTGAGCCAATGAGTGGGTGAGTGAGTGACTGTATAGGTGTGTGAGTGGGCCTGTGAGTGGGTGTATGAGTGTCTGAGTGAATCTGTGAGTGGGTGTATGAGGATCTCAATAGATCTGTGAGTGAGGGCATAAGTATCCGTGGGTGAGTGAATGGGTACATGCATGAGTGTCTCAGTGGGTCTATGACTGGGAGGGCAAGTGTCTGGGTGGCTCTGTGAGTGAATTTGAATGGGAGTGGATGTGTGTACATCTGATTGAGTCTATGAGTGGGTGTGTGATTCTCCGAGTATATGAGTGAGTGGCTGAGTGCATAACTCTCTGAGAGGATCTGTGACTGAGTGTAGGAGTGATTGTGTGGGTGTCTGAGTGGGTGGATGAGTATCTGAGTGGATCTGTGAGTGGCTGAATGAGTGTCTCACTGGGTCTGCCAGTAGGTGTGTGAGTGTCTAAATTGCTCTGTGAGTACATACATGAATTTGATAGTAGGTCTGTAAGTGGGTCAGTAAATCTCTGTGTGGGTCTGAACATGGGTACATCACTCTACGAGTGAGTCTCAAAATGAGTGCATGAAAATCTGAGTGGGTCTTGGAGTGGGTGTGAGAGTCTGTAGGTGGATTTGAGATTGTGCGCATGAGTCTATGATTGGGTCTCTGAGTAGGTCTGTCACTCTGAGTGGGTCGCTACATGAGTGCATCAGTCTCTGAGTGAATCTCAGTGGAGTGGGTGCACGAGTACCTGAATGGGTATGTGAGTGGGTGTATGAGTATCTGAGTGGGTATGTGACTGAATGTATAAGTGGTTATGTGTATGGGTGGATAAGTGTCTGAGCAAGTTTGTGAATGTGTACATGAGTCTGTGACAGTGACCGGCTTGTGTGTATAAATATATATATTTTGTTTTATATTTCCCTCAATATTCGTGGTGTCACCGCAATAGTCGCGACGTCCCAGTGCTTGTCCATGAGGGCCATGCTGGTGGTCACGGCATTGTCATGAATATCGCACGCGATCAAAAAAAGCAATTTTGGACACATAACCTGTGTCACTAATCTCCTCATTTCTCAAACATGGGGTCAGCGTTTGTCCACCCTGACCCCTTATGTTATCTTGGACACAATTTTGTATCCCCAGGAACCGTTCCAGGATGATAAAATGGCAGCTGCAACTTTCTGTTCAGGTTCTGTTCAGCCATTCAGATCATTCCTGCTGGCACGCTTTCGCGGTTTACCTTGAACACGTCGCAATTTCACCATAATCACCGCAAAATGGCCACAACTTTCTGTTCAGGTTGTGTCCAGCCAATCAGAGCATCCCAGCTGATTCGCGCATTCATGATTTACCTCAAACTCATGGTGAGTTAATTGAGAGCACCGCGAAACTGAAATATCCTGGCCAGAAATATCACTATATTGCTCAGATTTAATTTCCGAAAAACTACTGAATGGATTTGCACCAAATAACAAAAAGCACAATCTGCATAACGAATTTCGTAGCGCACGCTGCATCGCATTTTGTGATGCAGCGCGCGCTACGAAATTCATTTTATTTATTTAATTGTTTACTTACCTGCAATTATCCATATTCCGGTTTTTAGAACCCCCCACCCTGCCCCTCCCCCGCCCCACGGAACTCCCTCCACGGGCCGCGGCTGCCTGACATGCTTTGAACGTAAAGCTCTGTTAAGTCATAAACGTCTTGTTTAAGGTAAACTTATTGTAGTACCTTTTCTGCTTCTAGGGCAAGCTTGGGAGTGTTTACTTCCTGAGTTTCCCAGTGTATGTAGTTTCACAGACAACAGGAAGTAAGGGATGTCAAAGTGGTCTGGCTAGTCAGCTTCGACTGGATTATCTGTTTTGATCTTCCCTTCTTTGTTGACCAGAAGGTAAAGTATGGCATCTTTAATGTGAATGGAGATTGTATACAATTGTTGGAGGCCATTATTACCTAAACATGAGGATCAGAAGAATGTGGAGGTTTCTTTCATATTATCCTAGTAGAAGTGAAAGTCTCCAAGGATGATGTCATTGCTTGAGTTAATGCAGGAGTGTCTGATGTGCTAAATTAGTTGCTCCATAAATATTGTATTTCCCCCTCGCAGATGGTAGATGATGTGCAGGTGCATAGGGCCGCTGGTCGTTGCACCGCTGTACCGCTCCACCGCTTCTGCCTAGTCCCTTGCTGACTGGGACCGCCAGGTTGTGTTGCGAATCCTTTTAATTTTTCTTTTAAATTTAATTATTTATTTGATTTTCCCCGCTCAGTGAACGTATTTTTGTTGAGTAACTGTAATTTTGATGTTGTGGGGTAATTTACCATTTGCCTTCTTTTCTGGGCTTTGGGTCTTTTGTCCCAGCTTGTCCCCCCAGCCATTCCTGCTGTTTTCTTCCCCCATTGGTGTTCCTGCTCCCTACCCTACCAACCCCCTGACAGCCCTTGCCACATCCCAGAGCTACTTATGAAGGGTCCTGCTATCTGCACCAGTTCGTGCTTGGTCCATGCCAAGTACCAGGACCCCGGGTCCTCTCTGCATCTGCTGCTACACCACCAAGGAGCTCCTGGTCATGGACCCTGGATGCTGCAGCAACAGCTGCTCATGTCCTCCCCGTGATTGACCAAAGGACCCTTCACCTGCCACCACTGCTGGTTCCCCTGCTACACAGGACCACCTGCACCACTTCCACTCAGAACACTACCAACAACCCACAACTGCTCCAATGCGTCCTGCTCAGTGCCTGCACCCTCTACAAACATGCCATTGAAATTGGAGACACCATCACCACCCTCTCCCCTGATGTGTCCTTCATCACCAAAACGCATCTCAACCCTTACTCAAACAGCTACAAGATGATACACGAGACCGCACCAACAAATACAGCGGGTGCATCACCATCATCTCCAAGGAAACCATCTGATGCACCATCACCAATGATGACCCAACGCCTCTCATGGAACACCTCAACTTCCGACTACAAACAGACGCTGAGACCATGATATCAGGCACCCTCACTTATAGACACCCGGGACCCTGACTGGTGTTCTGCGATGCCAACTCCAACATCATTGCCCCCTTTACCATCTATTCCAACCACTATGTCCTGAACAGCAATCTCAATTTCCATGTTGATGATCCCAATAACACCAACTTTACCTCCTTCCTTGAGAACCTCATCAACTCTGGCTTCACCCAACTGGTCACTGAACCCACGCACAAAGCCAGATATGTACTCAACACTATTTTTTCTTCCAGCGACAGAATTAAATTCACCGACATCACAGAACTCACCTAGACCGACCACACCATTGTTCACTTTACCATCTCCGACGCCCAGCATACCATTGCCAAGCACCACAGGTCCACCCACGGCAACTGGGGCAAGGTAACCGAGACTCAATGGACACAGGCCCTTGGCACCACACAACCGGAAACATCAGTAAAACGTGACCAGGCCATCCAGAACTTCTCTGCCTGGATCAACAAATGCACCGACAGAGTCGCCTTGCTGAAGCCAACAAAAACCAATAAAACCTCAAAACAAGTCAGCTGGTACACCTCAGAGCTCAGGACCACCAAGCGCAACTGCTACTGATTTGATAAGCGATGGCGCATTACTAAGGATTCCTGCAAAAGGGCCGCTCACAAAGAAGCCCTCAGCAACTACCACCTGCGCATCAAGGAAACCAAGAGAGCAGCTATCACTGATCGCATCGAAACCACAGCTAACCACACAAAGGAAATTTTCAACATTGTCAAGGAATTCTCCAAGCTGGCAGCCACAGAGAACACCATCCACCCTTCCCAAGAACTCTGCAACGTCCTCTCGGACTACTTCCATAGTAAGTAAGATTGCCTCAATCTACAACAACTTTGACCCCCAACTCACCACTCTCACCCTCAACAACCTCAATAAACCAGCGAATACCAGACTAATGATAACCACTGTTCACCACTTAGACCACTACAAACTTTATGTCATCCATCCACTCGGGGCACCCATCCGCCCCTGCTGCCACCATCTCTTCAGCCTTGGAACCAACCCAATAAGCATGGAACTCACTAGCATCCTTAGCACCTCCATCTTTACAGAAACCTTCCCAGACTTCAACATCTGACACCAGTGATGTTTTTAGCCAGCTGGAAGCCATCAATTCCGCATCCAGTCTTTGGAAAGAGGACTGGAGAATTTAGGTAATTGTTTGGAGGCCAAGATGGATTCCTTCATGGCATCAACAAGTGACCTCAGTACCAGCATCGTAGCTGGGTTGTCCAACCAGCAAGCTCTTGTCAGGGAACACCATCCTGCCTTACTGACATTCCTAAATGTAATTCGTAAATGGGGAATAACATCTACTACCTCTGATGTTCGTGTTCCAGAGGCAATTACTGTCACTCATCTGCCTCCAATTCCAACACAACAACATCCATTGAACGCACTCGTTAGAGGAGGAAGATGTACAGTTCCCCAGTTTCACAACTAGAAATTCACTATAAGCATTTGTGAAATTCTCCTGGCTACTTTTATTATCTGTCCTGTGTATGACATCATGCCACCTTCTTTGCAACCCACTACATGACTCTATTTTTCTGAAGTAAATGATCGTGCCCTACTGTTCTTATCAAATAGCATCCATATTTGCTAATGGTAATTTGATCCTCACCACTTTTCATATGTAACACATGTAAATGAGAAGTACATTTTCTACCTATATGTATTATGAAACACTACACAATGGAATTGGGTACCATGTGATGATTTGCTGAAAGCATACTTATCACACAATGAAATGTGTGAATCTAAACCAGGTTTCTAATAAGCAATTCTGTAATTCCATGACCATATTTTGACGGTTTAATTTCTAAAGTCTTCACACATACCTTACAAGAACAGATAAACTAAGTAGACATTAAAATGAGAGAGCAATATAGCAAATATCACTTGCTGTCTGTAAATGTCTAACTACTGCAATAACACCCACCTCTAAAAGAGATGTGTGATGCATGTGAACCCAACACACTGGTCCATTGATCCATATTTGTGCTGCCTAGTACTTACCTCCACATAATTACTTAAGTTGTATACCTCACTGTTCTCACAAACATTTTTCATAAATACATGACTCAGAATGGTTGAACCCATACTAGCCAAATATTAGGGCCCATATTTATAATGGGTTTGCATTACCATGGCGCCACGCAAGGGGGCACAAGGGCAATGCAATACCTTGAATTATATTTACCAAGCCATGCAATGCTGCCTTGCCTGGTCCTGTGTGTCTTGGTAAATGTGGAGTAACGCAAGGCAGGGCAAAATAGCTGCCTTGCGGTACTTTACCCTAGGGAGCAGTTGTATGTGTTGAGCGCGGATGTGCCCACACTTTTATTTAGGTGGATTCACAAATCTGGCATTAGTGTTAGACCAGGGAATCTGTAAAAATATTACACCTCCCAAGGATCTGAGTTTTATTAGAACAAATAGACTCCGGACAATTTGAACATCTTGTACTCTCCTAACTCAATATTGGGAAATTAAAACCATAAAAACTATCACCATGTGAACTACTCAGCATTTATTTAAAGATAATAGATATAATATAAAAACAGAGCCTAACACTATCTAACCTACACTACCTATTACTAAAACTATCTTATCTTATAGGGGTGGTCAGAACTTGTGGCGTTTCAATCCGCGGAGTTACCCAAAAACACCACAAGATTCAGTGGAGTTCCATGAGGAGCAGAATTTTGTATGTCACGCTGCTCATGCTGGTTTTTAGCACTGGAAACTTGTCTGGTGCTGTAAACTTTACTTTTTACAGCTCAAATGGAACCACACAGTGCACGAGAGGTCTTGTTTCTGCTGCTCAAGTAGATTTTCTACTCCAGCAGCAGCTTTCCCACTGCCAGTGGCAGCTTTTTCAATGTGAGTGACCACCCACATTGAAAAATCTCACGGGAGGTAGTCTAGCAATTAATTTTCTCACTTGCCAATTTACTGTTGGCAAGCCACACATGGGAAGAAACTCCAAACGGAGTGGGCAAAACTCTGCAAACTCCGCCAGGGGAGAAGAGTTTACTGAACACCCATACTATCTCACCTTATCTAGTGCTTCACCTAGCTTAACAATTATAAACACATGACAAGATGAACATTAGCCCCCCACTCCCTTCATACACATAAGCCAATACAATACACACATAAACTATATCCTAAGCATATACTACCTACACATATAAGCTTAAACAAATATTTATATGTTTGATTTTTCAAAGTATTTTTTATTATAAACACAAAACATTCACCCTCTAAAATCCTTAACCATAATAACATTATTACACTAAATCATGGCGAAAAATATTTTGCTAAATTATTTCTAGCCTACACTGTTCCTAAACCTACACTATTCCCTAACTTACTAGTAACACATATAAATTACAAAAATAACTGGTAATACTACAGGGAAGGGGATGGGTTGAGGGAGAGTTCTAGCTCAGATTTGCCTTGAAACATTCACCAATCCCTCTTGGCATCTTAATTCAATCCTTGTGTGCTTGGCTTGCACTTTGGACATTTTGGACAATGACTTGTCTATCCTTGCAAAATTTTCACTTGTGTCTTGATGAAGCGGTAAACTTCATGTCCTTTTTTGAGGGGAATTTATTGCTTATCCTGCTGTGCAGTTGATGGCCCTGTGGTGGTGTGTGTGCCAATCTGTGCCTGAGTGCTCAAATAAGGGGTGGTCATAGTTTGAGTAGTGGGCTTTGACTCGATCTTGTAAGGACAGCCCATGTCACTGCTGCCTTTTCACGCTCGCAGATCATCCACATTTTTCAGAAGTTATGCCCGATTTTCTTAATCAGATCATATCTTGCCCCTCTCATGGCAACTGTCTTGGCCATATCTGCAGACAAGTGGGCTAGGAAGGAAAATGAACATCATATCAGGCAAACTTTCTATGGTAATCTCTTATTATATAACTTACTGTCATTGTTATTAAAGAAAAAGGGGCAGTCCATACATATACCTATTGTTTGTATAGATGCATGCTTAAAATACCTTCATTACAATGTAATTTCCTATTAAAATATGCCAATTTACAAGATGAAGATAAGTGTACTGTAACCTAAATCTCGTTATTCACATTGTCACAACCACACATTTAACTCATACCATTGATCAGATGTCTGATTGTAAAAATAAACACCATGGGGCAGATATATCAAGGTTCTACGTTGTACTGTGGCCACGCAAGGGGGCAAGGTCAAAACAAAACCTAAGGGAGATTTAATAAGCCAAGAAAGGCCAACTTGTGTGGCCCAGCATGGCCTGAAAAATCTAGAGTAATGCAATGTTGCCTTGCTTTAGTTTGCAGCATCGAGGTATTCCATGGGTGGAGCCTGGTGTTTCCATGCATCCACTCATGGATTTTGGCACATTACCAGATTCTGAATTAGTGGTAGACCTCGGAATTTGTCAAAATACTGCAACTACCCAGGTGAGGCGTAACAGGTAGAAATATCTTTATTTCGACTCATTTTTAACTGTGCTGCATTCAGCAGCACACAAAGAAAGCAGAAGTCCCTCTCAGTGTCGTTTTTGTACAGGGAGGTGTGCCTTTCTGTACAAAAACAATTGTGCCTACAATGCAGGCCCCATTGCACCATGACGCAAGGGTGACTGTGTTGGCGCTAGGCAGACAAAAGTGCGCTGTATAATGGAAAATACAGAGCATTCCTGCCCTTTTAAGCAGTGCAGCAAGGTGGCTTGCTGTGTTGTGCTGCGTGAAGGTTTGAGAAATATGCCCCATATTTAAGGAACTGCCAGTGAAGCTGCCATTAACTTGTCAAATAATGCCAGTTTGTGTGCTCATGCCCTAGTGGGCAAACTTAGTTAAATGCATTTGTATCCATGCAGTGAGGCCTACTGGAGCTGCATTGGTTCCTCATAAATGATATAGGCGCTCTGTGCTCCATCATATACTTAGTATCTGAGATATGCAGACTGCCATCCTTGGGACATCTGCTAAGCCACCGTGCAAGTTCCCTGCCATGAGGACATATACCCTCACAATGCGTGTAAGATTGGCTGAGGGCCATTGTTTTGTAGCAATCTTTATTTTAAATCATTAGCTGGCCTACATCCATTCACCCGCCAGAGCAAAAGACTTATGAGGCCACTGTCACTCCTTTCTACAATGGTCTGATTTGGACATGGAGGCTCAGACAGCTCTGAGACAGGATATCTATACCAATACCAGAGGTAAGTGGTAATAGTGAGGGGATGGCTGGATGATAGAGAAATGTCTCACACCACTACACCACCACATGCATGGTGAGGTGTTAATTGTTTTGTTAGGTTGTGATGAAAATACATCAAAAGTTGCAATGGTGCTGCCACAAATCCTTCCTCAATCCGTTGTCCAAAAATTCCAACGTGATGGCTAACCTGGTGACACTGTGCATGATGTCTATGTAATAGGTTCTTTTGTATTTGCTTTTCTAATTTAGAGTGATATGATTCAAGGTGATGAATACCTTGTGATACAAATTACACTGTGAATACTATTAAGAATCACGCACACATTTGTTACAGAGCTACAAGCATGTTGTGATGACACGTACTTTCGGTATTGGGATCCTTGAAGCATTCAATTTCTCCTCTTAAAAAAGGTACATGTTCACCTGAAATAAAATTACAGTAACAGCATTAAAAGTAGAGCACATACACACAGTTCCACTTCTATACCAAACACTTGAATTTTCCAGAGTAATGGCACATTTGGACACCCTTAAACGCATATTTTAAGGTTTTTACACAACATAACACAGATAATCACCATGCACTGCCGAACAGTATGAAGGGGACAGGGCACAAATATGTTAAATTATATAATAATAATAATAATCCACATTTGTAAAGCGCGAACAATCACCCGTAAGGGTCTCTAGGCGCTGGGGGCCATCAGGAGGATTAAGCAAGCTATTGCCCAGAGTCACATGGTGCTGGGCTAAGCTGCCTCCGACGCTGGGGATCGAACCGTGATCCCCAGATTCCAGAGTCAGTCGCCCAGCCGTGGCGCCACACCTCTTATTGTTGTGTAGTTCCCACTAATCCATAGTGTTGCAGGGATTCTGCCCAAGAACAGAACTATGCGTAGAATTCTGGGACCTTAGTGCGTAGGGACTGAGTCATCCTACCACCTTAGTACCCATAAGCTCAGGACTGACTAGCTATAGTGTTTTACTTGCCCTCTTACTCACTCACAAAGAAATAAGTACTTAGACACCCCCGAACACAACACTCCCGAATCTCTCAAAACTCGCGGTTGCAAGACACACCCTTTCGCTTACACTCTTGTACCTGTCCACAATAAGATCTGACAGAGACATGAACTAGTTTAAAATATTTATTTTAGCTAACATGCTCTAACGTACAGTATATGTGCCACAACAAGCAGGAAAATGCATAATGCAAATACCATCAGCATAGCAGCTAGTCCATAAATCATGACGGGAGATGGCATCATGAAAAGACAATAGAGCCTAACCTCCCTCCCCTTGCTAAGAAGCAGTATTATTATATATTAGAAGATCTCTGGGTTTTGTCTGCTGACCCCATACCTTAGACTATAGATGGTAGTTCTACATCATAGGTGCTGTCTCTCTTTTCTCCCTGGAAAGGTCCCTCTCCAAGTGTCTGCTCTCTTTGTATCCCCATAAGACCAAGGTACAGTTTCCAAACAATAGCTGCATTGGTATGTTTTGTCTAGGTGCTAGGGCCTCACCACAACAGCATAACAAAGGGCATTGTTTATCGACCTTGCTTACAATGTTTAGAATGAATCCCAGGAACTGTCAGAGAATGCACACAGCAGACAGTGCTCACGTGAAAAGTATGAACAAAGTTTTTGCAAAAATAAATCCATGCAGTAACGTGCGCAAAGCCACGTACTGTCCGCAGAGCTCATGCTAACTTAGAGAAGAGAACAATGTTCCCATGGGCCATGTGACAATCGGACTTGCGCTTTTGTTGGACAACATAAACTTTGGGTGAAGTGCCTAGACTGATTCCAAGCGCCCCCCTCGCTGGATATGTAGGCCTAGAGACCAGCTAGCTCACAGTGCCACCATAAGCCCCCTAACCCTACCAGGGAATGGCAACCACTAAACATGACAATCCTGACCCCTCAGGGATCATGGTAACAGATCAGGACCTCTCACTCAGTCACTTGTCCTTTTTTGTTCTCAGAGAATACACACTGTGATGTTTTTAATATATTTATTTAACCAACTTTATTCTTGTATAAAAGACATGTTCTGCGTTAATCAGTAGTCAGAAGCAGATGAAATTGATTACAAGCACCAAAAGAGTAAATAGTAGATATAGTTCTGCCATGGTGCTAAAACAGTGTATATATGCAGGCATATAAAACAAAATAGCAATCAGGCTCACTAAGCAAACCCTTCTCTGTGTGTACCAAGAGTGTGTGTAGATGTGAAGCCAAGAATCCCCCCCAAGGGATGATCCAACCCCATTACCTGGCGGGAGAGAATGTAGGACCCCGTCTTAGTCACAAACTGGACACCCCTCACGGAGATGTCAGATCGCTGCACGGGGAAGTCTCAGCAGGCAGGTAACCTCTGAGTCAGCTGAAGTGCCTCCTCAGCTAATCTTATGAGATGCTGCTTATTTCTAAAAATCCTTGCAATGTACATATAGATTAACAATGTTATGGATATGTAGATAGCCCAGTCACCCCATGAATGAAGACAGAATGACATTTATACATAAAGGCCTTGTAGTTGGTGTTCAAGGCAGTGTGATAATGTTATGCAAAGCCAGATGTGTAAACTGAAGTAGTTTCAGAGAAACTAATCCAAGATTGACACACACATGAATATATGCAAAAGGTCACAGCAGAAATGTTACTGTGAAAAAGAGGACAATGTAAGAAATGAGCAGCTTTGGTACATAGACCTAACCTGGGCAAATAACAATATTGCTAATTCCTCCTCCCTACCTGTGCTGTTGTACAAACTGCTGCCCAGCACCAACAGAGGAACTCTTGCATCCTGGTGTAAGGGTGACTGTGGTGTAGACATGATAGCTTTTTGTGCAGCAAGGGGATATCTTCCAGCATAAGAATTATCCTAAGAGGCATTTTGCTCTTTCTAATTGTGCTGCAGAATGCCACATTTGGATCAGACCCTTTTTGATGATTATCCCAAACGTTTTGCTTTCTTCCTCCTATTTGTTTGACTCTCTTTCTGTTGGCTTTAGGACTCTTGGCACTTTACCACTGCTAATCAGTGCTAAAGTGCATGTGCTCTCTCCTTTAAAAGTGGTATGATTGGTTTACACCTGCGTTGAATATTTAATTTAATGGCAAGACCCTTGTACAGTGGTATCCCATATACCCAGAGCCTGTAAATCAAATTCTACTAGCGGGCCTGCAATGCTACTTATCCCACCTACAGTCGCAGCCTTTCAAACCTGTCTCAGGTCTGCAAATGCTGTCTGCATGTGCAGTTTGCTGCCACATTAACTATCTCAAAGTCGTGACAGGTACCACTCCACAGTTCGGCTCCAACTGTGAGAATTGCGGGCCGACTACTGTGTCACAGTAACAGTACTTTGAAAACGATGAAAACAAAGATGTTGCATGGCATCCTGGAGGTGAGACATCACTGGCACCAGTGCAGCGTTGGTTAGTTTCTGCTGCACAGGGGAGGTGATGTGGCATCAGCGGTGATGCATTGGTTCCTTGTGATGGTGTGGTGCTGATGAGTTAGGAAAATCGCCCACATCGGTTATCGACTCCGTGATGATGCAGTTGAGGTGCTGCTGTTGACAGGCATCAGGGCTACGATGTAAGTTGGGCGGTGTAGTGTTCACTTCACGAGGGGTGCCCTCTGCTCTGGTGCAGGCAGCGACCTTGATGATGAAGACAGCAACGATAAGTTGTTGTCGTCAGCAACACCAGGGCTGCTGTGTAAGTCAGGGAGGTGCGTCGTGCTCTTCACGAGTGGTGCCCTCGGCTCTGATGCAGGCAGAGGGGTCGCTGATGGCATCAATATCACTTTGTTTTTTAGTTGCAGCACCAGTCACTTGATTTCAAGGGCCCAGCAACTGGAGTTTGCACCACTTGGCAATCAGGACTCCCGGCGGAACTATCAGTAGGTGCTGTTAGCAAGATGCAAGTGAAGTCTTTGTTGGCCCTAAGACTTTTTAACAGGAAGCAAGCACGCACTTGCAGAACCTTGGAAGCTGGATTCAGAAAGGAAATTTGAGTCCTTTCACTCCCAGTAGGGAAGCAGCAAGCAGCAGACCAGCCCAACAAAGCAACAGGCATAGTGGATGTCCCTCTGACAGCATCCAGCTCATCTTCTGGGCAGAATGTCCCCAGTCCTGAAGTGTTCTCCTTTTGGGGTGTCAGAGGTCCAATAATTAAATCCCTTCCTGCCTTTGAAGTATGCAAATTTCAAAGGAGAGTCTTTGTAATGCACAAGACCCAGCCTTTCCCTGACCTGGCTCCAGTCACACTAGGGCGGGGGGGGGGGGGCGAGACAGCTTTTTGTGAGGATAGACACAGCCCTATTCAGGTGCCATTGACAACTTCTCCCAACACTCTAGCTCAGGAAGGCCCATCAGCCTGGAAATAGCCCATCAGGATATGCAAGGCACACCTCAGCTCCTTTTGTGTGACTGTCTAGAGTAAATGCACAAGAGCCCAACTGTGATCCTAACCCAGACTGGGATTCTACAGACAGGCAGAGGCACAGAATGGTTAAGCAAGAAAATGTCCACATTTTCAAACACGCAATTTAAAAACCAACTTCACCAAAATATGTATTTTTAAATTGTGAGTTCAGAGACCCAAATCTCTATCTGCCCCCAATGAGATATTACACTTAAAAGATATTTCAAGGCAAAGTCCATATTACGCTATGGGAGAGATAGTCCTTGCAATCGTGAAAAACTGAATTAGCCGCATTTCACTATTAGGACATGTAAAACACCCCAGTACATATCCTACATTTTAAATACACTGCACCCTGCCCATTGGCTGCCTTGGGCCTACATTAAGGGTGACTTACATGCAGTAATAGGGAACATTTGCTCCTGGCAAGTGCGTCGGCATGGCAGTTTAAAACTGCACTCAGACACTACAATGGCTGGCCTGAGACATGTTTCCAGGCCTACTCATATGGGTGGCACAATCAGTCGTGCAGGCCCACTAGTAGCATTCGATTTACACGCCCTGGGCCCACCTGGTACACTTTACTATGGACTTAGTAGTAAATCAAATATGTAAATTATCGATAAACCAATCAACAATACAATTTAAACAGAGAGCATACGCACATTAGCACTGGTTAGCGAAAAAAGTTTCGGGCTAACCCTGAAAAAAGGGCCAGGTCCGGCAGGTGCCTACCTACCTCTCTTCCTTTCTGCAAGACTAATGAGAAAGTCCATCATTCCAAATGAGGAATACAATATTAGGTGTTCCCATTCATAAAGTAAGTCAGTATCCAGGTCCTCGAAGGAGGGAAATATTGTCCCCAACAGATCTTGAGGTGCCAATTTGAGATCAATGTTTCTTTTGAGAATGGGGATGTCCCACCATTGTTTGCAGAGATGTTCAAGTTTGCTGAATTTCTGTTTGAGGCCCTCTTTGCTAGTACTAGGTTTTGTCTCTTTATTAGTAACTGGTTTCTTAGTGAAAGGTTCTGGTAATAGTTTGTCTCTATCGTCGTCAAAAGATGGCATGTTTGGCTGTATAGTGTTCCTATTAAAGTATATCCCACAACAAGAAGAAAAAGAGTGCAGAACCCCAAACAATGATATATGTTACAGCTTGGGAGTAATGGTTTTCAATCACACCTCTATGCAAAAATGTATATGTGGGTAGAGTATAGTGTAGTAAACATATATTTTGGTTTGGTGCTCTATTGGTATCAAACACCCTACTACTAGAGGTGCAAAGTCACATTGGACCACGTTAATGTGATACCTCTTATTAGGTAGGAGCTTATCAAGGTCTCCACCTAACTCATCCTTTGACACTTTGACCGTCATACCAGCATATGGTGTTATGGGTAAGGTACTTCCTCACTATTACTACTAAGAATAAGGATGTTCATTTTTTGGCACCTCACTATTATATTATTATTTTATATAGGTAGAACCATACTTAGATTCCACATGATCTATCAGACACAGTAGGTCCTGTACCTTCTGACCTTTTCGTATGGTCCTCAGGTAAGAGACGACATGCTCATTTGGAAGCAGTGATCTTCTAATTTATAGGTGCCGATCACGATCCGGTAAAAATTTTCCCCGTACGACTCGTATCCGGTCTTTTTACCGTACGAATCGTACAAGTGCCGTACAAACTGCCAATTACGATTTGCATGGGAAAAAGACCATACGAATCGCATTCGGAATAATTCCCCACACGTCCTCGGGTCGGAAAATGTGTCCGACACGTCCTCGGACGATTTACCGTACAAATGTGAAAAGTGAAGTCCGACCGCGGAATCACGATCCATCCCGTGCGTCCGATGTTACAACCGTATGGAAAAAACACCGTCCGCACCGAACTCCCAGAGCAACCATGGAGGCATGTGCCCGCATACGCGCCCAACACTCCCCCCAGCCCCCGTACGTTCGAGTCGTACCACCCGTGTATGTACACCCCCACCCGTGTATGTACACCCGTGTACGTGTCGTACCCCCGTGTATGTACACCCGTGTACGTGTCGTACCCCCCCCTGTATGTACACCCGTGTACGTGTCGTACCCCCGTGTACGTTTGTGTCGTACCCCCCCGTATTTACACCCATGTACGTTCATGTCGTACCCCCGTGCATGTACACCCGTGTACGTGTCGTACCCCCCGTGTATGTACACCCGTGTACGTGTCGTACCCCCGTGTATGTACACCCGTGTACGTGTCGTACCCCCGTGTATGTACACCTGTGTACGTGTCGTACCCCCCGTGTATGTACACCCGTGTACATGTCGTACCCCCCGTGTATGTACACCCGTGTACGTGTCCTACCCCCCCCTCTACGTTCGTGTCGTACCACCGTGTATCTACACCCGTGTATGTTAGAGTCGTACCCCCACCCGCGTATGCATGGAGCGTACCCCCACCACAACATTCTAAGTACGGAGGGCACCCCAGGCCCCAACATCACAACCGCATGTACGAGTCGTACCAAGCCACACACAAGGACAGCACTGTACAACAAAATGGCCCATGTACACACCGTACACACGCAAAAAACGCACGTACACAACCAGGACAAACCAAAACGACACAAGAATACACCATTCGAATGGCACAAAGCCACAAAACATGTCCAACAACCACTAAAACAACACATTCACTGACCTGCAACTGCCAAAAACAAACAGAGGCCCAAAACACAACCACTCCTTAAAACACACCCACCCAAAGTTCAAACACAACCACACCCACCAATGGACCAATAAAAAGGGCCCACACACACAAACCATGAGCCTTTGCAACAGACTCACTGCTGCCAGACCCCACAGACAACCTACAGCACCATACTAGAAGCTTTACCACACCTTACACTTGCACACCTTCACACACACACCTTCACAAACACCCCCTCATCACATTCACACACACACCTGCACAACCACACCCACACCCACACACCCACAACCATCCACACACACCCCCCCCACCAATCACACCCACACCCCTCACCATGCCCACTAACAAGAATCCAAAGTTCACTAGCCGAGAGTTGGAGGTCCTTGTCGATGAAATCCTCAGAGTCGAGCCACACCTCTTTGGAACATTGGTCAGACAGACCAGCACTTCAGCAAAAACAGCCATGTGGCAGACCATCGTTGATGCTGTGAATGCTGTTGCGGACACCAGAAGGAACAAGCAGGAATGCCAAGCCAGGTGGTACGATCTGCGGAGGAGGGTCCGAGCCAAGATGACGGATGAACACAACCAGGCCAACGTCACTGGAGGAGGGCCGTCCCGCAGACCCGTACACTACCATCCCTGGGAGGAGAGGGTGATGGCCATACTGCCGGTGGAGGCAGTGGACGGATTAGAAGGACTCCGAGACCCGGGTGAGTACACAAACAACTCACCTCACATGGGGGGAACGTCATCCACAACCAAACTCACAAACAGGCACGCAACCACCCCAAGCTATCGCATGACTCAACCACACTCCATGAACACGCACATGCCACTGGCGCCACCATGCCCCATGCACCCAGCTGGACAATGTCAAGTCACAGGCCACAGAAGACACCAACACATGACACGGTAAGCCGGATGGCGGGAGGGTGGGCCCCAAAAATCACATAGTGCAACTCAGAAGCAGACAACAATGCCCCCTGCCCATGTGGCCTAGGTCACAGCCAGACAAACAGTGTGTCCCAACACAGGAATGACTTGCCAGCAAATGGCGGACGCCTTGCATCAACACATGGGGGTGACGGCACGTTGTAGCACATGACAGCAGCTAATGAACAGCCAACACTGTGAAAGAGTGGCAGCACACACCACCACAGCAGCAGTGCAGACACAGACACTACACCCAATGGGTGCCTGGAGATCAGAAACAAACTCACATCAACAATCCAAGGGCCATTCAAAGATCTGCTAACAGTGTGTGCACAGTAAGCTGGTCTGAGGTGACAGAGGGTGACACACAGAGGGAGGGAGAGGGGGATAGAGAGGGAGGGAGATACAGGGAGACGGACAGAGGGAGGAGGCTGACACACAGAGGGAGGGAGAGGGGGACAGAGAGGGAGGGAGACACAGGAAGACGGACAGAGGGAGGAGGCCGACACACAGAGGGAGGGAGAGGGGGACAGAGAGGGATGGAGACACAGGGAGACGGACAGAGGGAGGAGGCTGACACACAGAGGGAGGGAGAGGGGGACAGAGAGGGAGGGAGACACAGGAAGACGGACAGAGGGAGGAGGCCGACACACAGAGGGAGGGAGAGGGGGACAGAGAGGGAGGGAGACACAGGGAGACGGACAGAGGGAGGAGGCCGACACACAGAGGGAGGGAGAGGGGGACAGAGAGGGAGGGAGACACAGGAAGACGGACAGAGGGAGGAGGCTGACACACAGAGGGAGGGAGAGGGGGCCAGAGAGGGAGGGAGACACAGGAAGACGGACAGAGGGAGGAGGCCGACACACAGAGGGAGGGAGAGGGGGACAGAGAGGGAGGGAGACACAGGGAGACGGACAGAGGGAGGAGGCCGACACACAGAGGGAGGGAGAGGGGGACAGAGAGGGAGGGAGACACAGGGAGAGCAAATCAGCCTTGTGATGTGTGGGAATGTCTGCTCGTCAGCAGGTGGACTGCGTGCATGTAGACAAGGGTGGCCAGTGCCAGCACCCCCCCCTCTCCTCCTTGGCAAAACACAGGGCCATGTCACAACCTGTGCACGAGCACAACGACAGCTACCTGCATCATATAAGTGTGTGGAACAACTTCATGTGCCCACGTACAGTGCTACACGGAAGGCGCCAATGCACGGCTCGCCACACCTGCCCACTCCACTGCTGACTGCAGTCACACTTGACGCAGCAAGTAAGACTGTGCCACACAGAGGTAAAGTCGCCAAAGCTGTGCCCAAGGGACATACCCATGCACAAGTGCACTGTGAGTGGAATGCAAGACATATCCAAATTCCCAGAGGAAATGTTCCAACTTTGAAACTAATGAAACATGGATGTTGCATGGAACAAAATTAACATTGTCTCTCTCAAACACAGGTCAACGTCGTGGATCACCCCCCAACACTGGGGGGGAAGACTCACAGGACCCGGCTCGGCGGGATGAAGGAGCCACCGGCAGCGATGACTCTCACCACTCTGTGGACCAACCCGACCCCGACCAACCTGGCCCCTCTGGTGTCCAACGACCTGCAGCACCTGCGTCAGGTACAACGGGGCCAACCACCACCCCCACTCCTGCCACATCCCAGGAGACACCCAGGATCCCTTCCCCATCACCACAAAGCAGCCAGGCTGGCCAGGAGGGACACGGTGTCCCGGGCACCCAGGAGGAGGCAGGCGACAACGCCAATGCCACCCCTCAGGGGTCCCGGAGACCCGATGTGCCCACAAGGGCAGGCCAGGTGCAAGTGGGCAGGGGTGGTGGGAGTGGAGGACGGCGGAGGCGCCAGCCTGACCAGTTGGCTGGGGAACCGGTATATTCCCATGTCCGAAACATCCTGGACACATACCGGCAGGACACCACGGGCATGGCCCAGGTTGTGTCCATCCTCGAGGGGATCAAGACCCAGCAGGCCCAGAAACATGCGGAGCAACATGCCTGTCTACTGCAACACCAACGGAGGATGGAGGACAGACAGGCTGAGCTCGTGACGGTGTTCACGGGAATTCACAGTACACTACGTCGGATGGCCGACAACATGGGCAACCCTCCCTGTGCCAGAAGGCGTAGAACATCACCAACCACAGGGAGGGATCAGGAGGAGGAGGAGGAAACATCCGATGGAGCATCCCAAACATCGTCACAGCCTGCTTCTGAGGGGCCCCGCAGGAGGGCGGGTCGTCCACGTAAAAGACCATGAGGGTCGGCGCTACAGCACCATCTCCTAGGACACCTGGCCTGGCACCTGGCCCACTGGAGCAACAGCAGCACAGCATCAAAAGACATTCTCTGCCACATGGCCTTGCTGGTCACTGTCTGACCAATGTTGACAAAGACTGTGGCATGGACTCTGAGGATTTCTAATGGCAAGGACACCAACTCCCCTAGTGAACTTTGGATTCCACACACCCGCAAAGCCCCTCATGTCAAACCCCCCCCCCCCACTAAAATAAAAAGTCACACCATGAAGAGAAGATGCCTGCTGGTTGCATTATTACCTTACATGTGTCTTGTAAAGTCTAAACATGCCTGAGTTCTCATTTGACTTCAACCATCCACACCCTGGGGCCTGAGTCTGGCAGAGGACACACGGGTCACAGTGTATTAGGCAAGACAGACATGGAGCACCATACACACCCGTGATGGGCCCAACCAGCTGAGGGGGTGGCCGCAGAACCGTGCCGACAGACATATTGAGTACAGCAACAGTCATGCGCAGAGGTCAGGGATCATGTCGAGTGTCCTGGGGGGCACCCAGGTATGTGTAGACAGGTGGCAGAACCATGTCCTGCAAGCTTGAGTCAGGTGGATGCAGAGAATGGTGGCCTGGCCAACGTTGGATGCATGGGGATGGCACATGTCACAATACCCACACAGTCATGGACATCATGCACAATACACGGTCTAATCCCACACAAACAGCTTGCATCTTGCTACTCTACACATAGACACATAGCCACTATCACGGAAAACCATGCCAGACATGCCGGATGCACCGTGGCAACACACCAGCATTGACAGAGAAGAGGCACCTTGGAGGCATAGGGCCACCTTTATTAGTCATGTATTTGGGATTGCAGAGGCAAGTCGGAGTACACATGAACGGGTCATGTGGAGTAACATGTGGGTCCAACACTGGCACCCCCCTTCTGCACCACAAATGCGTGATATCCATGGAACTGGCACACAAGTGTCGGCTAACAGCTAAACACCCCCTGCTGCTCACGGAGAGCCTGCCATACACCATTGATCCGCTGATGTGGAAGTCCCACACCATGTCAAGCCAATGCAAACCGTATGTGTCCGAGGGCAGTGTTACACACATTGATGCCATCATCACATTCCACAACCCCATCACTGATGACTGTCAACAAGTCTGACCATCTATTCAGGTGTACCCATCTGCATGTCATGTGTACCATGGTGATGCAACATGTCTGCAGAGGAAACAAACATCGACAGGGGCAGTGTGCATACATCGTGAACTACTGCCACACCCAATACACCCCTGATGCATCCCTTACCCTAAGGAGACTTCCAAACTTGTCCGTGCATGTAACGCTGAGTCAGCACACGATGACGTGTCCATGAGGAATAGCAGTGCCACAACAATGCAAGCAGCAGACGGCATGCGCAAGTACCTGGGGAAGAGAGACACACAAGAAGTCAGCCACAAAAAGCACAGCCACTTGCATGTGCATGTACTCGACACATGTATGGATGACAACATGCTAGGTCACAATTATGACTGGGGAAATACACTCATCACTGGCACCATCCCTCCAGTGATACATCCACACACACCTCTGACTCACGTGCCAAACATGCAGATGGAGACACACATCGCAACACATGCCACACGGGGACCAATGCGTGCACACTCAGACACTGGTACTCACCACTAAGCAAAGAAGTCGCGTATGAGCCGAGTCCGGATGTCCTCTTGCGGCTCCACATCCTCCACATCACTAGCCCCATTGCCAAGCCCTTCGTCCTCCACGGGTGGATGGTCCTGGTCATCTTGATCCAGGATGAGTGGCACAGCTTTCTCAACTGCCATGTTGTGCAGCATGCAGCAGACCATGAAGATTTTGCAGACCTTCGCCGGGGCATATGGGAGGGCGCCGCCGGTCTTGTGGAGGCATCGGAATCGGCTCTTCAGGAGGCCAAACGTCCTCTCTATCACTCGCCTTGTCCGGCCATGGGCGGTGTTGTAGCGGAGCTGGGCCGGCGTGATGGGGTTGCAGAGAGGTGTAATCAGCCATGGCATGTTGGGATAGCCAGCGTCCCCTACATGGAAAGCACATGGACATAAGTAGGACAGGAGAAGCAGTCGTGCTGGAAGTCTATGCAAAATACAGGACAGACAGACTGTACCCACCAACAACACATGCTCGTTCGTTGCGCAGCTGCGTCATCATTTCAGGCACCCTGCTACGCCTCATGATGTAGGCATCGTGTGCTGATCCTGGAAAACGAGCACAGACATGTGAAATCACCATGTTGGACAGACACACCGCAAGGGCATTGATGGAGTGGTAGTGCTTGCGATTCCTGTACGCTACCTCCTCTGCCTGTGGTGGTACCAAAGCCACATGTGTCCCATCTATGGACCCAATGACATGGGGCATCCCTCCCAGGGCATAGAATCCACGCTTGACCCCAGTCAACATTTCAGGGGTTGGGAAATGGATGTCATCCAGGTGAATCAACATGGCCTCTAAGAAATCATGCAGCACACGGCAGAACATGCTCTGGGACATGCCACCAACATGAGCTATGGTATTTTGAAAGGTACCCGTGGCTAGAAAATGTAGGGCTGCCATTACCTTCAGCTTGGGTGTCACTGCCGTAGGATACCTGTGCAGCGGTTGCAGGTGTGGTGCCAGTCTCGCCGTCAACTCCAGAATCAACCGTTGGGGGAAGCGGTAGCACCATATACAGTCATTCTCCCGCATGTCAGCCAAGTCCGGAATTGGTCGGGGAAGAGGCGGCGCTCTGCAGTAATTTGGAAGTGACAAGGAAGAGTGAGTGCACCACAACAACAATTTATTTGTACTGAGCACATGTTAATCTGTCTATACACATATGCTACATACGGAGTCAGGTATGTGCCACATGCCCTGGATACGTATGGCTGCCAGGTGACACTCCTACCAAGACCCAGCTACACACGGAGATTGTGAACCTCCACATGCCATGGCATGGGATTAGCTGTGTCCCAGTGTAAGTGAACAGCCAGACGCAAGACAGGAGTGACATACATCCACACATCAGCAGAAGTAGGATGTCGATTTCAGAGACTGGTAGCGGAACACTAGAGCCACAGGTCACATGACATTACACTAGGACAGCCCACACACCTTGCCATTAAGGTGTACATGTGATGACTCACCACACATTCATAGAGAGGATGCAGACATGTCCTTGTTACGCTACTCCGTGTCCCATGCATACATACGCACCTCACATCCGATACCACATGTGGCATGGTGTGCGGAACAGTGTGCAATGTCAATCTACACACAGACACATGTTGGTTGCTGCAACAGCTGCAGCTTTTGAGGGAGCTCCAACATCAAGCTAATGCGAATCCCCCACACATACATGACATAGTCACATCGTGCACCGTGGGTAGTGACATGTCAGGTGTGGTAACCCCTGTACCGGGCCTCAGGGGACACTTCCGTGTGTTGGTGTCCATGCCATGCCAGTGAGGCTCCTCCCAAGTGTGCAGTACGACATGCACACATGTCAAAGGAGTCAAGGGCATGCCTGGCACACATTGCACCGTCACACATTACATGTGTACACATCTCATCACACATCTGGTGCCTTCTCGACTCAGGAGTAATGTGCCACATCACAGCCTTTCACACCTGTGCCCCACACATGTAGTACTGGCCAGACAATGCCTTGATGTCCATCATGGACAAGTATGTCAGTTCTATTCCTTCCTGTGTGCTGCCTGTCACCACTGTGATGTGTGAAAACCACCGTACTTTTGCTAAGAGGGCCTGTGTACGTTCCCGTATCACTATGGGAGTGCTGCCGTATGTGTACCCATAGTGATGGTGAGCGTACAGGCGTGTGTACGCTCACTATCACTATGGGTACGCATACGCGAGCAAACCCATAGTGGTATGGACCGTACACGCGTGCGTACGTTCGCTATCACTATGGGTGTACTCGCGTATGCGTACTCATAGTGATAGTGAGCGTACAGGCGTGTGTACGCTCCGTACCACCATGAGTACGCATACGCGAGAACACCCATAGTGGTACGGACCGTACACGCGTGCGTACGTTCACTATCACTATGGGTGTACTCGCGTATGCGTACTCATAGTAATAGTGAGCGTACAGGCGTGTGTACGGTCCTTACCACCATGAGTAAGCATACGCGAGAACACCTATAGTGGTACGGACCGTACACGCGTGCGTACGTTCACTATCACTATGGGTGTACTCGCGTATGCGTACTCATAGTGATAGTGAGCGTACAGGCGTGTGTACGCTCCGTACCACCATGAGTACGCATACGCGAGAACACCCATAGTGGTACGGACCGTACACGCGTGCGTACGTTCACTATCACTATGGGTGTACTCGCGTATGCGTACTCATAGTGATAGTGAGCGTACAGGCGTGTGTACGGTCCGTACCACCATGAGTACGCATACGCGAGAACACCCATAGTGGTACGGACCATACACGCGTGCGTATGTTCACTATCACTATGGGTGTACTCGCGTATGTGTACTCATAGTGATAGTGAGCGTACAGGCGTGTGTACGCTCCGTACCACCATGAGTACGCATACGCGAGCACACCCATAGTGGTACGGAGCGTACACACGCCTGTATGGGCCGTTGCTATGCATTTGGGGTGCCCCAGGGCCCCGGAACGCACCGTACCTGTGTGTGAAGCTCAAAATTACATAGGGGACACATGAGGGACAAGTATAAAGGCCTACATGCATGCTGGTTGTCATGGAGACCAAGTTTAACGTTTGAATTTGTTCTGGAAGGTGCACAGCAGAAGTCAGTTGGAATGAATCTACTTTGTTGCAATGTGTTTGTGGGGTTGACATCATGCTGAAGAAAAAAACACAATAAGAACCCACTGACTGTGCTAGGTTTGAAGGGATTGGAGGAAACATAGGATGCAAATGTGAGTGACCAATCACTCTGTACTCCTGTGCATGAAACAGGCCAGCAAGGCAGATATAAGGCAGCCAGGTCCCATGAGGGAGCACTTGCCTGCACATCTTTGTATTCCACGACCCAGCTGCTGCTACTGATTCCCTGGAACCATGTCAAGGTCTGTGGAGAGGTCACAGCCCTTCACCCTGGAGGAGAACCTGGCTTTGCTGGATGTGATCCTCCCACAGTACCCCATGCTGTATGGGCAACCAGGGTATCAGGTGAGTGCAGAGTCCACCAGCACAGACTGTGTCCCTTTTTTGTGAGTGTGACTTCTGGCATTGTGTCCAGGTGTGGCACACATGCTATGTACTGTAGGGGGAGTCCCAGGGGGGGGAATGCCTGATGTCTCCCAGCCAGTGCATGCTGTGGTGCATGTCTGCCATCCTCACTTGCATTGTGTGTACTGTGACAATCACTGCATGCTGCATGCCACATTCTGCCTGTCTCGTCCTCCTGGAAATGTAGCCTCTACAGTCCTCATGTGACTCTGTGCTCACACCAGTGTGACAGGTGACTGTACCCACAGATGTGTGTTAGTTCTGTGTACCTGTGCTGAGAGTGTCCACATGATGTGTTCGTACCCTGGACATCGGTGTGTATGTAAGTCCCCTGTCATGTGGGTGGGTGCATATGTGGAGTATGGCCCCCGGCCTGCATGAGGGATGGATATACCCTGGCCATGTGATGTGAGCAGGGAGCAGTGCTGTGTGTCTGACGTGCAGAGCCAGCCCCACACCTGTGAGCCCCCCCAGTCTAGTGGCACATGTGCAGAGTGAGGTATGTTGCTGCATTTGGCAATGGCAGGTGAATGTCCTGTGCCTGTGTGTGTCTGTGTACTCTGCTGCGGTAGCGTCAGTGACCTGTGGCATGTGACTGCTTAGAGGTGCTGCACATTATCCTGGTATAGCTTGTGATGCACAGTGTGAGCCTGGATCATTGATTGTGTAGTTGCCCTCATTCCACCTGTGTCCTTTCAATGGCACGTACTGCTTTTGCCCTACCACAGAGGATCATGTCCCTATGACAAAGGTGCAATGCGTTGGATGCATACTATGCCTTGTTGTAAACAGCAGATGTGTTCTAATATGTGTCCCTGTGACATGTGCCAGGTGTATTGATGTAGTGTCACTTGTTCATCCTCACAGGTAGGCGCCTCTGCCAAGGAGCAGATATGGCTGACCGCCGTCAGCACCGTGAGGAGTGCGGATGGTCGGAAGCGGCGCCTGTCCCAGGTGAGGAAACGCTGGCAGGATATCCAGTGCTGGACGCGGAGGATCGCACGGGTCCTGCTGGGGGACTCACCTGAGAGCCATAAGAACCGCGGGCGCCGCCGACTGACCCACATTCCCAAGCGTGTGCTGCCGGTGGTATTCCCAGACTTGGAGAGGCGCTTACAGGAGAAGCAGCAGCAGGAAGGGGGTAGGTACATGTGTGCTTGTTGTGTTTCACCAGCATTTGTAAGTGCACAGTTGCATGGATACACTGCCAGGGTTTAAAGGTGCTGTGCAGATCCAGTTACCCACAGTATAGCTGTGCTCTCCTGCCTCCCTTCCCCTCCTTGCAATGTGTTCCCTGGTCTGTGTGTAGTCACTCCTTCACAAGGTAATGTAGGCTGGCGCTTTCTCCACGTGAACTATGCCTGTAGCATCATGTGTGGGGGTGGTGTGTAACAGGTTTTGGGGCCTTGGCTGTGCCCTGTCCAGTTCAGTACTTGTGGGTTCCATGTCAGTTGGCACTGATGCTGAGTCCAGACATGGGAGTTAGTCTCTCAAGTGTCATGCCTTACAGCACGCATGTCCTATGTTGTGGCCTGTGACATGATGTGCATGAGTGTGCGATACGCATAGTGCAGGGATGGTGGCGTGTGTTGCAGTCATTCCCATTCAGGACCATGGAGTTGTGTTGCCACTACTGTCCCCTGGGGTATATTTTCCTAGGTGTCATGTGTGTCATCACAAAACGTGGACACTCTCAGTGTCTACAGCATAGGTTGTGCTCTGTGCCATTGTCCCCTGGCACCATGTATATTGACGTGAAATGTAGTACAAGTGTCCACTGTACGGCCTGACCTGATTTTCCTTGTTCATAGTTACAGTGGCCAGTGCCTGTGTGTCTTGTTACAATCATCTGATGATGGCCATTTGTACATGATTATGTGGACAGGCGCACCTTGGGTATTTGGCGTCAAATCTTGCATTTATGCATCCCCTGTGTATTTCTCCCAGACTAAGAGATGTAAGTGCCACCTGTGTCTCAACAAATTGTCTCATGTAGGGGTGGTTGGTGCGGGCCAAGCCTACATGTCAAAACCAGAATTCTCCTTGCTAGGTCTGGCCAGTGTGTGATGTTTGTCTGGACATACACTGAAGGTGCAGTGAGCCAGTCATGTTGGGCATGTTTTCAGTTTTACCTATGCAGCATGTGCCTCAAGCTCATGGATTTGGTCCCTCCTCATCCCTATTGTCGGCAACGCTGTGTGGTGCAGATGCAGTGCTGGATTGTCCCCAGGGCCTGGCTCCTATGTCAAACTCCATTTCATGTCATTTGCTATTGTGTCATGCTCTCCATGGATTTTCTGTGGCATGGTGGGTCAACCAACTGTGTGTTGCATGCCCTACATCTGTACCTTGTTTTGTAGATGTTACTGATCTTTCTTTGCAGGCTATGCACTGTGACCTATGTAGATTGGACTCATGTGACATATGTATACAGGTGTGTGATTAATTCCTGTCTGTTCACCTTGCCCACAGCATCGTCGGGGGACACGGAGGGAGACATGAGCACAGACGGAGCAGAGGGACCGAGCACCAGTGCCAGCATTGACATCGTGGCTGGCACATTGAGTGGTACAGAGACGGAGGAGAGTGAGGCCGAGGACCTGTCCACTGGCACCACCGAATATGAAGCCGACGGGTCCGAGGATGATCTCTCCGAGTGGGCGGAGGCTGCACCAGCAGCTGACAGCGGAACAACATCGCACCCCGCCCCCTCCATTGCCATCAGCCGCCTCCCACTTGCTTGTGTCCCTTCCCAACGTCCACGGTCACCACATGTCTCCTTCCTGCCAGGCACCGCACCCCCTGCCCCTGTCTCCACTGCTGCCGCCAATGCCGAGTCTATGGACATCCAGCGGCAGTTGCAGGTTGGTCAGGCTGCGATCCTTAATGTCCTCCATGGCCACAGCCAAGTGCTGCACAACATGGAGGCATACTTGGAGGGCATTTTTTCGTTGCAGGCTGACCAACGCCAGTTGCTGAGGTCCATAGACTCGACACTGACTGCAGCAGTGGGTCTCCTGCAGCGCTACGTCCTACCCCCTACCCCTGCCCCATCCACACTTCCCACTCCCATGCCTGTCCCACGTACACCCAGACGTATGCATGCACACACCACAACAGACACAGGCACCACACCAGCAGGGAAGGTCATACGCACACCTCCTGGCACGCACACACAGGGTGAGGTAGGCACACCGACTGGGTCGGGGGGCAAACGTAAGACACACAGCCAGAGTGGGAGTCCACATTCCACCCAATCCACTCCCTCCAAATCCCCTCCCCTCAGCTCTCCTGGCCACATATCAGGCAAGGACTCCTTCATGGCCGCTCTGTCCCTGAGCCCCACTGTGACACCACCCCGCAAGCGGTCAAGGGAGTCCCCGGTCAGGGTGGTTGAGTCCCCCCCCTGTCCACACCCTCCCCCAGTGGCGCTGCGACCCATCCCTCCGCCCCCCCCTCCTTGGGGCCTGTGGTTCCTTCGGGTGCAGGGGAGACGCTGGAGGACCTTGCTAAGGTGTGCAGCGAGATCCTGGCCTCCACCTTTGGCCCTGCCCCACCCCCTGTGGTGGAGTCCTCCATCCCTGCACCCACGACGCCTACCCTTCGCCCTCTTGTCCCTGCGGTGCCTGGTCCTTCCCCCCAACATGATGCCCTCCCCGCTGTGGAAGACGAAGGAGTCTGACTGTGCAGGCAAGCTAGGGGACACGCGTCCCACTGTGTCCCCCGTCCAGCTGTGACTCATGGACTGCCCTATGGGCTTTGTAAATATTGAACTTTCTACGAACACACTATTTAAGATCATGCTGATTAAAGCAATTTTTGTTTCCTTTGCACACTACAGCTCTTCTGATGTTGCTGTTGGTGGGGCTGCTACATGAGTTTGGGTGTTAATCATGGGTTGGGTGTGTGGGAAATGTAGTAGTGTGCTGGTCATAGGGGGGACCCTGGTATCTGTGTGCCATCACACGGTGTTGGCTAGGTTTCTCTGTTCATGTTACTGCATGGTGAAATTGTCCCAAGGTGTATTCCTTCCTCTGTGTACCCTGACATCTTCCCTGCAGGGTGTTCCCAATATTGAGCGCTGAGCTGTGTGTACATTAGCTGGGTGTGTGACGGACTCCTTCAACTTTTCACATGCATGCTGAGCGATGTCTCCACCTGCATCATTCGTGGCATCCTTGGTAGTCATTGTACTTGTGTATGTGGACTATTGACATGACTTCATGTGGACATGTTTTCTTTTCGGCGCTATGCATGCGTATACTCCCAGCCTCCCACACATGTGGTACATGTACTGCAGGGTCTTTGTGCATCTGACTGACATTTGTGGGCATGGTATCTGTGGCTACTCCACCCTTTGTGTTCCATGGGCACTGCTGGGAGTGTTAGGCACACACCCCTCCTGTCTCTGGGCACTGCTGGGAGTGATAGGCACACACCCCTCCTGTCTCTGGGCACTGCTGGGAGTGATAGGCACACACCCCTCCTGTCTCTGGGCACTGCTGGGAGGACTCTGCACCCACCCCTCCTGTCTCTGGGCACTGCTGGGAGGACTCTGCACACACCCCTCCTGTCTCTGGGCACTGCTGGAAGTGAGAGGCACACACCCCTCCTGTCTCTGGGCACTGCTGGGAGGACTCTGCACCCACCCCTCCTGTCTCTGGGCATTGCTGGGAGTGATAGGCACACACCCCTCCTGTCTCTGGGCACTGCTGGGAGTGATAGGCACACACCCCTCCTGTCTCTGGGCACTGCTGGGAGGACTCTGCACACACCCCTCCTATTTAACAATATGTACGCTTAGAACATACACGTGTGTGGGTTTGCTCCATTCATACGAGGTGGGGGTATGGGTCGTACTTACACTGTTGGGGTGGGGGTACGCTCCATTCGTCCGCGGGTGAGGGTACGGGTCGTACTTACACTGTTGGGGTGGGGGTACGCTCCATACGACCGCGGGTGAGGGTACGGATAGTACTTACACTGTTGGGGTGGGGGTACGCTCCATGCATACGCGGGTGAGGGTACGGTCCGTACTTACACTGTTGGGGTGGGGGGTACGCTCCATACGTCCGCGGGTGAGGGTACAGGTCGTACTTACACTGTTGGGGTGGGGGTACGCTCCATACGTCCGCGGGTGAGGGTACGGGTCGTACTTACACTGTTGGGGTGGGGGTATGCTCCATGCATAGGGGGAGTGGGGGTAGGGTCCGTACATATCCGTCCCCACGCTATGTGATGCTTGTGCGGGCCGTACCCAGGCCTTTGCCACGTGGGTACAGCCTTCCCGCCATTGTTGGGGTGACGTAGGTGTGGGCGGGGTACGACTCGTACCCACGCTCTTAAGGCGTGGGTACGGGACGTACCTGTATTGTTGTGTTGCCGGTTCGCGTCGTCCAGCACTTCCGTTGTGGCGGACGCTGGCTTTGCTGGACACGTCCCCACCCCGTCGTAGTGACCAGGGCCTGGGGGTCAGGTATGTCCAGGGCATGTGTGCTGTGTGACTTTGGTGGGGGTTTTGTGGCCTGCCCCTGGTCCTGCCCCCCCCCTCCCCCCTCCCTTTGTTGTTCTGACCTTCTGCGGCGTCTGCGTCCGAACCTGTAGAGGAGGTCGACTGCTATGAGGGCCGGGATGACACGTAGGTTCGGGTCCATGTCTGTCCGTCGCGTGCGGGTACTCCTTGTTCGCGTCGTCCTGATTTCCCGGCAGTTTTTGGCAGTCGGAAAATATTCACCGTGCGGGATGACATCGGTGCGAATCGTAATTCCTGGTTCGTGAATGGCAGGCTGCGTGCGTCCCGACATCACGTCGGCGCTTTCCCGGATCGCATTTGTATGTTTATTTTCGTCGGTCGGGGTTTTGTACGATTCGTACCGAAATGGAGTTTCCGTGCGAATCGTAATTCCATGTTTGTAAGTTTTGACAACCGGGTACGCGTCGGACGGAGAATATGCTCCGTCCGACGGTTCGTACCCGGTTTTTACAGGATCGTGATCGGCACCTATAGACTCTATATATTCTATGTCTTGACTGGCCATTTTTTCCTACAATTTTATCATAAGGCTACCAACTCACATAGTGTTGGTAAAAAAGAGAGTTTGACATCCGACAACTTGCTTTGTCTCACCCAAATACAGGTAACTTTAATAAGGCAAAGGCATTTTGATGATTGTTTTGCTATGGCCTCTCTCCCTCTTTTCTCTTAAACTAATATAATTTGAGACAATTACTCATGTTGTACCATTGTAACTTTTCTGACCTAGATAAGGCTCCTTGATAGGAATTCTTTTTTGGCAACCAGTTTCTTCTATATGTTACAGTAAACTTTCACTTTGTGATTAAACATGTGTCATCTGTTATCCAATATTGAATATACTGACAGTTGGCTATCATTAATTATTTGTTTAATTGTTTATTTATTTTCATTGGGTATTATATTTTAAATTAGGGTTTGGGGGTTTATTGGGTTATTCATAAAGGTAGTTTTTTAAGTACATATTAATTAATTGAATTGGTTAATATGTTCTCTTTACAAAATATTTTAATTGGTATCTGTATGTTTAAAAGTATAACATTTAAAAAAATATATGTTTTAAAACTTAAACTTAGGTGGTGAGGTTTACTGTAGGATTGGGCGGGAAGTTGTATTTAATTAAAACATTTATAAACTTATATTAATTGATTGATGTATTGATTATGCCATTTTTATTTAAAAAATACAGCAAATTAATTGTGCGTAATCACCATTTAAATTCTAAAATAATTCTTCATATCGTTGTAATACCTTTTTTAATATTGTTGCATATATTATCCCCTTATTTAAGCTTTTTTTATTAAAAAAATATTTTCTGAGGCCTAGATTTATAAAGATTTTGCATCAGGTTTGCGTTACTTTTGAATGCAGCCTAATGCAAAATCCAATTTGTATTTACAAACAAATGCAAATGGCAGATTGCGTTGGTTTGTAACCAAATGTTACACAATGCCGCACAATACATTCGCCTGCATTCCTTTGTGTTAAGGAAGCATTCCATGGGTGGTACATGGATGTTCCCATGTATCCACCCATGGATTTTGCCACAAAATCCACATCTATGAAGATGTCAACATCTTGTGCCTCCCTGAGGCTGGTGTAAAGAGGAGAAATATTATATTTATCTTCGTTCTGAAGCACACATGCAATGAGGAAATTTCCTTTAAGGATGGTTTTTCTGCAGGAAGCGACATCTTTCTACGCAAAACTATGCTGACCACAACGCAGACACTCTGTATTGATGCATGGCTGCTGAAAGTGTGCCAGCACAGGGGGAGAGTAGAACTGTGCCACTTCTTTGCAGAAATGGCTCAGTTATGCTCTCTGCAGTTCATGAAAAAAAGCACATACATTTTTTCTGCTGCCCTGCGTGTAAATCCAGGGCTAATTAGGTATTAAATGATATGCTACACTAAAAATTAAAAAGTAATGTAAAGAATTATTTTACATTGTACACATGTTTTTAGATGTCTGTTAATTTTATCAGTGGGTTTGAGGTATAGTTTGTATTTTTGAAATGCTCTTAATAGCATGTAGTTACAATTAAAATAATTTTATAATATTTTCACGTTTTTTTAAAAAAAAGTATGCTCTTTTCAATTAAGAGGAATTACATTATTTGGGTGTAGTGAGTCTGACCCCCCAAATATGTGCACCTCAATATTTGTTAAATTTGGGTTAGAATATATGTACCGCAATACATACTTTTATTGTGCAAAAACATTTGTTGGGTTGGTTTTGGAATAGTAAAATTTGACCAACATGTAAAGTATGAACTTTTCCAATCTTGAATTTTAGTTAGAACATACCTTACAGATCTTACCTCCTCCAATGTATGCACTTTCCCCAGTGTTTGTTGGACTGGAGTTGGATCAGTAAATTTGATTCCTATCCCCCAAGATATCTGCTTTCTCCAGTGTTTATTAGACTGGAGTTAGAATACTAAATCTGATCCCCTAATAGATGCCGTTGTTTTCCAAAGCTTTGTTGATATGGATTGAGAATAGTAAATTCTAAACTAATGTACGCATTTTTTTAAGTGTTTATTGAACTGGAGCTAAAATAGCAAATTAGTTCCTCCTCCCCCATTACATGCACTTTCCCCAATATTTTTGAAACTGGATTTAAAATAGTAAATCCACCCTGATGTGTGAATTTTCTCCAAAGGTTGCTAGATTGGAGTTAGAATAGTAAATCCTCAACCTTGCCCACAATTTATGCATTTTCTGCACTATTTGTTAGCCTGGAGTTAGAACATTTAATATAACTCCCTCCCACCCCTAAACAATGCAGTTTACTGAATGATTGTTAGAATTGAGTTAGAGTATTACATCTGACCACCCCCCACCCCAAAGAATGTATTTATCGTAATGTTTGTTGGACTGGAGTTATATAGAATAGTTAATCTCGTTCTTACAGGAATGCTTTTCCTCAATGTTTGTTAGACTGGAGTTAGAATAGTAAGTCTGACTGCCTCAATTTATGCATAATCCCAAATGTTTGTTGGAGTAGAGTTAGACTCATAAATAAGAAATCCCCCATGTATGTACTTTGTTCAGCGTTTGTTAGACTGGCGTTAGCATAGTAAATCTGACATCCCCAATATGTGGATTTTCCCCAGTGTTTCTTGGACTGAAGTTAGAATAATGAATCTCTCCACCTAAAAATCACCTTCCCCGAAGTTTGTTATTGTAGAGTTAGAATGTCAAATTTGACCTCCCAAATGTATGTGTGTTTCCCAATGTTTGCTAGATTGGAGTTAGAATAGTAAATATAACCCTTCTAGTGTTTATACTTTCTCAAAGTGCTTGTTGGACTGATTTTAGAATAGCAAAACGTAGCCTTTTCGAATATCAGCTCTTTCCTCAATGTTTGTTTGACTGCAGTTAGAATAGTAATCTAACCGCTTATAATGTTTGTACATATCCTAATGTTTGTTGGATTGTGTAATATGGTGGGTTTTTGTTTCAGGGGGGGAGTGGGGAGTTTATTCTCAAGCAACAACCACAACCCTTGTCAGGGTGCACCACAAATGTCTATCAATGAACTTGTGTTTAAACCCCTTATAGCGTGGCTCAAAAACACTCAGGCTTAACTTAGAGGCAATGTGTTAAGTATTTATGCAGCACGTACACAGTAATACATTTAAAACATAACACAAGAAAAATCCCACACCAAATTTTCGACACAAATCACATTAGAAGCATACAAAAAGAAAACATACTGTGCACACTTAAGTTAGCCTGACCGTTGTTGCCATGTTAACAAAGATTTATAACCTGAAATTGAAAGTCCTGTTTTCATGCAGAATTGTTCTTTAACACAAGATGTAACTTTCCAGAAGCCTTCTTTTAGTTAGTGAACAGGCATTTGTTATGTATCAGACAACTGATACTTAGGTTCTCACCGGGAAGAGAGGAGACAAAAGGAAGATGTGAGAAATTAGGGAGTTTACCTACTCCCCGGAGTTTACTGAAATATTATTAGATGCTGTAAACAGGCAATGTAAAAGTTGTTTCAACTTACAATTTACTGTCTTTATATTACTGTGTGTTCCAAGAGTAGGAGAAGCTTCTCTCACTCGCATTATCTGGAGATCCATCTCTGGGTTTCTTGAGACATAATCTCTTTTTAAGAGAGATTACTTATATAAGTGATACTCCGATCTGAGGGCTTCCAGAGCTTTCTTAGTACGCGGTTTCAACTCTTTTTTATTTACATTAGAAGTGTCGTTTTTAATGTCTTGAATAAAGTTGAAGTCTCCTCCCATGGTTATTTTTCCTGGGACCCCCCTTATTAGATTTGCAATAGTGGTCAAATGAAGGGTCTCGTCAACCACAGGGCCATAATAGTTTATGAAATTAAGTATTGCACCGTCCAATTTAGCCACTACCCAAATCCATCTCCCTTGCGGATCTCTCTCTATTTGAGAAAACTCCCATAAAAGGTTCCTGGAGAAGTAAATTGCAACCCCTCTTTGCGCTAAACCAGAAGAGGCAAAAAACGCATGAGAAAAAAAACCAGGGAGAAATAATTTAGGAAAATTGGTTTTTAGATGAGTTTCTTGCATAAATAAAACATGGGGGAGAAGGAGGTAAGCCATCTAATTAATCCACCATATTTCTGCTTATTTAAGATGCCATTTACGTTAACAGACATTATGATACATTTATTACCTTTACTAATCATTCTTATGTAGATTAAACCTGATCGTAGTTTCCTTTGATTTATCCCAATTGTAATTTTCCCTGATACTGCTCATTTTATTTTTTCCAACCCAAACCCTCCCACCCGAGAACCCACCCCAAAACCACCTAGGCCCTAGAGATGTGGGACTACCCCGCTTTCCACATCTCTCCCACCCAAACCGCATGGGGTGCTTTGTTGTTGCACCCTGTGAGTGTGACCTATAACCCCTCCCGCCAAGTAAAGGCACAGGTTCTTAAACAGACTTTACTCGACTGAAAGCATACATTCTACTTGTCTTTTCCCCCTCCCATTCTTCCTTGCTTCTTTTTCCCCCACCTTCCCTTTTCCTTCCCTTTCTCCTCTTTCTCCCTCATAGTACTTTCCTTTACTTCCCTTCCCTTTCTCTCCTAATACCCTTCTCCTCTTCTCTTGGTTTTCTTCTTGTTCCCTTACCCTCACCCTCTCTTCCCTCTCTCCCCTTCTAACCTCCAACACTCCATTCTTAAACCCCAAGAAAGACATTCTACCCTGCTCATAGCTCTTTCAGTAGATCTTGAGCTTCCTCGACAGAAGAAAACATTAGAAATTTGCCTCTAACTAACACCTTTAGTTTAGATTGCTGGGGTAAGGAGGCAGGTGCTCCCTTAGCTTTGAACAGATGAAGAAGCTTAACAAACTCCTTGCGTCTCCTAGCTGCCTGTGCAGACATGTCTGAGAAAACACGACACTTTGATGTCTCATTGACCGTTATTTGTCTCAGTTCAATTGCCTTTGTCAATATTTTCTCTTTAATTCTAAAGTCAGCAAAGTTGACTAGGAAGGTACGTGGTATCCGAGAGTTAGAAAGAGGATGGGATGGAATCCTATGTGCCCGCGTGATTGTTAAATCATCCGTACAGCCTGGAAGAATCTGCTGTTTAACAAAAGATTCAATCCACTGGATTGGTTGTGCTCCTTCAATCCCCTCCGGAACTCCTACGAAGCGTAGATTAGAACGCCTGGAATAATTCTCCAGTTCCTCCAGTTTGTTTTCCAACAGGCGTTTATCCTTTACTCCGTCTTTGACTCTCATGGAAATACTAGCCATCTGATCCTCTAATTCCGAAATTCTTGTTTCAGCTTCTTGCATTCTGGCAGGGAAACCTGCCATATTCTCTTCGATTTTGTCCAAACGACGATGAATGGACGCCGTGACCAATTCTTGAGATTTTTTTAAATCTCGGATGCCCTCTAAAATCATGTTGAGCATTACCTTGATATCCATTTGAAGGGTGGTATGTTCTTTAATCTCAGCCGATTGAGGCAGGGAAGATGATTGAGCTGAGGATGTAAACCCTGCTTGTTCCCTGGCTGGTAGGACAGGTTCTCCGCTTTCTACTGGGAAAAACTCCTGCGTATCCTGCGTAGCCAAGATCTCAGAAAAGGCTGTTACAAGTGACGGACTTAATGCTGTCATATTCTCCCCTGCCGGTTGAGGGATAGAGTCCGGGCCTAGCTGTAGGGGAAATGTGGAGAAAGGCGTTGAAACTGTAGATGCCATAGCCGGAGAGTCTGCAAGTTGGATGATTAATTTAGAGGGTCTCAAAATAGACTTCTCAGATGATTTCTCTGTTGATGAAACCGAGGCTTGAGATGCATCCAAAGATTGGATTGATGTCGGAGTAGAGTTATTCAAACAAAATGATGAAATATCCTCTCCCCCGGATGCTTCTAGAATGGATTTATCCTTAATTAGTGGGGGATTAAGAATATCAGATAATATATGTGAGCCATTTTTTTTTTAAATAACGGAAATTCTCTTATACTGGGCCCAGCAGTTAAAGCTAGATGAGCAGGAGGCAGACTAGAAAGTGAGCTTGAGTTTTCCGGGATCGAGCCTATCTCTGTACTGGAGATTGATGTCGAAACCTTCGAGGGGGGATTCGCATCTGCAGATGAGTGTGCCTCTTCAGTGATGCTAGCTTGATTAGAGATATACTGAATTCGACCCGGATTATTCTCTAGCATTGCTATGGGTAAAGTTGATTTAGTCTGACCCTGGCGTGTCTTAATCTTACGCTTTGCGGCTGCATCAAGCAGTATAGCAGATTTAAGGCTTTTCCCCATTTTTTGCGAATAACAAAATTTAGAAAAAAAAAACTTTGTTAAAGTCTTTAAATTTGCAGGAATGGAAAAGCGTTTAAATGCGTTTAAATTCGTTGCGCGTCCCCGAGAGTGAGTAGAAGTAGAACAGCAGTGGCCAAGGAGAGTATAATATGAGACTCACCACTTAACCGGATTGTCCAGATCGAGCCTTAGACCTATAGAGTCACTTGAAGCTCACTCCGCCGTTCACAGGGAGAGAGGTCATCAAAAATGCTTTTCCGTTTGTTTTTTTTCATGGCAGTTTTAACGCACACACTTGATTTTAACCTCTGTTCTGCTCTTCCGCTCTTCCGTCTTTCTAGGTCTTTACTTTGACAAAGAGCTCTTTGACAATGAGCTGCCTGCGTAAAGCCTCCACGGCGCCTCAGCAGCTGCTCGCACATCCAGCTCTCATGCCGATACAGTCCTGCGGTTATCTTGAGTGCTTCCGTAGGGGGGAACTCCGATTTTCGGCTGCTCTTGAAAACGCCTTACTCCTCAAGAAAGAAACAGGAGCAACAGACGAGATCTAGTGATGCAAAACACAAGAACGCGGCCGCCATCACCGCCATCACCGACGCCGAGCAAACGACTGCCTCCACAACAGGAGGAGGGGCTCAGGTCACCTGTGGCTACGGGGCAGCGGGATTCGCCGCAGCCATCTCCCCCTGACAGTGATTCATTTCAAGTGGTGCCACTCCGTCCGTCAATATACTTTTTTTCGTGACAATTCTTTACGGCCTCGCGTATCGATTTTTTTCTTTTATCTCAGTCACTAAAGTGTTTGGGTTCGGAGATAGGGGCTAATTCTTTTTCAGATCACTCATTTATTAAAATAGAAGTTGAGGTATCTGAACAATTAAAGACTCGCTCCAGGTGGCAGATGGATCGGCGCTTAACGCAAGACCCTATCTGGGTGTCAAATACTAAACTGTGGATATCTGAGTTCTTTTCTCACAATCTGGACTCAGCAGGGATATTTGCGGTCTGGGGTGCATTTAAAGCGACACTACGTGGTCAATTAATAGCTTATTCATCAGCTCAGAATAAAATACGGCGAGATAATATTGCTAAACTTCAGCATGATGTTGAAATAGCCTCACATCCTTTAAATAATTTACAAGGCTTTGCAAATCCTAACTCCCGATTTCTCCTGGATAAGGCTAAACAATCATTGCGAGAATTTTTTATACTAGAAGAGATTAGTCATGCAAAAAACTTCCAGCAGAGGGTGTATGAAGAAAGCCAGATGGTAGTCAAATTACTGGCAGGGACAACTAAATTTAAGCAGGAAGCCACATTGGTAAATGAGATTACCGACCCCCGAACTGAGAATATAACGCACGAAAAAGAACAAATAGCCCAGATTTTTATGGACCATTATTCTAATTTATATACCATACAGTATCACATATCACAGGAAAGAATAGTTGAATATTTTGACGCGGTTTCATTCCCTCACTTGTCAGAACATCGATGTGTGTTAATTAGTCAACAGATTACTGAATTAGAGGTTTCACAAACGATAAAATCCATTTCAGGGACTAAGGCGTCCGGAGCGGATGGTTTTCCTGCAGAATTATACAAAACTTTCTCCCAAGAGCTGACTCCATTTTTGACTAAGCTTTTTAATGTTATTAAAAATGGCTCAGATATTCCTATGAGTTTTAAAGAATCGTTGATTGTCAGCTTTGTTAAAAAAGGTAAAAACCCAAAGGATGTAAACTCTTATCGCCCGATTAGTTTGCTTAATCTCGACTATAAATTATTCATGAAAATCTGGGCTCAGCGTTTTACACCTGCCGCCCAGGAAATAATTCACAGTAATCAATCAGGTTTTATAGCCGGTCGTTTTATGTCATCTAATACCAACTATTTGATTCAAGCTCTTGACTATTGTACTTGTAATAAAATTCCATCAATGTTTATGATGGTAGATGCCGAAAAGGCTTTCGATTTGGTAAATTGGGAGGAATTATTTATCGGGTTAAATAAATTTGGATTCCCATTACCAATAATACATATGCTAAGAAATATTTATTCGGGAGCTGAAGCAAGAGTAGTTTTGAATGCTGAGCAGCTTGGATCAGTATCTATTAAACGTGGGACCAGACAGGGTTGTCCCCTTTCCCCTTTGTTGTTTACGTTTTTTATAGAGCCTTTGACAATAAGAATTAGAGAAAATTCCGAAATAAGACCTCCAATAAGTGGGATGGAGAAACTGAAATTATTTGCTGACGATGTTATTCTTTATTTATATCCGGATAAATCTAATTTAGATCATCTGCTGGCGGAATTCACTAATTTTGAGTCTATAGGAGGATATAAAATTAATCAAAATAAAACGGAGATCATTATATTAAATCTAAATGACAACTCTTTCTTACCACCCACTTTACAAATCCAAGCTGCTAAGTTAGCCCCGGTACGTTATCTAGGTATTTTTATGTCTAAATCAATAGATCAATTATTCTCCCTGAATTATAGGGCCACATTGACTAAAATAAAAACTCTTCTTGATAAATGGTCTGTACTTCCTTAATCTATAATCGGTCGGTTGTCCCAGATTAAAATGATGATTCTCCCGCTTTTTTTGTTCCTTTTCAGTAATGTACCTTTAAAAATTAATGCGAGTTATTTCAAAGAAATCGATTCTTTATTCAGGAACTTTATATGGGCCAAGAAGGCATCCAGGGTTAAACTCGAGGTTCTACAACTTGAGGTAGAAAACTGGGGGCTCGCCCTTCCAAAAATGCGAACTTATTATGAGGCAGTCATGCTCGATAAAATAGCTTGTTTTTTAGACACTAATAATTCAGAAGATTATTTTTTTTTAAACAAAATGCTTCAGGAGGCAGGTGTACAACTTCCTATTTTTTTGAAAATCATCAAATTGCCAAAAAAAACTAGGTATAAAACACTACGTGATTTTTCTTTTAGATTGTTATCCTTATTTAAACAAAATAGTTTCCCAGGATGGCTTTACTTAAAGCTCCAAGAATGTAAGGCTTTAGGATTATCTCTACATCCAGGACGTGATCTGGAATGGAATGAAATGGGCTTAGTGGAATTGCGACATTTTTTCATGAATAATAGGATTATCTCGTGGCAGGAGATTCAAAACAAATTTCCAGATCAAAGGGTGCTTAATTTTCTTGATTACTTACAGATTGCTCATTTTCTCCAAACGGCCAATTTCCCCCCTCCTTCCGCGACGATATATCTGTCCTCCCTTTTATATGAAATTAAAGTGAGAGGCATAGGAAAATGGTATTCTTTTCTACGGAAGGATAGTGAGCTCCCTATCTTGAATAATTTTCTGGTCAAGGTTCAGCGGGAAACGGGGTGTGCTCTCTCAAGTCAAGAATGGCAACTTCAAGCTCAATTAGGCTATAAGGTTTTGAGAGCGGCTAATTTTAAACGGATGGCTTTTCTAACCAGATGGCTAGCATATTTTACCCCCGTGGCCCTGAGTAAACGATTTCCGGAGGTAGAAAATAGATATTTTCGTTGTCGAGCTGGAGAGGAAGGGAACTGGCTTCATATTTTCTATACTTGTCCGGAGCTTAATGAATTTTGGCGAAATATTTTTCGAGCCATAAGTCAGGCCATCCATAAATCTATAGATCCTTAAGAAAAGATAGCCTTATTTGGATTTTCTAGAACTATCTCAGGTTTGACTAAATATGAAGAGGCTTTTGTTATGATTTGTTCATTGATGGCACGATCGTTAATTTTGCAAAATTGGAGATCACCTGAGATACCCTCATTTATGAAATGGTTCAATAAAATGAAGCGTACGAGGGCGTTTGAAGAAGCTTATGCGATGAGGGTGGGAGCATTGAGTAAATTTAAGAAGACCTGGCAGTTTTTTGATTATTTTGATATGGCCTGAAGTTGTTGTGGTTTTTTTCAGCTGTTTTTATATCGAATAATATAGAAAAAGTTTTCAATTATGTTTTATTTGGAATATGAATGTGACGTATATGAAGAGTGACTTCTTTTGATTGTATTTGTATTTTTTTTTTTTTTTATTTATCCCTGCTCTGCTCAATAAAAAAAAAAAAAAGAGATTACTTGGAGCCAATTTCCTTTTTCCATTCGATGTCTGCTGATATATAGCTGAGAATATTTTCCAGCTTCACAATTTTTTTATTTGATGTGCAAAGGCTTTATTCATATGCATGTATTCTCTTGTCAGCACTCTTCATTGGGTTTCTGAACAGACACCTTATTCAATTCCATTCCAATTTAATTTAGATTAGGAAAATTCATTTATGGAACATGAATGCTGTATCATTTTAATTTTAGCTGTCATAATTACCAATGTTGTATTTTTCATTATATTGAAATATCAATTACTGGATTATATTAATTTCTAATAATGATGCTTACAAATGTATGCTTATTAAATAAATAATGAAACTAAATAATTGAATTCATAAATAAAACTCTTTAACTCACACAAATTCTCTTTTTTGGCTGTACTAAAATATTTTATGATTTCATAATTTATATGGTTTGACATTAATGATTGCTCCTTTTTACTTTTCCATGTCAATGAACAAAGGTCCGTGCAACAAATTGCGGGGATTATTTGATGATTATACCTGAAGATTAAGATGTAGAAAACCCTACTCCATCAGTGACAAGGATGACTCTCAACTAACACCACACGACAGGCACATTCATAACAGAAAAAGAAAAAAGTTGTACCGCTCGAGTTCCATTGTGCAGGTCTGAGTCCTCAAATTCGTGAGTTATATGGGTAGGTCGATATTTTGGACCTTGATATTTTTTTGCACAATATTTTTTCATCATGATATTTTGGTGTTCAGTACAACCCTGTGAAGTACTACTGAATGGGAATTGGGTCTTTTGGTTTTACTATAGTTGCCTCAAGACAGCAACAAAGAATTTCTAATATGTAGGGTAAGAAACAGGAATCAATATTCTTCCATCTCAGGATCTCCCCACTGCTCTTGCATTTCAAAGAGGAATTAAGGACCCATATTTTCAAATGACACCAGTTCCACTATCAATAAGGAACGTCCTTGCGACATTCCTTTATTTATGTGCACAATGACAGATCCATATACTCCTCCCAAGAGCATCAGTGCTTTGTTGTTTACTTTCTATTACAGTGCTCTAGAAATTCCAATTTATGGAAACATACATTTCTTGAAGGTCAAAATAAATGTTCTGCTTGTAAGCTTTGTCAGGCCTGTGAGTTTAAACCAAATAGAGTAAGAGTACAGGAAATGCCCAAAGCGGGGATGCTGCCCTTGGGGGTTACAATTGCTTCCTTGCATCCGCTATGGTATATTATCTGTAGTCCACACAGGAGTGTCAGATGAACAACATAACAGGAATGGCCATTATACCATCAGCGAAGGACGGGTGTGAGAGTTTACAAGAGGTTTGAAAAATGTTTAAATATGCTTATCCTTTCTTGTTTCCAGTTTACGCAAGGAAACTGTAGTACACGCCACCAGGAAGAAATATGCCTCGCTCATAATGTAAAACTCACCTTGGGGCATATTAGCAAGGGCTGGCGATATAATTATCGCCGCTTTAGCATCCGTTTTTGAGCAAATAGCGGCGATAAATATATTGCAATATCATCAAGGACACGCTAGCGCGTGTTTCCTTGATGTAGAGCCCGTTTTTTCACAGCCTAGCCTCACATCGCTAATGAGATGCAAAGAAGGCATGGCTGTGAAAACAACACATGTTAATATCGTGAAGGCAGCTTCGCGATATTAACAAGGAGGTGCAGCGATTAAAAAAAATCGTGCTATCTCAGCCTTAACTCAGGAATTTAACGTTTGTTAAATTCCTGACTAAGGCATACTTTAAATGGGAGATGGATTATGCTGATAGGACCACAGGGTCCTATCAGCAATGTTATCGCTGTTTTCAATGGAACATCACTGGAAATCCAGCAATGTTCCATTGAAAACACAGCTATCACTGAAATATTATCGCCATAGCGCTATGCGTTGTAAATAATGCGTTATCATGGTGATAATATTCAGCGATAGCCGGCGATAATATTTCTATCGCTATGTACGGCCAGCAATAATTATCGCTGGCCGTTGATAATATGCCCCTAGTGTCTTGTTGGCTGTAATCTGTAAATCCCCATTCCTAACTCAGTCCAGCTGCATTGTTGAGACTTCAAAAAGGTGCATTGCCTTTCACTTGAAAGGCCTCAGCCTTAAAGCTCTGCCCTCTCTATTTGCACTATGCTGATTAAAATTGTCTCAGAGAAATGTAGACCTCATCTCCTCTCTTCTCATTTCTAGCGCAAGGCTTCATAAATAAATGCAATTTAGTTCAAGTGTTTGTGTAGTTAAAACATTTCTAAAGCCTCCCTTACACTTCTAGAGCATATACAGCAGGATAGAACTAATGTGGACCCCCCTCGCACTCGGAACACGTACAGTACAGAACGCAGCAGCTAAGCCTTTCTCACAACAGAAAGAAGGAACAGGACAGGTTGCAGAATTGGAACCACACAAACTCACTCCATGTCATTCGTGCCTATATATATGAGGACTGGACATTGACTGTAATGGAGTGTGTATTCACTATTTAAAAAACACACACACCTTGATACTGGGCCAGGTTATTTTATTTATTTATTTATAAAGTTTTATATAGCGCGAACAATATCCCAAAGGATATCAGAGCGCTTTACATTAGGAAGGAAAGGCAGGACAATAATGCAAAAAACAACAACAGGTAGGAATAAAAACACGAATGATCATAGATTACATGACAAATGCCACATGGAAGTTATATTAAACAATTGTACAAGGGTAGCGAAGGAGGGGCATAGTATGTCGTAAAGAAGTGTAGTAGTAAATGATGGTACCATGGAAGTAGGAACAATGACATAGGGCAGGAGAGTCTAGCCCACTTACTGAAGGAATTTTTTCATCAGGAATCTTTTGACTTCCAGTTTGAACACCATTGTTAAGGAGATTCTGCGTACTTCCGGTGGAAGAGAGTTCCATATCTTTGGGGCAGCACCAGAGAAGGCTCTGTGACAAGGTCTCTTTTTGTTAAGGATAAGTGGCTTCAAGAGGAAAGTAGTGGTGCTTCTTGAGGCTCTTACACCAGAGGATAGTTCACGTTCATACATAGAACCAAAGCAAAAATAGAACTGCTCTTTTAATTTTTTGATACACTTGATTGAAAGCACCTAAGCACATTACGTGGACGGGCACCTATCGCGCACTGGCCCTCACAGAGGTGTTTGTCTGGGTTTGTGAAGATTTTAAACACACTGTGGGACCTGGTCTGGTCCTCAGGTACAGTGCAACAACAGCGGTAGTCGCAAATTCCCTTCCGCGTTGGACTGGCAATCAGCTGCGATACAGGCAGCAGCATTTCACCGATTCCCTCCTAGGCCGGACTAGCCATACAGCTCACTGGGAAATTTGTGGTGCATTGTGAACTACAGGCCATCGTCTAGAGGCATTCTCAACCTCTTAAAATGTAAAAAACTATTCTACTAGTGACACAAACAAAGGGGCATATTATCAAGGACGGCGTTAAAATTATCATCACACCAGGATATGGGCTTCTATTGGAATTCTCTGCAACATATTATCAAGCCCATTATCGCTGCTTTTAGCCGCAGTTTCGTGCCGCTAAAGCGGCGATAATTTTATCGCTGCCCTTGATAATATGCCCCATAGTTTGTTCATGTGGATAAATAATACTCTTGGGGCTTGATTTACAAACATTTTGCGCCTGTTAAGCGTCACTTTTGTGACGCTAATCAGCACAAATTTGCAATGGAAAGTACCCTAAACGTAACACAAAGCAGCGCAAAGCACTGCTTTGTGTTACTTAGCACAAAGGGAGTGGTACATGGGGGATACATGGGCGTTCCCATGCAGCTCCCCAAGCCTTTTGACCCAAAACCTTATCTACAAATAATAGTAAACAAGGTTTAGCGCCAAAAGTGAACGCCATTTAAAAGGAGGTGCTAAAAGGAGAAATGTTTTTATTTCTCCTTGCTTTACTGACTTTGCATGAGAGCTGCACTGTGCAGCACACATACAAAGTAGGAAGAGGATTTAAACTTGTCTAACCATAGTATTATGTACAGGAAGGGTACCTTTCCTGTACAAAACCTATGGCAGACTCAGGCACGCACCCTCGCGATATGCCGCTAAGGTGTGTGACTGGTGCACAGCAGCTGAAATCAGCACCGGTGTTCTAGGGAGAGGAGAGAGACATATCTCTGTAGACATGGCGCTCTCCAGCTCCCTCCCTGTCACTCAACACAGCGCAGCATTTTTTGCTGCTGCACTGCGTTGGCGGACAGTTTTGAAAATCTGCCCTTTGGATACCAAATACTAATATTGAGAAAGATAGGGTCAGACTGGCACGCTAGAGTGATCCATACATTTTGGTGCAGGTATTAACACAACACCTATGATTTTAATTCCTGCTCCAGTCCTGCTTACCTAAACCAGAGAACTGGTGCAGCATAACAGAAACAACTGAAGCTTACCTCCCAGGAAGATAACAAACACCAGTCAGCAGCAGCAATCCAACCCATCCTCACAGACACAGAATAAGCTCAACATGGGCAAGAACAATGTAAACTTCTTTCACGGTGGTACCCAAGACCAGGCAGCACATTGTCAACAACGACTCTCCTTTTAAAGGCACTGCCCACTGTGTGTGGGCCATGGACTCTCAGCTCTGCATCTTTCACCTCAGGCACTGGATGGAGTGCACTGGCAACCATTAAGTATGCCTACTGCCAAGCCAAATTAATTTCTGAAAAGCGACACTGTAGCATCTTCGCACTGACATTTCTACTCTTTCCACCTCTTTCCTCTCTTTCACCCTCCCTCCCTTAATTTTTACCCATTTTTCTCTCCCTCTGTCTCGCTTTCTTTTTTCTCCGTTTTACTCTCTTCCTCGATGACCAAGTGTTGAAGAGTCTTTTTTACTTTTGTTTGGGGTAAATGCTTTCTTTTGGCACTGATTGCCTGGAAAAAAATCTGGTAACCTTAAAAAGGGGATGTCATTGGTATGACTCAGCCGCATAATTTTCTCAAAGATAAACATGTATAAACTGCAGGGAAACATACTTTTTCTGTTAAACAATTTTTGCTTTTATCAAAATGATCTTGAATTTCTCATCCAGTGCTTTTATTTTTGTATTCATTGAAAACATAATCCACTTTTATCAAGAACATTGTTTTATTGTGTTTTGAAGTCGGAGGCACAACAGGGTTGTTGCGGGGTGAAGAGAGCTACTTACACCACTGCACTGTACCAGCTCAGCTCCATCTGGGATAGAGGTCACAGGATCCAGATGGATTGTGCAGAGGAGAAAAGTTTCAACTAAATCCATCAAAGTTGCTTAGGAACGACTCGGGTATTGCAAAAGGGCAACATCCAGTTCTGGGATGCGCTCGTGAACCAGACGATTTACCTCTGTGACTATATTAAGTACAGTGACCCGAGATCCCAAAGGGGGTGTGCAACTATTTTAGTATCCCTGGTAGCACGTGTAGTATGTCAGAAGAGGCTGCAGATGCTTGATGTAGATAGAACTGGCGCACATATAGCCGGGCTCTATATTAAGAGGGTGTTCTAATGAGGTAAACACTTTGGGCCTGATTCACAAAGGTAAACGTACTTTATTCTTTTTTGGTTTTCACAAAACTTCAATTTAATAGTAACTTTACGACTGCTGAGACTCTGCACTCGAGGTGGAGAACCCAGCAAATAAAAAGATAGGTTGTCCTATCTTTTTATGTGAGTTCGCTGCCCCAACTGCAAAGCCTCCACATTCGTAACGTTACAATTAAATTGCAGTTTTGTGAATACTGAAAAGCAGTAAACTTACACAAAGGTGTAAGGTTACCTTTGTAAATCAGGCCCTTTTCCTCTGCACCTCTGCTGTATTATGGACATCGCGCAGAACCAAAGAGTCGGTCATGAAGTGCACTGATGGTGCATGACAAAAAGGTGGTGCACAGTAAGTGTGCCCCTTGAGGACAGGCTTTTGAAGGGGGAAATTGGTTCCATGGACCCACCAGACATCCCACTACAGGCAAGTGCAGTCACCTACTGCACACTTCTGCAGAGGGATCTCTGTCCCTCCTTTGAAGTGTAGGTGGGTGCCCTCTGCACCATGAAAGATGGAGTGGGTGCTTCAAGCAGTCGCACCGTCTTTCACTAAAGCACTGCCCCGGGGCAGCAACGAGTTTGCACTTGCCCTGGAGACAGCACATTAGCAGTAATTGGGAGCTGGGTGTGCTCATCGCATCAATTTGAAGATGCACAACGGAGCAAACAGGGACAGTGCACCCTCTATAAAACAGCCTGTGGTGCACAAATATCAGTACCTCAGCACCACGGTCCTGCCTGAAACTCACAGGATTCTATTTAACATCACAAAGTAGGAAATAGGTCTTTAGCACCAGAACGAAAATAATAGCACATAATCATATGTTGATACTTATCATTGTTTCATGGCATACACGCTTTTGAAAGCAATGTGATGTGAAGGCATCATGGATCTTAAATCTGTGGTTTACTCTGCATTAGGCCTTTTGTACCATTTGAGAGCGATTAAAAATAAAACTGGACAAGTTTTCATGTAGTCTCATTATTTTCATAATGCTTCCATCTAAATTTCCTCATAAAGAGTGACGGGCAAGCTGGACCATTCATTGTTTAGTTTTTGATGCAAAAATAGCAGCATTGGGGTGAGGGTTATGCGGTTATGGCTCATGGTGCACATACAGCAGCCTGTTGGCACAATTCACACAAAACATCTTCAATTTACGGCAGTAGATTGCCGCCTCCACTTGGGCATAATCTACTGAGTTTCTGGAACTCACAAACATTCACAGAAGTATGTCAAGAAAGTTTCGCCAGGTGCAGGTTTTCAGTCCTAGTTCTGGGAAGGTCACGCAATAGTCCCATTGAGAGTCTATTGCCACTGTGCAGGGTTCTTCTTAGTAAAGGAATCTGCACAGTGCGAACAGGAATCCCTGTACAATCGCACACTTAATGGTTTTCCTATGCAGAGGAAAATATTTTACTCAATGGAGAAAGCACTTCCACTACACGCCAACTAAGCCTAAGAGTGAGGTGATCCGTTCCCCTTCCCACCCTGGAAAGGTATTTCCACTAGTCTTTGGTTGGAGTAAAAAATCGAATGGTTTCCATGATGGAAAGAAGAATGATAGGAGTTTGTGAATGGGTACTAATTTCCAAGGCTAACCTCCTTTTAAGTGGGATTTATGGGTACAAAGAACTCCTCAATCATGGCAGAGATATCCACACCTGCTAATGGATATATACCTGTCTGGAATCCCTATGTGAATTCCTGGGACCATATCATGTATAGTGCACTTTTTACCTGTTTACGCTGAGGCGCACCTTCAAACAGGTACGTCATGTGTAAACAGGAAAAGTGTGCCCTATGAGGTTAAATGTGCTGCCCCCAGGGCAGCTCCGAACTCGCGCAACCCTGGGGCAGAGCATTCAAGTGGAATACGGAGTGGCTGCTTCAAAGCCGCTCTGTGTTTCACAGTGTAGGCGGAACCCACCTGCACTTTAATGGGCGGAGAGAGATCCCCTTGTATGCGATTGAAGTAAGTGACTGCACCCACCTTCAAGGGGGTGTCTGGGGGGGGCGTGGTCTCGCGCCGAGAGAAGATGGCGGCTTGTGTTTGAACTCCGCTCGTACGCGGAGATAATCCTGACGCTGCAGCCTGCTGTTCGTCCGTGCGAGGCTCGTTGAGGATGGATTCCGGGTGATAAAGGGTTGGTGCAGCGAATGAAGTCGTTCCGATCCCGGTTCCTGCAATCCTGGACCTGGTGACAGTAGTGGTGTGATTTCCTCATCGGAATTCGGGCGGCGGCCGCCATTTTGTGCCGGCCGCTCATGAATTGATCCATGCTACTGAGGTAACCCGGCGTTTCCAGTTATAAACGCGCGGCAACGTTTCTTTTTTCTTATTTTTATTGCTAAATACTACTTTTGACAATCTTTTCCTGCAAGGATAAGTGCTGCATCCAACCATGCCTCGTAAAAGCGGATAAATATGTTTTTCTTCTCCTCACTTCATGCTACTGTTGCAGCATGTACTCTTTAACTTAACTACGGAGTTACTTCAGAGATGTTGTTTGTTGCCTTCTTTTTTAACTCTCTGGTTCTCGTTTTTTTTTATATTTAACATGTGCATGTTTTAACTTTTTTTTAATCTATTTATGTCACACTTCCTAGCCTCTTGGTGATTTGATATTATTCCTAATATGTGACCTTGTTCTCCTCACAGGTGTCTATCATTTATCATTAGAGTGCTGACGGTCGGTGACGCTCTTCACTGCACATGCAAATTTTCATTTATCCCTATCTGAAGTCTTGTTGAGGAGTGCCGTGTTGTCATCAGGCGTATGGGTAGGCGGAAATCCTTATTGAGAATTACTTCTCGGCTGTCCTACCATTTCAAGATGGTTAATGAAGCCTCAATTACGTCCAGTGCATTATCATCTGGTACCAAACCCAAGAGAGCCAAGAACGACCCTCCCTCACCAATATTATCCTCTCAAAATCCTGTTTTGGACACTATCTTAGATGAAGTGAGGGGTCTTAAATCTTTCATGGCCACGTCTAATGAAAAGCTCCAATTAATTGAGGATAGATGGATTACTATGGAAGCTAAGGTATTCGATATGGAACAGCGTATCAGTGATGTTCAGGATGTTTCTAATAGAATCCCAAGTTTGGAGCAGGAAATCCAGCGTCTTAAGCTCCATACTGAGGACCTTGAAGATAGCAATAGACGTAACAACCTGCGCCTTTATGGTCTGCCGGAAAATCTTGAGGGTCCTGATTTGCTTCTCTTCCTGAAGAAATTCCTGACAGAGATCTTGGGCCTTTCTCCCGACCCTGCCTTAAATATTCAACGTGCTCATAGACTTGGACGTTTTCAACCTAATGCTTCTAAACCTAGAGGTATCATCATGTTGTTTTTGGAATTTACTGATTTGAAGCGAGTTCTTCCGGCAGCCAAAACAAAACGTCATCTTACTTGGTCGGGTCACAACATCTTTATATCTCAAGACTTATCTACTGCCACTAATGCAAGAAGGAAGGAATTTCTGGCTCTTCGTCCTCAATTGAGACAGTTGAATATTCGCTATGGCATCCTCCATCCTTGTTTGTGTAAAATCACTCATGAAGGCTCCACTCATTCCTTTGATGACCCTCTTAAGCGGAAATCGTTTCTTCAAAACGTATCTTCTTTGTCTGCAACTGGTTCTTCCTCTCTTTCTTAATGTCCTCGCCGTTCTTTGCTATCTCTGTTAACATGGCTATATCTCACTTTTCTATTTCTATCTTTTTCTCTGTCGTTCCGTCTCTTGTTGGTGCTGTTACGCCCCATGCATCTGTTATTGCTGTTTTCTCTTAGATCTGGATATTTTTCCTTGATCTATCTTCTTTGACTTTTCTTTCTATTTTCTCTTTCTTTCTTCGCTTTGATGTTTTTTTCTCTTTTATGTTTTTTCATTCATTTGATAATGCATGTGTTCTTTGGATCGGTGTGTTGTTTTATTGTATACTTTGTCTACTTTGCTCATTTGTTGTGTTTCTCTTTTTTTAGCTATTGTCCTGAAGTGTGTCACCTCTTTACGTATTTTACCCATCCATTCCTTCATTATGTGTAATTTTGTCTCGTGGAATGTTCGTGGTCTTGGAAATCCCGTTAAAAGACAGAAGGTACTTTCTCATTTATCCAAATTAAATTCTCAAATATCTTTCATTCAAGAGACGCATTGTACTGAAGCAGAATCACTCAAGTTAAAAAGACAATGGGTGGGTCAAGTTGTGTACTCTCCTGCTTCTAGTAAAAAAGGGGGTGTTGCTATATTGTTTCACAGGTCTTTGTCTGTACAAATTGTATCTACACAAAATGATGCTGATGGACGATGGATAATGGCCAGAGTTGTTGTGCAGGGTAAGGATTTGGTCTTATTGAATATTTATGGTCCAGTCAAACCAGACCCCAAATTTTGGCATGACACCAAGGTTCTACTTTCCTCCTTTGACTGTCCTAATATTGTTATTGCTGGTGATTTTGACCAATGGATTGACCCCTTTTCTGATAGACAATCTAAATCTAAATTTCATCTTGACAAGTCCCACAAAGCCTTTCAATCGGCCATTGCCTCTCGTCCATTATTTGATGTTTGGAAGACTTGTAACCCTGATTCTCTTGAGTTTACTTTTTTTTCCAATGTTCACCATACACGTTCCCGGATTGATTATATCCTAGTCAGTAAATCCCTACTCCCATCTATTCAATCCTCGGAAATTGGGTCAATTTTTATTTCTGATCATGCACCAGTTTTTGCTGTTTTGGATCTTTCGTTAAGCTCCTCAAAATTTAGCCGCTGGAAGCTTAATAATGTTTTACTATCCGATTCTGCTTTTATTTCAGAAGCTACTTCCTTTCTTAAAGAGTTTTTCATGTTCAACGATCCCTCAGAAACCTCCATTTCCAATAATTGGGATGCTTTTAAGGCCTACTTTCGGGCGTTTACTATTTCTTATGTTTCTAGGAAAAAGAAAATTGCTCGCAACAAATATTCAGCTTTATTACAACAGCTTAAATTGCTGGAACATAACTACTTCACATCCAAATCATCTTCGACACTTCATGAGTTAATTAAGGCCAAATCTGAACTTAACAAACTTGCGACAGTTGAAGCCTGTAATATTCTCCTTAAAATTAAATCTAAATACCATGGTGGCCAAAATAAAGCTGGTAAGATGTTAGCCAACTACTTAAAAATCAAATCTGAACGTAAAAATATTGGTCCCATCTTAAATGAATCCACTAAACGCTTTGCGTCCTCAGATGACGACATTGCTACTATCTTTCATGACTATTATGAAACCCTTTACTCTGATGACACAAATCCTTCTACTCAAAATTTAGATATTTTCTTTTCAGGTCTTCCCTCTCCTCCATCCTTTCCCAATGAATTTGATTCATTGGAAGGTGCGATCACTGCCCAAGAAATTACCACTGCCATCAAATCTTTAAAAAAATCGAAAGCTCCTGGCTTTTCAATTGAATTTTATTCTAACTTTGCATCTATTTTTGTCCCTAAACTTTTGACACTGTTTAATTCCTTTATTGATGATGCTAAGGCCTCTGGTTCTTTTATGGATGCTTTAATAATTCTTATTCCTAAACCTGACAAAGATCATTCCCTGTGTAAAAATTATCATCCTATTTCATTAATTAACTATGACTGTAAGATATTTGCGAAGATTCTTGCTAATCGTCTTGAGGGCCTTCTTCCATTACTGGTTAAGACTGATCAGGTCGGATTTGTTAAGGGTAGGTTAGCGGCAGATAATGCTCGAATGTTGCAAATATTATCTCTCATGCAAAAAAATTCAAATCTCCTCTTGCAGCACTATCTCTAGATGCCGAAAAGGCTTTTGACCGTATTAATTGGCAATATATGTTTAGAACCCTCCAATGGTTTGGTTTTGGTCCGACTTTTATTTCCTATATTAAATTATTATATTCCTGTCCTCGGGCCAGTATTTTTGTAAATAATCACTTTTTAAAAAAAAAATCTCTGTCTCGGGGTACGTCAGAGTTGTCCTCTTTCCCCTTTGTTATTTGTACTTTGCCTTGAACCCTTCCTTGAGCGTATTCGTGTTAACGCTCATATATCTGGCTTTACCCACAATTCTTTAGAAACTAAATTATCAGCATATGCCGATGATATTTTGGTATATATGTCTAATCCTCTTACTTCCCTTATCCCTTTCTTGGATGAGGTTCGGTTATACTCCAGCATTTCTGGTTATAAGTTAAACCTCTCTAAGACAGAAGTTTTACCCCTGAACTCGTTATGCTATCAATATATGTTTAATGATACTAATTTTGCATGGTGCCCCACAAAAATTAAATACCTCGGTATTTGGTTCTCTGCTTCTCTCCCCACCACAATTCGTTATACGTTTGATGCATTAATTACTAAACTTCAGTCTCTGCTTCTCACTTGGACCCCACTTTATCTTTCCTGGTGGGGTAGGTTAGATACTATCAAAATGATGATTGTACCCCATGTCCTCTATACATTGTCTATGTTGCCTATTCGCATTCCCATTACCTATTTTTCACAGGTTAATTCCACTTGTGTGAAATATTTATGGAACAAAAAGCACCCACGTATTGCTCTCACAAAACTTAAATGGCCTAAGTCTGAAGGTGGAGTACATTTTCCCGATTTTAAAGCATACCACTCAGCCTTTCTAATTAAACAATCCTTTGCTTTATCTTTTGATTTTACTGACACTCCTATACCTAGATGGATTGTTTTTGAACGTTCCTTTTTAAAGGATTTTTCTTTTCAGAATGTGATTTATATGTCTAATTGTACCTTCATCTCTAATAACCCTATTTTAAAATATTCCCAAACTCTACTGTATAATACATTCACTAAGGATCTAACTCCGTTTCAATGCTTTTTATCCTCTACTATTTGGTATAATAAATTTCTCAAATATAAGGGCAAGTCATTCTATTACAAACATTGGAAGGAGAAGGGTATTATTTTTGTACATCAATTAATTCTCCAACGCTCTGTCACTCCTTTCCTTGATTTGCAAACGCGTTTTCATTTACCTGTAACTTCTTTAAATGAATACCTTTTCATTTCAGCTGCGTTACAGTCAGCTCTTTTTGACCTTCCTGCTACCCTACCATCCCTTACTCCCCCGACACCTTTGTACAGTCTTTTTCCTGTGTATAAACCTAAAGCCGCTCTTGTTTATAAACTATTGTTGTTGCATATATCCGAGAGACCTAAATCTCCTACTGAACTTGCTTGGGAAATAGATTTATCCCTTTCATTTTCTATCTCTGTCTGGGATAAATTATGGTCTAAGTTATTTAAAATTTCTGCTGCTGCACGTATAACTCAATCTTTGTATTTTATCTACAATAGAGCTGTTATTACCCCTGTTTGCATATCCAAGTTCTCCCCTTCCACATCTCCACTATGTTGGTCCTGCTCTAAGCATACTGGCACTTTGAGACATCTACTTTATGATTGTTCTAATGTTTTGACTTTTTGGGAGTCTATTTGGTCAACTTGCATGCGTATTTTTAATTGTAATTTGATTTAATCATTTCATAATGTTTTTTTAGGTTCTTCATCAACTGATTTGGATAACTACACTTCTATTTCTTTACTGTTTGATCTTTTTATTGCATTGGCGTTCAAAGTCATTCTATCTTCTTGGAAAGACAATTCGAGAATATCTACATTAATGTGGTGGAATTTTATTTGCGATGAACATCGGATTGCCAACGTTTCTTCTTCTGTTCTTTCTCAAAAAATTAAATCTGATCTTCTCTGGTTGCCTTTCACATTCTATCTTTCCTCACTTGCTCCTATGCCTTAATTTTGTATTTTTATTTCCTTGATTTCTATCTATTTTTCCTTTTTCTTTAGTTCTTCTCCTTTTCTTTTTTCCTTTTCTATTCGATCATTTATGGTATTTTGATATTAATTGTTTTTTTTTTGTTTTTTTTTATAATTTGTGAATAAGATGTTCATTTTGTGTTTGATTGTATTCTTCTGGTATTTTTGTGTTTATTTCTCTTGAAAACTCAATAAAATTCTTAAACACAAAAAAAGGGGGTGTCTGGGGGTTCCAGAGGACCCCGTGGACCCCTTCCAGAGGTTTGCCATCAGGGGGCGCCATGTGACAGTTTCTTTACCTCTGCATCTGTGTCCATACTACGGCGAGGGTGCAGAGGTAAAGAAATTCCCTCATTTGCACTGGGCCTGACCTCCATGCAAATGATGGATTACCCTCTTGAGATAGCGCTGGTGCAACATGCCCACCAGTGCTATCTGTATTACAGAAGGGGCCACACAGCACCTGCAGCCCCTTCTGTAATACCAAATTGCCCCGGGGACGTGCAAAGCAGGTGCACTGGCCCATTGTGACCCTGGGGAACTTGAAGGCTACAAGAGGTACATTTGGTCTTAAAAGTAACCTTATCTTGGGAAAAGAGGCCCTGTGGTGTACAACTCTGATGCTTTTATAATCCAGCAGCCACTGACACTTTCAGGGGAGAACATTAACAATTCTGTCATAGAAGCCATTTCTAAGGGAGACATAGGAGAGTGGGCACTATGATATCACACAGGAACTGTATAGAGTTGCACAGATTTACAAAGAAGAGGATGAAAAAAATATAATAATACATAGTGGACACACATCAGAGAAGTTGATCACAGTTTTCCTCCATGAACAGTTGAACTGTTCAATCAAGTCAACTTTCAGAATGACTAAAATATGCGAATGATGACTAATTAGATGAGTTACAAAAGGCACCCCTAATACCTGATTGACTAAATATTATCATACAATGGGTGGCGTAATGGAGCCCTACAGTGAGGGAGGTATACCTATGTAAGTGGTCCTCATGCAGGGGTCAGAAAAGCAACATGTGGACAGACAAGGCTAAAGTCAATAAACATTTAGGGCCAGATGTATCAAAGGGTTTTGCCCATTCTGTGTCTATGGGGAAATGTGTTGATACATATGCCCCTTAGTGTTTAGGGCAGGTCATCGTCAAAATAAATTCAAGCTAAGTCAAAGAATAAACAACCATTGACAAATCCTATAGTGGCGGCTCTATATGGCAAAGCTATTTGCTTTGCCACTGCTTGTGCTAATCACCTGGGTTCACATGAATCAAGATACATGTACACACGTGACTGGTAGCCTTGGAATGAGATATCTATTAAAGAACACTTGATGGTTGAAGTGTTGGAGATGGCTCAGCCACTATAGCTGTTGCTGGCACCTATACTAAATTGCTCTGGCTTTAGTGATTGTTTTTGGAGTATATGGATTCAAAATGTTATTTGTGACTTGCTGCATACTTGATTAACATAATTGGCAAGTTAATAATGTTTGTGAATAAGGGTATTTATGTGCGTGACTCAATAGTAACATCTACATTAAATAAATACATTGGAAATATATTGCACATCGTATCACAGAATTGTAGTGATGCTGTTGTGTTAGTGTACATACATGAGGTTACATGTCATTAATAGTTACTCCTTAGACTGCCTTCTACAGGCATATTAAGAAACATTTTCTCATCATATTGTGACACTAATTGTACTTTTTACACTGTAATACATGGATTTGTGCTTTTCCTTGAGGATGAGGTTGTCCAGGGTTGAACAGACCTTGACTCGGTCATAAATGTGGGAAGTCACCAACATTTGGACAAATGATACTGTGCTGTGTGGGTTAAAGTGTACTTTCATTCCAATTGTGATGGTTTGTATATCATCATTTAGAGCATGCCTTGTTATTAATTGAATGAAGTCCATAGCTGCGCTCACAGGCAATGGTATGCATTCAGCCAATGGCCTCTGTGCAAGCCATGGGTGCACAGTAGCTCACACATTACAGCAAAGGGAGCGTTATGCACATTGACACACCACGTACACTCACAGGTGCTTATGAGTAATTGAGATAATAATAGCAGCATCTGGTAGACATCTTTGGAGGGGTCAGGTACCCCTATCTTTGGACCAGCTGAGTGAGAGAAGAGACTGCGATGTTTTTGCAATGAATCCAGGGAAGAATGAAATGGTAACTGCCTGGGCACAGGAACTTTCCAACCCTGGCTTCCAGATCTATTTCAGCCTACTGCTGTAGTATCATATTTGAACACAAGGGAAATGCAAGTTACATCACCGTTTTACAGCGATAGCGCTTACTCTACTATCTCTTGCATCGCAAACTGATTCACAGTATTGAAGGCAAGACATCTAAGGCAGGCTGATTCTACCTACTCTTAGATTCCGGTAATAGACAGCTGCAGCATGCATCCTAATAGCCACTGGCATGGTTTATGTCCCATTGAGGGATACCGTACTTATACTTGGTGCTGAAATAAATGGCATCATTTATTTTTGCTTCTTATGTATGCCCACGAATTGTCAGCTGAGGTTGTCTGCTAGTTGAATGATGGATGGCCTGTTTTTGCAGTTTTCATTTTATTGTTTATGAGGAACATGAGCTTAAACCATATTATTGGTAGCTTTAAGGATCGGTCTGACACTGCACTCACTTTTGCCCCATGGGGCACTTTTGCCCCATGAGTGAAACGGTTTATGTCTGAATAGTATCCCTCTTAAATCTGGTATAGTGATAACATGCTACCAGAGCACTCCCTGGTGGAATTGTAGAGAAGCACCTATACTTCTTCAAGGTGGAATGATTTATTTGTGTGAGGACGGCAGATCACATGTGCACCAAGATTTCACAACCATATGATTTGGGTGGCATACACACGAGTATCAGCCATTACTTATGCCTTCTGCTTTTTGGGGTGCATGCCGGTTTTGAGTTCCTTCTGTAATAATTACTGCCTATGTAGAGAGAGATGTGACCAGTACATAAACCAGATAAACTATATCAAGTCTATATTGTGCATATTGAGCTACACAATAGCATTGGCTGTATGTCAACATATTGTCATTTTGACATAAACATACCTGAAGATAGATAAAAAATAAAAATAAAATTAGAGGAGTTGCCCTACGGCTAGGGGTCTCGACCTCGGACCTGGGGAACTGGGTTCGAGTCTCGGTAATGATCCTGTGATTCTGGGCAAATCACTTAATCTGCCCGTGCCTAACAAAAAAATGAATGTGTGTCCTCATGTAATGTAACAGGTGCTATGTAAAGCGCTCTGATACCTGATTGGATTCGGGTCAAGTTTGTGCTATATAAAACTGCAAAAACAAAAAAGATAATCAAACTTCTAATAAGACCTGCCTTTGTGCTCTTGCATGGGTTTGTTTGTGTTTTAGATTTAGTATGTTGGCTGAAACTCGTGACATTCTTTCAAATTTTTTTGAGTACCTCCACACTAGTGTTGTGTGTTCTTACCTCCAATAACACTGTATTCAGGAAGCTTACTCATTTAGGGGCTAATTACGACTTTGGTGGTGTGGGAGCGGGGCAGCCGCCTGCCAGATTAAGAATTTTCCGATGGTCTTGGCATTCCCACAGAGGTGCTGTTGAAAAAGGCACCGAAATGGAACCCCAAAGCAAATTCATGCTGGCATGGATTGTTTAGTCCATACCGTGCAGGAACTGGGCATACATGCACACAGGGGCCTTTGTGCCCCCACATGCGTTCCAGTGTACAGGGGCAACAGGTGGCTGATTCCCCACTGCCAGCCTTTTCATGGCGGGCTCACCACCATGAAAAGGCTGGCGGTGGGAAAACTCAGAATATGCTTGGTGTGCCGCAGTGGCACCCCAAGCATATTGCTGCTGCTGTGTCACCACCAGGGAATGCGGTTCCCCACGGTTGCCGCAGTCCCAAAACGGTCCGACCGCTGTACTTGTAAAACTTTGGTCGAACCACTGGTGGGGCGGTCACCGACTGCCACCGCACCTCCCCCATGGGTTCAGCCGTCTGATGGACTGCCAAACTCGTAATCAGGCCTTTAGCTTTTTCACATGAAATACACCCTCTCATGTAGCAATTAAAATGTTTTGCGTTGTGCATTGCAAGTAAGCTTTATGTTAATTTGTAAAACAACTTATGCTTAGAAAAAGGTGCATTCTCTAACTGTCCATCACCTCTTCTGAAACACATGCTCACTCTGCTGCTTCCTGCCTCTCTGAGTGGCATACTGAAGGCAGAGCAAGTATTTTATCACCACACAATCACAGTTGATCATGAAGGGCATGACTATACTTATCCTAGATGTAATCTTGGATTTAATCTTGAAACATTCTGAGTTTTACCAGAGTGATTAACGATACTTTAAATCTTTAGGCACTACCCTAGATAAAAGATGTAGGGTCTCATTTAAGCTGTGGTCTACGGGCACTCCACACAAATATGGAAGATGCCACCATGTTACAAGTGCCATTGATTATAATGCACTTGATGGAACAGTCGCAATGTTTGTTACAGAGTACCAAGTCTGTCAAACTCTAAATAAGGCCCTCAACCTCAAAATTACAAATTAAGACTGTGGATAATAGTGTAGATTTTCAACTAAGGCTATTGTGGGGAATTAGAGAATGCATACCAGAGACGGGCTTCAAGACTACAGGACAAACCCTTATTTTTTCAAGATCTGGGCATGTCAACTCCATCTTGACCTAGCAAAAGTGCACCTTGCTCCTCTGAGGACAGATCTTCAAGCAGCAGCTGCAGCAGCGGCCAGCACTGGTAAGCGGAGAGGGGTGGTGGGGCGGGCGCGGCAGGGTGGAGGCCAACATATGGAAGAATAGGTATTATTTATTTATTTAATTATACCTATTCTGTAGTCTGTCGACTTCCCCCCACTCCCACCCTGCCCCACCCCTGACCCGTCCCACCACCTCGTCGCGCTTACTTGTGCTGGCCGCCGCTGAGCAGCTGGCTTAGTAGTTATAGGCAACACAACAAATGTACTCTACACTCCCATCCTAGAAAGAGACTCACTGAAACTATATGTATCTCTAAAGTATCCTGTATTACGCATGCAGTTTTACTCACAGACACCATCTTCAGCCTGTACCCTAGCATACCAGAATTTTCCTGAACCCACAGGGGCTCTGTTCAGGGTGCTCCACTTTTGTGTTCAGAAAATTGGATGATCATTGGCCTTTTTTTCATTAGGGTCATCTATAGCTTCTCTGTCGCAAAGAGTTGGGAAATCAAACACGAGTTTCTCTGAGTCATCGTAGGGGGGATGTATGTAAAATACACAGCACATTCTGACAATGATTCTCATCCTAGGGTATAGTCCTGTTGTATGTGCCCTCATCTTAGTTACTTTACCAACCTTCAAAATATCCTCACAGTTTAGGAGAAGGATCTTTTGTGTGTTGGGGTCCAAGAAGGGGCAGTACTTTGGTCCCTTAGCTACCTGGCTTGCCATGGAGGGGATAGGGCCAACGTGAGGAGGGGTGGGGCTTAGAGCCTAGCACTATCTGCTGAGCAGACCTTGCCTAGTCTCCACCCAAAACATGGAGAGGCCACCGATGCTGCTGAAAGGGTCCTGGAAATGTTATACAAATCCAGAATAGACTTGCAGATCCTCGACACAAGCTGGAAACCCTCTCTGCACGGGGGTTTCGGTTTCCTCTTGTGCTCAACATGTGATATTGACTCATCACTGGGAGCCCGTGTGAAGACAGCCTACATTGTGTGACACGTGGTGTCACTGCTTGAACTGGCAGGCCTGCGTAGCAATGCATGTTCTTGATCTGGACTTCAAACACAGACGGTAACTCCAGAGTGTACACGTCGAAGTGCAGCACATCTCTACAAAAAGACGCCACAAACATTATCTGGTCATGCAGAATCGGAAAGACAACATGAGCTGATCATATCTAAAAACAAATGCAGACTAATGGCCCAACTGCAAATAAAGGCATGCCTATTCTTTTGTGTTCAACTTTCTATTCTATCTTCTGTATGTGACATCCTAGTGCCAAGAGGAATATTTAAATGGACACACAAAAAATGACGAGCCTGACCTGTAGAAAGCCTTTCAACGGGACCAAGCTAGGGGAGGTCGCACTAAAGATACTTTCTTGAAACCCACTAGAGGATGCACGAAGTTTCTTGGGGAAAATGAACAGTAGGTACAACGTATAAATACGTTAGCCAATACTTAACACTGTTAGAGTGTGTGTTTTGGAATGTGAGTGAGTGTGTGTGTGTTTGTGTGTGTGCGTGTATGGGCTTTTAAAAGATGATTTAGGGGCATATTTACAAGGGCTTTATCTCTGTTTTTTTGGATTACAAAGCCAAAAAAGTGGAGATAAAGCCAGCGCCTTATTTACAAGAGTGTGCTAACATGCATAATCGCATGTTAGCACCCAATGAGATACAAAGTGGGCGTTACTGGGCGTACCCCGGATGGACTACCTTGCAAATATCGCTGATGTTTACATCGCGATATTTACAAGGCAGCCCACATGATTTTAGCAGATGTTAGATTTTCTGACGTTTTCGCCAAAATCTAACGTCTGCTAAAATCCTGACGTAGCCATCCCTAACATAGGGGGTGGATTATGCTGATACGACCTTGTGGGTCGTATCAGCAAGGTTATCGCCGTTTTGCAGTGAACATCGCTGGAAAACCAGCGATGTTCCCTGCAAAAGGGCGATAACCTCACTATCACTGGAATTTTTATCGCCCTGGAGAAACGCGCTGGCTGTTGATAATATGCCCCGATTTATTTATTTTATTAGCCAGTCAAAAATAATAAAGACAAATAATACAAAAGGTGACAAATACAGAGTAAGTTAACAACAATTTTCAAAAGGCTGTAGCTAATTGTATTGTATGTGTCAAAAAAATGTATTGCTTGAGTTTAGGTGGCATTTCTTATCTCAATTTGTATTGATATTTTAGTTATGAATTCAAAAAAGGAACGAAATTCAGTTTTCTTTACTCTTTTAAATTCTATGTTCCAGCTCATCAGTGGAATAGGTTTTGGAACTGCAAATGTGAAATGATGCGAGAGGCGCCGTATCGATTCCAAGTATTTATTGTAAAAGGAAGAACAGGCGAGCGCCAGGCAACACGGTCTCTTCTCCAGGACATCAGCCAACATCTGATGTTCTAGATTGGAAACCGTCTAGAACCCCACAGGGATTCCATGCACGCTCAACACATATAACATTAAACAATAACCAACGCCTTAAAGGCATACACTACACATCCCCCTCTCTTGGAAACAACAAAACAACATACAATCCCACCACATAAGGAACTGACCTGACAATTTAAAAAAACAAAATAATGCTAAACACGGAAAGAAGAATTCCCAAAAAGAAAACAGAAATCTAACATTATAAGCAATAACACAAATATGAATACATTCCATAACTCATTACTTGACATATTCCTTTAGCCATGCAGGTAAAACTCTTTTCCTTTTTTCGCTATCCCCGCCTGAGTACCCACCTACTGCCACACCTTCCATACTGGAACTACCAGGACCCACTTCCCCCTTCCTTACAGCGGGAAAAGATTCCGGAAGAACGGAACTCTTCCCACCACAATCTGCACCGACCTGGGACTCCATGAATGTCCTATCTTGTTTTTCCACACCTGTATCACTACTCTCTTTACTACCCAAGTCCGCCTGATCTTCACTGCAATTAAAATAATCTTCCACCCATTCAAAATCAGGTGTATGCCCAGAATTAAGTGTATCCTCAGAATGCACTTGATCAAAATCTAATGCTACATTTTTCATGTTCCACACCCTTCCATCCTCAAGCCTAACAGCATTTCGGAGAACCTCCGCTACTTGCTGTGCTGCTTCAAACCTACTCTCACCTTTTGGAACTTTAACCGGCCTTTTAATTTTTACCAAGTCGCCCACTCTTACTGTTGCCTCCTTTGAACCATGTTGTACGTCATAGTACTCCTTGCTCTTGCCATGAGCTAACTCTAGACTATTCTTTACTTCATCTGGTGACCATTGTTCAATCCCACCTTCCATCATCCAGTTGGGACAGAACTTAGATCTAGGCCTCCTACCTCTCATCATAATGAAAGGTGCTAACCCTGTTGTAGGATGTGTAGTCACCCTATATGCCCAAACCGCTTTTTGCAATTCCAATTTCCAGTCCAACTTTTTACTCATTGCAAATTGGATTGCACCTTTGAGAACACGATTAAATCGTTCCACCGTACCATTCCCACAAGGATTATAAAGCGAAGTTGTTTTATGCTGGATGCCACATTTCTGGAAATATTCCTTTGCAGTATTGGAAGTAAATTGTACCCCATTATCACTTAAAACACACACTGGTAAACCTTCCAAAACAAATATTTCATCCAAAAATTCCAAAACTGTGTGTGTGTCCACCTTGTTTACAATCCTGACCATCGGCCACTTAGAGAATAAATCAAACACTACGATGCCATACTCCCTCAAGTCCCCCACTGGCCCAAAAATATCAACTGCAATCACTTCCCAAGGAAAGCTAGGGATCAGCCATTCACTCATAGGGGGTCTCAAGGTTTTTAAAGATGTATCTGCAGAGGAACAGACCGGGCACACTGTAACAAACTTCTCCACCTCCATGTCAACTCCCGGCCACCAAAATACACCTTTAACAAGTATCTTGGTCCTGACAACTCCAAAATGTCCCTCATGACACAACTCCAAAATCCTACCCCTCAGACTTCTAGGAGGAATAACTCTATCACCTCTAAGTAATAAATCTTTATCCAAAGACAGTTCTGTTCTGACATCCCAATATGCTTTTTCCTCTGAAGTAATATTTATTTTCTTTGGCCAACCTCTGCAAACATAATTAGAGACTGCCACCAAAATCTCATCTTTGGATTGTTTCTCTATCCATTCCATCTTAGTAATGACTGGGGTGCCTGAGTCTTGATAAGGGCAATAATGAAATTTCCCCACGGGTCATCCTCACACTTCTCTAAAGGTGCAGGCAATCTAGAAAGACAATCTGCGACTACGTTGTCCTTCCCAGGTACATAAGTGATTCTATAAATGTATTTTTTCATCCTCATAGAAATCCTTGCCAGTCTAGTAGAAGCCTCTACACTACCTTCGCTAGTCAAAATTTTAACCAGAGGTCGGTGGTCAGTGCGGATGACAATCGGTTTGCCCCAAACAAAAGCTCTAAAATGTTCTAACGCCCAAGCACAGGCTAAAGCTTCCTTTTCGATAATAGGGTACCTGGTTTCAGCAGGAGATAAAGCTCTTGAGGCAAATAAAATAATACTTTCACGACCATCCTTACCCTTCTGCGACAAAACTGCGCCCAATCCTTTGTCGCTTGCATCGGTAGTCAAAAAACACTCTAGGTTTGGATCGAAACTACTTAAAGTATTCACATTATCCAAATATGTCTTAATCGTTGAGAACTCTTTCTCACATTCCTTTGTCCATTCAAACTTCACATTTTTCTTTAAAAGTGAACGTATGTAGTATAACACACTAGCAAAATTAGGTATGAACTTCGCACAATATTCACTCATTCCCAAGAATGATCTAACCTCTTCCTTGGTGCACGGAGCTGGCGATCTCATGATTGCATTAATGAGTGAGGGTTTTGGTTTCACACCCTCGCCACTAATAATGTGTCCTAAATACGATACCTCCCTCTCGCCAAATTTGCATTTGCTTAGCTGTACACTTAATCCGGCATTCTGTAAAATTCCCAAAATCTTGTTCAGCAAACCATCATGTTCTCCCTTACTAGTGGCAGCTATCAGAATGTCATCCTGAAAAAAACTCACACCTTTTTCACCCCCCAAGTACTTGTGCATCAGTCGCTGGAAAACCGCCACGGCTAAGGCGAGTCCAAAAGGCATTCTTTTAAACTGATAACACCCGAAGGGTGTGATAAAAGCGGTGAGCTTCCGAGATTCAGGTGCTAAAATAATTTGATGGTAGGCTGCCGATAGGTCAATAGTTGAGAACCAACTTGCCCCTCTGAGTGAGGAAACCATCTCATTTATTTTTGGCAGCGGAAACTTATCTATCACGATGTTATTATTTAAATGGCGTAAGTCAATGCACAGACGGATTTTTCTGTTGCCTTTCCTCGCGACGACAACCGGAGAAATCCGTTCTGAGCTTTCTACTTCCTCAATTATATCTTTAGCCAACAACTCCTGTAGCTCTTTATTTACCTCATCTCTTATCATAATAGGAACTGGTCTCACCTTATGAACTCTGGGTTCAGCTGCTTCTTTAAGCACTATTTTATGTTCAAACCCTTTAAGAGCTCCTAATCTCTTTCCAAAGACACCTGGATATTTTTCAGCCAATGAATCCCCCATTTTGTAAGTTTCATCCATAATCAAAACCTTCTCTTCACTATTGGGGTCTAAAATGATGTGCAAGCTTTTCTGATCGAACCAACCTAAAACAGATGGTCCCTGTTCTGCCACATATAATTTCCCTCTTGCCGATCTTCCCTTGAAACAGAACATGAGCCATCTGAACCCTAGCATGTTAATTCTTTCCCCTGTAAAACTTACTGGGTTCACATCAGTAGGATATAATTCCTGTCCCTTTTTTGTCTATGAACTTCTCTTTCCAAACCGACTGACTTACAATAGTATAAGGCGAACCAGAATCCGCATATACATTAATCTTGATACCCCCCAGGGACACTTCGCAAATAGGTTTTCCCTTGACTGATTCGTCCGATACATTTATGACGTAGTTCCCTTGTAAGCTTTTTACACAACTGTCATCATTGTCCCCTGTCGCTCCTTGATCCTCCTCACCATCCCACACATATTTCACGTTCCCTCTTCTACGGCACATTTTGCTGAAATGACCCATCAAACCACAGATACCACATTTCTTCTTTAACGCTGGGCAATATTTGCTGAAAGCTATATGTTCCTTGCTATCACAGCGGTAACATCTCCTCTCTTCTTGTCTCCAATCCTTCTGTGCAGACCTTTGAACCTGGGTAGGCCAGCGTACTCCTGGATTCTTGTTTGTGTTCTGTACTTTAAAAACACCCCCCGGATCTTTCCCCGATTCTTTAACTACATTGGCACATCTCCCAGACATCTCCGATTTCCTTACTATGGCCAGCACATCTTCTAAAGGTGCATCCCCATTGACCCATAATCTGTCTTGCAACGAAGAATTGTTGTTATGCATGACTAGTTGGTCCCTGATGAGGTCGTCATGTAAATTACCAAAATTGCAATCTATTGCTAGTCTTTTTAGGTCATCTAGCCATTCATCCACGGGTTCCTCTTTATTCTGCTTCCTTTGAAAGAATCTATGCCTTACTACCCCAATGCACACCTTTGGAGCGAAATATTTGTCAAGGTCTTTAAGAGCAGCTGCAAACACATTCCCATCGCTAACAGCAGTTTTTTGCATCCGCAAATAAGTCTTTAATCCCACAGGACCTAAAGAGTGAAGTAGTAGTCTCTTTTTTTGCTCTGGTTTCATCTTGCCTTCCTCATCAATGGCCTCAATATAGTTCACGAAGTGCTCCTTCCATTCCATCCACTTAATGATAGGTTGTGGTCCGCTTACCCAAAATGCATGTGGGGCGCTAATGGTGAAATTTTGTTGAGCCATAGTTTGAACTCCAGTTTGGGATGCCTGGTCCCCCTGATCCATACGCAAAACTAATATTGTAAGCCTTGTAGAGGTTGACCTTGTTTTTCACAATACTGGCTTGTCAGATACCAAGGGTCTTTCCCCTTACTGTTCACTTAAGTTCCATTTCCACAATATAAAAAAAAATAACTCCCCCGACTCTCTCACCTGTTCTTCCTTACTTCTGTTGTCTTTTCTACAATCTCCACGTATCCAATTAAATTCAAATCAGTTTGCTGCCCACGACATGTTCACTCGTTACCTCGTATCTCGCTCAGCGCTGTCAAGGATACGATCTTCTCCCTCCTTTCGTTCGTGCCTGTTTCAAAATGGCCGCTACGAGGTCACGTTGCGTGACCCTACGTTGAGTTAAACCTTCTGCGCATGCCCCGCCCGCACCGATAATGACGGCGCGAGCAGTCAGCAGAGTCCGCGCAGGGTAGAACGCCGGTGCCAGTCAAACGATGCACTCGCAAACCCACAACTGCCTGCTGACTAAGTAAGTTATTATCCTTACTTTACCTGGTCAGCACTTCGTTCCAGCGTTGAGTTCGATCGCGGCAAGCAAAGTCGAGAAAAAAAAACTTGAATAGTGATCTGTCCCTCGACGGAGGTTCTTTTCGTCATTTATTTATTTCTACTTCTTTCCTTTTTTTTTTTTCCTGACAATTACGAGGTCTCTTCTTGGGTTAAATCCACCTCGTCACCAATTGAAATGATGCGAGAGGCGCCGTATCGATTCCAAGTATTTATTGTAAAAGGAAGAACAGGCGAGCGCCAGGCTACACGGTCTCTTCTCCAGGACATCAGCCAACATCTGATGTTCTAGATTGGAAACCGTCTAGAACCCCACAGGGATTCCATGCACGCTCAACACATATAACATTGAACAATAACCAATGCCTTAAAGGCAGTGGTTCCCAAACTTTTGACTCCTGAGGACCCCCATTGAGTCACCACTGGAAGCCTGGGACCCCCAAGCAATTTGTCGGATTTAAATTTCAAACATTAAAACAGTAATTCGAAAAAAATAAACACATGTGTGCACACAAAAAAAATACTTGAATTACTAAGGATTTTAGGGGCATATTTACAAGTCCCTATCGCCATGGGAATGTCACTTTTTGCGATGTTCCTGTGGCGATAGGGGCTTCACCTTATTTACAAGGCTGCGTTAAGCCACTTATTGTGGTTTAACGCTGCCTTGTAAATAAGGCCCCCTTTCACGCAATGCTTAGCGTGAAAAAGGTGGGCAGTGGGAGTTGCAGTGGGCGTTACACACCAACACCCATTGAGTTTGACACTGCCCTCTATTTACAAGGGCAGCTTAAATAGGAGACAGCACCTAAATTAAGACCATGAAAAACCTGGTCTTAACTTGGCGAAACGAGGAGAAATGCCTTATTTCTTCTCGTTGTTGCTTTTTCCCACGGAAAAAGCAAAACACCTTGGATTGTTTATGTTCAGGAAGGTGACCCTTCCTGCACATAAACAATCTTTAATAAAAATGACGTTTTGTAAATTCAATGTGTGCTGCATTAGGCAGCACACATGGAGGTGACAAAACGGCATTTCAAAACTGTTCATGTGCTGGAAGTGGGAACTTCCTGTACATAAACAATCTTCCCCTGCACGCAGACAGTCTTGCACTTGTTGCAGGGATTCTGCTTATGCACAGAATTATGCGCAGGAATCCAGGACCTCAGAGAATTGTGGTGTACCAGAAACTCCCCTCAGAACCAAGAACCCCTATCCGACTAGCTTAGTGTCACATTCGTTATCCGAGATGTAGCTCGGCGGTCCCAATGTATAGACAACTCAGAACAAGCGACTTAGATACTCTCAGGAGTGGTGGGAATCCGAAATACCCGTTGGTAGCTATATATCAGTCCACAACAGAATAACAAAGACACGGTAGAGTTTAAAGAGTTTATTTTATAAACCTCGCATCCTAAGATGCAGTACTTTGGCTAACACAAGCAGACAAATGGTTAGGATCAGCACCATCAGTATTGTTGCAATACCATAGAAAATGAAAGGAGCAATCATAATAATAATGACAGTGGAAAGCAACCACCCTCCTTTCTCTAGCAACTAATAAGGTATTATTAGACTAATAGAAGGTCTCTTAGGCTTGCATGGGGGACCCCATACCTTATAGATCAGCTTAGTGGAATCACATTACAGGATCAGCTAGGCCCTCTCCTGCAACAGCTCTTCGTTTCGAATGTAACAGAAAACATGCTGCTCTGTAATATTAAAGGGCTCGTCTTTCAGGTATTGGCAGCTGTATGTATGTTATGGCTAAGAAGTGGTACGATCAACCTGAACACAACAACCTGCACCGTCTAGTGACCCAGATTCGTTCTTTACACAGTGTACAGACCAAGGTCACAGCTCACTGTTAAGGATGTTAAACAACAGACGGTTCTCATGTGAAGCAAAGTCGAGTCAGCAGTTCTCGAATGAATAACATGTAACAACAGTGTCGCGTGCAAAAGCAGCAGAAGCGGCAAGCTGGCTTTCTAACAGTCATCGAGGTTATGCTAACTTAGCGTTGTACATAGGGAGTGGTTAACCCATACTACACACTATGGTGCAAGGGTGCCTGCGTTGGCTCTACACTGCTAAGTGTAGTGCCAGCGCAAGGGGAAACGCAAGGCTGCACCATATTTTTGGAAATATGGTGCAGCCCTGCATTTCTGAAGTGGCGGAGTGTGTTGTTAAGCCAAGGAGACTAATGACACGCTCCGCCACTTCTGTTGTAAATATCCCCTTTCGAATTTTATATTGAAAGAATTTGCAAAGAAATGGAAACTTTCAATGGGACGGTTGGTGCTGCATCTCCGTGACTAACTTTTGAATGGTTGGTTTTATTTTGCAGTACGAGGCACCTGCTCCTGCCAGGGCCTGACTGGAAACCCAAAGCAGCCCTGGCAAATGTTTTCAGACCAGTCCCTGTACAGTGCACACAAAGTGCAGTGAATGAGCCTCACCACTACAAAGGGGGCTTTGGGAGGCTCTTCCCCCCAAAACAATTTAGGAAACAAGGGTGCTGTCTTCAACACATTTATCATTATATAATGAATTGTATTTGCTTTTAAAGAATAGTAAATAAAGACCTTACTATGCACCACAATACAACAATCTTTGTTGGGGTTCTTCAATGATTCACTTATTATCACCCTCCAACAGTGCCTCTCATCTCCCCATATCCCCGCTGTCACATGTATTTCATTTGTTTTAGCATCTCTCATACCATTGTAGGATGTCAGAGCCCTTTACATCACACACATATAGAGATAATGAATCATACGTGTAAATCAGTGTATAGAAAATATTACATAAGGCAAAGGAGACTACAAGGTGTAGGATTCACATGTCATTCATACTGGTAGGCATTTTTAAAGAGTGCTTGGTCTGGAGAAGCACAATCTCAGGATTCAGAACATAACACAGTGGTTAGCATTGACTTTAACAAGAAAAATGTATTTCCACCCTAATAAACCTTTTTAGCAGCATCAGGATAATGATAGACTGGGAATAAACATATGTTACTAACTTTTACTATGCAGTTTGCAAGCAGCTCTTTGATGACAGTTTATAAGTCACTGCGCTAGATTACGATTGTCACTTATGAACTGCACAGTAACAAAAGAATCTCTCTGACAAAATCAGTAACCCACTGACCTATGCACATAAAATACTGTTTTTTAAAATGCATTGTACATGTTCTTTGCAGTAGGTATATTAACCCTCTGTGTCACATTAGATAAGTCAAAGCTGCCACTGGACAAAACTCTCATCTCTCTCCAGCAGGTACATTAATCACTGGCATTTTCTTGACACTTTTATAGTTGCTGGAAAACTGCTAATTTTACAATGAACTTTGCAGTGCTTTTAAAGCTGCTACTTGCGGACCCCCTGAGAATGTGCCACGGACCCCTGGGGGTCCTCGGACCCCAGTTTGGGAAACACTGCCTTAAAGGCATACACTACAAAATGTCATTCAAATGGACAACCTGTGTGCTCCGTTGCACAAATTTGGCTACTCAAAAAGGACCGTTATTTGTTAAAAGAAGTCAATGGCATTTACAACTATCTGAATGGCACAATTAGGCATGTGAGCATAAAACGAGAGAGTTATTTTCCTTCGCTCTCCGTCTTCTCATTTTTGATTACCCAAACCAGGTCTGTAATACATTTTGCAAGTGCCAAAATGATTTAAGGCCCTAAAGCCCCACCAAACTATGTCACCGATCCCTTTTTTACTTCATGCGTTTAAGACACTAAATTATAATTATTTGAAAACCTATCTTAGATATTAAGGATCTGATTACGACTTCGGTGGAGAGGGCTTCACGCCACCGCCCCTCTCCCGCACAAATTGACCACTAGCCTGCCTTCAGATTAGGAGTTTTCTCCTGGTCTGGCGGGCTGTCCTTTGGCGTTTCTATGGTGGTGCCTTTGAAAAAGGCACCGCCATGGGAATGCCAAAGCAAGTTCCTGCCCAACATGGACTGTTTAGTCCATGCCATGCAGGAACTGGGCATGCATGCCCACAGGAGGGGCATCTGCATGCATCCCAGTGTACAGGGGCATCAGGGGTCCTTGTAGGGTCCCCTTTGTTTCCCCACTGCCAGCCTTTTCATGGCGGGCTCACTGCCATGAAAAGACTGGCTGTGGTGAAACTCACAATATGCTTGGCGGTGCTGCAGTGACACCGATAAGCATATTGCTGCCCCAGACCATCGCGCCACTCCCAGGGAATGCGGTTCTCTGGCAGTTGTGGTGGCCCCAAAATGGTCCAACAGCCATACTTGGAATACAGAGGCCCGCCACCGACCGTCACGCACCTCCACCATGGGTTCGGCAGTCCGATGGACCGCCAAACTCGTAATCAGGCCCTACGTTTTAACAAAGCCATCAAAAACATGAGTCATCAGATGGCCAGTATGACTTGTGTCCTTTAACTTTGAAGACTGCTTGAGATTGTTGGGTCAATGGACCCACCCTAGGAACATCACATTGGTACTCAATAAGGGACCACTAGTTCTTCTGTTGTCAGGCCCAACAACAGAACACTCCATCGCCCCATAACTATTTTACATCACCCTGACTAATTCTCTGAGTTTAATCTGGAAAAAAATATAATAGCTGTCAGCACCCAAAATATGTCACACAAGACTACCGCATGTTCCACCACCCACAACCCCAGACAAATGCCAATGCCATCGATGCCCACTAACCATAACACTCCAAAAATGCCACAATTTCCATGATTCCATCTCACCCATTAAAAATACCTAGGCTGTGAGAATGGCCGGTGCAACGTTTTTTTGTTTAATGTATAGGCAATTGTTACAACTGTTGCTGATGTGCCCTGTTAAATAAAATTGCCAGTGTCACCATGTGGTGGACTGTCCAAAAAAAGTGCTGGTGTTCAGAAATAAGTGCTGGTGTGAGCACCGCCAAACACCAGCACAGATACCCCACCCTATTCCAACAAACTCGTTCTGATGGGTCCTGCATAGATTGGTGCTGTAGGCTGTAGGAGCACCATGTTCTTATGTGCATAATTGTGAATGAAAATTTATTTTTGTTTTAAAAAAATGACATATACAAACTACGGTGCTACATTCCCCAAAAAAAGTTTCTGTGCTTGTTCCCCCTCTTCACAGATTTAAATAAGCATCAAAGTGTGCGGCAAATTATATATTGACTGCCATGAAAATGCATGTTGATGGTGATTGTTAGAGATGCAGGAGTGGGTAAATAAGATAGTTTTTTTGACAACACTGATGGCTACTTAAATACTCCCTGGGATCCCTTTATTATAGTACATGGGAAGAGGACAAGGGCCTACCCAAGATGTGAGGAAATTAATTCAGTGCTTCATTGGATTATCTAATTGAACTCGGTCTTCCATAGAAATTTGAGGGAGGTGGCAATCCTTTAGGAAGGTAGTAATGATATCAAGTAGATTACTCTGATGTCATTATTTCAAGATTTTCCGCTTTCCTCTTCGGTGGAAGGGACCTTCAAATAAGCTATTATTATTGTTTTACCCAAACCAGACAAAGATTCTACTTTAATTGCTAACTATTGTTCAATACCTCTTAATAAGACTGTAAAATATATGCTAACATATTAGATAGCAGACTAACCCCTATACATAATTCTTTAATCCAATCAGATCAAACTGATTTGGTGAACGGTACGTTATCATAACTTGCATCTTTTATGTCATGTTTTATCTTTTGCTGATAAAATCAAGGACCTTATGGGGCTGGTGACCTTAGATACAAAAAACGCATTTATTAAAGTACACTGGCAATTGCTTTTGCACACATTAGAAGACATTTTGGTCCCAACTTTACCAATCTGATCCCAACTTTACCAATCTGAAGACATTATATAATAAACCACGCGCTACGATTCATGTTAATGTTATATTTTCCCATTTTTTGAAGCTATATAAAGGAACTAGGCAAGGGTGTCCCTAATCACCGCTTTCATTCCTTATTGACATGAACCCCTTTTATGTTCCCTTCATAGAAACAATGAATACACTGGAATTACTATTAAAGATGTTGTTTTGAAAGTCTCAGCATATGCAGATGGTATCATGTTATATATCAGCAACACCTCTACTTCGGTCCCTGCTATTTTAGACACTATTCTATAAGGCCAAATGCAGATCCACTGGTATGTACGGGTCTGAGCTCTGGGGGCATGGGTAGATTGATACACTCCAACCTGAATAAAATGCTTTTCTAAGGAATCTCCTTGTACTCCCGAAAAAGTAGCCCAACCTACATTTGTCACTCTGAATTAGGAGCCCCTTACATAGCAGATCTGATCAGAATTCAGCCAGTCCTACTCTGGCATAAAATTTGGTCATCCAAACACACCTCTCTGAATCGAGCCATAATTGCTGACTGTTTAAAATCTACGCACGCTCTCAACATCTCTCTGCTTAAATTTGTGCACAATTTCCTGACAGACCTCGGCCATCCCAAGTACTTCAATCACCTCGAGAGCCTGGTTAGCATCCAAACAAAAGCCCTGAAACTGAAGTGCATTTCACTGTTGTAGGAAACTAGAGTGTTTTTTTCTGAAATTTGGAAACCCTCTGTGTTGAGGAATCAGATGATTCTGACTAGTTACTACATACAACTATACTGAAGTTAAAGTGTATAGCCCGCGTCACAGGTTTGTGTTGACCAGCTTTTGGTTGGATATTTTCCACTGTTTAATTAATGTCCCTACTGTTAACAACTGGTCACCTGACCTGGGGAATTGCACTTGTGATGATAACTCACCACAGAGCACCATACATACTGTGCTTTTCTATAAATATTTTTCTGGGCTGAGAAAGAAATTCATCAAACCTCTGTTATTACAGATGGGTCTTGCACAATGTCGCCCAGCTTTTACATACCTGCAAATGCTACCGAACTTATACACATGTGTAGTAATGTCACGATTTCTGCTGGCCATTATCAATTACAGGAAGCAGCTGTAAATAGTAATTGAGTGATCATGCAGTCGATTACTGTTTTTATATATAATAACCTTTTGTACTCTGTTTTAACTTGTATTCTGTTTTTTAAACTCTGTCATGGATGTATTTTGTAGCTTTTATGATTCACTGTGTGATTTCGAATAAAGCTTATTTTGATTGATTGATTTACACTATTGGTCAATACGCACATGTCTCTGGTTATAAATTGAATATTTGTAAAAAAATATTATTATCCTTTAACTGCTGATTGCATTCCTAACTTGATAGCTGATACAGACATCTCATGGAACTCTTATTCTCTTAAATACTTATACCTTTCCTCTTCAAACTCTTTCAAAGGTACCACTGAACTGATTTGTATAATCTAATTCCTCAAATTAAAGAGAAACTTAATAAACAGTCAATCCTTCACTTGAATTGCTGAGGCTGAGTTGATGCAATTAAAATGGTTATCACTCCGCAAAAACGATATACTTTATCTATGTTTCCGATTTACTTTTCACCCACTATTTATAAATCTCTGTACATACTAATCAATCAATTCCTTTGGATTAATAAACCCACCTGTATTGGTCTTAAATGCTTACAGATCCCCAAAAAGGATGGTGCTGTTGGTATACCTGATTTTGAAAGATACCATAAGTCTTTTCTAGTTGCCCATGGAACTAGAATGTTCTATGTTACATCCCTTTCCATTACCCGCCTTTTTAATGATGACAAATGCAAAACATGGCAAAATGTCACCTGTTCTAAATACCACCAAACTAGCCCTGTTATCTTTTGATAAATATTTTTTAATCAAGATGAGATCCTAAAAAAAAGTCTCATTGTGGGATAACCTACATTTGAAACTTAACAAACCGATTTATTTTTGGTCTTCATGGCTGGAATCAGGCATTTTCTATATAAGTGACATTTGTCAGGGAGATATGTTCTACTCCTTTATTGAACTACAAACCAAAATTCACTTGTTCCAACAAAATTAATATAAATATGAATTGTTATGCAACTACAACCTCAATGCTAACTCAAACTTGATACCATCAGCCAAAGAGTCTGGTATGGAATTACACATTAATATTTTTAATCGTTCAGGGAATATTGCATCCAAAGTATATAAGAAAAGTACCTCACATAATACCCCTGTCTCTCCACAAATGAATACATGGAACCTTCATAGAGACTCCATTGTCACCAGCTCAATGGAAATCTATTTGGATGTGAAACATCACTAATTGTTTCCCAGCTAACGTTTGCAAACTAATGTATTTTTTTATATAATTGTTTCTAGTCTCCAGAAAAAATGATTAAAGGTAAATTATTTGGCTCACCGAATAGTTTTCATTGTAAATCTTCAGTAGGTTCTATTGTTTACATGATTTTTGAGTGTTCTATTGTTTCTAAAGTTTGGAAGTAAGTTTGGGACATAATTGAAAAAAAAAAAGTTCAGTATTCACCCCGCTTTTTCACGCAATATTATTTTTGTTTAAGTCTTATGCAATTCCCTATACGCTTTTCCCTAAAGATTGCAAATTGTTTGGCGTTTTTAATCTATACAGCTGTTAAATCAATTACATAAAATTTAAAAGATACTAATTTACTTTCTTCTCATGCATGGTCGGACTGGATAAGTTTTCATAGACGTGGCTTCTTCTTCCACCTACCCCATGCTCACCAATAACATATGGTGTACTCTTGACTCCTATATTAAGATTTTAAATACATCATAATAGATTGCTGATTTTCCATTTCTCCTAAATAAACTCTGTAGCCCTTGTTTCTCTTTTTTATTTTTATTTTTACACCTTTATGTAAGTTAATATTGGTTTTCTTATAGCATAATGTAATTCCTATCTATTCTTTCAGCTACAGTACTGTTTTATGTATGTTTGCTGTTGATATAGTATAGATGGGAACGAGAGCAATAGGATGACTGTACGTCATTAGACAATTTGGCCAAGAAAAGAGGAGTGTGGAGTAAATTAAGATAAACAAAATGTACTGTTTGTAAAGTATTAGCTGCTTGGGATGATTTGTGAATATTAAATAATTTTTAAACCGTAGGTTTACAGACCAGCATACATTAAGATCAGTCTACCAAGATAATTCTGTCTATGACTTTATTCTTTCAATGCTGGGGTTTAATGTCTTATACATTAGAAGCATTTGGATTGGAGGACAATAATTGGATAGTCCTATTCTTAACTTAAGGGATGCTAAAAACTTTAGAATTGCAACTGAGCTAGATAGAGAATTACATAATAAAATATATTTGTTCTCAAATGATTTAGGTACAGACATTTCTATTTGAAGTCTATAAAGGACAAAATCATATAATTTTCTAGTAACTGATATACCCAACAAATTCCTCTTTCACTCCAGGATTTCCAGTATCTGGGCTGATTATTAATTGATTAAGATTATTGTACCAGAGAGAACTCTGGTAAAAATTATCAGGTGGGAAAATAGTAGGAAGCAACAAGGGCATCGGAAGGTTACAAGACCAGATAATTACAGGCAAAGATATCTTGGAAAATGTTGTCATAAAGAATAATATTTCCTTAAAATTAAAGGGAGAAATAAGAAACTTCTCCAACGCTAACCATAAAGGAAGAGAGGATTGTTCATCCTAGTTGGCCCAGTGAGCTTCTTGGTTCAAGGAAAAAGCAGAATGATACTCTTTGAAATATGGAAAATTTACACCACCATCCAAGCTCAACTTTTTCTTAGTCCATAAAAAGTTATGGAGAGAAAAATCAATTTCTGTAAAATAAAGGTTAACACCATTTTAATAGAATCCAATCTTCCCCATCAAAAAAGAAATAAAGGATTCAATCTCTAAATCAGATTATCCAATGTGTTAAATATACATTCAAAATGTATTTTAATTGTGTCTTTGATAATTCAAGTGATTTATAAACCTTAGTATTTTCTTTTATCAGTTTTCCAAACAAAATCCACAGAAACAAACTGTTGCTTAGTTCAAAGTGTATTATCAGGTAATATTTCCAATTTGTTTGAATTTAACGTGTACCCAGAAAGTAAAGAAAAAGTTGAGACTTGATCTTGAAACATTGGAAGAGATTCCTCAGGATTAGACCAATACAACAAACATCATCAGTATGAACTGACATTTTTATTTACTTATCACCAACACTAAAACTGATATAGTATTAGTTTGTCTAATCTTGGTTAGAAAGGAGTCCAAAGCAATAATAAAAAGAAGGGGAGATAAAGAGCAGCATTGACGTACCCCTCCTTGTAAGGAGAAATAGTCAGACATGGTGCTATTTGCCCAAGCTGCAGCTCTTGGAGCAGGATATAATAAAAAGATTAGATTAAACATTTTGGGTAAAAAGTCAGACTACATTAAATTTGGAGCTGCCAAGCAAGGTCCTGCCTGGACCGGAAAACTTGCATCCTCTCCAGCGTACCCCAGGGCTCATCCCTCAGCCCAACATTGTTCAACATCTACATGGCACCGCTCGCCCACGTCGCCCGACTGCACGACCTCAACATCATCTCCTATGCCGATGACACCCAGCTGATCTTCTCTCTCACCAGGGACCCCCTCACCACCAAAACCAACCTCCACGAAGGAATGAAAGCCGTCGCTGAGTGGATGAAGAACAGCCGACTGAAGCTAAACTCGGACAAGACCGAAGTCCTCATCCTCGGCTCCACACCCTCAGCCTGAGACGACTCCTGGTGGCTGACCACACTGAGAACAGCTCCAACACCCACCAACCACGCACGCAACCTAGGGTTCATCCTCGACTCTACTCTCTCCATGAAAACAGGTCAACACCGTCTCGTCCTCCTGCTTCAACACCCTCCGCATGCTCCGCAAGATCTACAGGTGGATCACCACAGAAACAAGAAGAACGGTCACCCAGGCCCTTGTCAGCAGCAGGTTGGACTACGGAAACACCCTCTACGCAGGAGCCTTGGCCAAACTCCTGAAAAGACTCCAATGCATTCAAAATGCCTCCGCACGCCTAATCCTCGACATCCCTCACCGCAGCCACATCACACTCCATCTGAGAGACCTGCACCGGCTCCCCGTCAACAAGAGGATCACCGTCAAGCTCCTCACCCACGCACACAAGGCACTCCACAACACCGGACCAGCATACCTCAACAGACGACTCAGCTTCTACACCCCAACAGCCAGCTCCGCTCCGCCGACCTCGCCCTCTCCACAGTCCCCCGCATCCGAAGAGTGACCTCCGGCGGCAGATCGTTCTCCTACCTCACCACCAAGACCTGGAACACCTTCCCCACCCTCCTACGGCAGACCCAGGACCTTATAACCTTCCAAAGACTCCTGCTATTCGAGCAGCATCCCCCCACCAGCGCCTTGAGACCCTCACGGGTAAGCAGTGCGCTTTACTAAGCGACATTTCTCCTATTATCAAGAATATCGCTAACCCTGTTAGAGACAAAAAAAAGCAGCGCTAACCGCGGTTAACGCTGCTTTTTTACGTCTGGTATTTTTCTGACTTAGCCATGATATCCTATGGAAGGAGGATATCATGGCTAAGTTTGTCTGTCCCTATCAACAAGCTAACGTGAGATTATCGCTGGGTTTCCAGCGATAATCTCACGTTAGCCACTTAGCGTGAGGATTTTTATCGCTATTGAGATAAGCGTTGCTAATAACACGCTATCTCAGCGATAAAAATCAACGCTAGCCGGCGATAATTATCCTAGCGCTAAGTGCGCTTAGCGATAATTATCACCGGTTGTTGTTGATATGCCCCTTAGTCATTTGCATACAGGAATGTGTAACACTCTATGAAAGTACAAATCCTGAGTTTCTCCTGCAACAATGTGGTCTTTGTCCGGAAAAGTCTCCAAAGTGTTTAGAAAACACGACGGCAAAAATTAAAAATGTTTTTTATTTCAAATAGGTTTAAAAAAGTAATAATAATTTTTTTTAAACTTGTTTAAACCTACTTTGAAAATAAAAGTAACCATCCTGATGTGGGCATATAAACATAACCTTCAATGGAATGTTAAAATAATCAAAACAGCAAAAACATACAATTATATTCTGTCCAACATCTACCTACCTCCCCCCTTTCTTCTTACAATAAACTTAACCACTTATTATGTTTAAAAATGTAAAGAAAACTAGTCTTACCTGACAGGAGCTCTTCCTCGCTTCCGATCATGACTGGAATGATCCACTGACTGCAGAAACAGATGGAGAACCGTGAACGTCAAGCCAGAAAGTAGAAGAAAAAAAAAGGACAGTTTTTCCCATTAGAGTCAATGGGAAAGCATGGGAAAATACTTTAACAATCATAATTAGATATGCTATGCATTGTAAAATATTTTTTATGTTTTTATAAAATAAGCAATTTTGTTACTATTTAAATACAATGGGGCAGATTTATGTTTCCTGGCGCATCCCTGCAAATCAGCAAGAATGCGCCAGAAATGATGCGTCACGCAAGTTTACCCTTGCGCCACACATGATGCGCTGCATTTACAATGCGGCGTATCATGGCGCAGGAATAAACAGATGCGTGACGCATCCGATGGCGTAAGGTTGGCGCAGTGCTTCAGTTGCGTCGCAAGCGCGACGCAACTCCAGCACTGTTCCAACCTACCCTATCCCTAACATGGTGCGTCAAGCCTTACGCCAGCATTCAAGCAGGCGCAGGGTTTTGGCGCATCAGCGTTGGGACAGTGACTCAGTCAAATCTTATAGATTTGACTGAGTCACTTTTCAGGGGCGTTCCTGCGACGGAACGCCCACCCCTCTGTCGACACGCCCACGTGAAACCTGACGCAGGTTTTACGTGGCGCAGGGCTTTACATCGTGACGCATCTCCATAGATGCGTCACGATGTAAATATGGCGCAACGTGGTGCAGGGTTTACACCGCCGCTGCGTCACAAAAGTGACGCAACGGCAGCGTAAAAGTGGCGCAACTCCAATATAGATCTGCCCCAATATTTTTGCTATTTGTAAATTATTTCTAAATAAATATTTTACACTTTAGACATATTGGGGTTAGGTCGGAGCCTTTCGGGCCGCATCGTAAAGGGCCAGTCGGATTCCTTTCTGGCCGCCTCATTTTGATGGAGGCGGTCGTAAAGGAATCCAACCGGTCATTCCGGCTGTCTTCCGGCGGGCTCAGAGAGCCCGTCTGCCAGTCAGAATGTGGTTTATAATCTCAAGGGTGGCGCTTTCCACCCTTTAGATTACAATGCATGGTTTCCGACATGGTTTCCATGCCAGTCTGTCCGACATTGAAACCATGTTGGAAAGCATGTTAGTGGGCCACCAGCAGGGCCCCCTTTGGTGCACAGCCTCTGGTTGAAGGCCAAGGTGGCACCTAAGGTGCCCCCCTGTTGATCCCTGCATCTTGTGGCAGGCACCTTGAGGTGCCTGCCATGGGATTCATGGATGAACTGCACCTCCCATTTCACTATGGGAGCATGCATTACGGCCGGTTTATGGGCGTAATGCATGCTCCCATAGTGAAATATAGGATTGTGACCGAACAGTGTTCGGTCGCATCCTAGGGGGGAAGTCAGGACCAATGACCGGGTGTCGGTCGGTCCCATGAATCGGTGTCGGGGAGAAGTGATTCCACCCGACATCGTAATGAGCCCTATTGTGTTTATTTCATTTTTACATTACAATTACTGAAAATAGTTATTTATCTCTGAAAATGTTTTTCAATTTGGTCTATGTTTTAAAAGTATCATAAGTATTTTACAGATTAATTCCAGTATGTTTTTATTTATCTACCATAAGTTATAATTGATTAATTTGTCTTTGGTAGTTAATACTCAAGTATTAACTTTAATATCTGAGTATTAATACACTTACGCACCCAATAACCCTATATCTCTTGCATTTCATGTATAACAGTTTATGTAACAGTCCTAGAAATATTTTAATTAAATAATATTATGATTTAATATCATATATTATAATGTTTAAAAATGTATATTCAAGTATTAAAATTAATGTTGGAGTATTAATACACTTCCCTAACCAATACCCCTATACCCCTTGCATCCTGCCCCTAAAGGTTTGTTTAACAGTCCTAGAAATATTTTAATTAAATAAAGTTATGATTTAATATCATATATTATAATGTTTGAAAATGTAAACTCAAGTATTAAAATTAATGCATGAATATTAATACACTTCCAAGCCAATACCCCTACATCCCTTGCATCTCATCCCTAAAGGTTTTTGTATCAGTCCTAGAAATATTTTAATTAAATAACATTATGATTAAATATCATATATTATCAGGTCTAAAAACTAATACTCAAGTGTTAAATTAATACCTGAGTATTGATACACTTCCCCACCCAATACCCCAATATCCCTTGCTTTCCATCCCTATAGGTTTGTGTTACAGTCCTATAAATATTTTATTTCAATAGTATTTATGAATAAATACCATATGGTATATTTTGGGCTTGGCCCTTTTGGCAGGTTCATCCCTAAACTTTTTTGCCTGTCTCTTAGCCTTGTCCCTGTGTAGAGTTGGTGGTTTTTGGCCTCTGCGCACTTTAGCACTGTGGCCCAGTGTAAAGTGTGTGCGCGCTCTGAGTGCGTGTGGTGAGATTGGCCGGCCCTCCCATAGGAATGCATGGGGGATATGTGTGTCCATAGTAATTCCTGGTGTGAGAGGAGTGCACGGTCGAGTTCAGTACGTGTGAACTCGTGAGAATAGATGCAGCGCAATGGTGTGCGCAGATTTATTGTGACTAGTGGAGAAGTGCCACTTTTAGAAGTTGGCATTTCTGTGTGCTGTGTGTCTGCCTGACTGATGTGGAGTGCATGTCTGGCTTGTGATTGACAGGTGCTGGATGGTGTGGGGAATTCCAGGAGCCAGGGTGAGTCACCCCAGTGGTGAATAGAGAGATCTGCATCTAGATGGAAGGGAGGAGTTGCACCTGGGACCTGAATAGGACTGTGCCTTCCCTCCACAATGCTGGCTCCGCCCCCTGTGGTGCGTCTGAGCACCTAGCCCCCACCTGACAAAGGAGAGAGGAGCTGAGCACAACAAAGTGCTCCAAAGCTCCCCCAAACCAGTTGCATCTGGTTTTCCCCCAGCCCTGTGCTGTGTGTGACAAAGGAAAGGGGTGTATAAATGTAGGGGCGGCGACCCCAGTGCTCTGTTGTGCTTGTTTTCATGAGGGGACACTCTGCCAGGAGGTACCGCTGCAGGACCCAGCTGCTGTTTCCTGTGGGTCCCTGCGTGCTGGTCTGCCTGGCTGCGCCTTGCTAGGGTCTAACCAGCACCAAAGATCCTCTGATTCTGCCTTCCTGGGGACTTTGTGGAACCTAGTGCCTGGGAGCGCTTTTGTGCAGAGTTTGAGGAGCAGCGCTTCTGTTTTTCACTGCAGCACGGAGCTGCGAGCATTCTTGAAAAGGGGATTCCCCCGCTTGTGGTGATTATTTTGATACGGGTGCCTACCCCGTATTTTTGCCGGTTATTGGTCTTATTTGAAAAGTGGGATCCCGTGCATCCCCAGTGTTGGGGCCAAGTTCCTCAGTGGCGCCGCTGTAGCGGGCCACTGCGACGTTGGGGGCCATTCTGTTTGAAGTCCCCATGGGGCTTGGGGGCATTTCTTGGCGCCCTCAGTTTTAGTGCCAGTGAAGGCACAGCGCCTGAGCAGTCCAGCAAAGGGAGCGGGCCGCTCCAACGACGGGGGCCATAATTGTGTTAATAAGAGCCCCGGTAGGGGTTCAGTAGGCACAGTGGCACCAGCCCCATTCTTTTCCTCGGGGCCATTGTTCTGCTTGAGTCCCAGGGTAGGGGCTCACATTCTTCTATTGCTGCCCCGCCTGGCAGTGGGCAGCTGCAACGTTGTGTATAATTGTTTAGAGAGCCCCAGTGTGGATTCCTGAGGGCACCGAAGTGCCCGTGCCCATCCTTTGGATTTTACAGCTGCCCAGAAAGTAGCGGGCAGCTGCCATGTTTAGGCCTGAACTTTTGCGCACTCTACTTTCGCTGCATGCGCAGCCAGCCCTGACACTGTTGGACGTAGGGCATTGGAGCCCTGTGAAAGGCCAGTTGGCCTGAGGACAGTTTTCATGTGTTGTGTCCCCGCTTGGGGCACACTGTGTTTATGCTGGTAATTACATAATGTAATTGAGGTGATGTTTTATACCTAATGTGATATCTACAATGATGTATGCGCAATACGTTATGTTAATGGTTTTTAGATCTCATGTGTTTATGCCTACAGTGATTGCATACTGTGTTTTAGGCCTAATGTGAGGATTATTGCATAGTGTGATTTACGTTGCATGATCTAGGCCTCAGTTCAGTATTTCACCAGTAGTTACTGGTTGTGCTCTACATTTATTTTTTGTGCTACATTTACAATTGGTGATTTGTGATGGTTATGACAGTGGCCCTAGTGGCCCTGTCATGTGTAAATAGTCCCCTGTAAATATTACCCAGTGCCAGTTGGCACAGTGTATATTTTGTGATTATGATCTAATGTGTTTATTATAATGCAAAGGCTATTTTTATATATAACCTTGTGTGGAGTTCCTTTTGTGGTGTGCCTGGGGTGTTGTTGCTGTGTGCGTGCGCAAACGCTTCACACATTGCCTCCGGGATAAGCCTGACTGCTTGTGCCAAGCTACCAAGGGGGTGAGCAGGGTTTATCTTTGGTGTGTAACTCCCTTGCCCTGACTAGAGTGCTGGTCTCTGCCTGGCTTTGGCGCAAGCCTTAGCCAACCAGAGATCCCATTTCTAACAGTATAATATTAAAAGAATGAATGCTCAAGTATTAAAATTAACAGCTGAGTATTAATACATTTCCCCACCAATTTCCCCTATATCCCCCATAAAGGTTTGTGTTGCAGTCCTATAAATATTTTATTTCAATGATACTATGAATAAATATCATATGCCATAAATTTCAACAATGAATACCCAAGTATTAGAATTACTGTTCAAGTATTAATGCACTTCCCCATCCAATACCCCCATCTCCCCCCACGGGGTTTTATATAGCATGAACCTGACACAAAGGTATCAGAGTGCTTTACATGAGCACCAGTTGCGTTACAGACGGACACATTCATTTTTTGGTAGGCACAGGGAGATTTAGTGATTTTCCCAGAATCACAGGATGTTTTGCGTCCCTGCCGAGACTCGGACCCAGTTCTGCAGCATCGATGTTGACCACTCTAGCTGTAAGGCCACATACTCTCCTGGTTCTACCCCTTGTATCCTGTCCCTAAATGTTTGTGTAACAGTCCTAGAAATATTTTAATTAAATAATATTATGATTAAATATAATATATTATCATGTTTAAAAATGTATACTCAAGTTTTAAAAACAATACCTGAGTATTGATACACTTTCCCACCCAATACCCCAATATCCCTTGCATCCTGTCCCTAACGGTTTCTGTTACAATACCCAAAATATTTTAAATAATTATAACTATTATTTAAAATCATATATAATTAAGCTTTAACATTAATACCCAGGTATAAAATTAATAATATGATTCTATAAATAAATATATAATATACTTAACTATATACTTACCTATATAATTATCCAATAATGCGTGATAAAGGCATGCGTGGTAAGTGTATATACCTATAATGCATGGTAATGGTATGCGTGGTAGTGACATGCATGGTAAAGACTTACGCATGGTAGTGACTTGTGTGGTTAAGACATTCGTGGTAATGACTAAGTGGTAAAGGTATTGCTTGGTTAAGATTGTATTGTAATGGTTGTTTCCTAAGGGAACTGAATAGAGAGAAAACAATACAGATGAGGGGAGCAGAAGCTATAGAGAATGTTGAAAGAGTCACAACAACCAATGTTGCCAGTCAACTTGCTCTCTATACCTGTAAGGTTGGATATACCATGTGTGCCAGTAACAACGAGGAAGTGTACTAGTGGAGAGCTTCCCTACTGTGGATGGTGGTGTGGGTGGGTGCCTGGGAGTTATAATTCTGGTGATTTAATTCCTTATTCTTTATTGTCCAATTTTACATGTTCTCCATGCACTCTCTGTCTGTGCTCTCTTATGTCTTACTCTATCTGGTGACCTGGCAATACACGCCCCTCCAAATGATTCTCCTCTCTCCTGGGTTAGGGATTGGATGGAAACTTTCTGTGAAATTAAGAGGCCAGTTGTGGAGTGGAAACGAAAGAGGCTGGTTCCCAGAAGTTACTGTAAGGCTTGAAATACCTTTCGAGCAAACAAATACTGTTATGTTATTTTATGTTATGCAGATATGCAGAGCAGATTATGATCTGGGAGGGTATCCTGGTGCTAGCAGGTGTGAGAATAGCCACACCAAGAGCCTAGTGGGACTACTTACAGAGCTAGGTATTCAGCTTCTTGCAGAATTCAAGAAGTGAGGAGGAGGCTCTTATGTGTACCGGCAGACCATTCCACACTTTAGGAGGTGCCATCTGGTTTTCTGTATGTGTGGGATTTGTGCAAGTGTGAGTCCAAACGAGCGGAGGTATGGGCAAAGTTTGTGAAAGCTAATGTAATTGTTTGGGTATGCTGGCCCAGTGTTATGTAGTGCCTTGAAAGTGTCAGTTAGGAGTTTGAATTGTTCTCATTTGTGAATCGGGAGGCACTGAAGCTTCTTCAGGTGTGGTGTGATCTGGGTACAGTGAAGGAGGTTGAGAGTGATTCTAGCCGCCGATTTCTGAATGGTCTGCAGCCTTCTTGTGAGATTCACTATTGATGAAGATTCTGTGGTTCTTGGAATGGTTGGTGGGTGTGGCTTCGGTCAAAGCTCTGTTGGCCTCTAGGTGGAGTCCCACCCTGATGTGCTCTTCATGTTTCCGTCTTGTCGGTCATCTTGGTGTTCAGTTTTACACAGTTGGTCTTCATCCAGTGTGCGATTTCAGTCAATCAGGCATTGAACTCCATCCTGGTACTGGGTGTCTTGTTCTTTAGGGAGAGAATGTATTGCATATCATCATCGTAGAAGAGGATGTTGATGTTGTGAGAGTGGATGATGCTGTCTAGAGGGATCATGCATGCATTGAAGAGGGTCTGGCTCAGGAAGGATCTTTGCAGAACTCTGCAAATGAGGTTGCAGGTGTCTGAGGTATATGGTGCCAGGCTGACTGAGCCTTTCCAGTCAGGAAGGAGCAGATCCATTAGAGTGCATGTCCTTGGATTCCACTTATGGCCACTGAGTTAATGGACTTCCTGGTGACAGTGATTTCTTCTGGAGTGGTGATAGACCATGGGTTCCCTTCAGCTGTCCCCTATGTCTCTGGGACTCTAAAATGGAATCAACCTCATACTCTGGTGTTCAATCCACTATGATGGGAGAAGGGGTGAAAGCAATGAAACATTATGCTTTTTTAACTTGAGAAATATGCACTATGGGACACGGGATGTATCCTACAATGAACCTGACAGCTGCTGGTCCAATGATCATAATGAAGTCAAATAGTTCTACAGATTTAGAAAAAAGCTTTGGCTATATACCAGGAAAAGCAAGATGGTCCATAAACAACCAAACATTTTCCCCTACAATAACGGTTGGGCAAGGGGTGTGGTGTCTATCAGCAAAAGACGAATATCTTGCTCTTACAATTCTCAACGGATTTAGGGCTGATCTTTGGATCTCTCATATGTCATGTGAGGGGTCTGAACTGAAGGGACTGTAGATGGTAAAAATACAGAAGGCCAAATATGGTGTTGGAAATAAGAAAGCAGACCATAAAATGAAGCAGTTGCGAGGCAACTCGTTATTGCCGCCAGGATTCTTAAATTGTCCAGAATGCAGTTCTTCCGCAAATCTGATTGGCTATCCTTCTTTGTCTGACCAGCTCCTGTTGCCACACCCAGCCTCAAATGAAATGGCCTCCACAATCTCCAAAATATGTAACATTCTCCTTCTGCCTTTCTACCATACTCATTTTCCCAGACAATTCAAATCTTGACTTGTCTTGCAGTGAGTCGTGACATTTAGCTGCAAAATCACCTTTAGTTGAAAAATCAATCCTATGTGAAAAATCACCAATACCAAAACATTAGCAGGAGTGTGGAGACAATTTAGGTGCAAACACACATTTAGATGTAAAAACACATGTAGCTTCAAAATCACTTTTAAGTGCACAATCACTGTTGGTGCAACATCAAAGTGAGTGAAAACACATTTAGGAACACAAATGACATATAGTTGCACAAATCACAGTAAGATGCAAATTAACCAGAAGTGTGTTACCACATGTTGGTGCAAAATCACTGAACATAGAGTGGCTGTAATATGTTACATCAGGTGTAAAATCTGTGTTTTAGCATGCTATCAGATTTACTTGACAACAAACTGACGTACAAAATCACCAGTAGTGCAACATTAGCATGAGTGTGGTTAGGAGCACACATCACATTTAAGCGTAAAATTACTAATAACTGCAAAATTGCTTTAAGGCAAGCTGCAGTGTGTTCTCATTTTTAGGAACAACACATTTTAAGTTCAAAATCCCAATAAGATCCAACATCAGCAAAAACATTTTTTAAGTTTCAAAAGATAAATTTTATAAAAGTATGTCAGAGGAGAAAAGACAAGATAATCAAATAACAAAGCATCATAAATGAGCACTACAGAGCATATTATTAATGGTACAAAGGTAAATAATCATATTAGAGGAGAAGAAGTGTGACAAAAAGAAAAAAAAACATAAATGGTATAAGGAGAAGAAGAACGAATACGGAATATAATAATTATGCAAAATAGACCAAAATTACAATTTGTCAAATGAAAGTTGGAAAAATAGCTAAGATAAATAAATTAAGGAGCCTGAGCAACTTCCTGAACATATGGTATTGGAGCAAAGGATCTTTTAGCACTTTCGTATAAAAACGCCGTCACTGGAGACCATAGAAGTAGTCTTTTGCGTTGTAAAGACATTGGAAAAACAAAAGTTGTGTCGAGTCTATGAATACCACCAAGCTAAATATGAGTGTTTAGAGGCATCCTTCCAGTTTTTTGTGATCTGTTGAAAAGCAGCAGCAACTAACAAGTCAATAATTTGTGTTTGAGCTTTTGGCTTATTCCACCTAGGAGAAAGACTGCCTAAAAAAATATTAATAAATGTAAGAGATACGGGTGTTTTAAAAATAGTGTTGATTTGAGACCAGACCAGACCCCAAAAATGCCTAACATGAAAGCATGAAAAAAATAATTGATGAAGTTCTGCCTGTGAAGATGAGCAAGACCAGCAAGTGTTTGGAATGTCCGCATGTATTTTATGTAGCAAAGCTGGTGTTAGTAGTAATCTATTATAGATAAAAAAAAATAGAGTTATGGGCCAGTGCGTATCTAGATCAGTCTCCCAGGAAGTTTCAATCTTTGTTTTATTTCTTGGTAAAGGAGGGGATAAAAGATAAGTGTAGAGGGTGGAAGCCTTAGGTGATCTAGGTAGAATATTTGACCAAGCGTGGTCATCTATTAGGGAGAAATTAGGTAAGTATTTAAAATATAGGCAGAAATCTAATATGGCAGAACATAGAACTGAGAATTTAATTGAATATGACGCAGGTAAATGAAAAAGAGAGCGAGCTTTGGAAAAAGTCAAAAAGACGTTATTATCAAATATTGATGTACCCAATAAATGCCTTGACTTCTCCAAGATTTCAAATAGATTGGTTTCTTCTTAATGCAAATAAAATTATTATGCCATATAGTGGAATTGAGAAAAGTATTGAAATCATGTGGTTCAATAGGAAGGAGTTTATTTAGAGTGTTACAGGAGTGTTTGATAATTGGAGTATAGAGACTTTGCGGTTTCCTCGTAAAAGATAAATATTCTTGAAAAGGAAATGGAGAAAGGAAGGTGCTTTCTAAATCAATCCATAGAGGTATATCTGAAGACGGGGAAGGCAACCATTTTGACACATGTTTCAAGAGAAAAGCTTTATGATATTTGGGAAAATCAGGGTAACGAACACCTCCCTCAGATTTCGGACGTGATAAGTTAAATAAGGACATTCTAGGTCTTTTTTTCAGCCAGAGAAAGGAGATAAGAACAAAGTTAATTTTCTGAAACCACTTCATAGGTATAGAAATTGGAATGTTAGAAAGAAGATAGAGGATGATAGGTGTCAACATCATTTTAATGGTGTCAAGCCTTCCTCACCAAGATATAACGAATGCCATTTGGACGTGAGGGAACTAAGCTTCTCAATGCGTTTATTGCAGTTTAGAGAGATTGATGAGTTGATTGCAGGGGTGAACCAAACACCAAGATATTTTATGTGAAGGGGACTCCAAGTGAAATTGGATATGGAGAAATCTTCTTTGAAAGTATATTTAGTTAATGGCAAAATTTCACACTTGTCGTTATTTAACTTGTAACCAGAGACTGAGGAATACAATTTAAACTCCTTCAGGAAAGCTGGCAAGGAATTTTGAGGTTGTGAAAGGAATAAAAGAACGTTGTCAGCATAAGCAGCTAATTTAATTTGTAAAGAGTTAGAGGTGTAACCTGTGATTGAGAAATTCTCTTATTTTAGACAAGAAGGGTTCTTAGGCTAAATTAAAAAGGAAAGGAGATAAGGGACAACCTTGTCTAACTCCTCTGTGAGGAGAAAAGTAGGGAGAAGTAAGGCCGTTGGCAAAGATGGCGGCTTTAGGACTCGAGTAAAGGAGAGAGATCAAAGAAATGATTTTAGGGCCAAAACCGAACCATCTTAGAGTCTGAAAAAAAAGGCTAGTGTACCCTGTCAAAAGCCTTCTCGGCACCTAGGGCAATAGCAGCAAAGGGTTCTGACACTTTTGTGGATTTGGAAATTATATCAAAAAATAAACGGGTATTGTCATTAATAGATCAACCTTTGATGGAACCCGAATGATCTCTACCTAAGAGATGGGGAAGACAAGATTCTAAACGGAAAGCTAGTGACTTTGCAAAAATGTTATAATCTATGTTAACTAGGGAAATGGGTCAATAATTTTTACAATATCGAAGATCTTTCCCCTCCTTTGGAATAAGACAAATTAAAGCGTCCATAAAAGTTCAAGAAGAATTGCTAGAAGAAAGAAAAGAGGAGATTAAAGAATGTAGCATGGGTAATATAATTTGAGCGAAGTGTAAAAAAAATTCTACAGTGAAACCATCAGGTTCAGGGGCCTTGTCTTTTTTAAGAGACTTAAGGGTATTAAGTAAGTCCGTCTGAGACAAGTCCGTTTCAAGGAGGTCAAAGTGTGCAGGTAAAGAAGAGGGTTTACGGATTGAGGAGAGACAGAGGGAAATATCATCCTTAGTAGGATAAGCCTCAGGAGTATAAAGTTGTTACTAGAATCGAACAAATTCTTGAAGGATATCAGAGTCTTTGTGTTTAGAAATATTAGTATCTGATAATATGGATTCAATGTGAAGTTTATTATGTTTGGCTTTCAAGTAATTGGCTAATAATTTGCCGGACTTATGCTGGCCACCATAAAATTTAGCGCTAGTTTTTAAAAGGAACAAAGAGGCAGCATTAGTCGTGTCTTTATTGTATTGAATCTTTGCATTGATGAGGTCTACTAGACAGTTTCTCGACTTGGAGGTGTAGTAAGTATGTTTCAAAGTCTTGATTTTTTAAAGAAGATCCTTATTTAAACTCCGAGCGGCCTTTCGTTTCATAGATGAATATCGAATGATAAAGTCACGGGCAGAAGCATTAAAGGCGTCCCATATTATATAAAAGGGCAAATTATCGGTATTATGAGAAAGTATTCATTGAAAAAAGAAATAAAAGAAGTATTGAATTGAGGGTCAAGTAGCAGGGAATTGTTAAAGCGCCATCTCCTTGGAAGATCAGAGTAGGGTAGTAGACCTAGCAAAATGGAGACAGGGGCATGGTCAGAAATAAGTATAGGGCCTTTATCTGCAGAAATAAGAGACTGGGAAATATTGTGTGATGTGAACAAATAGTCAATTCTGGATTGGGTTTGCTGAGATGAAGAGTAAAAAGTGTATTCCATTGAGGACGGGTTACATAATCTCCATGCATGAGATAAATGCAATTGTCTGATAGTTTGCTTGAAAGTCTTATGTGCTTTAGAGGGGATAAAAGGGACGGTAGACTTTCGATCTAAAAAAGGATCAACAACTTGGTTGCAGTCTCCAGCTAAAATCATATTATTATCAAAATGATGAGAAATCAAATGATTTAAGTGGGACCAAAAAGAAGTATCACCAGAGGTAGGGGCATACACATTCAAAAGAGAAAGGGAGATACCATCAATCTCCAACTTGGTGTATAGCCATCTACCCTCTTCATCTTTCTCTTGTGAAATAAGGGAAGTTTTCAACGATTTATGAATAAGAGTGATGACACCATTACGTTTGCCGTCTCCGGGTGAATAGAAGAGTTCACCAACCCAGTTTTTCTTAAGTTTTAAGGATTCAGACCCAGTGAGGTGGGTTTCTTATAGCAAAACAATTTTGGCATCCAATTTAGCTAAGTAAGATAATACCCTTTGTAGTTTAATAGGGGAGTTCAAACCTTTAACATTCCATGTAACACTGGGTGTAGTTCGCATAGTTGCACTACGCGTAGCTACACGAAGTACACTACGCGTAGCTACGCGAAGTGCACTTCGCAAGATAAGCGTAGCACTACGCGAATTGCGTAGTGCGCTGTTTGCGATGATTGCACAGTGCCGGATGCTTGTCCATACTGTGCAATCATTGAAAATGGCATCTTGCACAGTGCGAGCTGTCGTTTTCTGCCGCTCGAGTAGGTTTTTACTCGAGCGGCAGCTTTCTCAATGCGGACTGATAGTTTCTCATCGCGAGCGGTCGCGAGCATACGTGACCACTAGCAATGAGAAACCTGACCTCCCTGCATTGAGAATCTCGCCGGGAGTTTTATTTTCCACGCTTGCGATCGGCAACTTGATGTTGCTGATCGCGAACGAGGAAAAAGTCTCGCCGGGATGTCATTTTGCTCGCTCGCGGTCGCCAAGTTGATGTTGAGGACCGCGAGCAAGCAAAAAATGCCAACTACGCTACGCTACGTGATTTTGCAATGTGCTACATGCAATTCGCGTAGCACGAAGTAGCACAATCTACGCAAACTTCGCTAGCGTAGCATAGTTGTCCGCCCAGGGTTAATTCCATGTAAATACATTTAAAACCATAAATCAAGAAAATGGAATAAATAATACAATGAATCAACCTTAATGCAAGTACCATTTAGATGTGAGTGAAATGCAAATAGATGCCAGTAAAATTTGAAACTTAAAAAAGTGGAAAAAGAGGAAAGAGAGAGGAATGATAAAATACATATGCAAAGAAGATTAAGAAGAGCATAGAAGAATGATCGTAAATGTAAGAAAAAGCAAAGAAGAAAAGGAGTGAAGAGAAAAGGAGCAAAGAGAAAAGAAAAACTATAATAAAGATGAGAAATATGATAGTAGAAATTACATTGCCAGAAGAAAGAGAAAGAAATGAAAATAGAGAAACGAAGATAGAAAGGCAAAATACATATCAGCGAGAAGAACACAAGTGACATACTTACAAATAATCCAAGACACATGTAAAACGGGGAGAGATGAGGCCATATGGGCAGATGACGCATTCCGCAAGCAACCAGGGAGGTGGGAAGGAACAAGAACCAACGAAAGATACAACACGAGGGAAATTACAATGGAAGAACAAGGCCTGCAAGGAAGAACAAAGAGGTTAACAAACGCTCAGAACTAAACAACCAGGTTCAAAAGGAACAACTTCAACAAGCATGAAGGCATAAAAGCAAGCAACAGCATTATATGAAAAAGAAAATAGGAACTTATGCACATTGAGAACAAATGCATTTTTTTTTTATACAATGCCGAAGATGAGGAAGTTTCCATAGATTCTATGTGATAAGAGTTAAGAAAACATTTCAGCTTTATGGGAACCTCATATGAAGTAGTCTTATTATTGAGGGTCACCTTAAACAGACATGGGTGGAAAAGTCCATAACTTGCTCCAAGAGAGCGAAGTTGTGGTCTCAATTCCAAAAAGTCTTTGCGTCTGTCAGCTGTAGGTTTTGAGTAATCCTGAGAGAAGAATAAGGGATCCATTCCATGTAAGTCGATTAATTGCTCTTGCAGCAGTAAGAACCTTGAGCAAGTCAGTATATTCTAGAAAGTATAAAATAACTCCTCTCGGTTTCTTCGTGGAGAATGAAGCCGCAGCTGATGCAGGACCCAAATGATGAGCACGTTGAATGTTGAGCTGAAGATCTTGAGGCAAATTAAGGATCTTAGGGAGAAAGGATTTGAAGAAAGTAATAGGGTCAGAACCTTCTGAACCTTCTGATAGTCCATAAATGTGAATATTATTTTGCCTATTTCTCCCAGCAGTGCCCAGACACAGGAGGGGTGGGTGCAGAATCCTCCCAGCAGTGCCCAGACACAGGAGGGGTGGGTGCAGAGTCCTCCCAGCAGTGCCCAGGCACAGGAGGGGTGGGTGCCTAACACTCCCAGCAGTGCCCAGACACAGGAGGGGTGTGTGCAGAGTCTTCCCAGCAGTGCCCAGACACAGGAGGGGTGGGTGCAGAAACCTGACGGTCCTGACAAACGCCTGGTGTTTGTAACACAATTTTCCAATATCAGCAACAAACTCAAGAATGTTGTCAATTCGAATTGGCACATCTTATACGAAGGTATGGAAATTGCGCTCCCTAAACCCCTCTTCGCATTTAAGCGCAATGATAACATCCGCAAAAATGTGGTTACGACATACAGGACAACCAAGCCTCAAGTACAATCTTCACTCACGATGCGGAAAGTCATCGGAAGTTACCCTTGCGGCACATGTAGCATCTGCGAACATTGCCATACCACTAAATCGGTTTTACTATGTTATCTAAAGACATGAGCAACTGCAGAAGTTGTAATGTGGTTTACCTCTTATTGTGCCCTTGTGGTTTAGCATATGTAGGTGAACCCGGAAGAGAACTGAGACTACGACTACTGGAACACCGTTCAGCATTAAAGACTAATAAACAAAATGCCCCCCTTGTCGAACACTATGGCACATTGAAGCACAAACATACCGAATTTAAGTGGTTTGTAATTGAAAAATCTCTGGAAGCCTTAGAGGGGGCAATCTGGAAATGAAAAGAAAAAACAGAGAACAGTGGTACATTTCCATCCTTAATACCATCTATAAAGGTCTCAACACTAGGGAAGACTGGATGAAACTTAGTATATAGGATCTCCACCCTTTTGTCATCCTCTCTTTGACTAATTGGGTTCCAATCATTACTTGAGAATTTGCCTGAAGTCGTAGTATCTCTCCACAGGATTATTTTTACACTCTTTTCCTGTAACAATATAACAAGGCACCGAGCTTCTCATCCATCCCTACATCTTCATGTGTCCCTTCAATATCTTCACTTTCTTTTAACGGATTGAGATGTAACTGTTCCTGATACATTTAACAATTCTAAAAAATACCCCTTTTATGCTAAATCTAGTTCCACCACTTATAGTCAAGCCTTTATTTCCCATATGAAATATTGGGAATATTGTATACACCACTCTTATGGATATATATCCATGTGGTGTTAACAAACTTGTTCATTTATAATGTTATGTTACACACAACAATGCGTAATATGTTCAATTTATAAATTCTGCGGACTCAGCATCGTGTAATTTGTTTAACCTATATATTAAATGCATACTTATCTGAAGACAGCTTATGTGCCTACAATGCTACAGGACATGTTAACTGAGATTTGGCATTTATAAACAAAACGATATCTGAGCGGTTTTCAACTCCAAGATGGAGCTTGCTTTAACATGGGGATATTAACCTTCTCAAAATCCCATGTTAGAGTCCTCTTTTACTGTCTATGCCTATCTCCGAAACCACGTGCTCAATTAGCAGTCGGTTAAAGGCAAGCCTGTAGTAGCAGTCCCTGTGATAGACGGGGTGAACCCTGCGACGTTTGTTGAAACGCGTACTTCGATTCTCGCAGGTAAGGAACTACGGAGTCTCTTAACACTGGCCCGTGCTCTTGGGTGACTGCGTTGACTCTCATTAGCTCATTGGGGAATACACCGGTTCGGCCAGTTAGACCAGTAGAGTTTATACTCGGGACAATATATTAGGGATCGGTGGACAGGATGATTTGTGAGTAAGAATATAAGAAGTCGTTTTTTACCATCTTTCCACACATAGATGTTTTTTCTGATAACCAGCGTGTATTAGGCAAGCGTTCAGACTAGCGGTGTCCCTCTGCACCTACGGTTAAATAGCAGATGAGCCGAACTCTGATGTTCTATTTATAGAACAGTTTGAGCTCGGGTCATTATCGGCATAACGAAGTCACTAGTAATGAAGGGTCAACTTGCTGCTATTAAGTGAGGGAGCGGTGTAAACTTCCGTATTACAGATAGTGCCTCAATGAGGACTAGCGCACTTGTCTTCTTCTTTATTATTTTTAAACAAAATCTTACCGCGCATGATTAACTTGAACTTTATATTCATTTTACTTTCAGCCGTACCCAAACAACCGGGTGAATTAGAAAAATACTATCTAGCTCGGATAGGACGGCCTGTATAAAGGATGTTTTGACAATCCAACATATAATCCATTAGTGCATCCCCATATAGGGTAAGTGTCCCAGTCAATTTACTAAGTACTAACCTATTCCTTCACTTGATATGCATAAAACAAACGGGTTACATTGGATTTTCATTATTGTTTACCCATAGAGATCGTATCATCCCTAAAGTGCAACCAAACAGACTTGGGATTTCTCCTATTTTTACAAACGTCTGCAGTGAGACTCCATCAGACTGAATCAAGGTGAGATAATACGGCACAAAAAATATTCTTTGACGGTAAATACTATTACCAGTACAGAGAGGGGGTAGTATTAGCAATGTGCCCTGAGGAAATTAAAATATCATAAGGCCTATGTGTCCCCGTGTGTTCCCCGTCGCTCATGTGCACATGCATGTAACCTATGTATTTCCCCTCCATGGCCTGTCTATCATGATGCTTATGCTATAACGTGGCCTGCCATCATCCAGTCTCCCATGAGAGAAACGACAAATCTGCACTGAGGCCTACACGTTTTGCATCATGTTTTCCCGCATTTTCATGAAAGCCCATTTTTGTGGCTCAGCCAGAGCCGAAAAGAGGTTTCAGGCCTCAGAACGCTGAAAGCTGCAGCTGCGTATCCTTGGCCTTGCACACTTGGGCCTCAGCCAAAGGGGCCCTGTCCGAGGTGCCGAGACAGTATTGAGCACGGTTATCTGCTTACCCCTACTGAAACCACATTCCAGCCTGGAGAAGGAGGAATAAACACCACCCGTCTGCAAAGGAGAAAGCCTAGCCTTTCTGTCTCTTTTCATGTGATTGCAAAGCTCACGTCGGTGAAAAGCCCATAGCCCCCATGTAAGGCCTACGCAGTGAATGAAGAAATAGATGCCACATCGGCTCTTGGTGATGGGCAACCTATGTCACAAATCAGTCCTTGCTCCAGACTTTAGATATCAGATAATACAAGATGTGCTGGTCGTCCTGACACTGAAGGCCTCACTTCCAGACTCCCCGGTTGCACAGCAACCCTTCCCCACGTCAGTTACACGTCATGCTCGAGTTGAGCACAAGTAAGGCAAAGTTCCAGTAAAGTTCCAGCTGATCACGCAACCCCCTCCAGGCATCCACCCACCTATGACACTCACCTATTATCATCAAGTGGACGCCCACCTTCACGCCTACTTACACACCCACATGCTCTTATCTCATTCTCTCTTGCTCCGCCTGAAGCACTCCTGCTTACGTATAATATCAAATGTATATATACTGTACTCTGTGAATAAAGTTTGAGAATGTTCTGAGAAAACCCTTCCTGATCCCTTGTGGTGATGGAACTATTCTCCCTATAACTCGAGTTATTGGAATAAAGCCCTTTTGAACCTGATACCACAGACTCAGCCTCTTGCTTTATGCATGATCATATTGATATTATAGAAATTCTGAGCGCGTAATACTTTATTTACGACATTAATGGGGCCCGAATAGGGACAAATCTCTTTCCCCACGCGCCGGAGATGAAGGTCCAGTTTTGCCCCCTTCCACAGCCGTGACGGACTTCGAGTGTACACGTCGCGGGTTTTCCCGCCAACTCCCTCAGGCCAACGAAGGAGACGGACTGTGACCAGGCATCCATACGAGGCGGTGAGGATTGCGGATCGTCCCGACCCAGAGCCCACCCTGCGAGAGAGCTGTGTCCGAGGTTTCTAGAGATCCACCTAAGATACGCCATTCCCTGCGCAGCGTCAAGTGTCCGAGGCCTTCAAGTTCAAGTTCAAGTTCTGCTTCCCGGTGAGTTTTTCATGGGGGTTGCAATAAAGACGGGTTCATTTAATGAACACGGTAAAGACGTGTCTCACTTGTGAGACCGGTATGTTCAAGAGCATGCATCAAGAATTAAAGAATTCAAGAATTAAAGTCCAAGTTTTCAGGTGCACCGATATAACTGTATGAATGTTATTGTCTTAGTCAGGTTCAGTTAGGTTTGAATGTGTCAGGTTTTTATGTAAGTTTGTTTCATTGTGATTTTTGTTTTTTTGTTCATTGTGATTTTTGTTTTCGGTTACATTCCAACATGCCGTTATTTTCAAAACTGCGTAAGATATGTACCAGAAAAGTAGTACTAGAGGAACCAGTTAACGTTCAGCCTAGAGACACACCTGGACATTTCATGTACTGTAAGCATGGTTTAGATGCCGTGTTGTTTTTAGAACTATGGGTGGATTACACGAAGGATTTAGAGACAAAGTATAGATGGCCCATCACGGGAACGTGGGATGCGGAATGCATTATGAAGGTAGAGGAAGAGATATGGAAGAGAAAATCTAGACCTGCTCAGAAGGATGCCATTGAGTTATGGCGCAAGGAATCACATAGAAGAACAGAGAAAGAGTTCCACAAAGCAGAGAGAAGTAGACAGGAGTCCGAAAAAGCCAAAGAAGAGAAATTACAGGAGGAAGGGGAACGGGTAAAAAGAGAGCAGACTGAAAGAAAAAGAAATACTGTCGTTGCTGGTATTTACCCCGTCCTTTCAGAGGAACTAGCAAAAGTGGCCCCAGTAGAAAGACCCATTAGAGTGCCACCGCAAGTACCCCGAAAAATAAAACAAACAGCATCCGAAACGTTCATTAACACCTACCTAGAGGAATCCCCACCAGCATACATGGACGGATTTTTCCCTGCACCCCCAACGCAAGAACAGCTCCAGGAGCTCGAGGACGGCGGGGAGGGAGGATCCGGGGCAACATCAGGAGGGGGGCCGACAGTAAAAGTAGACATCTCCGAATGTATATATGACCCAGATCCAGGAAAGGGCAGAATGCTCGTGTTTTCACTACGGCTTAGACGAGCAGTCGCAGATTTGGAAAAATTACCAGATATGGATAAACATCTAAAGAAAATGTACACATTCATAAGAACAGGGGAAGGTTCTGAGTGCATAGCAGAAGCTGTACAAAATAGAAAAGTAATTATTAAGAACTATATCCTTCGCTTCCTAATTAACTGTCTGATCAGGGAAAAAGACGAAGGTGACGGGGACGTAGACCGTTGTTATATTGGTTGGAGTGATCACATAGATGCCGGTCAGCATGATAAATCAGGCCAGACAGACAACATGTTGACCAAAATCCGAAAGGCAATAATAGCGTCACACGAAGGAGGCCCAAACGAAAAGGCTGAGTTATCATCTGATGACGAAGCAGGGGACAAAGACAGAATACATTATGTGGGCCATGCCCGGCGATTCGAAAGGCCCAACGGCCTCAATCACCGTAAACAGGGAACGGCTATAAAAGAAAGATATTCCCTTGAAAGTTTGTTTCAAATCACCGAAAAGGCGGTGAATAAATGGTTAGGTAACGACCAGCCCCTCACCCCGACCGAAAATGAATTAGCACGGTCAGCCACCCTGTGGGTATCCCAATATGATATATATAATAATGATATCGTAGCACAAACGTTCTTGAGCCTCCCACCAAACGAACAGCGCATAGCTGGTGTTTACATGGTCCAACATTTGATCACATTATATGAGAGTCAATATTCTGGTCCTGGTCTATTGTATAAGTTGCTGGACGACATAATACTAGACAGGTGGATGAACATGGGTACTGAATTGATTAATGTCATCCTGGATCAGCGACACAAATATATAGTATACGTGACTAGGTCCCTGCTTCCCGCTCCACCACAGGTTAAGGGACAGTCATACGACAAGCTGAACCCCCTACGAGAGGTTCATCCTGTAAAGGATGCAAACAATGAACTGCAACGGGTGTATGTCTACACCCCCTTGTCAAAATTAGAGATACTGGAAATGAAAAAAATGTTACCATCCCATGATAAAGACCCGGGGGGTTTTCACCGAGAACTAAAAGACATTCTTCGCTTAGGAGAATATACATATGCTGACATTCTAAAGTTATTAAAAGTACTATTGCCTGCTGGTATTTACGAGAAGCTGAAAGGACAGGACTGGGAGGTGGGAGAGAAAAAGCTCAGCTGGGATCTGTTGGAAAGAGAGGAAGAGGGAAGAGGCCCGGGGGTTGGTCTGGGTCCCCGAGCTAAAGACTTACCTGAACTCCTTGTACAAGTTTTGCCCAGATTATTAATTACCAAGAAAGAAGACTGGGATGCTATTTCAGCCTGTAAACAGAAACCAGACGAGGACACTAGCGATTTTTACTCTAGGTTTGAGAAGTGTTTCACTATCAATAGTGGTCTTAAGCCCGGTAGCGATTCATATCCCCATCTTTTCGTGAGCAAACTAGTAGAAAATTCCCTACCAGAGGTGAAGTATAGGGTACTGAAGGTTGAGAGTACTTGGCAAGCAAACAGCCCTTCCCAAATGTTACAGATGTTACAATACCACCAGAACAGAATTAGAGAAGAACACGACCAGGAAAAGAGACGCATGAAAGACACAAAGATGAAGATGCTGGTGGCCCAATCGACACCGGCAAACACAAACACGAACAAGAATAGCACGAAACAAAGTAATGGGACCTGTAATTATTGCAAGAAGCCAGGCCACTTCGTAAATGAATGTGCAGTCCTGAAACACAATATAGCTATAGGTAAAACAAAGCCACGTCCTTATCCTCCCAAAGAAAATAACACACATCAGACATCAGATACGTTTCCACCGCCGCCGCCGCCTGTCCATGCACCTGCACCAGCCCACGCCACAACACAAATGTATGAGCACGCTCAGACTAACTATCCAGAATACCAAGCATATTCATGAAGCAGCCCAGAGAGGGAATTCGACTTGCCCCTTATTCCAGTTCCTGTGGACCAAGCGGGTCCCTATGTACATGCACGTTTACTAGGACAAAATAAAAAGTTTTTGATTGACACTGGGGCGAGTAGAACTACCATCAGTCATTCCGAGGTTCCAGGGGCACCCCTCTCGGGCTCACAGAGTATATCCCTGGGCTTTTCAGGAAAGCCTATTATCAATGAGGTTTCAGAACCAGTCTCTTTAGGAGTTGGTCCACTAATACATACAACAGACTTACTGCTTACTAAATCATGTCCAGAAAACTTACTTGGCATAAAAACGTTAAAGGAACTGGGAGCAATTATCTGTTGCTGGCCAGAAGGAGTGCGACTGTATTTACGTGATTTCAAGGGCCATTTTGTAATGAAAGATATTGACATCAGGCTCCAAAATGTACCGCAGCACCTATGGGCACAAGGCCCGACTGACGTAGGGTTCATGAACATCACACCACACCAGGTCACCCTCAAGGAAGGAGTGGTGCTGCCACGGATTAGACAATACAAAATCCCACCTGAGGCTGAAGTAGGGTTACTGAAAATAATCGATGAACTAATCGCACAAGGGGTGGTGATAGAGACAGATTCAAACATATGCAATTCACCTGTTCTTCCTATTCTTAAAAGAACTGATCCCAATACATCACCTATTTATAGATTAGTTGTGGACCTGCGAGAATTAAACAAATGTGTGGTGCCACAGTACCCTGTGGTCCCGGACATTTCTTCATTATTGACTGCCATTGATGCGAAGGGTAAGTTCTTTACAGTTATCGATCTGAAGAACGCATTTTTCAGTATCCCAATACATCCGGACAGCCAATATCTTTTCGGTTTCAGTTTAAAAGGCCGCAGCTTCAGATTCACAAGAGCACCACAGGGCTTCACGGAAAGTCCTAGCATCTACAGTCAGGCACTCAAAAGACAACTAGACAGTATTCCTATGCCTACCACTACAGCACTGATACAGTATGTAGATGACATTCTCATCACTGCAAGATCGGAAACTGACTGTGAAAATGCATCACTCACTGTTTTACACTTCCTAGCTGACAAGGGGCACAAAGTGTCCCCTTCGAAGTTACAATTCTGTGAACAGCAAGTGGCGTACCTTGGGCACTTGCTATCCAAGGAGGGTAGGCGACTGACACCAGAACGTATTCAATTGATTTCTGGCCTTTCACAACCCAAGACACAAAAGGAAGTACGTGCATTCATTGGCCTCACTTCATATTGCAGGCAGTGGATTCCCCAGTATGCTTACATAGCCAAGCCCCTAATACAGTTGACGACACAGGAGGTAGCTTCTACTAAAGTCCTCCCTTGGACACAAGAACACACTGTGACATTTGAAGAATTAAAAAGAGCTTTATGTCAAGCACCAGTTTTAGCAATCCCTGATTACAACAAATCTTTTATGCTTTTTGTGACAGAGCGGGATGGAACAGCACTATCTGTCCTAACACAAGATCATGCAGGAAAACACAAGCCCTGTGCTTATTTTTCTAGTACATTGGACCCGGTAGCACAGGCTTTGCCTGCGTGCCTAAAATCTGTTGCAGCAACAGCCTTAGCCATAAGACAAAGTGACTCGATAGTGCTGGGCCACCCCCTGACAGTACAAGTACCACACGCAGTAGAGGTTCTCTTGAACCGAACACAAACCCAACACCTGACTGTAGCGAGACTGACAGGTTATGAGCTGACGTTATTTCAACCACACATAGAGATCAGACGATGCAACATACTGAATCCTGCTACTCTTTTGCCCTCCAGTACAGAAAACGTTTCCCCACATGACTGTGTTGAAGTGATACATACCGTGACTAAACCAAGACAAGACTTGACAGATGTTGCACTCCCAGACCCTGACCTAACACTCTATGTTGACGGCTCATGCATGAGGACGGGGGCGGGAGAATTAGTGGCAGCGTATGCAGTGACCACTGCTACTGAAATCATAGAGACTAAAAGAATAGACATACTGTCAGCACAAGCAGCAGAGCTCATCGCTCTGACACAAGCGTGCATAAGAGCTAAGCACCTGAGAGTAAACATTTACACCGACTCACAATACGCATATGGGGTAGTTCATGACTTCGGAGTACTGTGGAGAGAAAGAGGTTTCTTGACCTCTCACGGGGCCAAGATACAGCATGGCCCCCTTATACAAGCCCTTCTGGAAGCGATACATTTACCGACAGCCATAGCTATCCTGAAATGCAAAGCACATACTAAAGCCACAGATACCATTTCTCAAGGCAATGATCTGGCAGACCGAACAGCTAAACAGACAGCTCAGACCCCACTAGACATGACAAAATCACAGGTACCATCAATGACCAAAGCCATGACAGTCAGGGATCCTTCCAAGGATGTACAAGACATACAGACACATGCTACTCTAGACGAATTAAAGAAATGGTCGGAACAAGGAGGGGTACTGACTGATCAGGGTTGGATGACTAAGGGCAAAGAAACATGGTTTCTTCCTGATGCGATGGTACAAGTGATCATAAATACCGCACATAGTCCTGCACACTTAGGAGAGAAAGCAATGCTAGACAGCTTACAGAATATATGGTTCAACAAGCACCTGCGTGCAGCAGCGAAACAAAAGGTCAGAACCTGTATGATCTGTTGCCAATTCAATCCAGGTAAAGGCATTCCGATGGAACAAGGTGGATTCCATCCACCTGACCACCCTTTTGAAGTCCTCCAAATGGATTATATCCAAATGGACAGATGTAGAGGTTACAAATATGTCCTGGTAGTAGTATGTTCACTATCAAGATGGACAGAGGCCTATCCAGTTCCTGATTATACTGCTGTAACTACCGCCAGACAATTGGTGCGAAAGTTTTTCCCACGTTATGGATTACCGCGTGTCGTATATTCCGACAACGGTCAGCCTTTCTCCTCTGAACTCATGAAACAGGTGTCCCTTCTGTTAGGGTATACCTGGAAGTTCCATTGTGTACGACATCCTGAGGCAGCAGGCCTTGTAGAAAGACACAATCAGACCTTAAAGATAAAACTAGCAAAGATTTGCGCAGACAAAGGTGTAGATTGGATGGTAGCCCTGCCGGTTGCCCTCTTTTACATGCGAATAGTAGCCCATTCTAGAACAGGCTTATCTCCCTATGAAGTGGTCTTTGGTACACCACCGAATATGTGGGGCACTCCAATGCCTAAAAAGATCACTGATGTTGATAGTAACATGCTGACAGATTACCTGGCTTCCTTGATGTCTGCACTACTCTCTTGTCGTTCGCAGGTTGCTGCCACCTTCCCTGACAACACTCAGGTCAAAGAACATTCCCTCGCTCCTGGGGATTATGTTTTAATAAGGAACTTTGATAGAACAAGCCCTCTTGAGCCGAGGTGGAAGACGCCCAAGTTGGTATTATTAACCACGAGGACCGCTGTTAAAGTCGAAGGACGGAAAGGATGGGTTCATCTTCATCATTGTAAACACTACTTCGGGAATAACGATTCTTTTAAAAAGGACACGAACTTTCCAGACTTTGAGCCCCCTTTACTAGAGGAGACTCCCCAGCAGGAGTACAAAGCTAAACTTAGATCTAAAAAGTCAGAACCCGTTTGATCAATTAAGTCCACTAGGTGGTGAAGCGGTTGAACATGTATTCTGGCTTGCATAAGATCTCGAACAATCATAATGAGAAAAAGAGCAAGATGAAAAGCAAATACTGTAAAATATTACGTGGTAGATGTATAGTGACTTTGATTTTTCTATTTCTTCTGTGCATCACGATGATATGTATCAGCTTAATACTACATGCTATTTTTCCTCCTATTGCCTCACTCTTACACTCTTCTACTAATGATACTATAATGCACACCTTTAGTGATCTGCCATCCCATGAGCTATCATATCGACTTGCCTTACGCAACAATACCTTTATTCAGATGCTGCACCATTCACATCAGACTAGCAATGCTACAGACTGCTGGGTCTGTGGCCGACTTCCCCCGTATCAGAAGGTGAAGGGAGTGTTGCCTCTTTTCCCTTTTCCGTTCTCCCATAATGGTTCTTGCGGAGCATGGTTTGCCTTAATGACATCCATCAACGGTGATGCCAAAGAATGTCAAGACAAGGAGTGTAGGGGCGACTGGGTATGGGGTAACTTGAATAAAGTCATGAATAAAGCATGTTTCCCAGATGAAGAAGGTCTTCCCCAAAGGAAAGGAATAGATCTAGAAAATGAAGAGTATCTGCAAGGAAATGTGACCCTCGACTTTATAGTGTTGAATGTCAAGCCCATACACAATTTAGGTCCATCTTGTTTGAACCTCGTTCTGCATATAGCGCCATGCGCTGGAAAGCTTGCAACTGAATTTTAATATACCCCGTTTTGTCTTTTGTTTTCGATTTAAATTTTGCGCTCATTATACCTTGTTTTTAATGAAAGATTAGATATTATCAGCTGCCCTACCTGTGTCCTTGGACCCGGATCGCACTGCTGCACTTTAAATTGGTTATATTCACCGCCATTCGGGCGGCCCGGTCCCCGCGCTTTGTTTTCCTGGGATGCCATCTTGGGTGGGTCACAAGCGCTCCTCAGCCATTCGCTGAAGCCGCCACGTGGATTGGCTAGAGCCCTACATAACTAGCAGGGTATGGCGCGCAGCGTGTACGCGCAGCGCGGACGCCTTAGTGACGCCGGAGTCACGCCAGAGTCCAGCCCGTCTGCGCCCGTCCGCGCTGAGGAAGCGCTGGATGGCTGGACCCTGGACCCCGCCGATTCCCCTCTGCCTCGCCATAGCTATTCACTCCGGCAAATGCTAGGCCTGAAACCTCGAAGATTGGGATGTTTGCACTCTTATGAGCCTGATGAACTTCTTCTTCCCCTACGTTGTGGCTGCCATCTCACGCGTAGGCCTCCCAATTTTGTCCATTATCACCCTTCTTCTGGCCAACCAGCCACCACCAGTTCTAGTACAGTGAGAGTAGAAGGTATCCTTATTAACGCCCGCTCCCTTGTCAAAAATAAGATCATGTTTAAGGAGATGGTATCAGATAGAATGCCTACCCTAGTATTTGTCACGGAAACATGGGCCAAAGATTCATCTGGTCCTGATCTAACTGAAGCGGTCCCGGAAGGGTACTGCCTGGTCAGACTCGACAGACAGGGTCGAGTGGGAGGGGGCATAGCGATCCTTCATAAAGCCCACTTTCAATGTCATACTGTACCTATATCTGATTTCCCGGATTGCTTTCAAGCTCTTTATTTTACTATAAAGGAAGCGCAATGTCCCGTTCTTAATGGAATCCTAATATATCGACCTCCAGGCTCGAGGGCCGATTTTACGCACAACCTTTTTCAGTCCTTGGAACCCTACTTTGGTCAAGAAAATCTTTCCATTCTGGGTGATTTTAATTTTCATTTAGAACGGCTTGACCTACCTGATACATCAAGCCTTATTGAGACCCTGGCGTCCTGTGGACTCACGCAGCGAGTCAGCAGGGCCACCCATCGCGCAGGCCACACATTAGATGGCATTTTTTCAAATGATCTTCGTTTGACCATCAAAGACCCGGTGTATCTTTCCTGGACGGATCATCTTGCAGTTCCTTTTTGCTTGGAATACCATAGGGTGAATGTTTGTAAAACAGGGAATCACGTAATGGAAACTGCTAAAAACTTTAGAAACATTAGCAGCGACTCCTTTGCGCCCTGGGCTGCTAGCCTTTCCAACATAGGTTCGGGTAGTGTACAGTCCGCAGTTGGCCATTTCGAACAGGTTACCAGGGAGGCCCTGAATGAATTGGCCCCAGTACAGACCCGCCGCCGAGCCAGAAAGAGACCATCTGCCCCATGGTTCTCTGACTCCCTTAGACTCCTCCGCCAAGAAGTGAGGAGGAAGGAGAGGCTCTGGCATGCTAGCTGGGACCTTAAGAACAAGGAAGTTCACAAACTCCTCGTCAGGAAATATAAGACGGCGATCATGCATGCCAAACAAGACTACTTTGTAGCCCTGACAACCTCGCTCTCTTCGCCGAAGGAGCTCTTTAAAATCGTTGACTCTTTAGTCAACCTGCAAACCCCTGATCCTGTTACTCCATCGCAAGACCTATGTAATAAGATTGCCTCTTTTTTCCATACCAAAATACACGATATCCATTTGGGTCTTGAGGAACAAAGAGCGTCTATCAGTGTGCCCACCGCTTGGGCTGAGATGAATATGACCTTTACTGACATCTCCCCACTGTGCACCCTGGATTCCTTTCCCCCGCTGGCCTTGCATGATCTGGAGATCTTGCTTGATAAGACCAAGTCCGGCTCGCCCCTGGATACTTGCCCTCTGAAAATCATCAAGCAGTGTAGGGAGACCCTTCTACCACCGCTGCTAGAAATAATTAATCTTGCCATCAGAGATGGCATCTTCCCTCTGGAGTGGAAGAAGGCAGCGGTGAAACCCCTGTTAAAGAAGGCCTCTCTCGATCCGGAAGTCTTAAAAAATTTCCGTCCAATTTCGCTGCTCCCGGCTCCAGCGAAGATGCTTGAGGCACACCTTAACAAGCATCTCGCTGTCTTTGTGGAGAGTTCGGGCTGCCTGGACCCCTCCCAACATGGATTCAGGAGGGAACACAGTACCGAGTCAGCCCTTACCATCGTGCTTGATAAAATCCGCACGACAGTCGATGGGGGCCAGACCACCCTCCTGGTCCTACTTGACCTAACTGCGGCCTTCGATACCCTCTCCCCCTCAGTTCTTACATCACGCCTGAGGGATGTAGGGGTGAAGGACGCAGCTCTAGATCTATTGACTTCTTTCCTTGATGGGAGGGAACAAAGAGTCAAGCTGGGGGAGTTCCTATCTCCATCCCGTCCTGTGCTATGTGGGGTCCCCCAAGGGTCGGCGCTTAGCCCGACCCTATTTAACATCTACGTAACCCCTCTAGCCAGACTAATAAGAACGTTCGGGATGGAGGTAGTCTCTTATGCAGATGACACCCAAATACTCGTCTCTCTCTCCCATTCAGATGTGCAAACCGCCTCCAAGTTTAGATCTTGTATGGAGGCGGTTGGTCATTGGATGATTCAGAACTCCCTTAAACTGAATGGGGAGAAGACTGAGGTGATGGTGTTTGGAGGGAAAGAAAACATCTGGTCAGCCAATTGGTGGCCTGACTCGTTGGGAATGTGTCCTTCCCCCACTACATCTGCTAAGAATCTCGGGGTGCTGATAGACCCTGCCCTTGATATGAACAAACAGGTGAGTAGGACTATCTCCACCTGCTGGGGTCTGATCCACATTCTTCGAAGGATTAGGAAATACCTTTCCTTGCAGGCCAGAAAGCAAATTGCTGTCGCACTCATTGGTTCACGTTTGGACTACTGTAATGCGCTGTATGCGGGGCTAAACAGGAGCCTCCTGCAACGCTTACAGGTAGTTCAAAATGCCACAGCCAGATTTGTTCTGGATATCCCCAGACGCTCTTCGGCCATGGAGGCTAGGAAAACGCTGCATTGGTTACCGGTAGAACTCCGAATACGGTTCAAAATCCTATGTATGACATATAGAGCCTTTGCCAAAAATAGCGATTCAGGAGTCGGATCTATCATTTCCCTTTATACTCCTGGAAGGAACTTGCGTTCCGCCGGGAAATTGCTTCTTATAGCTCCCCGTATACATAGAGCTAAATGGGGTGGCAGGGCCTTTTCCACTCTGGCCCCCAAATGGTGGAATGATCTACCTCCTGACCTCAGATCCTTGCCCTCCCTGCAGAAGTTCCGTAGTGCCCTTAAAGCTTGCCTCTTTCGGCAGGCCTATATGTAAGGATGTTTGCTTCAATTTTTGATCGTATTCTTAGGCGCCTTGATACCTGCGGGTTATTGTTTTGCGCGATATAAATTTTTATCAATCAATCAATCAATCATCCTCAATTACAGTCCTGCCAGTAAAAAGGAACTTGTGTGTCAGAAAAGAAGGCTCAGTACATTTGGGGCACAGCAAGTGTAATACTATAATAGTGTTTAAAGACAAAGGAAAGTCCTATTTCAGAGCATCACGACACACCTACTTTATTTGTGGCCAGACAGCCTATGTGAAACTGCCCTTAGACTGGGGTGGGATGTGCTATATATCATTTCTTTTACCACCCGTTTTCTTGGCCCCATCGAACTATCATCAAAATCTCCAACTAGCACTTATCAGACACAGACGAAGGCTCGATGCCTCTGGCATTGACCAGACTGAAACAGCTTGGGAGCAATATACAGATTTCAACAAAGGATTCTTTTTCTTCATAGGTCCCGTCCAGAATAGTAAACTTATCCGCAGGCTAACAAGGATTCTAGAAACAGTTGCTAATGAGACTGCATCAGCCCTGGGGAACTTGACCCAGGAACAGTCTGCTATGAGAATGGTCGTTCTTCAGAATCGTCTTGTTCTTGACGTCATCCTGGCGGATAGGGGCGGGGCCTGTAGGGTCATCGGTTCCAGCTGTTGCGTTTTCATTCCTAATAACGCACCGTCTGTATACAAAGCAATAACAAGACTCCACAAGATTGCCCAAAGCATACACCAAGACCCAGGCACGTGGACTTGGTCCAGTTGGCTCTGGGGAGTAATATCGGCATGGGGATGGAAAGTATTGACCGTCTGTGGATTAATACTACTGATGATATTCAGTTGTTGCCTATGTCTGCAGTGTGGCCCGGCCATTTGCGGCCTGTGTGCTACTGCATGTGTTCCACATCCCCATTTACAAAGCATTGAAAATGGTAAAATAATGCTGCAAGAACAGATTGACTGTCTCATGAGAATAGATGTGACATGAAGGGTCCACTAGGGGACAAGGAGGGAATGAGGAAATTAAAATATCATAAGGCCTATGTGTCCCCGTGTGTTCCCCGTCGCTCATGTGCACATGCATGTAACCTATGTATTTCCCCTCCATGGCCTGTCTATCATGATGCTTATGCTATAACGTGGCCTGCCATCATCCAGTCTCCCATGAGAGAAACGACAAATCTGCACTGAGGCCTACACGTTTTGCATCATGTTTTCCCGCATTTTCATGAAAGCCCATTTTTGTGGCTCAGCCAGAGCCGAAAAGAGGTTTCAGGCCTCAGAACGCTGAAAGCTGCAGCTGCGTATCCTTGGCCTTGCACACTTGGGCCTCAGCCAAAGGGGCCCTGTCCGAGGTGCCGAGACAGTATTGAGCACGGTTATCTGCTTACCCCTACTGAAACCACATTCCTGCCTGGAGAAGGAGGAATAAACACCACCCGTCTGCAAAGGAGAAAGCCTAGCCTTTCTGTCTCTTTTCATGTGATTGCAAAGCTCACGTTGGTGAAAAGCCCATAGCCCCCATGTAAGGCCTACGCAGTGAATGAAGAAATAGATGCCACATCGGCTCTTGGTGATGGGCAACCTATGTCACAAATCAGTCCTTGCTCCAGACTTTAGATATCAGATAATACAAGATGTGCTGGTCGTCCTGACACTGAAGGCCTCACTCCCAGACTCCCCGGTTGCACAGCAACCCTTCCCCACGTCAGTTACACGTCATGCTCGAGTTGAGCACAAGTAAGGCAAAGTTCCAGTAAAGTTCCAGCTGATCACGCAACCCCCTCCAGTCATCCACCTACCTATGACACTCACCTATTATCATCAAGTGGACGCCCACCTTCACGCCTACTTACACACCCACATGCTCTTATCTCATTCTCTCTTGCTCCGCCTGAAGCACTCCTGCTTACGTATAATATCAAATGTATATATACTGTACTCTGTGAATAAAGTTTGAGAATGTTCTGAGAAAACCCTTCCTGATCCCTTGTGGTGATGGAACTATTCTCCCTATAACTCGAGTTATTGGAATAAAGCCCTTTTGAACCTGATACCACAGACTCAGCCTCTTGCTTTATGCATGATCATATTGATATTATAGAAATTCTGAGCGCGTAATACTTTATTTACGACAGCCCGACTCAGCTTTCATATTAAGCACTTTGTGATATTTTTAATTTCCATTTGTTTCAGACAAAGTTACACGCCATTTGTAGGCTTCGTCTTAGCCTCTAAATCACCTGTCAGCAATTTTTATTGGGACAGAGATGTAGGTATATAAAAAAAAAATTTACCATTTTTCTATATAATTAAAATCATGATAGACGATAGAGAATTTTTTTTTTTTTTTTAAAATAAAAAAATAGAGTGTGGCCAAAAATTAGAAACAATCGATTTATACATTCGTATACTGGTCACATCCTCAAAAACATTTTTGTCATTTGGAATTTTGCTAAAATTGAATAAGGTATGAGTGACGAATGAGATTTGTTTCCCTTTCTTTGCCCATTATGTAGTATTCTCAGTGCAATGTTGGAAATTTTGAGGTTAATCTGTTTTTAATGAAGATGTGGTTAGATTCTCTATAGGGCATCGTTTGTTATCTGATGAAAGAGGAAAAAGAATACAATTTTTAACTGTGTAATTAAAACATGTATATGTATGTTACTTTTTCGCATTTTGCTCTTTTCTAATGCTCATATTATGTTTTATGTTTAGGGATTATTGTTAAAGTTATTCTGTGGAGGATTTTAATTCTGTCAGTCCTGAAGAAGGTGGCCTTTATCATTATACACCACCGAAACGTGTCGACGCATAGATTGTTGGTGGAATTTGTTGTGGAACAGAACCCCAATTAGGGTGTATTGTCACCAGACTGTCTCTGTTTACTGTTATTACAAATCCACACATTCAAGACATAACTCTGATGTCTGTCATTGTTCCTCCCATTACGCAATTATATGTATGTCCTATTGTCTTTTTTTATTTGTTCTGAGAGTTATACTTTATATCTGTGTTTGTCTTTTGATATAACGTACATATATATTTTTTATCTTATTGTCATAAGTGAGGTTTGTCTCTTAGTCACTTGTTTTTGACTATTTTATTTCATGCATTGTGATCCTGTGATAGCTCTTTTTAATTTGTCAATACATTTCAATCAATGCTTTTTTACCAATGAAAGAGTTTCTTTACTGATAATTTTCCAACATTACACGTTAGGCGGTCCCAACCTTGTCTGAAAGTGTATGAGTGGGTGAATGATATAAGGTCTGTTTATGTAACATAAGTCTCTATCCTAGCACAAAGAGAAAATTCGTTTTAACCTAACAGTTATTGGTGCTCTATCTCTTTGTACTTAATTGAGCCCCTCTCCTTGTTTTGCAAGATAAGAGTTAAGAAAACATTTCAGCTTTATGGGAACCTCATATGAAGTAGTCTTATTATTGAGGGTCACCTTAAACAGACATGGGTGGAAAAGTCCATAACGTGCTCCAAGAGAGCGAAGTTGTGGTCTCAATTCCAAAAAGTCTTTGCGTCTGTCAGCTGTAGGTTTTGAGTAATCCTGAGAGAAGAATAAGGGATTGCCATTCCATGTAAGTCGATTAATTGCTCTTGCAGCAGAAAGAACCTTGAGCAAGTCAGTATATTCTAGAAAGTATAAAATAACTCCTCTCGGTTTCTTCGTGGAGAATGAAGCCGCAGCTGATGCAGGACCCAAACGATGAGCACGTTGAATGTTGAGCTGAAGATCTTGAGGCAAATTAAGGACCTTAGGGAGAAAGTATTTGAAGAAAGTAATAGGGTCAGAACCTTCTGAACCTTCTGATAGTCCATAAATGTGAATATTATTTTGCCTATTTCTGTTTTCCAAGTTTTTCACTTGCTATTGGAGCGTCGACACTTGAGCGTGAAGGGCATCCATTTTACTGCAAGTAGACGAGAAAGATTTGATGCTCTGTTCCACTGTGGTAATTCTGTCCTCCAAATTAGACCATCTATCCGTTAGAATTTGAAGCTTAGAGTTAGTCTCCTCAACAAAAGGGCGGAGAGCTCTAATTTCTTCTAACAAGAGATCCATAGAGACTGAAGACGATTGTTTGGGTGGTGAAGGAGGATCTTACTTTAGCCGCTTACTTGGCGCTTTACTCGTACCAGAGGAAGCTAAAATGGTGGAGACCACAGCAGGAATTCGATGATTCTTCCATTGAAGAGCAGTATGAACGAAGTTTAGCAAGAAGTGGAAACTTGCAATCGAAAGACGTTGTACTGAATGAGTGTTTAAAAGATTTGCCCATGCAAACAGATTTGAAGTAAAGTTAAAGCCGGTTCACAGAAGTAAGGGCAGTATCCGCAGAAAGAGCGCATTGTAAGAAGGTCCCAGGATTCAAAGCATCACTCAATATGACAATATGAGAGGGCAGAAAGTGTTATCACATTTATCTCATGCAGGAAAAACTGACTAAATGATGATATTTTCAAAGTTAATGAAAAATTATGAAAAAGCCCAAAAGAAAAGAAAAAGTAGCATGCATTTGAGGAGAAACATTCTCTTTAGTGTCATCAAAAATTGAAACACGCATCTGAAAAATAACATTCTCTTCAGAAATGTTGTAGAGAGAGGTTCCTGACAGAAATTAGAGGGAGGAAGGCAGTTTCCTGTCAATTCCTGTTCATTTATAGCAATATTTAATGAGCCATGGCTTGGCAAACAGAGAAACGAGCATCAAAGTGAGACACGCACTGAAATACCTCAGAAGTGCGAGTCAAGAGGGCGGCCGCATCCGAGATGAGGCTGCAGCGTAACGAGAGATGAGAAAAGAACTGCTTTCAGTCAGCGGTTCCATATCAAAGGGTGTTCATCCTGAGAGGGGAAACTTCCGACGCCCAAGCATACAAACTGAGGTCCGTGCAGGCGATATGAAATGCGACAGGTTCGGTTCCCTCGCCGTCACCTCGGGAGCATCAAGGATCCGCTGCCATTCCCGTTAGACGCTAGCTACGCGACCCCCCCAGCAAAAACATTTTTAGAAGCAAAAATCCATTTAGGTGCAAAAACGAATTGGGGCAAAATTACATTTAGGTGCAAAAGCAAGGTTTGGTGCAGTGCCACCATTGGTGCGCCATCAACTGCTGTGTGGAAACACCTTTAACACAACTGTTCCTCCATTGCTGTGCATGTAACTTTTGACTCACCATCCATGCACAACAATAAGAGGTACTCTTTAGGTAGGAAGGCTAACACAACTGACAGCAAATAGCTAAAGGGGGCTAACTCAACGAAACCAATGGTAGAATGGGGCTGATCCAAAAGGTCCTCTGCATATTTTGGGTGTGGATGACATGATCTCTCGCTCACAATATAACTCTCTGTAGGTAGACCAAGGGGCATATTAACAACAACCGGCGATAATTATCTCTAAGCGCACTTAGCGCTAGGATAATTATCGCCGGCTAGCGTGAATTTTTATCGCTGAGATAGCGTGCTATTAGCAACGCTTATCTCAATAGCGATAAAAATCCTCACGCTAACAAGCTAACGTGAGATTATCGCTGGAAACCCAGCGAGAATCTAACGTTACCTTGTTGATAGGGACAGGCAAACTTAGCCATGATATCCTCCTTCCATAGGATATCATGGCTAAGTCAGAAAAATACCAGACGTAAAAAAGCAGCGTTAACTGTGGTTTTTTAACAGGGTTAGCGACATTCTTCATAATAGGAGAAATGTCGCTTTGCGACATTTCTCCTATTATTTTACTCTGGCACGCCCCCTTTGCATCTCATTAGAGATGCAAGGGGAAGCGTAGAGTAAAAGTGTGCTAACATGCAAATTTGCATGTTAGCACCCTGTTGTTGATAGGGCGCTAGTTTTATCTCTCCTTTTTTGGCTTTTAAAGCCAAAAAAGCAGAGATAAAGCCCTTGTTGATATGCCCCTAATGACTTACTAGTGAACCAAGCTACCATAAAAAAAAGAACAAGGGTTAATAATCGAACCTGAAAAAAATTCAGTTCAGATGTGACAATAGAAAAAAAACACCACTTAAAATGTCACAAAATATGAAAAAGTCAAGGTATCTAAAAGGGCTATAAAACAAGCAATTTGTTTATGAAGATTAAAATTTGTTTTCCCCAATAAAAGACTACAAAAATGTTTTAAGTACCTGGAAAAATACACCAAATTATTATTTCCGTAATAAAATAGCAATGAGGATTTGCCTAACAAAAACCAAGTCACAACAAAATATAAGTAACACGCCAGAGCTACGTTAAAAAAACGCGAATGAAAATGACACATAAGCAGTAATGCAGCCAAAAAGTTCACCCTACCAACTGTCGAACACTATCCCAGTTGCAGGTCAGCTCTGTTCAGCCTCCATCACCCACCTCAACGATAATCTCAATATTTACAAATTCGCTCTGATAACTCATGAATCTCGCACCCATCTTAACTTGAGTTTGAATTTGCCAGAACAATATTAGAGGAGTTTGCGGGTCACTTTTTAAATTGTTCAGCTGGGCCTATCAATATTACACCAGCAGTGGTTCATTGTGTTCTATGAATCTGCGTGAAAAAACAGCTGATCCGTGAACATTGTCGAAGATGAATGGAAAACCTTTATTAATTTATATCCGGTGATGCATTTCAGAAGGTATGTCAGATTTTTCCATTTGTGTTTGCTAACAGAGGGTCATCTGAAGACTTTATAAGGTCTTCTATCTCTAGGGGTAACTAAAATACATTTCAATTCAAACAAAGGGGATCTCCACATTGCTTAATGATCAAAGAAACTATGAAACTGTAGGCTGTTTTTTAATGCTGAGGCAGAATGCGCCTTATGCCAGACAAAAATACTGACCATGTGTTCAATGATGCAGCAGCAATGTGCTTATTTAGCTTGGAGTTATTTTCAAACTTAAAGGTAAACAAGTTGAGCAAATAAAGAGCAATTGAAGTTGGCAGTGGTTTAGCAGATACAGTGACCATGAAAAATCAAGCTGAATGCATTGCTTAGGCTTCCTGGACACTGAGAATTAGAAACAGCCCACATGCATTCTGTTCTGATTTAGCAAATGTTGTGTCTTTCTGTGCAAAAATAAAGTATTTTTAGTGACACATATAAGTTGTTTTTCTATATGAGTGTAAAGTTTAGGAAAGGTCTCAGCACTATGTGGTCGCAAGAAACTGATTGGCCTGGCTCCCATATGTTTGATAGGTACCTTTACAGAACATATGCAACTCCACATGATCAAATAGATAGTTCTTACTGAGAAATTGTATGTTAAAACCAGGGACTTATCACATACATAGTTTTGCATCCGTGGTATTTGAAATGGTGAGTGCACTGGATGCATCACACAAATATATATCAGTATTTGCAGGCCTGGCTTTAGTGCTGGTGGCGCCCAGTGCGACAATGTTTGTTGCACCCCCCCAAAGACCACCTCTGCCACGGATTCACTCACTACCTCCTTTTAACAGTGCCCCTCAAGTCCACATAACCACTCTCTTTCAGATGCATTTAATTAGTTTTATAGCACCACTCAGTAGCGGTTCACATAGGGCCTGCTGCAGGGTGGTGGGGGGGAGGGGAGTGGCAGTGGGGGGCGGGGGAGGGTAGGTTGGTGGGTAGCAAACACGGACATAGGACTGAATTGAGAAAAGTAAATATTATGTTCCTCCGTTCCGTCGTATGTCTGTGTTTGCTACCCTCCACCCTACCTCTCCCCACCCCACCTGCCTGCAGCACACCCTATGTGAGCCATTACTGGCACCACTCATACCAGAAGAGGGTGTCAAAGCACTTTACAACACACACACACCACACAGAGGCAATCAATCATAGGTGTGTAAGTCAGTGTATAGGAAATGTTATGTAAGACAGAGGACTACAAGGTGCAGTAGTTACGTCATCCATACTGGTAGACAGTATAGTTTAATAGTGCTTGGTCTGGGTAAGCACAAACACAGGTTTTAAAACTTAACACCGTGGTTAGGATTCTATTTAATAATCAGAATTGATTTCTATCCAAATGAACCCTTTTTCCAACATTAGAATAATGAAAGACTGGGGAAAAAATCATAACGCTCTACTCTATGCTGTGTAGCTTGCATGCAACTGTTTGATGACGGTTAATAGCTCATGGCCGAGGAACACAACGGCATGTGCTTTTTGAACTATTATATACTTGCAAACACAATGTCCCCATCCCCCGGTGTGTGGAGGCAACAGGTGAATGACTCAATAGCAGAAAAAGGCATGAAGTGCATGAAGTGGCTACACTTGTCGCCCCAAGATGTACGGCGGGTCGATGTAACAAAAAGTGGAATACTCGTTGATGGCCACCTCATTACCGACATAGTGAAGTGAACTGCCAGTTGACATCCACCACATTACAAATGTATTGATGTGGACGTCATCCATGGGGTGAGAGGGACGAAGGTTCCCCCAATAAGAAAATGTATTTGGGTTCTGACACCGAGTCTCCCCTTTCCAGCACTGCCTCTCTCAAACAGGGTCATGGTTGAGGATCATGGATGGCCCGTGATCCACAGGCAGGAATTACCAATTAAAACTAGACTCTGGCACTGGTAGTACCTTTCGACCCTTCCCCAAGAGGGGAATATTAATTACTTTAAAATGTTCCCTTCTCTGGGGAGGATCGGACCCTTTAGAAGGGTACAATTGCTCCCTCACAGGAAAGGGAAGGTTTCAGCTGCAGTTCCTCCGCTATGGCGGAGGAGCGTCGCGCCCCCCCCTTGCCAGCAAGGTTAAAAAGAAGAACAAAAAATGTATCATTGTTTTTGTTTGCAGGCCGAGCCTTGGGGGCAGAGCTAGGAAGGTGATAGGCATTGAAGGGAGTGATGGGCACTGCTAGCAGTGCGCATGACGGTTTGGCCGGATGTCTAAGGCCAGCCAAAACGTAATGCACACTGAAGCTCTCTTCAACCCCAGCTGCATTGCCGGGTTGGAGACAGCAAAGCACAGTCTCACTGTGAGTGCAAGTCCTCGGCACTCAAGGCAAGACTGAAGCTGCTCTCATGCATGAGAGCAGCTTCAGAATTGGCCGCAGGGGAGGCTGGGAGCCTCTGCCTGCAGTGGAGCCATGAGAGCAGCAAAAGACCAGTGATGTGGCGGGCTGCAGTTAATGTTCTTTTATTTTCTCTTTTTTTTGTTGTAGTTGTTGTCTCTCCCCTCCCCCCCCACCCTGCCCCTCTCATCCGATACTGGCCGCTACTGGAAAATTTACTGGGCAATGGAATCGATCAATAGTTTGAGTGGGCTGACAGCTTGCCCTGTGCTGTGGTGGGCAGAAGCAAAATGTGATTTGCACATTAGCAGAACAGTGGGTAAACTGGTCTGACCCATTGTCCCAGGATGTATGCTTTGGTGGGTGAAAGCAAAACACAAGGCCCATCGTCAGAGACACGTAGTGATTAAGAATTACGTGGATGGCCCCATTTCAATGAGGTTGTACTTGTAATTATGATTCCCCTAGTTCCCCATTGTCGCCTACTTCATCAAAGAAAGGACGCCGTCTAATTGCCACCCCTCGCTGCCCCATGTGGGTGCAGTTGCTTACTTCTCACTATCCTAAACACACCGACTCAGGTGTCTACACTGCCCCAGTCAGATAGCTCCCAGCCTGCCTCCCGACACATGATCAGGGCGGAGCTTGAGTCAGCCGGATTCTATGAAGGAGCCTAGTTTTGGTCCCACCATGTTAGAAGTGGGCCTCGGGGCATAATGGACAATTCCATGTAATAAGGATCTTAGTTTTATTAAAAGCCATATCCATCTGTAAGTTTTAACTCTATCCTGGGAATCCACAAATAAAGATTGCTTAGGCCATTCCAGAGGTAGTTTTAATCTCACCTTTATAATTTTGTTCTGCTTAGTAGATTCTTGTATGTGTGTTTGTATTGTCTCCCCCATACCTGTTTGCTCCATCCCAGGCATTGGTCTGCGGGGGGATGTTGTAGTAGCCCTATGATGAAGCATGCCACTACTTGTGAATGAGGACAATTTTAAAACACATTGCATCTTTCCTGTGTGATATTCGTACCCTTTTAGACTATGCATATTTCCTCCTTTTTCTTTCAGATTGTGAAGTATTTCATAATTAGGGAGGATGGAAAGGAGATGTACCTCTCTCCCCTTTTTTGTGTGTTGGAACAATGGCTGACACACTGCCTAGTCTGTGGTGGGTGGAAACAAAATGTGAATGGCAGAATAGCAGAACAGTGGGTGAAATGGGCTCAGTCATTGCTCTATGATGTATGCTGTGGTAGGCATAAGCAACATGTGAATTATACAATAAATGATCAATAGCTAAAGTGGGCTGACACATTGCCCTATGCTGTGATGGGCTGAAGGAAAATGTGAATGGCACAATAGCTGAATATTGTTTGGATTGGTCTCACCCATCATCCTATGAAGGGAAGTGGGCCTAAGCAAATTGTGAATGAAACAAAAAAAAATATCAATGGCCAAAGTGGGCTGATAGATTACCCAATCCTGCAGTGGCCAGAAGCAAAAGGTGAATGGCACGATAGCAGACAAATGTGTGAACTAGCCTCACCTGTTGATGCATGTAGTGATGGATGTAACCAAAATGTGAATGATGCAATATATGATAAATGGCTGAAGTGTACTGACACATTGCCCTATACTCTGGGGGTGGAATCCGGGGGGCACAAGCATCTTTGCAACTAATTTGAACAATTTTAAGAGTCATAGTGGATCAGAATGCAACCTTTCTCTTGAAAATTAAGGATGTAGGTTGCAAATTGCAACGCTGAGTCTATCACTACGATAGGGGTCTGCTGGAGTTAGTAGAGCACCAAGTATGTGGTTACTTTTAAATAAAGTAAATGTTTTTTTTAATACAGCCCCCTTTATCGTTATAGGAAACATCCCTGCATTAAAAAAAGTTTAAATAAGTGTTGACATTAGGTGGGGGTGTGGCCAGGTGCCCGAGGAGTATGGAGGCATCTCCGTAGGGCTCTCGGTACCGGAACGGAGAAGTCCTGCCTCATGAAACCCAGAGTGAAGCGGTTTGCGGGATAACATCGCTGAACCGATGTAGCTCCTGATGCGAAGATGCCCGCAATCATTTAGAGCGGAAATCATCCATATTTTGCAGGTAAAGTGCTCCTGAGCAGCCGCCATTTTGGAACCTAAGCTCGAGCGCTTTTCTGCCTTACCGCCTCCAAATTGGGCAGCTTCACTATGCCTCATAGCTCATCTCACGGTCCAGGACTCTAATGCCCATATAAACAATGAATTTACTGTGACAGCTATCCCTTACTGTTTCATCAACACACAGCTGTTGAAATGTCCCTGTAATGGTCGCCATTTTGAATTCTTTTTTTCCTCACAACGCTGACACGATGCATTTTCCAGGACTCGCATGACTTGCACTTCCTTCTCACTTCCTTTCGCTTATTTGTTTAACTGAAAAGCTGGTCATTTTTTAATTACTTATTCCTTGGCTCTGACTGTTGGCTTCTGTGAAGAATTTACGAAGAGAAGATATAGGTGGTCTGAGGAAGTATAATTCAAAAGTTATAGGTTTGCGGAGAACCTTACCCTTTGAAACAGTGAACACTTGATAGCTTTTTCAAGATAGATCAATATATTTTCTTACATATCTCTTATTTTAAGCACTGTGCATCCCAAGTCTCTCTTTTTTTTTTTGGGTCCCCATCTCTTGGGTTGTATTTTCTGGCACCACCTCCAGACCTTTCTTTTGTGCTCATTTTTTCAGCACATGGGTAGAACGAAAGGCTCTCTTCACAGCGCATCTACACCACAGCGCTCCTTTATTAAAAACTCCACACTTTTCTCACAGCTATCTAAATTGGAGGATTCACAATTATTCGAGGTGGATAATGCAAACTCAACAATGAATTCTACACCTGTTGCATCAGGAAAATCAAACGTGAAAAGGTTAAAAAAAGACCCTCCTTCGCCCCCTAAGCCAGCTTCCCCAGTCTCAATGGAAATGTTGCTGCAATAGATAAGAGCCCTTAGACCTTTCATGGAGGAGACAAATTCCAAATTGCAAACATAATGTTTCTTCCCTCAGTGATACTACTAAGAGTGTTCCTTTTTTGCACTCTCAAGTCACAACCCTCCAGAAGCAGGTCGAGGACCTTGAAAATCATATCAGGAGAAACAACCTATGTATTTATGGTCTGGGAGAGGGGGCTGAAGGCACATAATCCATTGCGTTTTTCAAATCTTTCCTCCCTAGAATCTTACACATGTCAGAAGATACTACGTTGAACATACAACACGCCCACAGACTGGGGCAAGCCTCCACTACTGCTTCATCTTCACGGAGACCAAGAGGAGTCATCCGTTTTTTTCTAGAATATACAGACTTCCTAAAGGTACTGACAGCAGCCAAAGCTATTCAACGCATCACGTGGTCAGGTTCCACATTGTTCTTCGGGCAAGACTACTCTAAAGCTACAGCTGTCAGACGTAAAGCCTTTCTCAACTTAAGACCAGATCTACGCTCCATGAGTGCCAGATATGGCCTTTTTCACCCATGTCTTTTCAAGGTCACCTATAACAACAGAACTACGACTTACGAAGATCCAGTTCGTCTGCAGAGTTTCATCAATTCGCATAAGATGGATTCCATGACCTCTTCAGGATGTTCTTCATCGCATATTACATGAATTATTGACCCATATATCTAAGTTGTTGATATCCTTTTAACAGTAGATCTTATGAAATTAGTTTCAGGTAGTTGTTGATAGCCTATCCTCAATAGTATTATAGTTTACTTGTTCCCTTTTACGCTGTGCGGATGGCTTTGAATTCACATTGTCATGTTGGTATTGTTTCTAAGTCATGTTTTTATTGTTTCTAATTTCTTAGTTCCTTCTACGCACTAAGTTATATTTCTTGTTCTTGCTTCACAGCTATGTTTAATCGTCAAAAGGTCTTCCCCAGGTCCTGCTGAACCCTTCCTCGACACATGTCTGCTCCATGTGGTTCCACACACCTCCCCACCCACATCTTCATTTTGTAGGTATGTTTTTTGTTTTGTTCTTTGTTATCTGTGTCTTACTGTCTATGGTCTCTCAATATGTTTCGAATTCTACAATCAGTTGTTTATTTGGTGTCTTTACTACCCTTATTTTCTCGTATATGCCCGATATTATTTTTATATCTGCTATTGCAGTCTCAAATGTTATTACTTTTTAATTTTTCCTTTTCTTACCTACTGTACTTATCTTTTCTTTTATTGATAGGTTATGTTCACTTCTCTGGTTCTGTCTTAATTGTTGGCCTTTGCTCTCTGATTTATACGTTCTTATTTACTCTGGTATTAGGTCAAGCTTTATTCTCTTTCTTTTCTCCTTCCACATTTTAAATTGCTTTTACAATGAATTAGACCGGTTTCACACTTCTAGATCAATTTATTTCTAACAATTTATGTAATTAAAACTGATTACTTGGAACGTTAGGAGATTGCATTCTCCCATCAAGAGGCAAAGAGTCCTGACCCACCTAGCCAAATTAGATGTAGATTGCAAGAGACTCACCTCTCGGATGCTGAATCATTAAAATTAAAAAAGGTTGGGTGGGGGAAGTTTCCTCCTCCCCAGGTGATGGCAAATGCAATGGTGTAATGATACTATGTCTCAAATCCCTTTCGCTCACACTTATATCTCAAGAATCAGATGTTGCTGGCAGGTGGCTGAATGTTAAATTGTCTTTGAAGGGTGTTCCAGTCTCTCTTCTGAACATCTATGCTCCCACTTGTGGGAATTCCTCTTTCTGGCCTTCATTGGCCAAGCAAATTACTCACTGCATAGAGGATAACTTTATTCTAGCTGGTGACTGTAATCAAACTTTTGGCCCTTTTATTGATAGAAATTCTAGAGTCCTCTTTGTTCCCAATAAACCCCATAAATCTTTTGTTCATACTATCACTCGGCATAAACTCCTTGATGCTTGGAGTTTCTGAAATCCGACCAGTAGAGAGTACACTTTTTATTCCTCTTCCCATCAATCTCAATCAAGAATCGATTACATATGTGTCTCCCATACTATTTCGCAGACTCTTACAAATGCAGAGATTGGACCCATTTTATTGTCAGATCATGCCCCCGTCTCCATTGGTCTTGACATCCTACCCAAAGTTACAGGTCCTAGATGATGGCGTTTTAATAATGCCCTCCTTTTAGATCCAAAATTTACTGTCTCCTTTACTGCCGTTTTTGATGAGTTTTTTTGGATGAATCAATCTCAATCCATGCCCTTCTCCACTTAAAGAGATGCATCCAAAGCCACAGCGAGGGATTTCATAATTGGCTTTGTTGCAAAGAAACAAAAGAATGCCTGCAAATTAATTAAGGAGCTCCTTCAGGACATTAAGAGACTGGAGCACTCTTATTATACTTCATACTTGAAGGATTGTTTAACAGCTCTCATTAATGCCAAAATGCAATTTAATAAGAAATCAACGGAAGATGCTTCACTATACTTGTTAAAATCTAGCGCAAAATTTTATGGGGGGAAAAATAAAGCTGGGAAGATATTGGCCAACTATTTAAAAGTTAGACATAATAAATTGAATATTGAATCTATCTATGAGACACAATCAGATTTAAAATTTAAAGACGCTGATATTTTGAATGAATTCTCTCTCTTTTATAAATCACTATATGCTTCCTAAACACATCCCACTGACCATTCCCTCTTTGATTTTTTCTCCAATATCCAAAAACCTCATCATTCTCTCCCAGATTTATCATCCCTGGAGTTAGATCTTACACAGAAAGAACTAGTAAATGCTCTTTGACTCCTTAAAAAAGATAAAGCCCCGGGACCAGATGGTTTCACTGTCAAATTTTATCTCCACTTCTCTAAATTTGTAATGCCCAAGCTGTACTCCCTAATAAACTCCTTTAACTCTTTAGGCGGCTCCTCAGGTTCCTTCTCAGAAGCTCATATTTGCCTCATTCCCAAAGAAGGTAAAGATTCTAAGTACTATAAGAATTATAGACCTATATCCTTGGTTAACATCGACTACAAAATCTTCTCCAAAGCATTAGCCACACGATTAGATTCCTACCTACCAGATTTGTTGGGAAAAGAGCAATCTGGATTCGTCAAAGGTCAATTCATAACTGATAATAAACGACTCCTTTTTAACATTTTATCTAAATCTTCCCATCTAAAACAATCCCTTGTAGCGATAGCACTAGATGTCAAAAAGGCGTTTGATAGAGTTGAGTGGACTTATTTATTTTATACTCTCAATTGGTTTGCTTTTGGCCCTAAATTTACATCCTTAATTTTTCTTCTTTATTCTAACCCTCGTGCGGCTGTCTGTGCCAATGGTCTAATTTCCCCATTCTTTGATTTAGGAAGAGGTGTGCATCAAGGCTGCCCTCTTTCCCCCTTCCTTTTAAATTTGGCTTTGGAACCTTTTCTCTCTAAATTACGTCAAAACCCAAATATATATGGTTTTCAAACACTAAATTCCCACATTAAACTTGCTGCTTATGCTGCTGATATTTTGCTTTTTATGTGAAAATCAAGTGACTCAATCCTTGCCTTATTGGCGGAAGTACAAGCATACTCCAATATCTCCGGTTATAAATTGAATAATGATAAATGTGAGATTTTACCCTTAACTAAGTACACTTTTAAATCAGATTTTAGTGCTTCCAACTTCACATGGAGTCCTAATCATATTAAGTGTCTAGGATTACATGTTACTTCCTCAATTTCGGACACAGTATCTTTATGCATGAACAAACGTACACCAAAGATTTCAGATCTAACCACTAAATGGCACCCCCTTTATTTATCCTGGTGGGGCCGTTTGGACACTATAAAGATGATTTTGTCGCCTATAATTGTATACACTATTTCTAACATCCCGGTCCCTATTCCTACAAAAAAATGTAAGAAGATTAATTCCGTCCTTTCTTCTTTCCTGTGGAATAACAAGAAATCACGAATGTCTTTACCTAGACTAATTAACCCTAAAACAGAAGGTGGAGTTAACTTTCCCGATTTCCCAGCGTATCAAAAAGCATTCCTTTTACGTCAGGCTTCTCTTTGGTTGCGTGATCCCACAGAAGACTATCCTTTATAGACTACAATTGAGCGACTTTTTTTGTACCCCTTCTCCTTTGATGAATATCTTTCCACAGGCCTTATCCACTCCCATAATCAAAATGACCTCTAAACTCCTGGTATCCGCATCTCTCACTGCCCACAGCACCATAGATACCTTCATCAACTCAAAAATTTGGAATAACAAAAACCTACTTATTCGAAATAAACCATTCTATTGGAAGAATTGGCGTCAGAGAGGATTAATATGGGTCCATCAGTTACTCTCACAATCAGATTTCATACCTTTTTCCTCACTTAGTCAATCATTCAATCTGCCTGCCTCATTTACACATAAATACAATTTACTTAAGAAAGCTGTGATGGACACATACATCCAATTATCTACTACACCTATTGTTCCCGTCACTTCAGATCCTCATTCACAACTTCATACCTTGTTAAAAACTACACCCAAAGCTTCCATCTTATACAGGTATTTACATGGCAACGATACTGTTAGGCAGAAATCCAAAATAGAAGCGGCATGGGAACGAGATTATGCGTTATCTTGGCCAGTGTCTCTATGGTACAGCTTATGGACCAAGATACGTAAATCATCTAGAGCAGCCAATACAATGCAAACGCTGTTTTTTGTTTACAACAGACTGTTATTAACACCGAATGCCTTAAGCAAAAAATGTACGACTGTACCAGATGCCTGTTGGACATGTTCCTCCCCAAACGCTGATTTATTTCATATGTTATTTTCTTGTCCTATTGTATATCATTTCTGGAAACAAGTACGGTCCCAAATTAACCTGATTTTTGGAACAAAATTTTCTTTTTCTTCTACTCATATTTTCTTAGGAAGTCTCTCATCTTGTTGGGAAAATGGTACGTTTAATGTTAAAATTATTGATTTGCTTTTAGCGGTAGCATTTCAGCAAATCACCGCAAATTGGAAAGACTTTAGAAAAATCTCTTTTAAGGCATGGTGGTATGCTGTTTGCCACAATCACAGGTTAGACACCTCCTTTGTATATCGCTTACATATGTCAACAAAACGCCTCAATTTGTGGTCTCCGGTTACAATATACCTCGGCGCAAGTGCCAGACGATCTTTCCAGCTACAACCAACTCAACAAAAAGTTCTAAAACCTCCTTGAACCCCCAACTGTTCCTAAAATATTTGCTATTCCAATGTGGTCCATGAGTTACTTTTGCTATTTTATTCTATCTATTTTTATTCTTGAGTCCGATTCATGTATCTTTACTGCAGCAAATTCTTTTGTAATGACATGCATCTAATAATGTGAACTGTGTATTGACACCCTTATTCTATCAATAAAAAAAATTCTGAACTGAAAAAAAAGTGTTGACATTAGTCCCTTCAACCTTCCCTTTAGCACATGGATTATTACCTTCTTTGAGGTATTGTAAAATTCCAATCTTTTGCAAATGGTTTTCAGTTGCAAAACTTTGATACATATGAGAGGAGACACCTACAACACACCTTCTCCAGATTCCGAATCTATATCCATTCAGAAAAACTTTTCAAGCTACTAAAATGGTACTAGTAAATATCAAAAATCCTTTTAGCGTTTGATAGCTCCAAATTGGAGTATATGCAATGATTAAAATGCTTAATACACCTGACTCCTAATCTTTCTGTAAGTGAAAATGCTTTTTAGGAGACTTAGGAGAGTCTGCCCCAGCATAATTTCTCCAGATTTCTAATGCAGTTAGGTTCTGATCGTCTGATGAATGGATCAACAAAGACATCATCAGGCACCCCTTCTTGCTGCCATGCAGTGGAAGGAGTTGAATTTACTGCAGTGCGTACACTAAAGGAGCATGAAAGAGCAGTATTTCTGAGTCTAAGCAGACTGCCTTAGGTGGTGTTAGTAGAGTTGTACCTGCCACCTGTGCAGTAAGGATTTTGAGCTAGATTGAAACATGAACAGGTTAGACTAGGCTTGTTTTCATAGGAATCTTTTGTAGGTAGAAGGCAGTTGATCAAGTTATGAGTGACACACATATGCCTACCTCAATCACTCCTAACACTCTCTGGTGGTATAAGTGTAGTGCTGGTTGCTTGTGTGGCTGTTTGTTGGTGGCATGTATGGCTGTTGGCTTGTGGTATGTGTATGTGTGGCTGTTGACTGATGGCTGGTTACTGGCAGTATATGTGGCTGTTGTTTGTGGTATGTGTGGCTGTTGACTGGAGCCATGTATGGCTGTTGGCTGATGGCATATGTGGTTGTTGGTTGGAGGTTTGATTGGTGTTTCAGTCATGTGGGTGTATAAATGGGATGCCCATTGAATGGGGCGGTTTGCTAAGGTGAATGTTGTGTTGTGTTATGATGGGCCCGCAGCTGATAGTGTAAATGGCTTTATGTGTGGGGTATGAAAACCATGTGAATGGACTGTAAAATGATTGATGTCTTGACATGTTTTTTTACAGCTCACAGGCAGGGTTCATTATTCTGATACTGAAATTATCAGTGATTTCTGTGTTTTGATTTACGTGAGATCATTTGTCAATAGCATTTGTTCTTTGAACGTTAAACTCACACCTATGCTTAATCCAAACATTATGAGTGCTCATAAACTTGAGAATTTAAATCTACTTCACATTTTTTCAGCTGTCTCTTGAATTGGTGAGTAGGCTGGGCAGCAACCTCCACTCTGCCAATGGAATTTGCAAAGTTTTGCAACTTAGCAATCCGCTTGGAGCTCAGCAAAAACTTTGCCTCAGCCGCGTGGCGGAGTTTACCGGTGCCCACCACTACCAGAAAGCAGCCTTGCTGTGTAACTTGCCTCACTGAGGCGTACAAATGAAGGTGAGCAGAGGACTGCAGAGCAGCTGTGAAAATGTGATATAGAATTCAATAAAGGCATTCCTTTACTCTGCCGCATAAATTCTGGGCAGTGTGGGGAGTGAACAAAACCTGGACATGAGCTCAGCTGTTCAGCGCCGCGAGAAGCCCGCTCGAGTCACAGGTCTGAAATTATTTAGGTTTCCACATAATCTGGGACTTAGGTCTAGAGCCTGCAGCCCCCTTTGGCAAATGGTTGGGAGGCACCCAAGGACTATGAATATCCATGAGTGTCAGATGCCCCTTTCCTAATTGTGCCAGGGGGTAATTTTCCATTACGGCACTGCAGATAATCATCAGTGCATGGAGGCTTTTTGCAAGGACCGTTTTAAAGGTAAATGCGTGATTGTGATTCCTGAGCTGTGTCAGCATTGCAATCTTACAGGCAGGTTTTAAGGACAGTCGGGTAACAGAGGCATACAAACTTCATATTAACCAACTCTAATCCTCTTTGTGAACTGCACGGCCACGCTGTGTGACTGACCCCATCTGGGACTATCTGTGATGAGGAGGGAGCCTCCAGAAGAGGTGTAGTCTTCCTCTTTCACCCGCCAACATGACCCCTCTCAAGTCCGATTCTCTTGTCTGCTGTCTGTCCAGTTTTCCGCTGTATAAATTAACCATAGAGTCTCCGGAAGGTTGCTCATTGGCCAATGGTGGACTCAGTTGATGCTTAGGCAAGGAGCATAGGAACACCAAAGGGCACACTCTCTCACCCACCCGCTATGAACCAGACAAGTGCCTTGTAGGAGGGCAGTGCAACGGACTGACTGTCCGCCCATCTGTCGGCTGCTTCTATCACTGCGGTGTACCGGTTAGAATGTTCCTTGTCTCACTCCTGGTCTCAGAAGCCAGTCACCAGACTCCTACCTCTGCAACCTTTTGACCTCTCTGCCAGTGGGGTAGACCAGTGGCTGGAAGAAAACCACCGACAGCTGGGTGCGACGGAATCCCAGCATCAGTAAGCGGAAACAAGACAATAAGCATTCTTTCAAATTTAGGCACTTTCTAGACTGCAGTGCACAAATACTACAGCACAACATATGCATTACTCTGCCTGTTTGCGGAACTCCGTGGAATTCAGAGGAGTTTTTCTGTCACTCCGAGGAAATTCCATGGAGTGAAACTCCGTGAACTCCACTCGGGCCTATTAGTGAGGTGCAGGAAAGAGTGCCTATTGAAGCCTATCCCACTGTGGAAAACAGGACAGGTTATGTCCTAATGTCTTAGTTTGTTTTATAACCTTCCCTGTCAGTGTGCAAGTCTTTCAGCAAAGGAAAAATGAACAATGAGAAAGTCATTTTAGGGCCTGCTCTAAAATAGGTTCTTACATTGATGCTAGTCTCAAGTACAGATATTGTTCTTCAGATATTTTCTCAACAACTGGACTAGAGGTGGCACTAGGGTACTGAAAGTTCAGCATCACCTAGAATGCCTGCGAATTGTACTCTGTGTTGGCTATAGTATTTTGGACCTATCTCAGCAGGGCCGGCTCTAGGGCGGTGCGATCGGTGCCACCTCACCAGGTGCTGACTTGGGGTAGCAGCGTCATTTTTGAAAGTATATCATAATGTTAAAAGCTCCTGCTGCAGCTTTCCTGGCCTCAAGCAATTCCCAGGCATCAATTAAAATGTCAAGATAACTCCGGTGATTAATCGTCTTCCTGGAAAAAGTCTGGAGGTTTGTCTAGTGGAAGTTTTGACTCATTTTAAGGTAGGGCAGAGAGTTAAAATGTCTGCTGCTAAGAACATGTACCATGCAGAGAACAAAGTGTATATAATGTAAATAGGTGAGTGGGTTATTTCTTCTGTAAGAGAGCTCCTTTTGCTACTTGTACTTTATAAGTCAAAATCCTAATATAGAACATTGAGCTATTAACTGTCAAGAGCTGCATGCAAACTTCTAGGTATATGTTAGAGCTATATGTTTTTTTGCCCTATCCTTCATTATCCTAACCTTTCCAAAAGGGTTCATTTGGGTAGAAAACAATTCTTATTATTAAAGAGAGACCCTAACAATGATGTTATATTTTAAAAACAGAATTTGTGCTTTTCCAGAATAAGGACTCTTAAACTAAATTGCCTATCAGTATCGATGACATGTCACTACTACACTACACCTCGTAGTCCTGTCTGATGTAACATTTCCTATGCACTGATTTAAAAACATATGATTGTCTTTGTGCAATGTGTATTTGATGTAAAGTGCTCTGACACCTTACACTGGTATGAGTGGTGCTATAAAACTAAATGAACCTAAGAGACAATGGTTATGAAAACTTGAGGGGTACTGTTAAAGGGTGCTAATGAGAGAATCCGTGGCAGAGGTGGTAACTGGGGGGGGGGGGCACCAACAAACATTGTTGCACAGGGCAGCACCAGTGTTAAAGCCGGCCCTGTATCTCAGCCAACTCTGAGGGGACAATGCCAAACCCGGGGAGCCTACAGAGGTGTGACCTCATGGGCTTCACTCAATTTTCTTACCAAAAATGTCCTGCAAACCTCAAACTTCACCTAAAATGACACATTGTCATTGTAGTTTTGTGAAGGAAAGTTCCTGAATCTGCAGGGATCCGTGAAATTCCAATCACTTAACAATCCCACACTTCTCCCAATAGAAACAGTACTCCAATTTTGTGGCAGGCCCAGCACCCATGAAAGGAAAGGCCCCAAAATGCAACACAGAGACATTTCATTTTTGCAATAACTAATTGACTTTCCCGATGTGGGTAGCTACGGGTATTTAGGCACAGGATCGCCTGTCACACATGGAAAGCAACTAAAACCAGACATTTGACTTCCGGGTGGTGTGATTTACATGAACCACACTCAGTTTTCCAACTCAAAATGTCCTGCACGCCTCAAATTTTGGCTAAAATCACACAGGTTCCTTACATATCCACACAATTCTTATCACAGAGTGTTCCCATATTCTCCTGATAAAAATTTTAAACCACTATTTGGGTGGGTCTATCACCTATGACAGGAAGTGACAAAACCAGGTACCCTGTGAAGATCACATTGATTTCATATCATCACAGCTTTCATCTGTTATTTACCGTCACTCTCAGCACCTGGAAGAGCTTGTGCCCCATCAGAGGGACACTTTTTTTTAATGGCCCTTGAGAGCAGTGGAGTTTTCGCAGTATTTAAGTAGATATGCATCAGAAGGGCAATCTGGGGACTCTCTTTCCTTGTGTATATATGCACCAGTAGGGAAGTGAAGGGATTTAGAAGTATCTTTATGATCTTGATTAACATGATGATGTGAGAAGTTGGCCTGATATGTTGACCACTAATTAAAGTGGGCACCTTGTACCAGTCCAAACAACCCTTATTGATGATTAGGTTAAAGACAACCTTTATTGAAAGCTATCCTAGTGGTAGCTATGGAGAGCAGCCTTCAGGCTAAGTCTCGAAGGAATGTAAAGCAGCTTTTTTTTACCAGATTATAAACTCCTGAATGACCAAATGAAATGAGCACCACACAAGGAATATATAAAATATATGTATTTATTACTAAACACTCTCTACTAACCTCTTTATGAGATTAGAGAACAAAGCACACAATATATAATCACTAGAACGACAGTAAATAGCACAATACACAGCGGGCTCCTGGGGGAGACCAAACCATATACTAAGAAAGTGGTATAACAACCACGACTTGACTAGACACAGTGCCTAGAGCACGTAGAATCGCTGGGACCCCAAGGAACCACCCAAGGTAGTGACACAGGGGACCCACGGAGGACGGGTGCAGTGTGAGAACACAGACGCGAGTTCCATACAACTCTATGGGAAAGTCGCGGTTGGAATTTTAAAGATTAAGGACACTTCGGAGAGGACTTCAAGCAAACCCTTTGGAACATAGAAGGTTCTAAGGACAGCACCCTTGTGAGTACTGAGGTACCCGTGTTACCTATCCCAGGGGAGCCGGTGCATAGGGGTCAAGTGGTGTCAGAAACGCTCATTAATTTCAATGGCATGCTGCGAAGAAGTGCTGCTGCCGGGAAGATGAAAAGTGTCCGGTGTGATCCAAGCCTGGATCGGAGCTGAGAAGAACCTGAAAGCAGAGGGGACAGAGTCTGGGTCACTTCACAGTGATCAGGGGCACGATAGACGAATGCCCACCGATGTCGGGTGTTTCAGGTGAGAAGAGGTGAAGCTTGACTCTGCAGCCACGGGGACCAGGAGACGTTGCAGATGACCGAAGTCTGGAGGTGAGCTGTCCCACAAAGGATGTCGAGGGCTGGGGGGTCAGTACTGGATTGAACACCAACAAGCCTTGGCAACTGCAAGCCATGCAGTCAGAGGAAAGATGCTTCGGTGAGGACCAGCAAGGTCCTGGGGACTCCCCAAGCTATGGAGAGTCAGGGCACGCCTAGAGCAACCAGGAAAGCCCATGGAAAGTCAAAGTTACCTTCTTAGGGACCCACAGGTCGACTGACCAGAGATCGCGAAGGGACCTTGAGCTGAATCACAAAATACTAGCCCACAGAACACTCGTGGAGTGTAGGCCGGAAATCTTCAGTGGAATTACTGCTCGGGTCAGGACTATTATTAGCCCAAAGCACAGCCTCAGGGATCACCAAAAAGCATATGCTGCTGCAAATGTACACGGTTCACAGGGGTTCAGGTTGCACGGTCCCCACGAGGGATACGGGCCTCAGAATAGCTGAGAGAGCCGATCAACCTCAGAGACCACGGGAACCCACCTCCTGTGTTGCAGAAATCTTCGGAGTCCTGAGGAGCTTGGGAGATGCAAACCGGTCAGATGCGTTTCATGTGCCTTCCTTGCAGGGGAGTAACTCCTGTACTCCAAGGGAGATTCTTCAGTCATCCAGCAGTGTGCAGATCATCAAAGTACTTGGTTTCTGTAGCAAAGTTTAGTCCAGGTAAATTCTAAAGTCCTGTAGTCAAGAGTTCCTACTTTATACCCAAGGAAGGGGTAGGGCAAACTCTGGGAACCCACCTATGGGAGGGTCAGGACAGAGGGGTGGCTACACCCGTGTCCTTTGTCCAGTTTCACACCAGAGCAGGAGTAAATGGCTCCTGCAACCGGTTTGAGCTGGACTATGCACAGGGACACCAAATGCGCCCCCAGTGCAGACATCAAAGCACTCTCAGAGTGCACCCACCCATCCCCAATACACTAAAGCCTGTCTGGGAGGTGGTCACAGGAAACCTATTGTCAAGCCTTCCCCTGCTGGAGTTTCGTCCAGCAGCAGGAGAGCAGACTTGTGTCTGTGGCTGGCAGCATCCATCTTGTGATGCCAGGGTCTAGAAAGCTGGTACCGGGTGTACCGTGTGTTGTCATATTTCTCCTTCTAGGAGGGTGGAATCATACCTCCCTGTGCCAGTTACTGACGGGGAGGTATGATTCCAAGGTGTTTGACACCAAACACGACATGTTTCCATGCAGCCGTTTTAAAGTTAGCATTTACCCTGAGGTTATAATGCACTTAAGAGTATATGGTTGGCTGCATCACAACCCCAGAATATAGGTTCCGAAGGCTGCAGAGGGGCTCTGCTCATGCAGGTGCACCCTCTCACATAAAACCCAGCACCCTACCTTCAGGATTGATAAGGCCTGCCATAGGGGTGACTGATATCTAAGTAAGGGGTGCATGCACCACCTTACACAGGCTGCTGTACCAGACCTGTGGTGTCATTTTGAATGGGCTCCCAGGGGTGGCATAATACATGCTACAGCCCCTGAGAGGCCTCTGGGGTACCTATGCCCTGGGTACATAGTATACCATATGCTAGGGACTTACGAGGGTAACCCAGAATCCAATCTGGAGTGTACCTAAAGTACATGTAATCAATTTAGGGAGAAAGCAGATAGACTGGCGTCCTGATTAGCAGGATCCCAGTCAGACTAAGTCGAAAACCAGAAAAACACCAGGAAAAAAGTGGGGGTAACCATGCATTCAGATTCCACCTTCCTACAGATGATGTAAAAGAGTTTATGCAGAGCCATGACGTTTTCTTATTCGAGAAACTTAGGTTACCACAAAAATTACTTTGCCTTTGTACAACTTCATCTCCTGAGAGGTTTTCATAGCTAGGCGCACATTAATGGAAGGTCAGCTGGTGGGTGTGAGTAAGCTAATTTTGCAAGTAGGTGACTTAATTTAGTAGCAAACAATGTGGTGTCATGCATGGATGTGTTTCTAATTCTGGAGTGAGGCTGAAATAAGCCCTAGAAAATATTAGAATTTCAGTCATACTTTTATTCGCTGTGCATGTTGCACCAGTTAGGGTAAGGAATGTGTAAACACAGGCTCTGTTTACCAATGTTACTAGATCAAGATTTGCATAAAAGCGCATGAGTGATTGCATGGAAATGACCACATGCAAAACATGGGTACCCCCTTGATGAAAAAATACAGTAAAGCACTACATTACATAATTTTGGAGCCGCTTTCCAGCGCAAAACATTTTCTTCACTGCCTAGTAAATATCAACCTCAGGATTTTGCATCGGTTTGCATTATCTTATCACGCTAACCAGGCAGGTCAATGTTGATAAATACTTGTCCATCATCTTCCTATTTGTGTTACAGAACTGAGCCAGCTGCTCTCTCAGAGGCATCTATTTCCACAATATTCTACTTTGAAGTATCAGGATGATATAACATGGTTTATTCTGAACCCAGGATACTCAACATCCTCTTTCTCAGACTCACAGGCTGCTCAGGTTTTCTCAGGTTTGCAAGACAAATATTGTTTCTGAATTGTTGATAGCACTAAATTCACATGTTTCTTATGTTCCTCATGAGTCTTTGAGAGCACTGGGCTGCCATCCAAATAAAACAATACAAATTGATTCAAGATATCTGAGAATATTGATTACATAAAGCGCTGAAAAAAGGCAGGACAACGGTTTTCCACTCATCAGCTTCTTTTATTCATGGTAGACATTAAGTGAAATCAAGTTTTGTGCAATTTTGTGCTCTACGGACTAGCTCCAGAATGTCCTTTTGAAGAGGTAATGGATATCTGTCCTTGATCATAATCTGATTTAACTGTGGTAATCAGTAGAAGCTCAAAATTCTTTTTGTTTCTTGGGTTCAAAAAAGAAAGATGTGCCAGAACATGATGGAGTTGCTACAATTGAACTATTCTGTAAATTCACCTGAAGATGAGTCTTTGAAATCTGTCTCTTGGTCATAGAATAAATAGGTCCAAAAAAATCAATGATTTCAAGTTTGATAAGTATGTCACACGCATGCTTTCTGTGAGGAGAAAGAAGACAAACTTCAGACTTCGATCAAACTGGAGAAAAGGCATGGTGCTGCAGAGGTACTGAGGAAACTTTAGCCACAATTAACTTGAAGTTGAATCTCTTATCTGGGTGGCCAATAACTTCCCAAAGCATAAAAATGATCATGAGAAAGCTGTGATGAGAAATACATTGTTTGAGTAGGCCAGTTGGCATATAGATAATGCCTCTTATACCAAAGGATTCCAAAGATTACAGCATAATTAGGGAGACAATAATGTGAAACCACATTGCTTCTGAGTAATCTCTAAATGATAATGATACTTGCAATGAAGCAGAAGTCTCAGGTATTGGTTGTGAAGTTAATGGTGCGCCAGCAACAGTTTGAATGACTTCAGGAGTCTTCTTAACTGGTTTAATAATATTATTCTTAGTGGCCCAGTCCTGATCAGTAAGAATTCAACATGCATGACTATCCAACAGTGCAGAAGTATTTGGCAGAAAAAAGAACTATTGATTATCAACATAATTCATGGAAGATTCCTTATAAAGAAGTCAAATAGCTCTTCTATTAAGAAGGTGGCTGATTTTTTGCAGGATTCCTTTGAGGAAGTTTCATACAGGCCTAAATAATGTACCCATCTTCGTCATCATATAAACAAAGCCCAGATAATGCTAGCACTCCTTTTCACTTTCATAATACCCTTCATAACTCCTAATTGTATAGCTCTTATCAATATCCAAACTTGTCAATGAAGAAACTCCAGAAACAATGGCTATGGCTTTCTTAAGTTCCTTTCTTCTTTCCCATACATTATGTTCAATTTGCAGTACCATACCAATACGTGGACAAAATGACACTGGATGTTGTGAACAAAGTGTGAGGGATCTCCTCACAATGTTCCAATAAAGAGCAAAACCTCAAAGAAGGGAAAACAGGGAGAAAAATAGGGGCAAACAATAGGGTGAACAATAAGGGAACAAATGCATTGTGAAGTATACAGTGCTTAAAAATGCCTCCTTATAAATAGAATTAACAGGAAATAACAAAACATGAAAGAAGTCTGTCTCATCGTGAGGGGCTGGTAATATGGCTTGACTCTGCCCACTTTCTGGAAATCAAGGTTTTCACAGGTAGATGAAGTAGAAGTCCAAGGACATCACTTGCACAGCCCTGTATTTCACAGTTCCATCACTGCCACCCACACCTGGTAATCCAACTAGCTCCTGGAACACCCCTGCAGTAGGTTGCAGTATGGCCACACAGCAGCAAGCGAAGTGCAGCTTCTGAGAACAAGTTGCCTGTCAACATGGACCTTGGTCCTTCCGCTTCCACCTAAGCAGAGCCTCGCACACTTACAACTAGGTAGGCTTTTGGATTGTGCATTGAAAAAGAGTAATCATCTAATCCCTTTTATTAAAGACATCATGAGAATTGTTTAAAGTATAAGATCCTCAGCAACTTTTGATCAAGTTTAAGAGATGGCCCCACCTTTCATGGTGGTTTATTGTCACCTGCTTTTTTTCTAAAAGTGAGAAGGTATGCCCTTGGTGCTGTCATTAATTGATTGAAATGTATTTTAATTAATAATTTTTCCTTAACGTTTTCATTTTAATGATTTGTATTGGTTTTTTACAATAAAGCTTTCAATAAGATTAAGATATTCAACCACTTTACATCACACATATACATTACAAGCACAGGCATGGGTATTAATGGATGGTTAATTTTGCTATGAATAATCTGTTACCTTAAGGAATGAAAACTCTCAATTTTGAATAATAATATTTTCATGTGAAAGGAAAGGCATTAAAACACAGAATGATGACCACCATAAAACCAGTGGCAGCTCCTCCGCTAAGGCAAAGAAGCGTCGCCTCACTGCTTTTCAGCAGTGTGACAAAAGGAAAAATCAAATATTAATTTGTTTTTCTTATCATTTTATTGTTTCCAGCTGCTTTGCAGGTGGGTGGGTGGTGCTGCTCTGCTCCCAGAACAGGGCAGGGTAGGAGAGGTTTGCCCACTCCAAGTGCGCATGAATGCTAGGAAGGGCTTCTTGGGATGGCCAAACAGTCATGCACACTTTGCATGTTCCCACGCAGACTGCATTACAGCCTGCGTGGAGAACATGCCCAGACCCTCAGTCTCCGTCTGAGTGCCAAACCACAGGGCTCAGACAAATCACAACGCTGCATTGCAGCATTGTGATTGGTCAGGGAGCATAGGTGTACTTCCTCGTTGCTGGAGAGACCGAGCAGAGACACAGGATGCGGTGATAAGGTAAGTAATTTTTTTTTCATTCTCCTTCCTCCTCCCTCCCCTGCTAACTCCTGTACCCGCCACCCCCGATCCGCTGCGGCTTCCACTGCATAAAACTAAGAAACAGCTCTTGGTTCTGTCAGTTTTAGAATACAGGCCACATTTTAATTTTCCAAGTGATAAATGAATGGATGAATGAAATGAAACAGCATTTATTAAGCGCATAGCTACCCAGGGGCATCCCAGCACTGAGGCAGTAAACCGAGGAGACATCCTAGCAACACTTAGGGGACGAGACAGGTTTTTAACAGTTTCTGAAAGGCTAGGTGGCTGGGTTCCCTCGGTAAGCGGTGAGGGAGGGAGTTCCACAGCCTCGCGGCATTATAAGAAAATGAATGACCGCCACTTCTGGCTTTCTTAATCCTGGGAACGACCGCCAGATGCAAATCGCCTGAGCGCAGCCGTCTGTTCGCCAGGTAAGGCTGGACCATGGAATGGTTAATTGCTGGTCCGTTCCCTGCTAACATCTTGTGGGCGATGCACATAGCCTTAAAGTTAACTCGCTCATGGACAGGGAGCCAGTGGAGGAACTTCAAGGTGGGTTTTGCAGATTGCTGGTTTGAAGTCCCCACAAGAATCCTTGCTGCGCAGTTTTGTACCATTTGGAGTTTTGCGAAGGTTGAGCCCGGAGCACCAAGGTAAAAGGCATTCCTGTAGTCCAAGTGGGAAAGAATGAGAGCCTGTACCATAAGCTTTCTTGCCTGGAAGGGGAGAAGTGGCGGCACTTTGCGGAGCATCCTTAGGGTGCCATAGCAGAAAGCCACAACCTTACGTGCCTGGACTGTAAAGCTGAGAACTCGATCAAGTTAGGTACCCAGACTCTTTATATGGGTCTTGGGGGTAGGGGCAGGTCCCATACAGGCTGGCCACATTACGTCCACTTTAAAGAGAGAAGGGTTACCAAGGAGCAAATAAAAGTACCTCTCTGTTGTTTGATCTGGAGTTAATCAGCCAAACATCTGAGCAGCTGACATTGTTTATGAGGGGACTTAAAAGTAAATAAGAGCAGTTACAGATCAACCTCAAAAAGTGCCAAGGGCCCCAGTGTCAGTATCCATATTGTATGTGCCAATGTCCACAGCCCCCATTCCTCCCAATATCTCCTGTGCATGTGCCCTTGGACACCACATTTAAGGGTCACTCCACCAACAATCAGTGCCAGTCACAGCAACTGTACATTGGTAATATCAATTATGGCCCATGTGCTCAGGAAACACACCCCTTCTCCAAAAGAGTAGTCGTAAAAATAAAATACCCCACACTTTGAAGCATGTCCCAAAATAGCTCTGACTAGTGGGTGAGGCCATCAAACACCGAAGTTGCTTGGGAGATTGCTCAATGAGAGAATTCTGAAAGTCTTATATTTTCTTCCTTCCTTTTCTCCACCCTTCTTTTATCCTTCCTCCTCCACCCCATTTCTCTACTTTTTCAATCTATCCATCTATTCATCCTTCTTTTTTCCCACTTTAATTTTAATTCATTATGCATCCTTCATTCTTGCCATCCATCCATTCATTATTCCTTCTCTCTATCCATCCATCCAGCCTTCCATCTTAACTTCCAGCTTTCCTTCCAAACATCACTCTTTTCTATCTATCCCTTTCTCCGTTCATGCTTCTCTCTATCCATCCTTCATCTATCCTTCACTCCACTCAACACTTAAGTCTCCTCTACATCATCCATCCATATCAGCATCTATTCATTTTTCTATCCCTCCTTCTTGACATCCAATCTTCTCTTTATCCATCCCCTATCCTCCTCTCCATCCATCCATGTATTCATTCATCCTCTACTTCTCTTTCTCATCCTCTCTGCTACTTTCAAACCCTCCCCCACCTTTTTCTTTCCTTCCGCCACAAGAGATGTATCTAATATCTTCTAGCAGACCATAGTCACTGTCAAAGTCAAAGGAAACATAAAACATTGTAATGTTTCATATTACACAGTACTGTCCAGTCACTAGTCAATCTGTTAAACTGTGTGCATGGGGGCAGGGGGATTCATGATGGGCCTGCCCTTGCCATCGTCTTGACCATACACCTAAAACTAGAGCTCACAGCCAGACACTAGGGCTAATCCAACTGCTGCAGTGCCAGTGCTTGTGGTCGTATTAAGGGTCTATGCCCTCAGCACTGGTCCTGAAAGCTACCATTCTCTACTGCTGCCAGCCACTGTTAGAGCTGATATTTCAGTTCAAATGCTCCCTAAATTACTGCAAACCACAAATTATGTCAATCACTTGGTAAATATGTTGCTCCTAGTTACCATGCAACAACAAGGTGATAGATGAATTAATCTCAGTCACTGGCAATCACTCAGACCACCTCTCAATCCATCATTTTTCACACCTATGCCACACCAGTTTGGACCCAGCCATATGCAAATCAGTCTTGATCATGCTCTAATAGGAACAGTTAAGCCCGAACTGCCAAGCCAGGCCCTCCCTGAACCAGAATACAAGCAACCTAGGGCTGGTTTTGCACTGAAAGGGCTCATCAGCCAGCTATAGCTTGATTCCAGTGAACACAGTGAGCATGGGACCCACATCTGGGCATACCTGTTGCACTTAGGACGTCAACTGCAACAACAACAAGGTGTTGGATGGAATGCTTGAAGTATTCTCAGTCACTTGCAATTACTTGAGCCACATCTCAATCCTGGGTTTTTTACCCACCATGCCCCCTCCTAGGAACCATAACTGCCAATAACTTGAATTAAATGTAAGCAGGCTTTATTGGCTTTATTTTGCTCAAACTGACCAGGAAATTAGTAATGAGTGGGCAAGAGGCAACTTTACAAACTTTGGATGCAGATGATACATTATTAATACATTATTATAATGACACCAGAGGTACAATTAACAAATTCAGTTACAAAATCAGTACAGAACAATGTTCACTACTGAATAAAGGAAACCAAACTCTGCATAAGTGGCAACCAATAACTATTTTTTGTTGATGAATATAGACCCAGCACTACTCTAGCGTTGCTATGACCTCTAGAACTAGATATGACCACAACCTCTGCACAAAACAATAATATCCCTTGACAAGGAATGTATTCATTGATTCTAAGTTCTCTGTCTCAAACAGGTTGTAATTAATATTGAAAGTAAATGTTTTAGCTCATCATACTCAACAGGGTCTCCCATCTCTAACTCTAATTTTGATATCAGTGCCCAGCAACAAAGGAAGCTTTAGCTGTCTGCTGCAGAGCTCCTGAATTCAATTCACCAAAGGTACCAAAGGAAGAAACAAAGGTGAGCTGTGCATCAACCATCATCAGCTTCTGTCTTCTGTGTTTTTTCCACATGAGCCACAGGTTTGATGGATTGACCGTCAAGTTCATGGCCTTTCATGGATGTTTAGATAATGGGTTCCAATGACTTTTTAGTGATGAGGCTAAAAGTTATTCTTTTGTATCACTGCAGCTGTTAGATTTATGGTGCTTGTGATCATGAGCTCATGCATGCTTAAGTGCAGTCATCGCCTATCATTTATTTATTAGGGTCGAGGCTAGTGCATGCGTCTCGGTGCGACATACTGTTGAATACATAATTGGACTTGTATCCCGCCCGTTGCTTACCATTTGTTGACTTGCATGGCACTCTTCTTTACAGCCTCGTAATTAATCAAGGCAGGCCTAACATAATTTCCGTTCCTCATAGTGGAGCAGGGACCTAGCAATTATTGATTCAACTCTATTAGTGCCCGTCTGCTGCTCCCGAAGTGATTGAGGGACTATTTTGTTCTGTTTAACTTTTAGTGCCCTGCAAACAGTAGGCATGTGACTGGTGAAAACATGCCCTGAAGGATTAACAAAATTGCAAAGATTTACTTTCTATAGTTACGTTTCTTTTATTTTGCCAAGTCTTCTTTTCTCACTTTGCACTCATGTGCTCTTTATTTTTGCTCGTGGGAGCTATTCTCAAAAGATGAGGATTATTTTTTTGCAAAGTGACATTGCTTCTTTCTTATGTGTAATTTCCAAAATTATGCTATAACACATAATCATGCAGTAGAGCCCAAACCACCCCACTCCAATATGCCCCACTCCAATCCACGCCAATCAACCACACCTCACCCCATACCAATCAGTCCCACTCAATCCTATCCACACCAAACTAATACAATACAATTCAGCCCACTCCAATCCAAATCCCTCACCCCAATCCAATCCCCCACACTCCAGTCCTCCCAACCAAACTCACTCCAATCTGCCCCACTCCAATACAATGCAGAACAATCTGCCCCACTCCAATCCAAGCCAATGTGTCCCACTCCATCCAAAACAATCTGCCCCACTCCAATCTAAAACAATTTGCCCCACTTCAATCTACCCCACTCCAATCCAAAAGAGTCTGTCCCACTCCAATCAGCCCCACTCCAATTCAAAACAATTTGCACCACTCCAATCTGCCCTAGTCCACTAAGAAACAGTCTGCCACAATCAATCCAAAACAATGTTCCCACTCCAATATGCCCCCTCCATTCTTCCCACTTCAATTCCCCCCACTCCAATCCAGTTCACCTCATCCCAAGCCACACACTCTATCCAAATTCACCCCACTCCAATCCACTAAAATCTACCCCACTCCAATCCAATCCACCCCACGCCAATCCAATCCACCCCAATCAAGCACAATCCACCTCACCCAACTCCACTTCAAAACAATCTGCCCCACTCTAATCCAAAATAAATCTGCCCCTCTCAATGCAATACAATCTGCCGCCTCCAATCTGCCTTATTCCAATCCAAAACAGTCTGTGCCACTCCAATCTGCCCCATATGATCTAAAACAATCTGCCCCATTCCAATCTGCCTCATTCCAATCCAAAATAATCTGCCTCACTCTAATCCAAAATAATCTGCCACACTTCAATCAAAAACAATCTGCCCCACTCTAGACCACCTGTTAGAACAGGGTTTTTGGTTGTCAGAATGTGCAACCTGTACAAGCAGGAACCACCACTCCGGTCATGGTAAGCTAGACACACACTAAAAGCTAACCTGTGCTCACCCTCTAGTAGCTTGACACAGAACAGTCAGGCTTATCTAAAGAGGCAATGTGAAAAGTATTTCTGCAACACCAACACACTGTAACACAATGGCAACACCACAAAAATACCCCACACACGGTTAGAAACATAGGTTATATTTTTATGAGAGAAGTAAGACCAAAATGGCAAACATCAAATAAGTAGAACCAGAGTTATGAATGTTTAAAGAATACATCAAAAAGTAGTTCTTAGAAGCAGATAGCGCTCAGGGGTTACTTGAGGTCGAGCTGGCCAGGAGGAAATCCAAAGTTCAGACTGACCACGATGGAGGGCAGGCCGGCTACAGAACTCATGCAGGTCCCATTGAAAAAGTACCTTGGATGGAGCAGAAGGCGACGTAGAAGACTCGATGAGTTGGTTCTGATCTGCACAGGTGACAAATGGTTCGTCGACACCCTTTACGATACAAGCGCTGCGTCGTTGTCGAGTTACGTTGTCTGTCATTGTCGAGCGGCGAAGTCCGTGGAAGCAATGTCAGTAATTGGTTCCTGTGTCAGCGCTGAAGGGCAATGCATCAGTTCTAATCAGCGCAAAGTTGCCACTGCGACAATTTTGATGGTTCTAGACAGCAGAAGTCACCTTTCAAGGGCCCAGGACTGGATTGCCACTACTTGGCAGAGCACGACTCACAGAGGTCAGAGTCCCGGTGCTGTTGCAGGTTTGAAGGAAGTCTTTGATGGCCCTGAGACTCCAGAACAGGGGAAAAGCCAGCAAGCCATTGGAATCACTCTGAGTTCATGGGTCCAGTCCTTGTCCTCAGCAGGACAGAGATCAGCAGGCAGCAGGGCAGCACAGTAAGGCAGAAAAGCAGTTCTTCTATAGCAGCAATCAAGCAGTGTGGAAATCATTGTAGCACAGCAGTCTTTACTCCTGGCAGAGTTCTTCCCAGGTCCAGTAGTGTATTGTCTTGGTAGTGTCAGAGTTCCAGTACTTATACCCAGGTGTGCCTTTGAAGTGGGGGTGAGTTCAAAGAAGTGTATTTGAAGTGCACACAGGTCCTTTCTTTCCAGCCCTGGCTCCACACTATCAGCAGGGGTAATCAGTCCTCTGTGTGGTAAACAAGACACTGCCTATTCAGGTGTGTCAGCTACGCCTCTCTCTTCCTGCCCAGGAAGAACTATCAGAATGCAGAGTTCTCTGTCACACCCACCCTTCCTGTGTTTGTGGCTGTTTAGAGGTAATGCACAAAGTGTAACTCTCTCCCTCCTCCGACATGTATTGGAGGCAGGCTGTAAGGCACACAGAGCAGTAAGAGCAGAGAAATGTCCCTTTTCTAAAAGTGGTAATTCTAAAATAGTAATGTTAAGTCCAGCTTTACCATCAGAGAGGATTTATCATTAGCATTTAAAGATATTAAACATACTTCAGCTACTCTTTTCAAATTAGGAATTACAGCTTAAACGTGTAGTAAGGAATTCCCAATGCTAGCCTATGAAAAAGTAGGCCTCACAGTAGTGAAAAACTAATGTGGCTGTCTGCCACTACCAGGATATGTAAAACTTAATAGTACATGCTCTACCTCTTACTTAAACAGCACCCTGCCCTTAAGGCTACCTAGGGCCTACCTTATCGGTGACTTATGTGTAATAAAAAGGGAGTTTTAAGGTTTGGCAAGGAGTTTTAAATGCCAAGTCGAAATGGCAGTAAACTGCACATACAGGCCCTGCAATGGCACGCCTTAGACAGGTGTAAAAGGCTACTTGTGTGGGGGGCACAATCAGTGATGCAAGCCCACTAGTAGCATTTAGGTAATAGGCCTTGGGAATATGGTATACCACTTTACAGGGGACTTATAAGTTAACTAAATATGCCAATTGGGTAAGTATACAACAAAGTCACCATGTTTAGGGAAGAAGCACATGTACTTTAGCCCTGGTTAGAAATGTTAAAGTGCTCGGAGTCCTAAGGCCAACAAAAAGATAGAGCAAAAAGATGAGGTAAGCAGGCAAAATGTTTGGGGGATGACCACACTAAGGATGACAGGTCTAACACTGCCCCACTCCAAGCAGCTCCGATCCAATGCAATCTGCCCCACTCCAATCTGCACCATTCCAGTCTGCCAAACTCAATCCAGAACAATCCACCACACTCCAATCTGCCCCACTCCAATCCACCCCACTCCACTCAACTGCTATCCAGCCCACTCCAATACACCCCATCCCAATCCAATCCGCCTCACCCCAATCCAATCCACCCCACTCCGAATCCAGCTAAATCCAATCTACTCCACTCCAATCCACCCCACCGAACAGACTCCAATCCACCACGCCCAATCAATTCCTATCAACCTCAATCAATCCACTGCACCCCATTACAGTTCACCCCATCCCAATCTAATCCACCCCACTCAGTTTAATCCATCTCATTCCAATCGTATCCACCCCCTGCAATCCAATCTACTCCCCTCCAACCCTCCCCAACCAACTTTAATCACCCCACTCCATTCTACCCCACTCCAGTCTACCCCACTCCACTCCAATCCACCTCACGCCAGTCCATCCCACTCCAATCTAATCCACTGCACCCCATTTCAATACACGCAACTCTAATCAAATCCACCCCCCTCCACTGCTGTCCAATCCACCCCACTCTACTCCACTCCATCCACTCTACTCCAATCCAATCCATCCCACCCCAGAACAGTCCACCCTACTCAATCCAATTCATCCAGCCCACTACACTTCAATCCACTCACTCCAGTCCAATTCACCCCACTCTAATCCAATCCAATCCACCCCACTCCAATCCACCCCTCCAGTCCAGTCAAATTCACCCCTCCTCTCCACTCTTATCCACCCTACTCCAAACCATCCTACTCCAATCCAATCCACCTCAATCCAATCCAATCCACCCCGAAGCAGTCTAATCCCCCCTCCAATCCACCACAATCCAATCTACCTCACCCCATTTCAGTCTACCACAACCCACTCCAATCCAATACATCCTATCCATTCCACCTATTCCAATCCACCCCACTCCACTCAATCCGACCCACTCTACCCCAATCCAATCCACCCCAATCGACTCCAATCCACCCCACTACCTCAATCCACTCCAACCCACTTCACCCTATTCTACCCCACTCCACTCCCCTCTGCGACACTCCACCCTATGACACTGCACTCTATGACACTGCATTCTATGACACTCTCTGCCACTGAAATCTATTCCTCTCTACTCAACTCTACGACACTCTAATCCAACAAATACAGTCTTCGACAGTCTACTCTCCCCACTGTACTTTAGCACACTCCATGCCACTAACTTTTAGCAATGCTGAACAGCAACCACACTGTTGTACAACATGGCAAAACACATTGCTAAAGCTAATCGCTCTTGTATAAGCAAGACCTATTGGTTTTTCCAATGCTTGTTTACACTGCTGCTCTTGTGTTCTTCCTGTTGATGGAGCAGGGTTTTGAGAAAATAACACCTGCACCTAGTAACCTTTACTAACAGTGTGCTGTGGAAAATAACGTTCAAAAACACGAAAAACATGGGGAAATGCTTTGCGCATGCGTGCACTAAGGAGTGGACTAATGCATGAAAGACTAGTCCGTATTTGCGTTCTGCTTTGGAATAGAATAAAAATAATGCCGCTTTTGCACATTAATGCTCTTGCTAGGAATATAACGTGGGAAGTGCAATGGTGGGTGGTAAACAGTGAGAAATACATTTCGTGGAATTAATAATGTCTGTGTTTTTTTCATCATAGTGAAGCAAGCATGGGCCTACATTTCTGCTTGCCAGTTAAGGATTAAAGAAAATAATACGAATAAATAAGCTGAAAATCGAGCTCTGAGAGAGAATGAAGAAAGCAATGGCTGATAACCTTCAAGGAATAATGTATGACTGCCAAGTAACGGAAGGATGGCCGTGAGATCAAGTGGAAATGTACAAACTTCTTCTGCAGAAGCGGCAGAGGCAAACAATGGAAGTATAGAGACTTGCAACATGTTACTTGTTGGAAGATCGTCATGAGATGTGGCTAACTAAATGCGAAAAGTGTATAACAAAGAACGCTGTGAAAATTAAGAACGTGACTATGGTGGTGTGATAGAACACCCCCTAAATTAGCCAATGAGAGACAGAGTTTTCTGTAAATGTATCAACAAATGTGGGTTGGACATGTAGGTTTTTAGGGTATAAATGAGGTGCCCTGGGAAAGTTGGAAGGTTAGGTTGATGCTGCCCAGAGCTAGAGGGAGATCGTCGCTGTCCGTTGGTTTGCTGATAGAGGCCTACCTATTTCCTGCTCTTGACCTGAAAACTGTATCCTGATCTATTCTTTGTTCCCTGAATATTTACAATGGGGAACCCCCCTCTATCCCTTTTGCCAGAAGGGTAGTTTTTCTCCTGATTTTTCCTTAGGTTAGTATAGCTAAATGATGCGTATTTTGCATAATCATTTGCAAATGTAATTTGTCTCTGAAACTACTGTCTCTTCGCCTATCCACTCATTCATTTGCGTTTGTTCATTTTGATATGAGTTTGACACTGTTTGCATTGAAAATGTTCTCTCTCTCTCTGTGATTGATGCTTTGTTTGCCTTGTGAACCTGTACATGATGAGCATTTTACCTTCACATAATTTAGCGATAAACATTGTTAATCTTACACCGAGTTTGTGATTTATTTAGTAATATAGATAGATAGATAGATAGATAGATAGATAGATAGATAGATAGATAGATAGATAGATAGATAGATAGATAGATAGATAGATAGATAGATAGATAGATAGATAGATAGATAGATAGATAGATAGATAGATAGATAGATAGATAGATAGATAGATAGATAGTACTAATTATTGCCATCAACTTCTCAACTTTAGGTCCATCGACCAGAGGAAAGGAGTTGATATACAGGTTCAGTTATGTATTTAGTGTGTTGGATTATGAGCCTGTATTATGAACAACTGATGTTTTTTCTAAAACAGCGCAACAGGGATTCATGAACTGGGTGAATGAGTATGGGCCTGTGTTTGTGTTATTAGTTGATTATCAATCCCTGATTAGCACTGGATCACTGTCGTCTGGCCCACACCCTAGAAACTGTAATCCGGGCTCTGTAGATTTCTTTAGCAGCATCATCACTTCAGCATGCCCTTCCTCCTGCTGAGGTGATATCCGTATTATGTGACCACAGAGCACTGATGTCCTGAGACAAACAGTGCAAGGGGAAAAGTGTGTACTTGGGCCACTCCTATCTCCTGCAGCCAGGCCCACAGTGTCACATGACCACTAACAAAAGTACAGTAAGGTTGTCAATCTCTGTGTACACTGTAATGTGAGCTGTTTAATGTCACAAGAAAAATGGTAACCATCTTAGCATGTGGCTTTCAAATGAAGATACTGAAAATGTCATTGTAAGGTGACAACCAATTTCATATAATAATTAATTCTGCAGTTTGCTTTTTAGTTCAGAGACCAGATGACGTGTTTCTTATCACCCTTAATAATGACACAGTTAAGCGTCCCCAAATACATTTATTTTCTGATGAATAGTTGGGTACAGGTGCTTTCAGTCCTGTATGGTGATGCGTCGGTCAGATTTCATCTGGATTTTTGCATGCACACACTGCCAAAACACACACACTCTCTCTCATTTTTGTTTTGAAAGTCCTCAAAAATGTTTTTTTAGACATTTTGTGTTTCTCTGACTTAGTACGCCTATTAATCCGCATTCCTCTCCCTTTATATGGTTCCTAAAGCCCCTCTTAAGTGCCCTGCTTGTCATATAATGTATTTTAATATTATATGCCAGCGTGATTGTTGGGAAATGTGAAGCTAACCCCTCCCTCCCGTCTCAGTGACCGAGCTACGCCCCTGGGTATTGTTGTCCTTCCTTTACTGTTCATAGTCCCCCCTAGCAGTTTCACACTAGGCTTGCCGTGTGTTATAGTTCTGCAGATTGACAGCCATGCATGATATCACTCCGGAGAAAAAAGTACAATTCATAAATGTGTATCCAGCACCAGAAAGTGGGACATTTTGTTGTGCTGCGTCTCATCAAAGAATGTCTTTTAAAATGCTGTACCCTATTGAGCCTGTGAGTCATGATTCTGCTCACCACCCATCCACCAAGAATCTAGTAACTGTACCCTAGAGCTGCCCTTTCTGAGCCCTCCTCTTACTTATAGTAGTTTACTGTCTGTGACAAGCAAACAAATGCATGGCACAGTCAGCAGGCAAGCTATATACAATGCTCCATGCTGCACCACTGTTTTATTATTTATTTAGAAAATTACATACAACTCAAATGAATCAGTCATAGGGATCATCACCCCCACCTGTCCAGTTCTACCAACACCATAAAGACAGTGCTCTTAGAGTAGCAGGATAGTGTGACGCAAAGTTTGAAATCTATGTCTCCCAACCCATTGCACTCTGCCCAATACCAATATGGACTGGCTGATTAGTCCTGAGGTCTTTAATTCTAGGGTCTGGACAGACATGTAGGGCTGGAGGAGGGTACGGCACGGCAAACCTTGCCTACAGAAGACCTTGTTGCCACCAAGGATGAAGTAACAAAATGGTGCAGAGGTGGCTGAACGTCACATATTCAACATGTTTTTTCTGTGTTGATAGAGAAAATATAATTTCCTCAGCGCTAAGACAGGATAGCTTCTGCCTAGGCACACAGCCCACACTTTTTGTGGCCTGATACACCCTTGCCACATTAGAAGCTATCAAGAGGCATCATCTCAGGTGTGGTACTTAATTTGAACTGGTGGTTGCCGGTGGAGGCCATCAGCACTTATTGTTGGGGACCAGCACTTATTTTTCCTGATTAGACATTTACTAATAGCAAGAGAGGGACTAACTCACAAAGCGGAAAGACAGAGAAAGACGGAAAGACGGCCACAAAAGGGGGAAAGCAGGAACCTGCCACAGTGAAATGAAGGGGAAGGGAGTGGATTAAAAAAGGCCTGAGGCAATTGACAACCACACAGCTTTGAAAGTGAAATTTCGTAAAAAGGTTAATCCTTTGGATGTATAGGTGTAGGCATCATGGTGATTTTTCATTAGCTACCGCAGTCACATGGGAAAGGTTTAGGCAAACCCAAAGGGGCATATTTATTAAAGATTTGTGGCGCCTTTGCGCCACGCAATGGGGCACAAACGCAACGCAACTCTTAGGTTTGATTTATCAAGCCATGCAAGGCCAGCTTGCGTGACTGGATGAATCTAGAGTAATGCAACGCAGGGCACATCACTGCATTGCATTACTCTGCCCTAGGGTGGCATTCCATTGGTGGAGTGTGGGTGTTCCCACGCATCCAACCATGAATTTTGCCGCATTACCTGATTTACCATCAGCGGTAGACCAAGGAATGCGTCAAAATGCTACGCCTCCCCAGGTAAGGCATAACAAGGAGAAATATCTTTATTTCTCCTTGTTACTTCCCTTTCTATGTGTGCTGCATTCAGCAGCACCCATAGAAATAGGAAAATGTCTCTCAGGATTGTTTTTGCGCAGGAAGGTGTCCCTTCCTACACATAAACAATCCTGCTTACAATGCAGGCATCCTTGCACCATGGAGCAACAGATTTCCTCAAAACAACTTTAATCCATTGTTGGATGCATGGGAACACCCACGCTCTATCCATGGAATGCCATGCTAGGGCAGAGTAATATAATACAGCAATTTGCCCTGCGTTGCATTACTCTAGATTTATCAAGCTACGCAAGGTGGCCTTGCATGGCTTGATAAATCAAATTTAAGAGTTTAAGAGTTGTGTTACTCTTGTTCCCCATTGCATGGCGCAAGGGCAACACACATCTTTAATAAATATGCACCACTGGTTTGCCTAAACCTTCCCCATGTGACTGCGGTATCTAATGAAAAATAACCATGATGTATACACCTATATATCCATAGGATTAACCTTTCTACGAAATTTCACTTTCATTAGAGATAAGGAAACTGCCATTTTTACAAGCCACCGCTCTGTGGCTCGACCTTTTTGTGCCCAATGTAAAATAATACTTCTCCATTTAGGTGCTCCTTCCCCCAGCAATACAGTTTTTTTTAGACTATCTGTTGCTACACTTTCTACTATCTTTTGCAGGGAAACAGCCTTTATAATCCAGGCTTTACCACTCACAACCTTTACCGTGCAGACTTTACCATGTAGGTAAATACCAACCAGGTGTTTGTACCTTTACTACACAATACTTTACCACAGAGTTACGCATTTTTTTGAATGACATACTTTTATGTTAATTTTAAAAAAGGAGCGTAGGTGCCGGTAGAGGTAAAGAGAGGTAAGGGTGATTTTATTCTTTAGGGATTGGTAGAGGTAAAGGGGGAATGGTCGGTTTAGGATTTAGGGGTGGGAAGAGCTAAAGAGAGGTAAGGGTGATTTTAGGGTTCAGGGGTGAGTATAGGTAAAGCAAGGTTAGCGTAATTTTAGGCTTTATGGGTGGGTAGAGGTAGAATCCCTTAATATATTGCTATGTTGCTAATAAATTTGGTGCCATTTGATGAATTCCCACAAACTTTTACAAAATGTTTCGCTTTTTTGTCTAGTTTGTAAATGAACATTTGTGGGGTGATCTATCAAGCGGGGACCGAGAAAATAGGAGGGGGATCTAAAAACAAATTTCCCCATGCATTTTGAATAGACTTCTTGTAGCAGCGGTACCACAAAATTTGCTGAAAGGAAAGATAACAAATTTGGCAGAAATCTAGATCTTGGCCCGCAGATTGTATTTTTGGAGATTTGGTGTTAATCCATTCAGTAGTGTTTGCGAAATTAGGGTTACACAATAATTGCATTTATGGTCGGTTGGGTTCAAGGGAAATAACCTTTCAATGCAGTGCCTTTACCACACGTCCATTTTGATTCTAGACATGGTTTTCTTGTACCCTTCCTCCTCCTTGGTCAACTTTTGATGAACTAGAAAATAAGTATTCTGGCAGTTTATTGATGCAGATAACTATCTGGTGAATCTATTCCAAACTAAAATTAAAGCAAATTAGAAAAATACTTAATTTTAATCAAATGCACAGGAAAATGACATTTTTAAATATTTTTAGACGCTTTAATTTAAAAATGTGAAGTAGAAAATATGTGGTCAAATATTAAGTTACAATAGTCAAATTTGAAAATATACTGGAGTTTGCTGCTACAATATACATCTTCATTACTTTTCTTATAGACAAGGCTGGTCACAAAATTGTTGTATGATAAATTAATAGCAGTACATGGACAAACAAAAATAGCTATATGAACGTTAAATAAAAACACACTTAAATTGAAGTACAATATAAACAGAAAAACTTGGATGTTATCATAAGAGAAAGTGAAAACATTATTTATAATTTTTACAAGCGGTTTCTAGAGCATATCAAGCAGGAAATAGATGAAATTGAATTTCCATTATTCTGAACAGCACATTCCGAATGATGTAGTTTGCTTCTCTGGACATCTCAACATTAACATTTGAAATTCTTATCACAACACAAATGTGCTGCCTAGATTCCTATATCAGTCGTCTGTTTGTAACTCTTTATAACCTAACATTTTCTTTGTAAGATCCAGCAATCCATGTTCTGAGGTCACCAGTGCAGTATCCTATTGCTTAACACCATCTGCAAGGATGAATCTGCAGACCAGCCCGATCAGTAACCTAAAAAATGCTAAGGGTAGAAGAATGAACATCTCTGACAAATTCTGTCGGAAATCACCTGATCAGGTATGGACTGAATGCTTGTGCACTCCTATTACCACTGTACTGTGATTGCTTCCTCTTGAATTGTATAGGCACTGTAACAGTCTTTAAAGGCATTTCAGTTAAAGATTTGAAGTGCTACAGTCTTTAAAATGTGACATGATTAATGTGATGTAAATTGGCAGTCCGACCATGATTATTCAGTTAACACAAGGACTGGGTGATTTTAATCTGGCTGAAAACACTCCTAGACCCACTTGCGCTATTAATTGTTGGGTATGAGCAGGAGTGGGAAGAATCATAAGGCCTAAAAGAGATTAGAGGCATCAGAGGTGTCTCTGTTGAAGTGACTTGTTTTGCTCACTGTGCCATAGGACTCACTGATGAGACCTAAGCAGGTCGAAATCAGTCTGGGGTTGCTTATGCATCCATCTGGAGGGGACCTGACATGGCAGTTTTGGCTGGACTGTTCCTACTGGAGCAGGACCAAGACTGATTTCCATATGGTGGGTCTCTATCCAGAACGGAAGTGTGGGCAAAAAATGATGGTTGTGAATGCGCCCCAGAGCAATCGCCAGTGGCTGAGATTAATTCAAGTATTCCTTCCTTCACCTTGTTGTTTTTGCAGAATACTCCAAAATTAGGCATACTGACACTGGTACAGAGTAGAGAGAGGAATGCCCCGGTTACTTACCAGGTGACCTTCATTACTCCGAGTATAGTCTTCCTCGCCACATGACTTACAAAGTGAGCTTCAGCTCCACACCAGAACCCTCCAAAGCAAAAAAAAAGTCAGCCTCCCATGCCACCCATCCCTTCCCAATATAGCCAACCCGTTACACCCTGACCTCTATAAGAGGCGGGCCGGCCCAACCCATCAGCTTGAAACTACCAAGCACAACATGAAGCCGATAGCCAGACAGGGAAGGAGGGATGGGAACTCATGTGGCGAGGAAGACTATACTCGGAGTAATGAAGGTTACCGGTAAGTAACCGGGGTATTACATCCTCGTTAGTGTTCCTCGCCACATGACTTACAGAGTGAGCACATACCAAAGCCAGGCGGCTACATGGAAACCCACAAGAAACAAACGGCCCAGGAGGGGACCCCCACGGAAGAGGGCAAACACAACAGGCCAGCGAGTGGAAGAATCACCCACGATAGAGGCAACCACGAGCAGAAAGAACCAGCCAGAGACTGAAAGACCCTGGGAGGGCAGAAAAACCGGACCCCAGAGACACAAAGTGGCCACAGAAAACGTGGCCCAACCAAAGAACAAAGGAGAACAGAGAAGGCACGGCACCAGACCACACGGAGCCAAAAAGCAACCGCAAACAGTCCCTCAAACAGAAAGAGGCAAGCTGGCCCAAACACGCCAAGACCGCCCAACGGTCAGCCCAAAGCGAGAGGGGAGCAAAACAGCACAAGAGCCACCGGGGCACCATAGGAACCGAAGAAACAGAGGGCAACCCCACCACAGGGACCCAACAAAAAGTCCACAGCAGCAGGAGACCCATTTCGACCAAAGACCGATCATACGCACGGTGGACCACCAACAGTGAGAGAGGCGAACCACCCCCAAACCAAAGACCGAAGGGAAGAAGAAAACAAAACCCACCAGATCCGGTGGCCAAGAAGGGCAGAAGCAAAAGGAAGGGCACCCAAGCCCCACCAGCAAGGAGTGGCAGGCGGGACACGGACCACGCCCGCCCAAAGGGCCCCAGGACGGGAGCGCGACAGCAACGAGAGAGCCCTGGCAGGCGCAAGGCATAACAGACCCCAGAGGCCGTAGGAACAAAGCGACCCCATCATCAAGGGAACCGAAGAGGACCAAGGCCAAGCCCCAACAGGAAGGCGAACACGCACCAGGAGACCCATGTACAAGAAAACACACAGGACCCGGAAGGAAGGGGAATGCAGAACGAACGAGCGAGACAGCCCAGCGCAGGGGACAAGCAAACCGCCCCCGCAATGTACCACATGCAATCAACGATTCGCCGAGGCGAGCACCCAGGAGGCAAAACCAACAAACCTCGGGATACGAACACAGGACCACAGGTGGAAGAGCCTGTAAACCGAACCACTAGGCCACAGTGACACATACCAACTCCCAGGTCGACCTAGCCGAAAAACGGCGATCCGACAGGAACCGGAGTGAACACAGGGGCAAGGCCACAGGCAGCAACCCACCAAATGCGAGAAAGACAGAAGAGCCGGGCGGAACTAGCCCGAGAATGACAACACCCCTCAGGGAGAAACCCTGAGACGGAATGACCCAGTACCCGAAAACCAGGGACAAAGAACAGGATCCAAACCGCACAGGGAGCGTCAGGCCCCGACCGGGGAAGAGAACCTGGAAAACCAGCACCCCCCGACAATCACAAGTACAGCGTGAACAAAAAGCCCCAAGGGTTAACAATAAACCATGGCAGGACACGAAACCCCAGAACCAAGTGAGCCAGCACCCACGGAGGCACAACACGGACCACCCAGCAAACCCAGAGCCACCATCCGCAGGAGCAGAATCGGGAAGCACCCAGGTGAGCCCCATCAACAGGACAACCAACCCGGCCAGGCCAACATGCCCCGGCGCGAAGCCGGGAGTCCGGACCAGAAGGCAGGAAAAGCCAGCACCGGGGACACAAACTGGAAGATAGTGACCGAGGCAAGCCCGCAAACCCCCCGGGGAACCGGGCAGTGCACCAACCGCCCAGGAGAGCAACAAGAAGCCCCCGCGAGGCAGAGGCAAAAACAAGCCAGGAAACGGTCCACAGAAGGCAGAAGGGAAACTGCCCAAAAAAAATTACAACGTACCAACCAACCCAGCACAGACCCAAGCCCGCCTCATAGGTGGAGAGGCCGCCAACAACCGGGAAGGGGAGACCAGAACACAAAGATCCCCGGCAGTACAGGCAGACCGGGAGGGGAGCCACGGGAACAGGCGAAATCGGGAAAACACCAAAGAGCACCAGGGCCAACCCGACGGGGAGGACCCCAAAAGGACGGACCGGGCAAGCACCGCCAGTCACCCAGGCACAGGGAGTCTAAAACCCACCCTGAGGAAGGGTATCAACAGGGTAGACAACCCAGACACGAACAGCCTGGTAGCCTACAGCACCTGGTATCTCCAGGCGAACCCGGCCACACAAAACCAGATGAAGGGGGACAGCCACCAAAGGCAGTAGATCAACCACCGAGCCACAGCACATGGGATAGGGCCCAATCAGCCAGGAATACTGGAAACCAGCAGCAAGGAGAGCACGGGACCCAAGACAGGGTAAACCCGACGCACTCGGGTGACAATGCAAACAACGGCAAGCAGGCACCCTAGTACAAAAGAACTGGGACCAAAGCCAACGTACACCTATCCAGTCCAGCGAGGATCAGCAAAAACACCACCTGCCACAACGTGTGCAAGGGAGCGTGTGGGGAACACAACAATGCACACAACTGGCAAACTGGTCACCACCAGAGCCCACAGAAGGAGGCAGGAGAAGCGAAGACGCACCACATGCACCAGCCGAGAACTGTGTAGGACAAGGAGGCGCAAAGGACGCCCGCCGAGCCATGGAGCAGGAGGAGGAGGGGACACCACCGCCGCGGCCAGGCCAACAAGCCCATGGAAGAAAAGCCATACTGCAACAGCAGGAGCAGAAGCCAAAAGCCCACCCGGAGACCACAGAAGCAGCCCGAGAAGGAAGAACAGGATGCAGGCACCCACAGCCCCTGGAAACCCCGAAGGCCCGGAAAGACGCAGCACAACAGCGGAGAGCAGGCGGGGACAGGAGCACACAGGAAGGAAGGACCGCCGGACCAAAATCCGGAAGAGAACCCCGGGAAAGGGAAACACACCCCACCGGGCCAAAGGCCCCAAAAATGCGTGAACAACCAGCACATGCATGGCAAAACACACCGCCCAACCGAGGAACTGAGAACCACCACGTCTACCACACCTGGAATTCCCAGGTGGTCACCCATCCAGGCACCAACCAGCCCAACCATGCATAACTTCTGAGAACAGACGACAGCAGGCGCTCACAGGGCGAAATGGCCGGAGAGCCACGGCGGAAGGACAGACCGCCCGGAAGGGCCCAACACTGAGTCAAGCAGCGCACGTAACACGGCATCAAACCGACGAGCACGGACACCCAGGAGTAATCCGGGCACCAAAGAACGGAAGGCCACTGCAACCCAAAGGCCCACAATCAACACCCACAGAAGAAAGAAACACTGAGTGGCGCCAAGAGAAGTGCCCGAGACCCGAAACCTTGAGCGTTGGAAACGAGACTGGAACCCAGTCCCCCAGCTACAGGGACGCCCAACGATGGCAAATCATAACACCGTGAGATATGTCGAGAGCAGAGGCAGGAGGTGAGCATATAAAACATTTCCCAACCTTACCGAAGGAAATACCAACGCCCACACTTTAGAGCCCAGTGCGACGAGGGCCGCTGCTACCAAAGGCGCAAGAGGAGCCACCCAGACATAACTCCTGGGACACTAAACAAAGGAGCAAGCCCACTGTAAACGAGTGTAGGAATCCACCCCCGCCAGCGAGTCTCAAACAGCGCGTGACCCGAGGGCAACAAGCGCCTAACACGAGCACCAGGGAGATGCAGAGGGCTGCCAGAATCACAAGATGGCGAGCGACACAACATACTGAACGAAAAGCCGGAAGGGAATGGAGGAATGAACACACAACACTCACCAGAGGAAGAGAACCCACCGTCCAGCACAGGGCCACTACGACCCAACAAACAACGCAATCGTGGGGCCCCTGCACATGCCAACGTCACATACTGAATGCCAGACGGCCGTACATGGAAACAGGCAAGCCCGCAAATGCAGCCGAAGCTTACTGTAAAACGATTCCAAGAAACACAGAACAGGAGCCGAACCACGCACCAGGATATCGGACAGAAATACCGCCCAACAATAAGAGTGCAAAATCAAACAAATGCGCCAACCGTTGAATACGGTAAAAATATAAAATCGCCCAGACGGTAATCCAAGGAAACAAATACAATGAAAGACCAGGAATCGAACACACACCCAAGAAGGTAAGCGTCCAACACCACAACCATAAGGCCACAGGTTCTCTCATGGGTAATGACTGCAGCTGACGGAAAACAGCCCCGAACAAAGCCGGGGGAGCTAGGCCCCGCCCCACCGGAAGGGAATGATGGAAGCCGACCAGCGAAGCACCCAATGGCCGACCAGGAACCAACAGCCCGGCCCCCTCCCACGGAGGCACCTGGAAACGGCACCCGCCGCATCCCAGAACCCCGCAAAACCCCCGAGCGCCCCCCGGAGTGCTGAGGAAACCTGCCCCGGCACCCGAAGGGAAGACCATGGAGACAGGGACTCAGGGGGCGCGGCCGCAAAACCGGAAGCACGCCGCCGCCAACAGGAGGACGGGGAAAACTCCCCAGCAGGAGCCGAAAGTGGGTATCAAGCCACAGGAGGGGGCAAAAACACCGCCGCAAGAACTGGGGAGCGAAATCCAGATCGGCAGGCCGGGACCTCAGACAGTGAAAGGCAGGGCCCGACAGACAAAATGCCCACCCGGAGAAGAAGCGAGACCCAATGGGAAGCCCGCATCCACCAGGGAGGTGAAAGCACACCCTGCCAGAGCCCACTAGACAAGGTAACAGTAGGGCCCAAATAAGAAAGCCTGCAAAAGCAGGGCAGGAATCATAAACAGGGAGGGGGTGCAGGGCATAAATCCCAAGAGCCCCCAAGCACCAGGAGCCCGCTAGAGCAGAGCTGGGTATCCAAAGGGTTAGTGTGAGGGCCAGAAGGCTAGGGAACCAGAGACCTAGCCCGCTGGAGCAGGGCCTCCCCCCCAGGGTACCGGGACCTGCTGGAGCAGGACCTCAGTCCAACTTACCTGATCAGACGCTCTGGAGAATCTGCAGCGCAGAACTAAAAAAACAGGCTGATGGGTTGGGCCGGCCCACCTCTTATAGAGGTCAGGGTGTAACGGGTCGGCCATATTGGGAGGGTATGGGAGGCATGGGAGGCTGACTTTTTGTGTGCTTTGGAGGGTTCTGGTGTGGAGCTGAAGCTCACTTTGTAAGTCATGTGGCGAGGAAGACTAACGAGGAGGTAATGCTAGATTTTCAGATATCCACATGAAATGAATTTGCATACGAGCCTAAGTAGCAATTCATTGTCATATGCAATGCTTGTCCTCAAATCTGACTTGCACTATAGCTGTACATTGCTGAACAACCAACTATGTTATGTCCCTTAACATTTCAGTGGGAAACTCACATTGTAACTGTTTCAGTATTCTAAGCAAGCTGAGGTATAGAGCTGTACCGTTTACTCCTCGTGTAATATGCTCGGGCTATGGCATATAGCAAATAATCTGCCAAAGGAAACTTCCCACCACCACCATCCGCTCTGCAAAGCTTCACCCACAGATTGCTGGTTAATTATCTGCCCAAAATAGTGACTAAAACCTCCACCATATCTGGTGAAGGTACCACCATCAAAGTCTGCCAGTCAAGAGTGGTGGGATATTATTTAAAGGAAATGATACTGTCCTTAAGGCCCTTCTTCTGGCAAGTCTGGCAGAATAGCTGAGAGGGTGCGCACCAGCTTTGGTCATACATTTCCAGTGCTCGCAATCCCTGGTGTAAATTCCAGTAGCCTTGACTAATACTGGTGGATTTTGCACTGGATTGGGCTGGAAATGCAGCCTGGAGTAATTACCAGTGGCTGTGATTAATCCAAGCATTCCACGGGTCACTTGTTTGTATACTTAAGGGCAACCAGTTTTGGATTGGTTGTGTTTTACTTTAGGGAGGACTTGGCCTGACAGTTCAAGCAGGACTGTTCTTATTGGAGCAGGGTCAAGACTAATTTGCATATGGATGTGTCCAAATTGAGTTGGCATAGTACTCAAAATAACAATGGACTAGGATGTGGTCCTGAGTAATTACCAATGACAGATTAATTAAAGTGTTCCCTCCACTACTTTTTTGTATACCTCAGTGCAACGCCCTAAGTGCAATAAATATGCTCATATGTGAGCCCTGTACTCACTGTGCCCTTAAAACCAAGCTGTACCCACTGGCAAGCCCCAATCAGACTGAAACCTATCTCGGATTGCTTGTATTCCAGTTCCAGAAGGATCTGGCCTGGCAGTTTCAGCTGGCCCACTCCTATTAGAGCATAGTTGGGAATGATTTGCATATGGCTGGGTCCAAACTGAGTTGGCACGGTGTGCAAAGCAATTATGGACTGGGATGTGGCCCATGTAATTACCAGTGGCTGATATTCATTTACACATTCCATCCATCGCTTTTTGTTTACTTTAGTGATTTAAGATCTATCCTCTGCAAAAATACATGTTCTCTGTGAGTTGCAGAGTTAACACTGTCTACTGATACAACGGGGCCTTGTTTATCCCACCTTTGTGCACACTTAAATAAAGATTAATTTATATGAAGGCCACTGGAATTATGCGGCAAGGGAGGAACAAATTTCGCAGTCAGAGTTCACTAAATTATGTGGCAAAAAAGCCTAAAATGTGGCGTAATGTAGCCTATTTTGTTACAGTATTACCTCATTATTTTGCCACTTTTGCACATCAACACTCTCCGGGCATGTTTCATCTTAATAAAACCAGTTTTACTTCCAAACACAGTAATGATCAATGGAATGTGGATCAGTCAACTTTGGCAAAGGGCCTATGACTGTGCAGCAACACGTCAATGTGCTTTGACTAACTTTTGATCTGTTTCAGGTGGAAATTATTTTTTTCGTTAAACTCTGCAGATATAGCAGATGCTGTATTTTGTGGCAAATGCTGTAAATCCATAATTATGTAGATAACGCTGTGTACACAAAATTGCATACTTCCAGTAGAATAAATTATACATGTTTGCAGAGTGTTGGAATCTCTCACTTCAGATTCTTGATTCTAAACAAATACATCCATGAGCAGGTTTGCTTTGTATATGTCATTTTCAAAGCTACTTATATCTGTGATTAAATTGTCACTTGTAGAACCACTATTTCTAACAATTGAAATAAAAATAAATCATTGCTTTATGTAGAGGTAGTGAAAATGTGTTGCCATCAAATTAGCCATGGCTAACTTAATTCTGGCTCACTTCACAAAGCTTTTTTTCCATGAGTAAATTTGACTCATGACTGGAAGCTCATGATAGAATTGGGAGTAAGATGATCCTTCTCACAGAAAAATAATCTACTTTGGGTATTTGCAATCTGATTCTGTACATTTCTCATACAGTGAATCTTTGTTTTGTAAAGTCCAAGTAAGCTGAGTCTTTTGAACTGCACATTTAATGTTCGCATTTTAATATCCACCCACAAGCTAACTTTCACAAATAAATAGCATTTTTGGTATAGACAGGTTGCAAGAACTTGAAAAAACTGACAAGCTATATACAATTTTTACTTAATTCTTGGATAAGAAACAATAAGAACAAACCTTAATGGTCTGCTAACCATTTTCGCTTATAGAATTATAAAAGATGTAAATGGTCCAACCTGCACCCTTCACAGAAAAAATAATATGAACAAACTTCAGTGGTCTGCCAACCATTATTCACTTATAGGATTGAGAGCTGTATTGGTTCAACATACACCATTCTGAGAAACAATGCTCCCAAATAAGGATATTTTACACATTAATTTCTTCTTCTGATGTAAGGTCTCGAGATAGTTTAATTAGGCAAGTTCCCATCAGCCCAGGATCTGTAGCCACAGGGGAAGCTGTGGGTGTCTGCACAGTAAGTAGAGAGAGGGAGGGAGCAAAGTTTGGGGTCATGGCTGTCGTGGTATATCCTGTATTGTGGATGAACGGTGAACAAGGATATTTGAAAACAGCTGGCCCAGCATTTACAGCTGGCATTCGTGGGGGCACAGCCCTTACCCCTGGCTGTGCTACAGATGTTATCAAAGGAGGAGGGAAAATAAAGGACTGTTTTTCAAAGGGTAAACTCTGAGTTTGTGAAGCATCATCATTAAGCTTTGCGATGTCCTGAAAGACAGAAGACAGAGACTGGAATCTGGGTTCCCAACTCAGCATGTAGTCCCAGTTATAGCTACCTCTCAGGTCTTCATCTGATGCCACCAAAGATACAAGCGAGCCAAACCTTGAATCTTGGCCATGAGGCACAAAGATATAGCTTCCTGTGATACCTGACTTCAGGTCTTCTTCTTTTGGCGCTAGGATGTTATGTATTTTCCCAGACCCTTTCTCCGGAGGGAAATGCATGTCACGGGCTTCTCTTCCACTGTCCTCTTTGAAGTTGTTGATACTCTCAGCACTTCCAGTAGCGATGGTCACATCTGTTTCAACAGACTGGAATGAAAGCTGTGCAGACTCTCTTGGAATCCCAGAGTCGGGCACACGTGAACCACACTCACTTAAAGCTGTGCTAGATCCCTTCCTGCAAGGATGTTCATTGATTCGCTTTATTTCCTCATCCTCCGCCGTTTCCCCTTCTGCTGACCCATGGCCACTTGAGTCAGAATGCCTGCTTTGCTTGCCAGCATCTTTCTTTTCACTAAAGTCTACTAAACACAACCACTCTGTTAGAGCGGCCTCTGGAGCTGGATGTTTTCCATCACTGTGACACAGCTGGCGGTCATTGGGCCCGGCTTTTGGCTTTGACATCTCTTTCTTCCCACTTTTGTTTCGCATATATTTACGTTTGTATCTCAAAACAAGTAAAGCAAGACTGAATGACAGGATCAAGAAAATCACCAAGGAGATGATGAGGCTTATGTAAAGAATGTTTACAGAGGCAGCCGGGTACATTTCAAGAGATGTGGACATGTTCACTATGACCATGCAGCTGGTTGATCTGGAGTCTACTTTGGGACTGTGAGCTTTCACCCGGAGTTCCACTTGGCTCTCTTTTTTCCATGAATTACTTCTTTTTCGAGAAAGGTGTCTTCTGAGTAACACCTCTCCACTAGTTGTATTGAGTGAGAAAAATTGAGAGGGTTTTTCAAGTGAATACTCAATAACACCATCCAGCCCACCATCATTATCCGATGCTGCTAGTTTTCCAATTACTTGCCCAATGTCAATGTTCTCAGGGAGATCAAACAAATAATGATTCTTCAGGAAAACAGGGTCATACTCGTCTACTCCCTCCACATCTACATGGATGGTGACAGTAGCTGTTGAGCCACTTTGATCCTGTGCCTGGCCAATTAAACAGTACTTTATTTGACGTTCGTAATCGAGTGTTTGTCTAGTATAGATATCCCCAGTCAAAGGATCTATAGAAAACAAATCCATGTCATTTGAAGTTCTATCATCAGGTGAGCAGGGTGACTGAAAGGAGTATGCGAGGAGCCCATAAAGGCCTGAATCAAAGTCCTGGGCTTTGGCCGTGCATGTGTGTGTTAACGCTGGAAGATTCTCACGAATGACACAGTTGAGGGTGGGAAACAAGAACACTGGAACGAAGTCATTGTCATCGAGGACAGATATAGAAAGGATCGCAAAGGCAACGTTTCCTCCATCTTCATCTCCATCTGTGGCCTGGATAGTTAAAGTGTATTTCAAGACTGTCTCGTAGTCTAGAGCTTTAGCTACTTCAATAGAACCATTTTTTCTGTCTAACTTGAAATGCCCCAATTCATTTCCAGAAACAATGCTGTAAGTAATATCAGCATTTACCCCAATATCATTGTCATTTGCTGAAACCACAGAGATCAGCCTATTGACAGACGTGCTCTCCCTAACCTCAGCACGATACTCCGGACTGGTGAATACTGGTGGGTTGTCATTGGCATCAAGGACATTGATCAATACCGTGGCAGTCGAGTTCAGTGTTGGTGTTCCGCGATCAGTGGCGATGATGGCTAATTTGAAGGTAGATATTGTTTCCCTGTCCAGAGCGCTCCCTACAACAAGATGACCAATAGTTTTTCGAGGAGAGTCAATCTGAACAATGGTAGTTTCGACCACGAAAGTATTTTGAGTGTTGCCACTGATGATAAAGTAGTCAATAAATGTATTATCAGGACTCCAATCATGGTCGATGGCTGAAAAGGTTAGCACACTCGTGCCAACAGGGACGTCTTCCCTCACACCAATGCTATAGTGTTCATCAGTGAACTGGGGGGCACAGTCGTTGAGATCCTGGATCTGAATCTCCACAGATGCAACTGCGGACAAGGCGGGGCTTCCGTGGTCTTTAGCTTCTATCAGGAGCTGAATCCCTTTGCTGCTTCGCTCAGATGACATCTGCTTTCCAGTGAACACTGAGCCTAAAAGACACAAAGTGAGATAATATCAGTGAGTCAAAGAGAAAATAAATATTCTAAAGTATATAGACTGGCTGTGAACGGATGCACCGCTTAGTCAAGACTATGATGGAAGAGGATGTCTATATACTAATTCTTGGGATTTCCAAAATATTGATAAGCTATTCTAATGTGGCAGTGTTTGGCATAATTCTGAGGATAACGAGCATTTACAATCAATACATGTTCTGTCTTTCACTCTGCGCCTCATTTTCATTTGCTGTGTATTTGGTGTATTTAGCTTATATGAATTCCTTCCCAAGATGAAGGAATATGAGGCTCTAAACAATGTCACATTATACAAATTATAATAGTGATCTAGCTTAACATCAGGAAATATATTAGTAAGCTGGACCCGAGCCTCTGTGAGAGTGGCGCTTGCATGGATCATGTAAGGCCAGGGAGCACATCAAGATCCTGTCCTTTGAGATGCGTAGACGCAGAACATGTGCATTGCTGCTTCTTTGTTTTCTGAAATTCGCCGTCTAGAGGGCATTCACGAAACAGGAAAATATCCGGGTTCATGCACGCGCTTCAGACAACTAAACTCGGATATCAAAGCTGAAATTGCCTATAAGGATTTCCGAACGGTGCTGTCTGCATTTCATATATTAATTTGTAGATTTCCAGAGGACTGTGTGATCGATTTCATAAAAAAGGCATATACCAGTGATTGGCTTTGATGTGCTGCTGCTTGCACTCTCATAAAAGTACGTTGTTCACCCTGAACTCACACAGGCACACCGCTCACCCTGCACTCACACAGACACTCGCTCACCATATACTCACACAGACACACCGCACACCTTGCATTCCCTGAGGCACACTGTTCAGCCTGCACCAGCACAGGCACTCTGGTCACTCTGCGCTCACACAGGCACGCTGTTCATCATGCACTCACAAAGGCATTCAGTTCAGCCTGCACTCACACAGGCACACTACTAACCCTGTACTCATACAGGCACGCCGCTCAGCCTGCACGCACACAGGCGCACAGCTCTGTGGAAATATGGATTTTTCTGATCAGTTATGTCCCCTATCTTGGACCCCAACGGTTCCATGTATGAATCACAAGTACATGTATGTTCCCTCCAGTTCTAGTTATGAAGACGCAAACACATGTGCGTCCACCGCCAACATGTCCTTTGTCAGATCCGCCATGAATAGGCCGGATATTCCATTCTTAAGTATGAAAGGCCACCGGCTTTATATGGTTCACTTCTGCCATTTTACAGTCCAGGCAAGTAGGCCCTGATTCTGTCATCGAACTCTTCTTGCCTTCTGCCTCTGAAAGCTCCAGTCTGAGCCTGCAACCGTGACCATGAACTTTGCCTCATTCTCTGCGCGGCTCACGAAGCCTGACATCAGCTTGCTGCCTGCCAAGAACTGTATTTCACCTTCGAAATTATCTGCTCCGTTCCCTGCCCGATGCATTCCTGTCTAGTAGTTTAAGTAAACATTCTTCCAGCTACCGAGCAAAGGCTCGGCTTCTCTGTCCTCATGCAAGTAATTCATAGCCCTGTTACCATGGAAGGTTTCTGCCCCTTGCATCTCATATAGACACTTAGACACTTAGACGCTTGTGCACGCACACATAGTCAGTCTAGAATAGATTTTGTCCAAGAGACTTCCCTTTGTGGATAACATAGTTCTTTAAACATGGGATGTTAGATATGATTTGGGATTAGGTTGACTTGACCCTCCAGACTTCTTGTCTCCACATGTAGAGCTAAATGTCAAGCCCCCTTCACCCCCTAGTTGCACGTCAATCACACGTCATGCTGCTGCGCACGCATCTATGCCAAGTATAATCTTATAGATCCACCTATATATGACATCATAACCAATTATGTTCCTTTTTACTCCTCATTACGCCCATTTTCGGTTACGCAGGTGAATCGTCATCTTCCTTATCAATTGTTACGCCTACCGCATTCGCTTCATTGTATTGTATGTTCTATAAAAGTCATTTCTTGTCAATCATGTATGTACTTCACTTCCTGAACCTTCGTGGTGACGGAACTTGGAGCAACCGATTATAATCGTTCATTGGAATAAAGCCCATTCCGAACCTCTAATACCACGGATTCTGCCTCTTATTTACTGAGCTGTTTTATTATGTTTCTGTACCAAATTAAGTCCCGGTAATTAAATTATTTACCACATGAATGGCGCCCGAACAGGGACACTTTCTCATCTCACGCGCCGGCGGTGAGTTGCAGGCCCGGTCTCCTGCCACAGCTGGACGGACAATAACGCGTACCAGCAGGATTTCCTGTATCTCCCTCCGGTCAAGCGGGGGCGACTGAGGCTGCGATCAACACCCAGACGAGGCGGTGAGAAGTGCGAAGTATCCCGACCAGAGCCTAGCTGAGAGAGCAAGATCCGAGGTATACAGAGGCCCACCAGTTTCCGAAGTCCCAAGTCGAGTCCAGTCTCCGCAGTGTTCGAGTCGAGTCCAGTCCGGTTCAAGTTCAGTCCAGTTTCCGAGGCCTTCCGTTTCCGAGCTACCCGGTGAGTACCATTACTGGGGAGGCTTTCTGACGTGCACATAGTTTGTGCCGGTCAAGACGGGTTTGGGTACACAAATCCGGTCTGCACTGTTTCAGCAGTGTATCTGTACTGTTTAGCAGTATATCAAGTATATAATTCAGTTAATGTCGAGTATTATGTTTAGTGATTTAAGTTTTCCTTAGATCATCATCATTATTGATTGTTCAGGTAAATGTTAAATGTTAAATGTTTTAAGTACGTTCTGCATATTGTGGTATGAATGACTGTTCATTATCGTGGTTACTGTATTAAGTTTTGTTTTAAATCAAGTATCAGATTAGTTCTCAATATGCCGCTCTTTTCAAAATTAAGACAGATCACAACAAGAAAAGGGGTACTCGAAGAAGCCGTTCCTATTCCTCCTAGGGACACTCCAGGGTACTTCATGTATCATAAACATGGCTTAGACGCTATATTATTTCTTGATTTATGGGTAGACTACACCAAGGAATTACCAGAAAGTCAGAGGTGGCCCGCAGCGGGGACCTGGGATGCAGAGTGCATCATGAAAGTCGAGGAAGAGTTATGGAAAAGGAAAGTCAGACAGTCACAGAAAGATGCCGTTGAGTTATGGCGTAAAGAATCTCATAGACGTACAGAAAAAGCACTCCGACAGGAAGAGAAGAATAAAGAAAGTTCAAATAAAGTTCGAGAAAATCTATTAATTGAGGAAGGTATCCGAGTGAAATCAGAACAAGTAGACAGACAAAGAAATGCCCTTATGAATGGTATGTATCCCCTTCTGGCCGAAGGATTACCTAAGGCTACTCCAGAGATACCGAAAGACTTGCCAACCCCATTATTTCCAATAAAGGTACATCCTAAGGGGCATCCTAGAACCGCAGAAGATGTTTTTCTTTCCTCATATTTAGATGACGCAGCTCCCGAGTATGCTAATTCCGCCCCACATAGACCGCCTGTCAGGGAGGTTCAACGCCAAGATCCGGTACCCGTATCTCTACAGCAACGAGTTCCGGCAAGCACATCTGTTTCTACATCTGTCCCTGCAGATACTTCTATAGCTGTGTCCACACCTATAGTTGCTGTATCGCGTTCAACGAATCCTTTCACGCCCGACACCCCAGATGGGGCTACGGGAGGTACTAGCAACACTTTTTCTACGCCACCCAGAATAAATAAACTTACTTTTCAAGAGTCAGGACATTCACGTACACCCAAACTCATAAATGCCCGCACGCTTAAGGAACTTCTTGTAGATTGTAGATATGACCCTGTGCCCGGCAAAGAGGACGAAATGACCCTGGCATCATTACGTATCAGACGAGCCGCGGTGTATCTAGGGAAGTTACCAGGAATGACTGCGCATCTAGATAATATATATCATTTTGTTCAAACAGGGCGAGATTCTGAATGTATTAACAGAGCTATGGAATATCAGAAAGTGGAGATACAGGGAGAACTGTTACGTTTCCTCATAAATTGTGTGATCAGAAATCAAGACCGACCAGGGGTAGACCCGGAAGCAATGCAAATTCTTACCAGATGGAGTCAGAATATATCAGAAGGAAGACATGATAAGCAGAATTGTATAATAGCCATGTGCCGAAAGATCCGAAAAGAAATCGAACGCCTACACGAAGAAAGATTAGCGGTAGACCAGTTCGAACAAAGCGAGGAAGAAGGATCAGGACTGCCCACAGGACAGTCAGACACTATAGCCTATGTAGGTAGAGGAAGATCTTGTAATAGTAATAGATGTCTTATTGACCCGATACGTCCGATATGTCCAGACAATAACAGGAGTTTCCCAACACCCATAGTCCATATAAGGTCTAACGAGCATTCGTTCCAAGCAGCTGACAAATTACTCCGAGAACGAAGGGGTTATCATTTTCTCGATTCTATGGATGAACAAGAATTAGCCAGGTCAGCTGTCCATTGGGTTGACAGTCCCGGAAAATATAGTGATGATACAGTAGCACGCACATTTTTGAATCTCACCCCAGATGAACAGCGTTTAGCTGGGATTTATATGATTCAACAACTCCTTATACTATATCAGAGTCAGCATTCGGACCCTGGTCCCTTACCTGATATATTGACTGAATTACTCATGAATAGATGGAGAGGTTCAGGTACTAAATTAATTAAAGAAATACTAGAATCAAGAAAGCAATACATTCTTTTTGTATGTTCAGAACATGTTTCACTACCCATTAAGGAAAGAACCACGTATTACATGGACAGACAGAATCCTCTACGAGAAGTACACCCAATAAAGGGCGAGGACAATGAGTTTAAACGCGTATTTGTATACACGCCCATATCAAAAATAGAATTGTTAGAAATGAAGAAAGTGGTACCCAGTCATGACAAAGATCCAGCGGGTTTTCACCGAGAAATTAAAGACATGTTACTCATGGGAGAGTATACCTATCCCGACATTATGACAATATTAAAGGTATTAATGCCTGCTGGCATTTATGAGAAACTCAGGGAAAAAGAGTGGGAGGTAGGAGACCAAAAAATAGAATGGTCAGTATTAGAAGCAGAAGAAAAGGCCCGAACTGCAGGAGCAGGACTTGGGGATAAAACTAAAGCACTACCAGGTTTATTAGTACAGGTACTGCCACGTTTATTAACTACGAAAAAGGAAGATTGGGGTACAATTTCAGCCTGTAAACAGAAGCAAGATGAAGACACTAGTGATTACTATGCCCGATTTGAAAAATGTTTTGGTATAAATAGTGGCATAAAAGCAAGTAGCGAATCATACCCACATCTGTTTGTAACAAAATTAGTAGAAAATGCCCTGCCCCAAGTAAAGAATAGAGTATTAAAATTCGAGAGTACCTGGCAAGGTAACACTCCATCACAAATGTTACAAATGTTACAGTACCATCACAATAGAATTAGAGAGGAACAAGAACATGAACACAGACGCATGAAAGACACAAAAATGAAAATGCTAGTTTCTCAGACAGTTCCAGCTGAAGGACATAAAAAGGGTATGACACATTCCGGTGATTCAGCAGGACCTGTAAAAGGGACATGCAATTATTGTAAAAAGCCAGGTCATTACGTACACGATTGTCCAGTTTTGAAACATAATATCGCCATAGGTAATACAAAAGAAAGACCACGGCCACCTAGACAGGATCAGAATGAACAAGGAGCTCCGCAGCACGCACAGTCCATGCCAGCTCCACCACAGTCTGTACAGTTTGTGCCAGCTGCACCAGCGCTGCCCGTTGCTGCCACACAAACCACGACACGACAACTGTACCAGACCGCACAGTACGACTATCCTGATTACCAACGATACGCATGAACCAGCCTAGAGAGGGAAGTTGACTTACCCCTTATCGAGATCCCTGTAGATCAAGAAGGACCTTATGTACATAGTGAATTGTTAGGCCAAGACAGAAAATTTTTACTCGATACAGGGGCAAGTCGAACGACCATAAAACGTAGTGAAGTTCCAGGGGCACCCCTCTCAGGCTCTCAGAATATCTCCCTTGGTTTTTCAGGAAAACCTATTGTTAATGAAGTGTCACAACCTCTTCCACTTACGATAGGACCTTTGACCCGAACTACCGATTTATTGCTTACTAAATCATGTCCAGAAAATCTGTTAGGAATAAAAACACTGAAAGCTCTAGGAGCCATAATATGTTGTTCTCCGGAAGGAGTAAGATTGTTTTTACGTGATTTTAAAGGTCACTATGTATCTAGAGACATGGATCCCCGACTGCAGACTTTACCTACACATCTATGGGCACAAGGCCCTACTGATGTTGGTTGCATGAATATTACACCATATCGAGTCACATTAAAGGCAGGAGTGGTACTACCACGAATGCGACAATACAAGTTACCCCCAGATGCTGTAGTGGCTTTGCTGCAAATCATTGACGAGCTCATTGCCCAAGGAGTGGTTGTGGAAACAGACTCCAATGTATGTAATTCACCAATAATTCCGATTCTTAAACGAACAGATCCAAAGGCCCTGCCAGTATATCGATTGGTTATTGATCTGCGCGAATTAAACAAGTGCATTGTGCCACAATTCCCTGTGGTCCCTGATATCTCGTCATTATTGACAGCCATTGATTCCGAAGCAACATTCTTTACTGTAATTGATCTTAAAAACGCCTTTTTCAGCGTCCCAATAGATCCGGAAAGCCAATATTTGTTCGGGTTTAGTTTAAATGGACGTAGCTTTAAATTCTCACGCGCACCTCAAGGATTTACAGAAAGCCCCAGCATCTATAGCCAAGCACTGAAACGAGAACTTGACAGTATCCACATGCCAGTTAACACTGCCTTGCTTCAATATGTCGATGATCTGTTGATCACCGCTAGAAGCGAACCCGAATGTGAGAAAGCATCACTGACAGTTTTACAATTTCTAGCTGAAAAGGGACACAAGGTGTCCCCTTCTAAGCTGCAATTCTGTGTCCAGCGAGTTATTTATCTTGGACACTCGCTGTCCAAGGAGGGAAGGCAGCTTACACCCGACCGCATTCAGTTAATAGCTAACATGCAAATACCCAAGACACAAAAGGAGGTGCGGGCTTTCATAGGCCTCACTTCATACTGTAGACAGTGGATCCCTCAATATGCATTTCTAGCAAAATCGCTCATTCAGTTGACAACACAGGAGGCAGCCACATCGACTGTTCTCCCTTGGACTCAGGAACATACACAAGCTTTTGAAAGCCTAAAGAAAGCTTTATGTCAAGCACCTGTTTTAGCAACGCCATGTTACAGAAAACAGTTTACACTCTTTGTTACAGAGCGCGAAGGTACTGCCTTGTCAGTACTCACACAGGAACAAGCAGGAGCACACAAACCATGTGCTTATTTTTCTAGTACATTAGATCCAGTAGCTCAGGCTCTTCCTGCGTGCCTGAAATCAGTGGCAGCGACAGCTTTAGCAATACGACAAAGCGATGCCATAGTGTTAGGACATCCATTGACAGTTCAAGTACCACATGCGGTAGAGGTTCTTGTAAATAGAACGCAAACACAACACTTGACTATAGCGCGACTTACAGGGTACGAACTTACATTGTTCCAGCCACATATAGAAATCAGACGCTGTAACACATTGAATCCTGCCACACTTTTGCCAGTAATCGGAACAGACCCACTAGCCCATGACTGTATTGAAGTTATTACTATAACGACGAAACCCAGACAAGACTTAACCGATGTCCCATTGTCAGATCCAGACCTGACATTGTATGTAGATGGTTCATGTATGAGAACAAATACAGGAGAGTTAGTGGCTGCTTACGCAGTCACAACAGATACTGAAGTCATTGAAACAAATCATATAAATACTTTGTCAGCTCAAGCCGCAGAGCTCATCGCTCTGACACAAGCCTGTATTCAAGCCACAAGTAAAAAAGTCAACATATACACTGATTCACGTTATGCATTCGGAGTTGTACATGACTTCGGCGTGCTGTGGCGAGAGAGAGGTTATTTAACTTCCCACGGTGCCCACATTCAACACGGACCCCTCATTCATGCTTTATTAGATGCGATACATCTACCGACTGCAATATCAATTATGAAATGTAAAGCTCATACGAAAGTCACTGATATCATTTCTCAAGGCAATGATCTAGCCGACAGAACAGCTAAACAGACTGCTCAAACACAAACATCCGACATGACAAAGATAATAGTCCCGACGCCGACACATTGTATGACAGTTAAAGATCCTACTTTTGACGTAATTGACATCCAGACACATGCTACACCAGATGAAATAAAGAAATGGACCGAATTAGGAGGGATCCAAACGGATCAAGGATGGATTATGAAGGAAAAGTCTGTGTGGTTCCTTCCTGATTCAATGGTCCAAGTTATAATTAACACTATACATAGTCCAGCACATCTAGGAGAAAAAGCTATGCTAGATAGCATTCAACACATTTGGTTCAATAAACATTTACGAGCAGCAGCCAAACAAAAGGTCCGTACCTGTATGATCTGTTGCCAGTTCAACCCAGGAAAAAGCGTTCCCGTAGAACAGGGTGGATTTCATCCTCCTGATCACCCTTTTGAAGTCCTCCAGATGGATTATATCCAGATGGAACGATGTCGAGGATTCAAATACGTTCTCGTAGTTGTTTGTGCTCTTTCCCGTTGGACGGAGGCATACCCGGTTTCAGATTACACTGCCCCGACTACTGCCAAACAGTTGGTTCGAGAATTCTTCCCACGATACGGTTTACCACGTGTTGTTCACTCAGATAACGGCCAGCCGTTCTCATCCGAATTAATGAAACATGTTTCACTTTTGTTAGGTTATCAGTGGAAATTCCACTGTGTCCGACACCCTGAGGCAGCAGGTCTCGTAGAAAGACATAATCAGACCCTGAAAATTAGATTGTCCAAAATATGCAGGGAGAAAGGTGTCGACTGGGTAGTAGCACTACCAGTTGCACTCTTTTACACAAGAATGGTAGCACACTCTCGAACAGGGCTATCCCCGTATGAAGTGATCTTCGGCAGACCACCAAATATGTGGGGGACGCCTATGCCACGAAAAATAACTGATATTGACTGTAATATGCTGACAGATTACTTAGCTTCCTTGATGTCTGCACTACAATCTTGTCGTTCACAGGTAGCTGCAACCTTTCCCGACAACACTGAGGTGAAACCCCTTGATGTAGTTCCGGGGGACCTCGTTCTTGTGAGGAATTTCGACCGAAAGACTCAGCTGGAGCCCAGGTGGAGATCACCCAAATTGGTCCTGCTCACCACAAGGACAGCCGTGAAGATCGAAGGCAGAAAAGGATGGGTGCATTCAAGTCATATCAAGAAATTTCATGGACTTCCTTCGGATGTGAATAGCCCACCTCGTGTGTCTTCACCCATTGACTCAAAACTACCTTTGGCTGAGGCCAACAGTCAGGAACTTTATAAACTGAAACTCAGGCCTAAACCGTCGGACGATTTGATTGTTTAAGTCCTCTCCAAGGTGAAGCGGTTGAATCTGTCTCCGACATGTATCCCTTAGACCTGAATCATGGAAAATCGCGAAAAATGTTGAAGCGACATGCGTACTGTAAATCATTGCGTAGCCATTGCATAATGACGTTATTAATTTTGTTTTTCTTGAGTCTTTTAATAATTACTGCAAGTATATTGTTGCACATATATTATCCTATTTCTAGACCTGTTTACAATGTTACTGCTGAACATTCTTTTAGTGAATTATCTCCGCTTGAGTTGTCTTATAGATTTGCGCTGCGCAATAACACTTTTATTAGTATGTTACATCACTCCCATCAGGTTAGCAATGCTACAAATTGTTGGATATGTGGCCGACTCCCTCCCTATCAGAATTATAAAGGAATTTTACCTCTCTTTCCATACCCGTTCACACACAACGGCTCCTGTGGAGCATGGTTTAGTTTAATTAATTCTCTAGATTCGAATTCTGCAGTTTATCAAGATAACTGGGTATGGGGAAATTTGAACTTAATTTTACTTAAGGTCTGCTACCCCAACAAGGAGGGACTTCCCCAGAGAACAGGAACTGATCTAGAAAACGAAGTGTATGGATTAGGTAATTTCACGCTTAATCTTATGATCCTAAATGTCGAATCCGAAACTACTCCAATTTTGCCCGCTATGTCAATATTTCCAGTAAAGGGTGAACTATGTGTAAGGAAAAATGGTTCCATACATATGGGCCATAGTAAATGCACGACTGTAGTAGAGTTTAGTGATCAAGGCAAGTCCACATTTAGAGCTTCCCGCCATTCCTATTACATATGTGGTCAGACGGCATATGTACGTTTGCCTCTAGACTGGGACGGTACTTGCTATATTGGATTCCTTTTGCCACCTGTTTTTGTAGCTCCTTCTGATTATCACAGAAATATTCATTTAGTAAATAGTAGAGTAAGGAGAGATCTCCCAATAGTCGATTACACTGAAACAGCATGGGAAAAATACACAGATTTCAATAAAGGTCTCTTTCCCTATATAGGTACTGTTACTAATAGTAAGCTGATACGTAGATTAACTAGAACCCTTGAAGCAGTAGTGAATGAAACTATTTCCGCTTTAGGCAATTTAACAGAAGAGCAGTCTGCTATGCGGATTGTTGTGCTTCAAAATCGTCTTGTCCTTGACGTCATCCTGGCTGATAGGGGCGGAGCTTGTAGGGTCATCGGATCAAGCTGTTGCATTTTCATACCAGAAAATTCGCCATCTGTATATAAGGCCATAACTCGCCTTCATAAGATTGTAAGCCAGATACACCAGAACCCAGGCACCTGGACTTGGTCCGGTTGGTTTTGGAGTATATTATCTACCTTTGGATGGAAGGTCCTATCTTTCCTAGGTATTGGCCTTCTCATACTATTCAGTTGCTGTCTATGTCTACAATGTGGACCAGCGATCTGTGGTCTGTGTGCCACATCGTGTATTCCACCACCAAGAATTCATTCGTCACGGAAGAAGAAAGAAGAACAAATGATGTTATATGAACAGATCAACGGATTGATGAAGATTGATATCTCTTAACGGGCAAGTAGGGGACAAGGAGGGAATGTGGAAATATGGATTTTTCTGATCAGTTATGTCCCCTATCTTGGACCCCAACGGTTCCATGTATGAATCACAAGTACATGTATGTTCCCTCCAGTTCTAGTTATGAAGACGCAAACACATGTGCGTCCACCGCCAACATGTCCTTTGTCAGATCCGCCATGAATAGGCCGGATATTCCATTCTTAAGTATGAAAGGCCACCGGCTTTATATGGTTCACTTCTGCCATTTTACAGTCCAGGCAAGTAGGCCCTGATTCTGTCATCGAACTCTTCTTGCCTTCTGCCTCTGAAAGCTCCAGTCTGAGCCTGCAACCGTGACCATGAACTTTGCCTCATTCTCTGCGCGGCTCACGAAGCCTGACATCAGCTTGCTGCCTGCCAAGAACTGTATTTCACCTTCGAAATTATCTGCTCCGTTCCCTGCCCGATGCATTCCTGTCTAGTAGTTTAAGTAAACATTCTTCCAGCTACCGAGCAAAGGCTCGGCTTCTCTGTCCTCATGCAAGTAATTCATAGCCCTGTTACCATGGAAGGTTTCTGCCCCTTGCATCTCATATAGACACTTAGACACTTAGACGCTTGTGCACGCACACATAGTCAGTCTAGAATAGATTTTGTCCAAGAGACTTCCCTTTGTGGATAACATAGTTCTTTAAACATGGGATGTTAGATATGATTTGGGATTAGGTTGACTTGACCCTCCAGACTTCTTGTCTCCACATGTAGAGCTAAATGTCAAGCCCCCTTCACCCCCTAGTTGCACGTCAATCACACGTCATGCTGCTGCGCACGCATCTATGCCAAGTATAATCTTATAGATCCACCTATATATGACATCATAACCAATTATGTTCCTTTTTACTCCTCATTACGCCCATTTTCGGTTACGCAGGTGAATCGTCATCTTCCTTATCAATTGTTACGCCTACCGCATTCGCTTCATTGTATTGTATGTTCTATAAAAGTCATTTCTTGTCAATCATGTATGTACTTCACTTCCTGAACCTTCGTGGTGACGGAACTTGGAGCAACCGATTATAATCGTTCATTGGAATAAAGCCCATTCCGAACCTCTAATACCACGGATTCTGCCTCTTATTTACTGAGCTGTTTTATTATGTTTCTGTACCAAATTAAGTCCCGGTAATTAAATTATTTACCACAGCTCACCCTGCACTTACACAGGCACACCGATCACCCTCTACTCACACAGGTGCACCGCTCACCCTGTGCTGACAAATGCATGTCGTTCACCCTGAATTCACAAAGGCACGCTGCTCACCCTGAACTCACACAGGCACACCGCCCATCCTGCACTCACACAGGCATACTGCTCACCTTGTACTCACACAGGAAAGCAGTTCAGCCTGCACTCACACAGGCACACCACTAAACCTGCACTCACACATGCATGGCACTCACCCTATACTCACACAGGCACACCGTTCACCTTGCATTGCCAAAGGCACGCTGCTCAGCCTGCACTTACACAGGCACTCTGATCACCGCGCACTCACACAGGCACACCGCTCACCTTGTTCTCACACAGGCATGCTGTTCAACTTTTACTCACACAGGCACACTGCTCACCCTGCACTCACAAAGGCATGCAGTTCAGCCTGCACTCACACAAGCACACCGCTAACCCTGCACTCACACAGGCACATTGCTCACCCTGCACTCACACATGCCCACATATCCCCCTGCACTCACACAGGCACATCGCTCACCCTGCACTCACACAGGCATACATCTCACCCTGCACTAACACAGGCACATCGCTCACCCTGTACTCACACAGGCACACTGCTCACCTTGTACTCACACAGGCACACTGCTCACCTTGCACTCACAGAGACATGCTGTTCAATCTGTTCTTACACAAGCACTCTGATCACCCTGCACTCACACAGGCATACCGCTCACCCTGTGCTCACACAGGCATGCCTTTCACCCTGTACTCAAACGGGCGCACCGCTCACCCTGCCCACACACAGGCACGCAGTTCAACTTGCACTCACACAGGTACATCGCTAACCCTGCACTCACACAGGCACGCCCATCAGCATGCACTCACACAGACACACAGCTCACCATGCACTCACAAAGGCACTCCACTCACCCTGTACTCACACAGACGCACCACTCACCTTGTACTGACAAAGGCATGTTGTTCACCCTGAACTCACACAGGCACACAGCTCACCCTGCACTCACCCAGGCACACCACTCACCTTGTACTCACACAGCCACACAACTCACTCTGCACTTACAGAGGCACACTGCTCATCCTGTACTCACACATGGACACTGCTCACCTTGCATTCACAGAGGCACACCGTTCAGCCCCATCTTACACAGGCACTCCGATCACCCTGCACTCACACAGTTGTGGAAACGGGACCGACCAACCTCTGGTCAGCAGTCCCCACCACCTAACCACGATGAAACTGCACATGGTGCGGTCGCATACTTCCATTCCTCTATGGGAGCTCATGTTATGGCTGTAAACTGGCCGTACCACAAGCTCCCATAGAGGAATGGGAATCTGTGTTCATCCCTGCACCCTGTGACAGGCACCTCAAAGTGCCTGCCACAAGGTGCAGGGATCAACAAGGGGTCACCTATGGCATGATTTGTGCTGGGCGGACCCGTTTTACCGAAAGCCATTTTCGGAGCTCCCCATACTCTCCGTACTTGCCATTCTAGATGGCCTGATCCTGTTTACTCTTCCGTCTTTCTGAATTTCTTTGAGGACCCACGTGTGCCGGCGCCACTGGAGGGGGTGACCGCCCCAAGACTTTGCTACATTCGGTGGCTTCTTAACCCGCCGGGTGTACCTTTCCTGGGCTCTACTTTCTCGGATATACAGACCCTCCAGAACCATGGATCCTTGCCTGAGCTGCACGTCTCCTCATCCTGAGCTCCTCTAGTGTTTCCCACACATTTCAGCGATATTCAATTTCTCCCAAAAATCGTATTCTCTGCGTTGATCGACTTCTCCCATAACACCAAGACCTATCAGTCTTTACTAACGGTGTTCTAATATCCATTGCTTCAACATCCCTCCGTACCCCCTCACTATCCTCGCCGTATCCTTATTTCAGTCTTTTCGTGCCCTGAAGAAGGTGGTGGCTTCGTCTGAAGCCATACACCGAAACGTGCGTTGGCACACCTTACAACAGGAACTACGTAGTGGTGCATTGATTGAAGAAAAAGAAGATGATATATCTCCAAACTCTTATAAAAAAACACTTTTCTACATTTGAATATAAACATATGAAGAAAACATTATACAATCTAACAATATGTGCAGATGAATGTTCTGTCATTAATATAGCAGATATTGATGTTCAATCTATGAAGCTTGCTAAAAAAACATTTCTTCATTACTGTTGACTATTGCATGTTTTTTCATATTTTTCTGTCTCTGACACCACCACTAGTGCGATTTGTGGTTTCTGTCCTCAAACACCATCTTTTATTAGTTCTTGTGGATAGTATGATAGATGCCTTGGCATGAGTGTAGTACGACTGATTTAAGGAGAGAGTGATGTGGTACAATTTGGCATGTTGTTGATGTTTTTTTGTTCTGATCCATTAGGGATTGGGGGCATTGATGTGATACATTTGTGTTTATGTCGTCTCATTTTGAAGAGGAACATGTATGTACACTTAAATTGATTTGTTCTATGACGTTTTACAAAAAACCTCCAAAAATAATTAAAAATATATATATGCTTTTTCAGCTTGAATAAAATATTTTTGCATCAACATTTTTTGACATTTCTACCACTATATATTACTATTGGTTCTGTGACAAATCTCTGTTTTTCCCTCCTGGGATATCATTTTATTATTTGTGAATCCAGAGACGCTACGCGCTCACTTTGGATTGTAGGCAGGTGACACTCACTCCCTTCTTGTGTAGGGTTTTGCTACATGGTCCTCTCGGCCCCCAACCGGAGGTCAAAAACAGAAGGGGGCCCTGCTAGGGGACCCCAAACATGCTTTACGACTGGGTGTCTAGGTAGGTACTCCTGGAATTTAACAAACTGGAACACTTCCTAGGCGAATCTGTATGCTGTAAGTATGTCCAAAAGCATAACTGCAAATTTCTCAAAAGAGGTTGATTCCACCAGTTCTAAAACAGGATGTTTTGTGCATCAATTGCGCCCACTAGGAGGGTTAGCAAACTGCTTCCATGATAGTTCCGGTGAGACTGCCCTCTCCCTGTGCATTTTCGTAAAATACAAATTATGAAATGAGGAATATCACCAGTAAATCAAGGTTCAGGAACCACAATTTATAACTAATCACTAATTTCATTTTGTCAATTTCCTTGTGACCTTGCTGCGTGAGCTGCAGTACACATGGAACCAGGCCTTGTGAAATGACAATTTGGCACCCTCTTACACTATTTGTTGTTTGAAGCGATACATTTATCCAAACTTTACAGAGGGCATGAACAATAAACTGAATTTCTCCCCTCTTGTGATTGTAACCTTCCAAAAAGTGGTTCCGAGCATTTTCTTGTGCTACTATGGGGACATATTGCAGGCACCAGGGCATGCATTAGTGCCCTCTTCAATTTCCTTTAGTGATATTGCAAAGGGCATATCTCCCGTGTGACAGGGTGAGCATGTATTTTAGTGTTGTCAATGGAGTTTCCCTCTTCCAGTGCTATAGACAGTGTGTTGTGGGGGAGAAATATAGCAGGATTTTTTTGTCTTGGATCCGTAGTCAAGATCAACGGAGTTAATATCAAACTGATTAGCCCACTTTTTGGTGCGAGGAAGTTGAACAGGGGCAACAGAGGTTTTGGGTCTGAGACGACATGGAAACGGTGACCAAACTAATATAGATGAACATGTTGACATCCCCATTTTATTACATCAATTTCCCTTTGTATTTGTCAACATCATGTCTTGAATGTGCTTTATTAGCATAGGCAATCGGGCACAGACATCTAAATTTTGCTGCTGAAGTAGGGCAGTACCAACGTCATATGGGATCTTAGGGCATATCTATCAAATACCGTCATTGCGATTCTCAAATAGCGATTTTAAGAGAATCGCTTTTGAGAATCGCAAAACGGGATGTAATAAAAAATTCGCAAATATTTAGCGATTCCTTGGCATTCCTTAATTGTGATTTGCAAAGGATTCCTATGGGCTATGAGGCCCATAGGAATGAATGGGAAGGCATTCTCAATTAGCGATTCGCAATTACAGAATCGCAAAATAAGAATGCAATTTCAAGGGTGCCAGGGTGTCTAAAGGACACCCTGTTGCACCCCTGAAATATGTATGTGTGCACATGTGGCGCACATACATGCCCTAAGGGCATGTATGTGCGCCACATGGCACTTTGAAAAATGTGAAAAAAAGGGCATTCTTCAAAGAAATCGTAAATTATCACCAACTTGAAAATTGTGGTAATTTGCGATTCCTTATGGCCAAATCGCACTTTTTCTGTGCTTCATACATTGCATTTAAGCAATCGCAATTTGCGATTCCTTAAATGCAATCGCAAAATGGAGAATCGCAAATTTTGCTATTCTCTAATTTGCGATGCCCTTTTGGGATGATACATCCCAAATGGCCTTTTCCCGTTCGCAAATGGGCCGATTCTGAGAATCGGCCCGTTTGCGAACGGGATAAGGACTTGATACATATGCCCCTTAGTCAACTGCTAGTTCCATGTTTTTGTGCAGATCAAACCAATTCAAAACCATGTCATGGAGCAGAGCGTTCTTGGTTGCTTGAAGGATTTATGTGAATTTCAGTTCATGACTATTTCATTCTAGTGTGGATTTAAGCGCATATTGTACAACCAGTTCATTTTGGTATGTGTTGGATCGCTCAGTAATTGTTGTTATGTTCATATTGAACGTGTCAAAATCTGAGGCCATTGTGGGCATTTGAAGGAGTGCTGCCACCTTCATACTATATACCATCTTCGGGTCTGCCTTGACCCCTAATCCCAAGACGATGTATCCAATGAACTCAGTGAACTTCATAAACACACATTTGCTTTGATGTAGTGAGGCAACACTCTTAGATGCAGTGGTGGGTGAAATGAACGCATTGGGGGTGCTCAAGAGCGTGACTAGATAAGAATATAATCACTCACATTCATGACACCATCCAGCCCCAGTCCTGTTTCACTAATTCCATTTTGAACACCCGAGTTGCGAAAGAGTTTCTGAAGTTTAGGCTTTTGCAACTCTAAAGGCCCATACGTGTTGAGAAAGTGGTGATGTATCAACAGCTTTCAGCTAACCAAAGCTGGTGATAGCCTACATACAGGGAATGTTTTGAAAATTCCTCGTTCAAATAAAATATGCCAATTATTCATCAATATTGGGTTTTAGTTATCTTTCATATTTGATGTTTTGCATTGAGAAGTGTAGATAAATGCATACATGGCTGGCTCGGAGTCGTTGTGTTGTTACCACCATCGGTGAGACCCAAGGCCTGCAGCTGATCACTTGCTCAATCACTGCCAGGACTTCAAGTTTCAGTGGTTCCTCCTTTCCCTGGGATCTGATGTGAAAAGGGATTCTACAAGATTAGTGTCACTTGCTTTACATGTATGTGAATGTGTAGTTGGAGGGATTAAGCCTTCAAGCAATCTTTAGACAGTCCAGTACTGAGAAAAAGTGCAGATACTGTAAACTAAGTAGGTGGTACACTCAGTAGCAAAGAGTTTTGCCTTGATGAATTTGGACTGTTGTGAAAAATGTATCAGCTAGAGGAAGTGAATCAGTCCTTTCATGGTTTATAATCTCGTGACTGTGAAAGATTGGGTGTGACAGGTTTCAGCTTGGTTGGAATGGTATGACTTTTCCATTATATTTGCTGAACATCCTGTATTGATGAGTGCATATCTTTACAGCACTTGGATCATGATTTTGTAACATGGCTTAGTTCAGTGAATCTCTTTGTTTTTGCTAATCAGCAAGATTAGGAATATCTCAGCATTATTTTGCTCATTGTCCTTTGAAGTCATGTTGTTGTTGTGAACTGGTCATTTTTAGTGTCTGTGATGCTTCTCAAGTCTTTACCCTGGTAGAGTTGCCTGTGGCAGAGACGCTCAGGCTATCTGATGCAACATGCCTGAGTGAAGAGGATACATTTTCTGCAGATTGAGCTGCAGCTCCAATGCAGGGAATTTATTGTTGTGGTGCATTTCATTGCAGTAATGGCTGCATAGTCTGGTGAGTGTACCCCTCTTTTGTACCTTAGATGCAGAGTATGGCTGCTAGGGCAATAGTGTTACAATGTCTATGCTCCCTGATTGTGAGTATGAGGCTGAGAGAGTTTGTGAACTGTTGATCTTGTGCGCCAATGCAAACTCTATGCTTTGAAAGTTTGTGTGATCTTCCAAGTGTCCAGACTCATGCAAGGTCTTTACTTTCCAGCCTGTGTAGGATGGCAGAATGGCCTCCATGAATAAGGGGTGCACGCACCTGTTTGATAGGGTCAACATCTACTCACACCCTGGCTAGCTCTAGGAGGCATTCATAAAGTTGCCCATAGACTTTTTTCTGCTGTGCTTGCAGCAGGATGAATCTTTCGTAATCTGGTTTGGGATGCTGGTTGAAATGTTTCTTCAGCATTTTAACAGCCTGGTTAGCTGACTGGGAACTCCTTCTAGAAAGCAAGGTCGTTTTGTTCCCTTTGTTGGGAGTGATTCATACCTCTCAGCAGGCTCCCAGGTGACAGTTGGGGATTATGCCAGAAAGGCTTGCTACAGGATATAGGCAGAAAAATCCCTATTTCTAAAAGTCTCATTTTCAAAATATTAATTTAATATCCGACTTTACCATCAGATTGGATTTTAAATTCTTTAAAGCATGGGACTAGCTATTCCAAAACCAAAGTTGCTTTTCTATACGAGAGCCTGCCTTGCTTTATCGTAGTGAAAAACTACTTTGGAGATTTTTCACTGCCAGGACATGTAAAACTGAAAATGCATGTCCAACTTTTTAAATACCATGCACCCTGCCCTATGGGTACTTAGGGCCTACCTTAGGGGGGACATTCCAGTTTTAAAAAGGAGGGTTTAGGCCTAGCAAAAGGTGTTTTTGCCAGGTCGAATTTGCAGTTTTGAAACTTTTCACTTTAGTTGTAGCACTATAAGTGCTGAAGTCCACGGGTGACATTTAGCTTACTGGACCTGGGTACACAGAGTATCATACGCTAGTTGCCCACATGAGTGTATTAGCATGCGAGACTGAAATGAGTGAAAACCATAATCATGCAAAGGACATTTCCAGAAGGAAAAGCCTTACCAACCTGTATTTCCCCACTACTCCTGATATAAACAATACCCAACTGTAGTAACAGGAAGGGAATGGATCAAAATACTAACCAGGTTAAGTTGGTACCTTTGCAATCATATAATTCACAAGTTCGTAGTTTTGGTTCATTCACCTCTTGTACAAAATGACTATTGAAACAGAAGGGGTACCAGTGTAATCCGTACAATAGTGGAAAAGCAGGATGGTACAACAATTGCATGGATGTTACAGAAATATTTCCCAAAATTCACTTGCCGGTATTTCAAAATTGAATGTGATGGTTCAAAAGTGACACAAGATAACAGCAGGAGATAGGATTGGTGTGTCAATGTCTCCAACAAACCAATTTATGCAAGAACTAGTCTCTCTCTCTCTCTCTCTCTCTCTCTCTCACAAATCAATCTGCAAAATCTTGTGAAATCTGACAAAGTTCACATAACATGAAATCCAAGAATTTCACGAACAATCATGAGTCGAAATATAATTTTGCCCAGGTCTAATTTGTAGTTGACCACAATTTACAGTCCATTAAAAGCATTTACATCGAGGATAATATGTGACATGTTCAGTGAAGTGTGTGTAAGGAAATCTTGTACAATCTTTGCAAGTCATATACACATCGAACTAGTCACATATTTTAAAAAGTAACCCCCAAAAAACAGTTGACAAATCCAGATTAGCAGCTCATTCCCCTTCTGTGCTGTATCGCTTTGCTATAACCCTCTCCACACATGAGGGGTAAAATGTTCATCATGGGCATAAAAGAACAGTGGACATTTACAGCGGGCAGTAAATTTGGTGTCCCTCATGAATTAGGTGTCCCTCACTACATACATTAAAAAAAACTAATGATTACCTCAATAGTTCATGCTTGTAGGGCATTATAAGAATTTGTATCACGGACACAATATTGTGGTAAACAATATCATTGACAAAAATATTTTGTGAAAAATATAATTTACCACAATATTGTGCTCCTATACTTTTAATAGCAAGTACAAAACTATCAGAAAAAAAAATAGTTGATACAAATAATGTCCAGAAATATAGATTAAAAAAAAATATAAATAGAATTGAAAGTAGTAAGTGTATGTTTTAATACGTACATTTAATATGATATAATTTAAATATATTCCACTTGTATTTAATACTATACATTGGACATTGCAGCACCGGTCCGACGAGGAGTGCCCAATGATGAAGGATGACACCCTATCAGGTGTGTGAGGGCATTAAGATCTGAAATACAGATCTCCCCTTGAGACCACAATACAGTAGACAGTTAGTGATTCTTATCACCTCGGCCATAAGAGAGGAACTGTCTCCTTTTGATGAATCAACTTAAATATATTACATTCAGATATTTTCATGTTAAAAATTCAAAATATAAAAATATTATAGTTATAATAAATATGTAATATATAGATATATATATGTGTGTGTATATATATATATTACATATTTATTTTAATCTATAATATTTTTATATTTTGAATTTTTAATATGAAAATATCTAAATGTAATATATTTGATACAATATTTATTGTTTCATATTAAAAATTCAAAATATATAAAATAGTATAGTTTAAAATAAATAAGTAATATATATATACTCATATAGGTATATGTATTACATATTTATTTTAAACTATACTATTTTTATATTTTGAATTTTTAATATGCAAATATCTAAATGTAATATACTTAATACAATATTCATTGTACATTATTAAAATTTAATTATTATGACAAATACTTGTATACATTATATATATATATATATATATATATATATATATATATATATATATATATATATATATATATATTACCTACTGGCTGTCGTCAGTAGGTAATATATATATATATATATACATAAATTATTTTCTCATGCTTTTCCCACAGAGGTTTGGAAGGTGATCTATAAGCTAAACTGAGAGCATATTTTCTGTAAATTCACATTATCTTTCTCAGTCATGTGAGAATGAAGTCTGACATTCTCAGTAAAACATGTACATCCAACAAGGGCAGAGACTGTCAGTTGATTCCTTTGTGTTATACTGCAGCTTCCCAGAGTGTTCTAAAGAACAACTAGAGCGCTAACAGTCCTACTTATGACAAACGTATTGCACACCTGAAGCTATCTTGATTGGAATAAAGTGGTAACTCTTAAAACATCTAATTTAAAAAGGAACAAAATGAGGGGGTTCATTTTGCCATAGAAAGTATGATTAGTGCTGCAGAAAGAAAAATTAGGGCACATTTTGAGTGACATCTCAAATCCTCTTCTATTTCGTTAAAAAATTCTGACATGCAGACTGAAACATGCACTTTCAATACCAGCAGCAGACTTCCCTGGTGAGCAGTAGCTTTACTACACTGATCTAATGAGCAACTAGAGTGCTAACATTATGAATTTATGGCAAATGTGTGACACCTCTGAATGCCTTCTTGATGGAATCAAAGTAAAAAACTGAAAGTATTTCCTACTGAGGAGACTGTAGTAAATGAGGAAATTAGGAAACTTCATGACAAATAAGTCTCCCAAAATGGCCACCAGAGACAAAAGAGCCCAAATGTAGCACAAATATCACCCAGATGTAGCACAAGTATAGCCCAATGACAGAATATCCCAGAGTGTTCTAACGAACAACTAGCGCGCTGACAGTCTTACTTATGACAAAAGTATGGCACACCTGAAGCCATCTTGATTGGAATAAAGTGGTAACACTTAAAACATTTAATTTACAAAGGAACAAAATGAGGGGGTTCATTTTGCCATAGAAATTATGATTAGTGCTGCAGAAAGAAAAATTAGGGCACATTTTGACTTCTCAAATCCTCTTCTATTTCATAAAAAAATTCTGACATGCAGACTGAAACATGCACTTTGAATATCAGCAGCAGACTTCCCTAGTGAGCAGTAGCTTTACTACAGTGATCTAATGAGCAACTAGATTGCTAACATTCAGAATTTATGGCAAATGTGTGACACATCTGAATGCCTTCTTGATGAAACCAAAGTAAAAAACTGAAAGTATTTCCTACTGAGAAGACTGCAGTAAATGAGGAAATTAGGAAACTTCATAACAAATAAATCTCCCAAGATGGCCACCAGAGACAAAAGAGCCCAAATGTAGCCCAAATATCACCCAGATGTAGCCCAAGTATAGCCCAATGACAGAATGTCCCAGAGTGTTCTAACGAACAACTAGCCCAATGACAGAAGTGTGCAAAACACTTATTTTTTGTGTATTTACAGTTTTATATAGTGCAGACTTGTCAGGTATTGGAGTGCTTTACATGAGCATTGGTTACATCACACAAGATCAAATTCATTTTGGTTGTAGACATGGGGAGATTAAGTGATTTGAACAGAATCACAGAATGTTGAGCTGAAGCAGAAACTCCAACCTGGTTCCCCAGTTGCAAAGTCTGCAGCTCTGGAAGTAACACCATATCCTATCCCCTAAGTGCAACATTTATTCAAGTGGTCAACTGGATAAAAAAACATAAAGATTACAAATAATTTAAAAGTTCTTTGTCGCTATTTGAAAACTCAGAAAATATGTCCTCATTTTAGTTTTTTAGAGCACTAACCATAATTTTGATGCAAATAAGACCCTCTCATATATGTAATTTCTAAAGGAAATGCTCTAGGTATTACAGTTTTGATTACATCAAGATGACGTCAGGCGTTCCACACTTTTGTAATAAATATAGAATGTTAGCAACCTAGTTGTTCATTGGGATACTGTTGAGAGGCAGAGGCCAGGGGCACGGACTCTGAAAATTGAAGGCAGGTAGGAGAGTGCAGAGCAAACAATTTGACCACACTGGGCAGGCAGGAAGGGCAGTGGCAGCACAACAGACTATGGAGGGCAGTGGAAATGGGGGCAGGGGCAACAAACCAACAATACAGGACTGGCAAGAGAGGATGTGGCAATATAATAGACCATTGTGGGCAGAAGGAAGAGGCAGTGGTAGTACAACATTACTTGCCAACAGACCCGTTTCAGCCAGGAAACGTCCAATGTTTTTAAGCTCAAATGGGCTTTATTTGATCAGTCTCCTGTCTACAATCTCCTCTTTTTCAATGTAACTCAAAGGGGAAAATCAATACCCCAGTTTTGTTTTTGCAAAATCTCCCTCTTACCAAGTTCAAAATGTTCACAAGTATGGTACATTGGATCATGGTAGGCAGGAGGAATTGGGGTAGGGACATGGACTCGGATAACAGAGGACAGGAGGGACATAGAGAGGTGCACCAAACTGACCCTACAGGGCAGGCATCAGGGTTTGCAGCAGCACAATACACCACACAGGGCATGCGGGATGGGAGTGCAGCACAACAATCCATAGAAAGCAATAGGGAGGGGACAGGACTATGCACATGGACAACAGAGAACAGAGGAGAAAGAGGCAATTGTAGCTAGCTTACCATAATGGACAATCAGGAGAGAAAGCTGCAGCATAACAGACCATAAAGGGCAGGAGGGACGGATCAGGGGCATTACAATGGAACAGACAAGCCAGGAGGGAGGGAATAGGGGTCTGCACATGGAAACAGAGGGCTGGGGGCAAGGGGGCAGGGCAGGAGCAGCAAGATGACCATGGAGGTCAGGCAAGATGGGCAATAGAAACAAGACACACCATGGAGAGCAACAGTGAGACTATGATGGCATACACACAGACCATAGAGGGAAGGTGGGAGGGGGTCAGGGGCAGCTAGCTGACCACACAGGGAAGGTGGGAGGGGCCGTGGCAGCACAGAAGACCATGCATGGCAAGCGGGAGGGTTAGTGCCAGCACAATGGCTATGATGGGCAAGAAGGAGGGTGCAGGGGCATGCACAAAGGACCATGGCGGATAGAAGGGAGGGTCAGGACCTGGGCACAGACAAGGGATGTTCAGGGGAAGGGACCTCACAACAGACCGCGCGGGGCAGGCAGGAGGAGCAGTTGCAGCACAACAGACCAGGGAGGGCAGAAGGGTGTGGCAGTAAAATGGACCATGGAGGACAGGAGGAAGGGGATAGGGGCATGGCATGTGGACAGGTAGGGTGGAGGTGGCAGGGACAGGTTACAGTCATCTGACAATGCTAGGCAGGTGGGAGGGGAGTGGCAGCTCAACAGAACACTCAGAGTAGATAGGAGTAGCAGGTCCATGGAACATGGTGGGCAAAAAGGATGGAGCAGAGGCATGCACAAAGACATCAGAGCGCAGGGGGAAGGAGAATAGGGGCAGCAAGCTAAGCACAGAGGCTAAGCAGGAGGTCGATGATGGGCCATAGAATTGGGCAATGGAGGGCAGGAGGAGTGGACTGGTACATCATGCTAAATGGAGGGCAGTGGCAGCACATCAGACCATGCATGGCAGGAGGGAGGAGGCTAGTCCATGGACTCAGACAACAGAGGATAGGGAGGAGGTGGATGGGGCAGCAAGCTAACTGTTCAGAGAAGGTGGGTATTAGGAACTTTATTGTTTTTAAAATGTGTGTCTGTGCAAACTACTTAAAATATGAACAAGTATGCAGCATAATCTCACTTTTGTTCAGGAAGAAGAGGACGTTTGTGACTGTGACTCTGGGCTCACTTGGCAGAAACACCCCCTGACCCTCCACCCCCCATCGCAAAATGTAATGCCTGTGAAAAGGGTAGGTGGACGCAGTGTTATATAGAACATAGTCCTGAGAGCACGATTGAAAATGAAAACTAGATATAGTATATGGTATAAACTATGCACCAAAAAGTGTGATATAAGATGAACCGGGGCGTGAAATATAATATGCAATACATTGTGCGCAATGACAGATTCATTGGAGAGCGCGAGATAGCACAGGCACTAGCGCGTGCTATGCGATATGCGCCTTGGAGTGTAATATGCACAGGGCAGTGTTGTGTAACCCAAATAGTCTCTAAAGTTGTAATATAAAATATGTGCTGGGGAGTGTAACGTTCCATATGCACTGTGACAAAGATATGGATCCCAGATTGTAATATGTATGGCATAGCGCTGTGCGTTATAACATAGTCATCGAGGAAGGCACGTTAGATGGGGCAATATCACCCGTGAGAAGGCAAGTGTGGCATGACATATTCACGGGGTGGTGTTACAGTGCACATGGGCTAGAGAGTGTCATAGCATACGCACTAGCTGGTGGAATACAACACAGAGGTGTGCTGCACTCGGCGGGCACTGGTGGGTGTAACACAGCATTGGGCTCAGCCAGGAGCACGCTGTGACTCTCAAGTGAGGTTCGTCTCCTTTCCAGAGAGTAAAATAAAAAGTATTACACATCTGGCGGTGGATGTGGGTTTTATTAATCATGAGGGGGGTTTCTTGCATAGTTTGGTCGAATTTTTGTCGAATCCCCTTTGAATGGCTTGGTGTGTGTGTGTGTATTAAATGTGCCCGTCAATAGCTACCCATGTTTGTATAAATAAACGAAAAGGGTGTCTACTTGGAGAGTACCAACCGGCGGGGGCGCCGGGATTAGGCACGGTAGGGCGTCAGATACGTCAGACCTTCACTAGCGGTGTAAATACATTCCACGTGGATTCATTGTATGCATAGTCGCCTTTTAATGAATATCACGCAAATCGTCATGGTGATAGGTACATACGGTTTGTCCAGCATGTCCTAGGTGTTTCTATAAATATATATTTTTTTTAAATAATAAAAAACAAAGGCCGGCCCAGGTGGATGGGGTCCCCGGGGCCATAAGTGGCCTGAAGAGGGGGCAACGCAGCCACCCTCCTAAAGACTAAAAAAAAAAAAAAGGCCATGACCCGGGGGTTGGGGTCCCCGGGGCTGATTAAGGCCTTGGGAGGGGGGCCGCGCGGCCCCCTTACAAATTTATTTTTTTCAACAAAAAAAATTAGGGTGCAGGCCCTGGGGGATGGGGTCCCCAGGGCCAATAAATTAGAAAAAGAAGGGGGGCCACACAGCCCTCCTTCTTAAAAAAATAAAATAAATAAAAGACCGGCATCGCGCCAGAGGCCACGCCCCCTCCTTACAGCACTCTGCAAATACGCCCCCTGGCCAGTTGTAAGTTGGGGAATTAATTCCCCTTCAATACTGAAGGTCCCTGAGGGCGAACTAGCCCAACAGGTATCTCCAGTATGCACCAGGGAGCTGCGTTGCAGAAGGTGTTCTGAGGCCACGCCCCTTTTTACACCTCTATGCAATGCAGCTCTGTGGCGCTTACTGGAGGTACCTAGTGGGCTAGTTTGACCCTAAGGACCCTTAGGATTCAAGGGGACTTAATCTCTCAACCTAGAACGGCCACAGGGCGCGTTTACACAGTGGTGAAGGGAGGGGACGGGGCCTGAGGTGACGTGTGCAAACACGCCCTGTGGTGCGTTTGAAGTTGGGGAAATAATTCCCTTTCAATCCTGAGGGACCCTGGGGTCAACTAGCCCATCAGGTGCTTCCAGTAAGCGCCACTGCTCTGCATTGCAGAGAGGTGGTGCAGGCCGTGCCCTTTTTTACACCTCTTTGCAATGGCGCTTACTGGACGTACCTAGTGGGCTATTTTGCCCCTAGGGACCCTCAGGATTCAAGGGGACTTAATCTCCCAACTTAAAACAGCCACAGGGCGTGTTTACACAGTGGGGAAGGGAGGGGACGGGGCCTGAGGTGACATGTGCAAACACGCCCTGTGGCGCGTTTTAAGAGGTAGTTTTAATCCCCTGCCCTATTATATACTAGGGGCTTACAGAGGAGGTCATGCTAATCACAGGGGGACCCCAACACATAGTGTTCCCTAGTGTATGTAGGTGTTTTCACTGTATTCTGAGAGTCTTGTAACATAGCACTGGCTCTAGGACTGGTTAGTCAGACTCAGTTACCACCAGTATCCGTCTGAAAAAGTTGAGGGTACAGGATGATTTTGCAACAACACTTCTTTCTGCTCTTCTGTTTGTTCTTTCTGCACGTTATCCTTCTTCCTGCACTTTTCTTCGTCTTTGAGGACTTCTGTTGCTTCTTTCTGCATATCTTTTTTTTTTTCTTTCTTCACTTGTCCTATCTCTGTAGGCATAGTTAGAAATTAGCATTTAAAAAACCTTTGAAATTCACTGAAAAAAACATAGGTTTCAGGCACGTTATAGTTAGGAATTAGCATTTAAAAAACCTTAGAAAGTCACTGAAAAAACCATAGGTTTCAGGGGCGTTATAGTTAGCTGGATTTTTCACTCATACAAAACCATTGAAATTCCCCTGTTATAGTTAGTTCAGCTAACTATAACTCACGCGCCCGCAATGCACTGCTGATGACGTCACATATTACATCACTCATGACATGGTCAGTGACATCACTCATGACATCACTGATGACATCTCAAATGACATCACTGATGACATCACTGATGACATCATCCTTGTGATAGAGTGGCAGACCTCCTCTCCCCCTAATATAACCTTTGATACACACATTCAAAAATAGAAACTAAAATTTTCAAAACAATGGACATACCAATACCAGTAACAACAACCTATTCAGTAATTCTAAGATCCACATACACATCCACTCATTCACCAACAGTCCTATACAGTCACTCATACATGTACTCACTCATCATATGTACTCATACACCTATACATCCTGTTACACAACGCCACTCATCCATAGAGTTACTCACACACATAGTCACTAATGCTAATAAAGAATCAAACATCCATTTACTTGCATATACAGTTAAATACACACCACCACACTTACTTATACAGAAATTTACACATACTTAGTCTTTTAAACAATCACTTATAGAAACACATACTTATTCATACAGGAACTCTTCCAATCTCTAACTCTCACATATACTCACTTATATACACCAATAGTCACTTATACTAGTTTAAAACATATGTAGTTACTCATAAAGACACTATTGAGACAGTCATTCACTCACTAACACACCCATGCACACACTCATCCACCCATACAGTCCTGCACACATGCTGTCTTCAACACATACAGTGAGTCACTCATTCATGCACCTATGCACTACATAATACCCCCCACCGAACCATACAGACACTGAGACACTCATACTGATACTCAAAAAAACAACTAATAACCTATATAGACACTCATGTATCTACTAACCAACCCATGCAGCCACTTATACACAAAGTGAGAGATTGATACAGATATTTACATATTTAAACATTACTCACTAAGCCATGTATTCACTAAGATACACTTAATCGGTCAGTTATACAATAAATTTTTCAAAAACAAATCATCTATTTAGACACTTATATACCCATTTATTCTTCCATCAACCTTGAGATATACATATATAAAACATATGTAAGTTTCAGAAAAACACACATTCACTGGATGATGTCATCAGTGATGTCATCAGTGATGTCATTTGAGATGTCATCAGTGATGTCATGAGTGATGTCACTGACCATGTCATGAGTGATGTAATATGTGATGTCATCAGCAGTGCATTGCGGGCGCGCGAGTTATAGTTAGCTGAACTAACTATAACGGGAATTTCTATGGTTTTGTACGAGTGAAAAGTCCAGCTAACTATAACGCCCCTGAAACCTATGTTTTTTTCAGTGAATATATATATATATATATATATATGTATATCATTCCATAATTTACCCACAAACAGAAGGAGCCCGCACAAGGAAATTAAGCTTTCAAATATTTATTGGAGGCTGCCGCGTGAACATGGAAGGAATGACGCATTTCAAAATAATAATGTCCAGCCCAACGCATTTCGTGCTCCTGCGCTTCCTCATGGGCAAAGTTCATACGGGCATGCAACGGCAGATTATCAGATGTGTCCTTTATCAATATTGTGGCAAGGGGATCCCCGTACAAAGACAGGGGGATCAAGTATCACCAAACCTAAGAGACTGTTACTGGGATCACTCGAATTCCAAGAAGTATGGAGGACGAGGATGAACGCAGGGTAGCAGCACAAGCACTGTTTGTAGAGCACCGGGGGTAGGACGCAACTTATCCATCACCACTACACAAACTGAATCTACTATTATGGACAAACTTAAGAAATATGAGAAACTACACAAACAAGAGATGGCAAAGTGGTGGGAAGCGACATCACTGCAAGACTATTTGGACAAAGGGATGGTGCCCCGTGGCCTGAGGATCTATATCACTCCTTCTTATGAATCGCCAGATCCACACATGCTAGATGAGTGGTCTGCGAATTCCGCCAACAGCTCCAGCAATATGTTGAAAATCTTGGTCAAATATGCCTGGTCAGATAGGGACAACATCAAGAAGGAAATTGGATGCAACAAAGAAGAAATGAATTCTCATCCTGAACAAGAATTGATATCGAAGTTCTTGGAGGAAATGAAGAAACGACTAAGAATGGTGAAAGAGGACATTAAAGCTAGTAAACAACGGAAACTCCACCGAGACTGCGGTGATTATGAGTCAGGTAGAATCTTGACTCACAGCAGGAAATATGACCATCTTTATGAGAGAGACAAAAATAGAGCTCTAATTAATTTAACACCACAAATTGAGCAAGAAGAGGAAGTCAAATACTCCAGTGACACCAACACTGAAGGATCACAACCCGCCTGAAGACTTTTTTAGACAAGTACCGGCTCATGAGACGGAGCCGGCAAACATCAAAAGCGAATTCCCAGGTGAACCAGAGGGAGGATACCCCAATAAGGAGAGGAAGAGGAAAGGGAATAAGAGGAAGAGGCGGAAAAGGATCCAACAGAGGAGAAAGAAAAGAGAGCGGCTCGGAGCAAGTGGGAAGAAAACAAACAAGCTCCAAGACAAATCAATAATGGATGCAAAAATATCAGTAACGAAGACAAAAGGACCCTCTGCCTAGGACTCTCATTCTGCCCAGCTACCCCCATGAACTATGTTAATGACAAAATTGACGTCTTTAAATTTTGTAGGAAATTGAAATTAAGGAAATTGCACAAATTGAAACCTGCAAGAAGTAGAGGTATCATTCATGGGGCAAGACCAGGGTCCGATGAGGAGTTAACAATAGGTGACTTTGATACGTTAGTAGCACTACACGAATTGCAAAATGACACTGAAGGTTCTAGCACTAGTAGTGAGGCCCATCGCATTTTGGATGAAATGGAAATTAGATATGATACGGCTGCCTGCTCGGGTTTTAAACCCAAGTCAACTTTCTTACCAACTATGAGCCATGATAACATTGATACTTTCCAAGAACAGGTAGGAAAGGAGTTATTGAAATTTAGACAGCAAAACTGGGCCAAGAAAATGAAAAATTTAAAACACAACTTAACTCTCCCAAAAAAATTCTATACAAGAACTAGCCAATGATGACAGCATCGTGATCCGACCCGCTGACAAAGGAGGTAATATTGTCATTTTGTCTAGAGATATGTATGTAGCAGAAGTAACACGGCAATTGAGCGACACCAACACATACCCAAAGTCTAGTAGGCTAGAATATAACAACAGTATCACGCACACTGGCAGAAATTGAGTGAGTGGAAGGACAAGGGCCTGATAGAGTGGGAGGAATATTGTTATCTCAAAAAAGATTTTCCCATCCTCCCAGTTATGTATCTACTCCCCAAAATACACAAAAATAAAGACAATCCCCCTGGTAGACCTATCATTTCCTCCAGGGGATGTGTTTTGGAGAACTTGTCTCGATACGCTGATCATTTTTTGAGGGAATTTGTAGTCACCTTGCCCTCATACGTCAAAGACACAAAAGATTTCTTGAGTAAAATTCATGACCTTAAATGGGAAACAGACCTTTTACTAGTCACAAAGGATGTGAACTCCCTCTATACAGTCATTAACCACGACCAGGGTATAGAGGCCTGCACCAGATTCCTCAAACGCAGACACATAAGACACTGGGACCACACACAGATGATTCTTGACATCATCAGACACTGTCTGATTAACAATTTCTTTATGTTCAATGGCGAGATTTTTAAGCAATCCCTTGGTACTGCAATGGGAACCAGCTTTGCACCTAGTTTTGCCCATCTCTTCATGGGAGCCTGGGAAGCGGACATCAGAAAGGAAGCAAGTTTACAGAGTGAGTTCGCTAAGGTCAAACTCTGGTTATGATATATTGACGACCTGTTTGTTGTCTGGAAAGGCAGCAAACATGAAGCACACACCTTCATTACAAAACTCAACCAGAATACTAAAAACGTAACCCTTACGTGCACCATCAGCAAATGAAAGGTAGAGTACCTTGATACATGCGTGGAGATTGTAGATACCAAGGTGACCACAACTTTGTTTCGTAAAACCACGGCAGGTAACACTTTACTACATGCCTTAAGCAGTCACCCAAACACACGGAAATGAAGCATCCCCTATGGGGAATTGCTCAGAGCTAAAAGAAATTGCAGCACCGATGTAGCCTTTCTAAGGGAACAAACAATCATGCTACAGAGATTCAAGGATAGGGGGTATCCCACCTGGGTGCTCAAAAAAGCCATGGAGAGGGTGAAGTCAGTCAATAGAGACACAATATTAGAGACCGCATCCAACACAGATATCACTGATGAACTTGATAGCTTAGATACCCGCATGATCCTGACTTTCAATGGGCACTCCGACCAAATCCGAAAAACTGTTTCCCGTAACTGGAACTTACTCAGAGGTGACCCAATTATAGGGAACTCACTACCCATACGACCGAAGATAAGTTACAGGAGGGGACGCAACTTTAAAGATCTTTTATTGCACAGTGATCTGCCTAATAAGAATGACAAAAGAAGCATAGTCCTCCAGGGATTTTTTCCATGTGGCCTTTGTAAGGCCTGTGGAAACAGTTGCATGCAGAAAGAATTCTGGAATAGTAGTACCAACAATATGGTCAGCATCACACAATTTCTCACATGCAGCAGTACTAATGTTATCTATGTACTCGAATGTCCCTGCAAACTTAGATATGTAGAAAGTACAACACACATGGCGAAGAAAAGAGTCCTCGAACATATGAGGGCAATTACTAACAGGGACCAACAGTATTCCATCGCCCGCCATTTTGAGGCCAAACACTTCTAAGACTATACCAAACTGTCTTACTTTGTTATTGAACAAGTAATGCCTAATAGAAGGGGTGGCAACAGGACACTCAGGCTTAGGCAACGAGAATCAAGACATATTATAGGGATGGGGACACGCCATCCGAAAGGGCATAACATTGATGAGGAGATGTACATACATCTACATAATGAGTAATTCTGCAACACCTATCATCCCCTGTAATTGTTCACTGCTCATTTACATTGTCTACTGTTGTACCAGTATTGTGCCTGTAACTGTTTTCCTTTCATTTGCATCGTCAACTATTGTACCCCTGTGCCCCTGTCCTCGCTCCCAGTGTTGCGCCGTATTGTTTCTGCCCCCTGACCTCAGTATTGTTTTGTGATCCTGCATTTGTTTTGTGATCGTTTGCATCGTTGTGCCCCTGATCGTTCCTGTGCCCCACCGCCGTTTTCTACCGCTGACCCACCCCGCTCCCAACCGCTGCTCCCCCGCGGCCCCACCCCCGTTCCCTCCTGTATCACCGCTCCCCTCCCCACTCGCCACCCCGCTCCCACCTCCCAGCTTCTCCTCCCTCCCACTGAACACAAAAGGTGGTGTCCGCGAGGCGGGGAGCTGTGACCTGACCTGGTCAGAGCCCGTCGCTCCTCCCGCCGCGTGGCCCACCCCGAGTGTGCCCGGGATCCGCTTGCCGCCGCCGCTGCCGCCGCCAAGTTTGTATCTGCCCCTGTAATTGTTCACTGCTCATTTACATCGTCTACTGTTGTACCAGTATTGTGCCTGTAACTGTTTTCCTTTCATTTGCATCGTCAACTGTTGAACCCCTGTGCCCCTGTCCTCGCTCCAAGTGTTGCGCCGTATTGTTTCTGCCCCCTGACCTCAGTATTGTTTTGTGATCCTGCATTTGTTTTGTGATCGTTTGCATCGTTGTGCCCCTGATCGTTCCTGTGCCCCACTGCCGTTTTCTACCGCTGACCCACCCCGCTCCCTGCCGCTGCTCCCCCGCGGCCCCACCCCCGTTCCCTCCTGCATCACCGCTCCCCTCCCCACTCGCAACCCCGCTCCCAGCTGCTCCTCCCTCGGTCCACCCCCCCCACTCTCCATTTATGGCAGAGTCAGCGCGTGCGCGCAGCGTTCACGCGCAGTGGGTGCGCCAATGGTGCGCCAAAGGCGTGCCAAAGGCAAGCCCGTCTATGACCGTCCGTGCCTGGACCGCGCCCAGCGCCAGACCCCCTGGCCCCCGCAGACGCCAGCCCACCCGCCGGATGTACGACGCCGCCACCCTCAGCTAACTCAACACCGGCCGACTCCTCGGCTGCCACCGAGCCACCCCAGGACGCACCCACGGACCCTTCACTTGCCAACCCTGCAAGTTCTCCTGCATCCGGACCTGCACTGCACCCGCACCCGCCAAGCCGAGCACCAACAGCAACCACCTGAAGTGCATCCTGCTCAACACCCGCTCCTTCCACAGACACGCCGTGGAACTATGGAACCTGATCGACACGGACGTCGCCTTCCTCACGGAAACCTGGATGAATGCCTCCTCAGCGCCCGACATCGCCATAGCCATCCCGGACGGATACAAGATCACCCGAAGGGACCGCGTCAACCAAACAGGAGTAGGCATCGCCATCGTCCACAAGAACACCATCCGCATCACGACCAGCTCCAGCGACATCCTCACAGCCGCCGAACACCTTCACTTCCAGATACACACCGACCCCAAGACCACACTCAGAGGCACCCTCATCTACAGACCCCCAGGACCCCGCACACAATTCAGCGAAGACATAGCAGACTTTATCAGCCCACACGCCCTCCCCTCCGCCGACTACATTCTCCTAGGGGACCTCAACTTCCACCTGGAGAACAACTACGACAACAACACCACCACCCTGCTGGACAACCTCGCCAACCTCGGACTCAAGCAACTGGTGAACACCCCCACCCACTACGCCGGACACACGCTCGACCCAATCTTCTCCTCCAGCAAGTACATCTCCTTCAGCCACTCCACCGGACTCCACTGGACAGACCACAGCTGCGTCCACTTCAGCTTCAGAAAGACCACAACCCACCACCTCCCGCAACAGGCTCCCCGCAGGAGCTGGAACAAGATCATCACCGACCAGCTCACCACATCACTGAACCAGAACCCTCCCACCAGATCAACGGACCCCAACCAAGCAGCCAACAAACTCACACAGTGGATCACCAACTGCGCTGACGACCTCGCACCCCTGAAAAACCATCCCAGCAGGCCCAGAAGCAAGAATGCCTCCTGGTTCAACGACGACCTCAAGAACTCCAAGAAGAACTGCCGCACCCTCGAGAAAGCTTGGCGAAAAAACCCGACCACAGAAAACATGACCGCCCTCAAGCACGCCACCCGCAAACACCACCAGCTGATCCACACCACCAAGAAGTTAGCATTCAAGGATCGACTAGACAACAACGCACACAACAACAAGGAACTCTTCAGCATCATCAAAGAGCTCTCCAACCCCAGCGCCGGAAACAACGACATCACTCCCTCACAAGACCTCTGCGACTCACTCGCCTCGTTCTTCCACAGCAAGATCGCAGACATACACAACAGCTTCAGCGAACAGTCCACGAACCCTACCACAGAACCAACGCCCCCCACCATCACCCTCCGCGCCTGGACCCCGGTCAGCACCGAAGACACCATCCGCACGATGAACACCATCCACTCCGGATCGCCAACCGACCCATGCCCCCACCACGTCTTCAACAAGGCCGACTCCGTCATCGCACCCCATCTCCGGGACATCATCAACTGCTCCTTCAACACCGCCACTTTCCCAGAAAGCTGGAAGCATGCCGAACTCAGCGCCCTCTTGAAGAAACCTTCAGCAGACCCCACCGACCTCAAGAACTACCGCCCCATCTCGCTCCTCCCGTTTCCTGCCAAAGTCATCGAGAAGACTGTCAACAGACAGCTTGCCGCCTTCCTCGAGACGAACGGATCCCTCAACCACTCACAGTCCAGATTCCGAGCCAACCACAGCACCGAGACCGCCCTCATCGCAGCCACTGACGACATCCGAACCCTGCTCGACAACGGGGAAACAGCGGCCCTCATCCTCCTGGACCTCTCCGCAGCGTTCGATACTGTCTGCCACCGCACCCTAGTACAACGCCTCAGCAACGTCGGTATCCAACAGAAGGCACTGGAGTGGATCATCTCGTTCCTCGCCGGAAGAACCCAGAGAGTCCGCCTCCCCCCGTTCAGATCCGAGGCCACTGAAGTCATCTGCGGCGTACCACAAGGATCATCACTCAGCCCCACCCTCTTCAACGTCTACATGAGCCCCCTCGCAGCCATCGCACGCCAACACAACCTCAACATCATCTCCTACGCCGACGACACCCAGCTGATCCTCTCCATCACCAACGACCCTGCCACCGCCAGAACCAACCTACACGAAGGGATGAAAGAAGTGGCCGAGTGGATGAAGAACAGCCGCCTGAAACTGAACTCAGACAAGATGGAAGTCCTCATCCTTGGATCATCACCCTCTGCCTGGGATGACTCCTGGTGGCCCCCGGCCCTAGGCAGCGCACCCAAACCAACGGACCATGCACGCAACCTGGGCTTCATCCTGGACTCCTCCCTCTCGATGACCAGACAAGTCAACGCCGTCTCATCATCGTGTTTCAACATCCTACGCATGCTCCGAAAGATCTTCCGATGGATCCCCACCGAAACCAGGAAGACAGTCACCCAAGCACTCATCACCAGCCGACTGGACTACGGTAACACCCTCTACACCGGAACCACAGCCAAACTACATAAAAGACTCCAACGCATCCAGAACGCCTCCGCACGACTCATCCTGGACATCCCCCGAGACAGCCACATCTCCGGACACCTGAGAGACCTGCACTGGCACCCCGTCAGCAAGAGAATAACGTTCCGTCTCCTCACCCACGCACACAAGGCCCTCCACGACCTGGGCCCCAGGTACCTCAACAACCGCCTGACCTTCTACACTCCCACCCGCCAACTGCGATCGACCAGTCACGCCCTCGCCGCGGTTCCACGCATTCGAAGAGCCATCATGGGAGGAAGATCCTTCTCCTACCTGGCAGCCAAGACTTGGAACTCCCTCCCCATCCACCTCCGTCGTACTCAAGACCACCTCTCCTTCAGGAAGCAACTCAAGACCTGGCTGTTCGAGCAGTAGCGGACCCCCCCCCCCCCAAGCGCCTTGAGACCCTCCGGGTGAGTAGCGTGCTATACAAATTTCTTGATTGATTGATTGATTGATTGGTTAAACCTATTTGATCAAGTGCTGTTTGTGTATGAATTTCTCAGAAATGTTACGTTTTATATGCTATAGCTATTGTTGTTATTATTGCTGTTATTATTTTTAGATATGTGTAGATTGGTGTCCAGTAACCATTGGACCCATAGTTTGTGCTTAGGCTGTATCACTCTGTATAAGTATATAGAACTTACATGGTATGTTTTATCTTTACAGGAGGAAAGGAAGGGACCATGTCTCGGGCTAGCGACACAGGATCCCTACCCTTTTCTTCAGCTGCATTCCAGGGAACAGATAAGATCTCATTCAATTTATATATATATATATAAATAGGTTTAACACACCACATTTTCACACTGAAAATTTACAAATTTTTTGCGAAGAGTCTAGCTGTAGTTTTTGAACCCTAGCTCTGCCCGCACCTAGGGAAACCTAGCAAACCTATACATTTTTGAAAACTAGACACCCAGGGGAATCCTGGATGGGGTGACTTGAGTGCCTCCCACCATGGTCTGTTACCCAGAATCCCTTGCAAACATAAAAAATTGACAAAAAAAACAAATTTTCCCCACATTTCTGTGATGGAAAGTTCTGGAATCTGCGTGGATCCACAAATTTCCACTGACCCCGCGTTCCCCAAAGTCCTACGAGAAAAATGGTACCTCACTTGTGCAGGTCGGCCTAGTGCCCGCGACAGGAAACGGCGCAAAACGCAACTTGGTCACACCTCAATTTTGCAGTGAAAAATTACCCTTTTTTGGCAAAAGTGACTAGCTGTAGTTTTTGAACCCTAGCCCTGCCGGCACCTGGGGAAACCTAGCAAACCTATAACATTTTTGAAAACTAGACACGCAGGGGAATCCAGGATGGGGTGACTTGAGTGCCTCCCACCAAGGTCTGTTACCCAGAATCCTTGGCAAACGTAAAAAATTGACAAAAAAAAACACATTTTCCCCACATTTCTGTGATGGAAAGTTCCAGAATCTGCGTGGATCCACAAATTTCCACCCACCCCGCGTTCCCCAAAGTCCTACGAAAAAAATTGTACCTCTCTTGTGCAGGTCGGCCTAGTGCCCGCGACAGGAAACGGCGCAAAACGCAACATGGTCACACCTCAATTTTGCAGTGAAAAATGACCCTTTTTTGGCAAAGTGACTAGCTGAAGTTTTTTAACCCTAGCCCTGCCGGCACCTAGGGAAACCTAGCAAACCTATACATTTTTGAAAACTAGACACCCAGGGGAATCCAGGATGGGGGGTCTTGAGTGCCTCCCACCATGGTCTGTTACCCAGAATCCCTTGCAAACGTAAACAATTGACAAAAAAAACACATTTTCCCCACATTTCTGTGATGGAAAGATCTGGAATCTGCGTGGATCCACAAATTTCCACCCACCCCGCATTCCCCAAAGTCCTACGAGAAAAATGGTACTTCACTTGTGCAGGTCAGCCTTGTGCCCGCGACAGGAAACAGCGCAAAACGCAACGTGGTCACACCTCAATTTTGCAGTGAAAAATGACCCTTTTTTGTCAAAGTGACTAGCTGTAGTTTTTGAACCCTAGCCCTACCGGCACCTAGGGAAACCTAGCAAACCTATACATTTTTGAAAACTAGACACCCAGGGGAATCCAGGATGGGGTGACTTGAGTGCCTCCCACCATGGTCTGTTACCCAGAATCCCTTGCAAACGTGAAAAATTGACAAAAAAAACACATTTTCCCCACATTTCTGTGATGGAAAGTTCTGGAATCTGCGTGGATCCACAAATTTCCACCCACCCCGCGTTCCCTAAAGTCCTACGAGAAAAATGGTACCTCACTTGTGCGGGTCGGCCTAGTGCCCGCGACAGGAAACGGCGCAAAATGCAACGTGGTCACACCTCAATTTTGCAGTGAAAAATGACCCTTTTTTGGCAAAGTGACTAGCTGTAGTTTTTGCACCCTAGCCCTGCCGGCACCTAGGAAAACCTAGCAAACCTATACATTTTTGAAAACTAGACACCCAGGGGAATCCAGGATGGGGTGACTTGAGTGCCTCCCACCATGGTCTGTTACCCAGAATCCCTTGCAAACAAAAAAAATTGACAAAAGAAACACATTTTCCCCACATTTCTGTGATGGAAAGTTCTGGAATCTGCGTGGATCCACAAATTTCCACCCACCCCGCGTTCCCCAAAGTCCTACGAGAAAAATTGTACCTCACTTGTGCCGGTCGGACTAGTGACCGTGGGAGGAAATGGCGCAAAACGCAACGTGGTCACACCTCAATTTTGCAGGGAAAAATGACCCTTTTTTGGCTAAGTGACTAGCTGTAGTTTTTTAACCCTAGCCCTGCCGGCACCTAGGGAAACCTAGCAAACCTATACATTTTTGGAAACTAGACACCCAGGGGAATCCAGGATGGGGTGACTTGAGTGCATCCCACCATGGTCTGTTACCCAGAATCCCTTGCAAACGGTAAAAAGTGACAAAAAAAACACATTTCCCCACATTTCTGTGATGGAAAGTTCCGGAATCTGCGTGGATCCACAAATTTCCACCCACCCCGCGTTCCCCAAAGTCCTACGAGAAAAATGGTACCTCACTTGTGCGGGTCGGCCTAGTGCCCGCGTCAGGAAACGGCGCAAAATGCAACGTGGTCACACCTCAATTTTGCAGTGAAAAATGACCCTTTTTTGGCAAAGTGACTAGCTGTAGTTTTTGAACCCTAGCCCTGCCGGTACCTAGGGAAACCTAGCAAACCTATACATTTTTGAAAACTAGACACTAAGGGGAATCCAGGATGGGGTGACTTGAGTGCCTCCCACCATGGTCTGTTACCCAGAATCCCTTGCAAACGTAAAAAATTGACAAAAAAACACATTTTCCCCACATTTCTGTGATGGAAAGTTCTGGAATCTGCATGGATCCACAAATTTCCACCCACCCCGCGTTCCCCAAAGTCCTACGAGAAAAATGGTACCTCACTTGTGCAGGTCGGCCTAGTGCCCGCGACAGGAAACGGCGCAAAACGCAACTTGGTCACACCTCAATTTTGCAGTGAAAAATTACCCTTTTTTGGCAAAAGTGACTAGCTGTAGTTTTTGAACCCTAGCCCTGCCGGCACCTAGGGAAACCTAGCAAACCTATAACATTTTTGAAAACTAGACACGCAGGGGAATCCAGGATGGGGTGACTTGAGTGCCTCCCACCAAGGTCTGTTACCCAGAATCCTTGGCAAACGTAAAAAATTGACAAAAAAAAACACATTTTCCCCACATTTCTGTGATGGAAAGTTCCAGAATCTGCGTGGATCCACAAATTTCCACCCACCCCGCGTTCCCCAAAGTCCTACGAAAAAAATTGTACCTCACTTGTGCAGGTCGGCCTAGTGCCCGCGACAGGAAACGGCGCAAAACGCAACATGGTCACACCTCAATTTTGCAGTGAAAAATGACCCTTTTTTGGCAAAGTGACTAGCTGAAGTTTTTGAACCCTAGCCCTGCCGGCACCTAGGGAAACCTAGCAAACCTATACATTTTTGAAAACTAGACACCCAGGGGAATCCAGGATGGGGGGTCTTGAGTGCCTCCCACCATGGTCTGTTACCCAGAATCCCTTGCAAACGTAAACAATTGACAAAAAAAACACATTTTCCCCACATTTCTGTGATGGAAAGATCTGGAATCTGCGTGGATCCACAAATTTCCACCCACCCCGCATTCCCCAAAGTCCTACGAGAAAAATGGTACTTCACTTGTGCAGGTCAGCCTTGTGCCCGCGACAGGAAACAGCGCAAAACGCAACGTGGTCACACCTCAATTTTGCAGTGAAAAATGACCCTTTTTTGTCAAAGTGACTAGCTGTAGTTTTTGAACCCTAGCCCTACCGGCACCTAGGGAAACCTAGCAAACCTATACAGTTTTGAAAACTAGACACCCAGGGGAATCCAGGATGGGGTGACTTGAGTGCCTCCCACCATGGTCTGTTACCCAGAATCCCTTGCAAACGTGAAAAATTGACAAAAAAAACACATTTTCCCCACATTTCTGTGATGGAAAGTTCTGGAATCTGCGTGGATCCACAAATTTCCACCCACCCCGCGTTCCCTAAAGTCCTACGAGAAAAATGGTACCTCACTTGTGCGGGTCGGCCTAGTGCCCGCGACAGGAAACGGCGCAAAATGCAACGTGGTCACACCTCAATTTTGCAGTGAAAAATGACCCTTTTTTGGCAAAGTGACTAGCTGTAGTTTTTGCACCCTAGCCCTGCCGGCACCTAGGAAAACCTAGCAAACCTATACATTTTTGAAAACTAGACACCCAGGGGAATCCAGGATGGGGTGACTTGAGTGCCTCCCACCATGGTCTGTTACCCAGAATCCCTTGCAAACAAAAAAAATTGACAAAAGAAACACATTTTCCCCACATTTCTGTGATGGAAAGTTCTGGAATCTGCGTGGATCCACAAATTTCCACCCACCCCGCGTTCCCCAAAGTCCTACGAGAAAAATTGTACCTCACTTGTGCCGGTCGGACTAGTGACCGTGGGAGGAAATGGCGCAAAACGCAACGTGGTCACACCTCAATTTTGCAGGGAAAAATGACCCTTTTTTGGCTAAGTGACTAGCTGTAGTTTTTTAACCCTAGCCCTGCCGGCACCTAGGGAAACCTAGCAAACCTATACATTTTTGGAAACTAGACACCCAGGGGAATCCAGGATGGGGTGACTTGAGTGCATCCCACCATGGTCTGTTACCCAGAATCCCTTGCAAACGGTAAAAAGTGACAAAAAAAACACATTTCCCCACATTTCTGTGATGGAAAGTTCCGGAATCTGCGTGGATCCACAAATTTCCACCCACCCCGCGTTCCCCAAAGTCCTACGAGAAAAATGGTACCTCACTTGTGCGGGTCGGCCTAGTGCCCGCGTCAGGAAACGGCGCAAAATGCAACGTGGTCACACCTCAATTTTGCAGTGAAAAATGACCCTTTTTTGGCAAAGTGACTAGCTGTAGTTTTTGAACCCTAGCCCTGCCGGTACCTAGGGAAACCTAGCAAACCTATACATTTTTTAAAACTAGACACTAAGGGGAATCCAGGATGGGGTGACTTGAGTGCCTCCCACCATGGTCTGTTACCCAGAATCCCTTGCAAACGTAAAAAATTGACAAAAAAACACATTTTCCCCACATTTCTGTGATGGAAAGTTCTGGAATCTGCATGGATCCACAAATTTCCACCCACCCCGCGTTCCCCAAAGTCCTACGAGAAAAATGGTACCTCACTTGTGCGGGTCGGCCTAGTGCCCCCGACAGGAAACGGCGCAAAACGCAACGTGGCCACACCTCAATTTTGCAGTGAAAAACGAGGTGTGACCACATTGCATTTTTACCGGGAGACCTGGGGGAACGCTGGGTGGTGGAAAATTTGTGTAAGCCCGGTGATGCCACAACTTTCCCACACAAAAATGTGTGAAAAAAGTGATTTTTTCAGCTAAAATTGAGGTTTGCAGGGGATTCTGGGTAAGGAAACGTTGGGGGATCCACACAAGCCATACCTCCCTGGAAGCCGCCGTCTGTCTAGTTTTCAGAAATGTATGGGTTTGGTAGGTTTTCCTTGATGGCCGCCGAGCACCGGGCCAAAAACCCAAGTGACCCCCCCTTGCAAAACCAGGTGGTTTTGCGATAGGCCATTTTGATGTCGCCTCACTACGTTTTGGGCCCTTGCCTGCCGCGGGTACTTGGGCCTCCCACACAAATGAGGCACCCTTTTTACCGGGAGACCTGGGGGAACGCTGGGTGGTGCAAAATTTGTGTGAGCCCGGTGATGCCACAAATTTCCCACACCAAAATATGTAAAAAAAGTGATTTTTTCAGCTAAAATTGAGGTTTGCAGGGGATTCTGGGTAAGGAAACTTTGGGGGATCCACGTAAGCCATACCTCCCTGGAAGCCGCCGGGTGTCTAGTTTTCAGAAATGTATGGGTTTGGTAGGTTTCCCTAGATGGCCGCCGAGCACCGGGCCAAAAACCCAAGTGACCCCCCTTGCAAAACCAGGTGTTTTTGCGATAGGCCATTTTGATGTCGCCTCACTACGTTTTGGGCCCTTGCCTGCCGCGGGTACTTGGGCCTCCCACACAAGTGAGGCACCATTTTTACCGGGAGACCTGGGGGAACGCTGGGTGGTGGAAAATTTGTGTAAGCCCGGTGATGCCACAACTTTCCCACACAAAAATGTGTGAAAAAAGTGATTTTTTCAGCTAAAATTGAGGTTTGCAGGGGATTCTGGGTAAGGAAACGTTGGGGGATCCACGCAAGCCATACCTCCCTGGAAGCCGTCGGGTGTCTAATTTTCAGAAATGTATGGGTTTGGTAGATTTCCCTAGATGGCCGCCGAGCACCGGGCCAAAAACCCAAGTGACCCCCCGTGCAAAACCAGGTGGTTTTGCGATAGGCCATTTTGATGTCGCCTCACAACGTTTTGGGCCCTTGCCTGCCGCGGGTACTTGGGCCTCCCACACAAGTGAGGCACCATTTTTACCGGGAGACCTGGGGGAATGCTGGGTGGTGGTAAATTTGTGTGAGCCCGGTGATGCCACAACTTTCCCACACCAAAATGTGTGAAAAAAGTGTTTTTTTCAGCTAAAATTGAGGTTTGCAGGGGATTCTGGGTAAGGAAACGTTGGGGGATCCATGCAAGCCATACCTCCCTGGAAGCCCCCGGGTGTCTAAATTTCAGAAATGTGTGGGTTTGGTAGGTTTCCCTATGTGCCGGCTGCGCTAGGGCCCAAAATCCACAGGTAGGCATATTGCTAAAAACAACTCTGTGCCCAGTTGGCTTTCTGCCACCCGGGGGGGCATCGGGGGAGGGGGTTTCCCGGATATGCCCCCAAGGGGGCAGAAACACTGTGGCACTGTACCCCCACACATAAAAAAGCCAGCGTAATCGTTGGCGTCTAGGGGGCTTTTTGCCCCCCAAGGGGGGCAGATTGAGGACTACTGCCCCATCAGCCCCCCCGGGGGGGCAGAAGGTCCACTAGATGCCAGGGATTTTTTTGGGCAAATTTTAATTAGGGTGAGGGCTGATCAAAACGGGCATGCCAATGCCCCCACCCTAATTAAAATTTGCCTAAAGAAATCCCTGGTGTCTAGTGGGCTTTTTGCCCCCCGGAGGGGCAGATAGGGGACTACTGCCCCATCTGTCACCCGGGGGGGCAGGAAGGCTGTAATTTTTTCAGGGAGGGGGTGGGGGCATGGGCATGCCAGTTTTGGGCAACCCCCACCCTAATTCAAATTTTCCCCAAAACACTCCCTGGCGTCTAGTGGGCTTTTTGCCCCCCCCCGGTGGGGCAGATGGGGGCAGAAAGTCCACTAGGCGCCAGAGAGTTTTTTGGGTAAATTTTAATTAGGGTGGGGGTTGCCCAAAACGGGCATGCCAATGCCCCCACCCTAATTAAAATTTGCCCCGAAAAATCCCTGGCGTCTAGTGGGCTTTTTGCCCCCCAGGGAGGGCAGATTGGGGGCTACTGCCCCATCTGTCCCCCACGGGGGGGCAGGAAGGCTGTAACTTTTGCAGGGAGGGGGTGGGGGCATGGGCATGTCAGTTTTGGGCAACCCCCAACCTAATTAAAATTTGTCCCAAAATAATCCCTGGCGTCTAGTGGGCTTTTTACCCCCCCAACAGGGCAGATTGGGGGCTGATGCCCCAATCTGCCCCCCAGGGGAGGTAGAAAATCCACTAGACGCCAGGGAGTTTTTGGGGCAAATTTTAAATAGGGTGGGGGCTGCCCAAAACAGGCATGCCAATGCCCCCACCCTAATTAAATTTTGCCCCAAAAAAATCCCTGGCATCTAATGGGCTTTTTGCCACCCGGGGGGGAGATTGGGGGTTACTGCCCCATCTGTCCCCCACGGGGGGGCAGAAAGGCTGTAATTTTTGCAGGGAGGGAGTGGGGGCCTGAGCATGTCCGTTTTAGGCAACCCCCACCCTAATTCAAATTTGCCCCAAAATAATCCCTGGCATCTAGTGGGTTTTTTGCCCCCCTGGCAGGGCAAATTGGGGGCTGATGCCCCCATCTGCCCCCCAGGGGAGGCAGAAAGTCCACTAGACGCCAGGGAGTTTTTGGGGCAAATTTTAATTAGGGTGGGGGATGCCCGAAACGGGTATGCCAATGCCCCCACCCTAATTAAAATTTGCCCCAAAAAATCCCTGGCGTCTAGTGGGTGTTTTGCACCCCGGGGTGGTAGACTGGGGGCTACTGTCCCATCTGCTACCCAGGGGGGCAGGAAGGCTGTAATTTTGGTAGGGGCATGGGCATTCCCTTTTTGGGACCCTCCACCCTAATACAAATTTGGCCCCACAAAATCCCTGGCATCTAGTGGCCTTTTTGCCCCCCCGGTGGGGCAGATTGGCGGCTAAAGCCCACTTCTGCCCCGGGCGGGGGGTAGAAAGTCAATTAGATGCCAGGGAGGTTTTTGGGCAAATTTTTAATGGGTTGGGGGCTGCCCAAAACGGGCATGCCAATGTCCCCACCCTAATTAAAATTTGCCCCAAAAATCCCTGGCATCTAGTGGGCTTTTTGCCCCCCTGGGGGGCAGATTGGGGGTTACTGCCCCATCTGCCCCCCAGGGGAGCAGGAATGCTGTTATTTTTGCGGGGGGTGGGGGCATGGGCATGCCCGTTTTGGGAGCCCCCACCCTAATTCAAATTTGCCCCCAAAAAACTCCCTGGCGTCTATTGGGCTTTTTGCCCCCCTGGCATGGCAGATTGGGGGCTAATGCCCCCATCTGCCCGCAGGGGGGGGCAGAAAGTCTACTAGACGCCAAGGAGTTTTTGGGCAAATTTGAATTAGGGTGGGGGCTGCCAAAAATGGGCAGGCCAATGCCCCCACCCTAATTAAAATTTGCCTAAAAAATCTCTGGTGTCTAGTGGGCTTTTTGCCCCCCCGGGGGGCAGATTTGAGGCTAATGCCCCAATCTGCCTCCCAGGGGGGGCAGAAAGGCTGTCATTTTTGCGGAGGGTGGGTGGGGGCATGGGCATGCCCATATTGGGCAGCCCCCACCCCAATTTACAAGAAAGAATAAATCCCTGGCGTATAGTGGGCTTTCTGTCTCCCGGGGGGGGGGGCAGATTTGGGGCTAATGCCCCCATCTGCCCCCCAGGGGGGGCAGAAAGGCTGTCATTTTTGCAGAGGGTGGGGGGGCATGGGCATGCCCATATTGGGCAGCCCCCACCCCAATTTACAACAAAAAATAAATCCCTGGTGTCTAGTGGGCTTTTTGCCCCCCCGGGGGGGGCAGATTGGGGGCTACGGCCCCCATCTGCCCCCAGGGGGGCAAAAAGACTAAATGGCACTAAAAATATTTTGGGGGCCGCTCCCCCCTCCCTGGTGTCTAGTGGGTGGATCCCTGCTTGGGGATCACCCTCCTGGGGCGATCCCCAAGCAGGGATCCACTGGGGAGGGGTACCCTTTCCAATGATACCTCTCCCGTCTTTCTATGTGCCCGGGGGGCTGATATAGCCCCCTGAGCACATGCAAAGTGAAACTGAAATGAGCCTAAAGGCTCATTTCAGTTTCGGTTTCTATGCAATGAAGACAGCGCGACATGCGCGCTGATCTTCATTGCACAGAAACCAGGGAGGGGGCCTTGGGAGCTGGGGAAGCTCTTCCCCAGCTCCTAAGGTCAAAGGCATTAAATAGAAATCCCTCTGCTGTCTGCAGCAGAGGGATTTCGTGCCCCTGGCCTCATGACGGAATGGTTCAGTCATGAGCACAGGGGCACCGATGCTCATGACGGAACCATTCCGTCATGAGCATCGAAGGGGTTAAATATGTAAAACTATCTATGTGTAGATGTATATAAAACATACATGCACAATTAAACCATAAAAAATCTAAACAAGTGAATAAGAAAAAAATAATGATTGTAAACCATAAATAAAATATTAACAATTCAAAAATGCAAAAAATACACTTACAAAAAAATACTATAAACATTAAAATAAAATAAATATTATAAAATATTTAAACAATAACAATGAATGCTATGAAATCCATTTAACTAATATTACGAAATCTCTATATACTAGTACCACTCTAGTTTATGCAACAGTCAAAAAAGTGTTTTACTTTGGAGAGGTTAGATTTACTATTCTTACTCCAGTAAGCACAATATTAGGGAAAGTGTTGGACTTCAGAGGAACTAGATTTACTATTCCTACCGCAGTCAGTTCAACAGTAGAGAAAACGTTGTACTAGGGGTGAAATTTACTATTCCCACTCCAGTCCGCCAGTCTGTGAAACAGTAGGGAAGCGTTGTATTTCGTTGGAGTGAAATTTACTATTCCCATTCTGAAGATGGCAAAAGGACGGAAAGCGTTCAATTTCGAAGGGCTGAAATGTACTATTCACACTCCAAACGGCACTATAGTAGGGACAGCGTTGGAGTTTGAAGGGACAAAATGTATTATTCCCAGTCTAGTCTGTGCAACAGTAGGGAAAGCATTGGATTTCGAAGGGCTGAGATTTATTATTCTGAATCCAGTCAGTTCAACAGTAGTGGAAGTATTGGACTTTGGAGGGGTGAAATGTACTATTCCCACTATGAACAGCGCAACAGTAGGGAAAGTGTTGAACTGCAAAGAGGTCAATTTTACTATTCGTACTGCAGTCTAAGAATGATTAGGGAAAACATTAGCTTTGAACACATTACATATATGCGAGTAACCCCATGAATTTAGAAAAAATATTAAGCTCTTAATCACAAAAATTATTAACCTAAATATATATGTATTACAAAACTAAATACAATCACTTTATATAATTATAATTCAATAAAAAATTATCAATTAATAAATAATTGTTATTCAATTAGCAATTAATTTACTTCCCACTCTGTACCGGAGGTAGAAGTGGGTGGGATCTGAGGGGCACAACATGCTTTAGTTCCCATACTTGATTTTGAAAGATAACTGTCCCAGGACAGTTAATTAACAATATTTGAGATTCTTCAGCTGAAATAGAAGGAATCAAGTCTCCAGTACTGCAAAGATGGAGAGACAGATAGTTCAACAAGAAATACGCATTTTTGCCACGTTGCCTACTGCCTGAAAGAAATTTAAATGTGTACAATTGATAAATCTGCAAATGCAAAAGATTTTCAGAAGCCAGCATTGGCTTTAATTGATGGAGTCACTTGAAGCTTGGTGATAACAGATTTATTCTATTTGAGTGGTATTGTAAGGTAACCAGCTGATCTGTGGAGTGTGTGCTTTTTGAAGGACAATTATAAACATGTTTGCACCAGGTGCATGTTACTAAGATCTATATTTTGGAATCACTTTTTTAAATCCTAAACCTAAATCGTTTTATGCATTTTGTGGCAGATTGTCTTATGTTGTGTGCAATGCAAATTTAAAACAATGCCATGCATAATCACAGTGCTTTCTGTCACAGGCTAGCACCTCCTAACCCTAAATACGCACAAGTCACTATTCCCCACATCTCCAACTAGAATTCAATTCTGTGGTTCTTTGGGTAAATACTCAGATATGTGCAGTGATCACATTAACCAAAAGAGGTTTCATAACAAATGTTAGTGCATCTTTCACTGATTAGTTTAACTCAAAATAATGACATCATATTTTGTTTTTTTTAGCTACACCTTCCATCCGACCCCAACTCTCAAGGACCCCGCCACCATTCAACACTTGAGCACAGTTCCCATACTTTTAATGCCCTTCCACCACTGCCCTGTACCCCTACAAACCTAGCAGCCCCCACATAAAACATAACTAAAAAAATAACTATTCCATAGCTTACATATTTAAAAAATAAATGTAATAATTAATTAACAATTAATAATTCATTGTTCATTATTACTTAACTTCCTGCCCTTGACCCCTTCAAATCAAGCATTCTGCAACTAAAATAAAATGAAATTTAATATGTTTCCCACAATTTACATATTTAAGATTCAATAAAATATTCAATTTAAAAATAATAATTAATAGTGAATTATTACTTAAGTAACTTCCTACCGTATACCCCTACAAACCTAGCATCCTGCAACTAAAATATAAGTAAAATAAATCAGTATTCCATATTTTACATAATTAAAAATCAATTAAATAATTAACAATTAGTAATAAATTATTTATCACTTAATTCATTTCTCACTCTACACCCCTAGAAACCTAACAGCTCACAACTAAAATATAAGTAAAATAAATAAATACTCCATATTTTACATAATTAAAAATCAATTAAATAATTAGTAAATAAAAAAAGAACTATTACCTAATTAAGTTCCCACCATACACCCCTGGAACCCAGCAGCCCGCAACTAAAATATAAGTGAAATAAATAAGTATTCTATAAATTACAAAATTAAAAATAAATTAAATAATGAATTAATAAAAAGAACTATTACTTAATTAAGTTCCCACCCTACACCCCTAGAAACCTAGCAGCCCACAACTAAAACATCAGTGAAATAAATAAGTATTCCATAAATTACAAAATTAAAAATAAATTAAATAATTACCAATTCATAATTATTTGTTGATTATTAATTAAATTCCCACCCTGTACCCCTACAAGCCTAACAGCTCAGAAATAACATATAATTAAAATAAAACAGTACGACAAAAATTACACAATAAATATTAATCATGTAATTCAGTCAGTCAGTCAAAACCACTTTAATCGATTAATTAAAATCATAAAAGTACATCACAATAATTCATACAAATATAAAATACATTACAAAATACAATGTAAAATGCTTCATTAAAAGATCAACCAAGCCAAAAAGTGAACCTCTGATGTCAAAATCCAGACTGGGCATCAAGTTTTCTCCTTATCCGCACCGCAGAAACCAGAAAATTAGCAACATTAAAAATGATCCATGGACACTCAAGTAATTGGAGATACATCAAAGCAGGTTTAACTTGATAAAAACCTCTCCCTTGAAACAATGGTAAAATATACTTCACTCTACTTGCAGTATAATAATTACAAAATAGGGTAAAGTGCACAGTGTCTTGGATTGAGCTATCATCACATTTACAAAGAGCAGCATCTTCTGGTTTGCTCCAACCTTGAAAGCTCCCTAAATTAAAATGTATCAGGTTAAAGCGAAATCTGGTCAACAGTCAGCGGTGAAATTGATTCGTAACTAACTTAAGATAAGGCTCGATCAGGGGGGAGGTTATTAGTAAGAAATGGGCCCTTACAGACACTTTATTAAGTTCCTCCCCCTCCCGCTGTAGAGACCTTGAATTCAGGAACTGGACTTTAATTTGGTCAACATCCCCCTTGGTGATCATTTCTGGGTTGTCGTAGATCTCAGGGCGCCCTAGATTATAAAACGTTCTCTTGATGTACGAGAGCCATGGGATATCAGACGCTCTATCTAAACCCATACAGTCTTTTAAGATTAGTCGGTTTAGAGAGAGTTCAGGGTTCGGCCATATTTTCAACCAAAATATAAGGGGGGCCAAACTTATGCGGTCGGAAACATAATCCATTCCTAATTCTTGGTGTATTGAGAAGGTGGGGGAAGACTGGGGGACGGAGAGAAGTGAGCGAAGAAATTTATTTTCTACCGTTTGGACACCCTCCGCTTTTTTATACCCCCAGATGGCTGCACCGTAAACCGCTAAAGCTAAACATTTTGCCCTATAAATGGCAAGAACTGCCTCACATGGTTTACCACCCAAACGTCGGGCAAAACTTAATATGGCGGAGGAAGCTCTGCCTACACTGTTCTTCTTAGCTGTAAGCTGAGGGGTCCATAAACATCTATCATCAAACAGGACCCCCAGGTAGGTAAATACCTTTACTTTTGTGACCTCTACTCCGTTACAATAAAAGTTTTTGACTCTGTTTTTATGTGTGCCCAGGGTCATAACATGAGATTTAGTGCTATTCACCACTAGATCCAGAGAACTCATGAACTCCCCGAAGGAGTTCAGTAGTCGCTGTAGTACCAAAGGGGTACGGGCCAATAAAACGGCATCGTCCGCGTACAGAAGAACAGGTAAGCTACCGCTCCCTATACGCGGAGTATCCAAGCTGGCCTTGCCTAGGGTGATATCTAACCTGTTGATGTATAAGGTGAAAAGTAGGGGGGCCAGGATACAGCCCTGGCGGACTCCTCTGGACGATTTAAAGTGTTGTGTGCATTTCCCCTCATGGGACACCCTTACTGCAGCATATAAATCTTTGTGCAAATCCGCAAGAAAATGGACAAGGCAAGGATCAATCCCCAAATCCAGTAGGATCGTCCACAGCTTTGATCTGTTCACCAGATCAAAAGCTGTGGCTAGATCCATAAAAGCCAGATATATGTGGCCTTTGGTTGATTTAGTGTACTTATTAATTAACAAGTACAAGTTAAGGCACTGTTCCATAGTGCCCCTGCCAGGTCTAAAGCCATATTGTGCCTCTGATAAAGTCCCCTTCTCAGTTACCCAGTCTGAAATTTTATGCAGAATCACTTTGCCCAAAATTTTGACCGCTGAGTCAATTAATGAGATGGGCCGGTAACATCTCGGATCACCCCTCTCTCCCTTTTTAAAAACCGGAATGATGATTGATTTGGACCAGGACTCCGGGAACCCATTCACAACACTAGCGTTAAAGTCGTTGGTTAAGATAATACTCCAGAGCTCGATGTCACCTTTATAGAGTTCCAACGGGACACCATCTGGTCCTGGGGCCTTGTTTGAGGCAGAATCTTTTATAGCCTTACATACATCAAGTTTGTCACATATCACGGGGTTGGAGGGGGAGGATGAATCAGGGACCTTAAAACTGTCCAGGGACAAATTGCTAGCGTAAATTCGTTCAAAGTGGGCCAGCCACTCCTCCTCTGGGATATTTATATCGAGTGGAGCATTTTCCTCCCATGTTAAGAGTGGGCTGTTGACTATGTTCCAGAACTTGGCACTATCCTTAAGGACCTCTACCGAGGTTAAGGCATCCCAGGCCTCTTTCTTAAGTTCATTTTTACGCCTCTGGGTAGTAAGTTTGTAATTTTTCCTAAGGATAGAAATATGGGCCTTATCCCGAGGTGGCTTTTTTAAATCAATTAGTAAATTTTGGTGAGCCCTGGAACAGCTGGTATCGAACCACTTTTTCCCTTGTGTAGGGCGCGGTTTACTAATGATAGTGAGGTCTGAGGCGACGTGGGAGCAGATGGAGTCATAGGCAGAGATTATCTCTCCCCCCGTGGTGGAGGAGTCCAAACACTTCCAAAACGCGCCACTGTTATTTACAATTACATTTTCCAAAAAGTCCTCCGGAACTACTTTGGCCCACTTTAATTTCCTACCATGGTCACAGGAGACTAGAGTAACAGGAACTGGTGCCAATGGTGCCTCCTTGGGACGAAAACCCTTATATAAAACTAAAATTACAGGATTATGGTAACTGAATGGAGACCGGAAAACATAATACCTATGGACCCACCTTAAAAGAGCTGGAGATAGAAAAATGTAATCGATAATTGATTCGCTATCCCTAGCTTCAAACGTCGCTACCCGTTGGCTCTTAGTTAAAAAAACAGGGCTCATAAAGATCTGCCAGTTGAAGAAGCTCTTCAAGAGCCTCGCCCTTAATAGAATGTTCAAAGTGGGGGGGTGCAGAATGCGGGGGGCCATGTGGGTCAACAATCTTACAATTAGCCTCACAGAGATGAATATTAAAATCACCCATAAAAATGATTTGTACAAAAGTGGTCTGACGTGCTCTATATAATTCCAAAAAATTTGATAAAATACTAAGATTCTCATTCACAGGTACACAATCCCCAGCATTGTAAAAGTTGATGAACAAAATTTTAGATTGCGACTCCAATGTACATTCCTACATTAGGCAATTATGAGAGGTTGTGTCTAACTGGGAGATCTTGACCTTGAGTTTTATAGAGAAAAGGAACAGCAGGCCACCCTTAGCTCTTCCTGCTACCGTTGGTAATGCAGGGAGGGAATAAGATTTAAAGCCGTCAACCCACAGATTATTTACCCTAGCCCAGGTCTCTTGTAGGGCTATAATGTCAAAACCTGTGACAAATTCTAACTAATTAACGTCTTCTTGTTTAGAGCGTAGACCAGCAACGTTCCAGCTCATTATTCTCACGAAAACACCTGGGTCCCCTAGGTTAACAATGTCGTTACCAGTATTACAAAGTAAGGGGACTATAGGAACTAGTCAGTCATTGGCCTCTAACTGGGACAGGGGTAAAAACCTGTTAGATAGAACAATGGCATCAGTGGACCTATCTATCCTATTGAGTCTGGAATGACCCTGAGAAAGGGCTTTGGTGAAACGCCATGGCTCAGGGTCTTCACTAGAAACAGCACATAGGGACAGTGCCAATGAGCGCTCTGAACGTGATGGAAGGCATGTAATTCAATACATTTATTAAATATTTATTATTTATTTATTATCTAATAAACTTCCCACCCTATCGCCCAGAAACCCAACAATCTGCTACAACACGATAAATTACAATTAAAAATTAATTTTAAAAATTAAAATCACTTCAGATTGAAAGCTGTATTATATAAACTATTAAAACATTTATATAAACAATAGCAACACATAACATCTATATATCAACTAAAACATTAAAATAATTTTTTTAAACTATATTTTTAACCACTATATTAGTGAATTGCTGATATTTCTGTCTCCCGATATTTTTAAAACAAGATTTTGTCCAAAGACCAAACACATTTTGTGACCCACACGTCACACCACCACAGATTTTCAAGTCTCCACATTGCTAAATGATTGCAGATGATAGTTTCAAAATGTGTCACTGGAACCTATGGTAAAAAACTAGACACACAAATTGTCATATCTCATTTACTAATGGTTCATACTCTCTTTATGAGTTCTGCTCCATTACAGTATGACCACTCACACATGTCCCATTTTGAAAGAGTGATGTGTGGGATAGCTGGGTGGGATGGTGTGAAGCAAGAGGCCAGAGAACAGGCAACAAAGATAGCTCCTGCTAATTATCCAGTAATACAAATGTACATTATGCCTTTTAGCAAATGGGTCCCAGCTCTTGTAAAGTTTGCATCTCACCCCTATAGTCATTGTTGTATCAGTTGTAATGACTAATAGATAATACCCCATGACCAGGGCTTGACTTGATGGACTTTATTTTATTTGATTGTTTGTACTTTTGTCAACCTAAACCCATTGATTATGCATTATCTTTGTCCTTCACACTGAAGAGGAATACACTAGAAAAGCATTAGTAGTCACTTTTGAGTAGGTTGAGCCAAAGCTGATGGCTTTGGTACTGGAGAACTAGAAGCAAGTCCTTGTCTTGGTTGAAACATCCTGTGAAAAATCACCTAATCTCCCCAAGCCCTAAAAAAGTGTGATTTTCATCTGGTGCTCATGTAAAGCACTCAATGGCCCTGAAATAAGTTCCAGCTATATTGAATTGCCAAAAATAAATATATGAAAATCGTTAGGTTATCCTATTATGGAATGAACAACAATAGAAATCAAAAATTGATTTGACTATTTTCTGTGTTTACAATGATGAGTAAGTGAGATAGTCACGGCATGTCATGGTCAATCTTGAAGTCGTTTTTCTTTCCCCTTCATCTCAGGAGCCTCATCTTGTATTTCCACAGAAAGCCCTTTGCTGTTTAAACATTTTCAGACTTGGGTAGATACCCAGTTAGTTTACCGAAAATAGTAATGGATTAATGGCTTTGGAGGGCTAAAAGAAAGGCCTCAGTATTGGCACACTGCTTAGGTTTCTGGCTAGTGCAGAATTTTCAGAGAGGCTGAATGCGGTGATGGCATGTTTGTACCTTGAGAGAGGAATTTAGCTGAAGTAAGGTTAAGAAACCTGTGTTGGCTAAAAACGGCCATTAATATAGACTGTAAACTAGAAATGACGAGCACTTGGGGCGCACCACATATAGTAATTCGAAGCGACAGGCTCTAGCACACAGAAAGTCATCTACTAAATGGCACAAATCAAAATTTCTCTCCCTCCATCCCTCTCCTTCTATTCTCTCTCTCCCTTGCACTCTATCTTGCTTTTTCTCTCCACTTCCTTTCAATCCATTTCATCTCCTCCCCCACCCTGTCTCACATTCTGTACGCTCCCTTCTATCTCCTGCCTCCATTCTCTCTCACCTCCATTCTCCTTGTTCTGCATTGTTCCTCCCCCCTCCATTCTGTCAATCTGAGACTCCTGTCCATGCTCTCTTCGTCCCTCCTTCAAACCCCTTCCATATATGCGAGTGACCCCCCTCCACCAGCAACCTTCGTTGTGCACCTTTAACTACCCCCGCTACTGGGTAATCAGAGTCGGAGTCTTAGATGGTGCATAACGGCTGCAGTTTATTTGAAAGCATGAAACACAAACATCACATTCCTCATGGTCATTTGTGTGCTCCATGATAGCAACACTGCATCACATCTATAAATTTATCACCCTCTGATGCATTGCTCTTTACATTACTTCTAGCACTTCCAGCACAGCACCCTGGGTGATGCCCCCCCCCTCCACTCCTTTGGTGTTTAGCGCTTGCAGCCTCCAGGCTTTCCTTGCTACCGGTACTTTGAGTGGGTGGCCATCAGGCCCGACCCGTGCTGCATGTGCTGTGACCATCTGCTGCTGACCCCAAGCTGGCCAATCGCCTGCTCCCCCAGTATCCCTGCCAAAAGGCCTCCCAAGGACACTGTTTTCGCGGCTCATCTACCTAGGCCAGTGTGCTTTCTTGTCTGTCTATTTTGTGCTGTTTCTGACTGCCCTTTTCCCAATTTGCGGTTGCAACACCCGCTCTTTGGTGTGAGTGGGCCAAAGTCGAGCAGGGAAGATAAGGCCTTCTTGGCCTTGCCTCTTTCTTTATCCCCCTTGCCCTCGCCAAGCCCTTTGTTTTGATTGGGGTAGTTCAAACCCCACCGTCAAATCGCCTCCCCCCATTTTTCCAGGCACCAGGCTCTTTTTTAGGGCATTTTCTTGTTACTCTGTGAGGCCCCACCCTGAGAAGACATTTTTTCATGTCAATTTCAATTTCGAAGGGCTGAAATTTACTATTCCCACTCCAAATAGCACTACAGTAGGGACAGTGTTGGAGTTTGAAGGCCCGCGCCATTTCTCTCGTATCTGCCAATAGTTGTAGCTTTAATATAATGACACATTCAAACAATATTTTCACATGCCTGTGTTTGCATGCCTATGTCTATGCTATTAGCTTTACCAATACATTTTAATATCAGCCATAGCTTAAGGGCATGCAAAGTCTACATACCTATTGGAAGGTATCAGGTATCAGAGCTCTTTATATGAACACCAGTTTCGTTACAGATGGCCGCATTCTTTTTTTTTTGTTAGGCACAGGGAGATTAAGTGATTTGTCCAGAATCACAGGATGTTGAGCATCCCTGTCGAGACTTGAACCCGGCTCACCAGTTTCGTGGTCGACCGCTCTAGCCGTAAGGCTACATCCTCTCCCCTGTTCACACATACGTCTTGCTTACACACTGCGTACCCCCTCTCCTTTCTTTTGGGATTCATGCATAATTTACAAGTGTACACCATTACTTTTTTCTGATTCTAACTCCAATTTTGTATAGAAAAGCTTTATCATTCAAAAGCTGTGTCCACAGCGTGCACAAACCTCAACAATGTTCACATGCACAGCATGTGTCGTGGTGACAAAAACTCTTCATCTCCAGTAACTCACCGTCAATGGGATTAATGGAGAAGTCGTGGAGAGGGGTAAGTATTCGGTAGGAAATCATTCCATTCTCCCCCGAGTCCTTGTCAGTGGCTGACACAGTCAGAACAGAGGTGTGCACAGGCGCCAGCTCAGGAAGTACAACCTGCAAAGGAAAAATGCAGACATCAAAACGAGCAGCACAGGAGGTCTGAGTGTTAAAGAATACTAGCCCATACATTTTAGACCGAGTTCTTTCATTCCATAAACCAGATATACAGTCCTTACTTGAAGCTGCTTGTACTCACTGGTCTTTTTAAGCTCAAACAACCTTGCATTCTTAAGATAATAACATAACATTTTCCAATATTCCAGATTTAAAACTGAAGGTACTGTTTTATTAACAATATCCATTTCAGATTTCCCTTTAAACATTTCTGCTTCCAGAACTGTTCAGCGAGGAAGATGATATTCACCGTCTCCTCATGCAATAGAACCATATTGGAAGAAAGGCTTTGCACAGCATCAGGGCAAGCTTCCCTCTTCTCTCCAACTCAGGCTGACATTTCACTTGCACTGCATGGAATGTGTCTGGGGGCCCTTGACTTACTCAAGTCAAGCTAAGAGTTCTGACAGCGCTGAAATCAATTATAGATTAGTAAACTTGCTAATTTTTCCTGGTGAACTGAAAACAAAAACACACTTACATTAACAATTCAGCAGCCATTCATTCATCCTCCTCTAAACAGAGACTTAAATGATTATGAGATTTGTATTAAAAAACTCGATAAACACTATTTGCCTAAAGTCAGTACCATCTTGGAAAGATATCAATGTGCAAAAAGAACTCAAAAGGATGAAGAAAGTGTACAACGTTATGTCGCTGATTTGAGGAAACTTGCATCATCCTACAAATTAGAAAATTTAACTGATGAACGCATCCGGGATCAGTTTATGTTTGGTTGCAATGTGGAGAAAGTAAGGGAAAAACTGTGGCTGCATGACAAACCAACTTTAGATGAAGTCCTCACAGTAGCCAAAAGGATAGAACATTCCTTGAAATGTGTTGCAGTAATAAAAAAGGATAGTGAAAAATATGCTAAAATACAAGTTGTTAAAGAAAAACAGCAAGTGTGGGTGGAAAAAGGTAGAGACAAGCCTTCTATTGAAAAAAAGGGTTTGTTGAAAAAGTGGTAGAACTTAGATGTTATAGATGTGGTAAAGTTGGGCATTTGGCGAATTATAAAAGATGTCCAGCATTGGGTCAAACGTGTGTTAAATGTAAAAAGAAAGGACATGTTTCTTTGATGTGCAAAACCAAACCAGAACCAAGAATCAAGAGAGTAGAATTTTATGAAGGCAACGATTCTGAGAATAACTTTGATGATTTTGAATGTGGTCAGATTGTTGTACAAGTTCAATATGCTAGTGACAAGAAATCTTGCCCCTTTGATAGTATTTCTGTTGAAGGGCAAACTACTCGTGTTTTATTTGACTTGGGAGCTAAAATCACCATTGTTTCTAATGATTTTTATTTCATAAAATTGAAAGACTAAATATCACTTTTGAAGCCTGTTATTGTTCCTTTGGCTTATGGAGGTGAGCGTATTAAACGACATGGTTATTTCATTGGGTTGATTTAATACAAAAACAGGCCGGTTTCTGGGAAAATCTATGTATCTAAAACGGGTGACATCATAATTAGCTAGATACATCAAGATGACTTAGGAGTATTTCTTGATCCTAATGCTTATTTTCAGATCAAAGATAGGGTGGATCCTGTGATGAAATATGGAGAGGATGAGTTTTTTTTACATGATCTAAAAAATGAATTTCCTGGTGTTTTCAAACGAGAGTTGGGATGTTTAAAAGGTTATCAACGTAGGATCAAACTTAAAGATGATGCGATACCTGTTTGCTGTAGGGTAAGAAATGTTCCTTTTTCTGTGAGGGATGATATGCAGAAAGAAATTTGTAAACTAATTAGCTCTGGCATCATTGAGAAAGGACAGGAAACAGAATGGTTGGCTCCAGTAGTCGCTGTCAGGAAACCTAATGGAGACTTACGTCTTTGCATTGACTTAAGACAGCTACATAAGTGTGTAGTGGTTGATAGATATCCCCTACCAAACATTATTGAGTTGTTAGTGTTACTTGGTGGAGTAAAAGTATTTAGCACTATTGACCTCACTCCTGCTTACCATCAGATTGAGCTGGAAATATCTAGTAGAGACCTCACATCGTTCACAACTCCCTTTGGCACATTTGGATCTATTAGAATGCCATTTGGTTTAGTCTCAATGGAAAATGTACTGAAAGGTCAAGATGGAGTGTGCATATACCAAGATGACATTTTGATATTTGGGGCTAATGTAGATGAACATGATGCTCGATTGAGGATGGTTTTTAAAATATTATGTGATTGCAATCTCACCATAAAAATGGAAAAGTGCAGATTTAGGTCTACTTCTATAAATTACTTAGGACATAGCATATCTGGTGAGGGAGTCAAGCCGAGGAGTGATCTGGTCAATACAATTCAGAATATGAGTTTTCCTACAAACAAGAATGAATTGATGAAATTCTTAGGAATGGTAGAATATTATGCCAAGTCTGTAAAGAATGTTGCTGAATGTACCATGAATATGAGGTGTTTGTTACGCAAGGGTGTTGAATTTAAATGGACAGAAATTTGTGAAAATGAATTTTGCACTGTTGAACAAAAATTGAGCACTGCTCTTCCTCTTAAGAGTTTTGATCCTAGGTCCAAACCAATTGTAACCACTGACGCCAGTGAAAAAGGACTTGGTGCAGTTTTACAACAGCACAGTTCTTCTGGCATGCGGACTATCATGTTTTTATCTCTAAGTTTGAAAGATGCGGAAACATGTTATTCGGTTGTAGAAAGAGAATCCCTTGCGGTTTTTTTGGGCTATAAAAAAGTTGAAGAAATTTCTTTGGGGAATTGATTTTGATGTCCGCAGTGATCATAAACCTTTAGTAGAAATTTTTAACAAAAAAGGTCTGGCTTTGATTTCCAGTAGAATCACCAAATGGGTTATTGGATTGCGGGAATATAGTTTTTCACTTAAATACATTCCTGGTTGTGAAAATGATGTTGCGGATGTCTTGTCACACCTCGTTCCTGGAGAGTCTCTGGAAGATGAAGATGTTGATGGATATCAGGAGTGGGTTTGTGTAGTGGATCATGATATCATTTCTGAGATAAGGTGGAGTGAGGACGTAGGCAGTGATTATACTTTGAAAGAAGTGATGTCTTTTGTGCAAAAGGGTTGGACAAGTATTAAAGAGGGATCTGAATTATCTAGACCATTTTGGTACGTGAGAAATGAATTGTCTGTTGTGAATGGTTTGTTGTTTCGGGGTACTAGGTTAATCCCACCTGAGATCCTTAAAAAGGAATTAGTGGATTTAGCTCATACTAGTCATGCGGGGCTTACCAAATGCAAGGAAAGATTGCGCATGTCATATTGGTGGCCTGGCATGGACAAATTAGTGGAGCGCAGTGTGCGAGACTGTGTGCCGTGTACTTTAAGTGACAAATCTAAATGTCCCAGAGTACAGCCTATGATTCTGAGAAAACGTCCTTCAAAACCATAGCAAGATATTGCTTTAGACATTTTAGGGCCAGTACATGGTAATGGGTTGCAAATCTATCTTCTGGTCATTGTTGACATGTACTCATGTTGTCCTGAAGTTTTCTTTTTATCTGTAATTGATTCTGCACATGTGATCAAGTGTCTGAAGGAATTATTTTCAAAGGAAGTTGTGCCTGGGGCAATTCTAACTGACAATGGTGTTCAATTGACTTCAAAAGAAATGGAAGAGTTCTTATCATCAAATGCCATAGTTCATTAAACTTGCTCTCTTTACCATCCCGAGGCTAATGGAATGGTTGAGTGATTCAACAGAGTGCTCAAGGAGACCATTACCTTAGCTAAGTCTTTATCATTGGAATGGAAGGATGAGGTTCTCAAGAAAGTTGAAGAATACAGGTTCACTTCTCATGGCACCACTGGGAAAACTCCTTTTCTGTTATTTCGTGGTAGAGTACTAAATACCAGATTGGAACCTTTCTGGGTCAACGCGTATGAATTGGCCATGGGGAAGGAAGGTGTGTGTGATGGTAGTGATGTACATCAGAGAGAAGAGAGAAAAGCTACTGAAAGGAAACATGAATTGCATTTGGCCTCCATTCCAATATTTGCATCACATTATTGCAGTTTTGCACACATTAACATCACAGAGTCATGCAGCTGGTAGAATTACTCCTGCATGTCCATGTAAACAAAAGCAGCATTTACCTTCATATTCACTGAGGGAGACCTGTAGTGCAGGAAAGCAGTAGACATGTAATTAACAGGAAATTGTGTAAACAAGCATTGACAAAGCCAATTGCTCTGGCCTTTCATATAGCTACAAAAACTCAAGTGATTATTACATGTTCTCTTCGAGCCAGAAGAAACAGTGTGGTCTGTCTTTAACAATAATTAAGCCCTTCTGAACTCTACTAGATGTTCCTCTAAAGTCAGAAGCAACTGTTTAACAAGTATGTCACAAAGCTGTATTAACTCATATTGTTACTAAATGCCCCTCTCAGGTCATATGCAACTACTTCAAATGTCCTACACAAAGCTGAGGGGGTGTGGCTGCAACATAAAAATATACATACACACTTTTGCTACTGTAATACATTGTGATATATTCAATAGGATAAGCAAATAAGCAGATGCTGGTGTAAGCTGATGACTCAATATCACAACTTTCAATAAATGTCTGCATTACTATGGAACACCTGTAAACACAACCTAGTATATACAGGCAATAACAATTACTGGTTAAGTTAAGTGCCTTCTAACATATTGTTTGGTAAACAGTTTTTTTGAGTGGCACTATATTTATGTCCCAGTAAAAGGCCAACTGCCTTATGGAAAAGCATTGAAATTAGTTCATCAAGCCTCAGTTCCACTTAGTCATCAATAGTTGAATGCAAAAACATTGAAGTTCTTTCATGAAGCTGCAGTTCCACAAGTGGATACTAGGTGCCCCTCACAAGTCAAATGAAAAAGCTTCGAAATTCTTACATGAAGCTGCACTTCCACTTGTTGTGATAGAGATCCAGCTCAAGTAAGAGGCAAATGTTTCAAATGACCTGCATCAAGAGGAGAGAGTCTAGCTTTCGTACAGAAATTTGCATACCCACTATTGCTATTTTAATTATTTGTGCTTCTTTTCCATAGGAATAATTATTTGCCAAAGCTGATTCATAATAACGAGTACAAAAATTACAGTTTTCAATAAATGTCTTTTATTTTTTTAAAGAATATTGTGATCACACTACAATTTATAGGAACTTTTATTCAGTGTTACGTACAAGAACATTTAGATAGTCAATTATGTCAGTTCATGTTTCAGTGGGTGTATGCTTTATGATTGAGTTGAGAAGAGTGTTTTCTGAATACTAATAACGCTGGTTCAGCATTCCAATAGGAGTGATTTAGCTACTAGAAGGGTCTCTCAAGTTGTTGAAATGTCAGTCACAAACCTGTGTGGTTTTAGTAGGATAAATAAATATACCAAATCTGGTTTATAGTGAGGAATGAACATTGTTATTTAAAATAAAGGTCTTGAAAATTATGAAAACAGTAAGCCCGGGCGGAACGGGCATAGTGCCTCTACGCAGAGTTCCATGGAGTGGGAAAAAAACTCAGTGGAACTCCTCTCCGCTCTGCTCCCTCCCCCCTCCCTAAGTAAATATAATGTAAAAAAGGCACTTACCTGCCGATGTGCACGCGCAAGACGTACAACGTAGGGGTTATCAAAGAAGAAGCAAAGAGAGGATGAGGAAAGAGAGCGGCTATGGCGAGGAGGAGGCCGCCACGGCAGGAAAGTGCCTTTTTTCTTACATTATAATTACTTTGGGAGGGTGGAGGGGCAAGCTAACTACGCTCCGCCACGGAGTCAGAGTTTTGCCCGGGGTTAGAAAATAGTTGAAGTAACCCTACTATACATAGGGGCTATCAATCATTGGGAAGTACAAGTGTCTAACAATTTACATTTTTGGGGAACTACTTTTTAGGTGTATGTGTACATGTGCAAGGGAAATGCAGTCACTCAAAGTCAGAGCATTCAATGGCTAGAATGGGATGGTCTGTTGAGCTATACTTTCTGCAGGGGTCGGAGGGAGCATAATTTGAGTGATATGTATACATACCAATGTTGAAAGGGTGTTGTTTGGGTGTGGAAATATGGATTTTTCTGATCAGTTATGTCCCCTATCTTGGACCCCAACGGTTTCATGTATGAATCACAAGTACATGTATGTTCCCTCCAGTTCCAGTTATGAAGACGCAAACACATGTGCGTCCACCGTCAACATGTCCTCTTTCAGATCCGCCATGAATAGGCCGGATATTCCATTCCTAAGTATGAAAGGCCACCGGCTTTATATGGTTCACTTATGCCATTTTACAGTCCAGACAAGTAGGCCCTGATTCTGTCATCAAGCTTTTCTTGCTTTCTGCCTCTGAAGCTCCAGTCTGAGCCTGCATCTGTGACCATGAACTTTGTCCCATTCCCTGCGCGGCTCACGAAGCCTGACATCAGCCTGTTGCCTGCCAAGAAACTGTATTTCACCTTCGAAATTATCTGCTCCGCTCCCTGCCCAATGCATTCCTGTCTAGTAGTTTCAGTAAACATTCTTCCAGCTACCGAGCAAAGGCCCGGTTTCTCTGTCTTTATGCAAGTAATTCATAGCCCTGTTACTATGGAAGATTCCTACCCTCGCATCTAGTGTAGACACTTAGACGCTTGTACACGCACTAACAGTCAGTATAGTCAGTATAGAATAAGATTCTACTCTAAGAGACCTCTCTTCTGGATAACATAGTTCTTTAAACATAGGATGTTAGATATGATTTGGGATTAGGTTGACTTGACCCTCCAGACTTCTGTCGCCACATGTAGAGCTAAATGTCAAGTCCCCTTCACCCCCTAGTTGCACGTCAATCACACGTCATACTGCTGTGCGCGCATCTCTGCCAAGTATTTCTGCTGACATTGCAAAATTATTTCATAGGTCCACCCATATGTGACATCACAACCAATGACGTTTCCTTGTTACTCCCAATTACGCCTCCTTCAGCTACGCATGTGAAATGTTATCTTTGCTATCAATTGTTACGCCTCTTGCATTTGCTTCACTGTAATGCCTATTGTATAAAAGTGATTAATTATCAATAATGTATGTACTTCACTTCCTGAACCTTCGTGGTGATGGAACTTGGAGCAACCGATTCGAATCGTCCATTGGAATAAAGCCCATTCCGAACCTCTAATACCACGGATTCTGCCTCTTATTTACTGAGCTATTTTTATTATGTTTCTGTATCAAATTAAGTCCCGGTAATTAAATTATTTACCACATGAATGGCGCCCGAACAGGGACACTTTCTCATCTCACGCGCCGGCGGTGCGTTGCAGGCCCGGTCTCCTGCCACAGCTGGACGGACAACAACGCGTACCAGCAGGATTTCCTGTATCTCCCTCCGGTCAAGCGGGGGCGACTGAGGCTGCGATCAACACCCAGACGAGGCGGTGAGAAGTGCGAAGTATCCCGACCAGAGCCTAGCTGAGAGAGCAAGATCCGAGGTATACAGAGGCCCACCAGGTTTCCGAAGCTCAGAAGTGTCCGAAGTTGTCGAGTCGAGTCCAGTCCGGTCCAGTTCAGTTCAGTTCCGTTCCGAGGCTTTCCGTTCCGAGCTACCCGGTGAGTACCATTACTGGGGAGGCGTTCTGACGTGCACATAGGTTGTGCCGGTCAAGACGGGTTTGGGTACACAAATCCGGTCTGCACTGTTTCAGCAGTGTATCTGTACTGTTTAGCAGTATATCTAGTATATCAAGTATATAAATTCAGAATAATTCAGATAATGCCGAGTATTATGTTTAGTGATTAAGTTTTCCTTAGATCGTCATCATCATTGTTTGCTCATTTAAATGTTAAATGTTAAATGTGTTAATACGTTCTGCATATTGTGGTATGAATGACTGTTCATTATCGTGTTTATTGTATTAAGTTTGTTCAAAATCAAGTATCAGATCAGTTCTCAATATGCCGCTCTTTTCGAAATTAAGACAGATCACAACTAGAAAAGGGGTACTCGAAGAAGCTGTTCCTATTCCTCCTAGGGACACTCCAGGGTACTTCATGTATCATAAACACGGCTTAGACGCTATATTATTTCTTGATTTATGGGTAGACTACACCAAGGAATTACCAGAAAGTCAGAGGTGGCCCGCAGCTGGGACCTGGGATGCAGAGTGCATCATGAAAGTAGAGGAAGAGTTATGGAAAAGGAAAGTCAGACAGTCACAGAAAGACGCCGTTGAGTTATGGCGTAAAGAATCTCATAGACGTACAGAAAAAGCACTCCGACAGGAAGAGAAAAATAAGGAAAATTCAAATAAAGTCCGAGAAAATCTATTAATTGAAGAAGGTACACGAGTGAAATCAGAACAAATAGACAGACAAAGAAATGCCCTTATGAAGGGTATGTATCCCCTTCTGGCCGAGGGATTACCTAAGGCTACTCCGGGGATACCAAAAGACTTGCCACCCCCATTATTTCCAATAAAAGTACATCCTAAGGGGCATCCTAGAACCGCAGAAGATGTTTTTCTTTCCTCATATTTAGATGACGCAGCTCCCGAGTACGCTAACCCCGCCCCACATAGACCGTCGGCCGGGGAGGTTCAACGCCAAGATCCTGTATCTGTATCTCTACAACAACAAATCCTGACACAAGTTCCGGCAAGCACATCTGTTCCCTCATCTGTTCCTACAGCTACTTCTATAGCTGTGTCCACACCTATAGTTGCTGTATCGCGTTCAACGAATCCTTTCACGCCCGATACCCCAGACGGGGCTACGGGAGGTGCTACCAACATTTTTTCTACGCCACCCAGAATAAATAAACTTACTTTTCAAGAGTCAGCACATCCACGTACCCCCAAACTCATAAATGCACGCACGCTTAAGGAACTTCTTATAGATTGTAGATATGACCCTGTGCCCGGCAAAGAGGACGAAATGATCATGGCATCATTACGTATCAGACGAGCCGCGGTGTATTTAGGGAAGTTACCAGGAATGACTATGCATCTAGATAATATATACCATTTTGTCCAAACAGGGCGAGATTCTGAATGTATTAACAGAGCTATGGAATACCAGAAAGTGGAGATACAAGGGGAACTGTTACGTTTCCTTATTAATTGTGTGATCAGAAATCAAGACCGACCTGGGGTAGACCCGGAAGCAATGCAAATTCTTACCAGATGGAGCCAGAATATATCAGAAGGGAGACATGATAAGCAAAACTGTATAATAGCCATGTGCCGAAAGATCCGTAAAGAAATAGAACGCCTACACGAAGAGAGATTAGCGGTAGACCAGTTCGAACAAAGCGAGGAGGAAGGATCAGGACTGCCCACAGGACAGTCAGACACCATAGCCTATGTAGGTAGAGGAAGATCTTGTAATAGTACTAGATGTTTTACTGACCCGATACGTCCGATATGTCCAGATAATAACAGGAATTTCCAAACACCTATAATAAATATAAGGTCCCCCGAGCATTCGTTCCAAGCCGCTGACAAATTACTGCGAGAACGAAGGGGTTATCATTTTCTCGATTCTATGGATGAACAAGAATTAGCCAGGTCAGCCGTTCATTGGGTTGACAGTCCCGGAAACTATGATGATGATACCGTAGCCCACACATTTTTGAATCTCACCCCAGATGAACAGCGTTTAGCTGGGATTTATATGATTCAACAACTTCTTATACTATATAAAAGCCAACATTCAGATCCTGGTCCCTTACCTGATATATTGACTGAATTACTCACGAATAGATGGAGAGGTTCAGGTACTAAGCTAATTAAAGAAATACTAGAATCAAGAAAGCAGTACATTCTTTTTGTATGTCCAGAACATGTCTCACTGCCCATCAAGGAAAGACCGATGTATTACATGGACAGACAGAATCCCTTACGAGAAGTACACCCAATAAAGGGCGAGGACAATCAGTTTAAACGTGTATTTGTATATACGCCCATATCGAAAATAGAATTGTTAGAAATGAAGAAAGTGGTACCCAGTCATGACAAAGACCCAGCGGGTTTCCACCGAGAAATTAAAGACATGTTACTCATGGGAGAGTACACCTATCCCGACATTATGACAATATTAAAGGTATTAATGCCTGCTGGCATTTATGAAAAACTCAAGGAAAAAGAGTGGGAGGTGGGAGACCAAAAGATAGACTGGACAGCATTAGAAAATGAAGAAAAGGCCCGAGGTCCAGGTTCGGGGCTCGGGGACAAAACTAAAGCACTACCAGGTTTACTAGTACAGGTACTGCCACGTTTATTAACTACGAAAAAGGAAGACTGGGGTGCAATTTCAGCCTGTAAACAAAAGCAAGATGAAGACACTAGTGATTTCTATGCACGATTTGAAAAATGTTTTGGTATAAATAGTGGCATAAAAGCAAGTAGCGAATCATACCCACATCTGTTTGTGACAAAATTAGTTGAAAATTCCTTGCCCCAAGTGAAGAATAGAGTATTAAAATTCGAGAGTACCTGGCAAGGTAACACCCCATCACAAATGTTACAAATGTTACAGTATCATCACAATAGAATTAGAGAGGAACAAGATCATGAACAAAGACGCATGAAAGACACGAAAATGAAAATGCTAGTCTCCCAGACAGTTCCAGCTGAAGGACATAAAAAGGGTACGACACATTCCGGTGATTCAGCAGGACCTGTAAAAGGGACATGCAACTACTGTAAACAACCAGGTCATTATATACACGATTGTCCAGTCCTGAAGCGTAATATCGCCACAGGTATTACAAAAGAAAGACCACGGCCACTTAGACAGGATCAGAATGAACAAGGAGCCCCGCAGCATGCACAGTCCATGCCAGCTCCACAACAGTCTATACAGTTTGTGCCAGCTGCACCAGCGCTGCCTGTTGCTGCCACACAAACCACGACACGACAGCTGTACCAGACCGCACAGTACGACTATCCTGATTATCAACGATATGCATGAACCAGCCTAGAGAGGGAAGTTGACTTACCCCTTATCGAGGTCCCTGTAGACCAAGAAGGACCTTATGTACATAGTGAATTATTAGGCCAAGATAGAAAATTTTTACTCGATACAGGGGCAAGTCGAACAACCATAAAACGTAGTGAAGTTCCAGGGGCACCCCTCTCAGGCTCACAGAATATTTCCCTTGGTTTTTCAGGAAAACCTATTGTTAATGAAGTATCACAGCCTCTTCCACTTACGATAGGACCCTTGACCAGAACTACAGATTTATTGCTTACTAAATCATGTCCAGAAAACTTGTTAGGTATAAAAACACTGAAAGCTCTAGGAGCTATAATATGTTGTTCTCCGGAAGGAGTAAGATTGTTTTTACGTGATTTCAAAGGTCACTATGTGTCTCGAGACATGGATCCCCGACTGCAGACTTTACCTACACATCTATGGGCACAAGGCCCTACTGATGTTGGTTGCATGAATATTACACCATATCGAGTTACACTAAAGGCAGGAGTGGTACTACCACAAATGCGACAATACAAGTTACCACCAGATGCTGTAGTGGCTTTGCTACAAATCATTGACGAGCTCATTGCCCAAGGAGTGGTTGTAGAAACAGACTCCAATGTATGTAATTCACCGATAATTCCGATTCTTAAACGAACAGATCCGAAGGCCCCGCCAGTATATCGATTGGTTATTGATCTGCGCGAATTAAATAAGTGCATTGTGCCACAATTCCCTGTGGTCCCAGATATCTCGTCATTACTGACAGCTATTGATTCTGAAGCAACATTCTTTACTGTAATTGATCTCAAGAATGCCTTTTTCAGCGTCCCTATAGATCCGGAAAGCCAATACTTGTTCGGATTTAGTTTAAATGGACGTAGCTTTAAATTCTCACGCGCACCTCAAGGATTTACAGAAAGCCCCAGCATCTATAGCCAAGCACTGAAACGAGAACTCGACAGTATCCACATGCCAGTAAACACTGCCCTGCTTCAATATGTCGATGATCTGCTGATCACCGCTAGAAGCGAACCTGAATGTGAGAAAGCATCACTGACAGTTTTACAATTTCTAGCCGAAAAGGGGCACAAGGTGTCCCCTTCTAAGCTGCAATTCTGTGTCCAGCGAGTTGTTTATCTTGGACACTCGCTGTCCAAGGAGGGAAGGCAGCTTACACCCGACCGCATTCAGTTAATAGCTAACATGCCAATACCCAAGACACAAAAGGAGGTGCGGGCTTTTATAGGCCTCACTTCATATTGTAGGCAGTGGATCCCTCAGTATGCATTTCTAGCAAAACCACTCATTCAGTTGACAACACAGGAGGCAGCCACATCGACTGTTCTCCCTTGGACTCAGGAACATACACAAGCTTTTGAAAGCTTAAAGAAAGCTTTATGTCAAGCACCGGTTTTAGCAACACCATGTTACAATAAACAGTTTATACTCTTTGTTACAGAACGCGAAGGTACTGCCTTGTCAGTACTCACACAGGAACAAGCAGGATCCCACAAACCATGTGCTTATTTTTCTAGTACATTAGATCCCGTAGCTCAGGCTTTGCCTGCATGCCTAAAATCGGTGGCAGCAACAGCTTTAGCAATAAGACAAAGCGATGCCATAGTGTTAGGACATCCATTGACAGTTCAAGTACCACATGCAGTAGAGGTTCTCGTGAATCGAACGCAAACACAACACTTGACTATAGCGCGACTTACAGGGTATGAATTAACATTGTTCCAGCCACATATAGAAATCAGACGTTGTAACACATTGAATCCTGCCACACTTTTACCCGTAATTGGAACAGATCCACTAGCGCATGACTGTATTGACGTTATTACAATCACGACGAAACCCAGACAAGACTTGACAGATGTCCCATTGTCAGACCCAGACCTGACGTTGTATGTAGATGGTTCATGTATGAGAACAAGTACAGGAGAGTTAGTGGCCGCTTACGCAGTCACAACAGACACTGAAATCATTGAAACAAATTGCATAAATACCTTGTCCGCTCAAGCAGCAGAGCTCGTCGCTCTGACGCAAGCCTGTATTCAAGCCACAAATAAAAGAGTCAACATATACACTGATTCACGTTATGCATTCGGAGTTGTACATGACTTCGGCGTGCTGTGGCGAGAGAGAGGTTATTTAACTTCTCACGGTGCCCACATTCAGCACGGACCCCTCTTCATGCCTTATTAGATGCAATACATCTACCCACTGCAATATCAATTATGAAATGTAAAGCTCATACGAAAGTTACTGATATCATTTCTCAAGGCAATGATCTAGCTGACAGAACAGCTAAACAGACTGCTCAAACTCAAACATCCGACATGACAAAGACAATAGTCCCGACGCCAACACATTGTATGACGATTAAAGATCCCGCTCTTGACGTAATTGACATACAGACGCATGCTACACCAGACGAAATAAAGAAATGGACTGAATTAGGAGGGATTCAAACGGACCAAGGATGGATGACGAAGGAAAAATCTGTGTGGTTCCTTCCTGATTCAATGGTCCAAGTTATTATTAACACTATACATAGTCCAGCGCATCTAGGAGAAAAAGCTATGCTAGACAGCATCCAACACATTTGGTTCAATAAACATTTACGAGCAGCAGCCAAGCAAAAAGTTCGTACCTGTATGATCTGCTGTCAGTTCAACCCAGGAAAAAGCGTTCCCGTAGAACAGGGTGGATTTCAGCCTCCTGATCACCCTTTTGAAGTGCTCCAGATGGATTATATCCAGATGGAACGATGTCGAGGATTCAAATATGTTCTCGTAGTTGTCTGTGCTCTTTCCCGTTGGACAGAGGCATACCCGGTTTCAGATTACACTGCCCCGACTACTGCCAAACAGTTAGTTCGAGAATTCTTCCCACGATACGGTTTACCACGTGCTGTCTACTCAGATAACGGCCAGCCGTTCTCATCCGAACTAATGAAACACGTTTCACTTTTGTTAGGCTATCAGTGGAAATTCCACTGTGTCCGACACCCCGAGGCAGCAGGTCTCGTAGAAAGACATAATCAGATCCTGAAAATCAGATTGTCCAAAATATGCAGAGAGAAAGGTGTCGACTGGGTAGTAGCCTTACCAGTTGCACTCTTTTACATGAGAATGGTAGCACACTCTCGAACAGGGCTATCCCCGTATGAGGTGATCTTTGGCAGACCACCAAATATGTGGGGGACGCCTATACCACGTAAAATAACTGATATTGACTGTAATATGCTGACAGATTATTTGGCTTCCTTGATGTCTGCACTACAATCTTGTCGTTCACAGGTAGCTGCAGCTTTTCCCGACAACACTGAGGTGAAACCCCATGATATAATTCCGGGGGACCTGGTCCTCGTGAGGAACTTTGATCGAAAGACTCAGCTGGATCCTAGGTGGAAGTCACCGCAACTGGTCTTGCTCACCACAAGGACAGCCGTGAAGATCGAAGGCAGAAAAGGCTGGGTACATTCAAGTCATATCAAGAAATTTCATGGACTACCATCGGACGTAAACACCACACCTCGTGTGTCTTCACCCATTGACTCAAAACTTCCTTTTGTTGAATCAAGTAGTCACGAACAATATAAACTAAAACTCAGATCTAACCGGTCGGGAAATTTGATTGTTTAAGTCCTCTCCAAGGTGAAGCGGTTGAATTCGTCTCTGACATGTATCCCTTAGATCTGAATAGAGAAAACACCCGAAAAATGTTGAAACGACATGCATACTGTAAATCACTGCGTAGTCATTGCACAGTGACGTTATTAATTTTGTTTTTCCTAAGTCTTTTAATAATTACTGCAAGTATATTGTTGCACATATATTATCCTATTTCTAGACATATTTATAATGTTACTGCTGAACATTCTTTTAGTGAATTACCTCCGCATGAGTTGTCTTATAGATTTGCGCTGCGCAATAACACGTTTATTAGTATGTTACATCATTCCCATCAGGTTAGCAATGCTACAAATTGTTGGATATGTGGCCGACTCCCTCCCTATCAGAATTATAAAGGAATTCTACCTCTCTTTCCATACCCATTCACACACAACGGCTCCTGTGGAGCATGGTTTAGTTTAATTAATCCCCTAGATTCAAATTCTGTAGTTTATCAAGACAACTGGGTATGGGGAAATTTAAACTTAGTTTTACTTAAAGTCTGCTACCCTAACAAGGAGGGACTTCCCAAGAGAACAGGAACTGATCTAGAAAATGAAGTATATGGATTAGGTAATTTTACGCTTAATCTTATGATCCTAAATGTCGAATCCGAAGCTACTCCAATTTTGCCCGCCATGTCAGTATTTCCAGTAAAAGGTGAATTATGTGTAAGAAAGAATGGTTCCATACATATGGGCCATAGTAGATGCACCACTGTAATAGAATTCAGTGATCAAGGCAAGTCGACATTTAGAGCTTCCCGCCATTCCTATTTTATATGTGGTCAGACGGCATATGTACGTTTGCCTCTAGATTGGGATGGTACCTGCTACATTGGATTCCTTTTGCCACCTGTTTTCCTAGCTCCTCCCGATTATCACAGAAATACTCATTTAGTACACCATAGAGAAAGGAGAGATCTCCCAATTGTCGATTACACTGAAACAGCATGGGAAAAATACACAGATTTCAATAAAGGTCTCTTTCCCTATATAGGTACCGTTACTAATAGTAAGCTGATACGTAGATTAACTAGAACCCTTGAAGCAGTAGTGAACAAAACTATTTCCGCCTTAGGCAATTTAACAGAAGAACAGTCTGCTATGCGGATTGTTGTGCTTCAGAATCGTCTTGTCCTTGACGTCATCCTGGCCGATAGGGGCGGAGCTTGTAGGGTCATCGGATCAAGTTGTTGCATTTTCATACCAGAAAATTCGCCATCTGTATATAAAGCCATAACTCGCCTTCATAAGATTGTAAGCCAGATACACCAGAATCCAGGCACCTGGACTTGGTCCGGTTGGTTTTGGAGTGTATTATCTACTTTTGGATGGAAGGTCCTATCCTTCCTAGGTATTGGCTTTCTCATACTATTCAGTTGCTGTCTATGCCTACAATGTGGACCAGCGATCTGTGGTCTGTGTGCCACATCGTGTATTCCACCACCAAGATCTCGTTCGTCCCAGAAGAAAAAAGAAGAACAAATGATGCTATATGAACAGATCAATGGATTGATGAAGATTGATATCTCTTGATGGGCAAGTAGGGGACAAGGAGGGAATGTGGAAATATGGATTTTTCTGATCAGTTATGTCCCCTATCTTGGACCCCAACGGTTTCATGTATGAATCAAAAGTACATGTATGTTCCCTCCAGTTCCAGTTATGAAGACGCAAACACATGTGCGTCCACCGTCAACATGTCCTCTTTCAGATCCGCCATGAATAGGCCGGATATTCCATTCCTAAGTATGAAAGGCCACCGGCTTTATATGGTTCACTTATGCCATTTTACAGTCCAGACAAGTAGGCCCTGATTCTGTCATCAAGCTTTTCTTGCTTTCTGCCTCTGAAGCTCCAGTCTGAGCCTGCATCTGTGACCATGAACTTTGTCCCATTCCCTGCGCGGCTCACGAAGCCTGACATCAGCCTGTTGCCTGCCAAGAAACTGTATTTCACCTTCGAAATTATCTGCTCCGCTCCCTGCCCAATGCATTCCTGTCTAGTAGTTTCAGTAAACATTCTTCCAGCTACCGAGCAAAGGCCCGGTTTCTCTGTCTTTATGCAAGTAATTCATAGCCCTGTTACTATGGAAGATTCCTACCCTCGCATCTAGTGTAGACACTTAGACGCTTGTACACGCACTAACAGTCAGTATAGTCAGTATAGAATAAGATTCTACTCTAAGAGACCTCTCTTCTGGATAACATAGTTCTTTAAACATAGGATGTTAGATATGATTTGGGATTAGGTTGACTTGACCCTCCAGACTTCTGTCGCCACATGTAGAGCTAAATGTCAAGTCCCCTTCACCCCCTAGTTGCACGTCAATCACACGTCATACTGCTGTGCGCGCATCTCTGCCAAGTATTTCTGCTGACATTGCAAAATTATTTCATAGGTCCACCCATATGTGACATCACAACCAATGACGTTTCCTTGTTACTCCCAATTACGCCTCCTTCAGCTACGCATGTGAAATGTTATCTTTGCTATCAATTGTTACGCCTCTTGCATTTGCTTCACTGTAATGCCTATTGTATAAAAGTGATTAATTATCAATAATGTATGTACTTCACTTCCTGAACCTTCGTGGTGATGGAACTTGGAGCAACCGATTCGAATCGTCCATTGGAATAAAGCCCATTCCGAACCTCTAATACCACGGATTCTGCCTCTTATTTACTGAGCTATTTTTATTATGTTTCTGTATCAAATTAAGTCCCGGTAATTAAATTATTTACCACATGGGAGCCCCTTTATTTGTATGATTTTTTGGGGAAAACATGAGGCTGGCTTAAGCTGTCTTTAGGACAAACCTAATAATGCAATAGGATATTTTATGTCAAGACCGGAGTTTGTCAGTTCCAGGATGAAGAAAGGGAAGCTAGCAATGTATTTTTCACAAGGTCAGAAAACTCATCAATGACTATGCTACCAGAGAACACCGGTGGGATTACTCTCTTCTTGCATGTCCTCCGTCAGAACTCAACTGAACCCCAGATCTAGATTTTATGATTTTGGAAGGCGAAATGGGGATGTTCAAGCATTAGACCCTGATTGTCCTCACCTCTATATCATGACATTTGCATACGTTCCACAGACTGAAACACAGAATTAGAAGGGTATCAAATGAGGCAGAGAAACATGGTATAAGGGAGCAATGTTTGAGTTAGGGATGAATATAGAGCAATAGCTAGGATTGAAGGTAAATGTTAATGTCTCCGTACAATTCAGAAAGTTAGTACTGTAATTTCAACATTTTCTTTTCTACAATTTTATATTTTGAATAGACAAAATGTATTTAACTCTACTTGTTTACCCTCTTAAAATTTTTGTTTTTTTTCACTCTACTTTTCAACATTTTCTCTAAACATTAAGGAAATACTGTCTCACCTAAAAATCCACAGGAATCCAAAAAAACAAAGATAAGTGGCAATAATTTTGAGTGGCTTCTATGAGGTTGACCATAACCTATGCACTGTCTGAAGCAGTCCTCTGGCAACAGGCAGTCCTCTGGAACCAGCAGATCAGTTCTATGGTGGACAAGGAAGTCCTTCTTCTGTAAATGTCTACAGGTCCATAAATGTACTGATGAGTGTCTCTGGAGGTCCACTATTTAAAGCTGGTGTTATTCTTTGATGTGGGGTGCTTCCCTGTACTACCCCAAGATCTGGTTCTGAAGAGTTCTTCCCTTCCCCTGTCAAGGCTCCAAGAAGTCTTGGGTGAGAAACGCCTAGTTTCAGGCTCCTTTGTGTATGCTGGAGGTAAGCCCTTCAAAGTGAAAGTGGGGCATGGCACAGCTCCAAACACAGCCATCTTTGGAGGATGGCCCATCCTGCCCACAACTAGTCCCCTTTTGTGTCACTGTCTGGGAGGAATACACAAACCCCAACAGCAGAGCCATTCACAGTCACATGACTCAGAACACTGGCAGAAGGCACAAATCGTTGGGACAAGATAGTGCCAATTTTTGAAAAGTGGGATTGTTAAAGAATTCTGTCCTTAAATATGGTTTTACCATTAAAGAGGATTTTAATTTACAATTCATTTGAGTGTAAACAGTATATTTCTACCAGCTAACCAATCCACAGTTATCACTTTACTTTAAATGTAATAAGGTACCCTAGTGTTAGTCAGCAGGAGAGATAGGTCTTACAGCAGTGAAAAACAACTTTAGGATTTTTTCACTGCCCGGACATGTAAACATAAGCCCACATTACTTTTTTGATACAATGCACCCTGCCCTATGAATACACTCTAAGTATTTAGAAAGAAATATTTAGGCTTGGAAAAAGGGTTTATTTTGCTAGGACGAAATGGCAGTTTAAAACTGCAGTACAAGTTGCAGTAGTAGGCCTGAGACATATTTTAAAAGGTTAATTTAGGGGGTGGCACAATGAGTGCTGCAGGACCACTAGTAGCATTTCATTGACATGCCCTTGGTAAATGTATTGCCATTTACTGGGGACTTATCACGAAATTAAATGTACCAATCAGGTGAAAGCCAGTTGTACCATGCTTTAGGGAGAGAGCACAAGCACTTTAGAACTGATTATCACTGGTGAAGTGCACAGAGTCCTAATACCAACAAAAAAGGGTTGAGCACAGAAGGAAAAAATTCCAGGGAGACCCTGCAAAAAGGGCCATGTCCAACAATGAGGATAGACAATGTTTCTGGGAACCCTTGGTCAATCACTGCCCTCCAGTTCAAAATGCTCAAAATTGATCAGCTCCTCTTCCCACAGTCAATGTTTGATGGATTTACTCATTTTCAAAGAAGGAGTGATCACCTGGTTTGAACTATGACCCTCTGTTCACAATCTAAACTTGTGATGAAGGCAAACTTGTGGTGATAGACAATCTTACCTTTAACGTTGGTTTTTGTACTTGTGGGAAAAGTAATGCTTTAAAAGAGTCTACAGAAGTCCCGTTTAACTGCAACAAATTGTTGCAGTCCCCTTCTGGGGCCATATTACAGAATATGGAGCGCTCTTTTTGTTTGTGCCGGGTGCACCTTTCAAAAGGTGCACCATGCGCAAACAAGTAGAGTGAGCCGTATTATATTGACTGAGCTGCCTCCAGGGCAGCCGCAAAGTTGTGCTGCTCTGGGGGCAGTGCATTCAACAGGAATACAGAGCCACTTTGAAGCAGCCACTGCGTGCTTCACTATGCAGGCTGCAACCCTCCTGCACTTTTAAGAGGGATGAGAGAGTCCCTTGCAGGCGGGTGCAGTGGGTGACTGTACCCGCCTGCAAGGGGATTTCTAGGGGGTCCACAGGACCTCCTTTCCCCTTCCAGATGGCTGCTATGAGGGGGCTCACTGACAGTGCACCGCGCCGCCTTTTAGGGGGCGCACAGTCAGTGCGCCTCCTGACAGCTTCTTTGCCTCTGCGCAAGCATCTATAATACGGTGCAAGGCAAAGGGATTCCCTCATGCAAATGAGAGAACACCCTCTGGTAATACCACTGAGACTATATGTGTGCCAGCGCAATCTGTATTACAGAAGAGGCTGCACAAGCATCTGCAGCACTTTGTGCAATACCAAAGTGCCCAAGGGGTGCACAAAGCAGGCACACATGCCCATTGTACCCCAGGGCACTTTCCATAATTCGGCCCCAGGATTCTAGCACTTCAATTAACTGCCAAGCGCATGCAGGTCATGAGCTTCTATGGTTTCACAGCACCCTCTCCAGCCTCAGTGCGCAGACAAACTTACCTCAGAGCACATGATCTCGCTGCCCCTGAGGCTTACTTCAGGAGGCTGAATGCATACAGCCATGGTCCAAGTCCATTTCAAGAAGATAATAAAAATTGGTGTGTCTGTCAAATCTCAGGTATTTCATCTACTGCTAAATTCCATCTTCAAGTCTTGAATACTGAACATAAATTGTACTGGGTCTTTTAAAAAATCCTAATATATTATCGGATAGGAGATATTGATAACTAATTTTCTAATCCCGGCCCTTCCCATTATAGAGCAAAATGACAGCTGACGTTTTGGGATTGACTTTCTACATTCCACAAACACTCCTGAGTAGGTTCCCTTATAGTGCAAGGATCCGTAAATAAATACAAAAAACACAATTCTTCTCATAAGGAAAACTACAACAGAATCTACATATTCTACTCCAGAGAAAACAAAGACAACTCACAAACCTGGATAACATAACCAGCCAAGTCCCTGTAGTTATTTGCAGACAGAAAGTTGAAGATACAACTCTTCAGCAAACAGGACCTGTCACAATTTGGTGTATTACACCTCTTAGCAAAGACAGTAAATTCATGAATGAATGACCATCCGTTCCTGTCCTTTGTCCAGGAAAGCCTTTCAAATACCAGATGCTAGGTCAATGAGCATTTTGGTATTGGCCTTAGTCCCAGTGGAGAAAATGCACTTATTTTTTATTTAGAACCGGACTGAAGAATATATAAATTATTAAGGTCCAGATTTACAAATAAATCACACAATGCAGCACACCAAGTGGAGTTGCTGTGCTGCATTGTGTGAACAGGAGAGAGCAGAACAGTAACATATCTGCAAAGATGTGGCACTGTTCTGCTTTCTCCCTCCACTGATGCACTTTTGGCTGCCATGTGCAAATGCAGACACTCTAGCTGCATAGTGTAAGTGTGTCTGCTTTGTGGTCAGCCTTGTTTTTGTGCAGGGAGACATTTCTTTCCTGTCCAAAAACTATGCTGAAAAGCATATTTTCTCGGTGTGTGTGTTTGTGCGTTTGTGTGTGTGTGTGTGCTGTAGACATGCAAACAGGAAAAAACAAGGATAAATACAAGTATTTCTCCTCGTTACGCCAGCCTCCGAGAGGCACAGGATTTTGGTGAAATTCATAATTGCATGTGTTTGTAGATAGGGATTTGCTTCAAAATCAATGCTGGATGCACACTAATACCCATGCTCCACCCATGGAACGCATCTTTGATGCACAGTAACGCAAGGCAGTGCATTGAGCTGCATTGCATTCCTTTGAATTGTACGTACCAACCCCTCACTTTGGATCGGGTCTATGTTAAAAAAGTAATACAAACCCGATGCTAATTGTTTGTAATTCTGGACCTAAATCTCCCCAAGCCGAAATGCAAAGGAAGAAAATGGTGTATTGCCGGAAATACTGAGCCTTAAAAATCAGTTCCTACTACCTTTAAAAACTTAGGATAGGATCTCCTTTAAACCCTGGGTGGTGGCCTACTAGCCCATCGGTCCAGCAGAGGACCTGGCTAAGGTCTCCATGAAGGAGCACCATCTATTATGATTTGAAATTCCAATGTGGGGTGCGAATTCACTACCTGCAGTGAGGTGTGGTGAAATGCGAGTGTCATACTTTTCTCCCAGTTCTGCAAAGTCTGAAAGCTAGAGTTTGTTTGTGTGAAAGGAAAAATTAGAAAAAAACATTGTCTTAATCGGCAGGAAGTTTTCTGTGGATCCATTGTATGATGCCCCGACTGGGTTCTCATGCCCCACATGGTGAACTCAGGCAAGAAATGCCAGTGACGGTTGGCATTCCTTCACTACCATAGATGAGCCATCAGGTAAAGAGTTTCCAACAACAGAATTAGCTGAGGCCCCACTGTCAGAAACCCTGCAGTTCTCCCACCTATAAATGGGGTGTGGAACAATCTGATAGACGGGCAGGGCAGCCACCATTTTTTGGCAGATGCCCCACTCTTGTCAATATTTATATTAATTCCTAAAAGGTTTTGGGCAATATTTATTTATTGACATATGGAGGCACGCTGTAAACAGGCCATCAGCTACACCTCATAGATATTTCAGTATTGTCAATGTTAAAAATATATATTTCATCAGTCACTACATGTAACTGTATGGACTGCCCGTATGCATACAGTTATTTACAAGAGGATATACTTTGAATACTATGTACTTCAGAGTGCCCATTCTGTGCTATGCCTTCCTCTCAGAGCATGCATGTTACAGTAGGAACTGCTTTTGGAATGAAAGCTTTCCTATGTTCAGGAGATCATGCAGTGGCTGACACCGTTTAACAGAGTCCAAACCACATTAAGGGGGTCATTAAGGGGGTCATTATGATGGCGGAAGGACCACCACCGCCGGGAAGGCGGTGGCGGCCCTTCTGCCATCACATAGTGATTTACCCACCGCCAAATTAGGATAGCGGTGGGTACCGCGGTGGATGCAAAGTCCGTCTGCCGCTTCACCACCAAAGGCAATCGCACCGATTGCCTGGCGGATGGAACAGGGCCGCTAATATGGTGGCAGTGCCTAGCAGGCACCGTCCACCAAATTAGGATGTGGGTTTTAAAAGGCCATTCCATGGCATGCGATGCCGCCATGGAAAGGCTGGCAGATATTAGGCTTGGGGGCCCGTTGCGTGCCCCCCTTGTTTGGGGGGATGTCACTGCACTGGGTGGTACCCATGGTACACCCCTGCATTTCCATGCACCAAGTGGCAGGCACTGCGTGGTGCCTGCCACGTAGTGCAGGGAAATGCAGTGCAAGCACTTATAACATTGAGGATGGTGCTGCAGCCAGCAGCACTGCCCGCAATGTTAAAAGCCCAAGATGCGCCCGCCATACAGCATCCTAATCGCATTGGTGGGAAACACCTCTATGATGGTCGACGCACGAAGTGCGCCCGCCATCGTAATCACCCCCTTAATGTCCAAACCAAGTGAAAAATGTTCAGGGAGCTCTACCAGGGCAGATGGCATTCATCACACTAAATGAGCCTGGATCAGGTCTGCCAAAGTTCATGTCAGAGAATTCATCAAGAAAGTGAACAACTTCACCGAAGAACATCTACAACAAGTTAGTAGCTTCAGAGGTACTGAATCTGATCTTCTGTATTAGGCAAAATATTATCATATTATTTTAAGGCACAGTCAAGACCACAAAGGAAAGAGCAACATCCACAATCAGAGCTGGAGTGTAAAGCGTTGACAAAATAAAAGGATTTCACAAATTCATCAGTATCATTCAAAATTTACTAACATTTCACCAACATCTCCAACATAAGTTTTCATATTTAGGCCTGCCTGTCCTTGCCACCACGCAATCATCACTAACTTTTTAATACCTCATTATCATGTATCAACAGAAAATTATCCTGTATACTCTCTCGATTACTCTTTACTCAGGTAATCCATGTAATACATGTATTCTTTGATGTAAAGCACTATAACACCTCTTTAGTGAAAAGTGGTGCATAAAACTGTTAAATGAATAAATAAATAAATAAATAAAAATGTCCTGTGAAGACATAAACAAAAACATGCATTCATCACACAATTTTTAATTCTGGTTTTAACGACTCGATCAACTACAAACTTGTCGAATTCAGACCTTCCCTAGATTGCAACACATGGGAAAATTAGTCATCGATGGAACTCTTCACCACCAACCTGCTGAGTCACTACCAGTCTGACTGTCAAACTTCCCAGTGGATAGAAACAAGAATAATATAAATCATGAATAAGCTGCTTGCTACTTGTGACCATGGTTGTACATGCTAATTAATGCCACTCAACTTCTCAGCACCATCACCCTGTTGGCTACTTGCTGTGATAATTTCAAGACCCTAACTCAATCCTTTCAAATTAAACACATACATACAGTCAGAATAGCATCCTTCCTGTCAGAAATCACCACCATTAACATTGAAGACCCATGGGTTGGTGGTTTTGATGATTTTATTTAGTGACTGCAAACCTCCACTGGCCTGCACATTGGAACCCTTAAACATTTGTCACCACCTGCTGTGAATGACAGCTGACACCCAGATGTATAGGAAACTAGATGATGGCTCTTGGAAATATCCCTAAGAGCTTCGCATGAATGATGACAAAATTGGGATTTGTCTATTAATGTGAGGTCCAAGCTGAATTAGGTCTACAGAAATATGGTAATTCCACACCCTCTGGGATTTCCACCAACATGTCTTGCCAGGAAATCGAGGTAAGCGATATCCATGGACCACAGAAGGGAAGACATGAAAAGTTGAGGAATTGCTTCTGAAACACCATTCTTCTTGGTAAATTCTCATACGTATTGGTCTGTCTCATTATGGAGTGATAACACTCACAGTATTGGGATATCTAGATACAGTAGTACAGTGCCAGCATTCCTGCAACACATGAAATTAGAGGCTAAGTGGGGAGTTGCTTAGGAGATATTTACTGCTGGATGAAATGGAGCTCTCTTTTCCTTAGTGGTCAGAATACTACAATTCTGGTATTGGATCTTATGGAAATCCTCACTTCTCCCTTTTATCTGGCCCAACTAAATGTGCTCGAACACTAAGCCTGTAGAGAGGTACACAATCTACAATTGCTGTTCATCATAGAAAATAGTTTTCCTTCCAGTAGGTTGAAAAACACTAACTCCTTAAACTTCTATTGGCAGGTATGTGTGATTGACACCATTGTGTCTACTGTGCAAAATTATCATAATACCTGCAAAAGTAAACTTCCACCATCCATTTTCGCAACACTATTTACACAGTACTTCTAATAAAGAATCATACAGAGCTCTGAAGCATCGGGAAAAATGGACGCAGATGATGTTGGGCTTGAGATACTATCAGCCACGGCCCTTGCAGGTAAGACCGGTGGGACAGGGTTGGGGTGATTCAACAGAATTCCTCAAGGGAAAATTAAATAAATAATAAATGTTCCCTTGTCGTCTGTCGAAGTCCCCCTTCACCCAGTCCCACCGCCCCACAGCTCATACCTGCACGGGCCGCAGCTGGATACTATAACCAAATCAAACACTCCCAGAAAACATTATATCAATGTGAGATCAAAATTTAAGACACTTTGCTTTGTTTGCAGAGTTTACTTCTACAACACCCTTCACCTGTAGCACACAACCAAATAGCTGAGATTTGGCACTACATGTCACCCACCCAGTAGAATACAATGGTGTCAGTGGCAGATCACTCAGCGTGAAAGGCTCTTCAATATGCAATGTTTGCCTCAACATCAAAAACTTAAGAGGGGATTTGTAAAGTTTTGGTCAGATTTAAATTACAACCTTTACCACTCAGCCTTTGAACAAAGTATTGTTTAGGTCCTTAACCCAATTTTTGATTTATCTGGACCGGTCAATTGCAATCCCCAGAAACACTGGTACTCATATGGCTAGTGCAGTATTCCTTAGGTCTCACATTAAAGGCCTCATTTGGAGCTGGCTGGAGCAGAAGCTCCAAAGTAAAATGGGGAGTTCCTGCTTCACTGAACAGATGGTTTTACTGACCCATTTAGAGGTGGAGCACTATCAGGTTTCCAACCATAGAGCTACAGCTGGCACCACATGGTCGGAGCCTTCCGGGCTGCATCGTAATCGGCCCCTCGGTTTAGTTTCCGACCACCACATTACAATGCTAGTGGTCGGAAACTAAACCAGCCGGTCATTCTGGCTGGCTTCCGATGGGCTCAAGGAGCCTGCCGGCCAGGCGGAACCGGCTCAAATTCCCAAAGGGCGAGCCTTTCCGCCCTTGGGATTACAATGCACGGTTTCCGGTATGGCTTCCATTCCGGCCTGTCCAACATGGAAACCATGATGAAAGCCTGTTTGGGAGCCCCCAGTAGGGCCCTCTTGTGTGTGTGGCCTCCGGTTGGGAACCGAGGGGTCCCCTATGGTGCCCCCCTGTTGATCCCTGCACCCACTTGCAGGGAAATGTAGGAATACGACCGTATAGTGTTCGGTCGCATCCTAATTAGGCGGTCGGGCCTGCCGACCAGAGGTTGGTCGTTCCCAGGACCGAGACGGTGTTGGGCAGACTTAAGTCCGCCCGACATCGTAATTAGGCCCTTAATATAGTGGTCAGTCCTCTAGAGAATCAGTAGGTCAAAGTGGCAGTCACCCTGCTGTATCTTGGGTGGTGACTAACTGATTTTCCCCATGAGGGTCTGAAATTGAAACAGTAACCTCTGTGCATAGGGAGAACACACCTTGTATGTCCAGGCCATTGACTCACTGTTTTTCTCAAACAAACTTCCACTTTGAATGTTTGTTATAAAAATGAAAAAAAAAAATACTACAGAGTGTGTACAAAAACATGGTACCTGCTCAGCATTTATCAGGGCCTTAAATGCATTTGCCATCCTAGCAAATTCACTGACGGCTTGGAGATCTCCACCAGGCAGGGGGGATCCTGGGAAATAATGGCTAGTCCTCCTCCAGTGGAGTGGCACCCAGGGTCTCTTTTGACCTGGCAGCCTTGCTGGCCATCTATCAAGATCTATATGATCCTCTAACATTGTTTTATACTTTTTGGACTTTGGAGTATTAATGAACGTAAATACTTCTCCTAGGGGTCAGATGTACAAAGCTTTTTTTCATTCGGAAACAGCCATATTCACTGAATGAAAAAAGACATTTTTGCAATGTACAAAGGCCCAATTTGCAGTTCGGCAACCTACTATCGAATCACAAATTAGGTTGTGTTTAGGGGGTTCCTTCCTAATACCCAATCGCCGAGGTATGTGTGAATGTTTTCCGACTGAAATGCAGTTGCAAAACATTCATATTTTACCACCTACTCCAAGTAGGTGGCAACCCATTCGCAAATAGGAAGGAGTCCCCAAGAGACCCCTTCCCTTTCAGGAATGTTTGTAAAAACATTTTTAAAGAGCAGGCCGTGATTCCACGGATCACTGCCTACTCTTAAAAAATGAATAGAAAACATTCTATTTTTATTTGTGAAACGCATACCGTTTTCCTTTAAGGAAAATGGGCTGCATTTAAAAAAAATGCTTTATTGAAAAGCAGTCACAGAGATGGTTGTCTATTGACCCCAGTGGCCACTATCCCTGTGATTTCTGCGATTCCCAATGGGTCACAAACTGAGACGTACCTCATGAATAATAATGAGGTAAGTCTATTTGTGATCCTTTGGGAATTGCAAAATGTGTCAAAGTCACATGTGTACATTGGTGTTTGTGTTTATTGAATAGCTAATTGCAAAGAATTGATATTTAGTAATCACAAAAGATTTCCTACGTACATCTGGCCCCTAGTCTTTAAAAAGAATCTGATTGGCCTATGCAAATGATCAAGACAGTTGAAATAGAGCTCTGAGAGTTCTCGGAATTCCATTTCCAGAGCTTGTTTGCATCCGACAGGAAGCCACAAACAATTTGCTACTCTAATGTTCACCAGGATACGAAGACACCTTAGGAAATAAAAAAATATAAAATAGTTCATCGAAGGAGGAAACTAAAACGGTTTTCTTGAAGGTTGGTGTCAAACATGGAAATATTTAACTTTGGCAAACTGTGTGTAATGTCTAGAGGTAGAGAAGATGCCAGTTGACTGAGATGGCAAGGTGGAAAGAAATCAGTTCCAATAGATGAGAAGGCTGGATCATACCTAAAATCAAATGTATGGCATAAACAGTAGTCTGTCCTTTTAAATAATTAGATGAGTGAAACCAAGAGGGTTCAAACTGGAATTGAAGGGTGAGCCAGAGAGTGCAATATTAGAACAAGAGTCACAATGAAAATTGAAAAAAGAACATTCAACAAAGAATTCAGCCTTTTTCAGTGAAAGCAAGTATATCTACCAGGCTGAAAATTATCCCAGAATATCCTATAAACCCCTCTCCTGCCATTCATATGATCAATGTGTAAGATTTTCAACCGCTCAGAGAAGCTTGCACCATACGAGGGCCAAAATGTATAACATTGTATTAAATATAGCGCCTTAAATTTACTCTGCGTGTTTGAAGATGGATCTTGAGATTACTAAAACAGTTTGAGGAGGTCTTCGAGGGAGCATGTCTACAGTGGCAGATGACTGAAATGACTGCATCCTGTGACAGTGCAGAGGGTGGTATTACTGTGATACCCTGTTTAGCAATGCCTGGTCTAGCTTTGTAACTTTCTCACACTAGGACAGATGGCCACATTATTTATCTTGAAAGTGTTTAAACTTAATAAAGTGAGAAAAACATAAATTTGTTCCCAAGAGGAAAAAGGCAGCATTCTGTATCTTGTGCACAGCTAGTGTGTTGATGAACACTGACGGGACAGCATTAGGCAAGCATTTAAGGGGGTTGCTTTCAAGGTCAGAGGACACAATTGTCCAATCCGAATGCAAAGCTCTACCTTCAGCAGATAAAAGAATCATGAAGAGCACTCAGGAAACTAGACATGGCTTCCATAAGGCATCTTCAAGGGTGAAGTGTGTTCTCTAACGCAGTGATACTCAAAGTATGGTACCGGGCCGCTTGCGGTCCTCCTGACCTTCACATGCGGCCCCCTGCTGAACAACCACACTGGGCTGCTGTTTACTTAAGAAAGCTCTAACTTTCAGAAGGATGTTATATAAACAGGCAAACGTTTATTTACAAGATAACTGAAATAGAAAAAAAGAAACAAATAAGGTATCCTGCATCACTTTAGAAACACATTAATTTTATTGAACATTTTACAACAAACATGTATAATATTCATAAAGGGCTTCATAACAAGTTTGGCAGTGCAATAGCAGGGCCGCATGCCACTGCCCCGTACCGCCAAACTTGAACACCAACTGCCTGCCAGATAACGCATTTTCTCGTTGTCTGGCAGGCAGTCCTTTGGCGTTCCCGCGGCAGTGCCTTTAAAAAAGGCACTATAATGGGGGCACCAAAGCAAGTTCCAACACTACATGGACTGTTACGTCCATGCCGTGCAGGAAATGGGTGTGCATGGAGACAGGGGATGGGCACACCATGCGTCCCCGTAGCCTGTGGCACCAGGGGCCCTGTACATCCCTCTTCGTTTCCTCACCTCCAGCAGTTTCATGGCGTGAACACTGCCATGAGACTGCTGGCAGTGAGGAAACCTGTAACATGCTGTGGTCCGCCAAGCATATTGCGGCCTCACACCGCCACATCATCCCCAGGGATCGTGGATCCCTAGTGGTTGTAGCTGTCCCAAAATGGTCCGACTGCCGTACTTATAATACGGCAGTCGGACCGCTGGTGCGGCGGTCCCTGACCGCCACCGCACCTCTACCACGGGTTTGGCAGCCCAATGGACTGCCAAACTCGTAATCAGGGCCAAAGTCTCTTGAAAATTCAAAAAGGTTTATTTCATTAACATACAGAAGCGTTTCACCTCAGAGCAATACATTATATCAGTGCACTGAGAAGTATTTTTTAAAAGTGATAGTTTTCAAAGAGGAACGTAGCAACATTCATGCCTCCTCCCACCCTCACAACAATGCCAATAGTAAATTAGGAGGTAAGTCAATTGTCCTTGTTGAACCCTCTGGGTGGCCTGGGATGTAATTATACATGGGAACATTATGGTTTATTAAATCAAACAAAAATGACTGTTTTGTACAGTGCATATCCAAAACATATATTTTTCAAGCTGAGTTTTCATGTGGTAAAGAAAAGAAAGGGAGGCAATGTGAAATAAAACAATTGCCTAGCATCACACAATTTGGTTGAGTTGGGATGCCGCGATTGATCGTTGGTTTTTTGGTTTCACATTGTGCACTTCTATTTCATTCCAATTCAATAATGAAGGTACTTTTTTTCTTACACTTGATTCACCCAACATAGTGATAGCAAATAGAGAAGCCTTACCCCAAGCTGTAGTAGAGGTAAAGTGATTCAGGTACTGCATAGCACAATATTGTCAAATCTATAACTCTTCTAGAGACTAGAGTATTAATTTAGAAAGCAGTATGGAATACAACCATCAAAATAACCCCATAACTCACTGACCACACCATTTACATGCTTTGTATCCCCAACGCCCACCTTTCCCCACACCCCTTCCGCACAAAAACAGAACACAGAATAAACAGCTGTGTACGGAGCAAAACGTGTGGAGAGCTAAAATAAAGTTTAAACAGCTAAAAATACAGATAGATAGACTAAAAATAAGCACTGGATATTGGTCAGCTTTTATATTTCAAGTAGTAATACATGCAAACAATTGCATGCACAAATGATGGTGTAATGGTGGTGGTTGTAATATTGTTATAGGTGGTCATAATAGCGGTGGTAATGGTGGTGGTGTTAATAATAACTATACCAGTGAGTATCACGGTTTTAATAAATACACAATTTATCTTCTCTTACAGTAATAAACATCAAGCCGCAATATAATCAACGATAACATTTTACATGATAAAAAAAGGCAAAGACATTGACCTTGTCAGTACTTCTTCAATTTAGAAGCCGAGATAAGTATAACACAAGCAGGCAAAAAACATAAAAAAAATCCATGCCAGACGAGTCTTGTGAAATGACGGGGTCAAATGTTGGAGGCTACAAGTGATTTGACAGAAAATAACTGTTGGAGGCATCTCTAAAGCTTAAACATTTTAATTTCACAGCAGCTTCGGTCTTTAATTACATTAAAGATTCACTATTTTCTTCTGTAGGACAAAGGTCAAGACAAGAAAGGGCTGGGTGAAGTGAGGCCTGTGCGTCATAAACACCGAGACGTGCACACACTGACACACAGACACACACACACACACCTGTGCTCATGTTTTACTGTACCGCGCATCATCTACTGTGGTCCAAAATGATGACGTCCCCTTTCATTTCAAAAGATGATTACCGAGAATCCTGTTTGCCTCTACAAATGAATAGCACTCTTGTTAAATTTGATTTTTTTATCCATGGGGCATGACATCATTTTTGATAGGCTGCCAAGTTTGTCGGGGCAACCTCTGTTTTGAGCACTCGTCTCTTTGTATTTCCAAGATTTTAGCATGCTTTTTATTTTGCTGTGTTTTCCTTGCTTTGTGTGTTCTCACTACAATTAACTGCTAAATTACAAAAATACAACTTGTTATAACTTTTTTAGCACGCAGCACTGTAATGTGGATTAGAAATCATTCCCCGCCCTCGCAGTAACTAGCACCCCGCCGTGGTGCGCAAACTTATGGCTGCTGGTTTGTGAACGCCTCTCATCTAGGTCACTGGTTAACACAGGGCAGGGTCAAGGGTCAACACGGATCCCAGCTCATTACCGCCGAAATTCTGAGGGCCTATGAGACGGAAGAATGGGCCTCAGAACGCTTCCCAGCTGGCAGGTGCCTGCGTCACCACAGGCACAATTACAAGTGACATCACGGTTGGCATCCTCTCAGTCTCTGGCACTGGAAGGGGCTACGCTGTCGTCGTATGTGGCCTGTCCATCCAGGCAAGGCCCGAGGAACACTGGCGGGGCAGAAGACGGACACTTTGCACGTACTGTTACGCACGTAATCTCGGCAATGATTATTGTTTGATGCTTGATTGAGTTTTCGCCTGTCAGTAGGCGCTGGAGGACACTGACATTCTTTCAGACCCATGTATCATTTCTAAAGAAAGTCCAAGGTGACCTGGCAGTCTTATGCTAAACTAACCCGGGTGTATATAAGGATGTGGCAAGACATCCAAGGGTTCGATGACTATGCAGAGGCACAAGGCTATAGGCCAAGTTCCTTTATAAGGCACTGGAGTCAGTCATTTGCAATATACTTTACATGTAAAGCAGGGTATTTTAATTCTTATATATTCCTCCATTCAAAATGCCGTTTTGCTGGTTCCCTCTATATTCTAATGTTTCACACTCTGTCCTTCTCCAAACACTTTTTTCTCGGAGTTCCTCTCATCTAACTGTTTTTTTCAGAGCCCTCTTCACCTTTCTCACTTTAAATTTTATAATATTCCCTCTTCTTTCCTCTCTGCCATTTCCATTCCTTCATTTTCTAAACACTTTCGTTAAAACAGTATATTATTCAGAGTCTGCATTGATAAAGTAAACTCTTCACATTGGAAAAATATACAGATCATGCATTTTTGCTTGGGTCCTTACGTAAAGCAGCGAAGCAATGCCTATCTAAAGACAGCAGGATTGCAGGGGGTGCGCTCATTCCCCGGGACGCGATACATAGCGCTGCCACCGTTAGCCTTCTTTTTAGCACTGGCTGCTGCGACACCAAGACACAAGACAAAGACGGGGGAGGCAATTAATTGATCCACCTCCTTCAGCGATTGGTTGATGGAGGTCCTATTCTCATTTTGATTAAGCCTGCACTACTATCATTGGCAGTGGCGGTCTGCTCCAGACGGCGTTGATGGGTGGGGGCAAATGGATAAAAAAACAAAAACTTACCTTTGCTACCGCACGCCTCTCCTCCTCCCTCATCTCTTTGCAATGGCAGCACTGGAAGACCCCAGACTCTTCCAGCCAATCACATCACTGTACATGCAGAGTCGTGATTGGTCTGAGTGGCCTGTTGTGTCTGGGAGCCTGGGCATGTTCTCCACTGGGCTGTTCCACAGGTGGACAATAAAGTGCGCGTGACTGGCCTGCCCAAGAGGGTGGAGTTTTACTTGCGGATTTACTTCAAGGTCCTTCATGGGTGCATGCGAGTGTTATGTGAAATCGAAGAAGATGGATTAAAAAAAAAATCTTTTGTAAACATCAGGTGACATAATTGAGTTAAACATCTTGGGCCCGATTCACAGAACTAACTTAAGACAAAATCCTAAACTTACTACCATTTTGGTATTCACAGAAGGCACTTACTCATTTTGGTATTCACAGAAGGCACTTACTCATTTCGGTATTCACAGAAGTTAGGAGTCCTAACTTTAGGACTCCTAAATGCCTTCTGTGACTACCGAAAGTCTTAAAATTAGGAATTTTCGCAGTTTAGTAGTAGTATAGTTAGGACTCCTAACTTTAGGACTCCTAAATGCCTTCTGTGAATACCGAAATTCTTAAAATTAGGATTTTTCTCAATTTAGTAGTCCTAAAACTTAGGACTACTAAATTGAGAAAAATCCTAATTTTAAGAATTTCGGTATTCACAGAAGGCATTTAGGAGTCCTAAAGTTAGGAGTCCTAACTATACTACTAGTAAACTGAGAAAAATCCTAATTTTAAGACTTTCGGTAGTCACAGAAGGCATTTAGGAGTCCTAAAGTTAGGACTCCTAACTTCTGTGAATACCGAAATGAGTAAGTGCCTTCTGTGAATACCAAAATGAGTAAGTGCCTTCTGTGAATACCAAAATGGTAGTAAGTTTAGGATTTTGTCTTAAGTTAGTTCTGTGAATCGGGCCCCTTCTCTACAACTCTGAATTCACTGCCCTGCTCCGGGAAGTCGCAACCTTACCTCAAGACCAGTTGGGCCAGTCAGAGCGTATTATAAATTGCCTTTCCATTGAGCAGCACGGAAGCCCATCCTTGGATGTGTGTGGCCGTTACCAGTGGCAAGTGACATAACAGTACATGTAGTAATATCCATGGCAATGTGCTGCATGGCTAAATACTTATAAGGTCCCAGGCAAGACGTTTTGGCTATGCCAGTGCTTGTTATATTTTAGTATTATGCTCCTTTGACACAGTCAGTAGGTCTGCCTTACTTAAAATGACACATAGACCCTGCGCTTAAACCCACTCCCCCCACTGGCCACTGCCCAGGGCTCAGAAACAGAGGGGGTGTTGTGCACCAGCGGGGGTTAACACAGGGCCTGGCCTACAGCCAACCCTATGCCATGCATGGCCAACGTCTATGCACAGTGTGGGGTTGGCTGCCCAAGAGGGGTTGGCCACAGGGCCTGGCCATAGTGCATAGCCAACCCCATGCCGCACATGACCAAAGGCTTTGTATGGCATGGCGTTTGCTGGCTGCAAGATGCATGTGATGCATGCCCAGATAGGCTTGGAGGAGAAGTATGCAGTGGCATAAAGTGTACGAAGAGGACAAACCTGATACTACAATCCATAAACAAGCAATCTGCTCTATGGGTCAAACTAACATATTTTTGACAACAATGGTCACTTATTTGTCCATCATCATCCTGATCACTGAACTCTATACCCACACTACTGCAAACAACTTAAACCCTACACCTTGAGTACTGGATGCCGCAACACCATGGACAGTATGAGGCACTATACCAAGAATAACTGTTTTTTAATCTCTGTTTTATTGTGTTGTTATAAGTAATCAGCATTCATAAAGAGTGCAATGGCACATTATACACATCATACCCATGTCCCAGGAACCCCTCCACCCCTCCAGACCCTCTAGATCCTTAACTGAATGAATTCAGCCAGCGTCCAATACCGTTGACAGTTCACTGGGCAGATAGTTCACATTAAATACCTTCCCCTCAGGGCGGTTATGTGTGCCTACTCGACCTTACCATCCCGGAGTCCTCCCATGCTCTCTACCCCTCTCTTTTTGTAGTGTCCCATTTCACACCGTTGTTAACACTAGCACCCACTGTCTGATCTCCAGCCTCCCATATTTTTTCAAATTTCTGCGGACAGGCCCTATCCCTGTATACCTCACTCTCCAACAACATGCATTTATCTACACCTGCCACCCAAGCCTCCGATCAGGGGGCAGGCCCACTTCCCCATCTCTGGGTTGTCTCTCTTTTGCCCCATATATCTAATATTCACCAGGATCTTCTCATATAGTGTCACCTACATGGGGTCTCATATCCCAAGCAACGCGAGTTTGGGCTGCATTGCAATATGCCCCCTAATCGCATCCTCTGACGATTTGGTGACAGCCTCCCAGAAGGAGCACAGCCTCAAGTACTGCTACAGAGTGTGCATGAAAGAGCCTTCCATCCCACAGTTACGGACGCACTTCACATCCCCTACCTGCCCCATTTTATGTAGCAGGGTTCTCCTATACTATGTTCTATGCAGATTCTTGGGTTGAATCAACTGATAGCATACCTTAATCGCCACTTACTTAGGGAAGCTGAGTGCAGTTTGCCAATCTTCCTCGTCTATTTCGCCCAGCTCCTTCTCTCAATGGTCTTGCAGCCCCCCAGCATCTCCTGCATGTTTTTCAGTAATGCCCCATATTTTAACGAATTAGCCTTCAACCAGACATGTCCATCCAGTGGCCTCAATTCCAGTGGGGATTCCTCCTGGATCTCTTTATCCTTGGGTATGCACCCCTGGAGTGCATGCTGCAACTCTCTATACTTGAACCATTGTGTCACTCACACCTGATATTCCCTCTGCAAGTGCTCATATGGTACAATCCCATTTGCATCCCACACATATTCCAGGGTAGTGAGGCCGATGTCATCTCTCCTCTGGAAACCCTTGAATGGTCCTGTAAGCCCCCGTCCTGTACCTTCCCACTCTGGTCTGTTTTCGGCTAACCGTTTATCCCATTTAATTTCTCTGTTCCGTCTATCCCACATAGGTATTACTGTCAATGTGGCAGGCTTCGCTATCAGACACAGCTTTCCCACATATAGTGCATGCAAGTAGCTCCTATTGCCCACACCGAATCTGTCCAACCAGAAAGCTGGGTCATCCCAGGCCGTGTATGCCCAGTCATTGACAATGCTGACCTGGGATGCCTCAAAGCTCTTCCTGACATTCAGCCGTGCTATACCACCATCATATTTGGAATGCTGCAGCACTGCCAACGCAGGGACCCACAGGATGTCCTCAGCAGCGAATCAGCTTTAGCAAAGAAGGCATCCCGGATCTTATATGGGTTGTTCTGCAGAATATAAAGTAGCCAGGGCGGTGCAATCATTTTAAACATTGCCGCCCTACCTATTATGGAGAGGAGCAGTGTATTCCAGTGTTTTACAGCGGTGCCTGATTTGCCTCATAGTAAGATGCAGCCCCTCTGGAAATCCATAACTCAGATATTAACATGTTTGGGGTTCAACCCTGCATGGCAGGGGAAATTCACCATCCTCCTCCCACCCCTCCATTGGGAACTGCTGGGATTTCCCCCAATTAATCATGAAGCCGGGGTACCTTCCATATATTTGGAAAATATCCCGTAGTCTGGTTAGCAACTGGTCCATTTTGGTTAGATACAAAAGAATATCATCCACATAGAGCGATATTCTAACTTCCCAGCTTGTGCCCAGTGTCCAGCCCCATATTTAGGCATCTATTCTCAACTACTTCGCCAATGTTTTCACTGCCAGGACAAAGAGCATCGGTGATAGGGGGCATCACGGTTTCGTTTCCCTCTCGATATGGAATTCCCAGGGTAAACATCCATTGAACTTCACTCTGGATCTCGGCCATCTATAGAGTAGCTGTACTCACTTGAACAAGGGCTACTCAACCGAATCGAAGACCTTATTGGCATCTAGTGATACGATGTCCAATGGCTTCAGCGCATGCCCAGTATTGGCCAGGTTGTTGCGGAGCTGTCACAGATTCAGCCTTGTCGACCTATAAGGCATAAATCCAGTTTGGTCCGAGTGTACCAAGTTGGTCACCACTGCACACAACCTATTCACTAACACTTTTGCCAGGGCTTTAGCATCTGTGTTCAGCTGGGATATCGGTCTATATGAATCACACCTGTCCCAGGGTTTCCCCGCCATAGGGATGAGAATGATAGTAGACGGTCTAAGATCTTCTTGGTAGGTCCCTGGTCCAGTACACCTCCACATACATTGCATGCAATGGAGCAGCCACCCTTCTCAACACTTTTTAGAAGAAGCCCATCAGGAGCCCATCCAGGCCCGGAGCTTTCATGGCTTGCATTGGTGTGAGTGCCAATACACCCTCTTCCACCGAGAGGTCTGCTTCCAGTCGAGCTGCGCTTAGTCTCTTCGCTGGGCAGTCCTGTGCAAACTCCACAACTTCTCCCAAGGGGGCTACCAATCTAGCTTTGGAAAAGTCTGTCATATTGTCCAAAAACGCCCCTGCTATCTCACTACTCCCACTCACTTTGGCCCCATTCTCAAGCGTAAGATCTCTGATGTGAATCCCTTCCTTCTTTCTGCTCCTCAGCCATGCCAATAGCTTCCCCACCTTGTCCCCAGCCTCATAGATTCATTTCTGTTTGGCAAGGTAGGAGGTTTTCATTTCATCTTGGGCTATCGCCCTGTATTCCACACTTTTCAAGTTGAGGCTTCTCCTTGATGTCCAGTTGTAGTAATTCTAGTTCTAAGGTGGTCATGCATCTGAGTCACTCTCTTTTCTCCCCTACTTCGTCTGAGATTATCAGTCCCCCTGAGAGTGGATGTGCGGGCTTTCCATCACATTGTTGAACTATCTACTAGCCCATCATTTTCCTTAAAGTAATGCTGTGTAGCTTTATCAAGGCACTTTACCTTTTTCTTATTCGTAAGCCGCCAAATTGCCATCCTCCATTCTTGGCTTTCTAGTGGTCTGGTGGTGTTTGGTGTGATGAGCAGGGGGAAACAATCTGTAATCCCTTGCACTAGGTATCTAGCCTCAGAGAATCTGTACATCATTGACAGTGGGGTAAGGAAGCAATCAAGCTTAGACAGCATATCGTGGGTGTTGGAATAGAAGGAGTAGCCTATCTCCTGGTCATGGAGTGTTTGCCACATGTCGCCCAGCCCCAGTGTCTGTGTAAACCCCTCTAGTTACTCCAATGTCACCTCATTCTCTTGCCTGGCACTCATCCTGTCCAGGTCGGTATCCAAGACTATGTGAAAGCCGCCACCAAGTATTGTTAGGGCTTGGGGCGTATCCTTCAGTAATAGTTCTGCAGTGTGACTGACTGTAGCCCCGGTGAGGCATTGAAATGTATCAGTTTGATTGTCTTGCCCTCCCATTCTTCCTGCAGGCCCGAATACCAGGCTATCAAATCTGACCATGTCCGGGTAACATGGAGAGCCAGTGTTTTTTTAAGCAGGAGTGCCACACCCCTGAACCTTAATGTGTATTGCACATGAAAGGCCACCTTATAGTTGCCCCTACCCAGGCAGCAATGCTGGTTATCGATCATTTGTGTTTCCTGGAGAAATAATATGCCCGCTTTACATCTGGAAAGTGCCTTAGATACCAGGCCCCTTTTTCATTGTATTCCCCAGACCATTGACTTTCCATGTCAATAATGCCAAGCTATGCTGCTGTCATTGTTCCTACATTTCTCCCTGCCCCTCCACTGATCCCGTGAGAGAGAGTATATGTCTGATCACTGCACCAATGGCCTGATGCCTGTTTGTGACATGAACTTCACTTCCAACTACCCCCTTCCCTAACTTACCGTGATCCTGGAACTGATCACCCCCCATTTCCCAAACTAAAATCAACATCATCTAAGTCTACAATGCGCCTCTTGCAGAGGTGCCGCTATCTGGCCCGATTCCTGCTATAGAGTGCATTTCCGTGTCCTCCTTATCTCAGTCTCTAAGTACGGTACCTGTAGTCCCATATTGCACTCCCATCTAGTACCCCAAAGTACAGTTCCAGCACACTATGCGTGATCCTTGTGTGTGCAGACACAGTGCCTCAGTGCTGGTTTCTGGTAACTTAAACAATGTCTCTTCAGTCATTGGGGTCACTACCAGTAGCTGCTACTCCTCATTTTCTGGCTCTGTTTTGCACTCTTGGGTTCACGTACCAATGATCTCCACTTGTTGTTATCAATGACGTTGCTGCACTGTTTGATCCCCATCACTGTTTTGACTTGCCCCACATGCATTTGCGCCTTAGTCAGGGGGGCCTTGTTCCTTCCCCTGGGGATCCTCTTCCAGCCAGAGTAAGTCTGCGGTCGAGCATTTGGTACCAGCCATCGCCTCTGTTGTTCGAGCCAGTTCTATACCTCCTGTGCCGGCTTGAAAAAGTGGGTGGTCTCTTTGTGCATGATCTGCAGTTTTACAGTAAAGAAAAGCATGTATTTCATATTCAGCTACCTCAGAACTATTATTAGCGGCACAAAAGAACCCCTTTGTTTCTGCACCAGATTAGTGTAGTCCAGCAACACTGACCCAATCAACCTTCCCTCCACAACAGTTCTACATTGGGTCCCTCCGCATTAAACCGGGACACCTACCAATCTCACGTTGTGTCACCTTGATCTTTCCTCTGTATCCTCCAGGTGGTCAGTGAGGACCTTAAGCTCCCTCATCATGGTGGTGCATTGCAGTGTTAGGTGCTTTACCGTCGGCTGGACAGTGTGGAGTTGTGTTTCTTTCTCTTTCACCTACACTACCAATTGTCTGTGATCATCTCTCAGGATCCCTTCCTCGTTCACCACCGCTGCTATTTGGGCCTCTAACTTTACCTTGGTGTCATTAATTGACATCTGGATTGGCACCATATTAGCCAATGGGAGGTCCCTGTCTCAGCCGCTGCTATTGCACCTTCTTTGTCCTCGTCTGCCATCGCACCTTGAGAATTCATCTTGGCAGCACGGGCCTTCGCTATGGCCCTCTTTCTCACAACAGCTAAGTTGACCAGGCCTCCTTCTCCATGGTAGTGATTGTCGTCTCCTTCTCTTCACCCATCTGCTTCTCTTTAAGGGTGCGCTAGGCACGGGAGACATTTCTCTCCCATAGGACGGGGTGAGGACAAGGGGAGGCTCAGTAGGAGCCACTCCTGGCATGCAGTGTTATGCCGCCATGGCAGCCTTTGTCCTCTGCTGCAGCAGAAAGAACCTGACTCCTCTTCCCAAGGACGCCCGGGCCGAAATACAGCTGCTGCAGCAACGGGCCCCAGGGGAACATCGCCCTATGCCCCAATCCAGCCGTCTCCTTCTATCCGCTGCGTCTGGCTGGCATTCCTCATTACAGTCTCCGGGCTCCTCACTGCTCCACACCACAGCGCAGTCCTGGTAGCCTCTTCAACTCCAGCCACCTCTCTGTAGTGGTGGTATTGTGGCCGAATCAAGGCCTTCGCCACCATTTTGGCCCCACACCACCTCGTACTCAGCTCATTTCAGGAGCAACAGCTGTCTGCATTCTGTATTTCAGCTCTTCCTCACACCACCAGAATTCTGAAGACAAAGCCCCACGTTGTTCCGGGGGTTCGGCAGGTCGTTCTATGCAGGATTACTGGTTTTGGGGCCCGTTTCCATCAGGAGAGCTGCAACACACGTCCTACTCCATTGCTAGCCAAGCCACATCCCGGAAGAAACCCTTTTAACTATAACATCTACCAAGTTGGCACCCTCCATGCACTTGACTTCCCGATCCCTTTGCTGATGCTACCTTTATTAAACACTGACATGGATCACTGCCCCATTCTACACCCATGCATCCGACACAAACTGGGAATACCGCTGCAGTGGCCTCAACTCCTACCCAGGACAAGTGATCACAACATATGACAGTCTGATTCAATGCAACCCACACCTGTAATCTCAAAACATCAACAAAAGAGGGACACTAGCAGAACTACCCCACACCATAGAAGCCAAAAAATATAATACATTTGAATGTCTACGTGCCATGGGATGCTGCCAGTAGCTCTGACACTGATCCCAGAAATAAGCAGCAGGAAAGGACATTCCAGCATACTGTGCAGAGAATCTTTCTACATTGCATAAACTAGTCACAACATATTCTAGACGCATCAGGGACATAAGAAGTGGTTGTTGGGGAGTAGGCTCTTTCTCTAGGCAGGCTTAGGCTAACTTCACTCATCTCAGAAGTAGCACATACACTAGAGACTCCTGCTCATACAAGCATCACTAGCAACCCTGCTCCTGTGGCCCCTTTCCTACCACTGCTCCTGAGTTGCATTAGATTTATAACTCCTTTGTTATGGTAGCCTGGAGGGAGTATGCTGGTCAACAGGTAGTAGAGCACTCTATATTGAGGACACTAAATTATGCACCATGCACCACATGTTTCTGTAGGGGAAGCTGCAGATGGGTACCTTTCACATTCAGGATATGGTGGCAAGGGTCTAAGTAGAGAGTGAACAGGTCAAGTGGTAGGGAAGTAGAATGCAAGAACTACAGGTAGGGTGGCAAGACAGGGAAGACAGTAATCGGTTGGACTACATACTTCCAGTGTTGGCATTGCATGGGCAGTCAGATAGTTCTGCAGACAGGTGCAGACAATGACTGCTTTGGCCACCTACTAAAGGGTGGATTTCAAATGTATGATGTTTCTAAAATCCTTAAATGACATTGTTTTTGATGATTGAATGTTGGAAAGTGGATTATTAGCAGGGGCAAATGTAAATCTGCCACTGGCAATAAGCCCACTAACACAGTATCTCAGAATAGGTCTAAGAAGATTATTCCTATGCTCAACCCTTGGTAGCTTGGCTGCGAGCAGCAAGGCTTAACTTCTAAAACAGGTATGTAAAGCATTTAAAAACAAGAAGTCAGTAAATAATTAAGACACAATGCACAATAAAAATCCAACACCAGTTTATAAATATAGGAAATATTTTTTTCTTTAAAATGACAACAAAACAACAAAATCCAATGTGGAAAATTTTGATATGAATTTTCAAAGATTTAGCAATTTCTAGCACATAGAAACCTATAGCGCTTTATCGGTACATCTAGTCACAATAGACCGGGTCAAAGTCAAAGTTTCAGGCCGACCGCGATGGAGCTCTGTTCCACTGGTCATGGAGGGCCCTGGGAGCCACAGGCTCCAACACCCATACCAATTGCCCTGGAGTATACTCAGGCATAGTAGCCTTCTGATCATACCAATACTTCATGAGCTCCTGGCTCGCCTCCAGTTTCCTGTTTGCTTTGTACATGTACTCTGCCATTCTAGATCTCAGGCCTAGCACATAGTCAAGCACATTGTCCTTTGCTTCTTTAAGAGGATTCTCTAAAGACTCTCTCAGCAGACTCAATGGCCCCCTCACAGGGTGTCGAAACAGCTACTCAAAGGGACTGAATCCAACCCCTTTCTGTGGCACCTCCCTGTAGGCAAACAGTAGACATGGGAGGAGAACATACCATCTCCTCCTGAGTTTTTCTGACAACCCATTTATCATGCCCTTCATGGTTTTGTTGAATCTCTCACCTAGACCATTTGCTTGTGGGTGATAGGGGGTGATGAACTTATAGTTGACACCACACTTATCCCACATAGCAGTAAGATAGCTGGACAGAAGGTTTGTGCCCCTACCTGACACCACCTCTTTCGGAATACCTACTCTGGTGAACACACCAAGCAGTGCTCTAGCCACTGCAGGAGCATCAATGGTTCTAAGAGGGATTGCTTCAGGGTACCCAGTGACATGGTCCACTACCACTAATATATACCTATTTCCCGAGGCAATAGGTGGGTCCAGGGGACCACCAATGTCCATCTACACCCTTTGAAAATGAACCCCAACCACTGGCAGTGGTATTAGGGAAGCCTTTGTCTTGCCCCCTGTCTTGCCACTGGCCTTACAGGTGACTCAGGAGCTGCAAAACTCCTTTAACTTTTCAGACATATGGGACCAGTAGAAATGGTACCCCAACCGGTTAAATGTTTTTGTCTGTCCCCAATGTCCTGCTAAGGTGATATCATGACCCAAAGTCAGGATGAACTCTGTGTACTTCTGGGGCACCATCAACCTCCTGGTAGCCTCCTCCTTGAGGTTTCAGGCCTCAGTGTAAAGCAGCCCATCTTCCCAGTAGATTTGGTGAAACCCACTGTCATCCCCCTCCTCTTGCTTAGAGGCAATCTGCCTCAAACTCTCAAGCATGGGACAGTCTCTCTGTCCCTTACTGAACTCCTCTATGGAGGGTCTACCTACTCCTGTCAGTTCTGCCAAATCTGACAGCTCTGGCAGGGATGGAGTCTCTCCCTCAGAGGCCAGATCCTACACATTAGGGTTAGATCATTCATGTACCTCTGGAGTTCCCTGGGCTGGCTCACCAGTCCCAGTACCCTTCTTGGATGCTTGGCCCTTTTTTACAGTGTCCAAGTGTCCAGCCCCTCCCTTCTGGCTAGTCTCTGACCTAGTCACAACACATACCTACTCATAGAGCTCCAATCTTTTCATATGGAGTCCTCTCTCCACCTCTGACCACTCAGAGGCTTCAAGATCATTGCCCATTAAACACTGGACTGGGAGCACCTTTGACACAAATACCTGAAGAGGGCCTGTGACACCTCCCCATTCCAAATCCACCACAGCCTTGGATGGAGTTTGGTAGTGCTGTCTGCATAAGTCACCTGGTGAAACTCACCAGGTAGCAACTTCTCTGGAATCACCAGCTCATCCAGGACCATAGTTACACTAGCCCCTGTGTCTCTGATAGCCTCAACCTCAGTCCCATTCACTTTATTAATAATTCTTTTTATTGAACATTTTCGACAGAACTCACCATCACAAAAGCATGAGCAAGCAAAATCATAGTTAAGTATTTCCAATCATTAACATCACATATCAGGTCACCTTTACAATATACGATAATTCAAGGGGTTTCAAGAGTTTCAGTATCAGTTCGGGGAGAAGGTGGAGTACATATATCACCTCTATATTGATTCCAGGCCCCCCCAAACCCTTCTCCATTTACCAGGGCACCCTCTTGCAACATAGACGGATTTCTCCCTAAACATACACCAATCTAGGTCTTCTGTCCACTTTCTCAGTTTGGGCGGCTGGCTTGCTCCCCACTGTGGTCCCATTCACTTTAGGCCTCTGCCTGTACTTGTCCATGTTTGGAGGTAAGGCAGCAAGGGTTGCAGTGTTCACCCCACCCAGGGACACTAAGGTTGCTTCCACCACCTGATTACCCTTCTCTGGGGCACCACTCTCCACCCCTACACTTACAGTGGTAATCCCTGTGGCTGGCCCCTTAGGGGCAGCTTCTTGGCACAGACAGCATCTCCCTGCTTGTGCCCTGGCTGGTTACAGTCGAAGCACATACCCACCTTTGAGGGATCAAAGAACCTACCATTCTTTCCCTGATACCCTCTCCCTTTGAATTTGGGTTGGCTCGGGGCCCCCCCTCCTTGTTCAGGTTTTTGTGGGTCTTTTGAGGACTCCTTATGCTTTTGACCTTCTTTTCCCTGAGCTTTCCCCTGGGGAGGGACCTGTCCTCCTTTCTTCTGGTCATCCCCCTGGTGCTGAATGGAAACCCGGGTTCTCACACACTCATCCGCTGCTACTCCCAGCTCTCTGGAGTCTGTCAACTTAGAGTCCACTAGATATCAGCATAACTTCTCTTCTGCATAATGAGTCAAAATATTTTCCTTCAAAAACAAATTATACAATCCCTCACATGTGTCAACTTTGTTACCAACAATCCAGCCTTCCAGTGACTTCACTGAAACATCCATAAAGTCTACCCAAGACTTTGAACTCAATTTCTGGGTGCCTCTAAACTTCACCCTGTACTGCTCTGGAGTCAGACCAAATCTCTTGACTAAGCAGGCCTTTATCTGCTGGTATGATTCTGCATACTCCGCCTTCACAGTCAGGAGCCTATCCCTACCAGCTACTGGAATCAACTCCCACAGGAGTGCACCCTAATACTTAGAGTGGACCCTACTCATTCTAAGGGCCATCTCAAAGGCTGCTAGCCACTTTTCAATGTCATCCCCCTCAATGTATTTGGGCACTATACCCTTGGGAAGTTTGTGATCAAAACCACCACCCCTGGACATTTCAAAATCCTCATCATTTTCACTGTCACCAGGTCTTTTGAATGCCTCCTCCCTCGCCCATCTTTTCTCAGCCAATTCCAGTGTCATCTGCTCCAAAGCTGTCAAACCTAATTGGGCCTCAAGCTGTCTCTCTGCAAGGGACAGTGGTGGTTCCTGAGTAAGGGACACTTTCCCCCTCCCACCATCTGGAGTCATATGGATAACACTAGAGGAAATGGAACAGGCATTATCCACACCCCCCTCTGGGGTGAGGTTGAGGGAGCACCCTTCATCCCCCTGGAATCTCCATAGCTACCCCTGCCCTGGCCTGTAGGGACTTAAACAATTTTGCCCGCCTAATCTTGTGGGCAGCAGGCATCACCCTCAGCCTACACTGTACCCTAAGATCAGCCTTCCTGAACTGGGACAGTTATGTAGGTCCAGCTCCATGGTTCCCTAGTTTTGGGTCATAACAACTAGGGACAACAGAATTAGAACAATTTGGAAAAATCAAAACAATGTATTAAAAACAGTTTAGTCCAAATTTCAAAAATCAAACTCAAAGGTTTTGTTCCAAGGCAATTTAGAGGATTTTTGCAATCTTAATTCCCTGTACTGAAAGGTGTACTTTTTAAACACAAGTCCTCATCCACACCGCTGAGCACCAAATGTAAGAAAGTAGAGTATTAGTAGGGGCAAATGTATATCTTCCACTGGCAATAAGGCCACTAACACAGTAAAGGGTTCAGAATAGGTCTTGGAAAATTATTCCTAAGCTCAACCCTTGGTAGCTTGGCTGTGAGCAGGCAGGCTTCACTTCAAAGACAGGTATGTAAAGCATTATAAAAACACAATTTAGTAACTAATTAAGACACAATGCACAATAAAAATCCAACACCAATTTATACAAATAGGACATATTTTTATCTTTGAAATAACAAAAATCCAATGTAGGGAACCGGAGATATGAATTTTCAAAGATTAAGCAATTTCTAGCACATAAGAAACCTATAGCGCCTTATCGGGACATCTGGTCGCGATAGATCGGGTCAAAGTCACAGTTTCAGGCTGACCACGATGGAGCCTTGCTCGGCTACCACTCGAGGTAGGTCTCGGTCACAGTTTTTACCTTCGGACTTAGAAACTTTTCTGGAGCTTTTCTTCACGGGGTCCCTCGATGCTCTTCACCAGGCGGATTCAGTGAGGGTTCGCCGGCCTCGAATTTCGCCTACTCCCGGTCAAACTCTTGAAGTAGGACCTACGGAGCTTTTCAGATAGACGAACCAGGATGGCAGGCCGGCTCGCGGTTGAAGTCAGGCGGCTTGGCTGGCCAGGTTGAGTCGGTCCCCTTATGGAGCTTTTTTCAAAGTTGCTCCAAAGTTCTCCAAACTCCTGGAGTTTGGAGAACCCAAAGGGTCCCAAAGTGTCTCAAACTCACTCCAAGGATCTGGAATCTCCAAGATGGTCCTTGAAAGTTAAGGACTTCAGTTCCCACAATCCACTTGGACAAAACCCTTACAAATCCACTGGTAGGTCTCCAGGTTGTGGATCCTTGGTGGTGATGTTCCAGGTGAGCTCTGTTAACCTGTAGCCTGCAGGGAGTCCACTGTTTAGTCCTTTTACATCAAGGTAATCCACAGGCTGTAGTTTCAGATGGTGCAGAAGGTGCAATCTTCAGAGTTCAGGCCTTAGGAAATGCACATCAAACTTCTCAGCATGGCCCGTCTTGCTTTCTTAGGTTTCGATGCAGACTTGTATCGAGAGCGCTAAAACTCACCAGCGAGGAATTAATTCATAATTGAAGCCTTACCTTGATGTACTCCTCTCGAGGACTCTAAGTAAAGATACGAGTCTACGAATATCATCTGTTTGTGATGATCGTTCTGACTACCATAAAAGCAGATACTTGTTAAAAGACTGCCTGCGACCATATACATCGCGATCAACTATTAACAGTGTGCAGCTACTAGGATTATTTTAATCTACTTCAGGGGTCATATATATATAGGACACAATAGTCCTGAAGATGGTCTCATGGACGATTGCATAAGAGACCGAAACGTCGACCTAAGACACTTTTTCGAAAATCTACTTATATAAGGGACAGTGTATACAAATGTAATACTGTAGGACCATTGAAGTTTTATCGAATTTCCTCTTGTTACATTGTATGTGTATACTCATAGTACCCTCTAAAGATTCTTTGAAAAATATAAAATTCTTTTTATATACACCCGTGTTTGTATATTCTTTGACTAAATTCCTTATTTGTATTCAGAATTGATTGATATTGTTCAAACAAAATCTAAGAATTAATTTACTAATAAGCAATTGATGAAAGCTTATATTAGAATGAGAGTTTGAAATGTTATCACTGTGTATTCTAAATAAATCCCTTGACGGACCTTTACCCGTTTATCTATTTTGCCCAGGCCCTCAAGGGTGGATTGGGTTTTCCCATTTTTACTTAAATATATTTTCTTAGGTTTCAAGCAGCAGATCTGAGAGGTTCTGCCCCTCTCAGATACTTATTCCAATTTCTCTGGGTCACGCAGATGGTCACTCCTGTCCAATGGGCTGCAGGGTACCACCCAAAGGTCTGACCACTTCCTGCCGAGTTTGGCACTCTTTTGTCCCAGAGTGCACCATTTCTTCCAACTTCATAATGGCAGATTTTACAGCAGGGAGAGACGACCTAGCTAAACACACCTCTAGGATGGCCAATCTCCATAGTTTCTCCCCCTTGCATCTGCTCATTCCTTCCTTAATCCTAGCAGCTGGCTGGGGTTCAAAAAAGTAGAGCTGTAAATGACACTGGGGTCCTCCCCTTCCCTTGAAGTCCACTGTTTATGACTCCTCTCCCTACTCTGGCATTCCTGTGCAACAGAACACTGCCCTTTCAGCATTGCTGGTCAACCCCGGGTGCTCTTCATCACTTTTTCAAAGAAGCCTGGCTAATCCACTTAACTCTAACCAATCAGGACAGACCACTGGAAGGCTGAACCTGGACTTATAAACAAGGAAGTCTTATAACTTCTTGTATGTACATTTTAGGAGAAATTCACTAATGTCATATTATTGAGTTTATTAATACCATTCTGTGAAGTCTTTAAAAGGTCTTTTAGCCTTATCCTATCAACAGTTATTAGTTAATAACTTCTCGCCATGTTAACCTATGTGGAAGGGGAATTGCAATGGGAAAAATGACTTGGGCCATTTTTCCAGCACCAGCGCTTATAAAAACAAGTTGTATAAGTACTCTGCCTATATCTACAGGACCACCACCCCTATTATAGCTAGGGGAGACTTTAGGGGTTCTGAATATGCAGAAATATTGCAGAACCTCCCTCCACAGTGCTCAGAGCACCAAAGTCGAGTTTGTGCAGCGCTTTATCACAATGTGGGGAGTGAAATGTGCAATTTCACTTAACCCAGGGCATATAAAACTCATTTTATAAGGGTCCACCTTATAGATACCTGACCCCCCACCCCTGGCACACCTAGGGTAGACCCTGGGGGTACCTAATATACCTGAACATTGTAGGGTATCCATTTTTAAGTGCCCCAAACACCAAAGTCGAGTTTGGACACAATTTACTTTGAAAAAGCAGTCCTGCAACACAGGGCTACTTTTAAACTGACCTCAGGCTCAGCAGTGCACACATGCAAGTGCAGAAAAGGGTTGCTGGCCTCTAAACTACCATGTCCTATTATATACTAGGGACTGAGAGTTAGTTTTAATCTCCTGCCCTATTATGTACTAGGGCCTTATAGGGTAGGACATACCAATCACAAGGGTACCCCAACCCATAGTATACCCTAGTGTATGTAGGTGTTTTCACTGTATTTTAAGTGTGTTTCAGCATAGCACTGGCCCTGGGCCTGGTTAGGCAGAGCCCAGGGTCAGGCAGAGTCAGTTACCACCAGTACCAGTCAGTTAAAAGTTGGGGGGTGCCCAGGGCACAGGATGACTTTGCAACACTGAACATGAACCTTTCTTTTGATTTTCATGAAATTGAAAAATTATTTTCGCCCGCCAGATAAGGATGGTGGGCGGATTTCTGGTGGACGGGAAGTCGGTCTGCCACGGGTCGTACACAGGCAATCGTTACGATTACCTGTCGGACCCACCCCGCATCCACAAAATGGTGGCGGCGCCCAGGAGGTACCATCCACCGGATGTATGTCGTTACAACGCACACTTTTACAACGCATGCACTTACAACGCATTTTTTACAACGCACAATCCATTACAACGCATGACATTACAACGCATGACACTACAACGCATTTTTAAAAACTACCTTTACAACGCATTCCATTACAACGCATACTACCATTACAACGCATACCATTACAACGCATAATATTAAATTGCATTTAAGGTAAGTATTAGATAGTATAGGGGTAAATATTACTTTTCTAACTCCAGGGGGTGCAACAGTAGGGTAAGTGTTGGATAGTATAGGGGTAAAAATTACTATTCTAACTCCAGGGGGTGCAACAGTAGTGTAAGTGTTGGATAGTATAGGGGTAAAAATTACTATTCTAACTCCAGGGGGTGCAACAGTAGGGTAAGTGTTGGATAGTGTAGGGGTAAAAATTACTATTCTAACTCCAGGGGGTGCAACAGTAGGGTAAGTGTTGGATAGTATAGGGGTAAAAATTACTATTCTAACTCCAGGGGGTGCAACAGTAGGGTAAGTGTTGGATAGTATAGGGGTAAAAATTACTATTCTAACTCCAGGGGGTGCAACAGTAGGGTAAGTGTTGGATAGTATAGGGGTAAAAATTACTATTCTAACTCCAGGGGGTGCAACAGTAGGGTAAGTGTTGGATAGTGTAGTGTAATATTATGCGTTGTAATGTTATGCGTTGTAATGGTAGTATGCGTTGTAATGGAATGCGTTGTAAAGGTAGTTTTTAAAAATGCGTTGTAGTGTCATGCGTTGTAATGTCATGCGTTGTAATGGATTGTGCGTTGTAAAAGTTGCGTTGTAAAGGTTGTTCCCCCCATCCACCAGATTAGGATGTTGCACCCCATCCAGCCTGTGTATGACGGTTTAACCGCCATTCACAGGCTGGCGGGGATGTACTTTGGGGGCCCGTAGTCGGCCCCCTTAAGCAGGGGCATGTTATGTTATTTTTGCACCCCAACATTTCCCTGCACCATGTGGCAGGCATCGCATGGTGCCTGCCAAGTAGTGCAGGGAAATGCAAAACTTGCATTTTTACCATTGCGGCAGGTGCTGCAGCCAGCAGCACCCGCCACAATGGTAAACATGCACAATGCGACCGCCATAGTGGTGGCCACATTGTGATTGCACTTGCAGGACCGCCGCCATATAGGCGGCCTAACCCAATCCCCGTGATGATGGCAGACAGACTTAAATCCATCTGCCATCGTAATGACCCCCTAAGTGTACCATATAAACCAGCCCATTTCAAAATTAATTTAATCCTAAATGGTCTATTAATTTTGTTCTCATCAATATACACTTATAGTGTAGCGAAGACTAGCTTATCTGATTTCTTTTACTCCTCTAACAGAGACAGCGTCAGACACACTGATTTTCCAGCACAGTTCATACTGTAGGCCCAGTTTTGTTAAAGGTTTGTGTGTGCAAAGTGGTACAAACCGCAGCATCGATTGACTGCATTGCTAAATGTTTTTAGCAGTAAAAGATGGCCTTTGCGCAGTGTGAAAACTGCTTTGTGCTGTGAAGGGCCACTGCCCTGATAATATATGAAAAAGAGGCATTTCTTGTGCAGGTCAGCACAAACACCTGTAGGTTCTGATGCGTGCCTAATCAACTAGCCTTGCCTTAATATCGAAAGCCACATAAAATCAAAAGCAAATAATGGGGAAAGTGGTCATTCGCCAAATACACAAACGGTGATGAAAGGAATGCTTGCAAAGAGAATAAACCACTGGTAATTGATCTGGGTTGCATTCCAACTCATCGATTTCTCCAACCGTGCCACCCTAAATAGAAACCTGTCAATCAGTACTGCCCCTGATCCTCATGGTCATCCCGAAATACCAGGTGAGGTACAATTCAGAAGGGAACACAACCACCTCCAGGCTGGTTTCTGCCTTTTTAGGCCTCGTCAGAGACGTATTGTGCATTCCCTCCAAAAACAGTCATTTGCTGCAAAAACATGACATAACAAGTGTGCTGAACACAAACCACACAGCTTATATGTTTGACGCTCCTGCAGATGTTTATGTGCAGGATTTTGTACTGCTAGTATAGCCCTAGAACCAGTAGCGACCGGTACGAAAGGAGAGTGGCAGAGCGGTGAAGAGAGCCACTCGGGCTCTCCACGACAATGTTGCCACTTACACGCATCCCCACACCCCTCGGGGCGGGCTCAACACGAGGGGATAAATAAATGGCCGGAGACCGCTCGGGGTCTTCCGGCCACGATACTGAAAGTGTAGTCCTGTGTACTCATTTAGCGTTGCTGTGGCCTAATTACTCCCAATGCCCCGCCGTGCTACATTGGCGACGAGGCCGGTCGAACCACACGCGTGCCCACTCACCTGGAAAGCTCCTGCTCGGAACGAGCGGTGCCCACCCGTGTAGTCCTGCTCCGCTCTGTCACCGAGGTGGATTCCTGCAGGGAGCTCCCAGAGCCCACCTGCGGAGTTCCGTCCTCCAATCCCCTGACTTGCGCCAGGACCCCAGCGCACAGCCACCATGAGAAACCTGCCAGTAGCTGGCGCTGCTGCTCAGCAGGATGGAGCAAATAATCCACGTGGGGGTGCCAACATGCCTCTCCCGGGACACAGCCACACGGCAGTTGCGCCTCTGCCCCACTTCAGTGAAGCCTCAGATCCTGCCACTGCCACGCCGAGATGGAAAGCGTGGGTCGGACGGCTCAACCACTATTTCAAGAAGACAAGGGAAACTGACGGCACCGTCAAACGCTCACTCCTCATCTACTATGGAGGTGCGGAGATATATGACCTCTTTGAGACGCTCCCCAACACGGGCAATGACGATGACTATGACGCGGCGGTCACTGCACTTAACAGGCACTTCGACCCGCAACTCAACCCCGATTTTGTGAAATTCAAGTTCAAAAGGGCATGGGAGTTGGACTCACAGTCAGTCGACATGTTCTACGCACGGCTGCGCCGGCTGGCCAGCACGTGCACATTCACGGATCAGAGAGAGGAAATAAGAGACCAAATCATCCTAGGATGCAGTTCCAAACTCCTGAGGAAGCTGATCCTCCGGCAACCTGGAATCTTGCTGGATGAGATCCTAGTCCTAGCTCGCTCCCATGAACTGTCAGATGTCCGAGCACAGGAGATGGAGGCCGCTTTACACACGCCAGTTGCCGAGTCGCCTGCATCCCGACATCCGCCGATCAAAGAGGAAAAGGTTGAAGCCATCCAACGACGCCCCTCAGCGGCTCGCCAATCACCCAGACCGCAACCGGTACCAGGGGGACCGTGTGGATATTGCGGAGAGGACCACCCCACGACGGATGTCTGCGGGGCAAAAGGAAAGACATGCTCCCGGTGTTGAAGGCTAAACCACTATGCCAGGGTATGCAGCGGTGGGCGTTTCAGGCAAACGTCGTCAAGGTCCCGGGGCATGGCACAACGCGTCCGCCAGATCTCTCCTGACGATCAGCCAACGGTCGCGGACAATCAGCCACAGGGGCGATGGCCCATGTACGAAGACGAAGATGACGAGATGTTTGTAGTGTCGTACATTGGCAGAACGGATCGGCGGCGGCGGTCACCTCCCATGTGCTCAGTCGCTGTCGAAGGCACAGAAGTACGAGCCCTCATCGACAGCGGAGCATCTGTCAATGTGATGGACTCCACACAATACGACTGCCTGTCACCTCGTCTCCTGCTAACACCCTCCACAGCCCGAGTATACGCATATGGAGGGACTGACCCGCTTCCTCTCCGTGGGGACATGCAAGCAAAAGTCATGAGTGGAAACAACTCAACGGAAACCCGGTTCTACGTCACGGAGGAACGAAAAGGGACCCTACTGAGCTGCCACACGGCAGAAGATCTAGGACTCGTATTCTTCGCGAATCAAGTCCATGACTAGCACGCGTAAGCAATACTGCAGGAGTTCCTGGCTCTCTTTGAAAGACTAGGAAAGCTCAAAGGCAAAAGGTTTAAACTGCACATTGACCCCTCGGTCAGACCAGTAGCCCTCAGACACCGGAGAGTGCCATTCAACCTTCGCCCGCAGGTCGAGGAGGAACTAAAGAAGCTCGAGGAACTAGATGTCATCGAAAAGGTCTCTGGCCCGACCCCCTGGGTTTCTCCGCTGGTCATAGAACCTAAGCCCAAGCAACCCAGAGCCATCCGGCTCTGCATCTATATGAGGCAGGCGAACACCGCCGTGAAGAGAGAACGCCATATTACGCCCACGATGGACCACATAGTGGCTGATTTGAATGGAGCCAAGTGGTTTTCCAAGTTATATCTCAACGCTGGCTACCATCAGCTGGAACTGGAGCCGGAAAGCCAGTATATCACGACCTTCTCGACCCACATTGGACTCCGAAGATATAAACGGCTCAGTTTTGGGGTGTCGTCGGCAGCTGAAGTCTTTCAAAACGCCATCAGGGATGCACTGTCCGGGTTTCAGGACGTAATCAACCTGAGTGACGACATTTTGGTGTTTTCCAGCACCCTAGAAGACCATCACCTTCACCTCCGAGCTGCTCTGCAGAGACTCACAGACTGTGGCCTGACCCTGCATAAGTCCAAGTGCTCATTCTATCAAGAGACAGTCGACTTCTTTGGGTACACCTTCACCCAGGATGGATTGCTCGTAGACCCCAAGAAGGCCGCAGCCATCCGTGCCGCCAGCACTCCGAAGAATCCCACGGAGGTGAGGAGTTTTCTCGGTATGGCCACGTACTGTGGGCGGTTCAACACGAACCTCGCTGCCATATCGGAACCACTTCGGACCCTCACACGTCAAGATCACAAATGGAGTGGACGGTGGCTGCCAACAAGGCGTTCAACGCCATCAAGGTGGGATTACTTGACAAGACGGTAATGGCCTACTTCCACCCCCAGCGGCGCACGGAGCTAGTCGTCGATGCAAGTCCAGTCGGCCTAGGGGCGGTCCTCCTGCAAGAACATGGTTCGGAGATCTGGAAGCCAGTTGCCTATGCAAGCAAGGCTCTCACCGACACAGAGACCAGGTACGCTCAAATAGAAAGGGAGGCGTTGGCCATCAAGTGGGCGTGCCAGCACTTCCATCTGTACCTGTGTGGCCAGGAGTTTAACGTGGTGACCGACTACAAGCTGCTGCTACCGCTGTTTGCAGGCTCATCTCGGCTGGCGCCCCCGAGGATAGAACGATAGGTGGTGCAGTTGCAATCATATAACTTTAAAGTAATCTACCGTCACGGCGCTCATAATCTGGCTGACTACCTGTCTCGTCACCCGGAGCCCCCAAGGGCATCAGTCCTGTCGGAAGATGCATGTCACACAGAGGTTTTCGTGAATATGGTGTCTCAAGGGGCGTGCCCGTCGGCCATGACGCTGGAAGAAATCTGCAGGGCGACACAGGAAGATCACACACTGTCCCGGGTAAAGGAGGCCCTTGAGAACAACGGATGGACACACTTCATGGATGAGACCCGCATCCTCCGGCCGGAAGTCAGTCACGCCCGACAGCAGCTGTGGCAAATACGCCACAAACTCAGCGTGGGTGAGAAAGGAGTGGTTCTGAGAGGTCACCTCATAGTGGTCCCGGAGGGTTTACAGAAGAAGATCCTCGCGCTGGCACATGTTTTCCACCAAGGAAGGGCGAAAACAATAGCCAGGCTGCGGGCCAAGGTATAGTTCCCGGCAATGGACTCTATGGTGGATGAAATGGTAAGGCAATGCCATGCCTGCACGATCACTGGAGGCGATCCCGCACCGGCACCAGTGATCACGGAAGAGCCGAGCACGGTCCCCTGGACTCAAATCAGTCTTGACTTTGGGAGCTTCCCGGACGGACGTCACATGCTGGTCATCGTCGACTCCTTCTCGAAGTTTCCCATAGTGGAAATAGTTGCGTCAACGGCATTTCCACAAGTGAAGAAGGTCCTCAACAGAACTTTTGCAATGATGGGGCTACCGGAGGAGGTCAAGCCCGTCAATGGACCCCCATTTCAGGGCCGAGACTTTCAAGAGTACCTTGAAAACAAAACAATACAGCACCGGAAGATCACCCCGCTCTGGCCCCAAGCAATTGGGAAAGTAGAACGCCTAATGAGGACTCTCAACCGAGCACTGCATATCGCTGTGGATTGGGGAGAAGACGCTGAAACAGCTCTTGATCAATTTCTGGGAGCATATCGACAGACCCCACACAGCACGACCAAGTGCGCACCGGCTCATCTGTTGTTCAAAAGGGCGCCACGGGACAGCATCCCATCTGTCCCGACGTGGATGCCCATGGAACGGGACAACGACGCAGTCCAAGCAAAGAGAGAAACAACCAATCGAAAGGCCAGCGAAGCCCGCAGGGCACAGGAACATCATCTGAGAGTAGGAAATCAGGTAGTGATTAAAGACCGACGCCCTGGTTGGAAGTTTCGGACGCCCTATGAGCTGGAAGCATGGGTCGTTGTAGGCGTTCAAGGGACCATGGTTACTGCTCGAAGGGGACAGCACTCTGTCACGAGAAATGTGTCCAGCTTTAAGAAGGTGTCTGAGAGGGAGCTGGACCAAGAAGCATCTGACCATCAGGACACCCTTCCAAGTTTCTCCTCACCTGTTTCTTCCAGCATGGGGAGCCCACCATCGGAAACACCACGGCAAGTTAGCCAAGGGCCTAGTGATGCTGTCAGGTCGACTGGTCAAAGCACAGCAACTGAGTCATCCGAGAGTATCCCGTCCAGTGCTCATGCCGGCCAGAGTTCCCGGAGCCTGAAGTATGGTCTCCGGCCAAATCCTGTGCCAAGTCAGAGACTGAAAGACTTTGTATATATGTCTCCATGAACTGAGAGGACTTGGTGGTCTAGAACCAAAAGAAAGGAGGGATGTAGAAAGCCACTCGGGCTCTCCACGACAATGTTGCCACTTACACGCATCCCCACACCCCTCGGGCGGGCTCGACCCGAGAGGATAAATAAACGGCCCTAGACCGCTTGGGGTCTTCCGGCCACAATACTGAAAGTGTAGTCCTGTGTACTCATTTAGCGTAGCTGCGGCCTAATTACTCTTAAGGCCCCGCCGCGCTACAGGCAGGAGGGAACAAAAAAACTTGCCTGCAGCGCGCCACATCACCCGGGTGCTAATTATTTGCACTCCCAGGGAGACTGGGAGCCTGTGCTTGCTGTCTCCAGCCCGGCAATGCAGCTCAGGTTGGAGACAGCTTCAGTGAGCATGAGGGTTTGGCCGCCCTGAGATGGGTGACCAAACCATCACGCACACTGATAACAGTGCTTTCAACTCCCTGTCAGTGCCTGTCATCCCCTTGGCCCCACCCCTAGGACCATGGGATACAAAATAAAACGGTAATAACCCCTGGCTTATTATTGTTTTCTTTTCATTTTTTATTTTATGCTCCTGGAAGTGGGAGGCGACACTACTCCGCCATAGTGGAGGAGCCGCCGCTGTGAACAAAGCCTATGCTAGACATCACAAACTCGCCTTCGTTATTGCGTTAAGATGTATGCTACGCAATCCAGTCATGTTTTGTGCAAGAACTGCCAATAACATCATCGGCAGGAGACTCTGTAAATTATGGTGCTCCTGCTTTCTATTGTTTGTGCAACCCAGTGCGCCTATTTTTCACACTGTGCTGCACTGCATGAGGATTAGTAAATTGGGCCCAAGTGAAAAACACATCTTGCAGTTGTAAATCGTTCCATTTTGTCGCTTCTTTACAGAAAACTAAAATCTTCAGCATTGTTATTCATGGAACTAAGGTTTTCTCTACCTCTTTAAAATAATTACCTGATATGAATCCTGAGTAAACATGGGTGCGTTGTCATTCACATCTGAAACTCGGATGGTGACTTCCGTTTCCGTGTGGTGACGTGAGTCCGAAGCCTGGACCCGCAGGCGGTATTCAGCTGCTTCCTCATAATCCAGCGGCTTCGCGAGAGTGAGGACTCCTGTGTAGCGGTCCAAAGCAAACTTCAAACCGGGGTTGCCGTTGTCAGTTAAACTGTAGGATATCGTTGGATTCAAATCGACGTCGTTAGCAGATAACTGAATCAGGGTGGAGCCAAGAGGTGCATCTGAAACGGGATATAAAAACATTTATTTTAGAAGCACAAGACTAACACACTCTCTAAATTGTTTATTTGCACATGGTATGTTGAAGTAAAATGGCAAATGTTAATGTCTGGTGGGCCAAAAAAAGGAAAATGTGTTAATTAGCAGTAGCGACTCTCTTCTGAAAAGGCCCTCATTACAAGTGGCCTGGGGCTCGAGATGTGATAATTATCGGACCTTGTAAAATCCGATTTCTGAGGATTGGAAATGAAAAATGCGGTCATTATCGCCTATTAGAAGTTGTGACCTTTAAAAAGCGCTGTCACATGCGAATTTTGGTCCTTGGCACCCGCCGAATTCAGCTGAGTATAATTGCAGGGATTCAGTAGTTACAGAGAAACTTATATTTGCTCAAAGATTGGGAAAAAACGGGCCACTAGAATAGAGGGTCTTCGTATCGCGTTACAAATGATGCAGGTCTCCTGCAACCATATTCCCGCAAATGCAGGCGCAGCTACCCTAGTACAGGTGTTTCTAGCATGCAGAAATACTAATATGGACGTAATTTAGGGCTCGTCAGGCGTTGCTGCTGCGACCACTGGCATGCCCCTTGTGACCCCTGGCACTGCCTTTGCAACGCCCAAGCGACGTGGCAAAATCAATGCCAGGCACTGAAGCAGCTCGTCCTTATGGACGTCGGTGAGGGGTTCACTCTCCGTGTTTATGGTCCAATTATTATTATACTAATAGTAAATAATATTAAAAGATTCGCTATTAGTTTAATAAAAAATGGAGTACATTTAGCTGGAATATGACTTTCCCTGGCAGCGGAGGTATGTCAAAAATAAAAATGCTTTTAAATGTATGTATGTTGTGTGCCTGCTTGCAGTTTTGAGTGCGTTTATGTAAGAAAGTGTGTATGTGTGAATACGTGTGTATGTGTAAGTGTGAATACGTGTGTATGTGTAAGTGTAAGCATGTCTATTGTAGATGTACATACATTGCTATGTTAGCAGCATAAGCGCCTTAGATGTAAAATGCCATCTTGCCGCTTTTTGCTGCTTTTGTGAGTGAAAGCGAAGGTCAAAGGGCATGTGAAGTCACTTCCGCTGCCCCTAGAATTATGGTAAATTGACATTCATGAATACTAAGCCATTATGAGTTAAAAAGGGAGAATAAAAGTGCCATTGGTACTTTCCCAATCACCGAGCCTATTTTTCACCTGCATATATTGCCTTTTTTTAGCAAATGAAATATCTAGGAGAAAGTATCCGTGGCTGTGATTTTCCGGCAAATCTTGCAATTCCTATTTTAGCCCATATCTTCCATCAGGAATAACAGGCTCCTTCCAATGACAGCATTAGCTTGGGCTCCTTTACACAGATATCAAGTGGAACAGCCAACATCAGGTGGGGTTGATACAAATAAGCACTCCTTTTGTTAGCCTGCATAGTATCCTTACCATTTTTTAGCTAAGTGCATCTTTCACAATAATTGAAAACTAACCTATTACAGACTGTTTGCCTCTCTCTTGGTCTGACCATGTCTTCAATGCATTTCACATAAATACAAAAATTGGTTGAAGCTCAAATCTGTAACAGCTGCAACACCTTAGAATCCTATCAGAAACCTCACCAACATTTACTTGGCCACTTTTGTTTCTTGAATGTGTTCCATTTTTTTATTTCTATCACATCACTCTATACCTACCATCATTGATATTAACACACTGGTAGTCACCAGAACACTTGAACAAGTAGCCTCAATAGAGCTAAAATAAGTAATGTGCAAAACAAATTGCTAAGAGTTGGCATGCAGAGTCACACCAGCACCTCAAATATCACAGACAAGTCTGGATCCACACTTGAAGAAACCATATGTGATTGCATTAAACAGTGTGCATTCCCAATATGCCCAAGAGTTGAGGTACAAAAATTGCATATTCTGATCCAAAACCACCCAACAATTGGACCACCCAACAAATGGACTCCTTGAAGAGTGTTTAGTGTCTCCGTGTGAGTTCACTCTGGTTCTTGAAGTCAAAGTCATAAAAAACTAGTAGTCTCTCAGTCAGTCTTTGCTTACAACAGAGGCACAGAATGTCAAAAACCTCGACCATGACCGCACAGCCCTAGCCAAACAGACAGCTCTATTTATCAATGTTTCTCTCACTTTTGGCAGAATATAGAAAAGAAAAAAACAAGCAATCTCCAAAACTCTTTAAAAAAATTAATATAGGCTTTGAGATCCTGCTTAACAATTGGACTGTATTCAATACTAAACCTTCTCCAAAATACTGTTCAATGATAACATTGCTCTAACATTGTGCCCTTGTAGATCTTCTGTAGTCATGAGAATACAATCCACCATTTTAAACATAAGGGCAGGGCCTCTCAACCAGAAATCAAGGAACAGTGTGTGATCTGATTTTACTTAACCTCTCCAAGACCGTCAAGACCATTGACCATCAACTGTTCCAACATGATCTGAAAAAAGGTTAGAAGAACTGTACCAATGGCTCCCCCTCAACAACTAGAAAAGTCAAAGTATCAACATTCTTCTCCAAAATCAGCAACACCACCTACAGAGTTCCCCAAAAAGAATTCATCTACAGTCCCCATCTTCACAGCTGATTTGTCCACAGTCAAGGGAACTTGGACTTCTACATAAATGTCAGTGGTACTGAGATGCAACTAAATATATGGAAAGGATCTGGAATCTAACAATATGCAATCAAACTCTAGTCTCATTTCCATCGATTAATGCACCATAATTAACTTTGTCTCATCACATCCAAGATGGGGATTATGCTTCTTTTTTTCTTCTTTGGCTATTAAACTCGAAACCAGTAGAGCAAAGAAAGAGACAAAAATATAGATGACATTAAAATCAATAAAGGACTACAGAAACAAATACTTCTCCATTGGGATCAGGTGCCTTTTCCAGAATATATATTGAGTATAAGGCTTATATATGAATAATTAAAAGGCTCAATTGACATCATTAGTTCCAGGTCCATTTGTGAAATAAACAGCCTTCTAGAAAATACTAAAACATATATAGTGCTTTCCCTCTCAAACCCCTGTCACTGTGCATGTGGCACTCCACATCTCGCTACAGCTATTCTATTGCTCCTCGTCATCTTTAAAAAAAATAATTCCCCTCACACCCACTCCTCCATCAAAGCACTTGTTCTGTCACCTGTTGGCTTTGATTTTCTCCTCCCACTGATCCTCAATTGCTGCCCCTCCCCTCCACATTACGTTCTTTTTTCAATATATATTTTGTTTGGAAGGCCTTTAGCTGTGACTTACTGCCGGGCTGCTCCTTTCTTAACTTGCGCTTTTGTGCACATTTTATTCATTTCTTTAGTTACCGCTCCAAGATAGGCACCCACCAACTTGGAACAGTGAATTAAAAACAAAATGACAACCACGTCAGTCCTCATTGCGAAAACCAATAAGTCTGTATTACTTTTAACAGGAAGACCTATTGGTTTGTTAATGCTTGCTTTTTTACTAGCTCTAAAAGCACTTCCATCCTATTTGCATGGTTTTACACTTTTACTGTCTATCTCCTTTGGGAACACAATTCTTTAAAATAAGACTTGAGTCTACATAAATACATTTCATGGAATGAATTTGCCATTTCTTGTTGATACCCAGAATGCATTCCATTCTCTTATGCATAGCTGTGATAGATATTTTACCCACCGAGTGACTGGAATTGGATTTAGCAATCTCCATTTTATGCAAAATAGCCTTCATGGGTTTGTTTCTTTTCAGTGCTTAGAAAAGGTAGCAAATAATACCCTTTCAAAACAGAACTGTCAGCTGCACAAGATGGAAATTTCACATCAGAGAAGCACTGAGGACTCTGATCATCCATTTCCAAAATTATTGAGCCAGTAGACATTTCCACACTGTATGGGCAAGAGTACTTACCCCATACATGCTCTCCAAAAATGTGGAAACACAGAAAGCAAAATGGTGTGTAGCAATGTCTGAAAGAGCCTGTACTATTTACTCTAATTTCTTAAACTATATGCAGACCAGTAATTATTTCACAGTATACATAGACAACTTCATCAATATTCTCTTGCCAATCTGTAGCCTGTGATGAAATTGGAACTGAATTACCTTTTCAGTTGTCCTGAAACAAAAGCTTCATCTATAGATTTGATTCTTAATAAATAGACTCCAGAATTTGAGCTATTAATTTTGGAAGTGTAGGAAAGTCATCCTTTTTACCCTGATCACCCCCATTTTCTGACTGATGCTGGTGCTTACTGATACCAATTCTGAAAGTGCCCCTGGGCTCTGCTAACCAGGGCCAGTGCTATGTCCTCTAAAGGTGTGGTAATTGCTATAATTGCTATAATTCTAATTGACCAAGACAGCCTACCTAGAGTCCCCTAGTATATGTAGGTTTAGAGACCCCAGTGGACTTAATCCACTTGAGTATGCACTGCTGTGTTTTCTGGTTTCAAATTCGACTCTGGAATTAAAAGTATTTCGAAAGCCCCAAACTACCTTTTTATAATGTATAACTCAACCCTAAGGTCTGCCCTAGGTCCCCCAAGGGTATGGTGCATTTTTATAAAAAAGCAGGGACTATATAAAAGATGTTTAATACTCTGGTAGGGAAAAACAGTCAAAGTCGTTTTCCCCTATTGTAGTCAGGCTAACCCCATAGGCTAACATGGGAAGGCTTTATTAAACTTAATAACGTCTATCCTTGCTTGGGAGCTAGCTAGCAATATCATTCAAAGTATCAAAATTATGGTTACAATAAATCCAACAATTTGGCAAGATGGAATTTATTGAGCAATGAGGAACACTGCGAAGTGCAAAAAAACTCAGCTGCGCTACGCAGAGCTTCGCAAGCTGAGGAGTGCATTAGATAAATGCCGTTTGTGGTGATTTTCAGTGCCAGCTGCTTGTCCGCACTGTACAATCATCGTGAATGGCACCATGCACAGCACAAGTGGGTGCTGCTTCCTTTCTGGTGCTCGAGTAGATGTTTACTTGAGCGGTAGCTTTCTCAATGCGAACGGACGGTTTCTGAACGCAAGCATGCACGACCATTTGCAATGAGAAATCTGACCACCCGGGTTAAGAAATCTCACCTGGAGGCTTTTTTCCACACTCGCGCTCACCAACTTGATGTTGATGTTCGCGGACAAGGAAAAATCTCGCCGGGAAGTGGATTTTCCTCGCTCGTGCTCTCCAACTTGTTGTTGACGAACGTGAGCGGGGGAAAAAACTCTGCCCTGCCTAGTTTTTCGGAACTCCGTGAGCTCCGAGCAACGTGGAGTGCGGAAAAGTACGCAAACTCCATGAGCGGAGCAGAGTTCACCGCCCAGACTTAGAATTTATGATATCTATTACAGGAAAGTAGTTTTAGAACTTACTATCCTGAAGTTACCTAAAGCAGCCCTGTAGCAGCCTCTTCTGATTGGTCAGCCTTTGTCAACCTGAGCCAAGCTGCTCCCTGAGTAAGTGTGAAGAGGCCTGGGGCTGAAACAATACAGCCATTTGGAAGGAGGAGATTTGTTTCCGGTAGAAACCAGTGAGAGAAACGGGGCTGGAGAGATAAGCCAGATTCAAAGGCAGGAGAACAGGTGTCACAGGATCCAGGCCAGCCCCCACTTCCTTGCTCGGATCCTTTTTCCCAGATTAGTTGATAACAATGTTCTCTGCGCAGGACACTCACCCATCTTTGAGCCCTCAGTGCCCACCAGGTGTCACAGCTCACCTGATCATTGCCCACCTGCTGCATTCCAGGGACCACAATAAGCTCTCATCTGAGCAACAATGACTAGTTGACGTACACTGATGTGTCTGATATTTTGTACATGCTGGACGTACTGTATAATGCTTTTATTTTGATGGGGCCTGGATCTTTCAGTGCTTGGTGTCTTGATTGAGGCAGTTCACTCATGTGGAGCAACCTACAATTCCATGAGATATATTTGTTGTCCATATGCTATCATCTCACCCAGCTATCTGTTCCCCAATAGCGAAGGGCAGTCCACCCAGCTCTCTGAGCTAACATCAGGAAGCTCCCAATTGTTTGGAAAAGGGCCACATTGCTCTTGTGTTTTTCTTTCTCTATGGTGTCCTAGGGAGAGGGGTGCTTCTTCAAAAGGTTGGGGGTGTTGAAGTGGGTGGGTGCTGTTGTTAGTGGTTCCTCTAGGTCAGGACAGTGCTACATATTGGATAGCTGCATATATGGTCCTTGCTTTTGCTATATCGAAGGGACAGCTAAGTTGCTCCTTGTAAATTAACTGTATTGCCCATGGTTTCCTATTACACAATGCGAGATGACGGAGATCACATTGCTGTCGAGACAGACAGGTCTTTGCCCTCCTTAAGAGAAACAATGTAGACATTCGCCTGCTACAGGAATTGCACTTTACGGCACATACAAAGAGGAAGTTGAGGGTGGGGTGGAATGGAGAGGCACACATGTCCACATAATCAGCGTATGCATGTGGTGTTTCTATGGTAATTTGAAAGGGGTTGCAGTGGTGCACCCTGAATTCACTCTGTGATGACAACGGAAGATAAGTTTCCTACATGGTATTTTCATGAGTAAGACGTTTACAATTGTTTAGGTGTATGGACTAAATGTTGATTCCCGGGACTTATTCTTAACTATATGGCACAAAATCCTTAGATTGTAGTACTCAAAAGTCATTTTGGTAGGGAAACCTCAACGTAGTGCTAAATCCAGATTTGTACAAGTATCACTCCGACTGGAGAAGCCACCCCACGTAGCCATGCAGCTGCACTCGTATCACGACAGAATATGTTTTAATCGATATCTGGTGAGATAAACACCCAGAGTGACTAAGGGCACGTGTATCACTACTGGGTGCAAATCCTGGTCTTGCACTGATCACTGGTTTGTCACTGGAAATATCGTCACGCAGACCCAATGCATAGAGCATCTGTCTCGGACACTCTCTGACCACCCACCTATTGTGCTGACACTGCGATTGGCTGACGTATCAAATCGAGCTTTCATTTGGAGACTGCCTCCAAATGGTCTCAGAAAACAACTTTTAAAATCTGAAAACAGTCTATTATAGAATTCTTCACTCTTAACATTGGATTGCTGAGGTCCCCAAGTGACCTACGAAGTCCTTCAAAGCCTATAGCTGAGGCGCTTTCATGTCAAGGCAATTGGAGGTCCTCTGGGACTTACAAACGCAATTGAATACACTAGAGCAGGAGCTTCGTGCTCTTGAGTTTTAATATTTTGATTCAGGGAAGTTGCACTATCTGGCTCACTTACGCAATAAACTGTTGGAATATGATGAAACTGCTGAGGAAAGCTTGCTAGTTAAATAAAGAACTATCACCAGAAAATATGGTGAGGGGGATAGAGCTAAAAAAACGTTAGCTCTGTTGCTTAAGAAAAAGTAGACAAGCTCCTGCATTATTGAGTTGCAGAATGACCAGGACCAACAGTGACACTCCACGAAAGATGTCTTGCATATAATGAATCAGTTCTTCTCCACCCTACACGATTCTACTACCAACCATCTCCCAAGCCAAATCACTGACTATCTTGATTCATTTGCTTTGGCTGGAAAATGCTCATATGAAATACTTGGATGCCCCATTTGATGAAGAAGAAATAATAGACGTAATCTGCACTATGCCTGGGAATAAGGCCCCTGGCCTAGATGGACCAGATTTTACAAGGAATATGCCTAGGAACAAGCCTCAAAGTTGCTTGCTATGCAGGAGGAAGCTAGGAAATTTTGGATATCTCACTACTACTGTTAGAGAAGCACTAATAGTAAAGATTCTAAATCCCAAAAAACTACCTTCCCCAGTGTGACTCATATAGGCCACTGTCTATGATTAACATAATTAACAAGATTCTAGGCAAACTACTCACAAAAAGGATTCTACCCCTCCTCCCAGATATTGTTCATCTGGTCAAGTCAGGATTTGTTCCAGGACAATCCACTGTGCATAACCTGTGCACCCTCTTTGCTCAACTCTGCACGCTAAACCTGTAGCTTTGGGTGATGTTCCTAGAGGCAAAGAAGGCCTTTGATTAACTGAAGTGGCCATATATTTTTACACTACTCTGTCGGATTGGGCTTAGTACCCTCCTTCCTTCAGTGGATCAAGTGTCTGTAAGAGATACATACTGCTAAGCTTTGCATAAAAGGCATCATCTCTGCACTCTTAGCGATCAGCAGAGGCACCCAACAGGGATGCCTGCTATCTCTAAATTTGTATGCCATAGCCATTGAGCAGCTTGCAGCTTGTCTGCAACAACACCATGCTGAAAGAAATCTCATCTACATGCCGGAAGGCTTGTTGTATCAGTGCAGACAACGTGACTATTTATATATAGGACTCAGAAACCAACCTAGAACCTATGTTGTGTGAATTTCTTAAATGTAGTTCCCTCACTGGGATCAAAATCAATTGGTTAAAGTCAGTGTTTTTCCCCTTGACCATAGTCACTAAGTTCCCACTGAAGGTGGCTGGTTCGGGTGTCTAGTATCTGGTAATATGATTAGTAGGGACATCACGCAGCTGTGGCAGCTAAACTATGGCACAGCTTTCTTGTGACTGGAGGAGCATGCTCCAATCTGGTCCAGACTGCCCCTGACCTTCGTTGAGAGAACCACCATTGCAAAAATGTTGATACTGCTTAGGATCCTCTTCCTCTTTGCAAGCACTTTGCTCCCATTAACTAGAGCATCCTTCAACCATGTTAAAGCCCTCCTTATTAGCTTGACATGGGCTGGCCGACGGCCATGGCTATCCTGGGAGGCACTAACCCTACTGTTTGACCAGGTCCGTTTGGGTGCGCTTGACCTGGAACTGTACTATTGCTGCGCACAGGCTCAATATGTGTGCTATTGGCCCCCTCCCATGCCTTGCCAACCGTATATTGCCATACTGGAGAAAACTGTTGATTCTTGCCTTTTGGATATGCTGATCTGCACTCCAAAAATAGATCAATACTGTTAAATCTGTGGTGTTGGCTTGGACTGGATGTGCTGTAGCGCTTGCCTTGACTGTCTATCTTCTGCTGGGCTGAGGCTAGTGCATAACCAGATGCTTCCTCTAATGGTGGATGAACAGGTTCAACAACAGCTGAGGTGCATGTGCCTGGCCATGATGGGGGACTTATACCCTAAAGGTATCTTTATTACTTTACAAGATGTCCAGAATACCGTAGATTGCACACCACTTGATGTATTCCTCTATTACTGACTGTGTAGTACTTGCAAACAGCAAACAGATGCAAATCACTTTCCCACCAAAACCTGGTTGCTGGCAGGCACTAGATGGTGTACTAAATTCTTCCTCTTCTAGGGTGTTAATCTCAAAACTGTACTCCTCTATGCATGGTAAGGCCCCTAGATGATGAATGAGAAACTGAAGCACTAGACTTTACAAAATGGAGCTTTCAAAGGTAACACACTGTCTGTGATGTGGTGCATATGACACAGATTTTATGCATATAGCATCGATGTGTTGCAGAGTAGCAACATTCTGGTACTCGGTATATGATTGTATCGAAGTTGTTGGAAATGGCCTTTTGCCTTCATCTTCTCCTTTTTGATTAATTCCTTTTTGGTGGTTTTAGGACTCTGCGCTCTTTACCACTGCTAACCAGTGCTTAAGTGCATGTGCTTTCTCCCTAAATGTAGTAACATTGGCTTATCCATAACTGGCATATTTATTTTACGTCTCAGTCCCTGATAAAGTGTACTGCATGTGCCCAGGGCCTAAAAATTAAATGCTAGTAGAAGACCCCAGCACTGATTGTGCCACCCCCTTAAGTAACCCTTTAAACATGTCTCAGGCCGGCAATTGCCGAGCCTGCGTGTGCTGTTTAGGCTGTGTTGACAACCTGGCTAATTAATCCTCTTTCCAGGTCCAAAACTTCCTTTTTGAATACATATAGGTCACCCATAAGGTAAGCCACGGACAGCTCAAAGGACAGGGTGCAATGTGTTTAAAAAGTAGGACATGTACTTTTACGTTTTACATGTCATAGTAGTGTGAAAAACTCTAAAATGTGTTTTTCACTACTGCAAGGCCTATCTCTCCCATAGGTTAACATTCTGGTTACCTTATTCCATTTTATAAGTGTAATTTCCAAATGGAAAGAGATTTGACCTCCAAGTTTGGTGCCTCTGGAATCCATAATTTAAAATCATAACGTATAGCAAAGTAATATTTTAAATTGCAATGCTGAAAATGCCACTTTTAGAAAGTTAAAAAAATATCGAAAGGGTAACGCTGATGCACACCCATCTGTCGCACTGCGAGATCAGGAATGTATCCTTCTCATCACCAACTTCTCTTTTCCTTTTAAATTGTACTCCTCTTATTCAAAGTAAACCAATCTGTAATCCAAGACCTTTATCCAAAGTTCATCCATACTTCCAACGTACCAAAGAAAACAGCGTGATTCCAACCTGATTCGTTTTACATTTTCACATATCTCCTGCATGCCCTCCGGGCCTTCAACAGTAACACGTTGAAAAGAATCATTGAAAGCAAGTTGGCTCAAAAGATATTTATTACTTTTCACCCAATGCATTTCGGGCCACAGGGGCCCTTCGTCAGGGGTCACTGAAATGGATAATAAAAAGACACTCAGCCATATGTACAAAGCAAACTCTCTGCATTGAAATGAAAAAAAAATGAAATAACGCTGTGAATATGAAAATGAACCCAAATGTTCAACCTTCCTACAATTTAAACCCCAAAACTCCTAAAGCTAATCTCCTCCCTCCAACGATTCATCCCCTGCCCACACAAAAATTAATCCAGCACGTGAAAACTAATTAGTAAACACACTAACCCACTACCCTTACTCACATACTCTCAAACTGCGAGACATCCCTCAATTAAACACCTCTGTTAAACCCACCCTGTTTACTAATGTTAATAAACATCCCTTCAGTGCACTGTGAAAATGTTAAGGAGTGAATCACCTTAAAAGCCGCGAGCGGCGGTAACATCATAACGTTGAACGCCATTCGACACTGTCAGCATTCAGTTTGGCTGAAACCCTTCCATCGTAGTTTTAAACTCGTGCACTATAGGAAACAGGTGCGATTCTACCCCATGACCTGATCAGGTTGAAATTCAAATCTTTAAAGAAACAGCTCCCAAAAAAATATCAAAAGAGTAAAACAAAAACAATCCCCATTCGACACCAATGTTTCACGTGCATATTAACTCTACTCTGCTTTTAGAAAGTTGGCATTTTCCTACTTTGGCCATTTGGTACGGGCTGCCTGTCTCTGATCACATGTTTAGGGTGGGTGCCAGCTGGGTTTTTTGCATTCACCCTAGACAGCCAAATGGGAGCTTAGGCATGACTTGATGGGCCATCCTGGCAGTATGGGAGGGAGAAGCTGGGCACAGCCACACACTTACATCTGAATAGGCTGTGTCCTGTTCTCATACACAGGGCTGCATACCCCCCTGTAGTGAGTCTGGAGACAGGGCAGGAAGGGAGGACCTCTGTGCACTTCAAAGCCCTTCTTTGAAGTCTCCCCTACTTCAAAGGCACCACTTGGTATAAGAATTGAACTTTAGACCCTACCAGCTCAGTACACTTCCGGTCCTGTGGATACTCTGCTAAGAAGAAGGACTACTGTGCTGCTGAAGGACTGTCACTTTGCTGGAGTGCTGCTCTGGAAGAACTGCTGCCTTGCTGTGCTGACCTGCTGCCTGCTGCCCTCTTGCCTGCAGAGGGCAAATTGAACCTGGAACTTACCTTGAACCCGGGACCCCAGAGGGACTTAAAGAGCTAGTCTCCTTGCCTCCTGATCTGATCCTCAGGGACATAACAGGCCCTGGACCTGTCTTCAACCTTCTCCTGACCCCCAAGAGGTGCCTCTCAGGTCCTGGGCCATTGGAAGTGTTGTCTTGTCCATAAATCAAGCTTTTGGGTTCTTTGTGAAAGTAAAGAGGCCAATTCGCGCAGGAACTGCTCCGCTCACACAAAGGATGAGAGCAAGCAGCCGCACGTTAGTCTTTTCGCACAGCAGGCATCATCTGCTGGCATGTATCACCACCTAGAAACTCCAGCCTCCCTGTCCTGACACCAAGCCTGCTCTTTACGCCACACCGACCACCGCCAGCAACGATCTCCTTGCTCCCAGTTACCTGCTTTCCAGAGAATGGGACTACTGCCAGCGGGACGTATCTGGTCCACGCTCCATTACGGTCGGCTTGAACTTTTGGATGTGACCCGGTCTAGTGCGAACAGCTTTCCCCTGTTGGCGCTTTATGCTTTTCGGCACTATATTAAAGCTTATTCTTTAAAAATTCATAACTGTGGTTCTACTTATTGGATTATTGGCACTTAGATCTTCTTTTGTACATGAAATTAAGCTTTATTGTTCTAACCTGCTGTGGAATATTTTTGTGCGGTGTTTTTACTGTTTTCCTGTTTGAAAAGTTGCACAATATTTACACGTTGCCTCTTGAGTTAAGCCTGCATGCTCTGTGCCAAGCTACCAGAGGGTGAGCACAGTAATGAAGGGTGTGTTTGTGGCTTACCCAGACTAGGATTATGGTTACTGCTTGACCAGGGCTTCCAACCCAGTCAACTAGGAACACAATTTCTAACATTTGTGATCAGCTGCGAGGATGGGACTTGTGTTTGTGCAGTACCATACAGTAACTTGTAGTACTCTACCAATGCACAGTCAAGACCAATTCAAATTCCAAATCATGTCTCTGTCTGGTGGATACATACAACTGCACCTGCAAAGATGGAATTTGAGCTGGTTAACCTTGAGGTTTACACTGTGGCCCAGCTCAAAGAGATCTGCCAAGAGCACTACCACGAAGTTGGAGTTGCAAAAGGTGATGAGGTCCTGGGCAGAAGTCCACTTTGCACTGGGTGCAACCACAGAGGATGAGGATGAGGAGCCTGATGATGGCCCTTCAGAGGAAACACCTGCAGCTGAGAGGGAAGAAAGGCTCAGTGAATTGGAGCTTCCTGCCAGGGCAGGGAGAAGTGTCTCTTCTCAAGGCCTCTCCCTAGAGGAACTGGCTGAGAGGGGGGAGGAGAGGGAATTTAAGTTGCAGATGGCAAAATAAAAATGGAGGAGGAGAAGAAAAGAGCTTTGTAGAAGAACAAACTGGCCATGGAGGGGCGAAGGAGGGCCCATGAGATCAGTCTCAGAGAGCTGGATTTGAGATCTAAACAGATTGATTCCAGCAGCAATGGTGGCAGCATGCCTGTAGTGTCCACTGTTGAAGGAGAAGATTTGGTGCCCACTTACTATCATGTACCTAGGGCCTGTAAATTGAATGCTACTATTGGGCTGCAGCACTTATTCTGCCACCTACTAAAGTAGCCCCGTAAAACACGTTGCAGGCCTGCCATTGCAGCCTAGAGTGCAATTCCATTTAAACCTGGCAAAATAAACCTTTTGCCAGGCTTAAAAATGCATTTTAAAATATTTATGTCACCCCCAAGGTACGCCCTAAAGACTCATAGGGCAAGGTGCATCATATTTAAAAAGTAGGATATGTGTATTTATGTTTTACATGTCCTGACAGTGAAAAACCCCTAAAGTACTTTTTCATTGTAGTGAGGCTATCTCTCCCGTAGATTAGCACTGGGTTATCGTATTACACGTAGTAAGTGATTACGTAAGGTTAGCAATAGAAATGCAGCTTCCACTCATTTGAATTGTAATGTAAAACACTCTTAAATGGTAAAGTCAGCTTTTAGGTTACTATTCTGGAAATGCCACTTTTAGGAAGTTGCCATGTTTCTACCTAACCCCTTCTCAGCATACACAGATTGGCACTAGCTAGTAGAATAGCACCTTCAGAACTTCCCATCAGAACACTCCTGGACCTGTGTAAGATTCAGAAGAAGGGCTGCACTTGGAGCCAGGATCCCCAGAAGTGACTCTAAGGGTCAGCTGGGTGACCTCCTGTTTGAGGTACAGGAACACAGCAAGTTTCCCCAGGCCTCCCTGCACCAGCCCAGCTGACCAGCACCAAGTGGACCTTCATGAGCCATGCTGCTGGTCTCTACTGGAGTGAGTCCACATCCCCAAAAGGTGCTCCCCCCTGGTCCTTGACTCTTCGCTGGCATCAGAGCATACTCCTCCTGCCTCAAACCCGTAAAACCAGCACTCCAGGGGAAAATCCAAAAGCTAGGGGCTATTCGTGATTCAGATTGTGCTTCTTGCATCAGCAACAGTCACCACTTCTCCTGCCAGAACAAAGTTTCGATGGCAACCAGCTCTTTGTGCCAAAGGTGACTGCCTGCATCTGCTGCCAATGTGAAGCTCCTGCACTGGCTGCTCCTCGCACCAACAACTAATTCCTTGTGGCTATAGTTCCAATTTGGAAGGTGATGCAGTGATGGACCGACCCCCACTGCGTACACTTCGCCATCAACCAACCCAAGGCACCCAAACCAGCCCCACGCCCACCACGAAGGAAATGGAGGAAGGTTACCGACGAGCAACTTAACTCCACCCTCACCAGAGACAACCACACTGGGGCACCCGACGCAAACGATGCAGCCAGAGAACTCCACACCTGGATCTACAACTGCACAAACGAGCTCGTCCCACTACGCAACCCCGACAGACAACGCCCCAGGAAAGCCACCTGGTTCACCACCGCTCTCCAAGAAGCCAGACGCACCTGCAGATGCCTGGAGAAGAACTGGAGAAACACCAAGACAAACGAAAACCACACCACCTACAGGGACGCCATGACGGACTACCACAATCAGATCAGTGCCACCAAGAGGAACTTCATAGACAACAAAATCCTGGCCTACTCCACCAACTCCAAGGAAATTTTCAGTGTCATTCAAGAATTTACCAACCCACGCAGCGAAGCCACAGACATCACCCCATCCCAAGACCTCAGCAACAAGCTTGGAACCTATTTCCACCTCAAGATCAAAAACCTCCACAACAACTTCACAGACCATACACCAGATGCCATTGGCCTCCCCACCCCCCAGAAGCAGCAGCCAGCCCACCATCTCCAACTGGACACCGATCATGGCCGAGGACACCGCCGCCACCATGAAAAGAATCCACTTGGGGGCCCCCACCAACCCGTGCCCCCCTCACATCTACCTCAGAGCCACAGCCACCATCGCACCTGAACTAAAATGCACCATCAACACCACCTTCAAAACAGGCACCTTCCCAGAAGACTGGAAGCATGCAGTAGTCAGACCCCTGCTCAAGAAGCCCACAGCTGACCCCACAGACCTCAAGAACTATCGGCACATCTCGCTCTTCCCCTTCGCAGCCAAAGTTGCAGAGAAAACAGTCAACAGGAAACTGACACAATTCATTGAAGAGAACGCCGTCCTCGACCCATCCCAATCCGGATTCTGAAGCAACCACTGCATAGAGACCGCCCTACTTGCTGCCACAGATGACATCCACAACCTCCTGGATCAAGGCCACTCCACAGCCCTCATCCTAATCGACCTATCAGTGGCCTTCGACACCGTCTCCCACCGCACACTAGTCGCCAGACTACATGATGCAGGCATGCAAGGAACAGCCCTGGACTGGATCCGATCATTCCTCACCGGAATAAGCCAAAGGATCAGACTCCCACCCTTCCTCTCCGACCGCACGAAAATCGCCTACGGAGTCCCACAGGGTTCATCCCTGAGCTCCACCCTCTTCAACATCTACATGGCCCCCCTCGCAGCCATCGTCCAACAAAACGGCCTCAACGTTGTATCCAACGTCGACGACACCCAGCTCATCCTCACCCTCACCAAAGACCCCACCACTGCCAAATTCAACTTCCAGAAAGGAATGCAAGACATCGCAGTCTGGATGACCAACAGCTGCCTGAAGCTCAATGTTAAGTAGACAGAAGTCCTCATCCTCGGTACCACCCCTTCTGCATGGGACAGCAACTGGTGGCTGACCGCCCTCGGTAGCCCACCTTCCCCCTCAGATCATACCAAGAACCTCGGCATAGTACTCGACTCATCACTCACCATGAACAGACAGGTCAACGCCGTCACCTCCACCTGCTTCAACACCCTCCACATCCTCCGCAAGACCTTCAAGTGGATCCCCCCTGAGTCAAGGAAGACAGTCACCCACACACTCACCACCAGCAGACTGGACTATGAAAACACACTGTATGCCGGCATCAACAAGTCCCTACTCCGCAAACTCCAGACAATACAGAACACTGCCACCAGACTAATCCTCGGCATCCCCCGACACAAACAAATCAGCCAACACCTACGAAGTCTCCGCTGGCTCCCCGTGGAGAAAAGAGTCACTTTCAAAATCCTCACTCACGCCTACAAATGCCTACACAACGGACCAAAATACAATGACAGAATCAAGTTCCACATACCCAAAAGAAACCTCTGATGTTCCAACCTCGCACTGGCCGAAACTCTGCGCTTCCACAGAGCCAGAACAGGCAGAAGATCCTTCTCTCACATTGCAGCCAAGACCTGGAACAAACTACCGGCAGACATCAGACGCGCCCACACCCTGAACACCTTCAGGAAAACCCTCAAGACCTGGCTCTTCGGCTAAACAGATCTGCGCACCCCCCCTTCAGTGCCTTGAGACCCTCACAGGTGAGTAGCGCGCTTACAATTCCTGGATTGATTGATTGAGTTTTTCAATTATTTATTTATATTTGCATAAGCCAAGTGCAATATTGTTTAACTAAAAGGCAACCTTCATTTGAAAATTCTCACACATTGCATTTAATGACAACCTAAAACTAAATTCCTAATCTAGCCTATAGATCTCAAAGTTCACTAAAGCAATAATTGAAAAAAAAATACCTTCAGGCACCATAACCGTTTCTAGAGGTGGAATGGTGGGTGCATTGTCATTGATGTCCAAAACCTCTATTGTCACCTCGCTTGTAGTAGAAAGGTTTGGGTTTCCCTTATCCATTGCCTGAAGTATCAACCTACCAAAGAAAAAAATTACATGCATTTTTCATTGTATTTAGATTGCTGAATGCATAAGTTCTAAAAACAAATAAGTGCTGGAGCTCAAAATTTCTCTTCTGAGTTCACTGCTAAAGCCACCGAATGCCAGGGAGGCCGAATGCCATGGCTGCCTACACTTAACTTGCAATTCTGTCCCTTTATCTCACTCTGAAGTTTTCTTCATCCCCACTTTCTCCCTTCATCAATGTTTTTCAACCTTTTTCTTACTCCTTCTTTCCCTTTTTTCTGACTTTATCTATCTTGTTGTGTGATTACAAATAAATCCTGGTCCCTAAAAATGAGTAATAGAGTCCAACATAAATTAAGCACTGGTCATATTTAAATTGATGTCCTCAATTAAACCAGTGCTTTTTCAGTAGTTTGTTATTGTTTGCAATATGTTCATTTGTTAATTAATTTCTATCTCACACTTACCAATTAACTCTTGCAGATAAATGGCCGAAACATGTTGACCTCTCACAATTAAATATTAGGAGTGGTAGATCACTTACACATCCACCTCAGCACTGACTTTGTTTTTAATGTTACCCCTTCCTGACTAATTAAACTCAGTAAACAGGAAAGGAGGTAATTTTAACTCTCACTTTTGTTCCACAACTTTTTCACGACCGTCATAAACCAAATGGTCTTCCTCCAGGTAAAGGAGTGAAGACCGACTGGAGAACTGGAAACTCAGGTGGTCAAGACCTGATGCTGACATTATTCACCTAACTAATAAGGCGAAGAATTAAAATATACCGCCCCCAAAGCTAGAGTGAATGAGGGTTTTTTAGAACCTATAGACCCTGGTGCTAATAGACACGTGATTCATTCTCCTTTGATTGATGTGATTACCCATGGAGACCGAATGGATCTCAGCTTCTCCCTCCCTCTGTATGATATATGGTATTGCTGTATGCCACCCTGTCTCTAGGCTACGACTGAGTTAGGAATGTACAGCTAGACAAATGTATTTGACTTTTTTAGTTTCCCACCTACAGACAACTTTAGTTATCTATTGTGCAACCTTATTGTCTAAATTGGGTCAGTCTCACGCTCATGATTAGATGGCTTTCTTGTCTTTCTCAGTTTCCTTCTCTATATTTGATTGCTTTCCTTCTTATTGTTGCATTTGCCCTACCACAGAGCAGTGATTTTCACTGGATGAGTGCTTCTCACTATACATGTTTCTCACTGGATGTGTTCTATCCTTCCACAGCACACTAGGGAGGAATTTCTATCTCATTTACACTAATTTGGAACTGATACCCTTTTCCCTGATATCTCCTGTGCCTGCTTATTTTCTCTACCATCCTGTCCAACTCTATCTTTCTGCTTTCATCATCCTTGCTCGTTTGCTACTCCCCATGAAACTCACTGTTTTTGTAATAAATGTTTTAAATAGTTTTTGTGCCCGAGAGAGTCGCTACCCCAGGCTCTGTTATCTTCACCCCTAACTGCCTCTTTTCTGATGCTAGCCAGTTATCCCTCATCCCTTCCAGTCCCACTCCATTTGATTTTATTTTTCATTTTGCGGGCCTGGCAGCTGCAGTGTGCTACCAGCTGCTCGCTTTTTTAATGGTTCTTTTTAATTTTACTTCATCATTCTGAAATGGCTGCCAGCAATCTTGGAAAGGCAAACAAAAAATTCAAAAAGGCCCTGAAGTGTCACAACGTTTCTTACAAACAATTCCAAGATGGATGCCCTTTGCATGCATGGGTTCACAAGCACTCATGGCCAATTTAGCTTTTTTTGACTTTACTGTATAATCAAGACTGGTGTCCATTTTAGAATAGTAAAATAAAAATAGTAAGTAAAGTGTGTGGGAATGACAATGGTAGCAAGAATTGGAAAAGCTAGTTGGTCAGTACCTGCCTTTTAAAGCAGAGACCTAATGGCTTTGCTGATGCTTGTTTTAATATAATGAGCAGTGTTCCTGTCCTGATTTTTATTTTCAGCTCTGTGCATGGCAATATCAATTAACTGCAGTCTCTGATGCCAAAAAAGGGATCGCATTAACACATCAACACATGTAGGAATATGGTATATGCCATTTACATTTTAATGATGCCACAATTTTTAAGACCACTCAAGGAACGAAGATGTCTACAAAATATTGCAATATTCAAATCAATGTTTCATTTATTAGCAGTATTACCATTACATCAATGGTCTATCATCCTACTATGAAACTGAAGTGCTGTGAGAGATGGAACAAGTGTATTTACTTGAAGACAAGTAACAGTACACTCTGCAAATATATTGTTTTGTCTCATTTCAAAATCTCAATCCTGCCTTTTGACTTGGCCTAATGCATGCTCTTTCCGTTTGGACATATAAGGGCCTGATTACAAGTTTGGCGATAGCCCCTCTCCCGCACCACCAAACCAGTGTGCGCAACGGACACCAGATTACGATTTTTGTTGTCACTGGGGGGCGGCGCCGCTGTGGGACCATCAAAGACATTACCTGAATGGCATGGACTGGAGCAGTCCATGCCGTGCAGGTACTGGGGTGCATGCACACAGATGGAACTACATCTTCCCTCTGCATGTACCCCCTGACCCAGAGGCACACGGTTTCCTCTCTGCCACGGTTTCCATGGAGTAGGAACTGCCATGAAAACAACGGCGGAGAGGAAACACATAATATGCTTGGGAGGACCGTGGCAGTCCCGTCAAAAATATTGCAGCCTCAAGACCACTATGCCACCGCCAGTCATCTCTGATCCCTGGTGGTTGCAGCAATGCAATAGCCGTTCGACCGCCATAGTTGTAATAGGCCGGTTCAACTGCTTGTGTGGCAGTGGCTGAATCTCAATAGCGAATTGGAGTCAAGGTTGGAGAACGATACGTGGAGGATCAACCTGGAAGGACTCAATCAGAAACTGGACAAATATAGCAAAGAACTTCAAGAGGGCAAATTGAGCACTCAACAAAGAGGAGCTCGTGGTAACATTTAGTTTGTCGATTTATTTCAGAGTCTATGGCTGGGCTATGAACAGGTTACCATGTTTGATGTATCATTACATTTTGGAGGTGAGCGAGCATATATTTATTCTAGAAGGGCTGACTTTCATTATTGAGTTGACTGGTTACCACAATTTAAGTAATGGTTCATCTGATTCTACCGTATTGTGATTACAGTTTGGTTCTGATTGATTATACTCACCAGTATTATGGATCTTGTACTATATAGAATTACACGAGGTAGGAATGGTCATTTTCACCTCTATCTTAAGAGTGATTCACATTTGGTGATTTAATAATAAGTTAATTCTAATATAGACACTGAGTCATGGAAGGTATTGTGCATGAATACCTAAAAAGAAAACTGATTGCACACACCAGCAGTCTGTAATTGATTAGGTATACAATGCACAATGAAGTGGTATAAATACCAGGAATGGTACACTAGAACCCACAGTGCATGAAGGGTTGTTGGTTGTACATGATACTCCTCGTATATTATAATTGTTTAAACATTGGTATTTTATTTGGGTTTCAGATATGCCCCTGAGGAAAGGACCATGCAGTCCCTAAATGCATTGGGCATGAAAATGAAAAGAAAATATTTTTTGAGATGCAGTACACAAAGTATTATGCTTTCATATCGATGTTACATTTTGTATCAAAGTATATTTTGTTGAAAGAACACTTTTGTTGTAAGGAATAAAGACCTGGTACTAGCAGTATGGTATTTAATATAATAAACTGATTATATATTATGAACAACAAAAATGTTAAAAAATAAATGTTAAAAAATGCAGAAATAAGCAAATCGAGGTTCAGATTATGATAAATCTAGATTGAATTTTGGTTCTGAGTGAACAGTGCACACCGCATTCAAGTCTGTGTACTTGTTATATTATGCTAGTTTAAGTAACGTGTGTCGACAGCACATGCAGCGGTGTAGCACCAATTGATTATCTTGAAAAGATTTCATTTGAGGAGGATTAGCAGCAGGAAGCAGAAGGAGTGCACCTCTCAACAGTAAAACTGAGCAGTGGCTGGACCGCCACAGCGGCACCCTCGCGAGTATCGCAGTCCTTGGACCACCAGATTTGTAATCAGGCCCTAGTTGTCTACTGATTTGAAGTGCGTGGCTGTGAGCGGTGTATTGCTTGAAGTGTGGGTCACGGAGTGTACTTTCTACTTGGTGCATTCGCATGTAGGAGCATTCTACTCATGAAGGGGCAGTTGAAGAATTGTGTGACATAGATGCCTATAGATGCCCGTTATCATTGTATTCTGAGAGCTATGTAGATTCTGATTTCGAGGAAAGCCAGGTCTGTATTGCTTCGCAAACTGCTGAAATGGGTTGGTAGTGTGGACTTGTAGAACAGAATCTAAACAGATGTATCTTTAGTAAGAGAAATAAGGAGTTGATACAATGGCTTACATTGATATGAATTCAATTGTTTTTGTAATGTAGATATTAATTGCAATTGCCCACAATAATTTGAAATGTATTTGAATTTCATCCAAAAGGTACTGTCAATAATTAAATAAGGTGACATTTTGCAATTCTCAAACTGAGGTACTAACCCTAATAGTGTGCCCAAACACAAATGTTGCAATAGCACGTTTCCAAAACAATGACCAATGTGAAAAACTGTCAAAAGTTATTATATAAACATGAACAAGGTGCAGTAATTAAAATCAAAAGAAGCAAACCTGTAAACTGAAACTATTTCACGATCCAAGATTGCGTTTGTTTCTAAAATGCCAGTTGTTGAGTTGATTATAAATTCCTTATTTTCATTACCACTTATGATTGAATATTCAATTTCACCATTCCGTCCACTATCATCATCAATAGCAAACACCTGTAAGACAATGACAGCATTAGTCACACCAATAATGTGTTTTATTGTTTTTATTAAATATAATAATATTACATGCTTTGAACAGTGGATACAGGTGCATTTCATTACCATATCTCCACATTGTGTGTTGTAAAATGTGTGAATTAGCAGAAAACTAATTTTGTCATATGCTCCCTAAAGATGACTAACTCACACAGTATGGAAAATGAAACTATGTAGCATTTGAACAAATGTAAAACATTTTAAGAAATGTTTCTTTATGCCTTATCTATGAAGTGGCACTTGACTGTTGAAATGTGATTATTGTTGATTTTGTGGCTGAATATATACGAACCATTAAGGGCAAGAATTTTGGGGCAGTATTTGAAGCCATATATACCTAAAGTGGGTCCACTGAAAAGGCTGCCTGACTGGGTCTGAGCTGTGTTCAACGCTCGCCATTACGAACACTGCTTACTAAGGTCTCTTACCGATTTTAAGCTCATTTAATTGTTTTTAAGCACAGTATTTTAAAACTTTGTGTGTATTTGAAATAATTGTGGCAACTTAGCGCGATCTGCACCGCAAGGTTGCACCGGCCAAAGGGCTCCAGGTGCTTTGAGAAGGCCGCCATCTTGGAGGTCAGCGCACTAGCTCTCATCACGCTGGGGGGTTAAAAGGCACGCTGATGCGAACGCGCAGGGCTGCCTGACTGGGTCTGAGCTGTGTTCAACGCTCGCCAGTACGAACACTGCTGACTAAGGTCTCTTACCGATTTTAAGCTCATTTAATTGTTTTTAAGCACAGTATTTTAAAACTTTGTGTGTATTTGAAATAATTGCGTCAACTTAGCGCGATCTGCACCGCAAGGTTGCACCGGCCAAAGGGCTCCAGGGGCTTCGAGCGGGGCCGCCATCTTGGAGGTCAGCGCACTAGCTCTCATCACGCTGGGGGGTTAAAAGCCACGCTGATGCGAATGCGCCGCTGGCGCGCCGAAGGTGCGCCTTAGGCAAGCCCGTCTGTGCCTGTCCGCCCTCGGGCCGGTCTCAGGGCCTGTCCCCCTGACGGTTGTGATCCAACAAGGCCGACCTACACCAGGGAGGACCTTATCAAACTTAACCCTAGCGGGGGAAATGCTAGGTGTCCTTGTATACCTCTAGAAGGAATGTCCGAACGCCTTAGAAATATTTGCCCCTCCTGCAACACCCGTCTGCCATACAGTCTAGACCTTCCTGTCTCAGGCCCCAGCGACAGAATAGGTAAGAGGGACAATAAGGCGGGCCCACCGCCCCTTAGATGCATGTTGTTGAATGCTAGATCATTAACCAAACATAGCACGGAATGTGCTCGGCTCATTGGAGAACAAGACATTAATTTGGCCCTCATAACTGAGTCCTGGTCAGATCAGGCCTCTGGTCCTGACCTAGCTAACGCTACCCCACCGGGATTTCACTGTCATACCTTGGACAGACCTCACGGAAGAGGGGGAGGACTAGCAGTTATCTACCACAACTCACTTGAACCCATATTTCACAATGCCTCAAATGCCTCATGTGAGGCTCTTTCATTTAGCCTACGCACCTCACACCACAGTACCCTCAAGGGGATACTCCTATATTGCCCTCCGGGGCCTAGGGGTGGTTTCCTAGAACAGCTGGGGTCACTGCTCAAAGAAGGGCTATGCGCAGACTCCTTTTCTGTGCTAGGGGATTTTAACTTCCATCTGGAGGACCTATCTAATTCAGACACCGTCGCTCTAGGGAAGATGATGGGGGCAGATGAACTTAAACAGATGATTGGAGGACCAACACACAGCAAGGGGCATACCCTGGACGGCATATACTCCAATAATCCTACACTGACAGTCACCTCGGTACTCCCTCTGGTGTGGTCTGATCACAGCGCCATTTTTTTTGAGGTTACAGAGCCCATAGGTGATAAAATCAAACCAGATCATACAGGGAGTATTGGGAAAAGAGTTTGGAAAAACGTAGATTGCAAAGAGCTAGGGGAAGCATTAAAAAACACTAAGCGCCCTCTCGCCTCAAAGGTGGAAGATGCTGCCTCTGCATATAGGGAATGGCTAGAGGTAGCCTGTAACAAACTCGCCCCAATCAAAAAATGGATCCCTAAAAGGACGAAACCGTCTGCCCTATGGTTCTCAGAAGAACTAAAAATACTTACACAGACCTGCAAACATCTAGAAAGGGTGTGGAGGAAAGGCTATACAAGCATGAATAAGGATAACTACAAGCAGAGTCTCAGACAGTATAAAGATAAACTGTTGGAAACCAAAAAGACGTACTATACAGAACAAATTTCTCAGGCCAAATCTGACCCTAAGGTACTTTTCAAAACTATTTCCAAACTTGGGGCCCTAGAGGCTCCCAAGAGCCAAAGCAGCCCAGAGCTCTGCAAAACATTAGCCAAATTCTTCCAACAAAAAGTAGAAATTATACTATTCCACTTTTAGCCTAGTACAAAAGGAAAAAAAAACACCACGAGGCATGGAACCAAACACACCCGTGTTAGCCAATTTCATTATGCTAGAAACAGCTTTTGTCATAAAACTTCTGAACTCCACGTGCTCTGGTTCTGCATCAGTATTGAGGCAAATCCCTGAAATAATAGGGTCAACCCTCACCCCACTGTTCAATAACATAATTACATCAGGCATATTCCCTAGCCAGAGGAAGAAGGCCTCTATCCTTCCCATATTAAAAAAATCAACCTTGGACCCCAGGGATCCAAACAACTGCAGACCAATTTCAAGACTCCCACTTCCGGCCAAGATCTGTGAAAAGGCGATAAACAAACAACTCAGCTCATATCTTTTAAACAACAATCTGCTCGACCCCTCACAATATGGTTTTAGAGTAAATCATAGCACAGAGTTGGCTCTAATTAAATCCACTGAGGAGGTGAGGGAGGCACTGGACAGAGGAGGAAAGGCTATTCTGATTTTATTAGATCTGTCAGCGGCCTTTGACACGGTCCATCACGAGGTTCTGATTGGCTGGTTGTCTGAAATAGGGGTTCAAGGAGCTGCATGGAACCTTCTGCAGGCGTTCCTCTCTGAACGTTCACAAACAGTGGACCTGGACAACCATAGGTCAAAGCCATTTACTCACCCTTGTGGGGTATCACAGGTATCATCATTAAACCCTACACTTTTTAATATATATGTGATCTCCTTAGCAGCCCTGATCAAGTCCTATGGCTTCCAAATAACTTCATATGCAGACGATACACAAATAGTGTTATCAATCACACACGGATAGGAGAAGGATACTGGGGCTCGCTTTTTATAACTGCATGAAGGCCATCTCTGGATGGATGTCAGCCAACTGCTTAAAATTAAACTCTGGCAAAACAGAGGTCCTTATATTTGGAAATAACCCCAATATCTGGACGCCAGAGTGGTGGCCAGACGAGCTGGGCGTATGCCCATCACCCACCCGGAAAGCAAAAAACCTGGGGGTGATTATGGACAATAAACTCTCTTATGGCGACCATGTAAGTATGGTGGTCTCTGCCTGCTTCCTAATCCTTAGGCTAATAAGGAAAATAAAGATCTTTCTCCCCGAGAGCAGTCTCAGGACAGTGATCACAGCCCTCATTATGGCAAGGTTTGACTATTGCAATAGTCTTCTGCTAAATACTCAAAAAAAGCACATCAAGAGACTACAAATCGCTCGAAATGCAGCAGCAAGATTAATCACAGGCACTCCCAAATTTGTCTCTGTGATAAAGAGCTGGCACAACTTCACTGGCTCTCCGTGAGGCTAAGAGTATGTTTTGTGGCCCTATGTAGGGCCTTCAAAGCCCTCAATGGAATTGGCCCCAACCACCTGAGGCAGAAATTTAAGTGGTATATGCCCACTAGAAATCTTCGGTCTACAGAAGCCAAACTAGTTGTAACTCCCCCAATCAAAAAGGCCAGCTGGGGTGGCAGAAGCTTCATTACATGTGCCTCCAAAGCTTGGAATGAGCTCCCATTCCACCTGAGGAACTCTCCAGCTCTCCTTTCATTCAGAAGGGGGCTGAAAACCTGCCTCTTCACTCGGTAATTTCTCTTCACAGACAACCAGCAGGCATGTGCAGCCCCAGGACACCCCAGGGTAACCGTGCACTATACAAGTTCCATTAACATAACATAACATGATGGATCAGTGGATAGAATTGTCACTGTAATTACTTTAATTTTAAGCCTTTTCCATTTTAATGAGCTGCTTTTATAGTTTTTCATTTTCCATTCTTACCATAAGACTGGAAAGTTGTTTATCAGTAATCCTTCTGCTTGACTTCTCACTATTTTCTGTCCTCTTAAAAAATTATTTAGCAAGAGTTTTTTTAATACAGTGAGCTAAAATGTTGTAGTAATGAACTACTTACTAAATGATCCCAATACTATGCAATCACCGCGTCGGCCAGGATTACTTCTACAAAACTACATATAATTCACACACATAAGTCAAGACAGGCTGATACATTATATCTTATATTTTTGGCACTGCCCCAGCCTTGTAAATCTGGGGCAGCATCAAAAAGCAGTGGATGTTGCAGTGGAACGCCCACAGCAACACGCACCAAGCCCACCCCTTTTCCATAGCGGACTGCGGCAGAAAGGGGAATATTTACAAGGTGGCGTTAAGCCATGTTAAGTGGCTTAGCACCACCTTTAAAATATGGGGAGTGGCGCACGCCACTGGAGGCTCAAAAAAGGGTCCCTCCGGTGGCAAAAGAGGCTTGTAAATATGCCCCAGTGTATCTGTCATTTTGCTTTCCAGAAGATAGGTCTTTCCTACCTACAAAATAGGGTTTTTCCTTAAAACCAAACTAGAGCCCTGTGGTCTAACAATTTATATCTGCGTTATTGTCCTCGGATTTTCTAGGCCTGTGTGGGAGGCAGGGTGTTCTCTTGCTTAGCTACTAGGCAATAGAATAACCTACCCACCAACCCAGTGTCAACCCAGAGTCTAGCATTCCACCGACAACTTAAAACTTATCTGTTACCCAGCACATCTATAAAGATAATTAACCACTCTCATCTGTCAGCGAGATCCTTGTAATTTCCTTAGCACATGGGCACCCTCAGGAGCAACTTTGCACCTAAGACATATATAAATATACAAATAAATGCAACGAGTAGCAAAAGGCAATATTTGCTTTGATAGTAGTAACATACATGCTACAGGGTTGGACTGGGACAAAAATAGGGCCCGGCTACTAGAATAAAAGTAGCCCCCATTAGCAAAGCAGATAGCTAAAAAGTGGCCCACATTTGCAAATCTGAACAGTTTTGAACTTGTAAAGACAAGCTATGTAGTTGTTTTGAAAGATATGGGAGTCTGCATGTATTTGTGTTTGCTGCAGATAATATTTGTTTTAATTTCAGTGAAAGCTGCAGTAAAAGCCTGCCCACGTGTCCATAAAACAGGTCCACAAACTTCTAAAAAGTTGCCTGGTTACCCTATATGCCAGTCTGACTGCGTGAAATTGATTGGATGTGAAACCTCTTCATTTCAATAGGATTTTTTTAAGTGTAGGGAGGAAGGAAGATGTTAAGCATTAGGAAGAGAGATTAATACAGGAATTTTTGCAAAATATTTCAAAGGTTTGCATTACTTAGGGCGTCAATACAATGGCGGAGGGCCCACCGCCATCGCACTGCATTTTTCCACCTGCCAGATTACACTGGCGGGCGGAAACGTGGCGGCCGGAAAGACCGACCTCCACGGTTAAGACAGGGAGACATTTTCCGACCATCCATATAATACATGGTCACACCATCATGTTTCCCACCAACCATGTAAAACCTTTGTGCGTTGCTCTTCCATAAGAAAGAAAGAGCATTTTTACAAACATGAAGAAAAAAATAGAACATCTAGTGGAAAATTAAACATCAAAAACCTGTTAGATATTGTTAGACCTGGCATCATTGGCATGAGTCTCTCCTCCATTTTTTTCTGTTTGCCTCCTCTGTTTACGATGTTTTTGCTGGATTATTGCTTTGGGCACTGTGCCGCTGCTGATCAGTGCCACAGTGCAAGTGCTCCCTATGCTAAATTGTTACGTTGATTGGTGTTACCATGATTGGCTTGGTTGACTTACTATTCAGACCCTAGTCTAGTGCACTGCGTGTGCCAAGGGCGTGTAAGTTAACTGCTGCTGGTGGGCTTGCAGCACTGGTTGTGCCACCCACAGAAGCAGCGTGCAAAATGTGTCTCAGGCCTGCCACCGCGGCGCCTGCGTGCAGTCCCTGACTGCCATGTCGACTTGGTAAGGAAACCTACTTACCAGTCTCTAAACCTTCACTTTGCCACATTTCAGACACCTCTATGGTAGGCCCTAGGGCAGGGTGCATTGTGGGTAAAAGGTAGGTCATGCCCTGATGTGTGTGGCATGGCCTAATAGTGAATTACAGCCATTTTCGTTTTTCACTATTGAAGGGCTACCTGCCTCCAATAGGCCAGACTGGGCAGACTGATTATTAACTCCATTATAATCTATCTGACTCAGGGAGCATGGTAGCAAGTCGAGTTTAGTATCCCTGAACTCAGGATTTAATAACACACCCTTTAGGATGGATGGTTTTTAAATTCTATGTTTGAAAATAGCACTTTTAGAAAGTGGCTATTTTCTTGTCCAACTATCTACCGGTCTCTGCTGGTTTGGTGTGTGTGTCAGGGGCTGGGTGGCTCCAGAGGTCTGAGTGAGCCAGTATGGGGTGAATGGGGCGTTTACACGTAGAGTGAGGGAAGAGTAGCCTGCCCTGCCTGACACAATACTGGCTCCGCCTCCTGCTGGGCGACTGATAGCCCTGCTCCTGCCAGTGACAATACTGGCTCCGCCTCCTGCTGGGCGGCTGAGGACTCTGCCCGGCTCAGTGAATAGGCCAGGTGCCTCTGCCTGGCAACACCCACAACAAACCTGAGATGGTGGGAATCGCCCTGCTTGGACAAAGGGAACAAAGGGAAAAAGGGGTATAAGAGAAGGACCCCTGAACCAAGAACTCAGATCACTTCTGACAAGGAAACCTGTACCAAGGACAAGAAGCCTGCTGATCTAAGGACTTGCCTCCCCTTTCTGCCAGAGTGCTGTTTTGCTGTGGAGGAACCTGAAAGCAGCTTCTTTATTTTTGCCAAGGAACAAGGAGAGAGGAACTTGGTGTGTACTCTCTGAACACTTGCTAGGAAATCTCCAAGGACTGGAAGAGTGCCAGTCTCCTGCTGAAGTCACAGGGCCAAAGGACTTCACCATTTGCTGAATTGCTGGAAAGTGTTGTTTCCAGTACACAAGGGAAAATCTGCAGTCTCGACGCCGCCGGGCCCGATCGACGCCAGCAGCAACGCCAGTGAGCAGTGGGTATCGGCCCCGGCTCCAAGTGACCCCGTCTCGACGCCGGTATCGACGCCAGTGAGGAGTGAGTATCGGCTCTACCTCCAAGCGACCCCGTCCCGACGCCGCTGCTGATCGCATCGACTCGACGCCCTTCACGACGCCGTGAGCGCTGCTCCGGCCCGACATCCCTCGACGCCGCTGCGGATTGACCCGACTCCGAAGCACGCTCGACGCCGACATCTCGACGCCGTGGATCGTCGTTTTCTTCGTTTCTCAAGGTACTGTACTTGTGGGGTCTGTTGCGACTCCAGGCTCGACGTAGCGCTCCTCGCGGTCGACGCCGAACCTTGGGAATCTTGTAGACTCGACGTCGTGTGACTCCTGTGGGGGTTACATTGTTGCCAAAGAACTGTGCTCAGGAGAATACTTTGCTAAAGAACTATTTGCCAAGAAGAAACCTTACTTGAACTATTATTTTTCCTTCCAAAGAGTATTTATTAAGACTGTGGTATATTTTTGTCGTTATTTGGTCTTGTGCTAAGCCTTATATAAAAATACTATTTTTATAATAACTTCTGTGTCGTGTCCATCTGTAGTGTATTCACTTTATTACTGTATGTGGTCATAAATGCTTAACACACTGCCTCTGAGATAAGCCTGTCTGCTCTGCCAAGCTACCAAGGGGGTAGCAGGGGTTATCTGAGTGTGTAATCCCCTTGCCCTGACTAGAGTTGGTTGGTCCCTATTTGTCAGAAGTGTATACCTCTGCCAACTAGAGACCGCCGGTTCTAACATTGGTGGCAGCGGTGAGGATTTGAACTTTGCATTTATGACTCATGTGCAGTGATTAGTGTACGCTACATAGTGAAAGCAGACCATAACGCAGCCACAATCTGTTTTGGTAGGATATCCTATTTTTGTTCTCCGCTTTCCTGGATCTGATTTTTCTAAACACTGCCAGTTTTGACCATGGAGAATGCCGGAGCTGCTACACCTGTGGAGAATGTTGTGGGGGAATTCGATAAGGAGAAGATAGATTCCTACACGCTAAAAGATCTAAAAGGATTTTGCAAGCAGTTTAAAGTTCCTACCACAGGTGTCTCAAAGAAAGAGGGCTTCCTCAAAGCGCTGAAGGCCTGGTTAGAGGCCAGAAATCCCTCTGATCCGGTGGTGGTACCGGAAGAGGAAGAAGAAGAGGAAGAGGAAGAGCCCACAGGTGGGCCAGTGTCATCTCCAGGCAGTAGTGCGTCCTCTAGGAGCCTTTCCCCCGAAGAATTAGAAGACAGGGAGAAGGAGAGGGGGTACAAGTTAGAAATGGCAAAACTTAAATTAGGAGGGCAGTTGGAATTAGAGAATGCGAGAAGCAAGAGAGAAGCTGAAATGGAGAGCAAAAGATTAGATTTTGAGAGAGAGAAATTAGCGTTTGAACGTGAGAAGATGGTGAGGGAGATGGAGCTTAAAACTAAGAGTTTAGAGTTGAATCCCTCTGGTGGCAGCACTCCATCCGTGCCTGCAGAAAGTAGGTTTTATTTTCCTAAAGATGTGATCAAGGATTACAGTAAGAATGAAGATATTAGCCAATGGTTTAAAGCGTATGAGTTAGCATTGTTGGCCCACCGGGTCCCTGAGAAGGATTGGGGAACGGGGTTGTGGAGCCGCTTTACAAACGAGGGGAGAGATACCTTGTTGAGCCTTCCTGCTGAGGATAGGATGTCTTATACTCATATGAAAGATGCTTTAATGCTGAGATATGGCTTAACCCCAGAAAAGTACAGACAAACCTTTAGAGAATGTAAGAAGTTGCCTGGTACTACGTGGGTTGAATATGTGTCTTTTTTCTGCAGAACCATGGATGGTTGGATAAAGGGTAGCAAGGTTGATAGTTATGATGCTCTTTATGATTTGTTTGCTTGGGAGCACTTGTCTAATAACTGTTTTCCAGAGCTACGCCAGCACCTTGTTGATAGCAAGCTATCTAACCCTAGAAAACTTGCTGAGGAGGCGGACCGCTGGGTCAGTACCAGGGTCCACAAGGGTCCAGTGGGAGACTCAGCCAAAGGTGGGCAGGGTCCCCAGCAGAAGAGTGGGGGGGACAGGGGTAAACAGAGGGAGTTTCAGAAAGGGCCCCAAAGTAGTCCCCAAGGGAACCAAGGGAAGGGTTCCCAGCCTCCCCCTGTAAAGAAGCCAGAGGCCCCGACAGGTAAACCTGTTCACAGGGGCCCCATGACCTGCTATGCCTGTAAGCAGGTGGGACACCGTTATTATGATCCCCAGTGTCCCATGAAGGATTCGAATGCACCGCCGCGTGCACCCCCTCGTCAGGTAGCGAGTGTAGCCCTGGGAGGGGAGGAGATGGGTGCCCCCGGTGGGTGGGGTCCCGCAGAAATGTCCCTGGTCTCTTTAGGAGACGTGGAAATGGTCCCTCCAACCCCTCTGCCTAGTAACACTAAGAAATATAGGCAGTGGGTGACCATTAATGGCCATAGGGTGGAAGCTCTCAGAGACACCGGAGCAAGTGTGACAGCTGTCAAGTGTCACTTGGTGTCCAGAGAGCAGGTGGTCCCTCATGCATTCTACCCCGTTGTAGCTGCCGACAACTCACAGAGTCAGTGTGAGGTAGCTCAAGTTCCCTTTGAGTGGGGGGGGGGTCTCAGGTACTCTTCAGGTTGCTGTGAGGCCCGCCATGCCTGTTGATTGTCTCTTGGGCAATGATTTGGAGGACTCCCCTTGGGCTAAGGTGGAGAGAAAAGCGCATCTGGGAATGTTGGGTCTGCCTGAGTGGGTGTGTGCGACCACCCGGTCCATGTCAGTCAGTAAGGATGTTGATGGGGGCCCGGAGCCTGAAAGTATGGCCCAGGTCCCAACCGTGAAGAGAAGAGGCAGGGGGCGCGGGAAACCGTCCCCCATCGTTCCCGCGGTCCAGGAGGGAGCAGACCCTGAGGGGGATGCCCTGGAACCGACAGGAGAACAAGTGGCCGAACTGGGAGACCTGCCCGAGCTGACCCATTGGCAGCAGGATGGTGGTCCCTCCAGGGAGGAATTTTGTGCTGAACAGAAAGTGTGCCCTTCTCTTGTGGGTATGAGGCAGCAGGCCTCAGCCCAAACGACAGGTGATCAGTCAGGATCACATTGGGTCTACTGGGAGAACGACCTCCTGTATAGCGAGCCTAAGGCTGCTGAACCTGGGTCAGCCCGTGTGCTGGTGGTACCCCAGCGCTTCAGAGCCTTCCTACTGGGGTTGGCTCATGACGTTCCGTTAGCTGGACATCTGGGGCAGGACAAGACCTATGACAGGCTTGTCACCCATTTTTATTGGCCTCAGATGAGAAGGGATTCAGATATCCATTGTAGGACCTGTCAAACTTGCCAGGCAAGTGGGAAAAGTGGGCGGAAGCAGAAGGCTCCCCTCCAACCTTTTCCCGTCGTCAGTACCCCCTTTGAGCGAGTGGGGATTGACATTGTGGGGCCACTGGACCCCAAGACAGCCATGGGCAACAGGTTTATCCTGGTCTTGGTGGACCATGCCACCCGGTACCCGGAAGCCATCCCTCTCCGAACAGTGACGGCCCCCGTGGTGGGACGGGCACTGATGGGTGTTTTCTCCCGCATGGGGTTCCCCAGAGAGGTGGTGTCAGACCGGGGCACCAACGTCATTTCGAATTATATGAAGTCTCTGTGGAAGGAGTGTGGGGTAACCTACAAGTTTACCACTCCTTACCACCCTCAAGGTAATGGGCTGGTTGAGAGATTCAACCGGACCCTAAAAGGCATGATCATGGGTCTTGAAGAACCAATGAGGCGTAAATGGGACGTCCTCTTGCCATGCCTGCTGTTTGCTTACCGTGAGGTGCCACAGAAGTCTCTAGGGTTCAGCCCCTTTGAGCTTTTGTATGGTCACCCGGTAAGAGGACCTTTGAGTCTGGTCAAAGAAGGCTGGGAGCAATCTCCCAGGAAACCTCCCCAGGATGTATATAGTTACATGCTGGCCTTTAGGAACCAGACTCGGCGCTTCAGAGATCTTGCTCAGGCAAATCTGGAGGCCAGCCAGGAAGAGATGAAGCGGTGGTACGATCAGAATGCCACTCTGGTTGAGCTTCAACCTGGTCAGAAAGTTTGGGTCATGGCCCCTGTGGAACCTTGTGCGCTCAAGGACAGGTGGACTGGACCGTTTGAGGTTGTGGAGAAAAAGAGCGATGTCACCTACTTGGTGGACTTGAAGTCTCCCAGGAACCCCTTAAGGGTCCTGCATGTCAACCGGTTAAAGCCCCACTTAGAAAGGTCCGAAGTGGGCATGCTCCTTGCCACAGATGCTGGGATGGAGGAGGAGAGTGAGCCTCTTCCTGACCTCCTGTGTGCAAAAGAAAAAGATGGGTCAGTGGATGGTGTTGTCCTCTCTGACACCCTGACCCCTGAGCAGCAGCAAGATTGTCGCCATTTGTTGGTACAATTCCCTGATCTGTTCTCCTTGATCCCTGGTGTCACTCAGTGGTGTGTCCATGATGTGGACACTGGGGACAGCACTCCTGTGAGGCACAAGGCCTACAGGGTGACTGACAAGGTCAGAGCATACATCAAGGAGGAGGTCTCCAAGATGTTTGCCTTAGGGGTGGTTGAGTCCTCTAGCAGTCCTTGGGCCAGCCCAGTGGTCTTGGTCCCAAAGGCTGCAGCGCCTGGTGCTTCACCAGAACTTCGGTTCTGTGTGGATTACCGAGGACTCAATTCGGTCACCAAGACTGACGCGCACCCCATCCCCAGAGCTGATGAGCTCATCGATCGGTTGGGGGCTGCCCGGTACCTTAGTACGTTTGATCTAACGTCTGGGTACTGGCAGATCGCCTTGACTGATGGGGCAAAAGAGAGGTCTGCATTCTCCACACCCGATGGGCACTACCAGTTCCGTGTGATGCCCTTTGGGATGAAGAATGCCCCTGCCACATTCCAGAGGTTGGTTAACCAGGTATTGGCCGGGCTGGAAGATTTCAGCGCCGCCTACCTGGACGATATAGCAGTGTTCAGCGCCAGCTGGGAGGAACACTTGCGCCACCTCCAGGAAGTGTTGTTGGCCCTGCGCAGAGCAGGCCTCACAATCAAGGCCAGTAAGTGCCAGATTGGGCAGGGTTCAGTGGTGCACTTGGGGCACCAAGTAGGGAGCGGCAAGGTGGCCCCCCTGCAACCCAAGATAGATACCATCCTGGCTTGGGAACCGCCCAAAACCCAGACTCAGGTGAGAGCCTTCTTGGGTCTCACGGGTTACTACAGGAGGTTTGTCAAGGGGTATGGCAACATTGTGCACCCCTTGACCTCGCTGACTTCCAGGAAGCAGCCGAGACTTGTGATCTGGACTGACGCCTGTCAGAAAGCCTTTGACACCCTGAAAACTGCAATGTGTACAGCACCGGTCCTCCAGGCACCCGACTTTTCAAAAGAATTCATTGTCCAGACGGACGCTTCAGAGCATGGTGTGGGGGCTGTTCTTGCACAGATGAATGAGGAGGGCCGAGACTTACCTGTAGCCTTCATCAGCCGGAGGTTACTTCCCAGGGAACAAAGGTGGAGTGCGATAGAGCGTGAGGCATTTGCTGTGGTCTGGGCGCTGAAGAAGCTAAGACCCTACTTGTTTGGGTCTCACTTCCGGGTTCAGACGGACCACAGGCCCCTCAGATGGTTAATGCAGATGAGGGGTGAGAACCCAAAGCTGTTGAGGTGGTCCATTTCCCTACAGGGGATGGACTTTACGGTGGAACACCGCCCTGGTACAGATCACGCCAATGCTGATGGTCTGTCCAGATTTTTCCGCCTTAGTGATGAGGACTCCCTGGGTGAAGGGTAGTTCTCCCCACATTTCAGCTGGAGGGGACACGTGTTAGACCTGGCATCATTGGCATGAGTCTCTCCTCCATTTTTTTCTGTTTGCCTCCTCTGTTTACGATGTTTTTGCTGGATTATTGCTTTGGGCACTGTGCCGCTGCTGATCAGTGCCACAGTGCAAGTGCTCCCTATGCTAAATTGTTACGTTGATTGGTGTTACCATGATTGGCTTGGTTGACTTACTATTCAGACCCTAGTCTAGTGCACTGCGTGTGCCAAGGGCGTGTAAGTTAACTGCTGCTGGTGGGCTTGCAGCACTGGTTGTGCCACCCACAGAAGCAGCGTGCAAAATGTGTCTCAGGCCTGCCACCGCGGCGCCTGCGTGCAGTCCCTGACTGCCATGTCGACTTGGTAAGGAAACCTACTTACCAGTCTCTAAACCTTCACTTTGCCACATTTCAGACACCTCTATGGTAGGCCCTAGGGCAGGGTGCATTGTGGGTAAAAGGTAGGTCATGCCCTGATGTGTGTGGCATGGCCTAATAGTGAATTACAGCCATTTTCGTTTTTCACTATTGAAGGGCTACCTGCCTCCAATAGGCCAGACTGGGCAGACTGATTATTAACTCCATTATAATCTATCTGACTCAGGGAGCATGGTAGCAAGTCGAGTTTAGTATCCCTGAACTCAGGATTTAATAACACACCCTTTAGGATGGATGGTTTTTAAATTCTATGTTTGAAAATAGCACTTTTAGAAAGTGGTTATTTTCTTGTCCAACTATCTACCGGTCTCTGCTGGTTTGGTGTGTGTGTCAGGGGCTGGGTGGCTCCAGAGGTCTGAGTGAGTCAGTATGGGGTGAATGGGGCGTTTACACGTAGAGTGAGGGAAGAGTAGCCTGCCCTGCCTGACACAATACTGGCTCCGCCTCCTGCTGGGCGACTGATAGCCCTGCTCCTGCCAGTGACAATACTGGCTCCGCCTCCTGCTGGGCGGCTGAGGACTCTGCCCGGCTCAGTGAATAGGCCAGGTGCCTCTGCCTGGCAACACCCACAACAAACCTGAGATGGTGGGAATCGCCCTGCTTGGACAAAGGGAACAAAGGGAAAAAGGGGTATAAGAGAAGGACCCCTGAACCAAGAACTCAGATCACTTCTGACAAGGAAACCTGTACCAAGGACAAGAAGCCTGCTGATCTAAGGACTTGCCTCCCCTTTCTGCCAGAGTGCTGTTTTGCTGTGGAGGAACCTGAAAGCTGCTTCTTTATTTTTGCCAAGGAACAAGGAGAGAGGAACTTGGTGTGTACTCTCTGAACACTTGCTAGGAAATCTCCAAGGACTGGAAGAGTGCCAGTCTCCTGCTGAAGTCACAGGGCCAAAGGACTTCACCATTTGCTGAATTGCTGGAAAGTGTTGTTTCCAGTACACAAGGGAAAATCTGCAGTCTCGACGCCGCCGGGCCCGATCGACGCCAGCAGCAACGCCAGTGAGCAGTGGGTATCGGCCCCGGCTCCAAGTGACCCCGTCTCGACGCCGGTATCGACGCCAGTGAGGAGTGAGTATCGGCTCTACCTCCAAGCGACCCCGTCCCGACGCCGCTGCTGATCGCATCGACTCGACGCCCTTCACGACGCCGTGAGCGCTGCTCCGGCCCGACATCCCTCGACGCCGCTGCGGATTGACCCGACTCCGAAGCACGCTCGACGCCGACATCTCGACGCCGTGGATCGTCGTTTTCTTCGTTTCTCAAGGTACTGTACTTGTGGGGTCTGTTGCGACTCCAGGCTCGACGTAGCGCTCCTCGCGGTCGACGCCGAACCTTGGGAATCTTGTAGACTCGACGTCGTGTGACTCCTGTGGGGGTTACATTGTTGCCAAAGAACTGTGCTCAGGAGAATACTTTGCTAAAGAACTATTTGCCAAGAAGAAACCTTACTTGAACTATTATTTTTCCTTCCAAAGAGTATTTATTAAGACTGTGGTATATTTTTGTCGTTATTTGGTCTTGTGCTAAGCCTTATATAAAAATACTATTTTTATAATAACTTCTGTGTCGTGTCCATCTGTAGTGTATTCACTTTATTACTGTATGTGGTCATAAATGCTTAACACACTGCCTCTGAGATAAGCCTGTCTGCTCTGCCAAGCTACCAAGGGGGTAGCAGGGGTTATCTGAGTGTGTAATCCCCTTGCCCTGACTAGAGTTGGTTGGTCCCTATTTGTCAGAAGTGTATACCTCTGCCAACTAGAGACCGCCGGTTCTAACAGATATTTGTTGCAAAATGATATTAGAAACAGTTCAATACTAGTAAGTTGTTTTTTTAAAGAAAAAGCTGTAGTAGCTTAGAATGTGTAGAAACATGCAGAATTTATTTTATTTTTCTTTAATTTTCTAAAGAATGCAAAAGATTATCATATTGTTTCTGCTTGTCAGTGTAAGCTACAAAAAGCAGAGTAGAAGAAAGAAAAGCAGCATTCAGTTTTTGTTGCAATACAGTTGCTTCAGTTATGCCTCGTGATCTGACGTACCTTTTACCTTGGCCGCTGGCAGTAGGTATTGTGACATCAGAACTCGACTGACTGCAATAACTTATTACAGCTGAGTTCTGACACTGTTTCTTTTAATACGAACATGTGATAGTCTTTTGATGGTGGTGGGATGCCATTCTGATTATTTCTACCGGAGACCCGGATGGGGTGCTCATCGAATTATCTTTTGCTTTTGGACTGCCTGGTTCATGCTACAGTCAGTAGCTGATGGACTAAACCTTCTTTGTCAAACCATTTTCTATTTTGCCATTTCTTTATTTCCTTGTGGACTTGCCCTTTAATGGACTTTAGAACTGAGACTATTATTTTCCATCTTTTATGATGTGAACTGTTAGACAAGGAACTATCCTTCTGCTTTAATTGTGGTAGGATTCTGTAACTCTGCACTTGATTCTGATTATATGCATTTGAGAAAACTGCTTAAATGTGTGGCATTGTTCTGCAATCTGTGATATTCTTAACTGAACTCCTCAAGAATCTACTTGTGGCAACGAACGTTGGCTCTTTAATACAATACCCTAGTTAACAAATACTCAAATGGAAGGAAGGATGGGTGGGAAGATGGATGAGCAGCAGTGCATGGGTGAATGAGTGGGTGGAGGAATGGGTGTGTAGATGGATGAGATGGTGAAAGGATAAGTAGATGGATAGGTGGATGGACAACTGAAAGGATGACAAAGTAAATGAATGGTTGATGAATGAGTAAATGGATAGGTGGATGGGCATGTGAAAGGATGGCAAAGTAGAGGGATGGATGGATGAGTGAGTGAGTGAATGGATAGCTGGATCAACAGGTGAAAGGATGGCGGAGTAAAGGGGTTGAACGATGGGCAAAGAGGTGAAAGGATGGCAGAGTAAAAGGATGGATGAGTGGGGGAAACGTTGAGTGGATGGATGGGTGGAATGTACAGTTGATAGATTTATGATGGATGGCAGAGTGGATGGATGGATGAGTGGTTAGCTGGATGCCAGAGTGGATAGAAGGACCAGTTGATGCATGGATGGCAGAGTGGATGGATGGAGAAGTAGATGAATGGCAGGATAGATGGATGGATGATGGATGAATACCAGAGTGGATGGATGAATGTCAAAGTGGATGGATGGAATAGGGAAAGACTGCATGATGGATAATAGAATAATGGAATGGCAGAATGTAAAGGTGAAATTGTAGATATCAGTGGGCGGATGGAAGTGTGGCGGGAATAGATGGATAGATAGATGCCTGGATGGAAGAGACAAGGAAGCTCTTCTAGGAAGAGTCGGGCTGACGAGCTTCGCTTGTTGGGTGCCATCAGAGTTTTAGTACTAAGTGGGGGGTATTTTAATTTTCTGGCTACTTTCCTGTACATGAGCATGAGTTCATAGACACTGGTGCATATGATGGGTGTGACTTCTCACCCTCAAACATGCCTCCTAAATAGACCTGGGAGAAATCTGACAAAATGCCCAAAAATTACACGAAATTATATGGTATTACAGAAGGCCAATTTTGGCACAAGTACTCATTTCAGGCAAACAAATCTGATTTTTACCATAACAAACTCTCAATAATATGACACGATGTAATACCATAATCCCAGGCATTTTGCATAACAATCGTGTAAAAGGAAATTTCACCTGGGCCTTCTACTGAAGATACTCATATGATTACATGACTGAAGTGTACTATCGTTAAGAGACACTGCAATGCGTTATTCTTTGATTTCTGTGGGACAGACATATATTAATTATACCCTGCATACAGGGATGGAGAAATCCTTTCTGTGCTAATTGTTATGGATGGTGATAGTCACAGCTTGATACTTAAATGTGTGCAGAGATACAGTTCATGCGGGTCCCAAGGATACAACGATGTGTTTCTTGATCTGTACAGAATGAAGAAAAGTTTACAATTCATGTGTATAGGGACGTCGAGTGTCTTTGTAAGACTGGGAAGAGTACTGCAAGCAACAAATACATTTGTTTTCAACAAAGAGCCTTAATAAGCTTTAGAAATGTGCATAAAATGCGTGCTCATACATTTGGGTAAAAAGTGTCTGATGCATTGCAGGACCCTGATAAGCCTGAACGGTTGTGAAGTCTCCCACATAAATTGACGGAAACGGAGTAAAAACTCTGTTACAAAAATGTTTTTGTTTCTTCCAGTACATGGTTTACTAGCACACAGATATTTTCAGTGAGGTGCTTATGGTTCATGTGCTGAGTACTTTTATTGCTGATTTCTAATATCTTTTTCAGCCTTGAAAAAGTCTTTATGTATGACAAAACAAGTGGCCTGTTTGTAGTGGATAACATGTTCACAGGGAATGTGAATAACTGTGGAAACAATAAATCACATGAAATGCTACCTCAACTTTGCAGAAAGAAACATGTTTTTCTTTCATTGCATTTCAAGCTTTTGGACTTCGGTGTGTACTTCGATGGTTTTCTCTGACTCACTGCATATAGATTAAATAGGAAAGAGTGGAAGTACTGAAATGCATTGTCAGAGATTGGCTAGAGCGGTGCTTCACCTCTGCAGTACTAAGTACATAGATCAGACATGAGATGCATTTGCAGATGGTTCTGTGAACTTATCCCATCGCAATTTGAGGACTTATCCGCCATGGTCATTTTTTGAGAAATTCGCCTCAAAGCCCAGCTTTGACACTCCTTTGGAAAATATACTATAAACAATTATTTTGCTATAGTTAACACGGGAATTCCATGAAATAGTAAACATGGTTAGATGCAACCTCTCATTTTCAAGTTATATATTTTGCAGTGATTGGGAAAACTGTTCTGTCATATAAGGCACACAAATATGTAGGGGGGAAAATAAAAGCACAAAACGGTTAACATGGAGGAGTTCTGTAAAAAAACAGAACTGCAGTTGGAAAAAAGGAAAACATTACTTTGCTAGTAAAAAAGTCTGGTATGTTATAAGAAATCAGCAGTGAGCAAAGTAAACAATAATCTTAAAAATTTACATAATCTTGCAGTGGTATGCATACCAAAAGCACAGTAGGCCTCGGAGACTACCCCAGTGTCAATAGATGTTATTGTGATTGCAAAATATGTAAACAGAAAATGTGATTGTGATGGTAGATTTCAGTACACACTTGTTTCATTTCAGAAGGCTTTTGAAGGTAAACATTTTCTAGTCTCTACCAATGAATTGTTATCTTTGTCCTGTTTATGATACTCTATAGAAGATTCAATTCTGGAGAAAACTGGCTAGATCATTTACTCAAAGTACAGACTGGCAGTGATTGTGTCACACAGAGGTGGAAGGCTTATATTTTCATTTCAAGGACTGGAGGGCTGCATGAGTACCATCTTATATTACACTTGGAAACTCATACTTAGAGCAACAACAGAGCAGGTTACTATATTATTTGCCTGAGGAGCTAAATCATTCAACGAGAAACTATGTCTGTTCCTCAGTATTACATAGTAGGTATGAAGGAGGAGAAGAAGATACCATCCAAACTAAGACCTTCATAAGATCTAACATGAAATAAACATCCAACCTTATTAAGAGTTCGTTGGAAGGGATACTCTGTCAAAATGTGACAAATATCCCATCCTCAGTTTTATACGTGCCACAGGCTATAATGCACTTGCAATACGTCAGACAAGATATCTGTCACATTTATGATGGAGTATCCCATCTGCCAAACTCGAAATCTGGACCATAATTTTCAAATACAGGGAGCATCCTTGAAGTACCTTTAAAGTTAAATGTGAGATCTCTTAACCTTAAGTGCAAATTCAAACCCAAGATGTGGCAGACAATTTGATTGGTGCACTGCCACTTGCCCATTTTTCTGAAAGATCCCACAAGGAATGCACAACAGCACTACCTCTATAATCATTTTTCTGTCATCCATTGGCTGACATTGGATTACCAAATTCAGATCACATTTCTGTGCCCGCTGCATTATCAGTTTAAGCCGAAACCTCAGACATCCAAGAAAAAAATCTGTCCAAACATCACTGCACAATCCCTTGGTTCCTCTAACGGAGGGCCTCTGGTTGAAGCCCATTTAATTACTTTAAGTATAGGAGGCTTGTGCGCTCCTCAGCTCTAAACTATGAAATGTGCTCTCCAAAAGTGAATGCTTGGAATGATACTGTGTTAAACGCAGGCATGTGTTGAAAGTTAATTTTCTTAAAGTACAGGGAAAAGATGTTTCAGTTCATGTTTCAGGAAGTTGTATTCACAGCACCAGATGGAATGTCTTTACTGGTCCATTCAACTTATCCCCCACACGATCTCAGTTCAAACAAATAATCCAATTTTAACACAGTATTACCTGTAAAACATAAGTGTTGTAGGTCTGGCCTTCTGATACTGATGTTTTTCGGTGCTGCTGTTCGAACCGTGGCAAGTTATCATTCACATCTTGCATAAAGACTATCACCGTGCAATAGGCAGTTTGCCACAGATTTTCAGCCAGAATAGCAAGATTGAACTTCTTTGTGGCTTCAAAATCAAGAAAGGTTGGTTCTTTAACTGTGACTTCACCTGTTTTTAGGTTTAAGGTAAACAAGCAAAAGAATTGGCATATTTTCATGACTAGATACAGGTTCAAGGAAAACAATAATGAAGCACAGTATATAATTGGAAGGCATACTCTTACCATACAGAAAAAATGATATTTGAATACAAAGCTAACACACAGAGAAGATCTTTTTTTGCATTTATTTATTACAGCATTGTGAATCACGCAATAGATTCTACACTTGCCACTTTCCTACAGATATCACTTCACTGGAAAAATTCCCTGCAGTTCAGCACATATTTATTAATAGAATTGGACAAACCTCAAAGGGATAGTTTATGAACTTCCATGATCCTTCTGGACAAATAATGCTTGTCCCAAAATATATCAATATATCTCTGAAGAAATTCAGTCCAGGACATTTGGTTTCCCAAGATGTTTAAAACAAAACTACTTAGGAACCAACAAAACATGGCTTTGGGAGGAAGGAGTAGTTAGAGAGATCCACAAAATATGGGGAAAAGAGAGATTGAGAAAGAGAGGATGAGAAAAAAAGAAGATGGAATAGGGAAAGATTTAGAGTGAGGCAATAGAGGGAGAAAATGAACATAAACATATATTAAAACATCCTATAAAAGAAATACAATTTTCAGATATGATTGAATATCTACAAATAAAGATTCAAACTATATATCAATATTTTTCTAATTGTATTTTTCTCAAGTACCCATGGAAACGTCTTTACAGGTAAGTGGGATTTTTCACTGAGGTAGTATTTTAGAAGAGTTGGAGAGCAGGGCATAGGAAAACCCCTGAAAAGGGCACAGGACTATCCCCCTTACATCATATAGCATCCCAGTAATCATTATAATTACCTTGAAAATCCGCAGGCAACCCCCAAAAAAGGATTTTAACATGTGGATCATGCAAGCATGTATGGACCTGGCCAAGAATCAGAGGATGTTCCTTTTTCTGGTGATGCCTGCATGCCATACAAAAGGAAATCCTGGTAATTACTGAGCACCCCCACCCCAGGGTATTCTTAAGATCTACTCACACTGCTCTTTGGTAGGACAGAGAATACAACATTCCTCCGTAGCCTGAGAATAGCATTACCATCAAAAGAAACCACTGTATGAGTGAATCGACCTGAACCCGGGCTGTAAGGTAGATACGATTTATAGCACCTGGTGGATTCCCAAATACTAGTACTTTATTGTTATTATTATTTATGGAAACTCTTAAAGAAAAGAGTAGGGGGCACTCAGATCTCAGTTGAATAAGGCAAAAAAAAAATTATTATTACATATTTTGTCCTGAATTACATAAACGTTTCATACTTTTTGAATGTCAAAGCAATTGACATCGTTTTGTCCTAAAACAGTCTTATGTGCATAAATACAAATCATCAGAGGTTTCAACTTTTCATAAATGATATTGCAGATTTCAATTTTGAAATCATTTTTATTTAATTGGCATCCCATAAATATACAAAGTGTATGTGATTCAGTACAAACTATGTATTAATACATTTTCTACTTTGTTCCACCGAAATCTGTGTGCCTCCCATCCATTTATTTAAGAGACCTGTAAGAATGAGGAATCATGAGATGTAAATATTTAAAGCAAAAGTATGTACTATTAATGTTACTTGAGATTTACATTTGATTTGTAAATGTTTATAACCATACATGCTTAAGGCTGAAATATTTCAGAAGCATGGAATATAGTTCTGCTCTTTTAAAGATGACACCTTGAACATCTGTGTATGATGAAAGATAACACCTTTAAGATCTCTGTGACATGATGGTTCACCCTTTGTCTAAAACTAACAAGTGAACTAGTATTGCTGCAGTAGGTCTGACAATGTATGGTCAGTGAATCCTGAAACAGTGCTGACTTGAGGGGAGTAAATGCTAATGTTTTGGAACGTGGAAGAATGATGGAAATTCTGGAGAAGTCAAGGTGAGATAGAAATTGGGTTTTGGAAGAATGAACGAAGTAAGGTTGCTGGAATGGAACGGTGATCCAGTGTACAGCACGGAATGTCTAACAAAAATGGATGAGGAAGGGAAAATTGATGAGCAATTGTCTTGGTGTGAGGATTCCCATTTGGGAAAAAGAGTTACAACTTTGTCAAGGTAATAGGCCCTTTATTTTTGTTGTTGCCTTTTGTACCTTGCTGTTGTTTCAGTTTGTATCTCTCCCTCTTCTATTCTTGTGTTCCCTGTGAATTCTAAGTTTTGTTTATCCCCAAACTCGGTTTTCGATCCTTGTGTCCTCTCATTCACCTCTTACTATCTTTCTTCGCTGCTTTTCTTTGGTGTTATGATAGAGTTGTAGTGTTTGTGTTTATGCCCATTTGTTCATAGGGCGGAATGCTTGGATCGCAATGTCTATGATGGAATCTAGGCAGTTCAGAAGGTAGCGGGATGATTCTTCGAACATGCAGGTTTTGCTGGCAGGGTATGGATTAATGATACCTTAAAAGAACAGTGCAGTGGCTAATATTCTTAGAAGTCTGTTACATTAAAACGTGGAATGTTTCATGTCAAGCTGAATATGTCTTATTTTAGTGGAAGGCACCTTGTATGCAACAGGGCAACAACCTGATGTGGTCTCGACTTACCCCATATAGAGCCCTTCCATCTTCACACACCACACCCATCATAATGGCATTGCCACATGGAGGGGGTGGACTTATCTTAAAATCCCACAGCCCTTCATTCATCTCAGGGTTAGCAATGTAGGCTGAGCCCTTCAAGATTTAGCTGGCGGATGCCCCATAAAGCACCAACAGTACTCCCACTCCCACAATGTACTTTAAAGTTACATTTCCTTTATTGTGGCAGTCAATAACGGTCAGCTCCTTCTACCCTTTGGCTTCTACCGCTCCCATTTTTTTAAATCCCTGTGTTTTCCCTAACACATTTCCTCCTCCCAAATCTCCACTTCTGGTTTCCCACCCTGCAGTTCCTGTGGGCATACTGCTTCCCCATCTCTTGTTTGCAATATAACCATCTTGTCCCATCCTCCTCAGCAGTGCCCGGCACACTTCCTCTGGGACCCATTCTCAAGCCCTTTCTCTCTTTACATCTTCTTGCTCACCAAACATCTTTATGCTTTACTCCCCCCACCAATCTTCCCTTGTGGCTCATTGCCAAGAATGTCACCAAATTGACACCATATCCTCTCTGTGATACCTCCTAAACTCTACTTTCCCCTTTAATACTCTGGAGACACTGAACCATCACTACACCACACCCTGTGATGCCCCTGTTCTGCTTCACATCAATAAGCTACCCTACAGCCCAGATACCTCCCTAGTCCCACGGGGGACCTCAGCTGACCTAAAAGGCCTAGTCTGATTCCCCCCTTGAGGCTGCAGTTTCGCACACTATGGCACGGCTGACCGGCTTTGTGTCGAAATGGAAACCGACCGGATAGTAGTGGGTAATTTTATTCGACAAATTAGGATGTGACCGCCCATGAGGTAGTTGGAAACATCAATTTTTCCATTGCAGCTTGCGCGTCAGTTGGAAAAGGGCCGCAACACAAGCTGCATTGGTAAAATGGTTGTTTTCAAACATCCATGCACTGTGTGTCAGGCACCATGTGGTGCCTGGCACATGGGGTATAGATGTTTGGGGGCACCATATGTGCCCCCCAGGCCTCATATCAGAGGCTGCAGAGGGACGAGGGCCCTGCTAGGGCCCCCTCAAAGTCCGTTTCCAACAGCCTTTTAAACCGCCAATAAAAGGCAGTCTGAAAGGGGCATCGTAATCCCTACAGCGTGACTGAGCAGGCACCGCACTTATTGCAAGGAATTACATTTCGACTGATGGTCGTCGGTCGGTCCCTTCGCCCTGCTTCCGACCGCCGTGCATTTTAATGCATCGGTCAGACTGCGGCAGCAGATGTTGGTCGGTTCGCAACCGACGGCATGTCGGTTGGGATCCAACCAACATCGTAATAAGGTCCTATGTTGGGAGGCTTTTTCCTCCTCTTTGCTGGGTTACCAAAAATAAGGCTCAGCCTCTTCGAGTGGATTAAAAGTGGTGAGGTTTGTCGCTTGATAATGAGGCACAACTTTGAGGCACAAATTTGCCCCTGCACCCATGGATCACTTTCTGGGTTACGCACTCGCCTCCTCCCCACATGAAATACACCCCAGGCTAGGTGAAGACATGTAGTACAGCAGTAGGGGGCATTTCAAGAGCGCACATATTGTTTGGCTGACATATTTACTAATTCTGTGGAGATAGCCGCAGCCTGGGCACGATCGCAGAATCCTGTGTAAAACAATAATTATCACACAAGATAAAGAAAGGTCCATTTATATTTGGTTCATTCATTGATATGTCAGACACGGCGTCGAAAAGTCTCCATTTAAAGGTTGTACTTTCCTGCTAACCATTTTGAGTTCGCCTTTTTTGAGATTTACTTGAGACATTTATTTTTACGGTGGATTTTATTTCTTTTGGGTCTTAGAAAATACATTTCATTCTAATATACTGTTCTGCACCAAAAATACAACCGTTTACTAGCCTTCTAGATTTAATATAGTGGCGTGGCGATTCCGTGCACGTTATAAATCTTAAATATTACCTTCCAAGCACACATGGTACTGTTATGAAAATGTCAACTCCTTTGGGTGATTTTAATGTTGCTGAAAATATACATATATATTTGTCAGCACTTAAAGTACAGTATGAAGCTATAAAAATATAAAAACTCGTAAAGCAGTAAAATCACTGTTCTATGACAGATATGTCAGCGCGGCAATAAATCACTGAAGCGAAATACAGAACCGACGATTTCACATTCTTTCCGAAGCTGAAGGTGTGCGGGCGATGGAAACATACTGGCACCGTTGCAGCATGGCAAACGTCTGCAATGCCACTACCCTGCACACGATGGGCTTGGCCCAGATAAATACCGAAAATATAAAATGGTTCCTGATAATCGAAGTGCAGCAAATGTTTACCTGTTCCAGAATTGATGGAGAAAACTGCGTCTCCATCTCCATTGAATATGCTGTAGCGTAATATCTCTCTGGTTAGGCTGTGATCTCGAGCCTCGACAGTTATAACTGATGTACCTAGGGTAAAAAAAAATAAAAACACCAATGAGACAGACCGAGACGGCTACAGTGCGAGTCGCTGTACAGTAACACACGATTACATCATCTAATGTGGTTTCATTTTCACCTTAACAAAGGACCCTGTTAAAAAGTGCCTGTCACTTGGTTCCCGTAGGAGAAACCTTTCAAACAGATCACTCGGGAAGTGTGACGGGCTGTTAGAGAGTAACCTGGCGCGCTGCGAAAGATGTAAGCCAGCAGTTTTATGAAAACATTATCCTTTGAATAACGAGCTATTGAAACGTACACCCGCCAGGCAGTAATAGCGCGGGACATTCACAATGCAACCCTTAGTGCAGCACAAGGAAAAGACTGTCACAGTGGAAACAGGTCAAAAACAAGCCTTTGCAATGCAATCGGTCTCGCCTTGGGACCTTATATGCATTTAGCTATGCAGCATATTAGCCTGGGTGCTGACACATCTACTGTTCTTTAACATGGAGGGAAAGTAAGCACCAAACTGCGTGACACGCCAGGTATGGGAACACATGGAGAGAAATATTGCCTTTTAGCGGGAAATAGTATAGTCCAAAGCTCTGTTTTTAATATACAAGCAGGGCTACAGGTGCTCCTGGAAGACCGGAATCTGGAGAATGCTAAGGTGATACTGGTATTTTACTGACCTCTGCTGGTCCTTTTCTATCAAGAAAGTTAAATCGAGGCAGTTGCCAGAAAAATAAAAAAAAGAAAGTCCCTCAGCAGAAAGCAATTCTGGTATTTTACTGATCTCTGCTGGTCGTTTTCTATCAAACAGTTAAATAGAAGCAGTTGAACAGAAAAAAAGTCCCTAAGCGGAAGCAGACAAGTCCTAGGGCTGATCTCCAGAGCCCACAAAGTACATACACATATAAGTATATACTAAAGTATATATTCTAAAGTATATACAAGCATTTGCAATGCAACAGGTCTCACATTTGCGAGAGTATGAGCTATTGGCATTGTAAACACCCACTTTGTACTTATAGTCCCTGCTTACGAGAAGCAAGGCTGACAGTATAAGAGGCGCAGTTACTGGCAGCCTTGCTTCTCATAAGCAACCACTTTAAGTACAAAGTGCGTCTTCACGCACTGCTTTCAGGTTTTCCAAATACATAAATAAAAAGCATTGTCATTTACAATGCCAATAGCTGAAACTCTCGCAAATGTGAGACCTATTGCATTGGAAATTCTTGTTTTCAAGTACTGTGGCAGAATTGTCAGTACTTTTTTTCTAAAATCTATTGAAACCCTATTGTACAACTATGCTGACAGACCGTGGGGTTGAATTATGTATGTTTAACCAATGCTCTGAACTTTATGTCCCTACTGGGGCAGGCAGTCTTTACTCTGGGCTCTACTGTAACAATAACGTTATTTTTTGTTACCTGATTGACACTTTAATGTTCATTCACCACATTTGTCTAATGCAACATTTAGTTAGGCAGCCTCAATTCATTGAGTGGCCAGTATCAGGAATGATGCACCTCTCATCTTTTGGAGTGAGACTAGCTCATGGACTGTAGATGTATAAACATGTACTGCCCACAACAACGAAATGGGTGAGAGGGAAAAAAAAGACTCATTAATCCTTCCTGCTGCACAATATCATAAACCACTCATGGATTACGAGTAAAAGATGTCTTCCTGTTCCAGTGATCCCTCTATATATAGGAAGCACAGCTTTCACTCACTTTTTGTGGCATGTTTTATTGTAGGACGTTTCCCATACTCACAGACACTCTTTAAAACTTGAGTGGTCTCATCCATCGAGTCGGAGCTCAGAATATTATAAATAATGGTTGAAAAAAAGTAAAAAATGATCACTCATTTTCACTCAACTACCCTCATCTTAATTTCACCCAATTATTCTCACTGCTCTTACTCAGTCATACTTACTGTCACTCATTCTCACTTGCAGAGACACATGGTCACATATACACTGTACTTTAAATGGGCAGGTACTGATTACCTGCACTTCTTTAATTTGAAAGGGAGAGTACCATGTTGTGTATACCTTTAGGTTTCCAGCACTATTGTTGCACAAACCATGGAAATATTTGGTTATGGTTCAATGGAGTGTGAATGACAGATGTAGGTGATTTGACCAGCGAGGAGGAACGCTTCGTTGGTGGTGTTCTTTGATATGAAAAAATACTTGTTTTAATGTGACTTCGGATGGAGTATTTGTTTGACATACCGGCACTTATCAGAAGCAAGCATGTACTCTAAAGAGTACCTGCGCTTCTGTATTTCCATTTAAAGCACCTCATATACACATGCTCACGCACTCACACACATATTTAAAAGCATGTTTACTTGCCTCGTTGCCTGCGTAAGTCTCATATAGTTTTAAGCAAGGAGTAGAGAAGTGCGTAATTGTGGGGGTCGTTCTGGAGCTATGCAATGCAGATAGAAAGTGCTGCTGTTTTTGTGAATTGGACATTCTATGTTTTGAAATGGCACTCACATTGTCACACAAAGTTATGAACTGTCACACATAAGCTATGCTGCCGTCACCCACCTTGGAAACACAAACAGGAAGGCTCAACGTCTCTACGGAGGGCATTGAGTAGTGGTGGCTTCCTAGATCGTGTGTTTGATATATGTGTGCTGGGCAGCCTGGAAGAATGGACTCAAAACGATGCAATGTTTCCCTTTTCTTTCGGAACATTGTTCACTTTTTCTGACAGCAAAAGACTCCTTATTGTAACTTAAATTAGTCCGCCAGACTCCACCTGCTCTAACATTACGGGGTAGAGAAGCGCACCTTTTCCCCTTCCCTTTCTTAGATGACATCACTCCCTTCAGAAGCAACGCACAAAATCGGCCACGTTTCAGAAAACAGACCAACCCAATGAGCAACCCGGATACAACAAAGTGAGATCTGAACACTACTGGCCATTGACACAAACAAGGGACTGCAATGCCGACGCTCCTCCGCTTTCATTTGCGTGAGTCCGACATCTTTGAACGGTTGTTTAGTACTTTCAACAATACTTTCACATTCATTTCACATTCGCAGTTGTATGCAATCACTTCTTGTGTGTTTCTAGTTTTCACCTCATTGTCAATTACCATTTGTACAATCATTTTAGTAGTAGATGCTCTTTTATAGTTTTATATGCTATTAAGCAATGCCGGGCGAGAAGGCATCGGACTGCGGGAGGGGTTGGGGGGGCACGGGAAGAAAGTAGTCTCTTCAGTAAAGGAGCCAGTAGCCATGGAAGGGCATAAATGACGACATGGCCATAATAAGGAGGGACTAACAAGCCTACAACCAATCAGGAGGCAGCATTTAAGACACAAGCCAATGAAAATGATGGGCGGAGAGTGGGCGGAGCTTCCACGAAGGCTCCATGCTATACTGAATACTACATGCCTCGCAAAGCCAGCAGCGCATGCGCTGCAACGCTAGGCTCGACCTAATAAAAATCAGGAGGAGAACTTTAGTTTGATCAGAAGCATGTTTACTATGTAATGCGACAAGGCTTAAATGCATGTACTAAACCTCTGTTCCTTGACAATCTTGCAATGAAGTCATTTTATTCACGTGGGTCCTGATTCCGCCCTAGTTGTGATGGAGCTGTGTTCCTGTACATTATTGCGCTATCCAGAACTTCTTTGTAAGCTGACTGCTGGTTTCCTCTTTGCTTCCCACATTTTCTGCCTGGGCATGAACAAGGGCATCACACTGCGTTGGCAAATGTGGACAGTGCAGCAGGTGCGTTTTGTGGTCAATAATCTTAAGGGGGAAATGAATCTGAGATTTCCCAACAAGTGAGAATATACCCTACCAGGTAGAATGCGGCATCATTTGGAGTGAATAGAGTTATGGAAATTAGTTCAGAGTTTGGAAAATTAAGAATATTCTTGGGAGCATTAATATACAGATAGAACTATCCGCTATCAAAAAACTTTGAACAACCCCTAGCAATAACCCAGTTGGATAACAAACAAATGCTATGTGAAAGAAATTGGATTACTAATTGGATTCAGGACTACCCACCCTTGTCTGGGTGAACCCGCTGAAGTCACTAAATTAATCTAAGTTCAAGCCCTAGTAGTTATATGATATAGGCATTTAATATCCCCAAAAAATCCCTCCCGAAGGAGTACAGTTATGACACGGGCAGATAAGCTTCATTTAGGGAACTATATAAAGTATTTATGCAGTACCAAAATAGTAATAAAGTCAAAATGCAAAACCATACAAATCCCACACTAAATTAGAAAATTAGAGATTGTTTAGAGAACACAATGACACCCAAATTACAAAAATACAATAAGGGGAACTGGAGATATGAATTTCTAAAGTGTCAAGTATGACAACAGCAAGAAGAACAAAGTGTCAATGATAGTGAATGGTAGATTGGGACCGAGGTGCAATTTAAGGGTGACCATGATGGAGCGTAGGTCGGATACACCAACCAGCTTTGTCCTGGTCAAATATTTTACCACCTTAGTCTTTTAAATCACAATTGACCATGTCAGTACACTACTAAAGCCCCCTAGGATCTCAGGGAAGGTACTTAGAGACTCAGAGTGTATCAGGCAAAGGCCAACAGCAGGGTCCGGTTGAGGTCCAGTTGCCACTGGTCAGTTGCTCACTTCCAGGAAAAGGCCTCTTGTAGCTTTTTTGCATTCCTGTAGACAAACAGGAGGTTAGCCAACTAACCCTATGAGTTCATTTTGCTGTCCTCCGTGCAAGAGGGAGCAGGGTCATTCCTTCAGGTTTCCTCTCAGGTCGCAAAAAGCAGGTCCAGTCCTCTTTTGTTTTTCCCCTGGTACAGAAGTGTTCTAAAGTGGGTGAATGGAGATGCCACATTTATGCCTGGCAAGAACTAGTGAGAGGGAATGACTCCTGGGCAGGCCCTAACAAATGGGGTAATAGTTCCTGGCACACACCCTGACCACTTTGGGAATTTTCAAGATGGTAAAAGGGTTCGGCAACACTAAACTTGAGCTCTGAGGGTTGGGTATGTGTGCGGAAAGTGTACTATGGTAATCCTGGTGTCCTCACCCATCTAACACCAAAATCTAGTTTGAAGCAGCAGCCACTGCACCCCCAATAAACCCATATACAGAATTCTTCTGCAACCAAACAGTGGATACACAAGAATTGTCTTGGCATCCTCTTCTCTCCATTTCAAGTGTTACATGTAGCTCAGCAGATCTATCAAGCAGGATTTGACACTGTGCTGTCAAAAGGAGTGCCACAGAGGGGTTATCTCTGCCAATTCAAATCAGCCTATTGTTTGCTCCTGGAAGGCATTTCACACCTATTCAGAGGCCAATCACCAGCTGGAGATGGTAGGGGTTATGCCAATTAGCTTTCTGAAAGGAAGGTAAAGGGTAACTTTCAGAATGTTACTTTTCCCTAATATAAATTAAGAATTTGACTTCACTATTGAATTGTTTTTTTAATAGCCATTAATAACCATTAAAATAATTATTTAATTACAGTATTAGGCTTTTAATCTGTACTTTGGTTTCCTACATAGGACAGCTAAGGCTCCCACAATGAAAAACAGCCTTAGGGTGCTAGTCTCTTTAAGGATGTTAACATTAAATTTCTACATGTCCTGCTTTTAAATATCATGCATCCTGCCCTGTGGCCAGCAAAGCCTGCTTAATGGTGACCTATTAATAATTAAAAGAGAGGTTTTGACTCGTCTAAAGGATTTATTTTGATGAGTTGAATGTATCTGATGCTGCCCGATCCTTCTGTCTATTTCCACGTTGCCACACGCTTAATGCCAGATCTCAATGTAGAAAGTACGACCAAAGGACTATATAAATATCATAGCAGTCTTGATCCTAAATTTTGTATCTCAACCTTTCCAACATTCTGCCTTATACGCCCTGACCAGAGGTCACAAACTGGTACACCATGCTCAAAAATCTGTTTATGGCCAGATGACTGTAATCTTAAACCTTATAATTCAGAGGTTTCAAACAACAATATTGAAGCTTACTAAGCACAACCAGAACAGAAAATAGCAATTGTTTTGACCTTGTTTTTGCATGCAAGTTTACATACCTCTGAATGTATGTGAGATTTATCACATCTCAAAGATTTGATTGTGGTATATGCATCCCTTTATGTTATTTTATATTGTTACTAAGTAAGTTTAAGGGTTCTTCCCTACATCGCATGCACAGTCAAACACTGATTTCACTACGATACGACGGGTATTAGAAGATGTAGTGCTTTGGCAAATGGCCTTTCATTCTTCAGCGTAACAAAAGGCATTCAAATATTGGACTTTGCCCTATGCTCAAACTAACATAATAAGGGAGCCTGCACAAAGGGCAAAATGGCTGATCAAGAAGACCCAGGGCTTCCTGATCTGCCGCTGAGTAGCTCCTAAAGATCCTCTCTTTCTTTTGTTTTTTTTTATGGCTGGAACAAAGCATTTGAGTCTTGTGTGATTTCATTTGTAATTTGTTCAGATAAAGTAGAAGAGTAAAGAGAGGAATTAAGAGTCAAATTGGAGAGGGAGTAGTCCGAGAACTCTAATGCTATTTACTCATCTACAAAAGCTGACAGCATTTGCCCTTTAAAAAACATGTTTGACCCACTCCAAGGAGAGAACTGCCTAGACACAGTAATTGCAAGTAGACTTCCCTGTTTAAACAGCCAAACATTCATGCCTGCCTGCCTGTTTTAGCTTTAGAGTGAGTTATTTTTATATTCTCCATTAATTCTCTGTACATTGGACTGCTTCCAAGTCTAGTTGCACTAATCTCCATCCAATCCCAAAAAGCAAAATAGGGTCCAGACCCTGCCATGAAAGTCTGTTGGCTTCTAGGAAGGCCTCTCCAGAGGCTGGATAGTGCAGAAGAGCCTTTAGCTAAGGAAGCTATTGCCTGCATGCAGGAAAACCAGTGGACAAGTTTCAAAGGGAAATGTCTTCCTGCAGAACTTCACTTCTGTGGCTGGAGAGCAAATCTGGTGCTGTTGCAGCAAATAAATCCTGAGAACCAATTGGACCTGGACATTTGGCGGAAGAGAATGCTGTCATCTCCTCGCTGATGCAGAGGATGCACAGCAAGAAGTCGACGCGAGCAGACAGCGAGGAACAACCACGAGCAATGCACTTGCAGCGCAGGTAAGGAAATGATCCTTAGTTTCTGCCCCCTCTTTGGGGCTCTGGGTTTACAGGGATCACATGAAAAGAGTTCAGTTGTTTGATCAGCCTCTGAGCATGTTCTGCTGGCTTCCAAGAAAGGTCACAGGGATTAAAACCCTTCCAGTAAATTCAGTACTGTAATTTCCCATATTTATACAGTCACAAAGTTCCTGAACTTCATACTCAAGTTGCCCATTTATAAGTAAATGGGGGAGGATTTCTTTTAGCAGAACAACTTTTGTGTGCAAGGTAAGGTTTTAGATGAGGAGTAAGGACGTTTTAAATGGACTGTGACAGGATTTATTATTTTGGATATTTCAACGGATCATAATGTCTTAGAGAAAGTCTTGACCAGCAAATAGTACATGATAGGTTAATAGACAACCAGATCCTGTCGCCTACCTTGTACATAGGAGCCAGTCATCTACATTGGTTAGCCTGTGCCTTTTGTTTCTCTTTAGCTTGTTGTAAATTAAAGAATAATTTCTCTCTAATCTTTTTCAAAGATTCTAAGGTATCTCGGACTGCTGGGACAGTGTCTTTGGTTTCAAAAGTTTCAGGAAATGTTCGGCAATGGAAACCAGTTCAGGCAAAGAAGAGTGAAAACCCTCTGGAAGTGTGCATGGAATTGTCAAATGCAAATTCTGCTGCAGATAAAAGGGATTTCCAAAATCTTGGGCAACTGAAATGTAGCATCTTAAAAACAGTGGAAGCTGCCGCAATACTAAAGTGGGGGGGTGGAAGAGGGATTGGGGGAATAACCTTTAAAAAAACTTATCTGGCACCTCATCCATCTCAGTCCTTTTTCTCCAGCTCTCCTACCAGCATGCACTGAGGCACAAGTTCCTCACCCAATTCCAGTGCTACTTTAATGCTAGTACTCTCATGCTATGCCTAGCATGAGAGCAACGTCAAGGTTAGTCTGAGCGGCTTGCTTTGCTGCTCAGACAGTGCCTAGGAGCCTGTAACGTTTCTACAGCCCAGCTGTGTTGCACAGGATGGCCGGCTAAACAGACATGCACACTTAGAGTACGCCTGCCACTCCTCCCTGCTATGCCTGGTCCCACCCCTCCCTAAACTGCTGGCTTGGGCTCAGTCAGTCAGCGGTCAATGTATTTGTCGCTTGACCGCTGACTGACTGACCAGTGAAGCAATGCTCCTCCGCCATTACAGAGGAGCCACCCCTGCTTAAAAACGAGTATTGGTGTATACAATGGGCACAGAAGAGAAATTATTGTGAAAATAACTGCAACATGCTTACTGTATATGATGTTCATAGATTGCTTTGTGATTTGCTAATATATTGAAATTTAGACAACTTTCATTGATTTGTATATCATTTGGTTTGCATTTTGTGTTAGTATAGAAGTCCCCCAGATGAAGGACCAGGGTGGCCGAAAATTCATTCTGGCTCCTAACAGAATGGGGCAATGCAACACATTGTTATAATAATTGGATGTAAACCAATTCACTTTAATTCAATTGAGAAAGTATTAATGAATAAGTTACTTCCATTCTGTAATGCCTTATCTGACAGAGACTCTATCTAGTCACACATCCCTTACCTTAGAATGTTCACAAGGTAGATTCAGAAAGTTTTGATTAGCAGTACCCCTGGCCCAGCAGAAGGTGCTGTCGTTTGGCTCAGCTTGGCATTGTCTGCTCCATTAATGACGTACACGGTGCCCATATAGATGCCATCCCAGCGAGCTGACATCCGTTTCTTTTCACAACCTTCCTTACCAGAAGCGCTGAACCACGAGGAACACTGACCACTGGTCTGTGAAGCTAGGGCCCTTGGGAGGGGTGAACCCTTTTCACTATAATCTGTTTGCAGAGCAGGGAGGATGGGAGGGTTGGTAAGGAATCTGCAATTTGGTAGAGTCTCTACCAGATACAGCGTTATGGAAGGTAAGTAACTTGTTCATATGATAGAGACGTCTAACTGCAAATTCCTTACCTTGGACTACATACCAAAGCAATACCTCCCTGGAGGTGTGGCTGCTATACGGATTAGACTAAAAAGTCCTGTAGGACTGAGTGGGCAAAGTGACCATCAAGCCAGAATTGATTGTCCAGGCAGTAGTGCTTCATCAATAAATGCAAAGAAGTCCAAGTTGCTGCCTGAAAGATGCCCAGAACATGGACTCCACGAGCTAACGCAGTGGTCGTACCCTTGGATCTGGTAGAGTGAGCATGCAGCCCTCAGGGGGTTGCTTTTTGGCGAATGTGTAGCAGATGTTAATGCAGATCACTATTCATCGTGAGATGGTCTGTTTCCACACCACCCTTCCTTTCTTGGCCCCCACATACCCCATGAATAGTTGATCGTCCACCCAGAACTCTTTTCTGTGGTCAAGGTATAACAAGGTATAAAAACAACACTCTTTTTGGGTCCAGCCGGTGGAGTCTATCCTCTTCTTGAGTGATGAGGCAGAGCATAGAAGTTAGACAGAGTGATAGACCAGAATACATGAAAAGGAGTTATTACCTTCGGTAAAAATGATGCTCAAGTCTGATGGACCAGCTTCTCTGGATAGATGGTAAGGTACGGAGGATTTGCAGACAGAGCCTGTAAGTCACTAACTTATCAGGCAGATGATATCACCACTACAAAGGACATTTGATGGTTAGGAGTCTGAGTAGGCAGTTGTGAAGTGGTTCAAAGAGACCGCACATCAGGAACGTAAGAACTAAATTTAAGTCCCATTGGGGCAAAATAAAGGCACTGGTGGAAACATATGTTAGAGACCTTTCAAAAACATATGCACAATGGGGGATTTAAAGAGGGACAGCTGGCCTGGAAACCGCAAAAATGCTGAGATGGGAGAAGAAAGCCTTTCAACATGCATAAGCCAGAGCCCTGCTGGACCAAGGAAAGAATAAAGAGGAGAACTTGGGAAAGTCATGCAGGTAAAAGATCAACAAGTTGGTCTGTACACCAGCCCGCAAACTTGTTCCAATGGCAGGTGCATACCGTCTTAGTGGAAGGATGACTGGCTGCCAAATTAACATTGCCGTTTTCAGGCGGAAGGTTGAAAGCTGTCAACTGTTGACACTCACTCTCAACGCATGAAGGTGAAGCATTTTCTGGTTTGCGTACAGAACCCTATCCTGTTGGTGCAACATAAGATCCTCCCAAAGAGGCAGCCTGATCAGAGGTCCAATGCTCATTCTCAACAGCTCAAGATACTAGACTCTCCATGACCAATCCAGAGCCACCAGAATGACTTGGGCCCATTCATTCTTGATCTTGTTGGGAACTCTGGGCTCCAAAAAGCATCTCTGAGCTAGCATTACCTTGGAAACCCCAACACCCAAAACTGCTGACATTGCACATACTCGATGATAACAAACAGATCTAGTCAAGGTTCTCCCCACTCCTGAAAAAAGTCCTTAAGCCACCTCCGGATGGAGATGTCATTTAAGATCTGCTAGGCATCAACGATTGAGTTCATCCTTACTGGCGTTCAGAAAGCCTGCCGGGTGTTAAACCACTAGAAATATGGCCTGTTTTTCCAGCAGCGTCCAGAGACCCAGTGCCTCTTGACAAAGGGTTAATTACCCCCGCCCTGTTTGTTGCAATACCACATGGCAGTGGCTTTGTTCCTGAACACTTGAATCAGCCTTCCCCTTATTGAAGGAAGGAAGGCTTTCAATGCCAAACGGATTACCTGAAGCTCAAACAGCTTGATGTGGAGCCCAGATTCTACCAGAGACCAGCCACTGCTGAAGGTCTTCTGCAGTTCCCTGCGAGATCTGGACAATTTCAGAAAGCTTCCCCTGATGCTGCGCACACTGGGCCTTCAAGTCGCATTGCAGAGCCTGCATATGCCAATTGCCATGAGTAACATGCAGGATGCTGGAAGCCATGAGGCCCAACAGTCTCAGAGTCAATTTCACCACAACTCAGTATAGAGGCTGAAACACTGCTATCATAGCCTGAATATCCCGAACTCGCCATTCAGGAGGATAGGCGCAAAACTTCACTGTGTCCAGAATAGCTTGAATAAACGGGAGCATATAAGAGGGAGCCAGGTGAGCAAGTTCAGGAAGTTCGGCGTAGTCTGGAGGTGGGAGACAATTGCCTGGGGAAAGCCCCCCTTCAACAGCCAATCATTGAGGTAGAGAAAGACTGGAACCCCTGCCTTCTGCAGATTGGCTGCGATGACCGCCATCAATTTTGCGAACACCCGAGGGATGCTGGTAAGACCAAAGGGGAGAGCACAGCAAAAGTGCTCTTGGCCCACCATGTAATGCAGGTAACGTCTGTAGGCAGTGAGGATGGGTATGTGGAAACATATGTCATGCATGTTCAACGCTACCATCCAGGCTCTGGGGTCAGAGCAGACAGGAATTGTGCAAGCATTTTGAATTTCTCCTTTTTGTGGTAGAAGTTCAGAGGGTGCAGGTTTAAGAAAGAACAAAGACCTCTGCCCTTCTTTGGCACCAGAAATAGAGGGAATAGCAACCACGACCTATGCGCGATGCCAGCAACCTCTCCATGAATCCCTTGGCCAAAAGAGCCAACCCTTCCTGATGGAGCAAGGAGAAGTGGTCCTTCATCAGCCTGTTGTAAATGGGTGGCATGAGGGGAGAAGTAGTCACAAAGGGGCAGGTGGAATACCTTTGGACGAGCTGCAGAGTCCAACGGTTGGATGTTATTGAGCTTCAATGGTGCAAGTGATGGTGTACCCTGCCCCCCCCACACTAGATGCCCAGGATGGTCAGAGAGCAAACTAAAGAGGTTTGGAGGCTGTGGCTATTGGGGTGGTTGTGGACTGGCCCTGTCCCACGCGGCTTGTGGGAACCGCATCCTCAGCTTTGAAAAGGTCGGGAAACTTGCCTATAGTGGTGGCTGGCAGGGTAGAGATATGGCTGAAAACCCCTTGTGTGGCCACAAAAGGGGCAGAAGGCGGTCTCATTCGTGCTGACTGTTTGACCCTGCCTGGACTGACCCCGTTATTCGGCAATCTGATAAGCCCATCCCCAGCCTTGATTTATTCCAAGCCGCGAATTTTTACCGCTGGATGCTTCGAGCCCCTGATCTACGATTTGATTTACATTTAGCACTCCGATTGCCGAATACAATAGAGCAACTTATATGCTTCAAAGGATTTTTGTGGGCCCTCGTCTTCCCTGTGTCATTTATAGACACCAGAAGATACGCAGCTAATTTGACGGACTAGATTTATTTGTCCTACACTTTCCTGCAATTAGCTATGAGATGGTGATTTTCTTACCCCCCTACATAGGTATCTTTAAATAATTCAATAACCATAGTCCTGATGATGACCTCAACGTAAGGAGGTTGAAACGTCGTCGACCGGACAACATTATTTGCGGCCAATTAAAGGGTCCTGTGTGATCTTAAATATTATGTGCGAATTATTCATTGTATATACATTCCTCCTCGACCCTGGATTTTTTAAAATTATTTTGCCGTACCTTGTTGTCACTTTAACACTTATGTCACTGCGCCGTTCACTTGTTCACTTCACTGTCAGTGCACATATGTATGTTATGGTTATTTCAAATTATACATACCAATTGTGTATTCAATTATAAAACTTGTTTACTTTCTCAATCTTTTGGTCTCTCTTGTCCCTCCTGGCTATTGATTGAATTGTGTATTGATTGGTCCCCTTATTTACTTCCCCTGTTGAGACATTGTCTTTGTTAATACAGGATGGTCAGAGAGCAAACTAAAGAGGTTTGGAGGCTGTGGCTATTGGGGTGGTTGTGGACTGGCCCTGTCCCACGCGGCTTGTGGGAACCGCATCCTCAGCTTTGAAAAGGTCGGGAAACTTGCCTATAGTGGTGGCTGGCAGGGTAGAGATATGGCTGAAAACCCCTTGTGTGGCCACAAAAGGGGCAGAAGGCGGACTGGGGTTAGTGAGGGGCCATAGATAGGAAGCACTTGCACAACTGAGTCCCAGATCGTGTGGGAGTATTGGCCCAACAGCATGCGTTGTTCACTGACCAGAGTGCTAGGCTGGCCAAAGAAAATATCCCTTGCCTGAAGGTATCCAGCCACTTGGATTCCCTATCTGATGGGGTGGTAGGGAACTCACCAGAGTTGATTTTGGAGGAGTAGGCTTGGACTACCAAGTTTCCAGGGTGGGGATAATGAGTGCTGAGTGAGGAAAATGGGGTCCCTTTGGGAGGGCCGATGGCAATGGGCAATTGTTCTATACACAGGAGCCCCTGTGCAGGGCACGGACCAGGCACCAAGGAGGACAACTGTTAGGGTTTAATTAAATGGGAGTAAGGGTTCAATGGGGGAAACTCCTGGTTGAAGCACCTCTATCAAGACATTCTTCTTGACTGCCAATGAGGTTGGCATTAGGTCCAATACTTAAGCAGCCCTCTCCACCACAATTGCAAATGAGACTCCTCCTCAATAGCATCGGTAGGGGGAGAAACCAGCTAGTGTCTGGGGAGGTATCCAGTCCACCAGCCTCTGTCAGATCCTCACACAAGGTGTCCTCAAAATCTTCTAAGGGCTGGTAACCATAAGGGTCTGCAGACCCTTCTCAATCTTCACCCAATCCAGGCCTGTCATAGGAATAAGGCACTGACATGGGGAATCGGCCCAAGTCGGCGTTGGAACCAGCATCAGGCGACACCCATCTGGTGATGAGCCGGAGTCTGGAATGATGATGGGGCGGCCCCACCACTGGGCGCTACTGGTGCTGAGGATGTAGACACTGGAGCGGCAGCCCAGAAAGGTTGAGGTTGCTGGAACAGTGCTGCTCCAGATCAATCACTGGATCCCTGGGGACTGACTGGTGCCAAGGGCAAGTCTGCTGGTGGAAAACCAGTAGTGTCCCCTAGCATATTCATGGGGCCCAAGGGGGCTACAGATGGGTCAGGCAACCCAAAGATGAGTTGCATGGCCTCGTTAAAATCATTTAACTCGGTGGGGGTCACTCCAGCTCCTAGAAACTATGAAAGACATGGAGACCGCACGTGCAGGCTTCACCACACAGCGAGGCTTTGAGTGGCGACGGCCCCCTCATCCAAAGCCATGTGTGGTGTGTCAAAGACCTCTTCAGTCGACAAGTTCTTTTTCTTGTTAAACTTACCTGATTTGCCTGACAACTGGGAGTAGGACGATGATCTCAGGATACGACTCCGCGATTGATCTCTGGACCTTCCTTGAGACCCATATCTGGGGCCAGTTTGACGATGAAAAGCTTGATCAATGCTCCCTCAGAGGCTATGGATGCATAGTGTTGCAATCCTCGCACTTCTTGGCATCCTGATCATGCTACAAACACCAAAGGCATACCAAATAGGGGTCCATTCCAACATCTGGCAGTAACATGCACCGCATGGCTTGAAACATGCCTCTTTGCCTCACACCAAGAGACAAAGTTTCAAAAACATTCAACAAAAGGGTGAAAAACAGTCAGTCAAAAAATGACTGGGTTAGCTCTCTACAGATCTACACAGACTTGTGCCAAAAGAAAGACACTGAGGTCAGCGCAATGGAGTGGTGCCTATATAGGCACCGCACATGTAGTTTCTGGCATGAACGATGCCGACTATGCCTTGCGGAGCCGAATGATGCCATCAAATGGCACGTAGGAGAACTGCTTGTCAAAAGTTTCTGGATGTAGTCTGACATCTGGAGAATATTCTACGGTAAGCGATCTATGGCTAGAGTCTTTATCAGATTGTATGACCACTGCACTTAGATTGTTTGCCCAAGTAGAAATGGGGATGAACATTAAAGGAATAGCTACATCCAAATGATGAATCTTAACATTGGTGTAATGCTTAATGTTTTTGAAAGCTCTTTTGAGCACTTAAAGTCAGTGCACCCTTGGCCTGCACTCATGGCAGCACACCTTAATTTTGATGAATCGTTTTCTAAAACAAGAATATCCTAATTTTAGGAGTGTAAACAAGAGGCTTTATTGTTTCATATCAAGATATATTGAGGACCTATAACAGAAATGATTTTTAAAGGTAGGCCATGGTGCCTACATTCATCTGAATAGAACATTTTGGCCATTTCTAATTTAGGGAGAGATGAAAAATTGGACATGTTAGTGAATGAATCAATGCTAACCATGAAAGGTAAATCAACAATAAAATCAGGAGAAATTATTTCCCAAGGTTTGGGTGGAATTTCTGGAGACAATTGTAAACCTGCTTTCTTTTGTGTTTCAGATTTGTTTGGGGTGCATGTTTCACAGGTTTTAACATGCTTGCGAACATCTTGATGAAGAGAAGGCCACCAAAATGTTATTTTTACAAGATCTTCAGTTACTTGTTTGCTCCTATGTCCTGACATTATCGCATCATGACATAACTGTAAGACGTATTTCTGTGAGTGTTTTGTTAGAACATATAATCTATTTTAAAAGAAAATTAATCTGTTGACTTCTTTCAATTGGACATTCTGATGCAATTGTCTTAGTTCATGTAATTTGAGACAACTGGTTTCTGGAAGTATTGTTTCGAGAAATGTGGAAGTCATAGCTGAGATAAATGCCTTAGGTTGATTATCGTTTCCATATTTCTAGTTTCATCAGATTTTGGTAACGTCTGGAAAAGGAGTTGGCTTCTATATTTACAGAGGCAGAAATATAAGTAGGGGAAAAGCTGAACTATTGAAAAAAGAATACCCACCAGCATGTCAGCTATTTTGACATTCACATTGTTAGAGTACTTGGAGGTTTCGATGATTCATACAAACTACTACTTTGTATTGAGCTCTAAGTAAAACATGTTTCCATTCCCGGAAGGCCCTTTGATTGCTAAGCGTTCCTTCTCCAACAGTGAGTAGTTTCACTAAACAGGTGAGAATGTATTTTTTTTTAAAAGCCACTGGGTGTTCTTCTTCATCATAACTAGATTGAATTAGTATAGCTCCAATTGCTTGATCAGAGACACCAGTCTTAATCACAAGGTTTAATAATGTCAGATTGTTGTAGAATAAGGGCATTTACAAACTCACATATTATTTTTTTTTATTTGATTGAGGCCTCTTGAGTCCACTGAAACAAGTTATTATTTTTCAGTAGGTCAGTGGGAGGCAGAATATGTTTCGAAAAGTCTTTAATGAATTTACGATAGTCGTTAGCTAACCCAAGAAAACTCTGCATTTACTGTGGAGAAGAAGCAACAGGCCAGTGAATCATGTTAACCTTGCAATTATACATGGCAATTCCTTTTGATGATATGACATAACCTAAGTACTTTCATGAAAAAGGTATTTCTCTGGTTTTGCTAATAACTTGTTTTCCAGTAACCTTTGTAACATCTGTTTGACATACGTAACGTGCTGGAGTGGATCTTTGGAGAAAATTAAAATATTACGAAGTAGACTACCATGGATTGTAGAATTAAGTCTGAAATAACTGCATTCATAAAATGATGGGAAACAGCTGCTGCATTACAAAGCCCAAAGGGCATCAATCTATATTCAATCTATATTCAAAATGTCAAAAGGGGGGTTCTGAAAGTAACCTTCTAATTATCTTCAGATGGGATTCGAATCAGGTGATACACATAAGCTCCTTTTGGATCCAACTTGGTAAAGAGCCTTGCTCCTAGCAGTGCTTCTTGTATGTCTGACATTAAGGGTAAGGGGTACTGATCCTTCACAGTATTCGGATTTAAACCCCTATAATAAATACTTGGGTGAAGCTCAGATGTTTCATGTTTCTTTCTTTGGTACAAACAACAAGGATGCTCCAGTTGGAGATTTGGAGGGACTAAGAATCCCATTTACCAGAGTGGAATCAAGATATTCCTTTAGGGCTTGTCTTCCCAAAGGAGACAAGGGGAAATTTCGACCATAGTGTACACGAGCATCAGGTAAAATTTTGATCACACTATCAAAAGTCCGATGAGGAGGTAACTCTTTGATGTTAGTTTCTTGAAAAATATCTAAGAATTCATGATAGGTATAAGGAATTTCTGCAACATGGGTGATAGATGAGATAGGAGAATCCCAGAGGAGTTCCGATACATGTCGAAAAGAATGATAAGAGGTACAGGAGACTAGACATAACTCAGAAACCAAAAACAGAGTCTTGGCAGCACAATTAATATAGAGATACATTTCCAAAATAATTGGGTATCGTAAAGAAGCAATCAAGTCAAAGGTGATAACTTCATAATGCAGAGCTTTCTTTAAGGATAATGCTTTGGTCTCTTCGACTAGTAATCCAGAATCCAATAGAGTCCTGTATAGCGCTTCAACTACCACAGGAACCTTCTTTTTGGTAACTAAAATCTGATGATTCACTGTCCATTGAATGTCCATGTATTCATTTGGGGATACACAATATATGAGAACAGGAACTTTAAAAGAACTGGACTGAATCAAGTTTTATTTTACCCTGATGAAGAACAAAACTAGAAATATTGTGTGATCAGGGTAGGATTTATATCACTCATCTCTAATCCTTGCACAATGGACGAGTGCTATAGTTGTGTCATATTTTGTGAGGGTCAGATTGGTTTAACAGAACAAGCATTTGAAAGATGTCCTTATCTACCACAATACACATATAAGCCAAGTTCTCTTTTTCTAGCTTTCTAGCTTTTTCTTCTTCAGTTAAAGGTGCCTTAGCTATTCCCATTTGCATGGGTTCAACCTCAGATTCTTCTGTCTTAGACATCGGCTTGAAAGAAGGTTGGAAGGTGGTCTTGGAGGAGGGCAGCCTTCTCCTTTCCAGCCATATTGTCTGAAGATGGCTTTCAATCTGAAGAGTTGATTGGATGAGATCCTGAAGACTGGGTGGCCTACTAACTCTCACTACTTCATCATTAATCTCATCTTTCAGGTCCTTTCAGAAGAGAGTGTATAGGGTTGAGTCAGTTCAGTCAATTTCTCTAGCCAAACCTTTGAATTTTGAAATGTATGAATGCAGATCCATGGAGCCTTGGAATGTTCTAGAATTTCTTCTTGAGCTCTGAATTTATAATCTTGATGGGTAAACATTCACTTAAATTTATTTTAAAAAGCTGGAAAAGTATGCAAAAGGCGACTTGACTCAGAAATCAAGTGCATAGCCCATGCCAAAGTATTTCCAAAGGTATTACTAACAAAAAAGCCCACCATAGCGTTATCCGAGGCATATATGTGTGGCTTAAAAGTAAAATAAATCAGACAGGTGTCTATAAATTTCTAACATTTTCTTTGATTGCTATCAAACTTCATCTGAGCAAGGCCAGCTAATGGAGGAGTGAGCGAGCCTTGTTGTAAAATTACCAATGATTGATGAAGTGATACATTTTCAGAGATCAGGTTTTGAACTCGCGGTGTGCTGTCAACAAGTGTTGGACTTGAGGAACTTCCGGAAATTGATCCATTTTGACAGTACGTTGGAATCGCAACCTGTCAAGTGCTGGTCTTCTTGGCGATGCTGTTGATGACTTTGAGGCTGATTGGGATGTTGGTCCGAGCTTCCTCCGACTGATATCCCTGCAGTTTCGAGACCGACCGAGCTCAGGTCGGCAATCCAAAACTGCAATTACCATGTGACTGCACATGGTGCAGTGGCAGACTCCCATTTTACTATGGGAGCTTGTGCGGTGGTCGAAAACCAGCCGCAGCACAAGCTCCCATTGAGAAATGGGAGTCACCGTACATCCATGCACCATGTGGCAGGCACCTCACCTTAAAAAGAAGAAATGCTTTTATTTTTTATACATTTTCCAATTTTGCATGTGTGCTGCACTGTACAGCAAACATCCAAAGTTGGAAAAATGTTGATGTTTTTCTAGGCATAGTATTTTACTGGAAGCGTGTCGTTCCAGTACAAAACCTATGCTAGACAGCACACACACGCCCTTACACTATGAGGCAAAGGTGTGTGCGTGGCACTCGGCAGCCTGATTGTGTACTAGTGCTAGGGAGAGAGAAGGATAGTGCCATATCTCTGTAGACATGGTTCTTTCCTGCTCTCTCCTTGTCAAAAACCCAGTGCAGCAACTTTGGGTGCTGTGCTGCACTGTGTGACAGGTTTGTAAATATGGGCCAACGTCTTACATGTCCTATGCATGGACTGTTCTCATTTTTTGTTGATGCTTCTTTCTGTTCATTGTCATTTAAAAAAAAAAAAGTTGGAAATGAAAAATCTGCAGATCATTGGAAACACTAGAAAGTAAGTAATATCTTATAAAGCACATGATTGCCGAGGCGTCTTGGCGCTGAGGGAGGCAAGGAAGTACGGATGTCAGGAAGATCTCATTCACTGTTTATGAGGGAAGAGCCAGGTTTTAATCTGCCTCCTAAACTGATCCCTGGAAGATAGGAGCCTCATATTTAGTGGGAGTTCGTTCCAGAGCTTAGATGCCAGAAAAGAGAGACATCTGCCTCACCATCTGGCCCTTCTGACTGGGCATGCAAAGCATAGCTTTATTAGCCAATCTTAACATCTGGCAGGGGGCATGCCATTGAAATAATTTGCGGAAATCATTGATTGCCCCTCCATACAGAGCATGGCATAGTGCCTTGAACTCAATTCGCTGCTCAACTGGGAGCCAATGCAAATTTCTAATGGCATCCAAGATGTGGTTATATTTTGTAATATTAAGAAGGGTACGTGCTGCCGCATTCTGCAAGGATTGGAGTTTGGACAACTGACATTTATTGACACCTAGATACAGAGCGTTACAGTAATCTAGGCGAGAAAGAATGAGGGCTACCACCACTGTTTTCGTCAACTCCATAGGTAAAAAGGGCAAGCTTTTTGGGAGTATTTTTAGGAGGAAGTAGCAGGCAGAGGTCATTTGGTAGATTTGCCCTGAGAAATTGAGCTGGGCATCACACAGGATCCCAATGTTCCTGACGTTGGTGGCTAGAACAGGACATGCTCCTGCCTCTAAGGGTCACCAAGAATGGGTCCAAATAGGAGGTCTGTTTCCAAATTCCATGACCTCTGTCTTGCTAACGTTTATTTTTAAGTAGTTCTTGTGCATTCAGGTCATAATGCCGCCAAGACAGCTAAGGAACCTGTCTGTGATAGGATCTGCCGTTGATGAAATGGAGATGATAATATGAGCATCGTCTGCATACGATACAAGTGAGAAGCCATGGTCTCTGATGAGTTTAGCTAAAGGGGAGACATAAACGTTAAACAATGTTGAGGAGAGTGCTGACCCTTGTGGCACTCCCCCTGGAAGGTGAAAATTGCCAGATTCTAAATTGTCCCAGCAAACCCTTTGTTCTCTGTCAGAGAGGAAAGAGGTGAGAAGGGCAAGTGCAGTGTCTCCAATACCTGCTGCCTCCAACCATCGCATAAGAACAGTATGGTTAACTGTGTCAAACGCGGCTGATAGGTCCAGTAGGATAAGGATAGCCCTACCGCCCCTATCAATATGCCAACCTATTTCTTCAGTACCCATAATAAGTGCTGATTCTGTGGAGTGGCCCGACCGGAAACCATGTTGTGTTGGGTCTAAAAGCTTGTTGTTGTCTAAATATTTAGTGAGCTCTGAGTTAATAACTTTTTCCAGGACATTGGCTGCTAGAGGCAGACAAGATATCGGGAGATAGTTGGTTACCTCGAGAGGATCCAGGGAGGGTTTCTTTAGAATAAGTCTTACACATGCCTTCTTCCAAGAGATTGGGAAGACACCAGTACAAATAGCAGTGTTCAGGAGGGGGGCAAGCAGGGCACTGGCTGTGTTAGAGACGCCATGAATAATATCTGGTGGGCAAGGGTCCATTGGGGAGCCAGATTTAATCGAGATTAGTAGGTCGTTTACCATGTTGATGGTCAGTGGGGAAAAACTAGTCAAGAGACAGGAGGCAGAAGATACTTCTTACATGAGTGGGGCCTGGGGGGAGGAAGGCCCAGTATTTATGCTCTTTAATTCTTGGTATATAGTTTGAACCTTAGACTGAAAGAACATGGCCAATTGTCGCACAGCACTTGATCCGGGGTGAAAGCATCGCCCTGTTGGAGTTTGGATAGTGCATTAACCGCCTTGAAAAGTTCTCTAACTGAATTTTTAGCCCCCTCTATTGTATTGGTGGAGAAGTTCTTTTTGGCACTAATGATTTGTAGCTAGTAAGTGCTTGATTATAGTTCTTTTAAGCCAGCGTATTGTAGTCCACCTTCCATATTCGTTCCAGGCGTCTACAAGTTGATTTAAGTGTTTTCAACTCAAGGTTGTACCATGGGGCAGTAGGTTTAGACCTGCGTTGTTTGACCATTTTTACTGGGGCCAATTGCTCTATGGCGGACCTGAGTCAATTATCATAGTTAACAGCCGCAGAGTTAGAATCTGCCTCCAGGGTGGGCATACTGTTGTCCAACAGGACTGCCAACTCCTCAGATCTTATGTTGCGCAAGGACCTTGTTTTGGTCGCCGGTGGTGGTGGTGGTAGCAGCGGGTCATTGTTCTGCCCAACTGGTAGGTTGAAGAAGATAGCCATATGATTGGTTCAGGAAAGTGGCAGGATTCTAATAATACTAATAGACAGGTTATTGGTAAAGATCCCGTCCACTGTATGTAGACCCTTGTTAGTTGGTTTTAAAACTATCTGGGTAAGCACCGAGGTGCATGCATCATCCTCCCGTTCAAGATGGAAGTTAAAGTCCCCTAGTATGTAGTCATCAATGGGTTTACGCATTTAACAAGTAATCACATATGATCTCTACTGGGTTACCTGTTGAGCGAGGAAACAGCCTGGCACATGTGTGCCAGCACTGTGATTTTCAAAATACTTTGAACCCCACCTTTATAGGCGCAGCGAAAACCTCATGAACCCGAGTGGGTGGCAACAACTGACTATGAGCGGGGAAACAGGCCAAGCAGGAAGCTTGCTGCTGAATTGCAAACAGACAGGAGCATGGCTTACCACACCCATTGGTCCAAGGTAGTATAGAAACAGAAAGAGGAAATCACGAAAACTCACTTCAAGACTCCCAGCCAAACACAATAAAACAGTATTTGCAATGACGCCTATGTCCAGCAATATTAGGAGAGAAGATGTGGCATAACAACCAGTGCTGCTGACTTTGGAACTAGGGAACCGGGTTCTAGTCTTAGTGTCAGCTCTCCTCATGCCTTAAGAAAAAACACAACACAGAGACATGCCAATTTGAAAAAATAAAATAAAACAATGGCAAAACCCCCAAAAATACAGATTGGAAACAAAATACGGAACGTAAACAAAATGACAAATTCTGATAGGTAAGTATATTAGCACTAGGGCAATCGTTGCTGAACTTTTGTTGGGTGAGTGTGTACAGGAAAGAAAAAGAGGACATTTCAAAATCACAGGCAGAAACAAAATAATAAAATTGGTGCACTTAAACAAACTTACCTGCACAAAAGGGCAAGCCTACAGGTTCTAGAAGCTTGCTCCATGGGAGGGGTCAACACACAAAAAGGAGGGACACAAAACCATCATGGACCACAAAAAAGCAAGCCTTTTTGAAGGACATGCAAACAATAAATTAAAAACGATGGGTAAGCTGTAAGCCCACAGAGTATATACAGTATTTCTCAAAGAGACAGTGCATGCACTGCTTAGGCAAGACCGAAAAATGGTACAACCAAAGGAAGAAAATGGAAGAGACATTGGGCCAGATGCATCAAAGGGTTTTGTCCATTCTGTGTCTATGGGAAAATGTGTTGATGCATATGGCCCATAGATATTAGCAATCAGGCATATCGTTCAAAGTAAGGCTTACCACAGTTAAAATGTTTTGCAAGATTAGCTCATGGACTGAATGCATGTTGCTAATTTCTGTGGACAATTGTTTTGCACTTACACCTTCTGTTAGTGACATTGCTTTAGCTGCTCTAAAGTATATTTAGAAACAGCTTTGCTGATTCACAATTAGTAGTAACACTACCAACCACAGGTCAGTTCCTATTATTTGTTAAATTACATCTCTGAGGGAGGAGAGTTACTGAATAGTGCAAAACTAGCAGATTCCCCATCAGAATAACTATTCATTTTCCCTTTTAGGATTAAGATGAAATTGCACCACAGCCATTTTTCTACACATGGAAGAAGCATTTACATGTGAAGAAAATACTTCCCCTGCATATTCTAAAAAAGGAAGGAATGCTTGCGACTCAACTTGTACAGTTACTGCAGTATTTTCTGCCACTAGCAGCCTCATGCTGAGGCTCCTGGAAGCAGGGTATTCTTTTTGCACCAGACAATTAATAATGCTGTTGCTCTTGTTACCTCTGAGGGTGTAGAACTAAGAGGAATTCCATGTTTAAGTCTTACAATGTCCTTAGCAATAAGGGCTTACTTGAGGAACCTATAATTCGGGGTCAAGTTCCCCATGTAATTTCTAATTTCTTCATGGAGATTCACCACAAGCTTCATAATTCCTGAGGGGACATCTGAAAGGTTACTCGCCCTCCCGTAATGAGTACCTAAGTTAAGGTGCACAAACTAGATATGTAAAAATGTTGTCAATGCAAGTGAATACGACAACAAAGTTAGAATTGTGTTGTTGATCACGTTTCTAGTAGTCACGTCTTCTTCTCCATAGCAAACAGCCATGTACCAACTCCTGACTGTAAACTTACAACCATAGTAAATTTGCTCTGCTTGTGCTAAAAATCTTTTTTTAAAGCAACGTGGAGAAAAGGCAGTTTCATTTAGGATTTCTTCACTTATTCTCTCTCAGAATGTTGGTGGAGTTCCAGAAGGATTGTAATATTTTATTGCAGTATAGACATGAGCAAATGAGATAGTCCCAAAGACTTATAAATCAAGAAGTGCAAACCAGTTACTTCTTCATATTTTGACATTTATATTTGCTGACAGAAAACCTATCACTTTAAGAACATGAGGTTCAGTAGGATATGACTGCACTTATTGTCAAAAATGAACACTCACCTGCCCTGCTGTTTTCAGGTAGATCTGCTTCGTAAACATTGTGCATGAATTCAATACCTTGCGCCTGTCCCAGTACATGGATGACTAAGAGGCCAGTGGCAGTCCTCGCTGGCTCCCCCTGATCTACAGCCAACACCTTAAGAACTTTGGGACTTAATGTTTCATAAGACATACGCTGTAGTATCTGGACTTCTCCTGTGTGCCGGTTGATATGAAATAGAGGCTCATCTGCTGCAAAGTGAAACTCAACAGTGCCATTTGTTCCTTGATCTGGGTCCATCGCTCTCACAGTGGTGATTGTCTTGTTTAGTGTTGTCTCCATGTATACGTGGGCATTGATTGGATTCTCTCTGAAATGTGGAGAGTTGTCATTAATATCTTCGATATACACGACTATTTGAGTGGCAGCACATCTTTTTGGGCCATCCACGCTGCAATCGCATGCGACTGCCCTAAATATATACTGATGTGTGGTCTCTCGGTCTAGTGACTGTGTGGTTACAATGGCTCCTGTAGTTCTGTTTATGGCAAAGACCCCCATGGTGGAGTCCGTCAGCGAATATGTTACTTCTCCATTTGAGCCTTCGTCTTTGTCAAAAGCCAGCAGTTCAAGGACCACCGATCCGGCGGCTAAGTCTTCTCTCAAAGATGTGCGATAGACATTCTTTGTAAATGCAGGGGTGTTGTCGTTTGCATCCAAGACAACAATGTTTAGCTTGGCCTCGGTGCGCTTCTGTGGTCTCCCGAGATCATGACATTCAATGATGAGGGAAAAGTGGCTGACCTCCTCTCTGTCGAATGCTTGGGTGGCCCACAACTCTCCTGAAGTGATATTTATGGCGAGGTACTTGCTAGAGTTTCCACCTTCAAAATGGGAAAAAGAAATGAAAGAAAACATTATCACTCGAGGGCATCCAACTCCCAATGCATACCATGCCAACACAAAACCTGTGTGGTAAACGGAATAACAAGGCACGTTGCTAGTACAGCTGCTTCGCTTAAGTGCCTTGGGCATTTTTTCATTTCTTAAAAAATTATAACCTACATTTTATTTATATCAGTGTGTGCCACTGAGGGTAAATGCAGAACTCCATATTCATTACAGAGCCAATGTTTTGCCAGATGTACCACTTTTTTCCTCAAATCAACATTCCAGTGAAAACGTGTTGCTACCATGCTCCTGCTCCAACTAACTGGCAGCCTAAATGAAAAAGACCAGAGCCCTGTCAGGTGCTTACGAAAACAAAATGATTTCTTTTTGTTTTTTTGAATTGCCTATTGGAAAAAACTGAAAGAAATTCTAATTTCACACAGATAAATGGACACTGATGCAGGTAGATCCCAAGGCCCATCTAATATGCCCTAATCTCGATTTTTGTTTAAATTCTGTTTTGGAGTCACATCACAATATGCTTACTTCCTTGTGTTTCAACTTAGCCTTGGAGGGCCTCATTCGCCGAAAGGTTGAAACTCCCCAAATTGTAGGATTATGGCTATATTGTTTTTAACAACATAATCAATAGGAACATTGTGAATTTAACACTGAAACGGACCCAGCAGATTATCCGCAAGCAAAAAATGGTTTGAGTGAAAAGACGTAATGTACCTTAAAGTTTTTTCTTATTTGCTTCACAAGATAAACGATTTTTCCATGTGAAGAAAACCCTTTCCATCCACCCTCAGAAAATAGAGGGGCAGATTTACAAGAAAGTGACGCATCTTTAGAGATGCGTCACCTTCCCTGTGCCACCCTGAGAAATCCTAGCGCAACCTTGGATGCTCCGTATTTACAATACGTCGCACCATAGCGCAAGGATTGACAGAGGCATCGGAAATTCTGACGCATCTGTTGGCACAAAAGTCACGCATTGCTGGAGTCGTGTCGCAAGCAGGACGCAACTTCAGCAATGCATGAGGATGCCTATCCTCATTGTGCTGTGCCACTTCTTACGCCTGCTCCAAGCAGATGTAAGGTTTTGACGCAGTGGCTTCCTAGAAGTAGCGCAGTGGAATCCTGTAAATTTCACTGCCCCACTTTTACGAGACTTTTTGCGCGTGAACGCCCACCCTGCATACATCATACCTGGCACAGGTATAATGTGACGCAGAGCTTTACAACGTGACGCATCTCCCTTTCATGTTGTAAATGGGCTGCATTTTTACGCCGCCTCTGCATCACATAAAATGACGCAACAGTGGCACAAAAATGACGCAAGGAGCTTGTAAATCTGCCCCATAGAATCTAGGGGTATTCGATTTTTTTCTCATCCAATTCACTCACTTAGTAAAGATTTTTCCTAACTAACCCCCCGTTATAAAGTGTGTAGACAGTGCAGAAACACCGCATCAGTATTCCAAAACGTGCAAGTAAGGATACAAGATTACCATACTTTTCAGGTTTCAGGAATACCTACTGTAACCATTGGGAATTACAGGCCTAGCAAGATCTAACTGTTTGTGTTTGTATGCATATTGTCTGCATCAGAAATGTATGTATGTACATTAGAGTGACAAGCAAATAGAAGTGTTTGTGAGAACCAACAAAGGTATGAATAGAGGGCATTCACTACTTTATAAGTGGGCATCAGCTCCCCCAGTTCCAGAACACTCTGGTTCCCACCCCTGAATCTAAACTTGCAACTGCGAAACTAGTTTTGTGAGTGTTAGCCCTATGAATTCTTTATGATAGCAGTTCCTTGATTGTTTTAATCTATATAAGGGTCTTCATTGCCGTAGACCCAGTTATGTGTGGGTGTAAATTCAACATTATTTCAACAATCTTTTTTTGATAAGATTTTTCATTACTTTCCGCATCAGAAGGATCATAAATACTAGCCAGATTTTTCCCTGGTTCACATTTTGGGAAAACTTGGCTCTCTGTTCCTCCAAGTTTTCCAGCACCATTACAACATATATTGCAATTGACTAAAGAAAAAAGTCAATAGTGCTTCAAATACCACCTTAAATTTTATGGTCAGCTACATCCCCCCCCATTTTCATACCCACAACTTTTCCTGCTAGACTTGAAAGTGCAATAGTTACAAAGGGGCAAAGAAGTTGCTTAATTATGTAAGGTAATTGAAAATTACTTTAATAGATATCAGCATAACTGACTCTTTTTCATTTACTGATGATATGTTGAGCATTATGAAGGCGACAAAAGGACTACACATAATAACAGTCCCATTATGTCTGTTTATCAAGCAAGATGTTGCTGGTATGCACACAGATGTTGAAATTAAAAGACCCACATGTGGTTAGGAGACACAAGTAATGAGATGGACGATCCAGGGTATGCCCCATGCTATTGTAGTAAAGAGTTCTGTGATGTAACACAAAAGCATTGCAGATTTATGTTTATAAATAGCTCAGACCTGGGGCGTGGCTGAGCTAGCAAACATGGCGGACACTCCCTTTAGAGCTCCGCAAGAGGCCTCCATTAATCCTACCCTGTGTGTGCTGCCCAGACCTCTCACAGACCACGGCGCCATTGGCTTCTGCTGTGGACTGAGAGAGCCCCAAATCCTTCCTCCACCTGTCGTCACAGGTGCTTGGGGATTGAGGCCAGGCCGAACGGGCCTACCTGACTTGGCCCATGCAAGAGCTCTGCGGTGCTGCCATGAGAAAAAAGGGCCTCGGGCAGGCAGAGTTGCTTAGCTCTTTTAATGCTGGCCCAACCGGGGGCACCCTGTGGGAGAGGCGTCCCAGCCCAGATGAGGATGGATCGTTGGTCCCGTAGGAGAGGAAGGGAGGGGACCTGCCTGGCCTTCTGGAACGGCTGCAGACCGGCTGAAGCTTAATAGAGCTTGACTAATGAAATTAGAGATGAGCCTGTGTGGCGCATTCTGGCAGATCATCACGGACATTACTCCCCCTTTGTGATGTGGGGTGGGATCTTACCTAATCTGATCTTTTGAGGATCTCCTTGGGATTGCTGGGCTTGTTGTGTGGACCAGACACTGGGTTGGGCTGGGTTGGAACTGACTCTGAGCCGGGATAACAATCCTTGGGATGCATCTTGAGGTTGCAGCAGGGAAGAGGCGTGATCCCCAATTACCATTCCTATGCGCTCCATTGCAAAATCCACTGGCACACTGGGCAGGTCCCCCATTAATCCTCCATCCCTCTTTGAAACATTTGAAAAGTAGCTCCTGGATGAGGTCTTGGGCCTGTCCCCCTTGGGGTGATGGGGCTTATTTGACACTGGCATATGCTGTGGCCCTTTTTCTCCCCATCTGAGAGGCATAGATGGGACAGTCCGCTGCACTGAGAAGACACTGACTGCTTGGGGTTATTCTGTTGACAACTGCTCATGCTGCCCTACCCTCAACATCATAGATACTGCTTTGGGGGTGGGTGGGTCATACTTTTGCACTGTTCAAACTCTGGCAGAGTAGCCCGCCACACTCCTTTTTTTATTGGCTGTTCTCTTGGACCTCTGAATACCTCACTTCATAATGGTCCTTGGCAAGCTTTTATAGTCCTCCAAACAAGTTACAATGGACAACTATGCAGCGTTTAGTGCCTCCGAGATGGCGGTGGCTTCACCGTACTGGGGCGAGGTGGAACCATGTTCCAATCCCCATGCCACCAACAGAATTCTTCAAGCCATCCAAGCTTTCAAAGTGACACTGGAAATCAGTATAGTTGAGGTCAAAGTGGACATGTCACTACTAAGACGACCTACAACAGGCTGTCAAAAGAATTTCGGCGCAAAACTAGACTCTCTATGGTCAAAGACTCCATTGGGGATATGCAGAAGGTCAACTCACTCACAGAAGTGGGGAGCTCCCTCAAACTATGAGTACAGGTTGATGAGGGTCGTTCCTACCCCAACAACCTACATCTACTTGGCTTTCACGAGAGCATGGAGGTGAAAGATTTTACTAGACTTCTGGAAAACTGGTTTGGAAAGGGGTCAAAGAAGATAAAGTGTGACCCTACTTTGTCAGTGAGCGGCTGCACAGTACCCTGATGCGGAGGGTACCACCAGGTGCTCCACCTCGCCCAATAAGTGCCTGAATACTTAATTATCAGGACATACATGGAATCCTTAACTCCACGAGATTGAAAGAAGAAGGACTATACTACTCGCAGCATTTATCCATTTTTCCTGACTCCCCCAAATCTGTTCACTTGCTTTGCAAATCCTTTCTGGATGTTAAAAGGAAGCTTTGTGCGATGAACATGCAATAGATACTACTTAACCAGGCTAAGCTTAAGATGGAGATTCAAAAGTGCATGCCTTTAAGGACCCCTTGACTCTTACAAGCAACACTCTAAAAAGACATGGGCAACAGGAGGCCTTGTCCCGATAGTGAGACATGCTCATTCCTGAGTGCTTCAACCACACACCCACGCTTAGTGGACTTTACTGTTCTTTACAACCTGAAGGGAGCATTGTTGATGTTATGAAGTTAGGGAAGATAGATGGGGACAGAGGGACATGGATGGTGGGCCTCTGTAAATTATTTTGTCATCTCTCCTTGGAATTTGCTGTTATATTTTGATAGATGCTTCATGTTTCAATGTATGAGGAGGGTTGGGAGTGATGTTTCATGTTTCAATAGTTAAAATTGTTCAGCATTGGATACCCCACAGCACATGCAGGACTACACCTACACACCAAGTCATCCACTATGACAACAAATACCCTGCCGCCACAGTTATAATCCCTCATTAGATATATGTTCTGGATGTGAACGGCCTATTAAATAAGTTTAAGTAGGGCTATGGTATTGAAGGCTGTAAAAGACTATGAGGCAGACATATTTTGTTGTTGTTGCAAGAAACACATTTAAAGGATGATTTCTGCATGCGCTTCCATAGATATGACTTCACCACCGTCTCCCATGTGGAATTTGAGCAGGGATCTGGGGAGGTAATCATTATGATACATAAGAACCTCTCACTAATCATGACACATACTCAAAAAGGCAGATATGGATGTTACATCATCACTGGCACTCTATATGATACACCCCTTAAACTTGTGTTTTTATATGCCCAACCCACTCTATTGAAGTCAGTCCTGTCCTCAGTTGATGCTTCACTCCTCACGGCACTGATAAGTGCTATGATCATTGGTGGGGAGTTTAATGGCTTAATGGACTACGTTAGGGATAGATCACAAGCACACATGCATCCACATCTCAGAGGTCCTCTCTTGCAGATTCATCAAGCAGAATAGGTCTTAGTGACATGTGGCGCTAATACCACCCTCGGGAAGGCGGCTACACCTAGTCCCGTATAGACCATTTTTTGGTTCCTACCATAGACCTTCCTATTATTGAAGGAGTGCACCTGCATGATGGGGCCTCTCAGATCATGACCCTCTTGAGCTATGACTCTTGACATGACCAGCAACCGGTGGTAAGGGCTGGTGCATAAACACTTGGCGACAGAAAAAAACAAGAGGTTAGGGATGTCCTTATTGAAACAACTACACAATACTTTGAGAATAATGTGGGCACTGTAAATTTTCCTGTGATGCTTTGGGAGGCATTTCAGGCCATCACACGTGGACACATGATCAGTAATATTATGCATCAAAAAAGGGAACACCTCAATGCACTAACAAACTTTGAGGAGGCAATCCTGGTGGCAGATCGCCAATACTCCTTCAAACCCGCAGAATCCATCCTTCATGTTCTCCCCGAAGCACAGCTACAACACAGACAGTCTAGACTGGACACAGCTCACAAGATGTGGTTTGTGGCGCAGAGCAGACTCTGTGACCAGGTTGATAAGACCAACAGACTAACTCAGTAGCTGGCCAGCAGAAAGGGTAAGACTAGACACATCCCAATGATTCGGGGTGAAGACAGGCACCACTCACAAACTACCACAAGACATATCCAACACCTTCACTCAAAACTACCTTTCCTTGTACAAGGCACCTACATTGTGACCAACTCAGACCCTATCGGAGTACTTAACCCACTGCATGATGCCCACAATTTGAGAGGAGGACAAGAATCAATTAGATGGTCCGCTAACTACTGCTGAAATAACTAAGCCACTACAGCAACTGGTCTCCAGCAAATGTCTCTGTACACCACTAGCTCAACCAATCCTTAACATATTTTAGGTGGCTAAGGAACAGCATGTCATGGAATTACCTTTTTGATCTTCTCCATTACATAGGCTTTAGGCCACATATCACGGCATATGCCCACCTTTTTTACACCCGACGTACAGCCCAGTTTCGACCAGGAAAGCGAATCCCCAACCTCTCCCACTTGAGAGAGGAGTAAGACAGGTCTGTTCACTGTCATCCATACTGTTTGCTATAGCGAGAGAACCCTCTGGCTCAAGCTCTTTGTCAATCTGAATAGGTAATGGGATTTAAATGGTCTGTGACACCTGAGGACATACTGTTGCTCTATGCGTATGACCTCCTTATATTCCTAACTGACCTGGAGACTTTAGGCCCGGTGTCAATTCAGGTGCTGACTCACCAGTAGCGGTCCGTGGAGGGAGTTTGGTGGGGCAGTGAGGCGGGGTGGGGGAGGGGCAGGGAGGGGAAATGTAAACACCGGAATATGGATGAACGGAGGTAAGTATACATTTAAATAAATAAACCGAATTTTGTTGCGCGCGCTGCATCGCATTTTACGATGCAGCACGCGCAAAGGAATTCGTTTTATTTATTTAAATGTGTACTTACCTCCGTTCATCCATATTCCGGTGTTTACATTTCCCCACCCTGCCCCTCCCCGCCCGGCCTCACTGCCCCACCGAACTCCCTCCACGGACCGCTACTGTGACTCACTTTAGCACTCTCTCAAGCCAAGGCCATGGGTGTTAGTATTAAATGTCTAGAAGTACATCTGGCTTGCAAAGAAGGAATAGCACAGAATTACAATATCCTACCTCATCTGGAAAACACATGAAAAAAACACACAGACACGGGGATCCTTATCACTGTCCTTACTAGTAAGAGAGGTGTTTGTGAAAATTATTACCCTTCCAAAAGCCCTATATATGCTACAGAATTATCGTTTCCCCCTCCTATGCAGCTTCCTCCCTACCCTTACAGCCTTTCTCCAGATCTGTGTTTGGGGCAGTGCCCTCCATGAGTTTCATTTGCCAAATGTTGCAAATCCAGTTCACTAGGGGTCTGGCCATGACAGACCCTGACTCTTACTACAAAGCTGCTCACTTAATAAGGATCAACAATGGGGATGTAGATCAGCTGGGTACAGAGAACAGCACATGGAGTTGAATTTTGGGCGATGGGAAGGGACTCTCCAATACAATATCTTTATGGGATGAAACTGCTACCTGTTATTTCCCTGATGACGAAAGTGGTGCTGGAAATGTGGAATTCCTCCAATAAACATATCAGATGGTTTTGAGATTGATGGGCCAGATCCCGCTCTGGACAGGAAATGCTCTCCCTGATTGTTGCGGCACTATGGGACTCCCATGGATGGGATGTCTTGGGAATGTCCTTACTATAAGATATCGCCCCAGGGAGTACTTTAAGATCTTTCTCTGACATACAAGAGGAATTTGGCCTAAATCATTTCCAGTTTTACCAATATCTCCAGCATCGCCACACGCTCACTTCGTATTTAGCGAAGGTAGATTACTTGCATGATTTTACCACCTCAAAGCAAAACTGTCTATGTCCCCACTGCACTGTAGGGGCAATGTATCTGCCCTCTATAGATCCCTTGTTATAAACTTTGAGTTACTTTTTCACCACTTTGAGAAGCATTGGAAAATGATATTGGACACCTTGAAAATGACAAATGTACGATGGCACTAATGGCCCCCAGATAGGCAGCAATATATGATACATACAAACTTATTCAGTTTAAGTATCTTCACCAAGTTTGCACAACCTCAACCAGGCTTTGCTGAATACACCAGGGACTGGGCCCAGAGTACCCATGGTGGGAGGCTGCACTGGGCCACATTCTTCACACTCTGTGGCTTTGTCCGGTCCTTAGACCCTTCTGGGAAGGCACAATCGTCATGTTCCAACAAGTACTTAGGCAGCCAGTTGACCTGAACTTTAAGGTTACCTTTTTTAATGTACTCAATGATGAGGGAGTTACAAGAACCAAGAAATCACTGATACGATTGAGACCAATGCTTGGAAAACAAGATAATGCGCAGAAGTGGTAAAGCCCTACAGTTCCCTGTCAGACTCGGTGGAAAATAGGAATGGATAAAAGCCAAATGCTGGAAATCCCCAGCTACGGATCAAAGGGATGCCCTAAAAAACATAAACAGATGTGGGGGAGGAGGTAGGAGGAATGTTGAAACATTGAGAGGGGTTCCTGAGGTCTCCTTTTCAGCAGCAGCAGGCGATGGGAGAAACGAAAGTAGAGCAAAGTGGAATACTTTATTTGTTTACTTTATACCCCTTTATCTGTGACTACTGGCAATATTGGCTTGTGAGCTCTGATGCAAACAGTTTATTTGTTTATAATGTTTACTGGCAGTAATGCTTGGAAATGGAAAGTATAATAAAGAAAGGTGTTTAGTAAATAGTTTAGACACCTTCATACAGCCTGCAGTACCTTCTGCTAGGTCATCACATTTATACTGGATAACTTACCCACAATCTTATACCGGACAGATCCATTGATGCCAGCATCCTGGTCAACAGCCAGTGCAGTAAGTATTACACCTGGTTCACGATTCTCTTGAATGTGAATTGCAGCAGAGGGAAGGAGAAGCTTCGGTGCATTATCATTTTCATCTTGGACTGTGCACATGATAATTGCTGTGCTGGACAAAGAAGGGGTCCCGGCATCTTTCACTAAAACTAGTGGAAAATTAGAAAAGAGTTGAGCAAAGACATATACTTCATTTTTGATGTATTTTTTAAATATGTAACTATGGTTAAAAAAAATACCACCGGGACAATCCTTGAAATAAGATAAGTGTTTTGTAAACTGCTCAGAATGTAACATTGTCACTAATGCCAGCGCTAACAAAGACAATACAATTTGATTTATTAAAATCAAAAGTCCTATATTGGCAGAATGATTGTATTTTGTAAGAAAAAATATTGTTGGAGACTAATGAAAAACTAGCTTTAATACATTTAAGGGCTCGGTTTCAATGCGGTTGGGAACGGCTCCGACCATCGGTCGGAGCTGTTCCGACTGCATCGGAATTGTCAGTTCAGATTCCGTTCCGATTAGCCATTTCGATGGGCTCATCGGAATGGAATCCAAATCAGTTTTCCAAATGGTCTCTGACAGGCTCGGAGGGCCCGTCCCCCATTTGGAAAACCCTCAGTAATCCCTCGGCCGGCTCTTTCCGGCCGAGGGATTAAGATGGCAGCTTTCCGCTACCTTTCTGTGGTGGACTTTCCGACAGGGCCGGACTGGGAACCACAACCGGCCCTAGCAAAGTGCTCGGCCGGCCCCTCCGGGGGAAGGGGGGTGCCGCCGAGCTCTTTGCCAGGGCTGGTTTTCGGCCGATTTTGTTACAGGGCCGATTTTGCAGCTATGCTGCAAAAACGGCCCTGTAACAAAAACGGCCCCGGGGGACCTAAACCGGCCCCCACCCATGCAGCGCACCGGGGGATTGCCCGGTGCCCGCTACGGCCAGTCCGGCCCTGCTTTCCGACACAGAAAGGCATTGGGAATCTGTCTTTGGGGGCCCCCTAGCAGAGGCCCCATGGATGGAAAGCTGTCGAATGGCGGCCCCCCTGTTGATCCCTGCACCCGGTAGCAGGAACCTTGAGGTGCCTGTCACAGGGTGCAGGGATGAACTGCACCTCTGCTCTTTGCAAAGAGAGCATGCATTCTGTTTGAATGCATGCTACCGTTGTAAAGATCAGGCATGTGACCGAACAGGGTTCGGTCGCATCCTACTTCCTGGGCTGGAACCAACGACAGGAGGTCGTTCGGTTCCAGTTCCAAACCGATGTCGAACAGACTCAGGTCCGTCCAACATCGGAATCGGAATCGGGCCCTAAGTCAATGTGCTACACACCAGGATGATCCCAAATTTCTACTCTGCATGAGGTATTTGATTTAAATAGGTGTAACTGGTCTCCCAGTAGACACATATGTACATTTACTGGTATGTATCCTTAATATCGATGGCAGAATATTGAAGGTACATAACAGCAAATTCATAATATTGTGGATACCATAATATTAATGTTTTGAATATCAATGCTAAATCTGTCGTTTTATCTTTTGTAACAATAATATCAATGTTTTAAATATCTATCACTTGTTATGGTTCTCAATATTGATTTTCATCTTTTTTTATGTTACTAATGCTTTACGTATTTGTTTCTTTCATTGTTTTGTAAATGTCCTTTAATATTTTGGATTTTTTTCTTTAGTGTGTGCTTTATATTTTTTTTGTTTCATTTTGAAATACATTTTTATGAACATTTGCAATTGTATTTTTTGAGGTGTTGGTGTTTAAAGGGGTTTTGGGTGGGTAGTGTTTTAATTGTAAGGTTTATTTTTAATTTACTCAAATTATTATTAATTTTGATATATTTAATTAAAATTTTCTTTTTTCAATTTAGATTATTTAGGGTATTGGGCTTTACGCAAATTTGTATTGTTTCACTTGCTGAATTGAATGCTGTTTTTTAACTGATTACTGCGTTTTTGCACATTTACTTTGTAAACCCTGAGCGTTTCTATTGGGTTTTTTGAGCGGCAGCCATTTTGAAGGTGCTACGCGCTTGCCCTGGTCAGCTCACTAGCTTTTGCACGCCGCCCTGACTCATCTCCTGTTTAATGAGCAGCAAGCGGCCGCGCAGAACCTGACAGGTTTCTTGTGACATTTTAACCGTGTTTTTCAGTCTAATATTGAGGAAATTGCACACAAATTTGTATTGTCTCACTTGCTGAATTGAATGCTGTTTTTTAACTGATTACTGCGTTTTTGCACATTTACTTTGTAAACCCTGAGCGTTTCTATTGGGTTTTTTGAGCAGCAGCCATTTTGAAGGTGCCACGCGCTTGCCCTGGTCAACGCACTAGCTTTTGCACGCCGCCATGACTCATCTCCTATTTAATGAGCAGCAAGCGGTCGTGCAGCTGACGCGGGCGTGCCGAAGGCACGCCGAAGGCGCTCCAAAGGCAAGCCCGTCTGCGCCCGTCCGCGCCCTTTCGGGTCCAGGGGCCATGAACCCTGGTCAATTTCTCTTTAATATGTCTGCCCCTTTGAGGTACTCATTTGAACTATTACTGAAATATTGCCCTCGCTCAGACTTGAATTGTAATATTAGCTTTGATTTTAATAATGCTTTTCTTTGCCCTGGTTGCAATTTCTCATTTTGCATGCCACTTCCGAATGACACATGCGACGAAAATCCGATCAGCTCTCCTTCCTCGTGTTTAAGAAAGTCTGCTTTGCTATCGGGTAATAATGCTGGCAAAAAAGTTTTTACATTTTGGAATGTAAATTGTCGGTCACTGCCCAAGCATAAGTTGGATATTTTTGACCTTCTTGATAGTGAGCGTCCTGACGCGATCTTCCTTACCGAAACCTGGTTACATTCCAGTTCAGGCCCTGATGTCGCGTTGGCGTTACTAGCTGACTATGCTATAGCCAGAAGAGACAGGGCCAATGGAAAGGGTGGAGGAATCGCTATAATTTATGACAAGTCCTACCAATGCAAATCGGAGGACTTAACTATTTTAAACTCTGAAGCAGCACTATTTAAAATTGCACTGTCACCTCAGATTACCCTTTCAGGTATTCTTGTTTATCGTCCCCCTGGACCCTCTAATCCTTGGGCCCGGCTTCTCCCTGAACTAGCTGCACCCTATCTTCTTAAAGCATCGAATTTCACCATATTGGGTGATTTTTATTTACATCTTGAAAATCTGAATTGCACGAGTAGTGGTACTTTAATTGCGGATCTTGCTGCCTTAAATCTTCTACTTAGTAATAGTGGTCCCACCCATGTAGCAGGACATTTGATGGATCCTATTTTTTCTAATTTAACTAGTATTCATTGTGACCCTGCTCTCCCCCTGTGCTGGTCTGACCACTTTGCTACTAAATTTCAGTGTACTTTTACAACGACCCCAACTGTAGCCCCTCTGAGTAATCCTCATAGAACTCGGAATTGGAGTAAACTGGATCTTGAATTTTTCCACCGCTTTTAATCCAGCCCCACCACTGCCTCCCTTTCTGGCTCTACTCTGATGACTTACTTTGACATGTGAGTTGCCACAGTCCATATATTAACATTAGTGAGGCTTTTCTCATATTGGATTACCTCAACACCAGATGGGTCTATGTCCCGTATTAGTAATCCTCAATACTTCTACTCCCAATGTTTTAAAGTCTTGTGACAAAACTATCCAAATATAAAAAAAGAGTACTGTAAAAGATAGATTTAAGACAAAGAAGTCCCCAAATGATATTACATTATGTTAAAATAAAAACACATTCCATATATTCATTATTTTTATATATTTTTTTTACAATTTGCTGTTGCCAAATGTATATAGTATTCATACAATTAATTTAAAACACACTGCAAAAAAGTAAATTATGAAGTAAGTAGAATTTTTTCTCAGTGGTTTAAACAGATATCTATATTAATTTAGGTAACTCTGCATTTAACTACAGTTAGAAGATACAATCAACTACCTGCCTGTTGCAGGTGTGAGTCGATGGTTAGGCAGGTGTCTACAATGCGGGTCTGTGTTTTTAAAATTCAATAATACTGCATGCACACATGAAGTCATGTTTGAAAACCTGCGACCTCCTGATGGGAAATGTCACCAGTTTTTTTTTATGACATGTCACCTGTAATCACTGCTCTATGCTGGGATAACAGGAAATTGGTATAGCCTAATACATTTATATTGTAAAAGGTATTGTTGGTTCATTGTGATTTTAAATATCTGGCACACACTATATAATAATGTAAATACATTTTATTAATGTTTGTCATTGCTCACATTCCACAATAGTATGTGAAAGCCTGCAGCTGTGCTTTGCGAAATGTCTGTGTACCATTTTCCTATTATCTTATGTGGATATAATACAAGGGATTCTGCAATCCCTATATAAAAACAAATCTCTAATTTCTTTATAATTGGATACTTGAGACACACCCAGTCACCTATTATATAGAAATTAGATAGTTGTTCAATTGTAATAACTTATTAAGTTGAGTTCTGACCTCTCAATGCTTTTGCCTTGCTCTTCTATATGGTCATGGAACTCTGTAGTGACTTGCAATATCTTAAAAATGTATGACAGGATCTACTTTATCCAATATATAAATTCTGACACAGTGACATGGTGTACTGTGATGGAAATGATAATGACAATTCTCACATTTCTAGAGGGACACATTATATCAAAATCTAGGCTTTGAGCCTCTCAGAGAGGACTTTTTTAATTGTAGGAGATGCTATGTAGTCCTCGCTATGTTGGCCTGCTGAGCACACTGCCTATGAACTCTGAATACCGACTCTGTGAAGACTGTGTTTGCTATTGTTGACATAAAGAGAGGTTGAGGGGACTTGATGTTTACTTTTCTACCAGACAGAACAGAAAACCAAATTTAGGCTCTTGTTGGCCTTTAAAAAAATATAGGGTATTTATTAACTGTTATCTGCTAATACTCGTCTTTGCTAAAACTTTAATTATGTTTTTGTGAACTAAGTTAGTGTCATATTAAGACTTGAAAAAAATATAATTTTGGTTGTTTTCAACTTATCAGCAGAAAGTGGGGCTTTTCATCTATTTAAATGTATTATCTCTTACATGTCTAAGGTAATCCCTATATTTGTCAGTCCTCCTAAACCATGCCATGTCTGTTTCCCACCACTGGATATCTGCAGGATAACTATATGACTCGAGAAAATGTAAATGCATGTGCTGCAAAATCCTTCCTTATGGTTTAACCTTTATAACAAGATGACCTAAACAGTTACTAGGTTGTTTCCTCCACTAAATTGTAGAAACTGTTCGAGAATACTTTTTGGAATGCGGTTTTGGTTCTTTTTCGAAACGTCACACAGAGCACTACAGGTCCTCCAACTAATTAAAATACCTAATGAATGGCAAGCAGAAGTTAAACATTGTCCATACTCCATTTCAATTGTGTTGAGTCTCACCTTTAATCCGGAATAGCCCTTGTGTCTCTCTGTCCAGCGTCGAGCTTGTTATTATTTCGCCAGTTTCTGAGTTGATGTTGAATTGCTTATATCCTACACCTGGCAAGATCTCAAATGAAAGCACAGAATTGACCCCTAAAAATAAATGGTAAACAAATATGAGAAATCCTTTAGCCATGTTTTAATCTGTAAACTTTAGTTTAGGGCAGAATTCCAAATTCACTGTAAGATATTAGATATCAGTTCTGGAGACAGAACACAGAATATTATAGTTACGTGTTTCTCATGTGTTCTCCTTTCATACAACAAATAACAAAGCAAATTTTCTTTTGATACCCAAATACACATTATGTTGCACTAGCAATCAATATCTAATCAACTGTTACACTGTAACACAAACAACTTAAGATCTTTAAAACTCTAAATGGAAAAACATTGTTGAAATACATACTCAAACATTAAGATCTGAATATCAGAAAAGCAGAAAACAGGAAAAGTGCATATTGAGCTACAACACAATCTTTCATGTGTGAGTAACATACTTTAATGTGTACTTTATACTCACAGAAAACATTTGTCATGCAAGTACAAAAATCCTTTCCACTTTGATTTACAAAGGGAGAATTATAACTAGAAATTGAGAAAGAACAGTAAAGATAGCAAAAAGCATTCTCTTGTAGTATAGAGATGATTAATTAACTAAGACATTACAAATATCCGAATAATGTAATCAAAATCATAGATCATGTGTCTCTCCAAACAGTTTAATATTTTCAAGCTTTTGAAAAAGGCAAATGAAACAAATCAAGGAAAGGTATATAAAAAAGAAAAGCCAGACTAGCTAAGTCATCCAAAGAAATGACAAAATCCCTAATAACCTGTGATGAGTTCTCCTGTCTAGGTATTGAACTTAATGCCTACGCAAACTTCCCTCCTCCTCTCACCGGGACCCATCTCTCCTCTCTTCCCACCCAGGCAACACCCAAAAACCAAGCTCACTGGTCCAATTTCAAACTATATGATGACCATCTCGAAAATTCTATCCTCCTTAAAACCGAATACCCATCAAACTCCAATGACATCCTGGAATGGATCAACTCGATCACAGTACTCAACTGCACACCGGCCATTGTGGATTCTGCTAAATCTCTTGGTATAACCTTGGACAGCAACCTGAATATGCGTGAACACATAAACTCGATGGCCAAAACTGCCAGGATCCACTTGATCTACCTGAGAAAGCTAAAACCCTTCCTTGAAACTGCGGACCTAAAAACCGCAGTCCAGGCAATAGTTATCTCCAGAATTGAATACGGCTGCTCTACCCTATCTGGCCTACCTAGGGCTTCCATGGCCCCTTTGAAAGCTTGCCTCAACGCAGCAGCTAGGCTCTTATCTGGCTCCCAAAATTTTGACAACATTTCACCACATCTGAAGGCCTTGAACTGGCTTCCGCTTGAAGCCAGAATCTAGCTCAAGCTGGGCTGTATAACACACAAAGCCTTGTACACAAACTCCCTGACATATATCGCCCAGAAACTCGTGGTATCTGTGGGATTCAGAAACTCCCAGTCCGCCAGGGAACGTGTGCTCCAGCCACCCCACTTCCGCAAAGAAAATTCATATAACCGAGCTTTCTCTGGGGCTGCACCAAGAACCTGGAACTCGCTATCATCATCCATCAGAAGAGTACCTTCTCTATCAATCTTCAAAAAGGAAGCTAACACCTTCCTAATGAGCAAATTCCTCCAATAACTCTCCATTGTCTCACATGCCACCTTTGGTCATGGCTTTTGTTTTGGTGCATAATTTCCTGTACTGCTAGGCCCTTTCTGTGCACCAACTCTTACTCCTTCAAATTCCCTGCTGGCTCTCTCTGCCTCTTGCTTTCATATCTGCCCTCGTATACAATTGCTGATTTTCTCTTTCTGTCGCTTTGTTGATTATGGTTCTGTACTGATTATTGTATATAGCTCTGGCTTTTGTCCCAATAGAGTCAATTTCCTATCCCCATCCTTATGTATGTTTTGCCTTTGCTTAACCTGTACGTAACGTGTTATCCCTGTAAAGCGCTCTCATACCCTAACAGGTCATGTTTGTGCTCTTTAAAACCTCAAATAAATAAATAAAATAAATATGAAGTGTTTGACAGTTTATTGAAATCATGTTTTTGCATTACCTACATACAAAAAAGTTAATGGCAGCATGAAACTGATATATTGGAAAGCATAATATAAGGAGAAACCATGAACTATCATAAACTGATATTTTGACCACAGCCATACAGCCTTTCCCTTTTTAGGGTTTATTACAATGTCGGGCAGACGCTGTCGCAGATGCTGGTCTGACTGACCTTCGGACAGTGGTCTCGACTGCCTAATCATGATGCGGCAGCACATGGTGCGGTTGCATACTCACAATTCCCTATGGGAGCATGTACTATGGCTGGGTAAGCTCCCATTGGGAAATGGGAGGTTGTGTTTATCCATGCACTGCTTGTCAGGCACCTCAGGTGCCTGCCACACGGTGCAGGGATCAACAAGGGGACAACATATGTGCCCCCCTGACCCCCAACTGTAGGCCGCAAAGAGAAGGGGGCCCGGCTAGGGGCCAACAAACTTGCTTTTCAACAGGCTTTTCATGTCAAAAAGCCCTGCATGGAAAGCCTTCCATAAACCGAGCATCGTAATACGGACGGCGGAAAATGCCACTCACATGAATTAAGTGCTGGTTCTGACTGGAGGAGCGCTTGGGAATCCAGCCGGAATGACCGGCCGGTGTAACTTCTGACCGCCTAAATTGTAATGAGGCGGTCGGAAGTGAAACTGACGATCTCGGAAAGCCTCTGACCTAATGTCGGAGGCTTTCTGAGCGAGTTCGTAATCAGCCCCTATGTCCCTAGCCAATTAATGGTTATCCTAGGCATCAAGGCTGATATACACTTACTCAAAACTTTTTACATTTATTTGAATGGTAGACGTGCATAAAAAAAGGATACTTTTGTTCCTTAGCACTTATGTACAATTCAGCTCTTCTTTCACACCACCCTTGTAAAGTTATAAGATCAGCATTGGAATAGCCAAGAAAATCGCTGTTTTTATTCATTTTCAGCACTTGCCTAGATGCCCCAAAAATCACGTGTTTACTTCTAGGTGCTTCCTGCAGAAGAACATTTCCTCCATTCTGGAACTCACCTGGCCCTCCTGAGATTATGGAAGGCTGGCTTAAAGAAGCTGGTATCACAAAATGGGAACAGTTATTAGATGAGTAGAATTACATTCTAGGGGCTGCCTAAGAGACAAAACACAAAGCACCCTTTTCTGTTTCAAATTCTACCAACTGACATCATGGTTTTCAGCTGAATAATGGATTTTGATTGAGCCTTGTCAGATGGATTTAGGTCTATAAAACATCTTGCCAACAAAAAAGATATTGGCATAGTATTGGGGATGTGCTGCAGCTGACAGAACTATGAAACTACCACATAGTGTTTTGGAAGGATACTTGTCATCGAGGGAGACAGAAGATTTATGGTAAGTACTGCAAAAAACTCTCTACTCCACTGTCAAATTTTCTACACTTAGGAGGTATCATTTTTTTTATTCTTCACAAAATCTATTGGACTGGAGTTGAGAGAACAATCAGAACACCATTGTGGAATGTCACAAGCAGACAATGTGCATATTTTTGTAAATTGTCCAAACTTGCGTAATTGTTGGAGAGATGTGAGTACGATCATAATTGAGCTTTTTAACCATATGATAGAGATGAGCCCTCTAATTATTATTCTTGGGATCCCAGGACCTGAAAGGGGCAAAAAGCATTTGATATCTAACCAAAATAAGTTACTATTTCATTTCATGCTTTTGGCAAAACGTAATGCCTGTGAAGAAAAGTTACGAATATATATATATTCCCTGAAAAAAACATAGGTTTCAGGGACGTTATAGTTAGTTGCACATTTCACTCGTACAAAACCATAGAAATTTGGCAGTTATAGTTAGTAGAGCTAACTGTAACTCGTGCCCCCGTAATGCACTGCTGATGACGTCGCATATTACATCACGCATGACATGGTCAGTGACATCCCTGATGACATCACTGATGACATCTCAAATGACATCACTGATGACATCATCCAGTGAATGTGTGTTTTTCATTGAATCTCTGCTTGGCCGGACATTTCAGGGAACGGGCTATGGAGACTCCCGGCTCTCCGGAGCCAAGGTGATCCAGGCCCCACCCACAGTGCGAACTCCGCAGCAGTGAGTGTAATTGTAATAACGTGAATCCACACCAGATGAAGATATGTGGTAAGAGGTATTAATTACAGCCTCAACCAACAGCCAGCAAATCAACTGTCATCATAGAACCCTCACATGACAGAACCTCAGAACAAGCTGGTTCCATGCCTAGTGTTCTGGCATGGAGCCATGTTACATCATTACAGTAATGGCATCCGCGGGTGTTCGCTGAACACCAAGCGGAAGAATTCCCGAAACGGCGCTGGCAAAAAACCTCGTCTGATACGGACTCGATGAGGCAAAGACGCGATTAACAAGCGGCGCCCCGGGAGACAGCGGGACGCCGCGGTAAAGCTATTAAGGGCTTATAATCAGGGATTGAGGCGGCGGATCAGACGAAGTGACACATCGATCAGCGAGCTTCCTCATCAAAACTGCCCGGTCTGGTAAGAGCCTGCGAGGCAACAAGCATCTGCCTTTAATCCTATTGTGCTGTGCCCTATGAAATTTTGTCAAATAAAGTTTTTCCATCCAAATAACAGCAGCTGACCGTGAAGAGATTAAGAGACGGCTATTTTGGCAAGAGAGTCTGTTGAACTGGCTGCGACCGGGGAGGGACAGAGGACATAAGGACATAAGGCAAAGGACAAAAGCTATAAGGGTGCGGAAGGTGCGAATAGGACAGGAGTGCTGGTACGGCAGAGGAAGGTTGCAGAGGAGATAATTGGTGTTGGTGACTGGTGAATTTTGCTGGTGAATTTTTCTGGTATGCCGCAGATATTGATACTTTGAAATATTCAAGAGCAATAAAGGTGTTGAAACCTATTATCAAAATGGGAAGACATCAAAAACAGGCTAATGCGGTAGCCAGGGTAGAAGTGGCGGCCGGATTGAAAGCTAAAAAAATGCCCAATACAAGCGAAGGGGGCGTCTTCAGCAATAAAAAGCCCTGTCTTTACTAACCAATCGGAAGTAAGCTCCAGCTCAGAGAGCTCCACAGAAGATCATGTGGGGCTGCAATCTACGGCTCATCCCTTGCAAGAGTTCCCGGCATCACAAGAGGAGACTCCCAATCCCATATCTAAAAATCCTGTGGAAGTCTCGAAAGGACTGAACAAGGGAGTAACTGGGAATGCAACGGTTACTTTGTTTGTGAAAAAGAACATTCAGCCTCCTCTGAACCAGGGTTCATCGCTAATTAATTCAGCTTCTCCGGCAGCCTCCCAGGACAATATAACTTTCAATCTTTTTGAAGGATTGCATATTACTCCACCTCACGAGGGTATGCACCTGGCTAGGACAACCCCCGGGACATCTCCAGGAACTTCCTTAGTATCAGCGTCAGTACCAGGAGTCCTAGTAGAAGGAGATCTTGTACTTTGCCCCTCAAATCAAGATGCTACAGACGTCATACCCGTTCAGCAGCTATTCTCGAAACCAGTTTTAACTATGGAAAATATCACAAGACAGCTCCCGTTAGAGAATGAACAGGCTCCTGTAAATATGGCAGGTGATGTAGGAAAAGAAGGGCTGGGAATCGGTAAGACACTGGATTGAAAATCCCCTTGAAAAATCCGAGGTTCCTTCCATTGGTGCTAGATCGCAACAAATGGAAGTAAAAGACTTACTGAATTTAATATTAGAGGAAATTAGGGAGATGAAAAGATCCCAGGCACAAGAGTCTGCAACTATTCATTTAAGGCTGGAGAAAATTGAGGCATCTATTGCAGGAATTCCAGCAAGGCTCGATGAGGCAGAATCAAAGATTGCTGCACTTGAAGAGCAGATGAGCTCCATTATTCAGAAAGTTAACGAGGTGACAGCAGACAAGATTGCTCTTGAATCAAAACTAGAAGACTTGGAGAACTATTTGCGTCGATCAAACGTTCATATAGTAGGTGTCCCGGAGGGGAGTGAAGGGACAAATACTCTTCGTTGGGTGGAAAATTTTATCAAACAAAAAGTGCTCTCTGATTATGTGGGGGATCTAACGTTAACCAGGGCCCATCAGGTCCAGCCCACCCCTAATTCTAAATACCCTCGCACATTCTTAGTTAACTTTTCGGATTACAGGATCAAAGAAAATGTTTTAATAAAAGCAATTCAGTTGAGACAAGTAGTTATTGACGAGAGTACAAAATGTAGAATCTTTTCTGACATGTCAGTAGGGGCGGCGCGAAGACGGAAAGAATTTGTGAAACTGCTATTGCTTTTTAAAGCGCAGGGGGCGCAGGCTTCTATTCCACAGCAGTCTAAATTGAAGGTCCTGGTTAAAGGGAAATTTCATTTATTTACTCAGGTGGGGGGTAAAAGCAGCAGTAAAATTAGCAGTAGCAGGGACTTTATTGGAAAAAGGATCAAGAAAGGGAGGAGAATTGAGTTAGTCGGCATGGCTTTCAGATACATAGTTAAAAATAACGAGTAAATGCTGTATTCTTTCACTTAACATAAATGGGATATAAAACAAACAAAAATATGGAGCTTCAATTAGATGGTTAGCTTCTTTTTCACCGCAGGTTCTATTTCTGCAAGAAACTCACCTAAAAACGAACTCCCCAAGATTATTCCTTCCTAGGTGGTATTCGCATGCCTTTTTCGCATCGGCAGGATTGGCTAAAAGGGGAGTAGCTCTATATTTTTTAGGAGTATTCCCTGAGAATTTGGTCAAATTCGGAGAGACCCCCAGGGGAGATGGATTTGGGTTGAGGCCAAATTAAACGATACGATATTGCATTTTAATAAATATTATGGCCCCATTGTAGATGACGTCACAGCTCTACTGAAAATTAGTGAGACACTTAGGGGGGTACCCAGGCAAATAATTTTGGGAGGTGATTTAAATTTTATTCAGGATTTAAAGAAAGATACTTCGAAGAAAAATAAAAAAGAGCTTAAACCTAAAACTAAAAAGGTGATAGAAGTATTAAGACAAGATCATATCCTGATAGATCCATGGTGTGATGTTAATCCATCTAAATTGGAATTTTCTTGTTATTCGAATCAATTTCCTACGGGTGGCTGATACAAGGGAGTAGATTGCCACATTTTTTAAGATAAACGAAAATATGGCAGAAATGTTCTCTTTCCGCCGCTCAAATCAAACATAGGAGAAAAAAAAAATTCAAACTTCAGCAGGCGGTAGAAGAAGCAACAAAATTAAGGAATATACAGCCCGTGGGGATGGGGGATGCCAGAGCCCAGATAGATAGGGCCAAATATGATTTGAAGGGATTTTTTATATTGGAAGAGATTGCCAGCTCCAGAACATATCTACAGCGAGTATACGAAGAGAGTCAAATGGTCAGTAAGATGCTTGCTGGAACTACTAAAACCAAACAGGAAGCAGCTATGATCACTAAAATTATCGACCCTAAGACAAGAAGTTCTTTAAGGGATAAATAAGAAATAGCTCAGGTTTTCTTAGAACATTACTCGCAGTTATATACTACTAGATATGAAGTTGGAGCGAATCAAATTAGCAATTATTTTGAGGAGGTTGATCTCCCTACTCTTTCAGGGACATTGGCGGAGCAGCTCCTGATAGATATTTCTGTAGAATAAATTATAATGGTGATAAAGTCGATTGCTGGGGCTAAAGCCTGTGGAGTCGATTCCCAAATCAATTTTATAAAACCTTTTCTAAAGAATTGACCCCCTTTCTGGCAAAACTTTTTAACAATATTAAACAGGGTGGCTGTGTCTCCCCAAGTTTTAAGGAATCTCTATTGGTTAGTTTTGTTAAAAAGGGGGAAAATTATTAGGATGTTAATTCGTACAGGCCTGTTAGTCTTCTTAATGTTGATTTTAAAATATTGATGAAAATCTGGGCCTAACGCTTTACCCCCATTGCTCAGGATTTAATCCATAGTGATCACACTGGATTTGTAGCAGGAAGGTCCATGTCCATCAATACTGGGTTTTTAATTCAAGCTATTGACTATGTCAACAACAATAAAATACCCACCCTTATTACTATGGTTGATGCTGAAAAAACTTTCGACCTAGTTAATTGGGACGCACTTTTTTTCGGTTTAGGGAAATTTGGCATTCCGGCCCAAGTACTATATATGTTAAAAAATATTTATCAATGTGCCCAAGCCCAGGTTATACTTAATAGAGATTCAATCGGGGTTGTAGAAATAAACCGTGGAACTAGACAAGGGTACCCAATGTCACCTTTACTTTTTACTTTTTTTATCGAACCCCTAGCTATAAGAATCCGCGGAAATCCCCTGATTAGAGCCCCAATTGAAGGGATAGAGAAAACACCCCACCACACGTATGTACTCGGATTTACACGGTATGCGACGCCCATGTATCTGAGAACAACTGTTACGATACAGAAATTGAGCAAGTCACTGGAACCATATTAATAGACGCACAACCTGTGTGGATGCCGCAAAGAAACAGAACCCCTTGTGGGTTGGAAATATCACCACAATTTGAAGAAAACATAAGAAAGGATCATAGCCTTGATAAAGTTGCGGGACAATCTCCCTTGTTAAGCGACGAAACACGTGTCGACTGTTGTGAAAGTCTGTTTTGAAGACTCCAGGATTAAAAAAAAAAAACTACTTACTCTATGTGTTCTAATTTGTGCTCACATTCTGCACGTTTAAATAATTCCTGTAACAATATTTTGTGTGCTGGGGTGTTTTCTCTAACGTTTTGGGGGTAGCTCAGGCTACCACGTTTGGGGAGTTTAGTGGTTCTCCTCTCCCTGCAGCATCAAAGACAAGATAGAAATATCCTACAATAATATCTGTGTCACTCTCCTTTGTAGCGCCATCTGCCTAACACAATACCACTGCCCGATAATATACCCAATTGAAGGGTTGGCTAAGCTGAAACTCTTTGCAGATGACATAATTATGTACTTATGCCTGGATTAGCAGATTGTGGAAGAAGTTCTTTTAGAATTTAGTAAATTTGAACTAATAGGAGGCTAAAAAATAAATCAAGACAAAATGGAGATTTTAATTCTTAATACAGATTGTAACTTATTACCTATTAACTTGAGAACTCAAGCTCTGAAAGAAGATATTTGGGTATTTTTGTCTCTAACAATATAGAACAACTATTTAGTCTGAATTATCTGGCTATGTGAAATACGATTAGAACCCTCCTAGAGAAATGGACCCAGCTACCACTGACCTTGATTGGCCAGGTAGCACTTTTAAAAATGTCAATTCTTCCTCTATTAATATTTTTGTTTATCAATGTACCCATAAAAATCAACTCTAAGTATTTTAAAGAAATTGACTCTATGTTTAGGGAATTTGTTTGGAATAAAAAGTCCTCACGGGTCAAACTACGCGTATTACAACTGGAGATAAACCAAGGGGGTTTGGCCCTACCAAACATTCAAATCTACTATGAGGCAGCTATATTAGATCTTACAGCTCTTCTACTGGAACCTAATGGGAGGATAGACACATATTTTTTTGAAAGAATGATTTGTGAGTCTGGCACACATATTTCAATTTTTTTTAAAACAGCTAAACTACCCAAAAAGTCCTGTTACAAAACTATCCGTGACTATTCTGATCGATTCCTGTCCCTTTTGAAACAGGCGAAATGCTCTGGGTTTGTCTATCTGAAATTAAAGGAATGCTGGGTTTTTGGTCTGCAAATTCATTCCAGCTGCCTGAAGAGATGGATGAACAGTGGCTTTGAGGATCTGGGCCATTTTTTGATGTCAAATACAGTGATCACGTGGGATGAAGTTCTAAGTAGAACTGGCAATCGAATCAAGCCTGGGTTTCTGGAATATTTGCAGATCATAAACTTTATTAAAAAATACAATCTCCTGCCTAATGATCTCCGAATTGACCATGTCAATGCCCTATATAAAGCTAAATTAAAGGGGGTAGGAAATTGGTACTTGCTGCTGATAAAACGAAAGGCATTCTCCCTGGTGAATGAATTTTTGGAGAAAATATTTCAGGAGACCAACTGCTCCCTTTCGCACCTGGAATGGCAGATGTTGGAAAGGCGTTGTCTGGGGGGCTTCGGAATACGTTCCTGACCACCCGTTGACCCACCTCTCCCAGAGTTAGGCCGAGCAAGGGCGGGGAGACCCTTCCTGGGAGGGTCTCGTACCTAGGATCGCACGCGCTGAGCTTGCACTCTCGGACAGAGGGACACCACACAGTAGTTCTTCGTAAGACAGTATACTTTATCGTTAGCTTTAAGGGATCTTTATGATCCGAAATGCAGGTATTGATTCAGTGCCACAAGCGGCGGCGGTTTCGTGATGGGGTATGGGGGTAGCGGGACAGTCTTTGAGTTCAGTGTATCTGCAGAGTATCCTTCGCACAGCTCTCAATCCTCGAGCTGGGGGATGTTGTTTCTCTCGGCAATCTCTGCCGATTCTCCTGGAGGAGAGTGCCGCGAGTCACTCAGCAGGCACAGGTGGTTTCGGAGTCGGGGAGCCGCGACAGCGCCAGCAGGGCTCAGATGGTTGCGGGGTGGCTTGCTGGTCGGGAGGGCCCACGCCACGAGGCCGGTCTCACAGCAGGCTATAGCCCAGGTGGGAAGTAAGGCGCTGAGAGCAGCTAATTTCAAAATAATGGCCTTTATGTCTCGGTGGCTGGCCTACTATACCCCGAAAAAGCTGAACAAGTAGTATGCGGAAGTGGAAAATAGATGCTTCCGATGCCAGTCCCATGGAGAGGGAGACTGGCTTCATATATTTTTCACATGTCCAAAGCTTGAAGCTTTCTGGAATAATATCTTCTACGCAATAAGCTAGGCTATTAATAAAAAGATCGATCCCGAGGCAGAATTGACTCTTTTTGGTCTCTCTAAAGTAAGGTCAGATTTGACCTAAGCTGAAGAGGTGTATATTACAATCTGCTCGATAGTAGCACGTTATCTAATTCTTCAAAATTGGAGAGCGGAAGAGATTCCATCTTATTCTAAATGGCTAAATAAAATGTTAAGGACAAGGAGATTCGAAGAAGCATATGCTAAACGGGTTGGAGCAACAAAAAAGTTTACTACAATTTGGAAACTATTTGATAATCGGGATGTATCAATGGAAGTTTAGCACTTTAGCACATTGCTGTTTAGGCCCCAAAATGTAGATGTTTTTTGATTGTGTGTCTTTCATTAAAGAGATATATTGATAAAATAGCACTTTAGCACTTTAGCACATGGCACTTTAAACCCCTATATATTAGGGGAAGTTTGATTGTACTGTAATAATGCAAACATTCCAGCTGTCTTTGCTATTACAATTCATGATAATTAGATACAAGTCATTTTGGGGTCGTATAGTAACGGGAAGGTGTAATTATTTCTTGATGTTTATAAATATATGGATACGGTGGACTCTTTAAATGATATTGATTAACTGGGATATGTTTATCCTCATTTCAAGGGTTTCAGTTGATAAATGTATAAAATGTGTATCTGTGGAAAAATGCGTATTAGTTGAAGTATTTGTTTTTTCTCTGTCCTGAGGATCATCTTTAGTTATATTGTAATGTCCCTTGCTCCGCTCTGCAAAAAAGCAATTAAAAGAAAAATATGTGTGTTTATATGTTAATGCCAAGGTGTATTGAAGAATGAGTTGGTGTATAAGTGTCTGGGTGGAGGATTTAATAGGCATGTGACTGACTGTGTAAGTTAGTGATTAAATGGCTCTTACTGAATGCATGGGTTAGTGACTAAGCTGTGTGAATGTCTGTATCAGTCTCTCAGTTGTTGTATAAGCTGCTGCATGGGTTAATGATTAGGTACATGACTGCCTATATGACTTACTTATTGGTAGCATAAGTATTAGTATGGGTGGCTCAGTGTTTATGTGTACAGGTGGGTGGACGGTGTGTAACTTTCTGCCAACATGTGTGAGTGGCTAATTTACTAGGTGTATGGGTTCAATAGTGCATGTGAAAATAGCTGTTTCGGTGAGTGTGTGTGTGTATCACTGTGTTGGAGAGTGAATGCATATCTCACTGGTATATGTGTGAGTAACTACATATGTGAAAGGCAGTATAAGTGAGTGTTGGAGTATATAAATGACTGTGATAGTGAGTAATTATAAGGGTGGCTGTATAAATGAGTGTGTGCTTGTGTCAGTGATTGTATAAGAGAGTCAGTATATGTTACTATTTGTATGAATAGCTTAGATAATGAATGTATAACTGTATAGGTGAGTAAACAGCAGTGTTATAGATTCTTTACATGACTAGCTACGTATGTCAATAACTCTATGGATAAGTGACGGTGTATGAGTGTTTGTATAGGTGTATGAGTACATATAATAGTGCTATATTAATGAGTGATTGAGTTACTGTATGGGTGAATGAATGAATGTGTGAGTATAACTAGGAAGTAGTCAGTGGGTATATAGTAACTGCTATTGATTTGTCTATGGTTTAGAAAATGGTAGTCAGTATTTTAGAGCGGATGTAACAAAGGTTATATTAGGGTGTGAAGAGGTGCATCAAATTATCACGCGGATGATGTCATCAAAGATGTCATCAGTGATGTCATCAGTGATGTCACTGACCATGTCATGAATGATATAATATGTGACGTCATCAGCAGTGCATTGCTGGGGCGCGAGTTATAGTTAGCTCTACTAACTATAATGGCTGAATTTCTATGGTTTTGTACGAGTGAAATGTGCAACTAACTATAACGTCCCTGAAACCTATGGTTTTTCCAGTGAATTTCAAAGGTTTTTTAAATTCTAATTTGTAACTGTAACGTCCTTGAAACCTATGGTTTTTTCAGTGAATTTCAAAGGTTTTTAAAATGATAATTTATAACTATAACGTCCCTGAAACCTATGTTTTTTGTGAATTTCAAAGGTTTTTTAAATGCTAATTTCTAATTATAATGTTCATTAAACCTATGGTTTTTTTAGTGATTTTAAAATATCATTCCATTTTCAACCTGGTGAAAACAGGCGATATCGCCTATTTCGAGCAATAGCTTCTGCACAAAACAAATTGCCACAAATGAGAGCAACAACTAATGCAAATAATATGCAGAGTAGGCGTTCCTGTACAAAAATAACACCAAAACATAACTTTCTGATATTTTCAACGAGCAGCCAAATCTGCAGTGTGATCCAAAAACAGGCGATAAGCTGCGTTAGCAGTAGGAATGCACCATCTGCCTTTTACTGGTGTAAAGTAGGACGACTACCTACACCGAGGCAACGCACTACGGGACAGTGGACCCTCCAAAAACAGCATGGTCCCTCAGCCACACAATACCTGAATGTTGAGAGATGTGGCAACCAAACATGTGTGAAGGACACAAGACAACCACCAATAATAATGCCGACAAAACCAAGTGTAGCGGTGATGTGCTGGACAGACCTCACTATGCAGAGCTCAAACCTCTCCCTGTGTACATACACTGCTGGTGCTTGTAGTGTTGTGGACAGTGGATGCAACCATGTTACCTCAGGCAGTGGGGAAGATCTCCGTCATGTACCTGTATTGTCGTCCCCTGTAAGCGGAAGCGCAGTGGGCTGGTCCAACATATGCCACTCCAGCTTAGAAGTGTGAATAAATAGGCCAGACTCTGGGCGTGGTTCACTTGTGTGAAAGCCAAAGCGTCTGCCAGAGCAGCGGGCCTCACCCTACCACGTAGCTTCCGCCATATCCGCCAGCTTCCTGGACACAGGCCCCTGCGAACACAGCGGCACAGCACCACAGACTTATGTCTGTACAGACTACTGCCTTCGAACTACACTGCGGACAGCAGGGCTCACAATTCAGATGGAGTGGCGATTGCAGATGACACAGTCCAGTAGGCAAGAGACATTCCTTCCAGTGTGGCCTGCCCACACCACGCATCATCGCTGGCTGCGCACACGCTGAGCGCCACACCTCCCACTAACTCTATACAGCTCAAGTCAATGCCACATGGCTGTGGGCGCTTCCTGACCACTGCCTCTGGTCTACACTGCAGTCAGCGGGGCTCACAATTCAAGATTAGTACCAATGCAAATTGTGTAAGAGACTATAATCAGTTAAGAAAACCAAATGCTCTCAATCTGTGCAGCTAAATTCAATGCCACATGGCTGTGGGCCTTTGCTGACCGCTGCCTCCGGTCTACACTGTGGTCAGCAGGTCTCACAATTTAAATTCAGTCTTGAATCATTAATTTCAGAGTCCAGTAGGCAACTAACTATAACGTCCCCGAAACCTTGACTTTTCGACAATGTATTCCATACATATTTAATCTTTTGTTACCTACACTGCGGTCAGCAGAGCTCACAATTTACATTGAGACATGATTTATTAATTGCAGACAGAATTGTACTCTGTGTCCTCAGATTTTGTCAAGAGGAAGTGCCAAAAAGCATTCCTCGATGTCTGTGCTGACTTTTGCCTTCCATCTACATTGCAGATAGCAGGGCTCACAATTCACATCGAGTCGCAATTGCAGATGACGCAGTCCAGTAGGCAAGAGACATTGTTCCCAGTGCGGCCCGTCCGGACCACGCATCATCACTGGCTGCGCACACGCTGAATGCTTCTAATGCCCCTATCTCAGTGCAGCACAACTCATGGACCCTTTATGATACAATATTTTGTGTATAATTTCACATCTGGTGCCCCTACCTCAGTGTACCACAAGTCATGGACCCTTTGCAATAGAATCTTTTGTGTATTATTTCACATGTGGTGCCCCTACCTTAGTGCAGCACAAATCATCGAACCTTTATGATTGAATCTCTGTGTCTGATCCAATGATTACTGTTCTACTTGTTGCCGGGCACCAATCATTCCCGGAGGGCTGGCTTACACTCACCCCACATGCAGCCAACACAGACGTCACTGGACATGGACCCTGGTAATAAAAAGGAGTTGAGAGCACGTGCCCGTAGCCAGTTCCACTATCTGTGTGTGTCTGTGTGTTCATTATGTATGCAACATGCTGCCCCTGGGCCCTACCACATTACATTGTGCTCTGAACAGCGTATGCAACCAACTTACCTTTGGCAGTGGGAGAAAACTTTGGTTACGTAACTTTGTCTCGGTCACTGTACAAGTACATACGTAGAGACTGGATGATTAGAGTACTGCAAGGAGAGTGTATAGTGAATTTATAAGTGCGTGGGGATTGGCGGAGTGATTGTATAAGTACATATGTTGGCGCAGCCTAACTCCGACAACGAGCATGTCTCTAATTGGCTGCCCTCCATGTCCCAAAAACTGAAATTTGTACTTTGCATGGTCCTGTATTGCTACAGCTGCAATACTCCACTGAATGTGCAAAAAACATTCACATCCACAAAGATGTGTCATGTCCACCATCTTTCTTGTGTTGAACTAGGGATGAATGTAGGGCCAGTGATTCTCCGTACTTTCCATGTTGGCCATGCTGTGGGGCTTGGCTCACAGAGTGACAAATTGACGATTGCGACCCGGGTGACGGCAGCACTACAACAAGAACACCCGCATTCTAGTGATGCCAGATTTTTTAAGCATTCTCTAGCCCAAAGACAACCAAAAAGTAGCCCAAAGTAGCCCAATATTGCTACTTTAAGGAAGGAGGGGCAGGGACATCGTCAAGCAAGCGGTGAATGCATTGGAATTGATGTTGCAGCAGGCTGCCAAATAAATATTTGTCTAATAAAGCGCTTTAACATGCTAGTTTGCTGGAGCACTCTCTATATATTTATAATCTGGCAACTAGCACAAACCAAAATTTTACCGCACAACCGGGCAAAATATAGCCCAATTGTGCGCGATCTAGTCCAATCTGGGAACAGTGCCGCATCAGTTGATTCCTCATACAGCTCACGATGGACCCACGCCCATAGCTCCGGAGTCATTCTTCACAGCTTCACGCAGGACTGGCATACGCCAGGCCAGCCCACTCTGCTTACGCTTACAGGGAAGGACAACAATGCTACATGGCCCAGATTTTCTTTGTAGTGATCTGCTGGTCACAGGTCTAGTTGTCAGTATGCCGCAGCCACTCCCTCATGGCTGGTATATACCCACACCACACCCATCCAGCACTGGTGTCACAAGACACGGGACCTTACCAATAAAAAAAAATGGGCACAAGTGCTCTATGCCATTCTAGAGTTGCTCCCACCACATGCACTGTGAAGGCCCGTTCCGGTGGTCCGGACACCTCATGTAGGACTGAGCCACCAAACAGGGAGGCCTCACTGGTCACTGAGTTAGTGGCACCGCAAGGACTGTGAGACCTGTTGGCCTGCGGAGCGGGACTGTATGATGTGGAGGGTACCCTGTCCGCGAAAAGGTGAGCAGTGAGGCCTGGGTGCGCAGCGGTGGACAAATACGTCTGGGCGGCGGGAGTGGATGGGGTGCAGCAACCTGGGTGCACAGCAGCACGCAGTCACCTCCGGGCAGTAGGAGTGCATGGGGTGCAGCAGCCTGGGTGCGCAGCGGCTGTCATACACCTCTGGGCAGTGGGAGTGGATGGGGTGCAGCAGCCTGGTTGTTCAGCAGTGAGTAGACACCTCTGGGCAGTGGAAGTGGATGGGGTACACTAGCCTGGATACACAAAGGCGGGACTGCGATTTAGGCATGCGAAGTTGTATGTACTCATCCATTACTGATTCCATACTATGTTTCAGATGACTAAGCTTCAGGGCTGCCCTATTTCCTGGCATGTGGTTGGAGAAACACCGGTGGCAGAAAGGTGAGCTGTGAGGATTTTCTCCAGTGTCAACACTCACTCTCCCTCTCCATCTCTTCCTTTCTGTCACTCACACTCTTTCTCTCTCTCTCACTCTCCATCTCTTCCTTTCTCTCTCTCACTCTCTACCTCTCTTTCTCTGTCTCTTCTTCTCTCTCATTCTTTTTTCTCTCTCTTCCACTCTCTCACTCGTTCCCTCTCTCTCTTCCTCTCTCTCACACTGTTTCTCTCTTTCTCTCTTTCTTGTATCTCACTCTTTCTCTCTCTCACTCTTTTTCTCTTTCTTCCTCTCTCTCTCTCACTCTTTCTTTCTTTCTCTCTCCCTTCCTCTCTCTTACTCTTTCTCTCTCTCCTTTGCTGGACGCATGACGCACCATCTTATCTTTCTTTTTGTCTTGCAAGCTGTGATTCGCAAATTGTGCACTTGTATGTACTCATCCATTACTGATTTCATACTATGTTTCAGATGACTGAGCTTGAGGGCTGCCCTATATCCCGGCACGTGGTTGGAGACACACCAGTGGCAGAAAGATAAGCTGTGAGGATTTTCTCCAGAGTGTCAACACTCTCCCCCTCCATCTCTTCCTTTCTGTCACTCACACTCTTTCTCTCTCTCACTCTCTATTTCTTCCTTTATCTCCCTCACACTCTTTCTCTCTTTCTCTGTCTCTCTCATTCTTTCTTTCTCTCTCTTCCTCTCTCTCACTCTTTCTCTCTCTTCCTCCCTCTCACACTGTTTCTCTCTTCCTTGTATCTCACTCTTTCCCTCTTTCTCTCTTGCTCTGTCTTCCTCTCTCTCACTCTTTCTCTCTCACTCCCTTCCTCATTTCTACATTTTCTCTCTCTCTCCCTCACACTGTTTCTCTCTTTCTCTCTTCCTTGTATCTCACTCTTTCTCTCTCTCACTCTCTCTCTTTCTCGCTCTCTTCCTCTCTCTCACTCTTTCACTTTCTCTCTCTCTATCTCCTTTGCTGGATGCATGACGCACCATCTTATCTTTCTTTTTGTCTTGCAGGCTGTGATTCACAAATGGTCCATGGCTGTACATAGTTTTATTTGATGTTGTTTTGTTTAAATAACATTTTTTATATCTAAATCCATACATGACTAAGATTCTCATTTGTCCAACCTCACAAGCATCTTCATAATAAAAATATTAGAACATTACCCAATTTGTGTTGGGTGGGGGGGAGGGAGAATGGCAGACAAGGGGCAGCTGGCGGGGGTGTTGGAGCAGTATTGGGTGTCCGACCTGCATGATCGTTGGCTCTATTACATCTGTTGTCAGAGACTTGCGAGCCGGCGGCTGGCTCGTAGATGAAGAGCTGTGAGCCGACTGGCTGGCTCGTAGAGGGAGAGCTGCGACCTGTCAGTTCGAAGAGGGAGCGCTGCGGGCCGGCTCGCAGAGGAACAGCTGCTGGCCGACTGGTATAGGGAAAGGTGCAGGCCGTTGGCTTGCAAAGGGATAGCTGCAGAACAGTGATGTGGGGAGAGGGAGCGTGAAGAGCGTATTTCGCAGAGAGAGACCTGCGGTATATTTCCAGTCTTGGCTTCACAGATACAACTGTGGGCCCGAGAACTCGCACCCGAAGAGCTGTGAGCCGACAAGTGATTTGCAGAGGGAGACTTGCGGGCCCAAGAATGTTGTTGGAGGTATGCTGTTGATGGTGGAAAAGGGTGCATTACCTGCTGATGTAAGGAGATGCAGCGTGAAAGCGGTATCTCGCACAGACAGAGCTCCGGTATATTAAATTGCCCCCAGGACCTTTCTTTTATATTTTCACTCGATGCGAGGCACAAGATGACTGCTAACACTTCCTGGTTTGAAGTGTTAGCCGCCAATCAGAGGCAAGCTCGTGCTCGGGAGATAGACACCGTCCAGATATATATATTTATTTTCCTTTAATATCAAAAACTACTGAACGGAATTACACCATTTCAACAAAAGCACGCTTTCTGGGACCAAGACCTTTCTTCCTGCCAAATTTGGCGTAATTCCATTCGTGAGTTTGACCTGTAGCCTTGTCTAAAGTTTCCTATGGAAAATGCATTTCAAAAACACTTTTTCGGACCCCTAAACTTTCAAAGATACGAGCTGAAAAGAGAAACTTTCTGGAAAATTTAGTAAAGATTCGTCAAACGACCCCAGCGGGCCCCCGCAGACCCACCGAGCCCCCGAGATCTAGCCCAACCCGGGGTCTCATTAAAATAAAACGCGGAAACCCACAACCCCAGCGTGAATTGCGCTGATATATATATATATTTTTTAATGCTTTCTTTGGCACTGGGGGTCCTTCTGGGAACCCCTGAGCAGGCCTAGGGGGTCAGGGTGTTTCTACCCTCCCCCCTTCTCTTGTTGTATACTTTTGCTTCTCTGTTTTCTGGTGACTCGCTTCTACCGAGTCACAAGATGGCTGCCAACACTTCCTGGTTTGGAGTGTTGACAGCCAATCACAGTAAAGCTTATGCCCAGATATCAAAACTTTTATTTTTCTAATTTCTCAGCAACTACTGAACAGATTTACACCACTTAAAAAAGGTCGCTTTCTGATCCAAGCACTACCTTTTTGCCAAATTTGGGGTAATTCCGTTCAGTAGTTTTGGCTCTAGCCTTGCACAAATTTTCCTACGGGAAATTGATTTTTTTTACTCTTATTCTTTGAATTTCTCAACAACTACTGAACGGATTTACACCATTTAAAAAAAAGGTCGCTTTCCGAACCAAGCTCTACCTTTCTGCCAAATTTAGGGTACTTCCGTTCAGCAGTTCAGCCTGTAGCTGGTCGCAAAATTTCCCATGGAAATTAACATGGGGATAACGCGTTTTGGGACCCCCCTTTTTTCTCAGCCCCCGCTTGACGAATCACCCCCAAACTTTCAGGATAGGTGCTGACCTGAATAGACTTTATTTTTTTAGAATTTCGGACGCCCGCGCATGCGCATTTGCGTGAAGAAGTTACCGTCCAGCAAGAAGAGGGAGCCCCGGGACGCCGCACTGAAGGTAAGGTGGTTTATTTACCTTTAACCTTCTTTAAATTATTTTAAAATGAGGGCGGGCGGGAGGCGGGTGGCGCGTAGTGGGGCTACGCGGAGCGTGCGAGTGTGCGTAGATTTTGCCACACTGCTTCACGTAGCCCCACTACACCCACTACGCCCAGGCTTAATGTGTAGCATTAGCTTTGGCACCACGTTACAAAATGACCCAGGTTTGTAAAGTGCCAGGATACCCATATTACCAGTAGTGCTCTGACACGTGTAAACAGTAGCATGTGTAGCAGATGCACACTGCACTTTCAGTTCACACAAATTACTTGGAGGGGTGGACGGCTGAGTGCTCTTATGTATCAACGTATTTTCCCACAGACATGTAAGACCTGATTCCCAAGGGTAAATTACACTTTTGTGTAAATTTACACTTAAGAGTAAGTTTACTACAGTTAGGTACTTCACAAACTACACTTTTGTAGTAACGTACACTTTTGTAGGAAGTCCAGCACTACACATGGCCAACCACTGGTACTGCAACACCCTCCCAAAGTAAATAATGGGGGTAGGGATTTACTACAATGGAGAAAGTTACTACAAAAGTGCAGTTTGCAAATACTGCAAAGTAGTAAACTTACTAAAAAGTGTAATTTACTACAAATGTGCAGCTTGTGAATAGCACTTTGTAGTACATTTTATAGCACTGCAAAACATACTGCAAAGTGAAGTTTATGAATCAGGTCCACTATGGAAAAAGAAGACCTTTGTCACATGGGCCTTACTGAAGACAGACACACTAAAGTGATTTCTTTTGTTGAAATACAATTCACAATACTGTCTATTGGCTGGTGAACAGGCATGATTCAAACATGCATTAGCAAAGCCAATCGGACTAGCCTGTGCAAGAGCGATTGGCTTTGCCAATGTTTTTTAGACATTTTGTACACCAGCATGCCTGCTGTTCAGCATGGCCAAAAGTTAGTGGGTTAAAGAAGAGTGGTGTGGAATGGAGAGTCGTAAAGCAGTGTAGAGTGAAGTTTATGGAGTGGCATAGAGGGTCGCGGAGTGACGTAGAATAGACATCAGTGAACTGAAGTAGAGTGAAGTGGCGTAGAGTGAAGTGGTGTAAAGTGTTGTGGAGTGTCGTGGAGGGAGTAGAATGTCATAGTGCAGAATGGCGTTCAGTGTAGTTGAGTGGCGTGGAGTAGAGTGTCGTGGCATAGAGTGTCATGGAGTGGTATGAAATAGAGTGGAGTGGCATAGAGGATGTTGCCTAGAGTAGAGTGGAGTAGAGCGAAATAGATTGTTGTTGAGTGCAGTGGCATAGATTGGAGTAGTGTAGGAGAGTAAAATGGTACAGAGTGGAGTAGGGTGTTCTAGAGTCAAGTGGCATAGAGTGGAGTGGCATGGAGTGTCATTGAGGGGAATGGCAGAGAGTGTAGTAGTAGAGTGCAGCAGAGTAGAGTAGTGTGTTGTAGAATAGAGTGGAGTAGAGTGGCATAGAGGGAGTTGGGTAGAGCATCGTAGAATGGAGTGTTGTAGAGTGGAGTAGAGTGTTGCAGGCTGGAGTTCCATAGAGTGAAGTAAAATTTAATGTAGCACAGTGCAGTGTCATAGAGTGGAGTGTTGTAGAGTACAGTACAGTGGCCTAGAATGAAGTGGCATCAAGTACAGTGGTGCAGAGCAGATTGGCGTAGAATGCATTGGGTTTGAGTAAAGTACTGTAGACTACATTGGCATAGAGTGCAGTGATGTAGAGTAGTATAAATTAGAGTGGTGCAGAGTAGATTGCAGTGACGTAGAATTCAATGGCCTAGAGTGGAGTAGACTGGCGTAGAACATAGTGGTGTAGAATGCAGTGGCATAGTCAGAGTAGATGGTTTCAGAGTAGAGGAAAGTGGTGTTCAGTTGAGTAGGGTGGAGTAAAGTGGAGTGGTGATGAGTGAAGTGGTGCAGGGTAGAGTGGAGAGGTGTAGAGTAGCATAGAGTGCAGTGGTGTAGAGTAGAGTGGTGCAGAGTGCAGTGGCATGGATTACAGTGATACAGAATAGATTAGAGTGTCGTAGAGTGGAATAATGTTGAGTTTAGTGGCATAGGCTGCAGTAGAATGCTGTAGAGTTGAGTGGGGCAGAATAGGGTGCAGTAGCATAGAGTGCAGTGGTGCAGAGTTCTTTAATACCCATTGCTGCTCTTTAATACCCCTTGCATGTTCTTTAATACCCCTGGCCTGCTCTTTAAGAGCCTTAGCTCGCTCTTTGATACCCTTGGCTCACTCTTTAATACCCCTGGTTTGCTCTTTAATACCCATGGCTGCTCTTTAAAAGCCTTATCTCGCTCTTTGATACACTTGGCTAACTCTTTAATATCCCTAGGTTGCTCTTTAATACCCATGACTGCTCTCCAATACCCCTTGCATGCTCTTTAATACCCCTGGCCTGCTCTTTATTAGCATTGGCTCGCTCTTTGATACCCTAGGCTCGCTCTTTGATACCTCTGAGGTTAGTCAAACATTATTATAAATGTACATTGGGTGCATGCTTGCAGGTGAGAGTGTGTTAATGTGAGAGAAAGCATGCGTATGTATGAGCATCGTTTTCAGTTTGCATGTGTAAGAATGTGTATGTGAGGGAGAGGGAGTGCAGGTAGTGAGTGAAAATGAGTGAGACAGCCGGGAAACATTCATTACAACGCAGTCATTACATCACACTGCTTTTACAACGCAACTGTTACAATGCAACTGCCTTAACATTGCATGCCATTACAACGCATACCATTACAACGCATGCCATTACAACGCATTATAATGGAGATTTTTAAGTTTTAAGGTGGGTATGGGTTTTGAGGTAGTTGGGAATAGTAATTTTTACCCCTATGCTATCCAACACTTTCCCTACTGTGGCACTCACGTAAGTGGGAATAGTAATGTTTACCCCTACACTATAAAACACTTTCCCTACTGTTGCACTCTCTGGAGTGGGAATAGTAATTTTTACCCCTAAGCTATCCAACACTTACCCTACTGTTGCACTAAAAGTATTATGTGTTGTAATGGTATGCATTGTAATGGAATGTGTTGTAATAGTAGTTCTTAAAAGTGTGTTGTAATGGGCATGCGTTGTAAAAACATGTGATGTAATGGTAGTTGTGATGTAAAAACTGTGTTGTAAAAGCATGCGTTGTAATTGTATGCGTTGTAACGTCATATATTCAAGACAGAGTGGTGGTAAATGACCCAAAGTGAGTCAGAGTGAGTGAGAATCAGAATAAGTGTGACTGCATGCAAGTGAGTTAGTGTAAATAAATAAAAATAAATGTAGGAGAGTGTTAGAGACTGAGTGAAAATGAGTGTGTGGGAATGTAATATTGTCTCATTTTTGTTGCACTTTGATGGGTGACAAATATGAAGCTGCTCACCAGTGCAGAGAGGTACTTGTGGCGCCGTAGAGCAGGGAGGGTTTTACAGGTGCATGAATCTTTCTTTCCAGTACATATGGTGCTACCTTCTTCAGTAGCCGCGGTTGGTACCAGGCTGTGTGTTTGTGGCTGTGTCTGCAGGTGTAAAACAGGAACAGTTTTCATGCAAGGCAGGTAATATGACCAGGTGAGACTTTGACAACAGTGTGACTACAAGCTTGCCTCTTCACCGAGGAACCCTGAAGCACTACTAGTGTTTTATATACGTATTACGGATCAAAAGATACCAAGTAGGCGTATGGTTTCTATGTTGGAAGCAGAGTGTATGATGTGATAACACTTTGTGCTTATAAAAGTAGGAGTGGTCTAAGGGAGTGCGATTGATTGTCCTGATGAATGCCACAGGGAAGGGTGGCAGAAACATGTTTATCGAACTTGTAATAAAGTAGGGCTATTGTACCCACGTTTACTTTATGCCTTTTTCTTCCCCTATTTTTAATCATACTGCCTTGAGGACAGAATAAAACATATGTTTTCCTACCAGACAGGTATTTTTAACTTCATTTTTAAAAAAAGCCTTCAACTTCTATCCATCCATTCGGATGGATGAAGTACAACACAGTGCTCCATGTAACCCACAGGTCGCAGCACGCCCACTCTGCAGTAGAACAGGAAGAACCCTATGAGGAAGCATGTGGTGAACCTGGTGGGTGAAGGTTACACTATAGAAAACTTTTTACGTTTTTGCCCTGAGAGAAGATTAGCCCACATAAATGAGTAGGGCTCCTGATTGTTGATGTACTTTCACAGATAGGAAGGATGGGCTCTCCTCTGTAATACCTCTTACCGTCCCTGTATGAAGTAATGAGTCAGCCCTGCTGGTATTAAGACCTGTCATTTGCACCTTGAATACAGCTCTTGGAAGCATAGACTCCACCTACAGTACTTCTTTACCATCGCTAACAACAGGATATTCTCAAAAAGAGGTGTGACCCTGGAGTGAATGCATCATCTGAGCCACTGAGTGCTCCAAGAGAGGGAATGGCAGCTCAGTCAGTTAATGCATATGCCTTTCAGCTCAGTGCATCAGCTATTGATTTCCATAAAAAGGCCCCGCTACAATGAGCCAGAAAATTGACTGACCTCCCCCTCTGCACCATATCTCTTATTGCACCAAGAGAGAGAAGCAAGTGAGCCAGACCCTCCCTAGAAGAATCCCCTTTACCCATCTCTCAGTCCATCATTTCAGCCTTCGACCCATCAATGCAGCCAACCACTCATCCTTTCACCCTTTTCTATCCATCCTTTCATCCATCTTTCCTTTCATCCTCCAATGCTCCCTTCCATCGATCCATCCTAGCAAACCCCCCTTTACTAATGCCTCGTTCTCACCCTTCCACCTATCCCTTCACTTCCTATCCTCTGTTCACCCTTCTGCCATACTTCCATTTACCCTTTCACTCTTTCTTCCTTCTGATCACTCTTCTTTCATACTTTCATTCATCCTTTCACTCTTTCTTCCTCCTTTCTTCTGATCACCCTCCATTCACCTGTCCATCGATGCTTTTGCTCTATTTTCATTCTGCCCATTCTTGTTTTATTCTCCATCAATCTTTTCATTCTTTCTTCCTTCTCTTAACCCTTGCTACACCCTTCCATCTATCCTTTCACTCTTTCTTCCTTCTGCTCACCCTTCCATCCGTCCTTTCCCTCTTTCTTCTTTCCGTTCACCATTGCACCTGTCCTTTCACTCTTTCTTCTTTCTGGTCACCTTTCTTTCACCCTTCCATCTAGCCTTTCAGTTTCTTCCTTCTTTTCACCCTCCTTTCTCCCTTCCATCTATCCTTTCACTTTTTTGTTTCTGTTCACACTCCTTTCACCCTGCCATCTGTCCTTTTACTTTTTCCCCTTTGTTCACTATTCTTTCACTATTAGATTTATCCTTTTACTCTTTCTATTTTTCTGATCACCTTTCTTTCACACTTCCATCTAGCCTTTCACTTTCTTCCTTCTGTTTACCCTCCTTTCACCCTTTCATCTACCTTGCACTTTCTTTCTTCTTTCACCATCCTTCCACCCATCCATCTATCCTTTCACTTTCTTCTTTCTGTTCACCCTCCTTTCACCCTGCCATCTGTCCTTTTACTTTTTCCCTCTGTTCACTCTTGTTTCTTTCGCTATTAGATCTTTATATCTTTCTTCTTTTTATTTGCTTTAGCTTCATGTTCATGCTTCATCCTTCTTTCATTTCAACCATCCTTTCCACATTTTCCCCCTTTTCAATACAAATGTATTTCTCCATCTCTCGTTCTCTCCTTTTCCCCATGTTTATCTTCACTCTCTCTGTCTTGCTTGCTGTATTTGTCTTGATTAGAATGTTTGAGCCACAGCATTTTGAAGTTTTGTTTGAAAACATAAGCATCCCATAGAAACTCTTCAAAGTGTGTGTGGCCCTGTGACAACCTACTCCCCCTTCCTTCCCCTCTTTGTAGCTGCTAGAATTGGGGTTTGTGACACCTCTGCCCTCTGAGATGGCCAGAAGCAGCCCGCGCCATTCTACAAAGCCACAAACTGCAGCAGCCAGCCCCATATAAAACCAGCTAGTTGTTTAAGGGTCACAGTGTGCCCTCTACTCACCCGCCCCCGCACCCCTCCTCCCCCTTCCCTATGTGTTTATTAACCACATGTGCCTTGATGCTGTGATATAGCGGCACATGTTAGTTCTTCTTCTTTACTGTATCTGAATCTGGAAGCCTGAATATCTCAAAAGTGCCTGGCAATCAGGCCATCGAGTGATGGATAAATGTTTATATAGCGCGTTGAAGTCCCATAAGGTGAGAGTGTACACTTGCAGCATCATAAAATGTGACTAGAACACATATTTAAAGAAATTATAAGTTCTAACATGCATGTCAGATGGTGTAACAGCTATGGTGGTTCGGACTCCCATGTATCGCCAAGAATGCAGCTCTCTCCCGATGCAGCTTCCTCGTTCCAGACACAGACAGGGAGAACGGACCTTACGCACACCACCTAAACACAGTAGGTGTTTTAAGAAAAGGTATCCAGCCTTACTTACTCGTTTTTCTGTAGAATTCTTTTACAAATACACAATCATGCCTACTTGTCTCACCTTTTTGATTTTCAATCCATGCGAGGCACAAGATGGCTGCCAACACGTCCTGGTTTGAAGTGTTGGCAGCCAATTAGAGCCAAGCTCGTGCTCGGGGGTTTAGGCTCCGCCCAGATATCAAAACTTTTTATTTTTTTAATTTCTCAGGAACTACTGAACGGATTTACACCATTTAAAAAAACAGGTCTCTTTCTGAAACAAGGGCTACCTTTTTGCCAAATTTGGTGTAATTGTGTTCAGCAGTTCGGGCTGTAGCCTTGTCTAAAGTTTAATTTGGGGAATTAACATGGAGAAAACACGTTTTGTGACCCCCCTTTTTTTTGGACCCCACTTGGCGAATCACCCCGAAACTTTCAAGACAGGAGCTGACCAGAGCGCCCCACTAGTCTTGAAAAATTTGCGAAGATTCGTCAACCGGCGCCAGAGTTATTGGGAAAAGAAAAAACGTTTTTCCTATGGAAACTAGGTCCTAACTCTAATGTCGTTCAGTGCAACACAATTGGGTTTATCCTTTGGCTTGTCGCACTTTGGAAGTTTCCATTCTTCTCTTTTTTTTGGGCTGTTCGCTGATTTATGTCACAATTTTCACTATGGACACTGTGATTTTAGATGTTAATTACGTATGATTGTAAGAAAACTGTATGATCAGTTTCCTCTCATCATTTTTGTAGCCCTGAGGAAGTCTGTTGGGCTTTCCGCCCTTTTGACGAAACACGTGTTGGCTACAAGGCTACAACCATCTATGAGTTCAACTGCTTGACATCTGCAAAAACGAAAATAATAAAAGAAGAATACCCACATATTTATGGATGGGACTCTTTTCTTCGTGAACTACTACACTTTCTGATTAATTATTGTTATTTTTTGTTTGCTCGGGAATAATCCTTTGTTTTGCTTCTATCTCCGGTTACTCTGTAACAGAGATTTTTGGGATTCATAGTGGCTGTTTCCCTTTTGTTCCTTTGAGCATCAACTTTGAATTGTTTATCTCACTCAAATGTATATTGATTTTGCGCAATGTATAACCTAGCCATGATCAAAAGCTTCCCTAACTATAACTATCTACTTGCAACCGCCAGTAGATAATATATATATATATATTCACTGAAAAAACCATAGGTTTCAGGCACGTTATAGTTAGGAATTAGCATTTAAAAAACCTTAGAAATTCACTGAAAAAACCACAGGTTTCAGGGGCGTTATAGTTAGCTGGACATTTCCCTTGTACAAAACCCTAGAAATTCCCCTGTTATAGTTAGTTCAGCTAACTATAACTCACGCCCTTGCAATGCACTGCTGATGACGTCACATATTACATCACTCATGACATGGTCAGTGACATCACTGATGACATCACTGATGACATCTCAAATGACATCACTGATGACATCACTGATGACGTCATCCTTGTGATAAATTAGTGCATCTTCTCACACCCTAATATAACCTTTGATACACCGACTCAAAATTTCAAACGGCCATTTTGACAACCATAGATACTCCAATACCAATAACTACACACCCACTCATTGACTTTTAGGTCTACATACATGTCCACTCACTCATCTGTACAGTCACTCATACTTACAGTCACTCTGTGCATTTATACACCTATATAGACACTCACACACCGCCAATTATCCATTGAGGTACTGACACATCTAGTCAGTCATGCAAATAATTAATCACAGTCCAATTTACTCACCTATACAGTTAAACACACTCAAGTTCACTTACTCATACAAATACTAACAAATTCCAACTCGTCATCAACTTTCTCCTCCTCATGAACAAACGAGCGTGGACCCAAATATCTTGTGCATTATTTTATTCTGCCAGATCCTCCATTACGTGTTTCTGGCGATCCTGCCCTTGATCACATGACAGCTCATCGGCAACTTTCCCTGCTTTTTAAAGTGCAAGTGCAATAGCAATTGTGTGGACATAGAAGAAACACTACAAAATGTGCAATAACTAATGGCCATTAATATAAAACATAAATGTTGCTGCCCTGGCCATTAAAATCATATGCCCTTTCCAAATTTAAAAAGAGGCATAACAGTTTATATCAGTGCGTAATAATATATAGAGTACAATTATAGCATATATATATATATATTCAATGAAAAAACCAAAGGTTTCACACATGTTATAGTTAGCTGGACATTTCACTCGTAAAAAACCAATGAAATTCCCCCGTTATAGTTAGTTCAGCTAACTATAACTCGCGCGCCCGCAATGCACTACTGATGGCGTCACATATTACATCACTCATGACATGGTCAGTGACATCACTCATGACATCACTGATGACATCTCAAATGACATCACTGATGACATCATCCAGTGAATGTGTGTTTTTCTGAAAATTAAATATGTTTTATATATGTATATCTCAAGGTCGATGGAAGAATAAATGAGTATATAAGTGTCTAAATTGATGATTTGTTTCTGAAAAATTGATTGTATAACTGACTGATTAAGTGTATCTTTTTGAATACATGGCTTAGTGAGTAATGTTTAAATGTGTAAATACCTGTATCAGTCTCTCACTTTGTATATAAGTGGCTGCATGGGTTGGTGAGTAGCTACATGAGTGTCTATATAGGTTAATAGTTGGTTTTTTGAGTATCAGTATGAGTGTCTGAGTGTCTTCATGGTGCGGTGGGGGGTATTACGTAGTGCATAGATGCATGAATGAGTGACTCACTGTTTGTATGTGTTGAAGACAGCATGTGTACAGGACTGTATGGGTGGATGAGTGTGTGCATGGGTGTGTTAGTGAGTGAATGACTGTCTCAATAGTGTCTTCATAAGTAACTACATATGTTTTAAACTAGTATATGTGACTATTGGTGTTTATAAGTGAGTATATGTGAGAGTGAGAGATTGGTAGACTTCCTGTATGAATAAGTATGTGTTTCTATAAGTGATTGTTTAAAAGACTAAGTATGTGTAAGTTTCTGTAAAAGTAAGTGTGGTGGTGTGTGTATAACTGTATATGCAAGTAAATGGATGTTTGATTCTTTATTAGCATGAGTGACTATGTGTGAGTAACTCTATGGATGAGTGTCATTGTGTTACAGGATGTTTAGGTGTATGAGTACATATGATGTGTGAGTACATGTATGAGTGACTGTATAGGATTGTTGGTGGATGAGTGGATGTGTATGTGGATCTTAGAATTACTGAATAGGTTGTTGTAACTGTTATTGGTATGTCCATTTTTTTGAAAATTTTAGTCTCTATTTTTGAATGTTTGTATCAAAGGTTATATTAGGGTGAGAGGAGGTCTACCACTCTGTCACAAGGATAATGTCATCAGTGATGTCATTTGAGATGTCATCAGTGATGTCATGAGTGATGTCACTGATCATGTCATGAGTGATGTAATTTGTGACGTCATCAGTAGTGCATTGCGGGCGCGCGAATTATAGTTAGCTGAACTAACTATAACGGGGGAATTTCATTGGTTTTTTACGAGTGAAATGTCCAGCTAACTATAACATGTGTGACACCTTTGGTTTTTTCATTGAATTTCTAAGGTTTTTTAAATGCTAATTCCTAACTATAACGTGTGTGAAACCCATGGTTTTTTCAGTGAATTTCAAAGGTTTTTTAAATGCTAATTCCTAACTATAACGTGTGTGAAACCCATGGTTTTTTCAGTGAATTTGCAAGGTTTTTTAAATGCAAATTTTTTTTTTTTTCTTCTTTTTTTTTTTACATATTTTTATTTTAATTTTCTATCCTTTTTTAAAGACTATGGTTAAATTTTTAAAATTCTACAATATGTTTTTATTTTACATTTTTTATAAAATAAACAGGTAAAATTTATTAGCAATACATTTTTTCCTTTTTTTTTTATTTTTTTTTAGTGCGCGTACGGTAAGCTTACGGTAAGCGTACGGTTTACGCAATGTCCGTAATTTATCTACGCTGTTTGCGTATAGTTACGCAATTTGCGTAGCCGCGCGTACTCCGCGTGGGTCGCGTATGCGTGTACGCTACACGCGCACGTTACGCGGAAGTGTCGGGGAGTGACTGTTATGCGCATGCGCGCGAGCGCGTGTCTTTTTTACGCGCATGCGTACTTTTGCCGTAAGCGCACCGTAAGCGTACGGTGGGTCATGTGATCATGAAACACAACTTTTGATTGGTTGACACTACTTTCAGTTCTAGAACTCTCCTACACCACACCCATTCCCCTCATTTCTGCTTGTGATCCCTTAGGAGAAGGAGCTGGGTTGTCTTTGTGATACGATGGCAGAACAGCAGAGCTCTTCTGAGAGTGAGGCTAGCAGCACTACCTTGAGGCAGAGAGCGAGGAAACAAAAGACCTCTTACGTATGGGAGTATTTTACTTTTCCAGAAGGCCAGCAAAAGGTAAATGCACCCTTAGTGACTTGCAAGCTGTGTAAGCGTGTACTTTCAAGAGGGAATCCTGACAGGAAGTATTCCTTTGGGAATCACACCATGATGAGACACCTTAAGGATGTACACAGAAGGACACATGCTCGACTTACTGAAGGTAACCCTTCAGTAAATCAACCAAGCACATCCACAGCAGCTCAGCCTGGACCATCATCTGCAGGGCCGAGTCCTTCTTCTGCAGGTCAGGTGAGCCCTCTGGAAATTAACCCTCGGTTTGCGAGGGTTGAAGTACGGTGCGCCACTTGTCACGATCTAATTACTTATAGGGAGACCAGTATTTCCCTAGTGAACTGTAAAATAGATCAGCACACTTGTCGTACCGTCTAATATTCCCAATCTTTCTTTCCTCTGTCCCTGCATGAACACAACGGCTCTTTTAAGAGCCAACCTTACCTTTCATCTATTTTTGATATATTTTTTTAAAAACTTTTTTTTTTTTTTTTACCGTACGCGTAATTTTTTTTTTTTTTTTAAAAAACACTAAAAATCAATTATCACATTACAAGGTCCTTGAGAGACTACAATTAAAAACTGAAAATGTGGTTGTAGAGAAGTGGAAAAAAGGGACCATGACATTATTGACTTACCATACCCACTCAAAAAAAGATTTATTCATTTAATTTTTTTTTTAATTGCTTTAAAAATGGTTCTAGTTTTCGAAAATTTTCTATCTCAATCTGAAAAAAAAGAAAAAAGTATTAATATTTAATAAAAGATTTTATAATACAGTACACATATTTACATATTTTTCAAAAAATATTTTTGCCTTTTTTTTGCTGTTTTCAGAAAATATTGCATTTCACTATAAATTGTGAAAGCAATTGAATTCATCATTTAACAGCAGGCAAAAAAAAATTAACAATCTCAAAGATTGTTTTAAAAAAGCCCACAATCTCTTTTTGCATAAACATAACTTTATAGAAATGCATAATATTCTTAAAAAATATCATCTAATATCAATACTTATTTCTTTAAAATACCGTCTGATATTTTTGTTTCAGAAGTATAATCACAATAATATATCTCAAATAACTCCACAATACATCTGGTTCCATTTCCTTTAGGCCAAATAGTAATTTTAAAATTCTTTTTTTGTTTAATTTCCAATGGTAATCCAATAAAAATCTAAAGTTTAAATTGTACAGATGTCACCGATTCTCTGTAACATTTTGGTTTCCGAAAGATTAATTAATAATTAAATAAGTCCACAATAGAATTGTTGTGGGCAAGATGGCGTCCGCGTGGACGTGGATGTGAGGAGCTCCTGGACGGCTCGTCCTCCGTACGAATAACGGGGCATTTGTGCAAGAATCTGGCCTGTGACTGAGAGGCATTAGCTGAGCTTCCCTTCGAGGCAGCTTGTTTGCTGTTTGCTGTTTTCGCGGCATTTTCCGGGATTTTGAAGGGCTGTGGAGTGGATGCGAAGCTGATGCGCTGCAGCTTCTAGACGGCGCTGGAGCCGAGGAGAGCGATTCGGCGCTGGACTGCAGAACGCAGTGTACCTGAGATGGATTGTAACGGTCGGCTGATGGATGTTGATGGTTAATGGACGAGTGAAGTTTGTAGAGCAAAGGACATTATGGAGCAGAGAGAGCTGAGAGAGCTTTGAAAAGTCGGTGGAAAAAAAAACGGACGGTAGCTGTTTAAAACGGGCAGTGAGTACAAACAAACAACTTAAGACTTAAGACTGTGTTTTTGACTGCAGGCTCCGATTGGGATTGCTACGTTAGGCAGCTAAGGGGGAAAAAAAAGTTAAAGTCTTAGATAACGAGGAGGAAAATATATTACATCACAACAGCTGGGATTGGAAATAAATTTGACACCTCGACGTTTGTCTAGACTGTTTAAATTAGGGCCTTTGAACATTATTTTGGGTGCTGCTTCTTCCTCGTTTGTTATGGCGCCTAAGACTGCCAGAGGTGGAAAAATAAGAGCCTCAGGGGAATCAGCTGTAGGGACACGTGCAGCATTAGCGGCAAAGGGCCTAAAAGATTTATCAGGCGCTATGGGCCAGGACACCCCCCTACAGAGGATTGTTCAAGGGACACCTAAGATATCGCAGATTTTTCCAACAATTCCTGGGAAAAAAGTTGCGACCTCTCCATCTGATATCTCAAAACTAGGAGGTCTATCTACAGATGAGAGTGGAATTCTTCTGGAACATGGTGCTGTAGCAGAGAGGGTTACGAATTTCTCTAATGACCCGGCGTTCCCGGCGTTCCCGGGCGAGATTGGTCCTATTAGGGAGGACAGAGATGAACCGAGTGAACCTATTATCAGTAGTAAAGACAGTGAATTTTTTTCGCTTTCGGAGCACTCGGAAGAGTCAGAGGAATCTGACTTAGAAGAAAATATTCAATTGTATGAGGAGGGTCCTGGTGATACAACTTCCATTGGTAGAAGTCATATTGAAAGTCCTTCTCTTGAGGGGGGCCCCACAGCAGTACAAACTGTGCGGAAGAAAGTCAAGGAAGGAGTTACTGGATCGTCAACGATAGACATTTTGGACAGTGAAGTGTTGGAAAGCCTTAACTTATCTGATCAAGCTAGTGGGGGTGTCGCAGAAGAGGGCCAAGGTCATACATCGTTGGAGTCAATTCATAGATTAATCTCATCACATCGGTTGGAAACACGAGCCGAGAATTTAAAAACACACACTGCATGCCGAAAGTTGCAAAATACAGTCAGGCGATTGGCAAAATCTTGTAATGATTTCACTGCCCGGATGGGGGAAGCTGAGACTCGAATTTCATTGCTCGAAGATCAGATGGTGGCTCAAAAGGATGCAGTGGCAGACATTAAAGCAAATAAAGATGACGTACATGACAAGCTGGTCGATTTGGAAAATCGCCTGCGCCGTAATAATCTTCGCGTTTTGGGGGTGCCTGAAGGACTTGAGGGGCAGGATGTCCGAAAATTTGTAGTTGAGTTATTTCAGGAAGCGTTTCCAGAATTGAAAGAATGGAATTGGGCACAAGAACTACAACGGGCGCATAGGTTTCCCTTTCGACAGCGACAGCGACCTGATAGGAGTGGTCAAGCATCGCAGCAACCCAGGGCTATCCTGATTTCTCTTAATAACTTTTTGGCCAGGCAGTCTTTATATGATTTGGCCAGACCAAATAAACAGAGAGTTGGGAAAGGAATACAATTCTTTGTGAGACCGGACTATTGTCATTCTACGGTTGAGAAGAGATGGCAGCTGCGGCAGCTGATTAATCTTTTTCAAGCTAAAAATGCACAAGCTTTTCTATTACAGCCAGCTACTTTGAAAATTGTTAATAGAGGTCAGACTCGGTACTTTACTTCTGATGTCGAAGCCAAGAAATATCTTTTATCTCTGGGTTAAGGACTAAGGCCAATCTTTGTTTTTGCTGATTAAGATTATTGTTGATTAAGAGTATTATGCTGAGTGATGATGGTCTTTCTTTGGAGTAGCTATTGTAAACGTCTATGTGTTTAACCACTGTTACTTTTTATTTGGCTGTTGTATAGGATGATGAGGGGGACGAGCATCAATGGGCTAATCACTAAACATCATAAGGGCCATTGGCCCTATTGCCTTATTGTTTGGGGTGGGTCACGGTTGGGTTAGGGAGGTGGGATTAGAGGGAGGGTGTCTGGGAGGTTTGGAGGGGCACTTGGGGTGTAGAGTTCTGGGTGGGAAGGGGTTAAATGGTAAAATTTCAGTTCGCAGCATGAGGAGTAGAAGCTATAAAATCTATTTTTTTGGAAAATTTGATGGGGCATTTCTATAGAAATGGCTGTTAGGCGTTTGCGTATATGCACATTTAATATATGTGGGTTAAATAATGGCTTAAAGAGGAAGCGAGTTGCTGCTGAGTTGCGGCTGATTAACCCTGACATTCTTTGTTTGCAAGAGACGCATGTCCCGTGGAATAACCGTAGGATATTATTAGAGCTGGGGTATAATTTATTAGCAACCTCTAAGCAATCTACTATGAACAGGGGAGTGGCGATCATGGCACGTCATGGTATAGTCAGTACGGGCAAAGAGAGGGTGGATAACTTTGGGAGGTGGGCTATTACTGAATGTATTGTGGGGGGAGTTAAAATTGTTATCTGCGCTGTATATGGATCTAACTTAGATGAGGCCGAGATTTTGGAGTTTTTAAATGTTGAGTTGTCTCTCTGGGGGACTCCGTTGATACTAGCTGGGGACTTTAATATACATGGGGATGTACACACATGGGAGCCTTATTTTATTAATTATAGAGGACGTAAGCCCAAAGTCTTCAGGGCCTTGCAACAATTGATACAAAATCATGGACTAGCTGACGGCTGGAGGGTTGGGGAACATGATGAAGGGGACCTTGGGTATACTTTTTATTCATCCCCGCATAACAAGTGTGTTCGGTTAGACTATATATTTTTACCCCGAGTGTTGGCTGCTGATTCAAAAATACATGTATGGCCTCGGATCTCGTCAGATCATGGACCTGTGGTTATGGATCTTGTTAGTCTTGCCCTTGTAAGGGAACAGCGATCTTTCACATTTAATAAAAAATTGTTAAGTGATGAGGAATATATTCAACATATTCAAATGTGGGCCATGGGATTTATAGAAAATAATAAAGGGTCGGCAGCCCAACCAATGATTTGGGACTCCTTGAAAGCTGGTATAAGGGGTGAAACATTTAGTTATGGATGGATGAAGCAGAAAAAACGGAAAGAACATATGCTGGGTCTATGTGAGGAGTTAAGGAAGGCTGAATGTGAATTTATTCAAGGGGTTAGAGCAAAATTGGATACTAAAGAGATCCTAGCAAAGATGGGTCGATGTAGGGCTAGAATTAACGAGATATGGAGTCAGGATATTGCTGCTCAGTATAAAACCTATAAAACTGAGAGATATGAATATGGCGAGACCACAGGGAGATGTCTAGCGCAAAGGTTGCGGGGAAGACAAACCTCACAGCGAATAGACGCATTGGAAGATGGGAAAGGGGGAGTAGCTGAGACTATTGAAGGTATATTGGAGGTACTCTATCTATATTATAAAGAATTATATACTCAGGACTCGGTCAGGCAGGGTACTATAGAGCAATATCTCTCTAACTTAGACTTAATCGAAATAGGGTTAGTTGAGCGAGAGGAGCTAGAAGCTCCTATGTCAATGCCAGAAATACAAATAGCGATAGCAGGGCTAGCATCAGGGAAAGCGACAGGGCCGGATAAACTTCCTTTGGAAGTATATCGGATTATTTTTCCAATTATTAAGGATGATATGCTAGCTACGTTTTTAGAAGCCCAACGTGGCAATCCCCCGCCATCGTGGGACGATGCTAATATAGTGATATTTAAAAAACAAGACAAACCTCCAAGAAATCCGGGGTCTTATAGACCGATATCATTAATTAACGCCGACAACAAGATATACTCAAAAATTCTTGCGGCACGACTAGCTAAAATTATACCATTGTTGGTTTCCCGATGTCAGCACGGCTTTCTGCCTGGTAGGAGCACGGTAAATCATATACACAGGGTAATTTCACTGATAGATTATGCTACTACACGTCAAGAGCATATGGGGTTAATCTTTCTTGATGCTGAAAAAGCATTTGATCGAGTATCCTGGACTTTTTTGTGGGCCGTAATGCAAAAGATAGGGTTTGGTCCGCAATTTTTGTTAGCGTTGCAGACTATGTATAAACAACCACGGGCTAGAATCTGTACGATGGGGAAGGAGTCATCTTGTGTATATATAACCAGGGGGACTAGGCAAGGATGCCCCTGCTCACCTTTACTTTTCGCTATATACATCAATCCACTGGTGCAAATATTAGAAACCAATAATGGTATAAAGTCAATGTCCGTGGGGGAACAACAGACACGTGTCCTTGCTTATGCCGATGATATAGTCGTAATAACATCCGATCCAGAGCAGGCAATCAGGGAGATTGAGGCCCAGACTCAGCAATATGGGGAAGTCGCTGGGTATAAGCTAAACATTTCTAAAACCCAGATTGTATGTACTGAGGGACTTTGCCCTGGCGATGCCCGCGTTACATCGGAAGCAAGATATTTGGGTATAAAGATTAGAATGTCACCTCAAGAGATAGTTGAAGTAAATTGGGCAGGTATACTGGCTGCTACAAAACGTCAATTGGAAAAGATAGAGTGCCTCCACTTATCAATGGTGGGACGCCGCAATGTATTAAAAATGTGTGTACTCCCCCGGGTAATGTATTATTTTAGGACGGTAATGCTAGAGTTGACATGTGTCCAATTAGCGCAGTTACAGTCTATTGTAGATAGGTTTATATGGGGATGGAAAAAAAGTCGACGAGCCTCAAAATATATGACACTTCCACTGATACGTGGTGGATGGGGCGTGCCGAATTTCATGTTCTATTATTTAGTTTGTTTTTTGCAGAATATGCAATATTTGGTGATCGGGGCCGAGGCACGGCCATTTGAAACACCAGATGTATACCAGATGTTGTTGGGAATTCAGGCGAGGGAGGCCTTGCTTAAGTTTTATGAACCAAGCTATTTTAAAAGAACACGCTTCAAAATTGTATTAGCTGCTTATAAAGCCTGGAAGAGGATACGAAAAATAACTCCTATTAATCGGATAGGCTACTACACACCATTTAACTCTATGGACATTTTTCCGTCGGTGTTTTGGGACACAAAAATGGCTATATGGCAGGGTAAGGGGATACGACGTTTAGGGGATATCTTCAGGGATGGGTCAATCATTCCCTTTTCCGAGTTGGCGGAACGGCATAAAATACCTAAACATGATTTCTTTAAATATTTGCAAGTCCGCGATTTTATTAATAAACACTGTAGTTCTATATCTGTGGTAACAAATGACTTATTAGAGGCATTATCAAAAAAAGGTAAAATTGGGGCTTTGTATGATATATTATTGGCAACTCAGCGGGATGACATAGAGGTGCAAGATGCGAAATGGAGGGATAGATTCGGTAATACTGGTTCATATGTGCAATCTTCAATTGCGATGGCAAGTAAAGTTATATTAACAGCAAATTTACGCACCCAACATTATAAAACTCTGTTTAATTTATATTGTACACCTGTGAAGATGATGAAGTGGGGTGGGATTCATGATGGGAAATGTTTCCGATGTCAGGCGGATAAAGCTGATATTGTGCATGTATTTTTTGATTGTATAGCCCTAAAACAATATATATCTGATATTTCAGAATTTCTATCACAAACTACGGGGGTAGAAGTTAATATATCTAGAGAGGTTATGTTATTGGGTTTGGGTGAAGATATCGAACCTATTCATATATGTTATCCTTTTCGTTATTTTATATTTATAGCGATGGCCGTTGCTCGATTATGTGTTGCATCTATGTGGCTGCAAGTAGAAGTACCATCATATGAAATGTGGCGCTCTAAGTTTTATAATGTGTTCAATTTAGAATATAGTCTTTATCGTATAAGATCTTTGAGGAAAAAACAACTAGGACTTAAAATTTGGCAGCCAATGCTACAATATATGGAGCTGTAATGTTTCATGCGACTATATTTGTGACATTAGGACTTAATGAGTGTTATACTTGCTCTTATTATATGTGATGGTTTAATAGTTTGGGCGATTTAAATGATTGATTGATGTACGATGTATTGCTGCGAACTGAATAATAAAGAATATTAAAAACAAAAAAAACATCTTCAAACTGAAACTGTACAGCTTCTTACTGACAGTTTTCTCGTGAGAAATCTCTTCCCACATTTCCTTCAATTCTGTTTTTTCAGATTTCGTAATGTAAGACGTTACATATCGAGCAACAGCAATGGAATTGTCAGCTACATACTGTATATCCATGTTAGCGTTCCACATGGATAAAATCACTGGGTTGTAGTCATTTATATTTTTTGATTCTTCTTTTCTTTTAAGGTTGTAGGTATTCTTAGGTGATTTTCTTGTGATAGTATGTCTCACAGATGACATAAAACTGTTAACTCTTCCATTTGAAAGAACAGGTCTAGGAAATCCAAATCGACATTTAGTGTAGTATTTATCTTTGCTCTTGTATTTCCGTCGACAGTATTTTCCACACCGATGACTTTGGAAACGTAAAACTTGCTCCTTTAACTTTTTCTCTTCTGTGCTTTTTGGTATAGCACATGTTGCATATTCTTCAATGTAAGATAACACTGCTTCATCAGTATCTGTTCCAAACTTTGGGGCATCCTTGATCCACAACAGCATATGAATATGAGGAGCACCTCTTGCCTGGTACTCTTTTCTCCAAAAGAAATCCACTACTTCTCCTAGAGGTAGATTTTTTTCATTGCAGATGAAGGACATCATAGCCTCAAATCTATGATTGAAATATCTGCAAACATTAACCGGATCCAATGAGCACAGTTCTCCTGCTGTCTTTTATTCGTTGTTTTTAATGTTTGAATTTGCCTCTCGTAGAAAATCCAGTAAATCATCCCAAGCGTACTCCGCACAGTTTAGGGTAAGGAACCATGTTGGTGTTCCTAAATTCCGTAACATGCATTTTAATTCACCATGGCGTCGGTACCAATATTCATTTGTCCCCCGCTGACAAGCCATCAGATTGATCAGTTGTGTTTCCAAATGATCATCTCGGTGCTGCACTTTCTCCATAAAATCCTTAGCAGACACATTTTGTAAATGTACTCCACTTTTTAAAATGTGATTTACTGCATAAGACAGTGCAGACAAGTCGCTTTCAAATAAAAGATGGAACAAATAAGGAATACTTTGTCGAAATCTGGGATCTTCAGCATATAGTCTTGTAGTCCGATACTCAGAAGCTGGAATCTGTTCCGGACGTTCATCGTATCGTCCTCCTTTTCCTTTAGGAAACAGCTGGGGAAAACATCGAGCTTCCAAGCTCTCCTCCCATACACTCACGGGAGTTCCTTTTGCTTTCTTCATCTGAAATAGATCAATATTGTCTCCCATAACTTCTTTTGAATGAAGAGGATGTATGCTAAAATGTTCATAAATGTCTTCTTCCTTTGACTTGTCCACTTTTTCAATTTGTCCAGTTGGTGTTTCTGTGTCTTCTTGTAAATCTTCTTCTTCTTCTTCTTCTATATAAATTGATTCATACCATTTGTTATTCCTTTTCAAATACAAATTTGCTCTTTGTACTTTCCGTACATCTACCAGCTCCTGCCAAATCTTCTTATTCTTTGTAGGTACACCATTAACCAGAATAATTAATGGTTCAGTTTCCAAAGTATCCGCATCAATAGTTTCCATATTTTTTTTCAAATCCAAGGGCAAATGCACCACTCTACCTTTTAAACCTCTCAGTAAATCTGAAGGAGGTAATTTACCAGTTTTGGGCTCCATACGTACTATGGTCTGGAACGGATGAACACATTGAATGAGTATAGACTCATATGTATTTAATTCAGAAAGTTCAGCAGGAATAGCATCCAATTCTAAATTATTATGTACAGCTCTGGTCGGCATTCTATTTTCCTCTAACTTGTTGTAACAGTATTTACAAATACGCTGAACTTCACCCAATTCAAAACAATTTTCAAGAAATATATATGTGGCAAAATCCTTCCACTTATAATTATCTTCATTTTCACTCTTTCTGTAGAGATCAACATACCTGGTTTGTTTTCTATAATGAGTTCTGCGGCAACAAATACAAGTAATATTTGGTCTTTCATTAGAGATTATTGCAAATTTTGTTATGTGATCATTAAATGTCTTACTTACAGAGGGTTCTACATTCTCCTCCACTTCTTCCTCATTTACTGTGTCCTTCTCTGCACTGTTTTGTTCAGGACCAAAGTAACAAAACTGAATTTCATCAACAACCTTCTCTACATCTGATACCGTTCCACGGAACAGAGCCCTATTCAATTCATCTAACTTTATTGCTGGACTTTTAGCAAAATACAACCGTCTCACAAACTTTCTCATTTCAGTATGATGAACAGCCAGCATCCTAAAATGATGGAAAACACTATTACACACTTTTCTAGATAGACAAGCCAGAGAATGACCCTGCAAACCAGTATTCTCTCTCACTCTGCATGGATCCAAACTTTGAAGCACCTTAATCTTCTGCTTTACACTTTTTTTACTATATCTCTTAGAAACTCACGAAATTTATCAATAGATTCCTGACGCACAGTGCAAATACTACTACAATTCCAAGTGTACACTGGGGCTTTAGGACGTCTCCCCATAGCCTCATCCGCCATCACTTGTACCTCATCTCTTGGAACCATTATCTCCTTCTCCATTATGCAACCATTTTTCACTTCATAAGCACGACCTCTGGTGTCAACTGCATGCAGCAAACTATTACTTTGAAAATAACTCTCTTCATTAAAAAAAGGTTCACTACTTGAACTATGCATCCATTTTCCTAAAAACACTTTAGAAAAGTTTGTTCTGTTCACTACTCTTTTCCTTTTGCTATGTGATTTCAGTACATTAACCATTTTGTCTAATGTACGCATCCTATTCAAAATTAAAATGAATAGTTTCCTTTTTAATTCTAATGCCTTTGCTGCAATGGCTTCAATTTCTTTTTTTCTCTTATAAAACTTAGCCTTTTGCTTATATTTCTTCACATCCTTTATCAAATTGGACATAACTCTTCTCTGAAACATTTTTCTACGTATCTCTTTAAACGCTGTTTTTCTGTTTAAGTTTATCTTTTTAGTTGCAGAAGGTATATTTGCATTAACTAAATTCTCAATTTTTTCCTGTGCTTTTCGATTGAAATCATTCTTTCCAGTACAGACATTTTGTACATTTTTCCTTTTTTTGAATATGTTCTTTAGAAAAAATTTTGTCTGCTTACCAGAAGATTTTTTCTTCTTCCCAACATGAGCATCTTCAACTAACTTAGGTCCTCCAGTTGTCTTCAAATATAGGTTTTTTTGTGGTCTTTTTTTACTCTGGATTTTGTAGGCATCTTAAATTTTGTTCACTGCTCTTCAGCAATACCTCAAAAAAACTAAAAAAAATTCCTTTATTTTAATTAAATATATTACTACATTTGTTTTCACATTAGTCACAAAACGAAATTTCTTTGCCAATTTGAAAGCACACTTACTACTCTTTTTTTTGGCAAGTGATAATCACTTTTACAGACTGACACATTATGAATCCACTTTTCAGATTTTTTAAAAAGCACATGTCCAAACTGCTTTTTCAGACCAGCACCATTTGTAACCTGGGTGACTGCCTACACTCCAGCAAGGGCAACCAGCCTTAGTGATGCTGAATGTATTTGCATTACTGACTGAAACCTCAAACCCCACTCGCTTGTGAATACTGTGCATGATTCCACATGGTAAGCAGCTGGGTGTGTGCTAAGAGTCTGCTTCTGCACCAAAAAACTGGCTCCCCCTTTCCTTCTAATGCAACTGTGAAATCACCAGAGCAATACGCAAAAAAATCTCTGCCTGTAATTCCTATTTGCACACAGAGTCATGTTTTCACATTAGTCACAAAACGAAATTTCTTTGCCAATTTGAAAGCACACTTACTGCTCTTTTTTTTGGCAAGTGATAAACACTTTTACAGACTGACACATTATGAATCCACTTTTCAGATTTTTTAAAAAGCACATGTCCAAACTGCTTTTTCAGACCAGCACCATTTGTAACCTGGGTGACTGCCTACACTCCAGCAAGGGCAAACAGCCTTAGTGATGCTGAATGTATTTGCATTACTGACTGAAACCTCAAACCCCACTCGCTTGTGAATACTGTCCATGATTCCACATGGTAAGCAGCTGGGTGTGTGCTAAGAGTCTGCTTCTGCACCAAAAAATGGCTCCCCCTTTCCATCTAATGCAACTGTGAAATCACCAGAGCAATACGCAATAAATCTCTGCCTGTAATTCCTATTTGCACACAGAGTCATGTTTTCACATTAGGCCCTTAAACGAAATTTCTTTGCCAATTTAAAAGCACACTTACTGCTCTTTTTTTTGGCAAGTGATAAACACTTTTACAGACTGACACATTATGAATCCACTTTTCAGATTTTTTAAAAAGCACATGTCCAAACTGCTTTTTCAGACCAGCACCATTTGTAACCTGGTTGACTGCCTACACTCCAGCAAGGGCAAACAGCCTTAGTTTGCTGAATGTATTTGCATTACTGACTGAAACCTCAAACCCCACTCGCTTGTGAATACTGTCCATGATTCCACATGGTAAGCAGCTGGGTGTGTGCTAAGAGTCTGCTTCTGCACCAAAAATGGCTCCCCCTTTCCATCTAATGCAACTGTGAAATCACCAGAGCAATACGCAATAAATCTCTGTCTGTAATTCCTATTTGCACACAGAGTCATGTTTTCACATTAGGCCCTTAAACGAAATTTCTTTGCCAATTTGAAAGCACACTTACTGCTCTTTTTTTTGGCAAGTGATAATCACTTTTACAGACTGACACATTATGAATCCACTTTTCAGATTTTTTAAAAAGCACATGTCCAAACTGCTTTTTCAGACCAGCACCATTTGTAACCTGGGTGACTGCCTACACTCCAGCAAGGGCAACCAGCCTTAGTGATGCTGAATGTATTTGCATTACTGACTGAAACCTCAAACCCCACTCGCTTGTGAATACTGTGCATGATTCCACATGGTAAGCAGCTGGGTGTGTGCTAAGAGTCTGCTTCTGCACCAAAAAATGGCTCCCCCTTTCCATCTAATGCAACTGTGAAATCACCAGAGCAATACGCAATAAATCTCTGCCTGTAATTCCTATTTGCACACAGAGTCATGTTTTCACATTAGGCCCTTAAACGAAATTTCTTTGCCAATTTGAAAGCACACTTACTGCTCTTTTTTTTGGCAAGTGATAAACACTTTTACAGACTGACACATTATGAATCCACTTTTCAGATTTTTTAAAAAGCACATGTCCAAACTGCTTTTTCAGACCAGCACCATTTGTAACCTGGGTGACTGCCTACACTCCAGCAAGGGCAAACAGCCTTAGTGATGCTGAATGTGTTTGCATTACTGACTGAAACCTCAAACCCCACTCGCTTGTGAATACTGTGCATGATTCCACATGGTAAGCAGCTGGGTGTGTGCTAAGAGTCTGCTTCTGCACCAAAAAATGGCTCCCCCTTTCCATCTAATGCAACTGTGAAATCACCAAAGCAATACACAATAAATCTCTGCCTGTAATTCCTATTTGCACACGGAGTCATGTTTTCACATTAGTCACAAAACGAAATTTCTTTGCCAATTTGAAAGCACACTTACTGCTCTTTTTTTTGGCAAGTGATAAACACTTTTACAGACTGACACATTATGAATCCACTTTTCAGATTTTTTAAAAAGCACATGTCCAAACTGCTTTTTCAGACCAGCACCATTTGTAACCTGGATGACTGCCTACACTCCAGCAAGGGCAACCAGCCTTAGTGATGCTGAATGTATTTGCATTACTGACTGAAACCTCAAACCCCACTCGCTTGTGAATACTGTGCATGATTCCACATGGTAAGCAGCTGGCTGTGTGCTAAGAGTCTGCTTCTGCACCAAAAAATGGCTCCCCCTTTCCATCTAATGCAACTGTGAAATCACCAGAGCAATACGCAATAAATCTCTGCCTGTAATTCCTATTTGCACACAGAGTCATGTTTTCACATTAGTCACAAAACAAAATGTCTTTGCCAATTTGAAAGCACACTTACTGCTCTTTTTTTTGGCAAGTGATAATCACTTTTACAGACTGACACATTATGAATCCACTTTTCAGATTTTTTAAAAAGCACATATCCAAACTGCTTTTTCAGACCAGCACCATTTGTAACCTGGGTGACTGCCTACACTCCAGCAAGGGCAAACAGCCTTAGTGATGCTGAATGTGTTTGCATTACTGACTGAAACCTCAAACCCCACTCGCTTGTGAATACTGTGCATGATTCCACATGGTAAGCAGCTGGGTGTGTGCTAAGAGTCTGCTTCTGCACCAAAAAAAGGCTCCCCCTTTCCATCTAATGCAACTGTGAAATCACCAAAGCAATACACAATAAATCTCTGCCTGTAATTCCTATTTGCACACAGAGTCATGTTTTCACATTAGTCACAAAGCGAAATTTCTTTGCCAATTTGAAAGCACACTTACTGCTCTTTTTTTTGGCAAGTGATAAACACTTTTACAGACTGACACATTATGAATCCACTTTTCAGATTTTTTAAAAAGCACATGTCCAAACTGCTTTTTCAGACCAGCACCATTTGTAACCTGGATGACTGCCTACACTCCAGCAAGGGCAACCAGCCTTAGTGATGCTGAATGTATTTGCATTACTGACTGAAACCTCAAACCCCACTCGCTTGTGAATACTGTGCATGATTCCACATGGTAAGCAGCTGGCTGTGTGCTAAGAGTCTGCTTCTGCACCAAAAAATGGCTCCCCCTTTCCATCTAATGCAACTGTGAAATCACCAGAGCAATACGCAATAAATCTCTGCCTGTAATTCCTATTTGCACACAGAGTCATGTTTTCACATTAGTCACAAAACGAAATTTCTTTGCCAATTTGAAAGCACACTTACTGCTCTTTTTTTTGGCAAGTGATAATCACTTTTACAGACTGACACATTATGAATCCACTTTTCAGATTTTTTAAAAAGCACATATCCAAACTGCTTTTTCAGACCAACACCATTTGTAACCTGGGTGACTGCCTACACTCTAGCAAGGGCAACCAGCCTTAGTGATGCTGAATGTATTTGCATTACTGACTGAAACCTCAAACCCCACTCGCTTGTGAATACTGTGCATGATTCCACATGGTAAGCAGCTGGGTGTGTGCTAAGAGTCTGCTTCTGCACCAAAAAATGGCTCCCCCTTTCCATCTAATGCAACTGTGAAATCACCAGAGCAATACGCAATAAATCTCTGCCTGTAATTCCTATTTGCACACAGAGTCATGTTTTCACATTAGTCACAAAACGAAATTTCTTTGCCAATTTGAAAGCACACTTACTGCTCTTTTTTTTGCAAGTGATAAACATTTTTACAGACTGACACATTATGAATCCACTTTTCAGATTTTTTAAAAAGCACATGTCCAAACTGCTTTTTCAGACCAGCACCATTTGTAACCTGGGTGACTGCCTACACTCCAGCAAGGGCAACCAGCCTTAGTGATGCTGAATGTATTTGCATTACTGACTGAAACCTCAAACCCCACTCGCTTGTGAATACTGTGCATGATTCCACATGGTAAGCAGCTGGGTGTGTGCTAAGAGTCTGCTTCTGCACCAAAAAATGGCTCCCCCTTTCCATCTAATGCAACTGTGAAATCACCAGAGCAATACGCAATAAATCTCTGCCTGTAATTCCTATTTGCACACAGAGTCATGTTTTCACATTAGTCACAAAACGAAATTTCTTTGCTAATTTGAAAGCACACTTACTGCTCTTTTTTTTGGCAAGTGATAAACACTTTTACAGACTGACACATTATGAATCCACTTTTCAGATTTTTTAAAAAGCACATGTCCAAACTGCTTTTTCAGACCAGCACCATTTGTAACCTGGGTGACTGCCTACACTCCAGCAAGGGCAACCAGCCTTAGTGATGCTGAATGTATTTGCATTACTGACTGAAACCTCAAACCCCACTCGGTTGTAAATACTATGCATGATTCCACAGGATAAGCAGCTGGCTGTGTGCTAAGAGTCTGCTTCTGCACCAAAAAATGGCTCCCCCTTTCCATCTAATGCAACTGTGAAATCACCAGAGCAATACGCAATAAATCTCTGCCTGTAATTCCTCTTTGCACACAGAGTCATGTTTTCACATTAGTCACAAAACGAAATTTCTTTGCCAATTTGAAAGCACACTTACTGCTCTTTTTTTTGGCAAGTGATAAACACTTTTACAGACTGACACATTATGAATCCACTTTTCAGATTTTTTAAAAAGCACATGTTCAAACTGCTTTTTCATACCAGCACCATTTGTAACCTGGGTGACTGCCTACACTCCAGCAAGGGCAACCAGCCTTAGTGATACTGAATGTATTTGCATTACTGAGTCCAACCTCAAACCCTTAAACTATTCTTTTTTTATACCAGTACACCTTAATTTATTGTGAAAACATAGTCCATATTATTTTACTTGTTCCTCACATTTAAATTTCTCCCAAAACAGAAAATAATAAACACAACTTCAACAAAAAGAATTGCATTTCTATTATTCATTTCTTAATTTACCATATACATCCCCTCTCAAACTCTAAACTCACCTTTAAAATTAGTTAGTTGTGAAAGAAATGTGGCACTCAAACAGCAGATTATCAGAGCCAGGATCTCTGTTCTTTACACCTCTCTCCTCTCAGCAGAACCAGATAATGGCAAACTTTCCCTCTCTTTTTCCACACATATACATGTTAGTTTCAAATCTCAGTGCTTGCCCCTTTTTTTCAAATGTAATCACACATTTCTATTGGTTGAAAACCAACCCTTTTCCAAAAGTACCCTTCCCCCAACTTGACTTCTGCCTAGTACCCTTCCCCCAACTTGACTTCTGCCTGCTACCATAGCAACAGCTCATGGAACACTGCTGTGTGGAGTTAGGTCAGAAGTTCACCAAACAATGTTTCAATTCCACAGAGCAAGAGTGCTTGACTTTTCAAACCTAACAGCAAATCCATAGTACTGTTCTTTGGTAACACATTTTTCTGTACCAATACAAAACATGCTTCTATTAATTTACACATACAGCCTAGTTTTTATTCTAGAATGGTATGAAACAGCCAATCAGTTCTTTTTTTTTGAAAAAAATATGTATGCCTCCATTTCCAAACTGTCTTTCTTTTCATATTGCCATTCTACTGAAAGACACCTCCTGAGTGCATCCAGTTCTCCTTTGAAGATGTTCACAGTGTGGATTGTAGGGCACAGCTATGTCTTCTGGAGTGAAAAGTATGCAGAGAAAACAGATATGGTGAGAGACCTTGCTTTGCCAAATGTAGACATTAAATGGATTGGTCAGAGAGGGTTAAAGTGGCACCAATTGATGCCATTGGTGAAATCCTTCATGCACATCCAACACCCTGACCTCATAATAGTGCACTGTGGTGGCAATGACCTAGGCACTTTGACTGGGGTAGGTCTGGAAATGCTTATGAAGGACACCTTTGCACAACTGTTTTCACTTTTCCCTAAAACTGCCTTTGTGTTTTCTAACATATGCCAAAGGCAAAAATGGAACTGGTCCAATCATTTCTGTCCGCAGATTGACAAAGCAATAAAGCACGTCAACAAATCTGTTTCTGCTTTCCTCCGTGACTATGGTATGGGTTCCATTTACCACAACAACTTGCGTTACGACATGCAAGACATTTATAGAGGAGATGGTGTGCACTTCAATGATGAAGGGAACAGAGTCTTCCTCTTGAACCTTAGACTCTGCATCGGTACTTACTTGTAGGTACCACTAAAAAATCACTTCATAAACACAACGGCTCTTTTTAGAGCCCCCTAATATCTAAACACTTAAATCTGATTTTCATTTCTTTTTTATTTTATTTTTTTACCGTACGCTTACCGTACGCGTAGTTAACGTATTGTGCAGTGGTATTTGTAATAGATAATAGGCGCATATGGTGAGTACACCTGGTATCTGTAAGATTCTTAAATCAGTGACGGTGCTAAAGGGTAGGGGAGAACCACCAGCCTCCCTAAAAATTGCGGTCAGACCACATAGAATCAAAATGAGGGTACCCAAGCACACGTAAAAATCAAGGTCATAACAGTTAGAATGTAAATAAACAAGTAACACAAGTGAATCTTCGTCTCTTTCTTTTGAGTTCCTTCGATTTAATATTCTTTTCTCAGAATGTATTTCACAGTCTTCAAAGTGGTTCCCAAGCCAACACGTGTTTCGTCGCCTCTAGTAGTATTTTACATGCGACTTGTTCACGGCTAGGTACAAATTGATATGGTAATTCACATTAGTTTAGATGTTATTACAAGATGCAAACATTTGTAAACAACGTAAACAAATGTGCTCCCAGGGTAGGTGTAAGTACTATGGGTTAATTTATCAAGAGGTGGTATCACAAGGCTATAGTGTACTATCAAGCACCGTGAGGTCAGGTGAGTACTAGCCTTATCATATCAGTTGGTGACTGTCAGATCTTCTACAGAACTTGCGTGTGAGTGACATATGTGAGACAATCATATATGTGCTGGAAGTTCATTCCAGTCAATGTTAATCAGGTATCGCATGCGGTATGTACAGTCCATAAAGTCAGAAAACACAATATGTACGCTGGCTATTATCGTAAAGAAAGGGCTATGAATAAGAATAGGTCGTGTGCCAAATGGAAGGAGCAGGTGAGGCAAATAAAACAACTGACCTGAACACTGTTTTATATGCATAATCTGTAATAAACGTAATCAAGATGAAAAAAAATGTCGCTATTAGTAACTATTTAAAAGGACACTTTGTAAAAATGCTGGAGTAGTGGACGAATTTATGTCCAAATTTATATACATACGTCCAGTATGACGATAATTCCAGGTCATACAGTCATACGACGAGGGAGGGGGGGGTTTTAGAATTTCTTCAGAGTAAATGCTTTCAAATCTCAGCTGTGCTCGGAATTTAAGCACCCCGTCTAAAACAAAGAGATAGATTGTATCAATATCGCCATAGGGCAAAAGGACTGATCTGTCTGTCAGAAATTTCGTTTTTACGGAAGTAACGAGGTGAGCTATACATATTTATGTGCCCCGTTAAAGTATCGTCTATGCTCAGTATTAAAACATCTAGTCTTAAAAACAGAGAGATGCAGAATATGATCTCCACATTTAGACAGTATATTGCTGGTCTGCCCATAATATCACTTGCTATTAACGAAAATACAGAATATGGTCTCAGCATACAAGAGTATGTTATCGGTCTGCCCATGCAATCATTTGCTCTCAAAGGGGGACCAAAAGAAAACTAAAATACTTAATCGCCTCATTCCAATATTATCTATGCTCAGTAAGAAAACCCCATTAAAAACAAATAGTTATCATAGTATCCTCACTTTCTGGCTTGTTATCTATAAACGTATTTACTCTCGGTAGAAGTAAAAGGTTAAGGTGAAATGAAAACACGTGCCCCGTTATACGTTCTCCCCTTACCTCCGGGTAGGACAAGGATGTGGCTACGAAGTGTATCTTCCCCCAACCGCGTCTGGCTCCAAATCAGAGTTGTTGGTGTACGTTTACTCGGCAAGTATATGCACGAGTAGGAGGTCACGTGACCGGAAGTAGGTCAAGTGCGAGCAACATACGACGGAAAACCACAGGCGCCATATTTAAGAAGGTTATGTTTTGGTAGTATGGAATGAGTATATATCTCTCCACACTCTATGTTATTACTATGCATATATATAAAACGCGGTAAAAAACGTGTTTGTCAAAATTCAAATCCCGATAGAAATGCGCGTGACGTTGTCACATTAGTAACCGAGTTGTCAAATCGGTAGAGAAGTATATTTAATGTATGCATATGCGTCGTATTAAGAAGGACCAAACTTGGAATATCTAATTGTAATTGTATATCTATTACGAACGTGTTCTAAGCATATATAAATTTACAAATTTGGCAGCCATCTTGGGTCAGGATATGCCCAAGGTAGTGAAGGAAAGGAAACTTTATAAAGGGCCCAGAGTGAACAGAAACCACGAGTGCACCGCATAAACAGTGACTGAGTAGATATTATAAAAACGTAAGGATGGGGCCACATATACGTATATCTGTGTAACCGAATAGAGAAATCTGGAATTATTATAATTAAAGAGGATAAAGCGTACCTGTAGTATTCTGATATATTGTTTATCAAATATCCAAGGAATTTCCAGGACTCAAAGACTGAACATACCGTGATGTGTATAGGATTTATAATGGCTTATCACATATAATCAATGGTGGTTTATGGTCAATGGGTGAGTGACATCATGAAACATAAACTTCGCAGAATTCTCATAGTCTCTTCAATAAAACCGTATTTGTACAAAAAACAAATGTTTTCAGAAGAACAACACATATGTATTTAAACACTGTCCATTCATCTCAGGAGATGATACAATAATATGGCCGTATATAGTGTCTGACTTCATTTACCAAGAAAGTAATGCATTTCATCATCAACATTAATCCCTAACTCAGTCGTACGCAGTTTCAGGATCCAGGATGCTTCATTTCTACGAAGCATGAGTTCTCTGTTACCCCCTCTAGGGTTTCTCATGGTTTGCTCTATACCATAGAATGTAAAGTCCCTGTGTACACCCTGCGAGTGGCATTCCAGGATGTGTGTCGCAATGGGGTATCTTTGATCGCCCTGTTTCACTGCCCTCATGTGTTCCCCTATCCTGACACGTAGGGGGCGTATCGTGCTGCCCACATATTTTTTATTGCACCTGCACTCAATAATATATACAACAAAATTTGTGTTGCAGTTGATATTTGTCCTAATCTTGTAACGTTTTTCGTTAGGACCCATGAATTCCAATTTCTTGTTGTAAGCCCATTTACATGCTGAGCAGTGTCCACATCTATGGAAGCCCTCCATATGTGTAGTCAACCAGTTCTTACCAGTAGTGGCTATTGGATAGCTGGGGCTAAGGAGACCTCTAAGGGAGTTCCCTTTTCTATAGGTGATCTCTGGTTTGTTGCCAATAACCCCCGTCATGGTATCGTCTTTCTTAAGGATATGCCAGTGTCTATTGAGACTTTTAACTAGCACATCCGAAATGTCGTTGTAGTTTGTAATAAACCTTACTTTATTGTCATCTGTCTTTCTGCTGGTAATATCCCTGAGGGTCGTTTCTCTTTTAATCTTCCTGATCCTAGACTTGCTTTTTTTTAAATGTTGGTATTATAACCCCTAGATTTAAAACGTTCAGTCATTTCTTCATCCCATGAAAAGGTTGGCGTACGAAGGAGAGAATCTGGAGCCCATGGCAACTCCCTGTTTTTGACGATACCATGAGAATTCTGCGAAGTTTATGTTTCATGATGTCACTCACCCATTCACCATAAACCACCATTGATTATATGTGATAAGCCATTATAAATCCTATACACATCCTATACACATCACGGTATGTTCAGTCTTTGAGTCCTGGAAATTCCTTGGATATTTGATAAACAATATATCAGAATACTACAGGTACGCTTTATCCTCTTTAATTATAATAATTCCAGATTTCTCTATTCGGTTACACAGATATACGTATATGTGGCCCCATCCTTACGTTTTTATAATATCTACTCAGTCACTGTTTATACGGTGCACTCGTGGTTTCTGTTCACTCTGGGCCCTTTATAAAGTTTCCTTTCCTTCACTACCTTGGGCATATCCTGACCCAAGATGGCTGCCAAATTTGTAAATTTATATATGCTTAGAACACGTTCGTAATAGATATACAATTACAATTAGATATTCCAAGTTTGGTCCTTCTTAATACGACGCATACGCATACATTAAATATACTTCTCTACCGATTTGATAACTCGGTTACTAATGCGACAACGTCACGCGCATTTCTATCGGGATTTGAATTTTGACAAACACGTTTTTTACCGCGTTTTATATATATGCATAGTAATAACATAGAGTGTGGAGAGATATATACTCATTCCATACTACCAAAACATAACCTTCTTAAATATGGCGCCTGTGGTTTTCCGTCGTATGTTGCTCGCACTTGACCTACTTCCGGTCACGTGACCTCCTACTCGTGCATATACTTGCCGAGTAAACGTACACCAACAACTCTGATTTGGAGCCAGACGCGGTTGGGGGAAGATACACTTCGTAGCCACATCCTTGTCCTACCCGGAGGTAAGGGGAGAACGTATAACGGGGCACGTGTTTTCATTTCACCTTAACCTTTTACTTCTACCGAGAGTAAATACGTTTATAGATAACAAGCCAGAAAGTGAGGATACTATGATAACTATTTGTTTTTAATGGGGTTTTCTTACTGAGCATAGATAATATTGGAATGAGGCGATTAAGTATTTTAGTTTTCTTTTGGTCCCCCTTTGAGAGCAAATGATTGCATGGGCAGACCGATAACATACTCTTGTATGCTGAGACCATATTCTGTATTTTCGTTAATAGCAAGTGATATTATGGGCAGACCAGCAATATACTGTCTAAATGTGGAGATCATATTCTGCATCTCTCTGTTTTTAAGACTAGATGTTTTAATACTGAGCATAGACGATACTTTAACGGGGCACATATATATGTATAGCTCACCTCGTTACTTCCGTAAAAACGAAATTTCTGACAGACAGATCAGTCCTTTTGCCCTATGGCGATATTGATACAATCTATCTCTTTGTTTTAGACGGGGTGCTTAAATTCCGAGCACAGCTGAGATTTGAAAGCATTTACTCTGAAGAAATTCTAAAACCCCCCCCTCCCTCGTCGTATGACTGTATGACCTGGAATTATCGTCATACTGGACGTATGTATATAAATTTGGACATAAATTCGTCCACTACTCCAGCATTTTTACAAAGTGTCCTTTTAAATAGTTACTAATAGCGACATTTTTTTTCATCTTGATTACGTTTATTACAGATTATGCATATAAAACAGTGTTCAGGTCAGTTGTTTTATTTGCCTCACCTGCTCCTTCCATTTGGCACACGACCTATTCTTATTCATAGCCCTTTCTTTACGATAATAGCCAGCGTACATATTGTGTTTTCTGACTTTATGGACTGTACATACCGCATGCGATACCTGATTAACATTGACTGGAATGAACTTCCAGCACATATATGATTGTCTCACATATGTCACTCACACGCAAGTTCTGTAGAAGATCTGACAGTCACCAACTGATATGATAAGGCTAGTACTCACCTGACCTCACGGTGCTTGATAGTACACTATAGCCTTGTGATACCACCTCTTGATAAATTAACCCATAGTACTTACACCTACCCTGGGAGCACATTTGTTTACGTTGTTTACAAATGTTTGCATCTTGTAATAACATCTAAACTAATGTGAATTACCATATCAATTTGTACCTAGCCGTGAACAAGTCGCATGTAAAATACTACTAGAGGCGACGAAACACGTGTTGGCTTGGGAACCACTTTGAAGACTGTGAAATACATTCTGAGAAAAGAATATTAAATCGAAGAAACTCAAAAGAAAGAGACGAAGATTCACTTGTGTTACTTGTTTATTTACATTCTAACTGTTATGACCTTGATTTTTACGCGTGCTTGGGTACCCTCATTTTGATTACCGTACGCGTACCCCGCGATTTTTTTTTAAATCAATAAATGTTTTCTTTGTACTTTTCTGTCCTTCTTTGACCCCCTTACAAATGTTAGGGGGTCTGTAACTCTCCTCCTTGCCCCCTTTTCTTGTTATCACTCTTTTTTTTCTGAGTGAAACACACGAAATGGCGGCCGCCGCTTCCTGGTTTCGACCGATTCGAATGTTTACTAAGATCTAAGAGCCAATCAGAATCGCGCTCGCGCACGCCACCGTACGCGTACGGTAAGCGTACCGTAAGCGCACCGTAAGCTGGCTCAGATATATATATTGATTTAAAGGCTATTTTCTCAGAATCTACTGAACAGATTTACACCAAAACTACAAAAGGCACTTCCTTGACCTGAGGACTACCTCTCTGCCAAATTTCTAGTAATTCTGTTCAGCCGTTCGGGCTGTAGCCCTGTCTAAAGGTCCTATGGAAAAATGCATGGGAAAAACGCGTTTTGGGACCCCCCTTTTATCTCAGCCCCCGCTTGACGAATCCCCCCGAGACTTTCAGGGAAGGAGCGGAGCGTCGCGCCCCACCTATTTTGAAAAATTCGCGAGGATTCGTCGACCGGCGCCAAAGTTATTCAAAATAGAATGTTGCGGATTTCCTATGGAAACGTGGTCCTAACTATAACTACCTACTGGCGACCGCCAGTAGGTAATATATATATATATATATCCCAAAAGTGCCTCAGGGCTCAAGGACGCCACTCCATGGTAGATTGTTTGACACACACATTTTATTGTTGAAATCAGCACATCAATTCCGATAATTTCAAAAGTCCCTTACGCGTTTCAGAGAATCTTTCTCCTTCCTCATAGGGCAAAGAATGACAAATGCGGAAACACGCAACCTTAATTTCCGCTACTTACATGCACTCTCCAGTGAGTGGCATGCCAGTAGTTGCAGTGAAAATTCAATCCCTTAGATGGGGTCCGTATATTTGCCAACAATTATTTCTTTGTTTTTCACTACCAAGTTCCACAGCCCTCCAGTGGGCCTCAGGCATGATGTCTGGTTTCCAATTAGAATCTCGCCGTGCTGTTCACAGAATGTACAATTTCAACTGTGCAGTCCCGTATCATATTTCAAACAGGTGGTGCATCCTCCGTGGCCGAGGCCGCCACGTGTTACATATCCCAAAAGTGCCTCAGGGCTCAAGGACGCCACTCCACGGTAGATTGTTTGACACAAACATTTTATTGTTGAAATCAGCACATCAATTCCGATAATTTCAAAAGTCCCTTACGCGTTTCAGAGAATCTTTCTCCTTCCTCATAGGGCAAAGAATGACAAATGCGGAAACACGCAACCTTAATTTCCGCTACTTACATGCACTCTCCAGTGAGTGGCATGCCGGTAGTTGCAGTGAAAATTCAATCCCTTAGATGGGGTCCGTATATTTGCCAACAATTATTTCTTTGTTTTTCACTTCCAAGTTCCACAGCCCTCCAGTGGGCCTCAGACATGATGTCTGGTTTCCAATTAGAATCTCGCCGTGCTGTTCACAGAATGTACAATTTCAACTGTGCAGTCCCGTATCATATTTCAAACAGGTGGTGCATCCTCCGTGGCCGAGGCCGCCACGTGTTACATATCTCAAAAGTGCCTCAGGGCTCAAGGACGCCACTCCACGGTAGATTGTTTGACACAAACATTTTATTGTTGAAATCAGCACATCAATTCCGATAATTTCAAAAGTCCCTTACGCGTTTCAGAGAATCTTTCTCCTTCATCATAGGGCAAAGAATGACAAATGCGGAAACACGCAACCTTAATTTCCGCTACTTACATGCACTCTCCAGTGAGTGGCATGCCGGTAGTTGCAGTGAAAATTCAATCCCTTAGATGGGGTCCGTATATTTGCCAACAATTATTTCTTTGTTTTTCACTTCCAAGTTCCACAGCCCTCCAGTGGGCCTCAGACATGATGTCTGGTTTCCAATTAGAATCTCGCCGTGCTGTTCACAGAATGTACAATTTCAACTGTGCAGTCCCGTATCATATTTCAAACAGGTGGTGCATCCTCCGTGGCCGAGGCCGCCACGTGTTACATATCCCAAAAGTGCCTCAGGGCTCAAGGACGCCACTCCACGGTAGATTGTTTGACACAAACATTTTATTGTTGAAATCAGCACATCAATTCCCATAATTTCAAAAGTCCCTTACGCGTTTCAGAGAATCTTTCTCCTTCCTCATAGGGCAAAGAATTACAAATGCGGAAACACGCAACCTTAATTTCCGCTACTTACATGCACTCTCCAGTGCATGTAAGTACCGTATATTTGCCAACAATTATTTCTTTGTTTTTCACTACCAAGTTCCTTTGTGTCAAACAATCTACCGTGAACAAACGAGCGTGGACCCAAATATCTTGTGCATTATTTTATTCTGCCAGATCCTCCATTACGTGTTTCTGGCGATCCTGCCCTTGATCACATGACAGCTCATCGGCAACTTTCCCTGCTTTTTAAAGTGCAAGTGCAATAGCAATTGTGTGCACATAGAAGAAACACTACAAAATGTGCAATAACTAATGGCCATTAATATAAAACATAAATGTTGCTACCCTGGCCATTAAAATCATATGCCCTTTCCAAATTTAAAAAGAGGCATAACAGTTTATATCAGTGCGTAATAATATATAGAGTACAATTATAGCATATATATATATATATATATATATATATCCCAAAAGTGCCTCAGGGCTCAAGGACGCCACTCCACGGTAGATTGTTTGACACAAACATTTTATTGTTGAAATCAGCACATCAATTCCGATAATTTCAAAAGTCCCTTACACGTTTCAGAGAATCTTTCTCCTTCCTCATAGGGCAAAGAATGACAAATGCGGAAACACGCAACCTTAATTTCCGCTACTTACATGCACTCTCCAGTGAGTGGCATGCCGGTAGTTGCAGTGAAAATTCAATCCCTTAGATGGGGTCCGTATATTTGCCAACAATTATTTCTTTGTTTTTCACTACCAAGTTCCACAGCCCTCCAGTGGGCCTCAGGCATGATGTCTGGTTTCCAATTAGAATCTCGCCGTGCTGTTCACAGAATGTACAATTTCAACTGTGCAGTCCCGTATCATATTTCAAACAGGTGGTGCATCCTCCGTGGCCGAGGCCGCCACGTGTTACATATCCCAAAAGTGCCTCAGGGCTCAAGGACGCCACTCCACGGTAGATTGTTTGACACAAACATTTTATTGTTGAAATCAGCACATCAATTCCGATAATTTCAAAAGTCCCTTACGCGTTTCAGAGAATCTTTCTCCTTCCTCATAGGGCAAAGAATTAGAAATGCGGAAACACGCAACCTTAATTTCCGCTACTTACATGCACTCTCTAGTGCATGTAAGTACCGTATATTTGCCAACAATTATTTCTTTGTTTTTCACTACCAAGTTCCTTTGTGTCAAACAATCTACCGTGAACAAACGAGCGTGGACCCAAATATCTTGTGCATTATTTTATTCTGCCAGATCCTCCATTACGTGTTTCTGGCGATCCTGCCCTTGATCACATGACAGCTCATCGGCAACTTTCCCTGCTTTTTAAAGTGCAAGTGCAATAGCAATTGTGTGGACATAGAAGAAACACTACAAAATGTGCAATAACTAATGGCCATTAATATAAAACATAAATGTTGCTGCCCTGGCCATTAAAATCATATGCCCTTTCCAAATTTAAAAAGAGGCATAACAGTTTATATCAGTGCGTAATATTATATAGAGTACAATTATAGCATATATATATATATATATATATATATATCCCAAAAGTGCCTCAGGGCTCAAGGACGCCACTCCACGGTAGATTGTTTGACACAAACATTTTATTGTTGAAATCAGCACATCAATTCCGATAATTTCAAAAGTCCCTTACGCGTTTCAGAGAATCTTTCTCCTTCCTCATAGGGCAAAGAATGACAAATGCGGAAACACGCAACCTTAATTTCCGCTACTTACATGCACTCTCCAGTGAGTGGCATGCCGGTAGATGCAGTGAAAATTCAATCCCTTAGATGGGGTCCGTATATTTGCCAACAATTATTTCTTTGTTTTTCACTACCAAGTTCCACAGCCCTCCAGTGGGCCTCAGGCATGATGTCTGGTTTCCAATTAGAATCTCGCCGTGCTGTTCACAGAATGTACAATTTCAACTGTGCAGTCCCGTATCATATTTCAAACAGGTTGTGCATCCTCCGTGGCCGAGGCCGCCACGTGTTACATATCCCAAAAGTGCCTCAGGACTCAAGGACGCCACTCCACGGTAGATTGTTTGACACAAACATTTTATTGTTGAAATCAGCACATCAATTCCGATAATTTCAAAAGTCCCTTACGCGTTTCAGAGAATCTTTCTCCTTCCTCATAGGGCAAAGAATGACAAATGCGGAAACACGCAACCTTAATTTCCGCTACTTACATGCACTCTCCAGTGAGTGGCATGCTGGTAGTTGCAGTGAAAATTCAATCCCTTAGATGGGGTCCGTATATTTGCCAACAATTATTTCTTTGTTTTTCACTACCAAGTTCCACAGCCCTCCAGTGGGCCTCAGGCATGATGTCTGGTTTCCAATTAGAATCTCGCCGTGCTGTTCACAGAATGTACAATTTCAACTGTGCAGTCCCGTATCATATTTCAAACAGGTGGTGCATCCTCCGTGGCCGAGGCCGCCACGTGTTACATATCCCAAAAGTGCCTCAGGACTCAAGGACGCCACTCCACGGTAGATTGTTTGACACAAACATTTTATTGTTGAAATCAGCACATCAATTCCGATAATTTCAAAAGTCCCTTACGCATTTCAGAGAATCTTTCTCCTTCCTCATAGGGCAAAGAATGACAAATGCGGAAACACGCAACCTTAATTTCCGCTACTTACATGCACTCTCCAGTGAGTGGCATGCCGGTAGTTGCAGTGAAAATTCAATCCCTTAGATGGGGTCCGTATATTTGCCAACAATTATTTCTTTGTTTTTCACTTCCAAGTTCCACAGCCCTCCAGTGGGCCTCAGACATGATGTCTGGTTTCCAATTAGAATCTCGCCGTGCTGTTCTCAGAATTTACAATTTCAACTGTGCAGTCCCGTATCATATTTCAAACAGGTGGTGCATCCTCCGTTGCCGAGGCCGCCACGTGTTACATATCCCAAAAGTGCCTCAGGGCTCAAGGACGCCACTCCACGGTAGATTGTTTGACACAAACATTTTATTGTTGAAATCAGCACATCAATTCCGATAATTTCAAAAGTCCCTTACGCGTTTCAGAGAATCTTTCTCCTTCCTCATAGGGCAAAGAATTACAAATGCGGAAACACGCAACCTTAATTTCCGCTACTTACATGCACTTTCTAGTGCATGTAATTACCGTATATTTGCCAACAATTATTTCTTTGTTTTTCACTACCAAGTTCCTTTGTGTCAAACAATCTACCGTGAACAAACGAGCGTGGACCCAAATATCTTGTGCATTATTTTATTCTGCCAGATCCTCCATTACGTGTTTCTGGCGATCCTGCCCTTGATCACATGACAGCTCATCGGCAACTTTCCCTGCTTTTTAAAGTGCAAGTACAATAGCAATTGTGTGGACATAGAAGAAACACTACAAAATGTGCAATAACTAATGGCCATTAATATAAAACATAAATGTTGCTGCCCTGGCCATTAAAATCATATGCCCTTTCCAAATTTAAAAAGAGGCATAACAGTTTATATCAGTGCGTAATAATATATAGAGTACAATTATAGCATATATATATATATATATATATATCCCAAAAGTGCCTCAGGGCTCAAGGACGCCACTCCACGGTAGATTGTTTGACACAAACATTTTATTGTTGAAATCAGCACATCAATTCCGATAATTTCAAAAGTCCCTTACGCGTTTCAGAGAATCTTTCTCCTTCCTCATAGGGCAAAGAATGACAAATGCGGAAACACGCAACCTTAATTTCCGCTACTTACATGCACTCTCCAGTGAGTGGCATGCCGGTAGTTGCAGTGAAAATTCAATCCCTTAGATGGGGTCCGTATATTTGCCAACAATTATTTCTTTGTTTTTCACTACCAAGTTCCACAGCCCTCCAGTGGGCCTCAGGCATGATGTCTGGTTTCCAATTAGAATCTCGCCGTGCTGTTCACAGAATGTACAATTTCAACTGTGCAGTCCCGTATTATATTTCAAACAGGTGGTGCATCCTCCGTGGCCGAGGCCGCCACGTGTTACATATCCCAAAAGTGCCTCAGGGCTCAAGGACGCCATCCACGGTAGATTGTTTGACACAAACATTTTATTGTTGAAATCAGCACATCAATTCTGATAATTTCAAAAGTCCCTTACGCGTTTCAGAGAATCTTTCTCCTTCCTCATAGGGCAAAGAATGACAAATGCGGAAACACGCAACCTTAATTTCCGCTACTTACATGCACTCTCCAGTGAGTGGCATGCCGGTAGTTGCAGTGAAAATTCAATCCCTTAGATGGGGTCCGTATATTTGCCAACAATTATTTCTTTGTTTTTCACTACCAAGTTCCACAGCCCTCCAGTGGGCCTCAGGCATGATGTCTGGTTTCCAATTAGAATCTCGCCGTGCTGTTCACAGAATGTACAATTTCAACTGTGCAGTCCCGTATCATATTTCAAACAGGTGGTGCATCCTCCGTGGCCGAGGCCGCCACGTGTTACATATCCCAAAAGTGCCTCAGGGCTCAAGGACGCCACTCCACGGTAGATTGTTTGACACAAACATTTTATTGTTGAAATCAGCACATCAATTCCGATAATTTCAAAAGTCCCTTACGCGTTTCAGAGAATCTTTCTCCACTGCATGTAAGTACCGTATATTTGCCAACAATTATTTCTTTGTTTTTCACTACCAAGTTCCTTTGTGTCAAACAATCTACCATGGAGTGGCATCCTTGTGCCCTGAGGCACTTTTGGGATATGTAACACGTGGCGGCCTCGGCCACGGAGGATGCACCACCTGTTTGAAATATGATACGGGACTGCACAGTTGAAATTGTACATTCTGTGAACAGCACGGCGAGATTCTAATTGGAAACCAGACATCATGCCTGAGGCCCACTGGAGGGCTGTGGAACTTGGTAGTGAAAAACAAAGAAATAATTTTTGGCAAATATACGGACCCCATCTAAGGGATTGAATTTTCACTGCAACTACCGGCTACCGGCATGCCACTCACTGGAGAGTGCATGTAAGTAGCGGAAATTAAGGATGCGTGTTTCCGCATTTGTCATTCTTTGCCCTATGAGGAAGGAGAAAGATTCTCTGAAACGCGTAAGGGACTTTTGAAATTATCGGAATTGATGTGCTGATTTCAACAATAAAATGTTTGTGTCAAACAATCTACCGTGGAGTGGCGTCCTTGAGCCCTGAGGCACTTTTGGGATATGTAACACGTGGCGGCCTCGGCCACGGAGGATGCACCACCTGTTTGAAATATGATACGGGACTGCACAGTTGAAATTGTACATTCTGTGAACAGCACGGCGAGATTCTAATTGGAAACCAGACATCATGCCTGAGGCCCACTGGAGGGCTGTGGAACTTGGTAGTGAAAAACAAAGAAATAATTGTTGGCAAATATACGGACCCCATCTAAGGGATTGAATTTTCACTGCAACTACCGGCATGCCACTCACTGGAGAGTGCATGTAAGTAGCGGAAATTAAGGTTGCGTGTTTCCGCATTTGTCATTCTTTGCCCTATGAGGAAGGAGAAAGATTCTCTGAAACGCGTAAGGGACTTTTGAAATTATCGGAATTGATGTGCTGATTTCAACAATAAAATGTTTGTGTCAAACAATCTACCGTGGAGTGGCATCCTTGAGCCTTGAGGCACTTTTGGGATATGTAACACATGGCGGCCTCGGCCACGGAGGATGCACCACCTGTTTGAAATATGATACTGGACTGCACAGTTGAAATTGTACATTCTGTGAACAGCACGGCGAGATTCTAATTGGAAACCAGACATCATGCCTGAGGCCCACTGGAGGGCTGTGGAACTTGGTAGTGAAAAACAAAGAAATAATTGTTGGCAAATATACGGACCCCATCTAAGGGATTGAATTTTCACTGCAACTACCGGCATGCCACTCACTGGAGAGTGCATGTAAGTAGCGGAAATTAAGGTTGCGTGTTTCCGCATTTGTCATTCTTTGCCCTATGAGGAAGGAGAAAGATTCTCTGAAACGCGTAAGGGACGTTTTGAAATTATCGGAATTGATGTGCTGATTTCAACAATAAAATGTTTGTGTCAAACAATCTACCGTGGAGTGGTGTCCTTGAGCCCTGAGGCACTTTTGGGATATATATATATATATATATTCACTCACAAAAACATAGGTTTCATGGATGTTATAGTTAGAAATTAGCATTTAAAAAACCTTTGATATTCACTGAAAAAAACATAGGTTTCAGGGACGTTTTAGTTAGAATTTAGCATTTAAAATACCTTAGAAATGCACTGAAAAGACACAGGTTTCAAGGATGTTATAGTTAGTTGGACATTTCACTCACACAAAACCTGAGAAATTCGGCTGTTATAGTTAGTTGAGCTAACTATAACTCGCGCCCTTGCAATGCACTGCTGATGACATCACATATTACATCATTCATGACATGGTCAGTGACATCACTGATGACATCACTGATGACATCTCAAATGACATCACTGATGACATCATCCAGTGACTATGTGTTCCTGTAAAGTTTAAATATGTTTTATATATATATATATGGCAAAGTGTATTGAAGAATGAGTGGGTGTATAAGGGCCCGATTCACAGAATTAACTTAAGACAAAATCCTAAACTTACTACTTTTGGTATTCACAGAATGCACTTACTATTTTTGGTATTCACAGAATGCACTTAGTACTTTTGGTATTCACAGAATGGATTTACGACTACTAACTTTACGTCCGCACTCGGGCCGGAAATTCTGGCCCAGAGGCGGAGCTTCTGGCCCGGAGGCGGAGCTTCCGGCCCGGAGGTGGAGATTTTGGCCATGGCTAAATCTTCGCCACTGGCCAGAATCTCCACCCCCGGGCCGGAAGCACCGCCTCCGGCCTGGAAGCCCCGCCTCTGGGCCAGAAGCTCCGCCTCCGGCCTGGAAGCTCCGCCTCCAGGCCGGAATTTCCATCGCGAGTGTGGACGTAAAGTTAGTAGTCGTAAATCCATTCTGTGAATACCAAAAGTAGTAAGTGCATTGTGTGAATACCAAAAGTAGTTAGTGCATTCTGTGAATACCAAAAGTAGTAAGTTTAGGATTTTGTCTTAAGTTAATTCTGTGAATCGGGCCCTAAGTGTCTGAATGGATGATTTAGTAGGCGTGTGACAGGCTGTACAAGTGAGTGATTAAACAAATCTTACTGAATGCATGGGTTAGTGACTAAACTGTGTGAGTGTCTGTATCAGTCTGTCAGTTGGTATGTAAGTGGCTGCATAGGTTGGTGAGTAGTTACATGAGTGTCTATATGGGTTATTGATTGGTTGTTTGAGTACCTGTATAGGTGCTTGAGTGTCTGTGTGGGTGGGAATCTGTGAATAGATGTGTAAGTGGGTGGTTCACTGGGTGCATGGGTTCAAGAGTACATTTGTGAAGGGCTGTATGGGCGGGTGAGTGTATGTATGGGTATGTTGGTGAGTGAGTGGATGTCTCAGTTGTACATATGTAAGTAACTACATATGTGAAAGGCAGTATATGTGAGTGTTGGAGTATATAAATGACTATATGTGAGAGTGAGTGATTGTGAGAGTGGCTGTATGGATGAGTGTGTGCTTGTGTCAGTGATTGTAGAAAAGAGTAAGTATGTGTTAATATCTGTATGAATAAGTGAAGTGGTGTGTGTATAATTGTATAGGTGAGTAAATGAGAGTGTGATTTATTCTTTGCATGACTGACTAGATGTGTGAGTAACTCTATAGATGAGTGGCGGTGTGTGAGTATCTGTATAGGTATATGAGTGCATATGATAGTACTGTATTGATGAGTGACTGCATGTATTAGTGGCTGTATGGGTGAATTAGTGGATGTGTGTGTAGACCTAGGAATCAGTGAGTGGGTATGTAGTAACTAGTATTGGTGTGTCTATGGTTTAGAAAATGATAGACTGTATTTTAAAGTGGGTATATCAAAGGTTATATCAGGGTTTGAGAAGGTGCATCCGATTGTCACATGGATGATGTCATCCGTGATGTCATCAGTGATGTCGTTTGAGATGTCATCAGTGATGTAATGTAATATAAGCTGGACTTGTATAGCGCACTGTCACCCAACAGGTATCCTGGCTCTGGAGATTACCGTTGAGTAATTGTGCGCAGAAACTACAAAACAAAAGGAAAGCGGGGTGCCCGGGTGGGTCAAGAATAGCAATAGCTATATTTTACTCTTCCCTCGGGAAGAGCTACGTTTTCAGCTTTTTCCTAAATTGCAACAAATTCTCTGATCATCTGAGATCAATCGGGAGTTCATTCCACAGCCGTGAAGCTGCAGAGCTGAAAGTTCTGCCCCCAGTCCTGGTTTTTCTAAATCTGGTAGTGTTCACCAGATTTGCTGTTGATGAGCGAAGATTTCTCGGGGGAATGTACCAGGTGAATTAGTTTAGGTCCCAATCCGTGTACTGCCCTAAAGACAATGCAGAGTGATTTGAACTGTATTCTCTGTCGGATCGGCAACCAATGGAGATCCCTCAGAGCTAAAGATGTAGAGGACCTGTACTGCCTATTTAGAGCTAACTTTGACGCTAATGTTTGGATTCATCACAGTTTCAGTATCAGAGGATTTGGTGCTCCAAGAAGCAGGGAGTTATAATAGTCCAATCTGCTCAGAATAATGCTTCTCACCACTTTTGTCCTGGCGGAGGTCGGCAGTAATGGGAGAACCTTCCGTAAAGCTCTGATCAGGGAGAAACAGCTGTCAACTCTTTTGTTAACTTGTGAATCCAACTGCAGATTAGTATCCAAAATCACCCCCAGATTACGCACTGTTTTAGCTGGAATAAGTGGTTTATCTGTTGGGGTGAGCCGGAAATCAATAGTAAGCAGACTAAATATTTTATTCATAGAGCAATATACAATTTCTGTTGTATCTCCATTGAATTGTAAATAGTTATGTCTAAGCCAGTTTGCAGTACTTTGCATGCAGTCATGGAACCTGTCCAAGGAGAATGCTTGATTCCCTTCCATCGCGAACATAAGTTGTGTGTCGTCTGCGTAATTGACGTAATTCTATTCCAAAGGATTTAATAATAGGGATGAGTAAACACAGGTATATATTGGATAAAATCGGACTTATTGCCAATCCCTGAGGAACCCCATGTTGGACGGAGCTTTTTGTGGATATGAAGGGTGGGATTGTCACTGCTTGCTGTCTATCCGACAGATATGACTGGAGTCATTTAATGCCAGACCCTTAACTCCAATATCCGTGAGTCTTTTTATCAGGATACTATGATTCACCATATCAAATGTGATGTCATCGGTGATATCACTGACCATGTCATGAATGAGTAATATGTGAAGTCATCAGAAGTGCATTACGGGGGAGCGAGTTATAGTTAGTTCAACTAACAATAACGGCCACATTTCTCTGTTTTTTATGAGTGAAATATCCAACTATAAAGTCCCTGAAACCAGTGTTTTTTTCAGTGAATTTCTAAGGTTTTTTAAATGCTAATTTCTAACTATAACATCCCTAAAGCCTATGAATTTTTCAGTGAATTCCTAAGGTTTTTTACATACTAATTTCTAACTATGCCTAGGAGGTAGGACATGTGCAGAAAGAGGAAGAAAGGAGCAGAAAGAAGCAAGAGATATGCAGAAAGAGGCAACAGAGGTACAGAAAGAGGCCTTGTTGAAATGTCATCCTGTGCCCCCAACTTTATGCTGACTGGTAATGGTGGTAACTGACTCTAACTAACCAGGCCCGGAGCCAATGCTATGCTGAAATACTCTTAGAATACAGTGAAAACACCTACATACACTAGGGTACACTATGGGTTGGGGTACCCCTGTGATTGGCATGACCTCCCCTGTGAGGCCCTAGTACATAATAGGGCAGGGGGATACAAACTACCTCTAAGTCAGAGGTGCAGAAAGAGGCAAGAGAAATGCACAAAGAAGCAAGAGAGGTACCGAAAGAGGCAAGAGATGTACAGAAAAAGGCAAGAAAGGTGCAGAAAAAGGGAACAGGGGTGCGGAAAGAGGTAAGAGGGATACCGAAATTTATAAGAGAGGTACAGAAAAAAGCAAGACCAGTGTAGAAGAAGCAAGAGAAGTGCAGAAAGACGCAAGAGAGGTTGAGAAATAGGGAATTGGGGTGCAAAAAGAAGCAAGAGGGATACAGAAATTTACAAAAGAGGTGCAGAAAGCAGCATTAGCAGTGCAGAAAGAACTAATAGAGGTGCAAAAAGAGGTAAGAGGGGTGCAGAAAGAGGTTAGAGAGATGCACAAACAGGCAAGAAAGGTACAGAAACAAGCAGGAGGGGTGCAGAGAGAAGGAAGAGAAGTGCAGAAAGAAGCAACAGAGGTGCTGAAAGAGGCTTGAAGGGTACAGAAAGAGGCCAGAGAAGTGCAGAAAGAAGCAACAGGGGTATAGACAGAGGCAAGAGGGGTGCAGAAAGAGGCAACAGACTTGTAGAAAGATGCAAGAGAGGTGAAGAAACAAGCAAGAGAAGTGTAGAAAAAGGCAATAGAATAGCTGAAAGAAGCAACAGAGGTGTAGATAAAAGCAAGAGGAGTGCACAAAGAGGCAAGTGAGGTGCAGAAAGAAGCAAGAGTTGTGCAGAATGAACCAACAGAGGTGCAAAAAGAGGCAAGAAGGATGCTAAAAGAGGTAGGTGAGGTGCACAAAGAGGCAAGAGAGGTACAGAAAGAGGCAGGAGGGGTGCAGAAAGAAGAAAGAAAAGTACAGAAAGAGGCACGAAAATTGCTGAAAGAAGCAACAGAGGCGTAGAAGATAAGTCCAGAAAGTGGCGCGTGAGGTGCAGAAAGAAACAAGAGCAGTGGAGAGAGAACCAACGGAGGTGCAAAAAGAGGCAAGAGGGGTGCACAAAAAGGTAGGAGAGGTACACAAAGAGGTAAGAGAGGTACACAAAGAAGCAGGAGGGGTGCAGAAAGAAGGAAGAGAAGTGTAGAAAGAAGCAAGAGAGGTGTAGAAACAGGCAGGAAATGTGCAGAAAGAGGGAACAGGATGCAGAAAGAGTCAAGAGAGGTGCAGAAAGAGAAAATAGGGCTGCAGGAAGGGGCAAGAGGGGTGCAGAAAGAAGCAAGTGAGGTGCAGAAAGAGGCAACAGAGGTGCGGAAAGATGTAAGAGTGGTACAGAAACAAGCAAGAGAAGTGCAAAAAGGGGCAGGAGAATTGCTGAAAGAAGCAACAGAGATGTGGAAAGAAGCAAGAGAAGTGTAGAAAGAGGCAAGTGAGGTACAGAAAGAGGCAAAAGAGGTGCAGAAAATGGCAAGAGAAAAACAGAAAGAGGCAAGAGGGATGCAAAAAAGGGAAGAAGGGTGCAGAAAGAAGCAAGAGAGGTGCAGAAAGAAGCAAGAGAGGTGCAGAAAGAAGCAAGATAAGTGCAGAAAGAAGGAAGAGAGGTACAGAAAGAAGAAAGACAAGTGTGGTGAAGGAAGAGACAACAGGGGTGCAGAAAGAAGCAACAGAGGTGCAGAAAGAAGCAACAGAGGTGCTGAAAGAGGCAGGAGGGGTGCACAAAGAGGAGGGAGAAGTACAGAAAGAAGCAAAAGAGGTGCTCAAAGAGGCAAGAGGGGTGCAGAAAGAGGCAAGAGCAGTGCATAAAGAAGAAAGAAAAGTACAGAAAGAGGCACGAAAATTGCTGAAAGAAGCAACAGAGGCGTAGAAGATAAGTCCAGAAAGTGGCGCGTGAGGTGCAGAAAGAAACAAGAGCAGTGGAGAGAGAACCAACGGAGGTGCAAAAAGAGGCAAGAGGGGTGCACAAAAAGGTAGGAGAGGTACACAAAGAGGTAAGAGAGGTACACAAAGAAGCAGGAGGGGTGCAGAAAGAAGGAAGAGAAGTGTAGAAAGAAGCAAGAGAGGTGTAGAAACAGGCAGGAAATGTGCAGAAAGAGGGAACAGGATGCAGAAAGAGTCAAGAGAGGTGCAGAAAGAGAAAATAGGGCTGCAGGAAGGGGCAAGAGGGGTGCAGAAAGAAGCAAGTGAGGTGCAGAAAGAGGCAACAGAGGTGCGGAAAGATGCAAGAGTGGTACAGAAACAAGCAAGAGAAGTGCAAAAAGGGGCAGGAGAATTGCTGAAAGAAGCAACAGAGATGTGAAAAGAAGCAAGAGAAGTGTAGAAAGAGGCAAGTGAGGTACAGAAAGAGGCAAAAGAGGTGCAGAAAATGGCAAGAGAAAAACAGAAAGAGGCAAGAGGGATGCAAAAAAGGGAAGAAGGGTGCAGAAAGAAGCAAGAGAGGTGCAGAAAGAAGCAAGAGAGGTGCAGAAAGAAGCAAGATAAGTGCAGAAAGAAGGAAGAGAGGTACAGAAAGAAGAAAGACAAGTGTGGTGAAGGAAGAGACAACAGGGGTGCAGAAAGAAGCAACAGAGGTGCAGAAAGAAGCAACAGAGGTGCTGAAAGAGGCAGGAGGGGTGCACAAAGAGGAGGGAGAAGTACAGAAAGAAGCAAAAGAGGTGCTCAAAGAGGCAAGAGGGGTGCAGAAAGAGGCAAGAGCAGTGCATAAAGAAGAAAGAAAAGTACAGAAAGAGGCACGAAAATTGCTGAAAGAAGCAACAGAGGCGTAGAAGATAAGTCCAGAAAGTGGCGCGTGAGGTGCAGAAAGAAACAAGAGCAGTGGAGAGAGAACCAACGGAGGTGCAAAAAGAGGCAAGAGGGGTGCACAAAAAGGTAGGAGAGGTACACAAAGAGGTAAGAGAGGTACACAAAGAAGCAGGAGGGGTGCAGAAAGAAGGAAGAGAAGTGTAGAAAGAAGCAAGAGAGGTGTAGAAACAGGCAGGAAATGTGCAGAAAGAGGGAACAGGATGCAGAAAGAGTCAAGAGAGGTGCAGAAAGAGAAAATAGGGCTGCAGGAAGGGGCAAGAGGGGTGCAGAAAGAAGCAAGTGAGGTGCAGAAAGAGGCAACAGAGGTGCGGAAAGATGCAAGAGTGGTACAGAAACAAGCAAGAGAAGTGCAAAAAGGGGCAGGAGAATTGCTGAAAGAAGCAACAGAGATGTGGAAAGAAGCAAGAGAAGTGTAGAAAGAGGCAAGTGAGGTACAGAAAGAGGCAAAAGAGGTGCAGAAAATGGCAAGAGAAAAACAGAAAGAGGCTAGAGGGATGCAAAAAAGGGAAGAAGGGTGCAGAAAGAAGCAAGAGAGGTGCAGAAAGAAGCAAGAGAGGTGCAAAAAGAAGCAAGATAAGTGCAGAAAGAAGGAAGAGAGGTACAGAAAGAAGAAAGACAAGTGTGGTGAAGGAAGAGACAACAGGGGTGCAGAAAGAAGCAACAGAGGTGCAGAAAGAAGCAACAGAGGTGCTGAAAGAGGCAGGAGGGGTGCACAAAGAGGAGGGAGAAGTACAGAAAGAAGCAAAAGAGGTGCTCAAAGAGGCAAGAGGGGTGCAGAAAGAGGCAAGAGCAGTGCATAAAGAAGAAAGAAAAGTACAGAAAGAGGCACGAAAATTGCTGAAAGAAGCAACAGAGGCGTAGAAGATAAGTCCAGAAAGTGGCGCGTGAGGTGCAGAAAGAAACAAGAGCAGTGGAGAGAGAACCAACGGAGGTGCAAAAAGAGGCAAGAGGGGTGCACAAAAAGGTAGGAGAGGTACACAAAGAGGTAAGAGAGGTACACAAAGAAGCAGGAGGGGTGCAGAAAGAAGGAAGAGAAGTGTAGAAAGAAGCAAGAGAGGTGTAGAAACAGGCAGGAAATGTGCAGAAAGAGGGAACAGGATGCAGAAAGAGTCAAGAGAGGTGCAGAAAGAGAAAATAGGGCTGCAGGAAGGGGAAGAGGGGTGCAGAAAGAAGCAAGTGAGGTGCAGAAAGAGGCAACAGAGGTGCGGAAAGATGCAAGAGTGGTACAGAAACAAGCAAGAGAAGTGCAAAAAGGGGCAGGAGAATTGCTGAAAGAAGCAACAGAGATGTGAAAAGAAGCAAGAGAAGTGTAGAAAGAGGCAAGTGAGGTACAGAAAGAGGCAAAAGAGGTGCAGAAAATGGCAAGAGAAAAACAGAAAGAGGCAAGAGGGATGCAAAAAAGGGAAGAAGGGTGCAGAAAGAAGCAAGAGAGGTGCAGAAAGAAGCAAGAGAGGTGCAGAAAGAAGCAAGATAAGTGCAGAAAGAAGGAAGAGAGGTACAGAAAGAAGAAAGACAAGTGTGGTGAAGGAAGAGACAACAGGGGTGCAGAAAGAAGCAACAGAGGTGCAGAAAGAAGCAACAGAGGTGCTAAAAGAGGCAGGAGGGGTGCACAAAGAGGAGGGAGAAGTACAGAAAGAAGCAAAAGAGGTGCTCAAAGAGGCAAGAGGGGTGCAGAAAGAGGCAAGAGCAGTGCATAAAGAAGAAAGAAAAGTACAGAAAGAGGCACGAAAATTGCTGAAAGAAGCAACAGAGGCGTAGAAGATAAGTCCAGAAAGTGGCGCGTGAGGTGCAGAAAGAAACAAGAGCAGTGGAGAGAGAACCAACGGAGGTGCAAAAAGAGGCAAGAGGGGTGCACAAAAAGGTAGGAGAGGTACACAAAGAGGTAAGAGAGGTACACAAAGAAGCAGGAGGGGTGCAGAAAGAAGGAAGAGAAGTGTAGAAAGAAGCAAGAGAGGTGTAGAAACAGGCAGGAAATGTGCAGAAAGAGGGAACAGGATGCAGAAAGAGTCAAGAGAGGTGCAGAAAGAGAAAATAGGGCTGCAGGAAGGGGCAAGAGGGGTGCAGAAAGAAGCAAGTGAGGTGCAGAAAGAGGCAACAGAGGTGCGGAAAGATGCAAGAGTGGTACAGAAACAAGCAAGAGAAGTGCAAAAAGGGGCAGGAGAATTGCTGAAAGAAGCAACAGAGATGTGGAAAGAAGCAAGAGAAGTGTAGAAAGAGGCAAGTGAGGTACAGAAAGAGGCAAAAGAGGTGCAGAAAATGGCAAGAGAAAAACAGAAAGAGGCAAGAGGGATGCAAAAAAGGGAAGAAGGGTGCAGAAAGAAGCAAGAGAGGTGCAGAAAGAAGCAAGAGAGGTGCAGAAAGAAGCAAGATAAGTGCAGAAAGAAGGAAGAGAGGTACAGAAAGAAGAAAGACAAGTGTGGTGAAGGAAGAGACAACAGGGGTGCAGAAAGAAGCAACAGAGGTGCAGAAAGAAGCAACAGAGGTGCTGAAAGAGGCAGGAGGGGTGCACAAAGAGGAGGGAGAAGTACAGAAAGAAGCAAAAGAGGTGCTCAAAGAGGCAAGAGGGGTGCAGAAAGAGGCAAGAGCAGTGCATAAAGAAGAAAGAAAAGTACAGAAAGAGGCACGAAAATTGCTGAAAGAAGCAACAGAGGCGTAGAAGATAAGTCCAGAAAGTGGCGCGTGAGGTGCAGAAAGAAACAAGAGCAGTGGAGAGAGAACCAACGGAGGTGCAAAAAGAGGCAAGAGGGGTGCACAAAAAGGTAGGAGAGGTACACAAAGAGGTAAGAGAGGTACACAAAGAAGCAGGAGGGGTGCAGAAAGAAGGAAGAGAAGTGTAGAAAGAAGCAAGAGAGGTGTAGAAACAGGCAGGAAATGTGCAGAAAGAGGGAACAGGATGCAGAAAGAGTCAAGAGAGGTGCAGAAAGAGAAAATAGGGCTGCAGGAAGGGGCAAGAGGGGTGCAGAAAGAAGCAAGTGAGGTGCAGAAAGAGGCAACAGAGGTGCGGAAAGATGCAAGAGTGGTACAGAAACAAGCAAGAGAAGTGCAAAAAGGGGCAGGAGAATTGCTGAAAGAAGCAACAGAGATGTGGAAAGAAGCAAGAGAAGTGTAGAAAGAGGCAAGTGAGGTACAGAAAGAGGCAAAAGAGGTGCAGAAAATGGCAAGAGAAAAACAGAAAGAGGCAAGAGGGATGCAAAAAAGGGAAGAAGGGTGCAGAAAGAAGCAAGAGAGGTGCAGAAAGAAGCAAGAGAGGTGCAGAAAGAAGCAAGATAAGTGCAGAAAGAAGGAAGAGAGGTACAGAAAGAAGAAAGACAAGTGTGGTGAAGGAAGAGACAACAGGGGTGCAGAAAGAAGCAACAGAGGTGCAGAAAGAAGCAACAGAGGTGCTGAAAGAGGCAGGAGGGGTGCACAAAGAGGAGGGAGAAGTACAGAAAGAAGCAAAAGAGGTGCTCAAAGAGGCAAGAGGGGTGCAGAAAGAGGCAAGAGCAGTGCATAAAGAAGAAAGAAAAGTACAGAAAGAGGCACGAAAATTGCTGAAAGAAGCAACAGAGGCGTAGAAGATAAGTCCAGAAAGTGGCGCGTGAGGTGCAGAAAGAAACAAGAGCAGTGGAGAGAGAACCAACGGAGGTGCAAAAAGAGGCAAGAGGGGTGCACAAAAAGGTAGGAGAGGTACACAAAGAGGTAAGAGAGGTACACAAAGAAGCAGGAGGGGTGCAGAAAGAAGGAAGAGAAGTGTAGAAAGAAGCAAGAGAGGTGTAGAAACAGGCAGGAAATGTGCAGAAAGAGGGAACAGGATGCAGAAAGAGTCAAGAGAGGTGCAGAAAGAGAAAATAGGGCTGCAGGAAGGGGCAAGAGGGGTGCAGAAAGAAGCAAGTGAGGTGCAGAAAGAGGCAACAGAGGTGCGGAAAGATGCAAGAGTGGTACAGAAACAAGCAAGAGAAGTGCAAAAAGGGGCAGGAGAATTGCTGAAAGAAGCAACAGAGATGTGGAAAGAAGCAAGAGAAGTGTAGAAAGAGGCAAGTGAGGTACAGAAAGAGGCAAAAGAGGTGCAGAAAATGGCAAGAGAAAAACAGAAAGAGGCAAGAGGGATGCAAAAAAGGGAAGAAGGGTGCAGAAAGAAGCAAGAGAGGTGCAGAAAGAAGCAAGAGAGGTGCAGAAAGAAGCAAGATAAGTGCAGAAAGAAGGAAGAGAGGTACAGAAAGAAGAAAGACAAGTGTGGTGAAGGAAGAGACAACAGGGGTGCAGAAAGAAGCAACAGAGGTGCAGAAAGAAGCAACAGAGGTGCTGAAAGAGGCAGGAGGGGTGCACAAAGAGGAGGGAGAAGTACAGAAAGAAGCAAAAGAGGTGCTCAAAGAGGCAAGAGGGGTGCATAAAGAGGCAACAGCAGTGCATAAAGAAGAAATAGATGTGCAGAATGAGGCAAAAGAAGTGCAGAAAGAGGCACGAGATGTACAGAAAAAGGGAAGTAGGGTGCAGAAAGAAGCAGGAGAAGTGCAGAAAGAGGCAAGTGAGGTGCAGAAGGAGGCAAGAGAACAACGGAAAGAGGCAAGAGGGTTGCAGAAACAGGCAAAAGGGGTGCAGAAAGAGGGATACACAAAGAGGCAAGAGGGATGCAGAAAATTGCAACAGTGGTGCAAAAAGAAGCAAGAGCAGTGCAGAAAGAACCAACAGAGGTGCAGAAAGAGGCAAGAAAAGTGCAGAAAAAAGCAAAAGATATGCAGAAAGAAGCAACAGAGGTGCTTAAAGAGGCAAGAGGGATGCAGAAAGAGGCAAGAGAATTGCTGAAAGAAGTAAAAGAGGTGTAGAAAGAAGCAAGCATAGTGCATGAAGAGGCAAGTGAGGTACAGAAAGCAGCAAGAGCAGTGTAGAAAGAAACAACAGAAGTGCAAAAAGAGTAGGCCTGGACTAAATTTCCATTCCGCTCGCGGAAATTGTGATAATTTGACATTTTCGCGTTCAGCGGAGAGCGTGAAAATGTCAAAATTTCCGCATTCCGCAGCTTAGCGATAATTTGTTTCTTGCTTGCGCTGTAAAATAAATCATTCTCGCGCGCGATCGCCTTACCTGAATCCCCGCGTTCGCAGACAAGTTTTCCCGATCCGGTCGCGTTCTCCACGAGATGTTGGATTGTTGGTAGCCATTTGCACTGTCTCGAAACAGTTCGCGCCCGCAGTTATGTCATTGGTCGCGCGATCACGTCTTTCTTCTCGCGATCATGCACCGCGAGAAGAGTGAAAACAAGAAGGCCGCGCCCGCGAGCAACCGCATGGGTAAGTTGGCAAGCCGCGACCACGCAGAAAATACCACGAACGGGCGGGAAAAAAACTTCCGCATCTTCGCGATATTTCCGGCTGTTTGCCGAGATTTTTAACATTTTCGCGATAATTTGCGAAAGTCACTTTCGCAAATTCCACCCACCCCTAAAAAAGAGGCAAGAGGGGTGCAGAAAAAGGAAGGAGAGGTACACAAAGAGGCAAGAGAGGAACAGAAAGAGGCAGGAGGGGTGCAGTAAGAAGGAAAAGAAGTGCAGAAAGAACTCACAGAGGTGTTGAAAGAGGTGTGAAGGGTACAGAAACAGGCAGGAAAGGTGCAGAAAGAGGGAACAGGGGTGCAGAAAGAGAAGAGAGAGTTGCAGAAAGAGAAGAGAGGGGTACAGAAAGAGAAACAAGTGGTGCAGAAAGAAGCAAGTGAGGTGCAGAAAGAGGCAATTGAGGTGCAGAAAGTTGCAAGAGAGGTGCAGAAAAAGCAAGAGAAGTGCCGAAAGGGGCATACGAATTGCTGAAACAAGCAATAGAGGTGTGGAAAGAAGCAAGAGAAGCGCAGAAAGAGGCAAGTGAGGTGCAGAAAGAGGCAAGAGAGGTGTAGAAAGAGGCAAGAGGGGTGCAAAAATGTACAAGAGAATAGCAGATAGAAGCAAGAGCAGTGCAGAAAGAACCAACAGAGGTGCTTAAAGAGGCCCAAGAGCTGCAGAAAGGGGAAAGAGAGGTGCAGAGACAGGCAAGAGAAGTACAGAAAGAGCAAGAGAATTGCTGAAAGAAGCAACAGAGGTGTAGAAAGAAGCACGAGAGGTGCAGAAAGAGGGAAGACAAGTACAGAAAGAGACAACAGGGGTGTAGAAAGAAGCAAGACAGGTGCACAAAAGAGCATAGGGAGTGCAGAATAAAGCAACACGAGTGCAGGAAGAGGCAGGAGAAGTACAGAAAGAAGCATCAGAGGTGCAGAAGGAGGCAAGAGAACTGAAGAAAGAGGCAAGAGAGTTGAAGAAACAGGCAAGAGAAGCGTAGAAAAAGGAAACAGAGGTGCAGAAAAAGGCAAGAGAGGTGCAGAAAGCGGGACAAAGGGTGCAGAAAGAGGCAAGAGGAGTGCAGAAAGAAGCAAAAGAAGTGCAGAAAGAAGCAACAGAGGTACAGAAAGAGGCAAGGGGGGCAGAATGAGGCAAGAGAAATACAAAAAGAAGCAAAAGAGGTACAGAAAGAAGCAACAGAGATGCATAAAGGAGGAAGTGGGGTGGAGAAAGAGGCAAGATGAATACAGAAAGAAACAAGAGAGGTGCAGAAAGAAACAAAAGAAGTGCAGAAAGAAGGAACAGAGGTGTAGAAAGAGGCAAAAGGAGTGCAGAAAGAGGAAAGAGTGGCACAGAAAGAGGCACAAAGGGTCCAGAAAGAAGCAAGAAAGTGCAGAAAGAAACAAAAAAGTGCAGAAAGAAGCAACAGAGGTGCAGAAAGAGACAAGAGGGTGCAGAAAGAGGGAAGAGGAGTGCAGAAACAGGCACAAGGGTTACAGAAAGGAGGGACAGGGGTACAGAAAGAGACAAGAGAGGTACAGAAAAAAGCAAAAGAGATGCAGAAAGGGGGAGTCGGGTGGAGAAAGAGGCAAGAGGGGTGCAGAATGAAACAAAAGAAGTGCACAAAAGAAGCACCTGAGGTATAGAAAGAGGCAAGAGGTGTGCAGAAGGAGGGAAGAGGGTGCAGAAAGAGGCATGAGGGGTACAAAAAGAATAAAAAGAGGTGCAGAAAGAAGCAAGAGAAGTACATAAAGAAACAACAGAGATGCAGAAAGGGGGAAGTGGGGAGGAGAAAGAGGCAAGAGGGATACAGTAAGAAGCAAGAGAGATGCAGAAAGAAACAAAAGAAATGCAGAAAGAAGGAACAGAGGTGCAGAACGAGGCAAGAGGGGAGCAGAAAGAGGGAAGAGGGGTGCAGAAAAAAGCAACAGAGGTGCAGGGATGAAGCAAGAGAAGTTCAGAACAAAGCAACAGAGGTGGAGAAAGAGGTGGAAAAAGAGGGATGAGGGATGGAAAAAGAGGCAAGAAAAGTGCTGAAAGAAGCAACAGAGATGCAAAAAGGGGGAACATGGGTGGAAAAATTGGCGAGAAGGGTGCAGAAAGAAGCAAGAGGGGTGCAGAAAGAAACAAAGGATGAGCAGAAAGAAGGAACAGGGGTTCAGAAAGAGGCAAGAGGGGTGCAGGAAGAGGGGTACAGAAAGAAGCACGAGTGGTGCAGAAAGAAGCAAGAGTAGTGCAGAAAGATGCAACTGAGGTGCAGAAAGAGGCAAGAGGGGTGCAAAAAGAGTGAAGAGGGGTGCAGGGAGAGGCACAAGCGATGCAGAAATAAGTAAGAGAGGTGCAGAACGAAGCAACAGATGTGCAGAAAGAGGGACGAGGGGTGGAGAAAGAGATAAGAGTGGTGCGGAAAGAAGCAACAGAGGTGCAGAAAGAGTGAAGAGGGATGGAAAAAGAGGCAAGCGAGGTGCAGCAAAAAACAAGATGTACAGAAAGAAGGAACAGAGGTGTAGAAAGAGGCAAGAGGAGTACAGAAAGAGAAGAGGGGTGCAGAAAGAGACACAAGGGGTACAGAAAGAAGCAAGAGTGGTACAGAAAGAGGCAAGAGAATTGATGAAAGAAGCAACAGAGATGTGGAAAGAAGAAAGAGAAGTATAGAAAGAGGCAAGTGAGTTACAGAAAGAGGCAAGAGACATGCAGAATATGGCAAGAGAAAAGCAGAAAGAAGCAAGAGGGGTGCAAAAAGGGAAGAAGGGTGCAGAAAGAAGCAAGAGAGGTGCAGAAAGAAGCAAGAGAAGTTCAAAAAGAAAGAAGAGAGGTGCAGAAAGAAGAAAGACAAGTGCAGAATTAGGCAACAGTGGTGAAGGAAGAGACAACACGGGTGCAGAAAGAAGAAAGAAAGGTGCAGAAAGAAGCAACAGAGGTACAGAAAGAGGCAAGAGGGGTGCACAAAGTGGAGAGAGAAGCACAGAAAGAAGCAAAAGAGGTGCTCATAGAGTCAAGAGGGGTACAGAAAGAGGCAAGAGCAGTGCAGAAAGAAGCAAGAGGGGAACAGAAAAAGGCAAGAGAGGTGCAGAAGGAGGCAAGTGAGGTGCAAAAAGAACCAACAACGGTGCAGAAAGAGACAAGAGGGGTACAGCAAGAGGCAAGAAAAGTGCAGAAAGAAGCAAAAGATATGCAGAAAGAGGCAAGAGAACTGCAGAAAAAGTCAAGAGAGGTGCAGAAAGAGGCAGGAGATTTGCAGAAAGAGGCAAAATGGGTACAGAAAGAAGCAAGAGGGGTACAGAAAGAAGCAAGAGAATTGCAGAAAGAAGCAACAGAGGTGCTTAAATAGGCATGAGGGATGCAGAAAGAGGCACGAGAATTGCTGAAAGAAGTAACAGAGGAATAGAAAGAAGCAAGCATAGTGCAGAAAGAGGCAAGTGAGGTGCAGAAAGCAGCAAGAGCAGTGCAGAAAGAAACAACAGAGGTGCAAAAAGAGGCAAGAGGGGTGCAGAAAAAGGAAGGAAAGGTGCACAAAGGGGCAAGAGAGGTACAGAAAGAGGCAGGAGTGGTGCAGTAAGAAGGAAGAGAAGTGCAGAAAGAAGTTACAGAGGTGTTGAAAGAGGTGCGAAGGGTGCAGAAAGAACAACAGAAGTACATAAAGTAGCAACAGAGGTACAGAAAGAGGCAAGAGAGGTGTAGAAAAAGGCAGGAAAGGTGCAGAAAGAGGGAACAGGTATGCAGAAAGAGGCAAGAGAGTTGCAGAAAGAGAAGAGAGGGGTGCAGAAAGTGAAAAGAGTGGTGCAGAAAGAAGCAAGTAAGGTGCATATAAAGGCAACTGAGGTGCAGAAAGATGCAAGAGAGGTGCAAAAACAAGCAAGAGAAGTGCCGAAAGAGGCATAAGAATTGCTGAAAGAAGCAATAGAGGTGTGGAAAGAAGCACGAGAAGTGCAGAAAAAGGCAAGTGAGGTGCAGAAAGAGGCAAGAGGGGTGCAGAAATGTGCAAGAGAATAGCAGATAGAAGCAAGAGCAGTGCAGAAAGAACCAACAGAGTTGCTGAAAGAGGCACAAGAGGTGCAGAAAGAGGCAAGAGAGGTGCAGAAACAGGCAAGAGAAGTGCAGAAAGAGGCAAGAGAAATGCTGAAAGAAGCAAGAGAGGTGTAGAAAGAAGCAAGAGAAGTGCAGAAAGAGGCAAGAGAGGTGCAGAAAGAGGGAAGATGAGTGCAGAAAAAGACAACAGAGGTGCAGAAAGAAGCAAGACAGGTGCAGAAAGAAGCATAGGGCGTGCAGAATTAAGCAACAAGGGTGCAGAAAGAGGCAGGAGAAGTACAGAAAGAAGCATCAGAGGTGCAGAAGGAGGCAAGAGAACTGCAGAAAGAGGCAATCGAGTTGCAGGAATAGGCAAGAGAGGTGTAGAAAAAGGGAACAGGGGTGCAGAAAGAGGCAAGAGAGGTGCAGAAAGAGGGACAAAGGGTGCAGAAAGAGGCAAGGGAAGTGCATAAAGAAGCCAAAGAAGTGCAGAAAGAAGCAACAGAGGTGCAGAAAGAGGCAAGAGGGGGGCAGAAAGAGGCAAGAGAAGTGCAGAAATAAGCAACAGAGGTGTAGAAAGAGGCAAGAAGAGTGCAGAAAGAGGAAAGAGGGGTGCAGAAAGAGGCACGAGGGATGCAAAAAGAAGCAAGAGAGGTGCAGTTAGAAGCAACAGAGAAGCATAAAGGAGGAAGTGGGGTAGAGAAAGAGGCAAGATGGATACAGAAAGAAACAAGAGAGGTGTAGAAAGAAACAAAAGAAGTGCAGAAAGAAGGAACAGAGGTGCAGAAAGAGGCAAGAGGGATGCAGAAAAGAGGAAAGAGTGGCTGTAAAATAGGCACGAGGGGTGCAGAAAGAAGCAAGAAAGTGCAGAAAGAAACAAAAGAAGTGCAGAAAGAAGCAACAGAGGTACAGAAAGAGACTAAGGGGAGCATAAATAGGAAAGAGGAGTGCAGAAACAGGCACAAGGGTTGCAGAAAGGAGGAAAAGAGGTGCAGAAAGAAGCAACAGCGATGCAGAAATGGGGAGTCGGGGTAGGGAAAGAGGCAAGAGGGGTGCAGAAAGAAGCAAGAGTGGTACAAAAAGAAACAAAAAGAAGTGCACAAAAGAAGCAACAGAGGTACAGAAAGAGGCAAGAGGAGTGCAGAAGGAGGGAAGAGGGGTGCAGAAAGAGGCATGAGGTGTACAAAAAGAATCAAGAGAGGTGCAGAAGGAAGCAAGAGAAGTACATAAAGAAGCAACAGAGATGCAGAAAGGGAGAAGTGGGGAGGAGAAAGAGGCCAGAGGGATACAGAAAGAAGCAAGAGAGTTGCAGAACGAAACAAAAGAAATGCAGAAAGAAGGAACAGAGGTGCAGATAGAGGCAAGAGCGGAACAGAAAGAGGGAAGAGGGGTACAGAAAGAGGCACAAGGGGTTGCAGAAAGAGGGGACAGAGGTGCAGGAATAAAGCAAGAGAAGTGCAGAACGAAGCAACAGAGGTGCAGAAAGAGGGATGAGGGGTGGAAAAAGAGGCAAGAAAAGTGCAGAAAGAAGCAACAGAGAAGCAAAAAGGGGGAACAGTGGTAGAGAAAGTGGCAAGAGGGGTGCAGAAAGAAGCAAGAGGGGTACAGAAAGAAACAAAGGATGAGCAGAAAGAAGGAACAGGGGTTCAGAAAGAGGCAAGAGGGGTGTAGAAATAGGGAAGAGGGGTGAAGAAAGAAGCACAAGTGGAGCAGAAAGAAGCAAGAGAGGTGCAGAAAGAAGCAAGAAATATGCAACAGAGGTACAGAAAGAGGCAAAGGGTGCAAAAAGAGGGAACAGGGGTGCAGAAAGAGGTACAAAGGATGCAGAAAGAGGCAAGAGAGGTGAAGAAAGAAGCAACAGAGGTACAGAAAGAGGGAAGAGGGGTAGAGAAAGACATACGAGTGGTGCAGAAAGGAGCAACAGACGTGCAGAAAGAGGGAAGAGGGATGGAAAAAGAGGCAAGAGGGGTGCCAAAAGTAACAAGAAGTGCAGAAAGAAGGAACAGAGGTGTAGAAAGAGGCAAGAGGAGTGCAGAAAGAGAGGAGGGAGGCAGAAAGAGGCACAAGGGGTACAGAAAGAAGCAAGAGCGGTGCAGAAAGACACAAGATAAGTGCAGAAAGAAGCAACAGACATGCAGAAAGGGGGAAGAGGGGTAGAGAAAGAGGCAACAGGGTACAGAAAGAAGCAAGAGAGGTGCAGACAGAAACAAAAGAAGTGCAGAAAGAAGGAACAGAGGTGCAGAAAGAGGCAGGAGAAATGCAGAAAGAAGAAAGAGGGGTGCAGAAAGAGGCAACAGAGGTGCAGAAAGAGGGGAGAGGGGTGTCAAAGAGGCACACTGGTGCAGAAAGAAGCAAGAGGGGTGCAGAAAGAAGAAAGAGAGGTACAGAAAGAAACAACAGAAGTGCAGAAAGAAGCAACAGAAATGCAGAAAGAGGCAAGAGAGGTGCAGAAAGAAGCAAGAGTGGCTTGCACACTATTAGTACCAATTAACACCCACATTTAGCAATAAGTAACAGGTGACCATTCTAGGTTTACAAAGGACCTTCCACCACGCTGTAACACTTTTCACTGCAATTTTGGTAACGTTTAAGCCGTTTGAGCTAGAAACCAGGCTTTTTTTTGTTCAAATCTGCAGATTAGGCAGCAGATGATGAATTATGTGGCTAATGCAGATATTGCAGATAAGTGTGCAAAAGTTGGTGCTGCCAAATAGTCACAGAATTCCAGTGGCCCAGCTCATACTTCTGACTAGGTCAAGAAGTGCTCCTCAGTGATTCCTTCTTTTTTTGTCTCATTGAGTTCATAGTTTAGCTTGTATGGAAACGAGGAAGATTAAACTTGAAGTTACCACTCCACAACACAGACTACCATACCACATAATTACTCTCCGTAACACATAATCCCACTCTACATAAGTCTATACACTAAATACCACATACTTTCTATCCACATAATGTAATTGCACAACATACCACATAATTCCACTACAGACAACCTACATCCACTCCAATCCAAGAAACAATAATAAAACACTTTTAGGTTTATAATGCTAATAGCTCTAACTCTTGCACATTTGAGACCTATTACATTACAAATGCTTCTTTAACTGGTAGTCGCGTTTGCACAGTGGTGGAGAAAGGGGACTGGCCCTTTAACCAGCGCTCATGAATTCCACTGCGTAGGACTTACAGGAGGTACCAGGAGGGTTACTAGGCCGCCAAAGTCCCTCAGGAGTAAAGTGGACTTCATCCCACAACCAGCACTGTGCCAGGAGGCAGTTTTACAGTGGTGGAGACAGGGGTGTGTGGCTTCCGAAGACCTTTTAGCAATCCCACTGTGTTGGACTTAGTGAAGGTAACAGGAGGGATAGTTGGCCCCAAGGACAACCATGGGGGCCAACTACCCCTCCTATTACCTCCAATAAGTCCCACACAGCAGAATTGCAAAGTTCTCATAGCAGGCCATGCCCTCTTTCCCCACCACTCTGAAAATGTGCTCCCTGGTATGCTCTTGGATGGCGATGTAGTCCACTTTAGTTCTGAGGTCCTCAGGACTCAAGAGGACCTCATCTCCCCACCAGCAGTGCGCCAAGAGGCACGTTTGCAGAGTGGTGTAAAAAGGGGCGTGGCCTTGGACGACCGCTTAGCAATCCCACTGTGTGGGGATTACTGGTGGGACCTGGTGGCCTAGTTGGCCCCCAGGGACGCTCAGGCTTCAAGGGGACTAATCCCTAACTTAGAAGGCGCTAGGAGGCATGTTTGCAGAGTGGTGCAGGGAGGGGTCGGGGTCTCTGCCGAGATGCTGGCTTTATTTATCTTTATTAAAAGGGTGCTCTGTAGCCCCCTTCTTTTAATATTTCTGGGGCCCTGGGGACCCAATCCCCCAGGACCTGCCCCATTAAAAAATAAACAGGAAGGTGGCTGCGTGGCCCCCCTCCCTTGGTTGATTTCAGCCCCAGGGACCCCATCTCCTGGGACATGGCCTCCTTTATTTTTTAATACTTATAGGGAAGGGGGGCTGCATGGCCCCCCTTCGCTGGGTCACTTTTGGACCAAGGGACCCCATCCCCCAGGACCGGGCCCATTTAAAAAAAAAAAAAGATTATAGGGGAAGGAGGCCACATGGCCCCCCTACCTTGGGCCACTATTGGCCCTGGGGACCCCATCCCCTGGGGTTTGGCCATTTTAAAATTATTTTAATATAAGGAGGGAGGGTGTACGGCCCCCCTCCCCAGGTCAATTTCGGCCCCGGGGACCCCATCCCCCAGGGCCGGCCCTCACCTTTGGGACCGTGGGGGTAGCCCCAATGCACACATGGTTCCAGCCGGCTACCTGCATCCTGCAGGAGCTGGCATTGCTTTTGGATAAGGGGAGCTGTGAACATGCAGCTCCCCTTGTCCAAAGCCAATTCTGCTTTCCTTCATGGAAGCTAGAGCAGGTTTTCAGCTTTTCAGTTTTGAAGCGAAGCAGTGTTTGCGTGGCAGGGCGGGAGCCGTGCTCCTGCCCTGCTATAGCAAACAGTAATGTCCCAGGGGTGGGCACTCTGGATCATTGCTGGAGCCGGCCCTGGTGGGTTGTGGTCCCCAGGGCCATTGATGGCTCCAGGAGGGTGGTCGCACTGCCCCCCTCCCAGCATTTTTAAAGCCCCGGTGAGGTTGTGGTCCCCGGGGTGGGGGACATGTGTGCAGAAGGTTTCCCCTGAGTACTTTTAGGTCCAAGAGGAGGGGAAGGAGACAATTAGGGAGAGAAAACCTCTTATCTGACCTATCTTATTTCTAAGGACTTAATCACTTTTGTGTTGCAAAAAACCCCAGAGTGCAAAGTTACTTCAAAAGAATTATCATTTTTATTTCAATTATTTTCTTTTTATTAAAAAACATTTACATAACAAAACATTCATAATTGTTCTATTGAGAATCTAATTCATATGTAGAACATACACTATTTCATACAATGTTTCCACTTCAATTTCATTTCATAGATACTTGTAAATATAAAAGACAAAACTGTGTAAAGAAACCTATGCGGAGAGACCCCAAAGGGAAATGAGAAAAACCGTCACATCAACATTCTCACCTAACACTCACTCTTGCATACTATCAAACATTCTACCAAGGCAATTTTTGATTTCTTATTAAAACCACAAACCAACTCTGGCAAGAGATCCTACTACAATTCAAATTCAAAGAGAATATAAACATAGACTTTGAATAGTTCTTGCTAAGTCCTAGAATTCTAGGATCAGGACGTTAAGATTGAGTTCTTCTGTGGATCTCCCAGTGTATGGTCGGTACTCCCGGTCGACGTACGTTTCGGAGACTGAAAATAAGTTCTACGTCTCCTTCTTCAGGACCAGTGTGTTATTACAGGTATATTTGTCATCTGGGCGGCGAAAACATAGGGGTCTCTCTATGTGAAAATACAAAGAAAGAATTTTTTGTATAAGAGTCTTAAATGTGAACTGGGGTTAAATGATTTCATCATTACTATATTCATGTCTTTAGAACATTATGTGTATGGTCTGTATGAACCTCCTTTATATATTTGACCAACACACATCTCTCCACAAATATCCTTGACAAATCACTCGTTTCTCTTTTTAACTGCAGAAACAATGTTCACCTTAGACACTATGTTAATCTACATACCATTCAAAGATGGCGCTTACTGTTGCGCACTTTCCTTCCGAGGGACGTGTCACGTCACTTGATTGTTACGTTGTAACATGTGACTGTAATGTGTGGTTTTTTTTAAACAAATATGAGGCACCATTACACCCGCGCTTTCCTGACCCGGTAGCACCGAAAACGAGAAGCTGCACAAGCGAGGAGGTAAGCGGAGCGGAAGCTCTAGCAACTTAGTCCATCGGCATAAATAGAAATTGTATCCTAAAGGATCTACTCACAACTAAAAGTACATTGCCAAGTTTCCATTTCGTGATGGTAGAAGCCCCCATAGACAGTATAGACTAAGAGAGTACATTCCATATTGGACGTGTTCACATATGTGAGATTGCTGGCTTTAATCTTGTGCACCAGCTAACGGCCACACGCTCTGCATAGAGCTCTCGCATTTGCGCTTAGAATCCGGTTCTAACTTTGTCCACTTGGTAACAAATATACATTCTGCATATAGCGGGTGTGTACTACATTATATATAATTTTTTTTTTTTAAATATACACACCTAGTGATCTAAATATACACAACACACTATAGTGCAGTCGCCTGAGGTCATTGGAATTTTGAATTTTGAACGGCTGTTTTGAGCATTAACGACATTTTAAAAGCATCGCTATGCTAGTGCTAACTGCATACTGCCTTTGGTAACTACATTAATCATTGTCTTCTCTTGTTATCTACTGGTTAGATGTAGAAACTCACAAGAGTTAAATGGCAAATCCTTGGTCTCTCTTCCTTTTAGATTGTATCCCTGAACAAAATAAGCCTTTTCAAGCTAGGCAAAGCAAAAGGATAGCCATGCAGCGCACCCCTGTAAGGATTAATGCACCTAAATAATTTGGGTAAGCACTTTAAGGTATTATAAATGTGCCATCGCTGAATGATCACTGTGTCATCGCATCCTTGATAAATATATACTCTCATCTCTTTGTCCTTAGATGTAACTGACACAAATATTTTAAACAGTGGGATCAATTACTTTCGTTGTGCTCTTGAACAAACGGAATGTAGAAGTAATGGCCTAGTACACCAGGACATATAAATACTGTTCAGAGGGTGAGATAACCTTAAGCCTCAGTTCTTTGAAACAAACAATTCACAACAACCACATACTTTATAGGTCGTATCTCTGTTCTATTTGTCATCCAACAGAGTTAAACCTCTAGAATATTTCTGTGTCTACTACAACAGTTGGAACACGGAACAGGTGTTTGGAAATCAGAGGCTACGCCAATAAACACACGTAGGAGATTATTACATCCTTTCTCTTTCTTCTTTTTAGCCTGCGTAATACTTAGCAAATCTAGCAAGGTTGTAATTCCTCTTATGGCACTCTTCCTGCATTTTGTAGCACTATTTGGTGACTCATCTCTTGGGTACTATCCCCCCCTTACTCTCTGTGCGCAATGTTGTTTGAAACGTAAAAATGATGCTGCTAAAATTATCTCTTAGCTGCGGTGACTCTAACTAAGCTAGAGCACACTTACAAAAGTTTTTTTAAAATCATTTAACCCCAGTTCACATTTAAGACTCTTATACAAAAAATTCTTTCTTTGTATTTTCACATAGAGAGACCCCTATGTTTTCGCCGCCCAGATGACAAATATAAATGTAATAACACACTGGTCCTGAAGAAGGAGACGTAGAACTTATTTTCAGTCTCCGAAACGTACGTCGACCGGGAGTACCGACCATACACTGGGAGATCCACAGAAGAACTCAATCTTAACGTCCTGATCCTAGAATTCTAGGACTTAGCAAGAACTATTCAAAGTCTATGTTTATATTCTCTTTGAATTTGAATTGTAGTAGGATCTCTTGCCAGAGTTGGTTTGTGGTTTTAATAAGAAATCAAAACTTGCCTTGGTAGAATGTTTGATAGTATGCAAGAGTGAGTGTTAGGTGAGAATGTTGATGTGACGGTTTTTCTCATTTCCCTTTGGGGTCTCTCCGCATAGGTTTCTTTACACAGTTTTGTCTTTTATATTTACAAGTATCTATGAAATGAAATTGATGTGGAAACATTGTATGAAATAGTGTATGTTCTACATATGAATTAGATTCTCAATAGAACAATTATGAATGTTTTGTTATGTAAATGTTTTTTAATAAAAAGAAAATAATTGAAATAAAAAAATGATAATTCTTTTGAAGTAACTTTGCACTCTGGGGTTTTTTGCAACACAAAAGTGATTAAGTCCTTAGAAATAAGATAGGTCAGATAAGAGGTTTTCTCTCCCTAATTGCCCCGGGGTGGGGGATCCGCAACTGACCCCCTTCCTTTATTTAAAACTGCCCCAGGGAGGTGTTGGTCGCTGGCGCAGTGTGGGGAGGGTCAGTAGCCCCCCACACTTATCTAGATTAATTTAAGCCCCGGGGAAGTTGCGGTCCCCGGGGCTTGGGGGGGCCCACAAATTATGAATGCCCCGAAAGGTGGCGGTACCCGGGCAGCATGGGGCCGCCTGCTTCCCGCATATGATAAACAAAGCCCCGAGGTGGTGGCGAGCCCCGGGGCTGTGAGTTCCCCCATGGGCACCCGCACCAAATTTAAGAATTGCTCCCGGGACCTGGCCCACCTGGAGGCTTGAAACAAACAAAGCGCAAGAGCCCACGCTTCAGTTTTTTTATTTATAATATTGGCCAGATTCACGCACCCAGCACAAATTTGGCTGAAATTATTTTTAAAAAATGCTTTTTTTGGCTCTGGGGTTCCTTGTGGGACCCCCTGAGCAGGCCTAGGGCTCAAGGTGTTTCTACCCTGCCCCCTTTTCTTGTTTTGAAATATTTTTTCCACAGTTTTCTTATGACTCAGTCACCGAGTCACAAGATGGCTGCTAACACATTCTGGTTTGGAGTGTTGGCAGCCAATAAGAATTAAGCTCGTGCTCGGGAGGATTTGCGAATCCTACTTGGTGCTCAGATATCGATATTTTTATTTTTTTAATTTCTCAGGAACTGCTAAACGGATTTACACAATTTAAAAAAAGGTCACTTTCTGAACCACGAGCTACCTTTTTGCAAAATGTGGTGAAATTACGTTCAACAGTTCAGGCTGCAGCTTGTTCCAAAAATTCCTATGGAAATTGAAATTGAGAAAACGCATTTTGGAACCCCCCTTTTTTCTTGGCCCCCGCTTAACGAATCATCCCAAAACTTTCAAGACAGAAGCTGACCCAAGCGCCCCATTAGTTTTGAAAATTTCGCAAGGATTCGTCAAACGGCGCCAAAGATATTGGCAAATGAAAAAACGATTTTCCTATGGAAACTAGGTCCTACGTAGAACTACCTACTGGTGACGGCAATATATATATATAGATCAAGGGCTGAAACGCGTCATGAGGCAAGGAACACAAAATAAAATAATTGGCAGCACGTACTAAGTGGAGTCCGTTCCGTTTTTCCTTCGGCCATGTGAGGAAAGGAGTACTGAAAAAAAAAATAATAAAAAAAAAAAAAATATATATATATATATATATATATATATATTTATATATATATATGTGTATATATTAATCCACATGCTCAGCGTCCCAGTAGCGTAAACAAGAGACCACTCGCAGGTCCTTATTTATTTGTGCACAAACACACCCCTGCACTGACAGATGCATTTCGGGAATCTGCCTTTCTCGATGTCAGTTACCCCAAGTGTATGACACATTTTTAAAGTGCTGAACGTGAATAACGTGAATAGAAAAGATACATAAAAATCAAAGAAGTCCTCATATAGTCACTGCCTGATGCAGATTACGTGGTGGCCATCTTAGAACCTGTTCCAGAGTTGATATGGGTTCACAGGAAATCATCAGTACTCCAAAGTGATATATCAATATATACAACTATTTACATGTGGTTTAAGAAAAAAGATAATATATACATATGTATACACATTTCATAGTTAGATGATCCAAAATTTAAACATGAATAAAAATATTGCATATTATTATGGGGTCATTCTAGCAAATCAGCCAGTATTGGAAATAGCGGCTTGTGGCAGGGGTAAATACCTCTAGTCAACCTAAATGGATGTTCATTATTGCCGCTTAATTACCACCAAAATAGTGGCACACTGACTTAATTATGCCCTGAATGGGCAAACCACTTGGAGTGCTGTTAAGTGAACAAAATTCAGCCCTGAATGGGCATACCAGCAAAACTGCACATGTGAAGAAAGGCCTAAAAAATAATTCATTTTTACAATCATAACAGGGATTAAGAACTCTCAGTTACTCAATTCTTTTGCCTGAGGGATGGTAGAAATGAGAGGAAAAGTGGAAAGGTGAAAAAGAGGGCAGTAAAGACAGGGAATACAGAAAGGATTACTCTCTAATTATTCTAAGTGGGCCCATAACTCCTTATCAATGTTGAGGCCTAGGGGGACTGTAGTTTGGAGATCTATGATATGTTTGGATTCTAGGGCCATCAGAGCCCTTGTCTTGTCCCCTCCCCTTTCACTCTTTGGTACCTGATCAATGCAGAAGAATTTTAATTGTTTTGGATCCCTTTTATGCATGTGTTTTGAATTGGTGAGCCATCGAATAGGTCTGATCTTTTTTAGTGATGGCTCGCATGGGTTCCTTTATCCGTTGGATGGATAGTACTGCCCATGTATCTTTGGGCATTCCAATACATATACAGTATATTCTGAGTTGCAATTCAACAGCTGATTAATCTTTCTTGTTTTTCTAACATTAGCCCCACTCTCCAGGGTTACATATATATATATTCACTGAAAAAAACAAAGGTTAAAGCAAAGTTATTGTTTGGTGCAATATTCAGAAATGATGTAACCTTTTAAACTCCAAAAAGCACAGACATTCACCAGTTACATTATGGTTATCTCAAGTAGCTAACTAATGCCCAAAGGTAATTGCAAATTGCAACCCTGTCATGCATAGTTTTCTCATCCATAATTTCATTGTAAATGTTGCTGTGATAATAATAGTAATGATGTCATAGAAGATTTCATGAGTGATGTAATAATAATAATAATAATAATAATAATCTTTATTCAGCAGTAATCACAACCATAAAAGCAACAAAGATAAAAATCAGTCACAAATTGATATAAAACAAGGTGTCACCATATGTGCAAAATCACAATAGTCCTTATAATCATCAGACTTGTCTAGGGTTTCTTGATCTTAGTGCCGTGAGGGTCTCCTTGATATACCTTAACCATGGAATTTTGAGTGCTTGGTCAAGTGAGAGGCAGTCCAAGATTACTGACCGGTTAAAAGCTGCCTCCTCACTAGATGAGAAGTTCACCAAACACAACAAAGGCTAATAGGCATTACAGTAAAACAAATATATTACAAACATCCTTTTTATTTATCGCTACAAAATAAACCACACAACATAAAAAAGTAAATTGAGATTACCAGGAATCATTTAAAAAATAAGAAATATTTTTATAACTTTCAAATAAAGAACTATAATTAATTTAAAAAAAAAAATAATAAAGCATACCATTCTCTTAAAATATAAAATTAAGTAACAAATGTAAAATTCCCAATGTTACAAAATACGCAAATTGCAAAAACACCTTCATTTAAAACCAAAAAATACCTTGAAATGAATTACATTCAATGTAGTTACTAACAATTAAAAGCACTATTAATGAACCAAAAACGTTTTTATCGAATTATAAAAAAGATGCCTAAAAGGTTTTAAAATATAATACTATTAAAATAAAATGGTAGAAAAATGTAAATACTCAACATATAACAATTTGAATTTTACATAATCGAAAAAAATATATAATTTCATTAAACATAATTAACACAATTTTAAACATTACTACCAACTTATTTCCTTATGAACCTAACAATCTGCTACAAGAATCTACAAAGATTTTCAAAACAATACAATATTTTAAAGCCAAAAAATGCACAAAATACAATTACCAACAGTATAAACTTATTTTTGAAAATGATCATCTTGCCTGAGATATTCTGACCCACACTATTTGGGTGGAACACATCTCTCATGATGTAAAGGACTTAACAGGTGTGAATAACATACTCCAAGAGAAGTTAACTGAATATCATTGCGCTTTATGTAGCCTCATGACCTTCTTGACTTCCTTGATTACAGGTATAATATATTGTCCTCCTCCACAACCTGCCCCACTCCTATAGTGTCTATTTTACTTACTTCCCCTACCACCCCTGTCTATGGCTTCTCACAAGGTGTGTCTGGCACTGCCAAAGCCAGTCTGATGTTTGCCTTAAAGAACCTTGTGGTGGTGCAGAATGAGCCTGATGATGGCTGGGAATCTTGCATCTTAAGCCAGAAACATGAAACTGATACCCCTTCTGGCTTGGGGGAAGGACTTAATTCTTCTTTTGGATGTTTGACTGTCTGTATATATGTTCATTTACGATATAAATAAAAATATTAAAGAAACAAAATGTTTTTGTTTCTTCTATTTCTTCATATGTTTTTTAAATAGCTGCAGCTTTATAAATGGTACATGCAAATGTTATTTCCACTGTGTGTTTGAATGAGTGCATTGTTAACAGAATAGGGAATATGAAAAATCAAGATCTTTTCTCATTTGGTGCAGTCTATGATTCGGCATATAGAGTACGAGTTGTGTGTCTTTTTGTGATGGTGCTTGTGTTGGTGATGCTTGTGTTTGTGATTCTTGTGTTGGTTGAGTAGGTGGTGGTTGGGTTAGTTGTGGTTGAGTTGGTGATGGTGGAAGTGGTGGTGTTGGAGGTGATAGGTTTGTGAGTGCGGCAAGAGAATTCACATTGGTGTTTGAGGATTTTGTGGGTCCCATAGGTTTTGGTGTACCAGTACAATTTTGTGCGTGCGTTGGCCTTGAGGATTGACATTGGCATTTGATTGTTATGCCCTCTATTATCTTCGTGACCAAGGCAAAAACTATGAAGATGTCCATGGAGATCTTGGTAACATAGCACAACATTATCCACGTCATTGATCTGTTTGTCATTCAATTGAGGAAGTCCTTTAAGATGGTCTGCAATCTCAGAGAGAATTGCCCCCATTGCATCAATATTCCTCTGCACAGTGCACGCTGTTTGAAACCACCACTAAGCACTGAGCTCCTGAGGCGGAAGCCGGGAGCGAGACTCTGATTTTAAAACTTTTATCATTGTTTGTCACTCGTATATCTTGTTAAAAATTACTCACTTCGCTCCTTGCCCAGTTCTGCTCACGCAGCGGATCCAGCGCTGCCGCGGCATCTTACCCAAAACTTGTTTTGCCGCCATTCCCGCGAGCCCGGAGGCCACGCCCCTTTCAGAGGCCTCGCCCCCCGCTGCCGCCCCACCTATCCATAAATCATGTGCATCTTCCGGACGCGCAGCGGACGAGCGCAGCGGGCGCGCCATCTGCGCGCCGAAGGCGTGCCAAAGGTAAGCCCGTCTGCGCCCGTCCACGGCCGACCGGGCCCAGGGGCCATCCATCATGCCCAGATTGTTCAATACTCTTCTACTCAGCTCCACACCCTCCAAGGCCCGTGGCCTTTGGAGGACTCCGTGATGTCGCACATCGACAGACTGGAACTGACGGCCTTGCGCCCCCCCCCTTTTCAGCTGCCCTCACCCTTCCCTCCCCCTGTCCCCCTTGCCCCCCCCACGCCCACTACTTTGTCCGTCTATTATCTTAACACCAGGTCAGCAGTTAAGCATTGTCACGAACTCTTCATCTTGTTGGACTCGCACAAACCGGATCTCGTATTTCTTACAGAGACCTGGTTTTGTGACAACTCCCTTCCTTCTCTGTTAGCTGCCCTCCCTGCTGCTTACTATGCTCTGCGCGCCGACCGACTCTCCGGCAAATCGGGAGGTGGCGTCGCCCTGATCGCCCGCAAAGAATTCTCCTTTCAGCCGTTATCTTTTCCTTTCATCAGATCATCAGACTTTTTAGTCGTCCGCTCACCTTCCTTTAGAGTCCCACTTACCTGCCTGCTCATGTACCGCCCCCCCAACCTTCTCCATCCTTTCTACCCGGCTTCCAAGATCTAGTGGCCAACCTAGCGGTCAACAACGCCTCTATCTTGATACTAGGAGATTTTAACTATTGGCTGTCCGACCCCGCCGAATGCTCGATTTCGAAAGACTTCTCAGACACCCTCCGCTCCCTCAACTTTGACTCTCATGTTCACTCCCCCACCCACATTCAGGGCCACATCCTGGATCAAATCTGGTCCCTAAATTGCCCTCTAGCCTCCCTGCTCATCTCCCCCTGCTGATCACTTCTTGTTGTCCTTCTCCCTACACCTTAGCCTAGCCTCCAAGCCCTCTCTCCCCAAAAACACCTGGGCGCGCTCATGGAGCAAGGTGGACGTGCCCGCTCTCTCCGCCACTCTCCTTGCATCTAGTCCGGACCTATATGGCCTGTCATCCTCCGCACAGGCCGACTCCATCAACTCCTGGCTCCTGTCAGGCTGCGACTCTGACGCTCCCCTCAGGCGGGTGTCCTCCAGACGTGCGAACGACGCCAACCGCTGGTTCAACGAGGAACTCAAGGCACTAAAACTCACAGTGCACCATGCCGAGCGGGCCTGGCGACGTGACTACTGCCCTAACCTCAAAACCCAGTATACCATCCTCCTGTCTCAATATAAAAAAACTATTTTGGCTAAAGACGGCCTACTTCTCCTCTAAAATCATGGCTGCTGAAAACCAGCCCAGAGAAATTTTCTCTATTGTTCACGACCTTGCTTACTCCGACAGAGCCACCATCAAACCCACCCCCTCCCAGGATCTATGTGATTCTCTTAACTCTTACTTTCTGGACAAAATCTCTAACATCAAAGCTAATATCCCTTCTCCCCCCCCTTCCTTCATCAACCCCCAGTGTCCATTAGTCGCGGCACGCCTCGATTCTTTCCCTCTCTTGACTGAGGAAGCCTTTCTCTCCCTTCTCCCTTTGATTAAATCAGGCTCTCCTCTTGACCCCTGCCCTGTCCACATCCTGAGGCACATTTACTCGGTCTGTGCGCAGCCTCCTCTTGAATTTCTCAATAGCTCACTGTCCCAGGGTACTGTCATTCAACCTCTAAAATCGGCCATCATTGTCCCTATCCTCAAAAAAACGGGCGCCGACCCCTCCGCTCTCGCTAACTATCGCTCCATCTCATTGCTGCCCTTCCTAAGGAAGGTGCTGGAGCGCCATGTCACCAGAGCTCTCAGTACCTTTGTGGAGGAAAATGGAGTGCTAGCCCCCCGTCAGGCCGGGTTTCGCCCCGCACACTCCACAGAGTCCGTAGTGCTATCGGTCCTTGACAACCTCAGAGAAGGCATGGACACTAACCACCCCCAGGCCCTGGTACTCCTCGACCTCTCTGCCGCTTTTGACACGGTTGATCACTCCATCCTACTCTCTCGTGTCGGAGCGGCGGGGGTCGGTGGCTCAGCTTTGGTCTGGCTGTCCTCCTTCCTGACGGACTGCACCCAGGCTGTCCGCTTGGGCGACTACTCAGCGGACTTCCGGAAGGTGCAATGCGGAGTCCCCCAGGGTTCTTCCCTCTCTCCTCTTTTATTTAATTTGTACATTGCCCCTCTCATCTTTGCTCTTCAGCAAATGGAGGTCTCCGTCTACAATTACGCAGATTACCTCCAGCTTATTTTTACTTTGTCCCCCTCCCCTGAGTCCATGGCGAATTTCCAGTCTATTATGATCTTTATCCGGGACTGGATGAATTACAACCACCTGAAGTTAAACCCAGACAAAACTGAGTTGGTTCTGACAGGTGGTTGCACCAGTCCCTGGACCCCGCTCTTCTGGCCCCCCTCCCTAGGTCCCCCCTTCCTCCCTCTTCCTCCGTGAAAACTCTAGGGATCAAACTGAACGACCAACTCACTCTGCACTCCCAGGTCAGCTCCGTGGTTTCCTCCTCCTTTCTTTCACTCCGCACCATCCGCAAAGTCTCCCGTTTCTTTTCTTTTTCCGCCCTGAAACTCATTGTCCTGGCGATGGTAATCTCCCGCCTAGACTATGGCAACGCCCTATACTGCGGCATGCCCGATTACAGCATGCGCCGATTACAATTGGTCCAAAACCAGGCTGCCCTCCTGGTTCACAATCTGGCCAAACTCCACCATGTCACTCCGCTCTTGAAGTCCTTGCACTGGCTCCCTATTCGAGAACGAGTTCAGTTCAAGATAGGATGTATCATCTTTCAAGCTCGGGCTGGCGTAGCCCCTGCGTTCATCTCCTCGGAAATCAAAGCCTACGCCCCCGTCAGGGAATTACGCTCTTCCTCTCAACAATTGCTGACAGTTTCCCGCACGAAATTTTCCACACTTGCCCCTGCCTTCTGGAACTCTCTCCCGGCCCACCTTAGATCTTCCACTCAATACCCGCACTTCCGCAAGGTGCTCGAAACCTTGCTTTTCTCACAGGCCTTCCCATCATAATCGTCCTACTCTTCCCCTCCTCCCCGACCCTCTTGCCCTCTTGGGCTCAATACTTCATAGCGCCATGAAACCGCCAGGTGTACGTGCGCTCTACAAATATTTTAAACTCAAACTCAAAAATTGATCCTCCCGGAGGACATGGATGTGGCCATTGCAACACCCTTCCCCATCATGCATGGGTATCTGACATGAACAGCAGGCTTTCCATCATGGACAGGTTTGCCTTCTGGGAGGTTTGGAAGACACTAATGAAGGGAGAGTTTTGTTCTTCACCATTGGTATCCCCTAAAGTGTTGCCTGGGGACTAGCAATCCTCGATGCAACCTTGGAGTAAGACTACTGGGCAGACGTAAGGAGGGCTTGCCTGAGCTTTTCTTTGCGGTGGCAACAATGTCCTCTTCCTTATCCCATTCTTCATCCTCAGCCATCTCCTGCTCATCATCTTCCTCTTCTTGTGGAGTGTTTGCCCCCGAGATATCTGCTGGGAGGATGACTGGAGTTTTTCCCTGAATTGTCCACAATCCTTTGCTACTGGATAGTAAATTGTCAGAGGATGATGAAAAAAGTTGAAATACATAAAATAAAATTTTGTCTCAATGATTCAACAGACAGCTTTAGGTGGAGAGATACATTCAAAATTAAGTTAGTAACAAGAGAACTGGAAATAATACATTTATGCAAGGGCAACTCACCAGCTTCAGCCACCGATACTTCCTATACGGATGATACCCTACACATCAGCTGCTGAACTAGTGTCCTTGAAATTAGGGTTGGCAAAGTATCCCCTAGTCCAGCAGCTGGAGAGACGATTAATGTGAAATGTTAATTAAAGTTTTATGAATTAAAGGGGTATTTGACAGAAATAGTGACTGTGTGAAATAAATGAGGCATCACATTTCGAAGACACCTTACATTTCAATTAACATACATAAAATGTACAAAAATGGGGGGTTTGGGGTGGCATTCAAAGAATGTCCACCCCTGGGCTACTTCGGGCAGATGGAATTGCCCAGAGAGAGTGCATGCAGTCAAGGTGCCTGCTTCAGAACGCGGCATTTACAAACGCTGCGTTCTAATGGTTTGTCAGTTGGGGGCCCCTCTTAGGCAGGTAGTGCTTTGTTTATCGTGCTGTCTGTGGTGGTTTTTCTTGGCGTTTCCTTTAGCTTATTTATTTAAATTATGTCTGAGTCCTCTGCGGATGTTAGGGAGGCTCTGAGGCTGCTTTGTCAGGCAGGGAAGGAAGATTTATTAGTTCCTGTGGTATTGGGTCAAGCCTGGACAGGTTTGTTTACAGAAGAAGGGTTTCTTCTGAGGGGGTTTCCGTCATTTTTTTGGCTTGTTTTATTTCAGTCAGCTCCCCAGAGCATTTTTCTTTACAACTGTGAAGTGCTACTGGTATATTGTTGAAAGGGGGATTCCTCTCTCACCTCTGTTCAGCAGCCTGTTTCCTCGAGTTTGGGAAGAGGGAGGGGCAAGTCTTGCACACGCTCAGTCAGGGGCACCCTTCCACCCTCCCTTTAGTTCAGCTATTTAGGCTTCCTAGGTGCTAGGATTGGGTTTTTGCAGGTTTGAGCAAGGCTTAGTTTTTCCGGTAGGCAGATTTGGACGGGGTTTAGGCAGGCAGGAAGGTTTGGGGCAGGCAGAATAGCTTAGGACAAAGGGAAAACAGATTACAGAGGAATGAAGCAGGAGGTAGGAAGGGGGACAAACTAAGGGGTTGGGGACGAGTTTCAATATGGGGGAACATTCATGGGGGATCAATATGGCATGGGGGAGCAATATGGGGGAAATTTCATGGGGAATCAATTTGGGGAAAATTCATGGGGGATCAATATGGGGGAAATTTCATGGGGGATCAATATGGGGAAAATTCATGGGGGATCAAGTAGGGTTGCGGGGGGGTTATTTTTGAGCTCTGTTAATCTTGCTTGCAGCATTGTATAGATTTGATTGTTGCTAATAAAGCGACCTTTTACCCCCATTCGGTCTGTGATGTAATTCATTGCCCAAAGGAAAATTGATAAGATGTAGAACTGAAGATCAAATGTTCATAGACCGACTTGATTGACGGATATTAGAAGGCCTAATTGCTGCTGCTCAGATGGCCCCTGATGTCATGTGTGACGTTTTCACAATGTGGACACTAGGGGCTATTGTCTAACTGTAACTGACAAGTGAAAGAGAGACGCACATAGAGGAATAAAGCATCCAGTGTCCTACCTGATGAAGGTTTGGTGATGGGTTGGAAACAAAGCATGCCACACACAGATTTCTGTCCTGGAGGTTAATACATGACCTAATGGAAATATTCTTGGGCTGCTGTTACAATGGATACGTTTAGAAAGGGGCTTAATTGTTATCTGTCGTAACAGGGTTGCCTGAAAAAAGGCAGCCCAAATAGCCAGTGTGGGTGCATTGTGAGTCGGACAGTCTCCTTGAGGGTGTGAGCCATGGATGGGATCCAGATATGCCTCCAGGAATAGCTGGTGTCTTCTGAATCTTGGAGAACTACTCCTTCACCTACTTCCTTTCATCTGCCATTTATTCCTAAAGTCTTCACGCTCCAGCCTTTTCCCACAATGCATTGACAGAGTCAGTGACTTACTGACATAAGGGTGCATTCTGTGCTCTATCGAGAGTGAACTGAGGCAGCCAAAGAAGTTTTTGTAGTGTTTTACAAGTAATTTAACTACACGGGCTGCCTACTCCACAGTAAAACCATGCTTCCTCTTAAGAGTAGTCTGCAACCCGGAGGCTAGGTGTGCTTTTTGTTGAACGCAGGGTCACATAATCTAGGAGGAAAAAGGCAGATCCTAGGGTGTGGCCTGAATTTATGTGTTGTGAAGTGAAAGGGTTCCAGGTGTGTGTGATGTGGGATATGTGTATATGTGCCTATTTCCTTCCATTTTGAGGTCACCATGTCCATAGAGATGGTTCCACCCTGCATACTGATATGTCAGTAAAGGAGGTGCAATACAAACTACAGTTGTAAAGTTACTACTAGTAACTTTATGGCTATGAATACTGTTATTGGAGGATCCATCCCATCATAGAAACACTACACCTAAGTGTAAATTTACACTCGGAAATGGTGAATAGTAAAAGTGTAGCGTTACAGCGAGTTATGTTAGTCAATATACATGATTAATTCTGCGTCTATATTTTTGGTCAATAGCCCCCATGTCTTAAATTGGCACTGGCGTGCAGTGCTCACTTTATATGATATGGCCCTTTGTCCTAAATTAGCAGTGCTGGTTCATGCTTTATGTGCAAATGCCCACTGTATTTTCCAATATAAAATACCAAATAGTTTTTCGAAGAAGAACAATGAAGTTCATTTTATGTAGGGCATGATTTTCCATACACTGTAAAATAAACATCGGCTTCTTTTTCATAGGCAATCTGCCCCTGCCTGATCGAGGGGCCTTATTTGGTTCTATGAGCTGGTAAATAAATACGTTTTTTTAGCGAAACTTAAGTTTTACATTTGCTAAACAATTTGATGAGTCACTTAAAACAAAATGTTCTTTCATCCTATTAGTACTGAGTTCCTATATGTGGTTTTAAAGATAAATAGAAAATGAAAACAAATCCTTTTTAGTCACGGTACAATACATTCATGTGTCTGAAAGTGAACAAACTTGTCGTACGACATCATTTCATGTGAACTCTTTGGTTCCAGTGCCACTCTGTGGTCATAGTCAGGTAGTACAATATTTCCTACTACAATGGAAAAAAACATGCGTAGTCATTTACTATGTCGAAAGTTATGTGTGATTTGAAGTAAGTTATTTATATCCTATCAGTTCGAGCTTAAGCTGAACACATAGGCATTCTTAAACCCAACTAGAGCAGGGCAGGCTGTCAACAATAAGGCCTGTCACTGCCCATAACGCTGATTCACCAACTTGCCAGATGTTTCGGAAGTGACATCGTGCATCGTTTGAACAATGACATCAGATGATTGCCAATTGTCCCAGCCAAAGTCCCTTTATATCATCCTGTTTGATCCTGGGAGTCTTATTTAGGAGCAACGAGAGGAAACCAGAGAAAGATCAAAGGGCCATGGTTACTTTCAGGTAGTGCCATGACCATTCAGACCAGATGTAGGTAGGGCAGTGCCAAGGGCAAGTCATTGATTTGAGAAATCATACACATAATCTTGAGGTCCTTTATTTACCACCGCTACAGCATTACTGGTGAAAATTGAACAGCACAGACAGGGACCTCTTAAGGATTTCAGGGGCCCTGGGACAAACGTATTTTGGGGACCCTGTTCGGAACAGTTTTTAATTTATGATCCAATTTCAGCACGTTCATGCTCTCTTTGTCTAGGTTACTGTCAGTGAACAGGACACTGCTCCACATTCTAAATGTGTTTACATCTATTATTCATGGATAGCATGTGTTTTCAATATTGTAACACAGCAGCAGTTCACTAATATATATTCTCTGTGACAGCCTTGAGAGGCCCTGTTGTGATCTAAAATAACTTTTTTATGGATGTTACATGAAACAAATACAACATTGTCTGTATTAGGCTCTCACACATCACCCACATTAAAAATGAATTAAAGGAACATGGTATATAAAACAATATGTTTAATAATTACTCAAGGTCACCAGGGCAAAACTTTCTGCAGAACAGAGCTGGCTCTATCAGGGGGCCCTCTGAAAAGCTGGGGCCCTGGGCCAAGCCCACGTTGCCCATGCCTTAAATCGTCTCTTAGCACAGAAGCAACTCCCTAAAGAAAATCTATCGTTTCGGCTAAAATCATATTGTTAGGGATAAACAAACATTTTAATACAATGTAAGCCTATTGAAATAAATACCTGAATCTGCGTCCACGGCTTCAACTTTAATTATAAACTCGCCTGGATCTCTGTTTTCTGAAACCGAGGCTACATATAGTTGCTGCTTAAATGACGGTGTGAAGTCATTAACGTCAATAACGGTGATGGTAAATGACTGAGTTGAGGAGAGTGAGGGAACGCCGTTATCTGATGCCACAACAGTCAAACTGTAATACTTCTCGACTTCGTGGTCCAACCTAGAGGACAGAGTCAGCAATCCTAAAGGGACACAAAAAAGCAAATTCTCAGTAAACTTTCCTTTAGTCACAGTTTGATTTTTGGGAGGTTGAAGTGTCACTTTCAAATCATGGAGTCATGTGCATTTTCGCATCTAGGGGGAGATTTACCAAATCTCCACGCAACGCAGCAGCACAGCCTCCCGCTAGGTTGTGCTGTGTTGCGCCCATAGGGAAGGAGCAGGAGAGTGCCATATTTTCAAAGATATGGCTCTCTCTCCTCCCCTTTCCCTTGCGCCGGCGCTGATTACAGCTGCAGTGCTCCACACAGCACCTTAGCGTCATAGCGCCAGGGTGTGTGTGTGAGTTTAGCATAGGTTTTGTACAGAAAGGATACCCTTCCTGTACAAAAGTACTATGCCTAGACACGAGGGAAAGCTTTTCCCACTTTGTATGCGTGCTGCACAGTACAGAATGCATGCAAAGTCCGAAAAGGATGGATAAATGAAATCATTTCTCCTTGCTTGCGCTAGTTTAAAAGGGTGCAGTTTTCTCACGCTAAACCTAATCTACTGTATTTAGTAAGTTTAGCTTAGCGTGAGAAACCTTGGGTGGTTGCATGGGAAAGTCCATTCACCACCCTTGGCATGCCCCCATGGAGCATAGTAATGCATTACTTTTACGTATTCCAGCGCTAAACAAGTTTGGCGCTGGAAAGTAAATTAGGAAAAAAAGATTTTGCGCCCTTTTGCGTCACTTTTGTGATGCAACCACGGCGCAAAATCTTAGTAAATCTCCCCCAGAAAATGTAGTGACTTTGTCACCACAGAAAAAATAGCGTCCCTTCTATAAACACATTTTTGTACAACCCCCGTAAATGATACTAACCCTTGCATTATACAGCAGTCATTTAATGTGATTCCCTGGGGGAATCGACTTGTAAAATGTTTTGGAAGCACAACTTTACAGGCTTGGGGGTGTTCACTGTAATACACCCTTTTCTGACCCTAACTCTTATTTTAGGAGTGAAGAAAATCGACTGTGATGACGTATATGCAATTTTCAATCATAAAGTTCCACAAATCATGAATGTCAAAATTGTGATGCAGAAGTGTCCATTGTAAATGCATTTTGTGGAACAGCTACTTAGGTGATCACAAACATTTGTGAGTTAGGTCTTCAGTAACCCTAAACTATTGATTAGTTTAATGAATCCTTAATAATAATAAAAAATAAATAAATAGCTACATTGTCAACTGCCTACGTGCCTTGGTTATTCATTTACAACGTCAACCCTCCTCCTGCGTATTGTAGAGTAGAGGGCTCTAGGCCCATATCCTTACAAATAAGGACCGCACACACAGTGGTATGGTACTGGATAACTGGCCCTGGGCACATGCGCCTGGCCTCTTTTATTAGCAGGGTCACCTGCTGGGTGGGTGTATAGTGTACTGCATCACACACTTGAACACATGAATGTGTCCTGAAGGAAACTACATTCCTACCAAACTTTATTGGAAAAGAACCAAACAAAAGCCAAACCAATGGGACAAACAACTAAAACACAGCACCACTGTGTCTCTTCAGACCATCTGCCGGGCAGTGCTGGATCTCTGGACTGCATGGCCTGGAGATTTCAGTCCACCTCGTCTGTGTTGTTTGGACTGATCTGGTCTCACGGTGTTGAAGACTATTTACACAGTTCAATGTGGGTGCATCTGAAGTGGTGGTACAGTCCACTTGGAGATCTTCTTGAAGGCTGTCAGTCTTTGGCGGACAGCAAACCGGCAAAGACTGAGGATGACATTGATGAGATGAGAGTCTACCTCGAAGGCGATGATTTTTACAGTCTTCCCTCTTGTTCTAGGAGTTCCCACTAACAGGAGCCTCATTGAGGCCCTTTCTGTCAGGCTGTCACAGGACTGTGTGGACTGTGCATGGCCCCTCATAGGCCACATGAAGGCGTAGCAGAGGAACTGCCAATATTTCCACAAACAAGTCTCTTTGGCAGTTGCAAAAGGTGGTGTCTGTGTGCTCTGGTCATCAGGACCAGTGGCGGCTAGTATTTGAAGGTGATGGAGAGCCAGGTTGTGGGGGGCAGAGGGGAAGGAGGGAATGAAAAGAAAAAAATAGACACTTACCTGTCTGCCACTGTCACCTGTCGTCGCCGCCACCTCCTCTCGGTCCTCTTCCCCACTTCCAGGGCAGAAAGCAGGATGTACCCAGCTCCCAGCCTCCGGATAGCCAATCACAATGCTGCAATTCAGCATTGTGATTGGTCTGAGTGCCGTGGATTGGCTCTCAGCCAGAGAATGGGAGGCTGGGCATGTTCTCCATGCAGGCTGTAAGAGCGGGGGACGTGTTGGAGCAGCCTCAACTTCTAGACCTGGTTTCCTATCTTGTGGGCTGGGCACTGTGTTCTGTTACCGACACCAACTTCACGCTCCAGGACATTTCTCCCCTAGAGATAGATGGCGGCAGGCTGGGACAGTGGGCATCTGCAACAACAGGTAGCGGTGAAACGCTTTAGGGTTCCTGTTATGTAGGAGCTGGTCTGGCATGCTGGGTGCCATCTGCTTTGTTGAGGAGGGCGATCCTTTCTTTGTTTTGTACTGGAGCGGGCATCATGCAGGGGACATGGCAGTGTGTGGGCCCGTCAGACTTCTCTGGCGTGCTTGCTTCACCAGCGTCCTGCTGACAGCGCTATACAGGCTTATTTGTGCTTCTCACCAGTTTGCTCAGTGTAGCAGTAGGTGGATGGCAGCTGGGCATCCAACTGTAGGAGACGAACGGTCTCTTCTCTTCCACCGCAGGGCCGGGTAGGACGGTGGACGGCTGCAGGGTACAATCAGCAGAAGCTGTTGGGTTCACACTCAAGGGCCTTCTTTCCCGGTCATGACACGTGAGCTGGCACATTGGCAGCAGGTGCTGGGTGGAATGCGCATGCGCGGGCTCCCACGCCTCCGCAGTTCTCAGAAGAAGACGCGCTGGAAGAGGTTTGAAGCCCGGGGACGCCGCCGATCAGGTAAGGTTATTTAAACATTTATTTCTTTATGTATTTAATTCTGCGGGCGGACAACTTCCGTTAGGCCCCAAGTGGGCGGAGATTTGCCCTGTTTCTCTGCCTATTATCGCGGAAGGCGGAAGGGCAAATCTCCGCACATTCCGTGGGCGGAACGGAGTTGTCCGCCCATCCTTACATAGCACACAGAAATGCCAACTTCTAAAAGTGGCATTTCTAAAATAGTTATAATAAATCTGTGCACACCATTAAGCAGCATTTATTATCACTATTCCAAATATACCAAACTTGACCACGCTGCGCCTCTCATATCAGGAATTACCACTGAAACACTTATCAGGGAATAACCAATGCATTCCTATTGGAGGGCAGCCCCCACAGTAGTGAGAAACCAAAATGGCTGTTTGTCACTACTAGGACATGTCACGCACTTAAGGTACATGTCCTATTTTTTACCTACAATGCACCCTGCCCATAGGGCTAGCTAGTGCCTACTTTAGGGGTGACTGACATGCAGTAAAAAGGGGGAGTCACAGACATGTCACACACTTTAGGGGCCACGTCACAGGCAGTAACACTGCACACACGGGCCCTGCAATGGCAGAGGCCTGAGATAGGTTTGAAAGGCTACTTTGGTGGGTGGCACAATCAGCACTGCAAGCCCACCAGTTGCATTTAATTCACTAGCCCTGGGTGTATGAGATACCACTTTACAAGGGACTGACAGGTAAATTAAATAGGCCAAACAGGTGTAGACCAATCTTACCATATTTATCACAGAGAGCACACGCACTTTACACCGGACCGCAGTGTTAAAGTGCCCAGCGTCCTAAAACCACCAACACCATGTCAGAAAAAGGCTGGGAAAAAGGCAAAAAGTTTAGGGATAACCCTGCAAAAAGCGCAGAGTCCCACAAGAGTGTTTGGATAAATATTTACGGGCGGGCTCGGCCGCGGGTTTCCACACCACCGCAGAACGCCATGGAAGCCAACAAGACGGAGCTATGGGAAGAAAGGATATATATATACATATATATATAATCACAACCCCCTTCACCCTTGAAGGAGCGGCGCACTCACAAGCATATATATTACCTACTGGCGGTCACCAGTAGGTAGTTATAGTTAGGACCTTGTTTCTATTCAAAAAGCATTTTTTGTTTTCGCAATAACTTTGATGCCGGTTGAAGAATCTTCACGAAATTTTCAAAACTTATGGCCCTTTACAGTCAGCTCCTACCTTGAAAGTTTTGGGGTGATTTGCCAAGCGGGGGCTGAGAAAAAAGGGAGGTCCCAAAACGCATTTTCTCCATGTTATTTCCCATAGGAAACTTTAGACATGCCTACAGCCCGAACTGCTGAACGGAATTACGCCACATTTTGCAAAAAGGTAGCCCTTGGTTCAGAAAGAGACCTTTATTTTAAATGGTGTAAATCCGTTCAGTAGTTCCTGAGAAATAAAAAAAAATAGAGGTAAAAAAATCAATTTCCCATAGGAAACTTTAGACACAATTATAGCCAAAACTGCTGAACGGAATTACACCAAATTTGGCAAAAAGGTAGCCCTTGGTAAACAAAGAGACCTTTTTTTTTAAATGGTGTAAATCCATTCAGTAGTTGCTGAAAAAATCAAAATATCAAAGTTTCGATATGTATGGCTGCGGTGGATCCGCGCGCCCTGCCAATCACGAGCTGCATTCTAATTGGCTGTCAACACATCAAACCAGGAAGTGTTGGCAGTCATCTTGTGCCTAAGTAGAACCGAGGCACAAGAAAGATAAAAACAAAGGCGCAAAACAAGAAAAGGGGGCAGGGTAGAAACACCCTGACCCCTAGGCCCACTCAGGGTGTCCCACAAGGAACCCAGGGCCAAAAAGAGCATTTAAAAAAAACAAATCGGCCGAATTCGTGCTGGGTGTGCGAATCCAGCCGGGAAAATAAAAAAACGAAGAACGGGAGCCAGTAAGCGCCACAGAGCTGCATTGCAGAGTGGTGTAAAAAGGGGCATGGCCTGGGCCAGCTCTCTGCAACGCAGCGCAGTGGCACTTACTGGAGGTACCTGGTGGGCTAGTTGGCCCCCGGGGACCCTCAGGATTGAAGAGGAATTAATTCCCCAACCTAAAACGCGCCACAGGACGTGTTTGCACACATGTCACCTCAGGCCCCGCCCCCTCCCTTCTCCACTGTTCAAACGCGCCCCCTGGCGCGTTGTAAGTTGGGGAATTAATTCCCCTTGAATACTGAGAGTCCCTGGGGGACAACTAGCCCATCAGGTACCTCCAGTATGCACCAGGGAGCTGCGTTGCATAGTGGTGTTCAGAGGCCACACCCCTTTTTACACCTCTCTGCAACGCAGTTATGTGGCGCTTACTGGAGGTACCTTGTGGGATAGTTGGACCCCAGGGACCCTCAGGATTCAAGGGGACTTAATCTCCCAACTTACAATGCCCCGGGGGTCACGTTTGCAGAGTGGTGAAGGGAGAGGGTGGGCCTGATGTGACAAGTGAGTATACGCGCCCTGTGCACGTTTTAAGTTGGGGGATTAATTCCTCTTCAATTCTGAGGGTCCCTGGGGGCCAACAACCCCACCAGGTACTTCTAGTAACCGCCACTGCGCTGCATTGCAGAGAGGTGGGCCAGGCCATGCCCCTTTTTACACCTCTCTGCGACGCAGCTCTGAGGTGCATACTGGAGGAACCTGGTTGGCTAGTTGGACCCCAGGGACTGTCAGGATTCAAGGGGACTTAATCTCCCAACTTAAAGTGGCCACAGGGCGTGTTTGCACACATATCACCTCAGGCCCCCCCCTCCCTTTACCACTGTGCAAACGAGCCCCGTAGCGCATTTTAAGAGGTAGTTTTAATCTCCCTGCCCTATTATGTACTAGGGTCTTACAGAGGAGGTCATGCTAATCACAGGGGTACCCCAATGCATAGTGTTCCCTAGTGTATCTAGGTGTGTTCACTGTATTCTAAGTGTCTTTTAGCATAGCACTGGCTCTAGATCTGGTTAGTCAGAGTCAGTTACTACCAGTACCCATCTGAAAAAGTTATGGGCACAGGATGATTTTGGAACACAGCCTCTTTCTGCTCCTATGTTGGTTCTCTCTGCACATGTCTTGCTTCTTCCTGCACTTTTCTCCGTCTTTGTGGACTTCTGTTGCTTCTTTCTGCATTTCTTTTGCTTCTTTCTGTGCGTTTTTTTCTTCTTTCTTCACATGTCCTACCTCTGTAGGCATAGATAGAAACTAGCATTTGAAAAACCTCTGAAATTCATTGAAAATAATCATAGGTTTCAGGCAAGTTATAGTTAGAAATTAGCATTTAAAAAACCTTTGAAATTCCCTGAAAAAACCATAGGTTTCAGGCATGTTTAGTTAGAAATTAGCATTTAAAAAACCTTAGAAATTCACTGAAAAAAACATGTTTTAGAGAAAGTTACGAAACCCGTGAAATTCCCCCGTTATAGTTAGTTCAGCTACCTATAACTCGCGCCCCTGTAATGCACTGCTGATGACGTCACATATTACATCACTCATAACATGGTCAGTGACATCACTGATTACATCATCCATGTGATAATTTCATGCATCTTCTCACACCCTAATATAACTTTAGATACACCCACTCTAAATTACAGAATGCCATTCTTAAAACCATAGACACTCCAACACCAATAACTACATACCCACTCACTGATTCTTAGGTCTACACACACATCCACTCACTCACCCTAACTTATGGTCACTCAGTACAGGACTATCATAATCACTCATACACCTCTATAGACACTCACAAACCACCACTCATCCATAGAGGTACTCACACACCTAGTTAGTCATGCAAATAATTAATCACACTCCCATTTACTCACCTATACAGTTATACGCACACCAGCTCAATTACTCGTACAAATACTAGCACATTCTTAAGTTCTTATACAATCAATGATACAAGCACACATTCATCCATACAGCCACTCTCACAATCACACACTCTCACTTATAGCCATTTATGTACTCCATAACACATAAATACTGCTTTTCACATATAAGTAGTTACTCACACATGTACCACTGAGATATACATTCACTCACTAACACACCCATACACACACTCACCCACCCATACAGCCCATCACAGATGCACTCTTGAAACCATGCACCCAATGAATTATCCACTGACACATCTATGCACAGAGTCACACACACCCCACCCACATAAACACTCAGGCACCCATACAGATACTCAGACAACCAATCAATAACCCATATAGACACTCATGTAGCTATTCGCAAACCCATGCAGCCGCTTATACACCAACACACAGATGGATACAGACAGTCACACAGTTTAGTCACTAACCCATACATTCAGTAAGATACGTTTAATCACTCACTTATAGAGTCAGTCACACACCTACTAAATCATCCATTCAGATACTTATTCACCCACTCATTCTTCAATACGCCTTACCCTTTATATATTAAACATATTTAAACTTTACAGAAATGCACAGTCACTGGATGATGTCATCAGTGATGTCATCAGTGATGTCATTTGAGATGTCATCAGTGATGTCCTCAGTGATGTCACTGACCATGTCATGAGTGATGTAATATGTGACGTCATCAGCAGTCCATTGCAGGGGCGCGAGTTATAGTTAGCTGAACTAACTATAACGGGGGAATTATAACTTTCCCTAAAACCTAGGTTTTTCCCGTGAATATATATATATTCATTGGAAATTTTAGACAAGGCTACAGGTCGAACGGGTGAAAAGAATTTCCCCCAAATTTGGCAGGGAGAAGGGTCTTGGTCAAGAAAGCATGCTTTTGTTTATTTGGTGTAAATCTGTTCAGTAGTTTTTGAGAAATATCGAAATTTACAGATATCGATATTTGGGAATTCTGCCATTTGATTGGCTTAGGCGTGACGAGCACGAGCTTGCTGCTTATCGGTTGGGAGCGCTGCGAGCGGTTGCAACTAGGAAGTGTTGGCCGCCATTTTCTGATTCTGTCGAAGTGAGTAAGGGGAAAAAAGGGTGAAAAAAGTAGGAAAGAGAGCAGTAGGAGCACTGTAACCTTTGTGGCGGTGTGTTATAGAGGGGGTGCGAAGAAAACTACTCATAGCTACTGCTCTGAAAGTGCTGGGTACGGAAATTAAGTGAGGTATTGCGTAGAGTCTGATGCTGCTAAGGTGAGCTGGTGCGGGAGCCGGGGATGAAAGCGTGAGCCTAAACTGTGTCTTATGGTGTGAAGTCATGTGCCCAGGCTGCTGTAATATTTTATACGTAGTAGGAGGAAGTTTTGTTTGGAACACGGTAATTTGTATATGGTGCTTAGGTTTTGTTATACAGGGAGAGCGAAGCTAAATCAATACGGTATTTGTAAAGTGAAAACGACACAGAAAACGATAATTGATTGGAAGATAAGAAGCATTGGGTACTAAAAACTAGGGTGCATATTAAATGCGTGAAAAAGCATGTTTGTCATTGGTTAATAAAGAGCAGTCTAAACGTGGAGTACATACGATAGGATGAAATGTGAAAAGCTCAACCAGGCATGCTACTAGCATTTGGAAGGTACATTTGTAACTTAAAACAATGGTGAACTTTTAACCCGTAAGTGGTGTTAAATGTTCAAGAATATGCTGAAAAAGAAAAGGTTACATTTAAAAAAATCATGAACTTTTAACCTGCAGGTGTCGTAGAATGTTCGAGAAAGTGTGGTGATAAAATAGGTTCACCTTCTGACCTGTGTGTGGAGCGGAATATTAAGTAGCTTTTCAGATGCAAAATTCAAAAATAACCAATGGAGATAAGTTTTGGAATGTCAATGAAGGAATGAAGTATTGTGATTTGTTGTTTACATGTATTTATATGTGGAGCGACAGAGAAATTGTGCCATTACTGGTTTCATTCTTGATGAAAGCGGTGCATTACATGTACAGCGTGAGAAAGAAAGAATTGCATGTGTGTGTGACTTTTGAAATCTGTGTACCAACTGCAAAGGTGAGGTAGAAATGAAGAAGGTGTGTTATGTGTTCTGTAGTAGTGATTAAGTATTTGAGGTGATATTTTTAAGTTTGGAAGTATTTTTTATTTCAAAATAATATCCTGTTAGTAAAGTGTGGTGTTTCATATTGGTTATATAATATGCATAAAGTTTGACATGTTGTTATATAAGTATCTTTAGGAATTTTTCACAAAGAATGAATGTAGTTTGTCATCTTTAAAGGACTGTATGGTTTTGAAAATGAGGTACAGCATTAATTTGGGTTTGTTAATGTATTCAGGCAAGATAAACAACATGTCCCACGTTTGCAAATTATACTTTTTGTGGAAGTAGTGGGGAAGGGGGGGGGGGTAGGAGATGTATGTGTTATTAAGTTAAAAGCGATAAAACCAAACCCAGAAATGTTATGTGGACAGGTTGTGGTCTTATTTTTGACAGTGAGAGGTAGATTTGAATACAAGTCTAGGTAGGTTGTTGTACTGTGAGGCCGTCTACAGTGTTTGGAGATTACATGGAGATGAGATGGAGATAGTTAAAGTGATACATTCCTTTTATATGTTCGCATAGTTTGAATCAGTTGAATATAGGTTGAGATATAATATGAACATGGTTTCTGGTTTGCATTTGGGTATAGTTAATAGTTTTAGTAGTTTGTGACTAGTGAATAATAAAAAGGTAGATATACTAAAATATATGGCAGTAAATTTATTAATTATTGTCTGTTCTTATGAAATAGAAGTGGTTGGGGAGTGTTTCTTTAGAAGAGATGTTTTATAAATGTGTGAGAGATAAAAAAGAAATGAAAATGTTCGGTATATTTTCTGTATGACTTTCTTGACATTAGTAAAGTACATGTCATTACAAGTGATAGTAATTGTCAGGCTGTGTTCGTGTGCTGAATATACGTAGGTGTTTAAAGTGGTCCGGGTTTTACCGGTGCTCAGTTTCACTATCTCTTTTGAGACACTTGTAATTCTTTTCATTCAATTTAATGTCCTTAATATACATACAGTAAAGGGACGGTATATCAAATGTTTAGGAATTACATCTTTGTTTACTCTCCCCATCTTCTGCTATACACTCTACAGAGTGTTTAAACGACTTTATTAACATACAGATGTATAGCTAGTAAAGGTGGTGTAGTGCCACTGGGCCCATTTATAAACCGTGCTATGGAATGGTTTATGTTTTACCCGTCAATTTGCATGTTTGAATACTTTTGGATGATAAGCGTTACGGAAGACACCTTTAAAAATTAAGCCCGAGTATGGGTATAGTGGCGCTACTAGGAATGGTGGCAGTTTCTCTTTGATTTTGTACGGTTAAGCAATGACGGGGGTGGGGGAGGTGGGTATGTTGGTGATTAAAACACAGACTTTAGTAACGTGCAGATGTCTAGCTACTAAAGGTGATGTAGTACCACTGGGACCATTTATAAAGCGCCCTATGGCATGGTATATGTTTTACCCACAAATTTGCATGTTTTCACGACCCTAATCCTGAGTTGGTGAACAATAACTTCAACTCATGGATCTGTAACTCGCTAGACTCGCTCCTGCCCAAGGTACCAGCCCACAAAAAATTCAGGGAGAAATCGGCGCCCTGGTACACTCCCAGCCTTAGGAAAATCAAACAATCATGCAGACATCTAGAGAGAAGATGGAGACAAAACTACGAGGAGGATAGGAAATCCGAATACAAAGAAGCTTTAAAGTCCTATAAAGCTGAGATCAAATCTACCCAAATACACTTCTACGAGGACAAGATCAATGCCGCCGCTTCTGCCCCCAAAGAAATCTTCAGAACTGCCAAATCCCTCTCGGCCCTTCCCACAGAACCTCCCAAAATCGAGGACCCTTACCACCACTGTTACAAGCTGGCCGAATATTTCAATCAAAAAATCCAACTCATTCGTCAGTCTTTCTCCCCTTATGTGCCCGATCCTTCAGACTCCAGTTCTAGCACCAAATTGACGAAGTCCTTAGAGAACTTCACTCTGCTCGACGCAAAAGCTTTGGATACTCTCTTTACCAGGGTTACTTCTGGCTCTCCTACCGACCCTGCCCCCCCCAACAACTATCCCTGGTTCAGCACATGGTAGGCCCAGTAATCATGGACATACTTAACTCTTCCATCACCTCTGGTAGAGTTCCCCTGGAAATGCGCCCAGGTCAGAGCGCTTATAAAAAAACCTAATCTGGACCGCTCTAACCTGGCCAACTATCGGCCCATCTCCCTTCTTCCATGGCTGAGTAAATTGATTGAACACCATATCAATTCTACTCTAGTCAATTACCTCGAATCCAATAACCTACTTCACGTCTCCCAAACAGGCTTCCGTCCCCAGCTAGGCACTGAGACAGCGCTGCTTGCTGTTACGGAAGAAGCCAGGAAACTCCTAGATCAGGGCGGATCAGCAGCCATTATTCTACTTGACCTCAGTGCCGCCTTCGACACTGTCAACCATAACATTCTTCTTGATCGGCTGACTAACATGGGGATCGGAAAAACAGCACTTACCTGGTTTCAGTCCTTCTTAGAGGACCGCTTTTACCAGGTATTAGAGGAGACAGCCACGTCCAAGCAATGGCATCTTAACTGTGGGGTCCCACAGGGATCCTCACTAAGTCCCACCCTCTTTAATTCCTACATGGCCCCGCTAGCCGAGATAGTGCTTCCCTTTGGCATTAAAATAATCACCTACGCTGACGATACCCAACTGGTGGTGGCACTCAACCACCCTGAGGGTTCATCTGACGCCCTAGGCCTCTGTTTAGAGGCAGTCGCCCATTGGATGCACCACTCGCACCTCAAATTAAATGGGGAAAAATCTGAACTCATGTTCCTAGGAAAGTACCCTTCGCCTTCCTCTTCCTTCATCTGGCCACCTACCTTGGGACCTATGCTATCCCCAAAGCACCAAATTAAAAGTCTCGGCATCTGGCTTGATAATTCCCTCTGCTTTAATTATCAGACCACGAAGCTTTCGGCCATTTGCTTCGGACTTCTACGTCTGATCAGGAAAATGTTGCCCCTACTCCCCTTCCAAGCCAGGAGAATCATGGTCCAAGCCTTGATTTTATCCCGCCTAGATTACGGGAACGCACTCTACCTAGGCGCTCCTCAATCTACCTCAAACAAACTACAGGTGATTCAAAACTGTGCTGCGCGTCACCTAGCACAGATCCCCCGAAGACAGTCAGCTAAGCCTGCCTTGATATCCTTACACTGGCTGCCCATCCATGCCAGGATCCAGTTCAAAGCCATGTGCCTAGCACACAAAGCCTTCTGGAAACATGGTCCCCAAATCATGCAATCCTTGGTTGTGCCTTATCAACCGACCAGGACTCTCTGTTCCAGTGACACCTTCCTAACCGCGCCGCCAAAAGTCCGGAGAGCGAGATGGGGCGGACGGTCCTTCACTCTGAATGCTTCCAACCTCTGGAACACCCTCCCACTCACGCTCCGCGGCGAACCCAACATTTCACTCTTCCGCAAACATCTGAAGACCCACCTCTTTCTCTCAGCTTTTAAGTAACCATCTTCCTTTCTTTGCTCTCCGCTGTCCATAAGGAGGCCTCCGGGTAGCTACGCGCTATATAAATATAATTTCATTCATTCATTCATGTTTTAATACGTTTTGCTGATGAGTGTTTCGGGAGATATCTGTTGAAATTAAGCCTCTGTATGGCTATAGTGGCGCTTCCAGGTTTTCTGGGGCTCTTTGTTTTATTGCGTAAAGTTAAGCAAGGGCAGGTGTGGAGGTGGTGTAGTGGTACTGGGACTATTTATAAACCGCCCTATGGTATGGTGTATGTTTTACTTGGAAAATTGCAGGTTTCAATACCTTTTCCTGATGAGCGTTCCAGCAGACACCTGTTGAAATTAAGGGTATGTATGGCTATAGTGGCGCTAATGGGAGTGCTGGGGCTTGTTGTTTTGATTTCGTAAGGTTAAGCAAGGAAAGGGGGAAGGGGTGGGGGTGGTATGTTGCTGATTATAACACGGAAATTTGTAACGTGCATATGTGTAGCTAGTAAAGGTGATGTAGTGCCACTGGGTCAATTTATAAAGCGCTCTATGGCATGGTATATGTTTTATCCGAAAATTTGCATGTTTTAATACCTTTTGTTGCTGGGCGTTCTGGCAGAGACTTGTTCAAATTAAGTCCCTGTATTGCTGTAATGGCTCTACCAGGTTTGCTGGGGTCTTTCTTTGATTTCGTAATGTTAAGCAAGAATGGGGATGAGGGTGGTGTAGCGGCACTGGGCCCATTTATGAAGCGGATTATGGTATGGCATACGTTTTTCTCGCACATTTGCATGTTTTAATACCTTTTGGTGATGAGTGTTCCAGCAGACAGCTACGCAAATCACACAACATTTCTGTGTATAACAAATCTTCACTGTGGTAGAAGGCTGCCAGTGTTGATGGCAAATCATGAAACTTGGTGCCATTGTACATTTAAATGGAAGCTTGGACCATTTCTTTGTTACTATGGTGCAGTGAGGGCTTAAAGTGGGAAAAAAACTGGGGGTGCTCTAAAAGGGGTGGGGCAAACCTGTTAAAGGGGTGTGGGCTATCCAAGTAGGGGCGTGGTCTACATGAAGATAACTAGTATTGTGTGCTTAAGAAAATCCCCTCGAATTATCATACGTTCAGGAAACACGCACTTTAAAGGATTGCCTGCCTCCTACAAGGTGGCTCACGTAGCATGATGTCTCCACTTCTCAGTAGTGAGCTAAATGAGCATGCACACATCGATGTGCATGCTCTGACTGCAGAGACCGATAGAGACCCGTTTTGAGTTTTTCTGAAAATAACTGCCGGTGCTCAGAGCTGGCCCACTTAAAGCCCTGCATCCATTCATCCTAAGCACTGCGCCATCCAACCATCTTTCAATTCATTCAAACATTCCTACCTACATACATACATACATCTGTCCCTGCAGTTATTCTAAGTATCTATCAGCCCACTCGCCTATGGTAAGCACTGTGCCATCCATCCAGTTATACACCCATATATTCATACATACATCTTACCCAGAACCAATCCTACGCATCTATAAGCCCATCCGTGTATCCTAAGTACTGGTCCATGCATCCATTTATCCTTCCATTCATCCATATATCCATACATCCATCCATCTAGCTATCCATCCATCCATCTGGCCATCCATCCAGTCGCCCTTTATTCAACTATCCGTCCTTATTTTCGTGCACTCTCCGCCGCCGAACCTAAATACTGTGTGTTATACTCATCCACCTAGCCTGTTAAGGGGCCGAAAAGGCTGGCGATAATCATTAAGAGGCAGATGAAGTTTCTGATAAAGAACAAGAAAGCTTTGAGTTGCTCTTTGTGGACCAGAGTTCACCACCCTTCTCTGGTGCTGTTTTAAACAAAGGATGATGTAGGGAAAGAAATGTAAAGCAGCTTTTCAGTGTAAGACGTTCATTTAGAAAGATAACGGGGCATATTATCAAGAACGGCATTAAAATTTTTACCGCTTTAGCTGCAGGAAACTGCCGCTAAAGCGGCGATAATGGACTAGATAATATGCCCTTGTCAATTCCCATAGCCGGCCAGGTTGTGGTGTGAAGCTGGGCTTCTATGGGAATGCACAAGGGCATATTATCAAGCTCATTATCGACGCTTTAGAGGCAGTTTCCTGCCGCTAAAGCGGCGACAATTTTAACGCCGTTCTTGATAATATGCCCCTAAGTGAGCCAGGCAAAGTGTGTGTTTTCATAGCACTACAACAACACCCTGAGAAAGGTGAGAGCAGGGTTGTGTTGGAGTTGGCTTTGTGTGGTCGTCTCCAAAGGCGCAACCAGAGCGAAATTTCGGGGGAGGCTAGTTCTTTCAGCAATAGGCAGAGTGGGGCTCTAAAAAGGGGTGGAAAAAAACAGAGCATCATTTACAAGCAAATGAAGACCTGTGAAGTACTCGGGTACGGTTCTGCGTTGTGCGCCTGGTGGTCTCTCTGCTAATCACGCCACGATGATGTTGCTATTGCGCTGCAAAAAGAGAAGGAAAATCAGGAGAGAAAATAGCTCTCTTTAAAGGATTTCTTTTCTCCTACAACGAGACTCACCTGGCATGATGTCTCCACTTTTTAGTAGTGAGCAATGTGCATGGTCTCACTATCTCACTACAGTCCAATAAAACAAAAACAACAATGGACTACCTTTGCGAGGCCCAAAAATAGAGCCCCATAGAGATCCGTTTCGAGGCCCCCAAAAATAAACTGCCGGTGCTCAGACTCCCTCCCCTCCAATTAAAGCTTTGGGTGCAGTGTTATGTTTACGAAGTTGTAGATAAAATTATTAGGCTAATAATGGTAATTTTTCTGTGTGCCGTTTGGTTGATAATATCATCCTAAGTATATAGATTACAATTTTTAAAAATATTATCTATAAAGTTGTCTGCGGTGGGTTGCAGAGGGAGTGTGTGGGGTGGTGGGGAGTGGTGGAGAGGGGAAAAGTACGAGGTAGTGCAGTTACATGTAAATTGTAAAGGTGTATGTAAATAATTAAATAAATACTTGCTGTATGTTCTATGGCACTACCCGTCATCATATTGCTCCCCTGCCGTGCTCCATCATGTTGCAGCACTGCCTCTGGAAGCCGTCAGTAGAATTTATGTAATTGTATGTTATTATTGCAATATATTGAACTGATGTAAAAAAAAATTGAATCTATTTTTTTTTTCAGAAAATGATTTCGTTTGGATAAAAATTTGAAAATGCCTAGAAGAACTGAGAAAAAAAGACAAGAAAAGAAGCATTTATATTTGCAGAAAATAAAAGATTTTTAATTACAAAAAAATTAGAGCACTACACAAACAGTTTCTTCTGGTAAAAACACTAGACAATTTCTGAAAAAAATATTGCGAACATTTAATGAAAATAACATCACACAAAGGAAAAAGAAGAATTTTTCAAGTAAGGAGAAGGAGACTTCAATTTCAAATACAAGGAAAAGAAAACATGGTAAAGAAACAGTATCTGTAAACAAGAGACAAAAACTATTTCAAGAAATTCGTCAGAGACTTTTTCGAACTAGAGTGATTCAGAATTTAATGAGAACATGCTGCATATATGAAAAGAAAGTGCTGCAATTCAAACAGAAGCAGCGTATCGAAAGTATAGTGGATACTGCTTTTACTTTAAAACAGAAGTTATTCATTGTGATTTTGAAGAGGATCAAGGTATTGGATAAAGTAATCAAAGTGTTGAAAGAGAAAAGTAGAAGAAAAAGACTTGTGAACAGAACCAACTTTTGCAAAATCTTTAGTGGACATTGGAAACATACTTCTAGTAGTGAGCCTTTCTTTAATGAGGAAATTTACTTCCAGGAAAATAGTTTACCATTTGCAGTTGATACTGGAGGTCGTTGCTATGAAGTTCAGGATGGTTGTCCCCTTCCAAAAGAGAAATTGGTTGGTAAAAGTGCAGAAGAGTTAATAGTTGAAGAAGTGCAAGGGAAACGTACACAAGCTCCTGTGTATAAGTGAGGTTGTAGCAGTATTTGTAATATTCGACAGGAATATATTGATATAATGCGAAATTTGCTACGAGAATATACACAGAAAAGTATTAAACAGAAGATTAAGTTGTTGCAAGGACTAGATCCATGTAATGTAAGAAAATATACTGAGAAACATGGGCATTCTATGGCTTGTCCTTCAAGAAAAGTGTGTAAAAGTGTTTTTCATCACTTGAGGATGTTAGCAGTACACCATTCAGAAATGCAGAAGTTTGTAAGGAAACTGTACTATGTAAAAAGTCCTGCATTATGTTTACGTGAACTGAATATAGCTCTTTTATATGGTTCTTTATTAGATGTTCAAAAAAAGTGTGATTATATTGAAATGCAATATTTTGGCTCAGAAGAGCATTCAATAGAAAGTAAAAGTTTGACAATTACAGATGTAGAAGGAGATGAGAAAGTGATTAGCACTGATCAGTTTGAAGAAGAAATTGGAAGGTTTAATGTAGTGTGCTCTGAAATACCAAACTATGTTTGTGTTTGTTGTCGACGTACTCATTATAAAAGTCAAACTAGGAATGTTGATTTGTATTGGAAAAGTGAAAAGGAGAACAATAGTAAGTGGGAAGAATTTGCAACTTACTTGTTGGTGGAAGGTCGATTTGAGTTAGGTAGTGATCAACGTATATGTAAATATTGTTACAACAAATTAGAAGAGAACCAAATGCCTGCTAGAGCAGTACATAATAACTTAGAATTAGTAGCTATTCTGGTGGAACTGGCAGAATTGAATAAATATGAGTCGGTTCTAATTCAATCTGTTCATCCTTTTCAAACTATAATTCGGATGGAGCCTAAAACAGGTAAACTGCCACCAACAGACTTGCAAAGAGGGCTGAAAGGAAGAGTGGTGTACTTACCTTTGGATTTTAAGAAAAATATTGAAACTATTGCTGGAGAGAAAGAGGAAAATGAGGCAGTTGTAATTCTAGTAAATGGTGTACCAACAAAGAGTCGGAAAATATGGCAAGAATTTGTGGATGTCAATAAAGTTGAAAAGGCTACCTTATATCTTATATAGAACAATATTTATTACAAAACTGTAAATGTGGATGAACAGGTAATAAGCTGAGAAGATGAATGTGAAATTTCAAGTGGTCAAATAGAGAAAGTGGACAAGTCAAGGACTGAAGAGATTTATGAACATTACACAATATGTCCTTTGCATTCAAAAGAAATAATAGGAAGCAGCATTGAGTTATTTCAAATGAAAAAAGCACAGGGAACTCCAATGAGTGTATGGGAGAAGAGTTTGGAAGCCCGTTGTTTTCCACAGCTCTTTCCTACTGGAGAAGGTGGACGATATGATGACCGACCTGTACGTATTCCAGCTTCAGAATATCGGTCAACAAGATTATATTCTGAAGATCCTAGATTTCGACAGTGCATTCCATACATATTTCACATTTTGTTTGAAAGTGATTTATCTTCTCTGTGAACCACGTACTTAAAACTGGAGTTCATCAATCACTTCTTTCTGTGAAAGAATTTGTGGAGAAAGTTGAAAAAGCAGATGAAAATTTAGAAGCGCAGTTAATCAATTTGATGGCATGTCAACGTGGAACAAATGAGTATTGGTATCGTCGTCATGGAGAACTCAAGTGTATGTTACGGAACTTAGGTACACCAACATGGTTTGTCACACTTAGCTGTGCAGAGTATGCATGGGAAGATTTGCTTGAGTTTCTAAGAGAAGTGAATTCCAATATTAAAAATGTTGAAATAAAGATTCCTGGTGAACTGTGTTCTTTGGATCCTGTAAATGTGTGCAGATATTTTAATCATAGGTTTCAAGCTATGATATAATTTATCTGCAATAAAAAGAATCCACCTCTTGGAGAAGTTACCGATTTCTTTTGGAGAAAGGAGTACCAAGCAAGAGGTACACCTCATATACATATGCTACTATGGGTGAAGGATGCATCTAAATTTGTAACTGATTCTGATAAAACAGTATTGTCTTTCATCTAACAGTATGTGACATGTGAGATTCCGAGAAAAGAAGGAGATAGAAGCGTGAGATAGCAAGTTTTACATTTCCAAATTCACCGTTGTGGAAAGTACTGCAGAAGAAAATACAAGTCTAAAGGAAAATTTTACACCAAATGTCGGTTTGGTTTTCCGCATCCAGTCATTTGTAAAGGAAGAGTAAATTCTTTTTTTCTTCTGTAAGGCACACAATAACTTAGAAATCTCCAAAGAATACCTACAACTTAAAAAGAACAGAAGTGTCAAAGTATATCAATGAATACAATCCAGTCATTTTAAAAATGTGGAATGCGAACATGGACATCCAGCATGTTGCAGATAACTCAATTGCTGTTGCTCGTTATGTTACATCGTACATAACAAAATCAGAAAAAACAGAGATGAAACAAATGTGGGAAGAAATTGCCCAAGAGATAAATTGTACAGCTTTACTTTGAAAATGCTTTCCCACCAAGAGATTGGATCCTATGAATGTTCAAACCGCTTGTGGTCTTCAACTTTATATTCAAAGTCTCGAGGAATCATTTGGGTAAGTTTAGGTCTTGCCTGCTCACGGAATAGAGTGTTGAAATCATTAGAAGAAATTGAATACTTAGCAGCAAATGAACCAGACAGTACAGACATTGTTAAAACTAATTTGTTGGACACATACTATCCGAAAAGGAGTCGACATCTGGAACAGCTATGTCTGTATAAAGTACTTCAACATTACAGCTTCAAAAGAAATGTTGAACAGAATTTAAAAGAAGGAAAATATGCAGTAGTTGAATGTCATGGTTGTTTAGTAAAACATGCAAAGGGTAATCTTATAAAACACAAGAAACTCAGTTGTGAAACTCCAGATAAGCGAGAATATTACTATTTAGCACTTCTCCAACTCTTTAAACCATGGCATAGCGAAAGTGAATTACTTGGAGACTTCGACTGCTACGAAGATTCTTTTAATGTATGTAAAGATAGCATTGCATGTACAAGTTTCCCTACATATTTAAAAATGTTGAATTATGAAGTTGAACAGGAAAAGACTATTACAGCTGAAATAGCTAATGAAAGTTCTCAAGATAGTCAAAGTAGTGGTCAATGTAGTCAGGATCCTCTTGGACAACCAATATTGGAAAATGAAGCAGCGATTGCTATGCATGAAGTCGAAATTGCAATGCAACAAGCACACAAGGAAAATATTACATTGGAAAAGTTAGAAGAAAAACTAAATGTTGAACAGAAAGAAATATATGTACAAGTGAGAGAACAGATAGAACATGGTTTGTTGCATAAAAAAAAGAATGTGTGTGTTCATCTTTTAAACCTCTATTGATGTACATCAGTGGTCAAGCTGGGACAGGTAAAAGTTTTTTAATTACAATTTTAACCAGTTATGATAAAAAACTACTGGTTCACATTTATGTTCTGGCGTAACAGCTCCAACTGGATTAGCTGCATACAATGTTAAAGGAGTTACTTTTCATAGATTACTGATGTTACCAGTTGAGCATGACAGTTAATTACAATATCAGAAGTTGTCTGGAGAAGCTTCTCATGAAGTGTCAAGAGTGCTGAAGAAAATGAAACTATTAATTATTGATGAGGTGAGCATGGTCTCAAACTTAATGCTTGCTTTTGTACACTTAAGATTGCAACAGGTATGAAAAACAGATTATGACGTTCTCTTTGGAGGAAACATTTAATTGTATATGGAGATCTGCTACAACTAACACCTGTAAAAGGAGAACCAGTGTTTAAAACTCTTCTACATGAAGACACAAAGAAATCTCTGGGAAGTATTGGAAATGTGAATCTGTGGTTAAATTTTGAATATAAAGAACTCACTCAGAATATGCGACAAGCAAGAGATGAAGATTATGTTAATATTCTAAAAGATGTAAGAATTGGTGTTCTAAGCAAACATGGTAAAGAAGCTTTTCAAAGTCGTCTACTAAAGAACTTGTTTACAAATGAAAACACACCAGCAGAAGTAATGTACAAGAAAATGAAAGAAAAAAAGTCTATAGTTTGCTTAATGCCTACAGTGGAAGAGTGTTATACATTAAGGTGCCAATTCGGATCCGGTTAAAAAATTCCCCGTCCGACTCGTATCCGGATTTTTTTCCGTCCGAATCGTCAAAGTAGCGTACAAACTGCCAAGTATGATTCGAACGGAAAAAAGTCCATACGAATCGCATTGGGAACATTTCCCCACACGTCCTCGGGTCGGGAAAAGTCACCGAGACGTCCCCGGTCTAAAAACCCACCGTGCGGAAATATAAAGTCCGACAGCGCAAGTACGATCCCTCCCGTCCTCCCCATTTCACAACCGTACGCAAAAAACACCGTCCGAACCGAACTCCCATAGCAACCATGGAGACATGTGCCCGCATACGCGCCGAACACCCCACCACCCCCCCGCCCGCGTATGTACGCACCGAACCCCCACCCGTGTATGTACGCACCAAACCCCCCCAGCCGTGTATGTACGCACCAAACCCCCACCCGTGTATGTACGCACCCAACCACCACCCGTGTATGTACGCCCCCGAACCCCCACCCGTGTATGTACGCACCAAACCCCCCCAGCCGTGTATGTACGCACCGAACCCCCCCCAGCCGTGTATGTACGCACCGAACCACCACCCGTGTATGTACGCCCCCGGACCCCCACCCGTGTATGTACGCACCAAACCCCCCCAGCCGTGTATGTACGCACCGAACCCCCCCCCAGCCGTGTATGTACGCACCGAACCACCACCCGTGTATGTACGCCCCCGAACCCCCACCCGTGTATGTACGCACCGAACCACCACCCGTGTATGTACGCACCAAACCCCCCCAGCCGTGTATGTACGCACCAAACCACCATCCATGTATGTACGCACCCAACCACCACCCGTGTATGTACACCCCCGAACCCCCAGCCGTGTATGTACGCACCGAACCCCCCCCAGCCGTGTATGTACGCACCGAACCCCCACCCGTGTATGTACGCACCAAACCCCCCCAGCCGTGTATGTACGCACCGAACCCCCCCCAGCCGTGTATGTACGCACCGAACCCCTACCCGTGTATGTACGCACCAAACCCCCACCCGTGTATGTACGCACCGAACCCCCCCCCAGCCGTGTATGTACGCACCGAACCCCCCCCAGCCGTGTATGTACGCACCAAACCCCCACCCGTGTATGTACGCACCGAACCACCACCCGTGTATGTACGCACCAAACCCCCCCAGCCGTGTATGTACGCACCGAACCCCCCCCAGCCGTGTATGTACGCACCGAACCCCCACCCGTGTATGTACGCACCAAACCCCCACCCGTGTATGTACGCACCGAACCCCCCCCAGCCGTGTATGTACGCACCGAACCCCCCCCAGCCGTGTATGTACGCACCAAACCCCCACCCGTGTATGTACGCACCGAACCACCACCCGTGTATGTACGCACCAAACCCCCCCAGCCGTGTATGTACGCACCGAACCCCCCCCAGCCGTGTATGTACGCACCGAACCCCCACCCGTGTATGTACGCACCAAACCCCCACCCGTGTATGTACGCACCGAACCCCCCCCCAGCCGTGTATGTACGCACCGAACCCCCCCCCAGCCGTGTATGTACGCACCAAACCCCCACCCGTGTATGTACGCACCGAACCACCACCCGTGTATGTACGCACCAAACCCCCCCAGCCGTGTATGTACGCACCGAACCCCCCCCAGCCGTGTATGTACGCACCGAACCACCAGCCGTGTATGTAGGGCCGTACCCACACCCCACCAGGGAATGTACGGACCGTACCCCCACCAGTGCATGTACGGACCGTACTGACGCCAAAAACACACGTACTGAACCAGGACAAACCATATTGACACAAGGAGAGTCAATTAGAGTTTCCCCACACCACCAAACATGCCCAACAACCCCACAAACATCACATACACTCACCTGCAACTGCCAAACTGCCAAACAGAGGCCCAAAACTCAATCACTCCTCATAACACACCCACACAAATTTCAAACACAGCCACACCCACAAATGGACCAATAAAAATGGACCACACACACAAACCATGAGCCTTTGCAACAGACCCACTGCTGCCAGAACCCACAGACGACCCACACCACCATACTTGAACCTCACACTTGCATACCTTCACACAACCACCTACACAAACACCCCCTCATCACATTCACACACACACCTCCACTACCACACCCACAACCATCCACCCCCACACCCCCACAACCATCCACACCCACACCCCCACAACCATCCACACCCACACCCCACGCCATGTCCACCACCAAGAATCCAAAGTTCACGAAGGAGGAGCTGGAGATCCTTGTCGACGAAATCCTCAGAGTCGAGCCACAGCTCTTTGGGACATTGGTCAGACAGACCAGCATATCCGAAAAAACAGCCATGTGGCAGAGGATTGTCGATTCTGTGAATGCTGTTGGGACCACCAGAAGGACCAGGCACGAGTGCCAATCCAGGTGGTACGATCTGCGGAGGACGGTCAAGAGGAAGATGACTGACAATCACAACCAGGGGAACATCACTGGAGGAGGGCCGCCCCCCAGACCGGTACAATACCATCCCTGGGAGGAGAAGGTGATGTCCACGCTGGCGGTGGAGGGACTACACGGACTGCCTGGACTCCCAGACCCTGGTGAGTACACAAACAACTCACCTCACATGGGGGGGATGCCATACACAATCAATCATGCATGCCACCCCCCCAAGCCACCACCGCACACAACAACACTCCACAAACACACACATGCCACTAGCGCCTCCATGCCCCATGCATCAATCAGGGCCATGCCAAGTCACAGGCCACACAAAACACCAACACAACACAGGATGTGGTCGATGCTGGGAGTGGGGGCATCAAAACTAACATTGAGCAACTCACAAGCACAAAACAATGCCCTCAGCCCATATGGCCCAGGGCACAGCCATACAAACTGTGTGTACCCACACAGTACTGTCTTGCCTGCAAATGGTGGCTGCCATGCAGGATGACATGGGTCTGAAGGCACAATTTGCACATGACAGCAGACAATGAAGATGCAGTCTTCAGCACACAACGCCACAGCAGCAGCCTACACTCAGACACACTGCCCAATGGGTGCCCGGGGAACAGGGACTAACTCACATGAACAAGCCAATGGCCATTCAAAGACCGGCTAACTGTGTGTGCCCAGGAAGCTGGCCTGAGGTGACAGAGAGTGACAAAGAGAGGGAGGGAGAGGGGGAATGAGAGGGAAGGAGACAGAGGGGGACACAGGGAGACAGACAGACAGAGGGAGGGAGTAGGGTGACAGAGGGAGACCGACAGAGGGAGGGAGGAGGGTGACAGAGGGAGGGAGGAAGGGAGACACAGGGAGACTAAATCACCCTTGGGTGGTGTGGCCATGTCCACTCGTCAGCCGGTGGACTGTGTGCATGCAGACCAGGTCTGGCAGTGCCTCAAACCCCCCCTTCCGTAGATGAAGACCGGTCCATGTGTCAATCTGTGCACGAGTCCATCCGTGTTGCAGGCACAGACCCAATCACACACCCAGTATACCCACCCACTGTGTCGGTAAGAACCCTGTCACAAATGCTTCAGTCCCCTACCTGCTGGCAAAACACCATTTGGCCACGTACAGTGCAACACGTAAGGCGCCTCTGCATGGCCCGCTACGCCCGCACACCACACTGCTGACTGTGTACCCAAATAGATGCATCAACTAAGATTGTGTCTCACACATGCGTAAAGCCCTGACAGCTGTGGCCAAGGGACATACCCATGCACAAGTGCACTGTGAGAGGAATGCAAGACAGATCCAACTACCCAGAGGAAGAGTGCCAAATCAGAAATGCATGAAACATGGATGCCACATGTGACACTGTTAACATTGTCTCTCTCACACACAGGTCAACGTCGACGAACACCCCCCAACACTGGGGGGGAAGTCTCACAGGACCAGGCTCCGCGGGATGAGGACCCCACCGCCAGCGATGACTCTCACCACTCCGTGGATGACCCAGACCAACCTGGCCCCTCTGGTGTCCAACCACCTGCAGCACCTGCGTCAGGTACAACTGTGCCAACCACCACCCCCATTCCTTCCACATCCTAGGAGACGTCCAGGAGCCCTGCCCGCACACGACCACCCAGCCAGTCTGCCCAGGAGGGACACGGTCCTCCGGGCACCCAGGAGGAGGCAGGCGGCAATGCAGATGCCATCCCTCAGGGGTCCCGGAGACCCGATGCACCCACAACGGCAGGCCAGGTGCACGTGGGCAGGGGTGGCGGGAGTGGAGGATGGCGGAGGCGCGAACCTGACCAGGCAGCTCAGGACCCGGTAGTGTCCCAGGTCAGCAACATCCTGGATACATACCGGCGTGACACCAGGGGCATGGACCAGATTGCGTCCACCCTCAATGACATCAAGGGGACCCTCCAGGAGATGAAGACCCTGCAGTCCCAGCAACATGCCTGTCAACTGCAACACCAAGGAAGGATGGAGGATAGACAGGCTGAGCTCGTGGCGGTGCAAACCCAAATGACCGGTGTACTCCGTCGGATTGCCGACAACATGGGCAACCCTCCCTGTGGCACCAGGCGAAGGCCATTACCAGACACAGGGAGGGATCAGGAGGAGGAGGATTCATCCGACGGAGCGTCACAGACATCGTCACGGACTGCTTCCGAGGGTCCCCGCAGGAAGGTGGGTCGTCCACGAAAAAGACTGTGAGAGTCAGCAGAACATCACCATCTCCCAGGTCACCTGGCCTGGCACCTGGCCCTCTGGCCCAATAGCAGCACATGACATTCTCTGCCACATGGACTTGCTGGTCACTGTCTGACCTATGTTGACGAAGACTGTGGCATGGACTCTGACATTTTGCTACGGCAAGGATACCAACTCCCCCAGTGAACTTTGGATTCTACACTCCCGCTGTGCACCTCTTGTCATCCCCACAAACCCGTACCCCACCACAAATAAATTAATCACACTTACAAGATGATGCCGTGATTCTGCATTATTACAATACATGTGTGTGTCGTAAAGTCAAAGCATGCCTGATCTCAGAATTAACTCCAACCATCCAAACCGTGGGGTCGCAGTCTTGCCCAGGACACACATGGGTCCCAATGTATCATCTGATACAGACATGGAGTACCATACTCACCTGTGCTGGGCCCAACCAGCTGAGTGGTTCCCGCACAACTGTGGCTACAGACACATTCAGGGGAGCAACAGTCATGCGCAGAGGTCAGGGATCATGTGGAGTGACCTGGCTTGCCGCTCCCAGGTATGTCTAGACATGTGTCCCTACAATGTCCTGCATGCTTGCGTCAGGCGGATGTTGAGAATGGTGGCTAGACCGAGGTTGGATGCATGGAGATGCCAGAATGGAGTTTTGGATCACAGTGCCACATGGTTGTGTTGGGGTTGTGGGCTGCATCATGAGTGTGGGCGTGGATCGAGAAGGTCATCCTGCAGCTGCCTGTGAAACATTCCCCCCATCCCGTTTGGACGTTGATGTGGCCTGGTTGCCCGATGCAGTAGCAGAGCTGTGCAGATGCACTCCGGATATGGACAAGTATCATGGGAGTCGTAAGGCACATGTCCGTATACAGCAGGGTAGGATTCGACACGGATGTTGTAGTTGCCCTGGGGGCTGGTCTCTCCTGCCTTGAGGTGGATGGAACTGTGCATCTTGTGCATAATACAGTTCCCACTCCCTGACAAACCCCTAGCATCTTGTCACTCTACACATAGACACATATGCACCACCTCTGAAAACTACGCCAGACATGCCGCACGCACAGTGGCAACAGGCCACCATTGACAGGGAAGAGGCACCTTGGAGACAGAGGGACAAATTTATTAGTCATGTGTGTTGGAATGACAATGATACTCCGTCAACACATACACAGGTCATGTGGATGAACATGTGGGAGCAACACTGGCACCCCCCATTGCAACACAGATGCTGGTATTCCATTGAACTGGCACACAAGTGACGGATAACAGCTAAACACCCCCTGCTGCCACGGAGAGGCCGCTATACACCATTGAGGCCCTGATGGGGCAATCACACACCATGTCAACCCGGTGCAACCTGTATGTTTCCGAGGTCAGTGTTACACACAATGATGGCCTCATCACAATCCCCAATCCCCTGCCACATGACAGTCACCAAGTCTGACCATGGCTCCAGGTGAAGCCTGCCCCATGTCATGTTCCCCATGTAGGATCCACATGTATGTAAATGGAACACACATGAACCAGAGAAGTGCACACAGACTACAAACAATTCACACACCCAAAACGCCGTGAGGCATCCCTTACCCTAAGGAGATTTCAAAACTTGCCCGTGCATGTGACGCAGAATCAGCACATGTTGCTGTGTTCATGAGGAGTAGCAGGAGCACAACAATGCCACCAGCAGACAGCATGCCCATGGACCTGTGGAAGAGAGACACACAAGGAGTCAGCCCAAAGGAGCACATCCGCAAGCATGTACTCAACACGTATCATGTTGTCAACATGACAGGTGACAATGATGACCCTCAGACAACATCCTTCCATTGCGCCATCACTCGAGTGACACTTCAATACACACCACTGACTCACTTGGCAGACATGCAGATGGACACACACATTGCAACACATGCCACACACGGCCCAATGCGTGCACACTCAGACACTGGAACTCACCACTAAGCAAAGAAGTTGCGTATGAGCCGACTCCGCATGTCCTCCACAGCCTCCTCCTCCTCCACATCACTTGCCCCGTCACCAAGGCCTTCATCCTCCACGGGTGGATGGTCCTGGTCATCTTGATCCAGTATGAGTGGAACAGCTTCCTCCACTGCCATGTTGTGCAGCATGCAGCAGACGATGATGATCTTGCACACCTTCACCGGGGCATATGGGAGTGCTCCGCCGGTCTTGTGGAGGCACCGGAATCGGCTCTTGAGAAGTCCAAACGTCCTCTCAATGACTCTCCTGGTCCGCCCATGTGCGTTGTTGTAGCGGTGCTCGGCAGCCGTGCTGGGGTTGCGGACAGGCGTCATCAGCCATGGCATGTTGGGATAGCCAGCGTCCCCTACAAGGAAACATCATGGACAGAAGTGTGTCAGCACAGGCAGTGAGATTGGAAGATGACGCCAAACACTGAACTGCCAGAGTCTACCCACCAACAATACATGCTCGCTCGTTCCGCAGCTGCAGCATCATTTCAGGCAGCCTGCTACGCCTCATGATGAAGGCATCGTGTGCTGATCCTGGAAAGCGAACACAGACATGTGAAATCACCATGTTGGACAGACACACCACAAGGGCATTAATGGAGTGATAATGTTTGTGATTCCTATACACCACCTCCTGTGCCTGTGGTGGTACCAACGCAACATGTGTCCCATCTATGGACCCAATGACATGGGGCATCCCTCCCAGGGCATAGAACTCACGCTTGACATCTGTCAACTGCTCACGATTTGGGAATTTAATGTACTCATCCAGGTGAACCAACATGGCCTCTAAGAAATCATGCAGAACACGGCTGAACATCGTCTGGGACATGCCCCCGACATCAGCAATGGTATGTTGGAACGTACCCGTGGCAAGGAAATGTAGGGCTGCCATCACCTTCAACTTGGGTGTCAGTGCACTTGGATACCTGTGGCGCGGGAGGAGTTGTGCTTCCAGCCGGCCAGTCAACTCATCAATCAACCGTTGGCTGAATCTGTAGCGGCGTATACAGTCCCGTTCATGCAGGGCAGCCATGTCTGGCATACGTCGAGGGAGAGGCGGAGCCCTGCAGTGAAATGGAAGGAACACCGAAGAGTGAGCACTGTACAACGACATTGTCAATGCACTGAGCACATGTTACACAGCCAATACACATATGCCACATTCTGAGTCAGGTCTGTGCCACATTTCCTGGACACGTACGCCAGTCAGGTGACACTCCTACCAAGGGACAGCCACTAACGGAGTGGGGCAAGATCACGATGACATGGCATGAGACTAGCTGTGTGCCAGTGTAAGTGAACATGCACACGCATCACAGGATTCACAGACATCCACACATGTGCAGAAGTAGTATGCGTATGGTACAGACAGGTTGTTGGATGCGATATGCACTGGTCACATGTCATAGGAATAGGACAGGCCACACACATTGCCTTGGAGGAGTACATGTCGAGACAGAACATACATAGAGAGCATGTGGATATGTACTTGTGTTGATACTCCGTGTAGTTGCATACATACACACCTCATGGCAAATCACATATGTGGGCTGGTGTGCGGAACAGTGTGCCATGGCCATCTACACACAGACACATGTTGGCAGCAGCAACTGCTGATGCATTGGACCACACACCTACAGCAAAATCATGGAAACACATGCAACACACATGACATGGTTGCAGCGTGCAACGCAGCCATACACATGTCATGTGTAATATTCCGTGTACCTGGCATCAGGGGACAGGTGCGGGTGTCCGTGACTGGGACATGCAAGTGACTCATGGCTCCACTAATGTGTACGACATGCACACATGTCAAAGGAGTGCAGGGGATGTGTGGTACAATGCGCAACATCACACACGACATGTGTACACAGCTCATCGTACATGTGCATTGCCCACACCTCAGGGGTAAAGTGCCACATCACATCCTGACACACCTGTGTCACACACATGTGGTATTGCACAGACAATGCATTGGTGTCCAGCCTTGGCAATATCTGACCGCTCCATTCCTGTCTGTGTGCCGCCTGTCACCACTGACAGTTGTGAGACGCACCGTACATACGCTCGGAGTGCGTGTATAGGGTCCCTGGGCCAATATTGCCGCTGGCGTATGCGTACGCCACAGTAGTACGAACTGTACACGCGCTTGTACGGTCCGGATCACAATATGGGCGCTGGCGTATGCGTACGCCACAGTAGTACGAACTGTACACGCGCTTGTACGGTCCGGATCACAATATGGGCGCTGGCGTATGCGTACGCCACAGTAGTACGAACTGTACACGCGCTTGTACGGTCCGGATCACAATATGGGCGCTGGCGTATGCGTACGCCACAGTAGTACGAACTGTACACGCGCTTGTACGGTCCAGATCACAATATGGGCGCTGGCGTATGCGTACGCCACAGTACTACGAACTGTACACGCGCTTGTACGGTCCGGATCACAATATGGGCGCTGGCGTATGCGTACGCCACAGTAGTACGAACTGTACACGCGCTTGTACGGTCCGGATCACAATATTGGAGCTGGCGTATGCGTACGCCACAGTAGTACGAACCGTACAAGCGCTTGTACGGTTCGTACTACTGTGGCGTACGCATACGCCAGCGCCCATATTGTGATCCGGACCGTACAAGCGCGTGTACAGTTCGTACTACTGTGGCGTACGCATACGCCAGCGCCCATATTGTGATCCGGACCGTACAAGCGCGTGTACAGTTCGTACTACTGTGGCGTACGCATACGCCAGCGCCCATATTGTGATCCGGACCGTACAAGCGCGTGTACAGTTCGTACTACTGTGGCGTGCGCATACGCCAGCGCCCATATTGTGATCCGGACCGTACAAGCGCTTGTACAGTCCGTACTACTGTGGCGTACGCATACGCCAGCGCCCATATTGTGATCCGGAACGTACAAGCGCTTGTACGGTCCGTATCACTGCTTGTGGGGTGCCCTAGGGCGTGGAACGCACCGTACCTGTGTGTAAATGTATGAAAACACATAGGGGACACATGAGGGACAAGTATAAGGGCCTAAATGCATGATGGTTGCCATGGAGACTGAGTTAGATTTTTGAATTTGAGAACCAGGTGCCCAGCAGAAGTCAGTTTGAAAGAATCTACATTGTTGCAATGTGGATGTTGACTTGACATCATTATCAAAACTGAAACCATGCAAAGCCACACACTGGGGTAGGTTTGAAGGGATTGGATGAAACGTAGGATGCTAATGTGACTGACCAATCAATCTGTACTCCTATACATGAACAGGCCAGCCAGGCATATATAAGGCAGCCAGGTCCCATGAGAGAGCACTTGCCTGCACATCCATTCATCCATGACCACTGCTGCTGATAGTGATTCCTCTGGCACCATGTCCAGGACTGTGGAGAGGTCCCAGCCATTCACCCAGGAGGAGAACCTTGCCCTGATAGATGTGATCCTCCCACAGTTCCAGAGCCTGTATGGTCGACCAGGGGTTCAGGTGAGTGCAGACTCCACTAGCTTAGACTGTGCCCCTTTTGTGTGACAGTGACTTCTGGCATTGTGTCCATGTGTGACAGACATGCACTGTTGTTTGGAGTGGGTCCCAGGGTGTGGAAGGCCTCATGTCACCCATGCAGAGCATGCTGGGTTTCCTGTGTGCACTCCTCACTTGCATAGTGCCTACTGTGACAATGAATGCAAGGTGCATGCCACATTCTGCCTGCATACTCCTCCTGGGGATGTTGTTTCCACAGTCCTGATGTGATCCTGTGTTCCCCCCAGTGTGACAGGTGTCAGTACCCATGGATGTGTGTTTGTTCAGTGTACCTGTGCTGTGAGTGTCCAAAGGCCGTGTTCGTCCCCTGCACATTGGTGTGTGTGTTAGTCCCCTGTCATGTGGGTGAGTGCATATGGGGAGTGTTGCACACAAGCAGCATGAGGGATGGATATGGCCTGGCCATCCGATGTGAGCAGGGAGCAGTGCTGTGTGCATGCCGTGCTGAGCCACCCCACACCTGTGACACCCCCGTCTACTGGCACATGGGCAGAGTGAGGTGTGTACCCGCAGTTGGCAATGCCATGTGATTGTCCTGTACCTGTGTGTGTCTGTGTACTCTGCTGAGGTAGCATCAGTGTGCTGGGCCAGGTGACTGCTGTGAGGTGCTGTACATAATCCTGGTGTAGCCTGTGAGGCACAGTGTGATCCCTGGTCAGTGAGTGTGTGGTACCCCTCATGCCACCCGTGTGCTTTCACTGGCACGTAGTGCATTTTGCCTTCCACAGTGGATAATGTCCCTATGACAAAGGTGCAATTAGTTGCATGCATACCATGGCCTGTTCATGAAGAGGATTGTTCTATATGTGTGTCTCTGTGTCTTTGCTCATGTGGATTAATGTATTCTCACTTTTGCATCCTCACAGGTAGGCGCCATTGCCAAGGGGGAGATCTGGAGGGAAGCCGTCAGTGCCGTGAGGGGTACAGAGGGTCGGAGGCGGAGCCTGTCTCAGGTGAGGAAACGCTGGCAGGACATCCGGTGCTGGACGAGGAGGATTGCACGGCTCCTGCTGGGGGACTCACCTGAGAGCCGTAAGAACCGTGGGCGCCGTCGTCTGACCCACATCCAGAAGCGTGTGCTGGCGGTGGTCTTCCCCGATATGGACAGGCGCCTACAGGAGAAGCAGCAGCAGGAAGGGGGTAGGTACATGTGTGTCAGTTGTGTGTCCCCAGCCAATGTAAGTGTGCAGTTGCATGGATACACTGCCAGGGTTTGATTGTGCAGTGCGTCAACTTCTCCACAAAGTAGCACAGTGCTGTTCTCACTCCCTCCCTTCCCCTCCTTGCCATGTGTTCCCTGGTCTGTCTGTAGCCACTCTTGCACAAGGTTATTTAGGCAGGCAGTTCATGCAGGTGCCCTATGCTATCAGCATCATGTGTGGGGGTGATGTGCCACAGGTATGGGGACCTTGCGTGTGCCATGGCCAATTTCAGTCATTGTGGTGTCCATGTCACTTGGCACTGATTGTGAATCACGACATAGGGGTGTGTCTCCAAAATGTACAGCCTTCCAGCATGCATGTCCAATTGTGTGCCCTCTGACATGATGTGCCTGAGTGGGAGGCCTGCTAAGTGCAGGGACGGTTGCTTAATTTGCAGTCATGTCCATCCTGGACCATGGAGGAGTGTGGGCACTACTGTGCCCTGGGGCACCTCTTCCTAGGTATCATGTGCGTCATCCAACAATATGGCCATTCACTGTGTCTTCACCATGGGTTGGGTAGGGTGGCATTGTACCCTGGGCTCAACTGTTAGGACCTACAGGTTGCTACATGTGTCCACTGTACAGGGGGACCCATTTTGCGTGTGCATACTCACAGTGGGCATTACCTGTGTGTGTTGTTGAGACAATCTGATGATGTTTGCCTGTCAATGATGTGTGGACATGGCCACCAGGGGCTGTGTGTGTACAGTCATGAATTAGTGGAGGCCATGTGTTTTCATCCCAGAGTAAGAGGTGTACATACTTTCTCCGTCTCAATGAGATTGTCTCAGGTGTGGGTGGTTTGTGCGTACAAGGCCTACATGTCAGAAGCTTCATCCTCCTTGCTGGGTTTAGCCTGTGTGTGATGTTTGACTGGACATACGCTCAAGGTGCAGTGACCCAGTCAAGTTTGGCCTGGTTTCATGTATTGCCTTTGCAGCATGCGGCAAGAGTAAATGGATATGATTCATGCTCATCCCTTTTTGACGACGCAGTGTGGTGCAGGTGCTGTGCACATTTGTCCCCAGGGGCTGGCTCCTCTCTAAAATTTCAGGTGCAGTGATTTGCTGTTGTGTCATGATCTCCATTGTGTCTCAGTGGCATGGTGGGTCGAAAAACTGTGTGTTCCATGGCCTACATGTGTACATTGTTTTGTAGGTGTTACTCCTGTTGCTTTTCAGGCTATGCAATGTGACCTATGTATATTTGACTCATTTGACATATGTGTACAGGTGTCTGATTTTCTCCTGTCTCTTCACCTTGCCCACAGCATCGCCGGGGGACACGGAAGGAGACACTAGCACGGACCGGGAGGAGGGATTGAGCACCAGTGCCAGCAGTGCTGTCCTGTCTGGCACATGGAGTGGCACGGAGGCCGAAGGGAGTGAGGCAGAGGACCTGTTGACTGCCAACACAGACTATGACGCAGACGGGTCCGAGGCTGAGCTCCCAGAGGTGGCGGAGTCTGCCCCCCCAGCTGATGGCAGCCCTCCACATCCCCCCGCCACCTCAGGTTCCATCACCGGCCTCCCACATGCTCGTGGCCCTTCCCTCCGTGCTCGGTCCCCACATGTCTCCTTCCTGCCAGGCACCGCACCCCCTGCCCCTGTCACCACTGCTGCGGTGAGTGCGGAGTCTGTGGACATCCTGAGGCAGTTGCAGGTTGGTCAGACTGCGATGCTAAATGTCCTCCATGCCCACACCCAGGTGCTGACCCAGATGGAGGCATACATGGAGGGCATGTCGGCTGCGCAGTCTGACCAACGGCAGTTGCTGAGGTCCATAGACTCCACACTGACTGCAGCACTGGATCTCCTGCAGCGCTGCGTAACACCCCCTACCCCTGCCCCATCCACAATTCCCACTCCCGTGCCTGTCCCACGCACATCCAGACGTCAGCGTGCACGCACCCCAACAGACACAGGCACCACACCACCAGGGAAGTCGAAGCGCACACCTCCTGTCACGCACACACAGGGTGAGGAAGGCACACCCACTGGGTCGGGGGGGAAACGTAGAACACGCAGCCACAGTGGGAGTCCGCATTCCACACAACCCACTCCCTCCAAATCCACTCCCCTTAGCTCTCCTGGCCAACAGTCGGTGACAGCATCATCCACTGCGAGTGTGCCCCCCAGCCCCAGGATGACACCACCCCGCAAGCGGTGGAGGCGGGACCCGGCCAGGGGAGTTGAGTCCCCCACCCTGTCCACACCCTCCCCCAGTGGCGCTGCGACCCATCCCTTTGCCCCCCCCCCTCCTTGGGGCCTGTGGTTGGATTGGGTGCGGGGGAGTCGCTGGGGGAACTTGCCGACGTGTGCAGCGCCATTCTGTCCTCCACCTTTGGCACTGGCACACCCCCTGTGGCAGAATCATCCCTCCCTGCACCCACAACACCTACCCTTTCCCCTCCTGTCCCTGCGGTGCCTGTTTCCACCCTCCCCCCTGATGCCCCCTCTTCTGTGGATGAAATGGACTTGTGAACTGTGCAGGCAAGCTAGGGGACACACGTCCCGATGTGTACCCCCCCCCGGACTTTGCTGCTGAGCTGGCCCATGGCCCTTGTACATAGTGGACATTTTCTCAGAGATATTTTCCTGCTGAATAAAGCCTTTTCTTTTGGTTTTGCACACTGATGCTTTCCTGGACTTGCTGTTGGTGCTGGTGCTCCCTGCGTTGGGGTGGTGATAATGTGTTAGGGGTCTGTGAAATGTTGGAGTGTGCTGCTCATGGGGTGTACCCTGCCATCTGCGTGCCATCACAAAGGTCTCTGCAAATGGTATTTGGTCATGTTTGCTCTCACTGTATGGTGACATTGTACCAAGGTGTGTTCCATCCTCTGTGGAGCAGGCCATTTTCCCTGCAGGGTGTCTCCCAAATGCTGTGCTGTGCTGTGTCTACATTTCCTGGATGTGTGAGGGTTGCCGTTCAATATAGCCATGCTGGCTCAGCGATGGCTCCGCCTGCATCTGGGGTATCACCCTTGTTGGTCACTGAACTTGTTGATGGGGTATCTTGTACTATGTCTGGGCACTGCTGGGAGGACTCTGCACCCACCCCTCCTGTGTCTGGGCACTGCTGGGAGGACTCTGCACCCACCCCTCCTGTGTCTGGGCACTGCTGGGACATACACGGGTGGTGGTTCTGTGCGTACATACACAGCTGGGGGTTCGGGGCGTACATACACGGGTGGGGGTTCGGGGCGTACATACACGGCTGGGGGTTCGGGGCGTACATACCAGGGTGGGTTGGGGGTTCGGTGCGTACATACACGGGTGGGGGTTCGGGGCGTACATACACGGCTGGGGGTTCGGGGCGTACATACACGGCTGGGGGGGGTCGGTGCGTACATACACGGGTGGTGGTTGGGTGCGTACATACACGGGTGGTGGTTCTGTGCGTACATACACGGCTGGGGGTTCGGGGCGTACATACACGGGTGGTGGTTCGGTGCGTACATACACGGGTGGGGGTTCGGGGTGTACATACACGGCTGGGGGTTCGGGGCGTACATACACGGCTGGGGGGGTTCGGTGCGTACATACACGGGTGGTGGTTGGGTGCGTACATACACGGGTGGTGGTTCTGTGCGTACATACACGGCTGGGGGTTCGGGGCGTACATACACGGGTGGGGGTTCGGGGCGTACATACACGGCTGGGGGTTCGGGGCGTACATACCAGGGTGGGGTGGGGGTTCGGTGCGTACATACACGGGTGGGGGTTCGGGGCGTACATACACGGCTGGGGGTTCGGGGCGTACATACACGGCTGGGGGGGCTTCGGTGTGTACATACACGGGTGGTGGTTGGGTGCGTACATACACGGGTGGTGGTTCTGTGCGTACATACATGGCTGGGGGTTCGGGGCGTACATACACGGGTGGGGGTTCGGGGCGTACATACACGGCTGGGGGTTCGGGGCGTACATACACGGGTGGGGGTTCGGGGCGTACATACACGGGTGGGGGTTCGGTGCGTACATACACGGGTGGGGGTTCGGGGCATACATACACGGGTGGTGCTTGGGTGCGTACATACACGGGTGGGGGTACGGGCCGTACTTCCACGGGTGGGGGTACGGTCCGTACATACCCCTACCCACGCTCTGCGTGCCTGGGTACGGGCCGTACCCATGCCTTTGGTGGGTGGGTACGGTGCGTCCCCCCATTGTTGCGGTGCCGTGGGGTCCGCACCGTACACAGGCCTTGGAGGCGTGGCTACGGGTCGTACCACGCGTACCCCTACATGACCCCAGCAATGCTGGTACGAGCCGTACCAAGGCATTTCTGACGTGGGTACGGGCCTACCGCCATTGTTGGAGTGATGTAGGGGGACGCGTGGTACGTTCCGTACCCACGCTCTTGCGGCCTGGGTAGGGTACGTACGGGTTCGCGTGACCATCCACTTCCGTTGTGGCGGACGCTTGCGTTGCTGGCCTCGCCCACACCCCCTGGAAGTGACCAGGCCCTGATGGTCAGGTATGTCCAGGCCATGTGTGATTTGGTACCATGTGTTGGTGTTGTGTGTCCTGCCCCTGCCCCCCCCTTTGCCCCTGGTTGTTGTGCTGACCTTCTGCGGCGTCTGCGTCGGTTCCTGTACGCCAGGTGGACTGCTAGGAGGGCAGGGATGGCACGTAGGTTCGGGTCCATGTCTGTTCGTCGCGTCCAGCTGCTCCTTGCGTGTGTCGTCCTGATTTCCCGGCAGTTTTTGGCAGCCGGTAAATATTTTCCGTGCGGGATGACGTCGGTTCGAATCGTACTTCCTGGTTCGTGAAACGTAGGCTGGATGCGTACCGACGTCACGTCGGCGCCTTTCAGGATCGGAATTGTGTTTTGTTTCTGTTCGGTCGGTGTTTTGTTCGATTCGTACGGAAATGGTGTTTCCGTATGAATCGTACTTGCATTTTAGAATGGATTTCGCACCGGGTACGAGTCGGACGGAGAAAAGGCTCCGTCCGACGGTTCGTACCCGGTTTTTACCGGATCGGAATTGGCACCTTAATAGAGAGCTTATGAAATTGGAAAATGAAGAAATAGTTCACATTGAATCTACTGATAAAATCGAGCATCAAGGAATAATAATTCTTCTTTCAGAAAAACTACAGACTAAATTGGATTCTTTGGAAAAGTCTGTATCAAAAACTGATGTATGTTTAAACTGTCGGGTAATTTTGAGTCATAATCTGAATGTAGAAGAAGGTTTAGTGAATGGAGCAATGGGGAAAGTTGTTGATTTTGGGAAATATCAAAATAGAAATGGAATAGAATTCTTGAAAGTTGAATTTGATCAGATTACAGAGGTAAGACAGATTGCGCGTTGTGCTGTACATTTTTTGCTTGTAAAAGACTTGTATGTTCGTAGAAAACAGTTTCACTTCTGTTTAGCATATGCAATAACTATTCATAAATCTCAAGCTTTAAGTGTAGATAATGCTTTGATAAATGTAAGAAGAACTGTGTTTAAAGAGGGAATGGTTTATGTTGCATTATCTCGAGTTAGAACATTGTCTGGTTTGTATTTACTTGATATTGATGAGAACAAGGTTAGTGCTGATGTTAATTGTGTAAGAGAATATAATCGTTTGAGAAGGCTTTATGCTCCAAGTTTAGGTGAATATCCTATTTATGAGAAACATTTGTGTTCAAAACACAAACATGGTGAAGAATCAACTATGGTTGGAAAGCAGAAACAAAATCAAGAGAAAAGAAAAGATGTAAAGAAGCAGAAAATACAAACAAGTGATGATGTTGTCTGGTTCCAATTAGAAAATGCTTCTGGTGTCAAATGCTGTGGTAATTTTATTCTAAACGTTATATTTTATCTTGAAGATGTTTATGGTGAAATTATGGAAAGTCAGGAAAAGAGATTATGTTCGGCACTTTATACTTTATTTCAAGAATTGAGAACGTATAGAAGTAAGATCCATTCTGCTTCTGGTATTCGCCAATTGTTGGATACATGTACTGGATCTTTAACTTTCAGTGCGAATATACAACAAGATGCACACAAATTTTTGGTAGTTATGCTTGAAGTACTAGAAGATGAAGGAATTCAGATTGAGAGTTTATTTGGACTTAGTTACAAATGGGAACATAAATGTGAACAGTGTTCGTTAACTTCAAGCACTATAGTTGACAGAGAACGATTTCTATATTTGACAATACCTGACTGCAAATCTGTACCATTTTCCAAATTACTAAAAGAAGCAGATCACAAGATGGTCTGTTCTCATTGTAAATCAACAATGCTATCTACATTATGCCTACAAAGATATGGAAAATATTTGATTATAGTGCTACAACGCTGTAGACCAAATGGAAGAAAAGTGGAAACCAAAATTAAAAGTTTTGTTGCTAGTCAAAATCTATTTCTGGAAGAACTTTTGCAACAGTTGCTATTGTTTTCCATGCTGGAAGTACTACCACAAGTGGACATTATACAGTTTTTTTAAAGTGTAATAATGATTGGAGTCACTGCAACGATACACACTTGGAAATGAAACCGAGATTGCCTTATGAATTACCCAACTCATACTTGATATTTCTGAAACAAAAATTTTAGATACACCATTCGGCTTTGTGGGAAGGTGTAAAGATACTGTAAGGAATTCATACTGGATGCTTTCAAAGCGAAATTTTTGAGACATTATTTGCTGTATTGGGAAAATGTTCACAGAAACTATGAAGTAAAGGTAAGATTTGAATATTGGAAATAGTATTGGATGTGTTATTTGTGTTGATTTTGTATTATATTTGTGAGAATTAGGGATATGTTTTTATTTTAACAATCTAGTTGATTGTTTTTTTTCCCCTGCTGTTTATGATGAAACTACTCTGACATCACTGTGAATAGTGAAGTTAAGTAGTAGCTGATGACAGCAAAAAAGGAAGAAAAATTGTTTTCTGAATGTTAAATTATTTTGTATTATTTAAAAACACTGCAATTTGTGAAATATATTATATTACATAGTAGTTTTGCAGTTTATTTTCTGTAGTTGAAAAGTTAGAAAAAACAGTAGCAATGACAAATAGCACAATAGTAGTTCGATATTAAAAAACCTTTGAAATTCACTGAAAAACCATAGGTTTTACAGGTGTTATAGTTAGAAGTTCGCATTTAAAAAACCTTAGAAATTCACTGAAAAAACATAGGTTTCAGGGACGTTATATTTAGAAATTAGCATTTAAAAAGTTACTCACACATCTACTCAGTCATGCCAACAATCAATCACACATCCATGTACTCACCTATGCAGATATATACACACCACCTGACTTATTTATACACACACCACTTCCCTTATTTATATCGATACTATCACATACTTACTCTCCTATACAATCACTAATACAAGTACACATTCGTATGTAAACACTCTTGCAATCACTCTCTCTCACGTATAGTCAATTATACACCCCAACACTCGCATATACTGTCTAAAAACATATATAGTTACTCACATATATTCAGCTGAGACATCAATTCACTAATCAACACACCTGTACACACAGTTAGCTACCCATACAGCCCTTCCGAGATGCAGTTTTGAATGTATAGAACCAGTGAAACAGCTATTCAGACATGTATGCACAGAGTCAGACACCCCCACCTACCCAGATAGACACTCAGACACCCATACAGATACTCATACAAACAATCAATAACCCATATAGACACTGATGTAGCTACTCACCAACCCATGCACCTGCTTACACACCAACTGAGAGACTAATAGAGACATTCACACAGTTTAGTCAATAATCCATGCATTCAGTAACATACGTTCAATCAGTAACTTATAGAGTAAGTCATGCATCTACTAAATAATCCATTCAGGCACTTATACATCGACTCATTCTTTAATAGACCTTGGCATAGATATATAAGAAAAATATTTACAGTTTACAGAAAAACACATTCACTAAATGATGTCATCAGTGATGTCATCAGTGATGTCATTTGAGATGTCATCAGTGATGTCATGAGTGATGTCACTGACCATATCATGAGTGATGTAATATGTGATGTCATCAGCAGTGCATTGCGAGCGCTCAAGTTATAGTTAGCTCAACTAACTATAACAGGCTAATTTCTCTGGTTTTATATGAGTCAAATGTCCAACTAACTATAACATCTGAAACCTATGGTTTTTTCAGTGAATTTCTAAGGTTTTTTAAATGCTAATTTCTAACTATAACGTCCCTGAAACTTATGGTTTTTGCAGTGAATATATATATTACCTACTGGCGGTCGCTAGTAGGTAGTTATAGTTAGGACCACGTTTCCATAGGAAATCCGCAACATTCTATTTTGAATAACTTTGGCGCCGGTCGACGAATCCTCGCGAATTTTTCAAAATAGGTGGGGCGCTACGCTCCGCTCCTTCCCTGAAAGTCTCGGGGGGATTCGTCAAGCGGGGGCTGAGATAAAAGGGGGGTCCCAAAACGCGTTTTTCCCATGCATTTTTCCATAGGACCTTTAGACAGGGCTACAGCCCGAACGGCTGAACAGAATTACTAGAAATTTGGCAGAGAGGTAGTCCTCAGGTCAAGGAAGTGCCTTTTGTAGGTTTGGTGTAAATCTGTTCAGTAGATTCCGAGAAAATAGCCTTTAAATCAATATATATATCTGAGCCAGCTTACGGTGCGCTTACGGTACGCTTACCGTACGCGTACGGTGGCGTGCGCGAGCGCGATTCTGATTGGCTCTTAGATCTTAGTAAACATTCGAATCGGTCGAAACCAGGAAGCGGCGGCCGCCATTTCGTGTGTTTCACTCAGAAAAAAAAGAGTGATATCTTGAAAAGGGGGCAAGGAGGAGAGTTACAGACCCCATAACATTTGTAAGGGGGTCAAAGAAGGACAGAAAAGTACAAAGAAAACATTTATTGATTTTAAAAAAAATCGCGGGGTACGCATACGGTAAGCGTACGGTAAAAAAAAAAAAAAAAAAGAAATGAAAATCAGATTTAAGTGTTTAGATATTAGGGGGCTCTAAAAAGAGCCGTTGTGTTTATGAAGTGATTTTTTAGTGGTACCTACAAGTAAGTACCGATGCAGAGTCTAAGGTTCAAGAGGAAGACTCTGTTCCCTTCATCATTGAAGTGCACACCATCTCCTCTATAAATGTCTTGCATGTCGTAACGCAAGTTGTTGTGGTAAATGGAACCCATACCATAGTCACGGAGGAAAGCAGAAACAGATTTGTTGACGTGTTTTCTTGCTTTGTCAATCTGCGGACAGAAATGATTGGACCAGTTCCATTTTTGCCTTTGGCATATGTTAGAAAACACAAAGGCAGTTTTAGGGAAAAGTGAAAACAGTTGTGCAAAGGTGTCCTTCATAAGCATTTCCAGACCTACCCCAGTCAAAGTGCCTAGGTCATTGCCACCACAGTGCACTATTATGAGGTCAGGGTGTTGGATGTGCATGAAGGATTTCACCAATGGCATCAATTGGTGCCACTTTAACCCTCTCTGACCAATCCATTTAATGTCTACATTTGGCAAAGCAAGGTCTCTCACCATATCTGTTTTCTCTGCATACTTTTCACTCCAGAAGACATAGCTGTGCCCTACAATCCACACTGTGAACATCTTCAAAGGAGAACTGGATGCACTCAGGAGGTGTCTTTCAGTAGAATGGCAATATGAAAAGAAAGACAGTTTGGAAATGGAGGCATACATATTTTTTTCAAAAAAAAAAAACTGATTGGCTGTTTCATACCATTCCAGAATAAAAACTAGGCTATATGTGTAAATTAATAGAAGCATGTTTTGTATTGGTACAGAAAAATGTGTTACCAAAGAACAGTACTATGGATTTGCTGTTAGGTTTGAAAAGTCAAGCACTCTTGCTCTGTGGAATTGAAACATTGTTTGGTGAACTTCTGACCTAACTCCACACAGCAGTGTTCCATGAGCTGTTGCTATGGTAGCAGGCAGAAGTCAAGTTGGGGGAAGGGTACTAGGCAGAAGTCAAGTTGGGGGAAGGGTACTTTTGGAAAAGGGTTGGTTTTCAACCAATAGAAATGTGTGATTACATTTGAAAAAAAGGGGCAAGCACTGAGATTTGAAACTAACATGTATATGTGTGGAAAAAGAGAGGGAAAGTTTGCCATTATCTGGTTCTGCTGAGAGGAGAGAGGTGTAAAGAACAGAGATCCTGGCTCTGATAATCTGCTGTTTGAGTGCCACATTTCTTTCACAACTAACTAATTTTAAAGGTGAGTTTAGAGTTTGAGAGGGGATGTATATGGTAAATTAAGAAATGAATAATAGAAATGCAATTCTCTTTGTTGAAGTTGTGTTTATTATTTTCTGTTTTGGGAGAAATTTAAATGTGAGGAACAAGTAAAATAATATGGACTATGTTTTCACAATAAATTAAGGTGTACTGGTATAAAAAAAGAATAGTTTAAGGGTTTGAGGTTGGACTCAGTAATGCAAATACATTCAGCATCACTAAGGCTGGTTGCCCTTGCTGGAGTGTAGGCAGTCACCCAGGTTACAAATGGTGCTGGTCTGAAAAAGCAGTTTGGACATGTGCTTTTTAAAAAATCTGAAAAGTGGATTCATAATGTGTCAGTCTGTAAAAATGTTTATCACTTGCAAAAAAAAAGAGCAGTAAGTGTGCTTTCAAATTGGCAAAGAAATTTAGTTTTGTGACTAATGTGAAAACATGACTCTGTGTGCAAAGAGGAATTATAGGCAGAGATTTATTGCGTATTGCTCTGGTGATTTCACAGTTGCATTAGATGGAAAGGGGGAGCCATTTTTTGGTGGAGAAGCAGACTCTTAGCACACAACTAGCTGCTTACTATGTGGAATCATGCACAGTATTCACAAGCGAGTGGGGTTTGAGGTTTCAGTCAGTAATGCAAATACATTCAGCATCACTAAGGCTGTTTGCCCTTGCTGGAGTGTAGGCAGTCACCCAGGTTACAAATGGTGCTGGTCTGAAAAAGCAGTTTGGACATGTGCTTTTTAAAAAATCTGAAAAGTGGATTCATAATGTGTCAGTCTGTAAAAATGTTTATCACTTGCAAAAAAAAAAGAGCAGTAAGTGTGCTTTCAAATTGGCAAAGAAATTTCGTTTTGTGACTAATGTGAAAACATGACTCTGTGTGCAAAGAGGAATTAAAGGCAGAGATTTATTGCGTATTGCTCTGGTGATTTCACAGTTGCATTAGATGGAAAGGGGGAGCCATTTTTTGGTGCAGAAGCAGACTCTTAGCACACACCCAGCTGCTTACCATGTGGAATCATGGACAGTATTCACAAGCGAGTGGGGTTTGAGGTTTCAGTCAGTAATGCAAATACATTCAGCATCACTAAGGCTGTTTGCCCTTGCTGGAGTGTAGGCAGTCACCCAGGTTACAAATGGTGCTGGTCTGAAAAAGCAGTTTGGACATGTGCTTTTTAAAAAATCTGAAAAGTGGATTCATAATGTGTCAGTCTGTAAAAGTGTTTATCACTTGCCAAAAAAAAGAGCAGTAAGTGTGCTTTCAAATTGGCAAAGAAATTTCGTTTTGTGACTAATGTGAAAACATGACTCTGTGTGCAAATAGGAATTACAGGCAGAGATTTATTGCGTATTGCTGTGGTGATTTCACAGTTGCATTAGAAGGAAAGGGGGAGCCAGTTTTTTGGTGCAGAAGCAGACTCTTAGCACACACCCAGCTGCTTACCATGTGGAATCATGCACAGTATTCACAAGCGAGTGGGGTTTGAGGTTTCAGTCAGTAATGCAAATACATTCAGCATCACTAAGGCTGGTTGCCCTTGCTGGAGTGTAGGCAGTCACCCAGGTTACAAATGGTGCTGGTCTGAAAAAGCAGTTTGGACATGTGCTTTTTAAAAAATCTGAAAAGTGGATTCATAATGTGTCAGTCTGTAAAAGTGTTTATCACTTGCCAAAAAAAAGAGCAGTAAGTGTGCTTTCAAATTGGCAAAGAAATTTCGTTTTGTGACTAATGTGAAAACATGACTCTGTGTGCAAATAGGAATTACAGGCAGAGATTTATTGCGTATTGCTCTGGTGATTTCACAGTTGCATTAGATGGAAAGGGGGAGCCATTTTTTGGTGCAGAAGCAGACTCTTAGCACACACCCAGCTGCTTACCATGTGGAATCATGCACAGTATTCACATGCGAGTGGGGTTTGAGGTTTCAGTCAGTAATGCAAATACATTCAGCATCACTAAGGCTGGTTGCCCTTGCTGGAGTGTAGGCAGTCACCCAGGTTACAAATGGTGCTGGTCTGAAAAAGCAGTTTGGACATGTGCTTTTTAAAAAATCTGAAAAGTGGATTCATAATGTGTCAGTCTGTAAAAGTGTTTATCACTTGCCAAAAAAAAGAGCAGTAAGTGTGCTTTCAAATTGGCAAAGAAATTTCGTTTTGTGACTAATGTGAAAACATGACTCTGTGTGCAAAGAGGAATTACAGGCAGAGATTTATTGCGTATTGCTCTGGTGATTTCACAGTTGCATTAGATGGAAAGGGGGAGCCATTTTTTGGTGCAGAAGCAGACTCTTAGCACACACCCAGTTGCTTACCATGTGGAATCATGGACAGTATTCACAAGCGAGTGGGGTTTGAGGTTTCAGTCAGTAATGCAAATACATTCAGCATCACTAAGGCTGACTGGTTGCCCTTGCTGGAGTGTAGGCAGTCACCCAGGTTACAAATGGTGCTGGTCTGAAAAAGCAGTTTGGACATGTGCTTTTTAAAAATTCTGAAAAGTGGATTCATAATGTGTCAGTCTGTAAAAGTGATTATCACTTGCCAAAAAAAAGAGCAGTAAGTGTGCTTTCAAATTGGCAAAGAAATTTCGTTTTGTGACTAATGTGAAAACATGATTCTGTGTGCAAATAGGAATTACAGGCAGAGATTTATTGCGTATTGCTCTGGTGATTTCACAGTTGCATTAGATGGAAAGGGGGAGCCATTTTTTGGTGCAGAAGCAGACTCTTAGCACACAGCCAGCTGCTTACCATGTGGAATCATGCACAGTATTCACAAGCGAGTGGGGTTTGAGGTTTCAGTCAGTAATGCAAACACATTCAGCATCACTAAGGCTGTTTGCCCTTGCTGGAGTGTAGGCAGTCACCCAGGTTACAAATGGTGCTGGTCTGAAAAAGCAGTTTGGACATGTGCTTTTTAAAAAATCTGAAAAGTGGATTCATAATGTGTCAGTCTGTAAAAGTGTTTATCACTTGCCAAAAAAAAGAGCAGTAAGTGTGCTTTCAAATTGGCAAAGAAATTTCGTTTAAGGGCCTAATGTGAAAACATGACTCTGTGTGCAAATAGGAATTACAGGCAGAGATTTATTGCGTATTGCTCTGGTGATTTCACAGTTGCATTAGATGGAAAGGGGGAGCCATTTTTTGGTACAGAAGCAGACTCTTAGCACACAGCCAGCTGCTTACCATGTGGAATCATGCACAGTATTCACAAGCGAGTGGGGTTTGAGGTTTCAGTCAGTAATGCAAATACATTCAGCATCACTAAGGCTGGTTGCCCTTGCTGGAGTGTAGGCAGTCACCCAGGTTACAAATGGTGCTGGTCTGAAAAAGCAGTTTGGACATGTGCTTTTTAAAAAATCTGAAAAGTGGACTCATAATGTGTCAGTCTGTAAAAGTGTTTATCACTTGCCAAAAAAAAGAGCAGTAAGTGTGCTTTCAAATTGGCAAAGAAATTTCGTTTAAGGGCCTAATGTGAAAACATGACTCTGTGCAAATAGGAATTACAGGCAGAGATTTATTGCGTATTGCTCTGGTGATTTCACAGTTGCATTAGATGGAAAGGGGGAGCCATTTTTTGGTGCAGAAGCAGACTCTTAGCACACAGCCAGCTGCTTACCATGTGGAATCATGCACAGTATTCACAAGCGAGTGGGGTTTGAGGTTTCAGTCAGTAATGCAAACACATTCAGCATCACTAAGGCTGTTTGCCCTTGCTGGAGTGTAGGCAGTCACCCAGGTTACAAATGGTGCTGGTCTGAAAAAGCAGTTTGGACATGTGCTTTTTAAAAAATCTGAAAAGTGGATTCATAATGTGTCAGTCTGTAAAAGTGTTTATCACTTGCCAAAAAAAAGAGCAGTAAGTGTGCTTTCAAATTGGCAAAGAAATTTCGTTTAAGGGCCTAATGTGAAAACATGACTCTGTGTGCAAATAGGAATTACAGGCAGAGATTTATTGCGTATTGCTCTGGTGATTTCACAGTTGCATTAGATGGAAAGGGGGAGCCATTTTTTGGTACAGAAGCAGACTCTTAGCACACAGCCAGCTGCTTACCATGTGGAATCATGCACAGTATTCACAAGCGAGTGGGGTTTGAGGTTTCAGTCAGTAATGCAAATACATTCAGCATCACTAAGGCTGGTTGCCCTTGCTGGAGTGTAGGCAGTCACCCAGGTTACAAATGGTGCTGGTCTGAAAAAGCAGTTTGGACATGTGCTTTTTAAAAAATCTGAAAAGTGGATTCATAATGTGTCAGTCTGTAAAAGTGATTATCACTTGCCAAAAAAAAGAGCAGTAAGTGTGCTTTCAAATTGGCAAAGAAATTTCGTTTTGTGACTAATGTGAAAACATGACTCTGTGTGCAAATAGGAATTACAGGCAGAGATTTATTGCGTATTGCTCTGGTGATTTCACAGTTGCATTAGATGGAAAGGGGGAGCCATTTTTTGGTGCAGAAGCAGACTCTTAACACACAGCCAGCTGCTTACCATGTGGAATCATGCACAGTATTCACAAGCGAGTGGGGTTTGAGGTTTCAGTCAGTAATGCAAATACATTCAGCATCACTAAGGCTGTTTGCCCTTGCTGGAGTGTAGGCAGTCACCCAGGTTACAAATGGTGCTGGTCTGAAAAAGCAGTTTGGACATGTGCTTTTTAAAAAATCTGAAAAGTGGATTCATAATGTGTCAGTCTGTAAAAGTGTTTATCACTTGCCAAAAAAAAGAGCAGTAAGTGTGCTTTCAAATTTGCAAAGAAATTTCGTTTAAGGGCCTAATGTGAAAACATGACTCTGTGTGCAAATAGGAATTACAGGCAGAGATTTATTGCGTATTGCTCTGGTGATTTCACAGTTGCATTAGATGGAAAGGGGGAGCCATTTTTTGGTGCAGAAGCAGACTCTTAGCACACACCCAGCTGCTTACCATGTGGAATCATGGACAGTATTCACAAGCGAGTGGGGTTTGAGGTTTCAGTCAGTAATGCAAATACATTCAGCATCACTAAGGCTGTTTGCCCTTGCTGGAGTGTAGGCAGTCACCCAGGTTACAAATGGTGCTGGTCTGAAAAAGCAGTTTGGACATGTGCTTTTTAAAAAATCTGAAAAGTGGATTCATAATGTGTCAGTCTGTAAAAGTGTTTATCACTTGCCAAAAAAAAGAGCAGTAAGTGTGCTTTTAAATTGGCAAAGAAATTTCGTTTAAGGGCCTAATGTGAAAACATGACTCTGTGTGCAAATAGGAATTACAGGCAGAGATTTATTGCGTATTGCTCTGGTGATTTCAAAGTTGCTTTAGATGGAAAGGGGGAGCCATTTTTTGGTGCAGAAGCAGACTCTTAGCACACACCCAGCTGCTTACCATGTGGAATCATGGACAGTATTCACAAGCGAGTGGGGTTTGAGGTTTCAGTCAGTAATGCAAATACATTCAGCATCACTAAGGCTGTTTGCCCTTGCTGGAGTGTAGGCAGTCACCCAGGTTACAAATGGTGCTGGTCTGAAAAAGCAGTTTGGACATGTGCTTTTTTAAAAATCTGAAAAGTGGATTCATAAAGTGTCAGTCTGTAAACGTGTTTATCACTTGCCAAAAAAAAGAGCAGTAAGTGTGCTTTCAAATTGGCAAAGAAATTTCGTTTTGTGACTAATGTGAAAACATGACTCTGTGTGCAAATAGGAATTACAGGCAGAGATTTATTGCGTATTGCTCTGGTGATTTCACAGTTGCATTAGAAGGAAAGGGGGAGCCAGTTTTTTGGTGCAGAAGCAGACTCTTAGCACACACCCAGCTGCTTACCATGTGGAATCATGCACAGTATTCACAAGCGAGTGGGGTTTGAGGTTTCAGTCAGTAATGCAAATACATTCAGCATCACTAAGGTTGATTGCCCTTGCTGGAGTGTAGGCAGTCACCCAGGTTACAAATGGTGCTGGTCTGAAAAAGCAGTTTGGACATGTGCTTTTTGAAAAATCTGAAAAGTGGATTCATAATGTGTCAGTCTGTAAAAGTGATTATCACTTGCCAAAAAAAAGAGCAGTAAGTGTGCTTTCAAATTGGCAAAGAAATTTCGTTTTGTGACTAATGTGAAAACAAATGTAGTAATATATTTAATTAAAATAAAGGAATTTTTTTTTAGTTTTTTTCAGGTATTGCTGAAGAGCAGTGAACAACATTTAAGATGCCTACAAAATCCAGAGTAAAAAAAGACCACAAAAAAAACCTATATTTGAAGACAACTGGAGGACCTAAGTTAGTTGAAGATGCTCATGTTGGGAAGAAGAAAAAATCTTCTGGTAAGCAGACAAAAAAATTTCTAAAGAACATATTCAAAAAAAGGAAAAATGTACAAAATGTCTGTACTGGAAAGAATGATTTCAATCGAAAAGCACAGGAAAAAATTGAGAATTTATTTAATGCAAATATACCTTCTGCAACTAAAAAGATAAACAGCGTTTAAAGAGATACGTAGAAAAATGTTTCAGAGAAGAGTTATGTCCAATTTGATAAAGGATGTGAAGAAATATAAGCAAAAGGCTAAGTTTTATAAGAGAAAAAAAGAAATTGAAGCCATTGCAGCAAAGGCATTAGAATTAAAAAGGAAACTATTCATTTTAATTTTGAATAGGATGCGTACATTAGACAAAATGGTTAATGTACTGAAATCACATAGCAAAAGGAAAAGAGTAGTGAACAGAACAAACTTTTGTAAAGTGTTTTTAGGAAAATGGATGCATAGTTCAAGTAGTGAACCTTTTTTTAATGAAGAGAGTTATTTTCAAAGTAATAGTTTGCTGCATGCAGTTGACACCAGAGGTCGTGCTTATGAAGTGAAAAACGGTTACATAATGGAGAAGGAGATAATGGTTCCAAGAGATGAGGTACAAGTGATGGCGGATGAGGCTATGGGGAGACGTCCTAAAGCCCCAGTGTACACTTGGAATTGTAGTAGTATTTGCACTGTGCGTCAGGAATCTATTGATAAATTTCGTGAGTTTCTAAGAGAATATAGCAAAAAAAGTGTAAAACAGAAGATTAAGGTGCTTCAAAGTTTGGATCCATGCAGAGTGAGAGAGAATACTGGTTTGCAGAGTCATTCTCTGGCTTGTCTATCTAGAAAAGTGTGTAATGGTGTTTTCCATCATTTTAGGATGCTGGCTGTTCATCATACTGAAATGAGAAAGTTTGTGAGACGGTTGTATTTTGCTAAAAGTCCAGCAATAAAGTTAGATGAATTGAATAGGGCTCTGTTCCGTGGAACGGTATCAGATGTAGAGAAGGTTGTTGATGAAATTCAGTTTTGTTACTTTGGTCCTGAACAAAACAGTGCAGAGAAGGACACAGTAAATGAGGAAGAAGTGGAAGAGAATGTAGAACCCTCTGTAAGTAAGAGATTTAATGATCACATAACAAAATTTGCAATAATCTCTAATGAAAGACCAAATGTTACTTGTATTTGTTGCCGCAGAACTCATTATAGACAACAAACCAGGTATGTTGATCTCTACAGAAAGAGTGAAAATGAAGATAATTATAAGTGGAAGGATTTTGCCACATATATATTTCTTGAAAATTGTTTTGAATTGGGTGAAGTTCAGCGTATTTGTAAATACTGTTACAACAAGTTAGAGGAAAATAGAATGCCGACCAGAGCTGTACATAATAATTTAGAATTGGATGCTATTCCTGCTGAACTTTCTGAATTAAATACATATGAGTCTATACTCATTCAATGTGTTCATCCATTCCAGACCATAGTACGTATGGAGCCCAAAACTGGTAAATTACCTCCTTCAGATTTACTGAGAGGTTTAAAAGGTAGAGTGGTGTATTTGCCCTTGGATTTGAAAAAAAATATGGAAACTATTGATGCGGATACTTTGGAAACTGAACCATTAATTATTCTGGTTAATGGTGTACCTACAAAGAATAAGAAGATTTGGCAGGAGCTGGTAGATGTACGGAAAGTACAAAGAGCAAATTTGTATTTGAAAAGGAATAACAAATGGTATGAATCAATTTATATAGAAGAAGAAGAAGAAGAAGATTTACAAGAAGACACAGAAACACCAACTGGACAAATTGAAAAAGTGGACAAGTCAAAGGAAGAAGAAATTTATGAACATTTTAGCATACATCCTCTTCATTCAAAAGAAGTTATGGGAGACAATATTGATCTATTTCAGATGAAGAAAGCAAAAGGAACTCCCGTGAGTGTATGGGAGGAGAGCTTGGAAGCTCGATGTTTTCCCCAGCTGTTTCCTAAAGGAAAAGGAGGACGATACGATGAACGTCCGGAACAGATTCCAGCTTCTGAGTATCGGACTACAAGACTATATGCTGAAGATCCCAGATTTCGACAAAGTATTCCTTATTTGTTCCATCTTTTATTTGAATGCGACTTGTCTGCACTGTCTTATGCAGTAAATCACATTTTAAAAAGTGGAGTACATTTACAAAATGTGTCTGCTAAGGATTTTATGGAGAAAGTGCAGCACCGAGATGATCATTTGGAAACACAACTGATCAATCTGATGGCTTGTCAGCGTGGGACAAATGAATATTGGTACCGACGCCATGGTGAATTAAAATGCATGTTACGGAATTTAGGAACACCAACATGGTTCCTTACCCTAAGCTGTGCGGAGTACGCTTGGGATGATTTACTGGATTTTCTACGAGAGGCAAATTCAAACATTAAAAACATCGAATACAAGACAGCAGGAGAACTGTGCTCATTGGATCCGGTTAATGTTTGCAGATATTTCAATCATAGATTTGAGGTTATGATGTCCTTCATCTGCAATAAAAAAAATCCACCTCTAGGAGAAGTAGTGGATTTCTTTTGGAGAAAAGAGTACCAGGCAAGAGGTGCTCCTCATATTCATATGCTGTTGTGGATTAAGGATGCCCCAAAGTTTGGAACAGATACTGATGAAGCAGTGTTATCTTACATTGAAGAATATGCAACATGTGCTATACCAAAAAGCACAGAAGAGAAAAATTTAAAGGAGCAAGTTTTACGTTTCCAAAGTCATCGGTGTGGAAAATACTGTCGACGGAAATACAAGAGCAAAGATAAATACTACACTAAATGTCGATTTGGATTTCCTAGACCTGTTCTTTCAAATGGAAGAGTTAACAGTTTTATGTCATCTGTGAGACATACTATCACAAGAAAATCACCTAAGAATACCTACAACCTTAAAAGAAAAGAAGAATCAAAAAATATAAATGACTACAACCCAGTGATTTTATCCATGTGGAACGCTAACATGGATATACAGTATGTAGCTGACAATTCCATTGCTGTTGCTCGATATGTAACGTCTTACATTACAAAATCAGAAAAAACAGAATTGAAGGAAATGTGGGAAGAGATTTCTCACGAGAAAACTGTCAGTAAGAAGCTGTACAGTTTCAGTTTGAAGATGTTATCGCATCGAGAAATTGGATCCTATGAATGTTCAGATAGGTTATCTTCTGCAAGTCTCTACTCGAAATCAAGAAGAATAATTTGGGCAAGTTTAGGCCTTGCAGCAATGAGAAATCGGGTACTGAAATCTGTTGGAGAAATTGAATATTTGGCCGAGAATGACCCAGAAAGTACAGATATTTTGAAATCAAACATGTTGGACACATATTATCCCAAGAGAAGTCATCATCTGGAGAAAATGTGTCTCTATGAAGTGCTGCAGAACTACATTTATTCACGGAAAGCCGCAGAAGACATCAACAATGGAAAATATAAAGTCATTGGTGAGGAAGGATGTTTGGTGAAGCAAACAAAAGGAAGTTTGATAAATCACCGGAAGCTGAGTTGCGACACTACTGACAAAAAGGAATTTTACTACTTGGCTCTTTTACAGCTGTTTAAACCATGGCGTACAGAGGATGAACTACTGGGAGAATTTCAAAGCTATGAAGATTCTTTTAATGCTTGCAAAGACAGCATACAATGCAATACATTCACAACTTATCTGCAAATGTTAAATAAAGAAATTGAACAGGAAACTACAATTGCAGCAGAAATAGCTAGAGACAGTTCTCAGGACAGCCAAAGTTCAGGAACACTCAGTCAAGATCCCCTAGGACAACCAATCGTTGAAAATGAAGCATCAATAGCCATGAATGAAGTGGAAACGGCTATGAATCAAGCTCAAGGAGAATTTATAGACTTACAAAATTTGGAAAGACAACTGAACGAAGAGCAGCAACAAATTTATGAAGAGATCAGAAAAAAAATTGATCACGGATTTCTACATGAAAAAAAAGAGTGCTCATGCACATCATTTCATCCAATCAGGATGTATGTAAGCGGACAAGCTGGAACTGGAAAAAGTTTCCTAATAAAAGTCATCAGAAGCTACCTACAGCAAAAAACGGATTCTACTTTGTCTTGTGTGGTTACTGCTCCAACTGGGTTAGCAGCATATAACATAAAAGGAATCACTTTACATCGTTTGCTAATGTTACCAGTGGAGCATGAGAACAAAATACAATACAACAAGCTAACTGGAGAAGCATGCTTGGAAGTTTCAAGAGTATTGAAGAAGATGCAAGTTCTCATTATTGATGAGGTGAGCATGGTATCAAACTTAATGCTTGCCTTTGTGCATTTAAGAATGCAGCAAATTCTGAAGACAGACTATGACGTGTTATTTGGAGGAAAACACGTCATAGTTTTTGGAGATCTTTTGCAACTTACTCCAGTTAAAGGACAACCAGTGTTTAATACTGTGACACATGAAGACACGAAGAAGTCATTGGGAAGCATCGGTAATACAAATATTTGGTCCTTCTTTGAGTACAAGGAACTTACAACTAATATGAGGCAAGCAAACGATGAAGAATATGGAAATATTCTGAAAGATATCAGGATTGGACTACTCACAGAAGCTGGCAAAAAAGCATTACAGAGTCGGCTGCTACATAATTTATTTCCAAAGGAAGAAATAGTTGCAGAGAAGATATACAAGAACATTGCAGAAAACAAAAGTGTCATCTGCTTAATGCCAACTCTACGTGAATGCTCAATATTCAATGAGGAGCTTTTGAAATTGGAAAAGGAAGATATCAGGAAATTGGAAGCAGTGGACAAAATTGAGGATGGAAGAATTACTGTCACATTAACAGGCACACTGAAAAATAAATTGGATTCACTAGAGAAGAACATTTCCAAAACAGCTGGATTAGAAAAAAATCTATCTGTTTGCATGAACTGTAGAGTATTTTTAAGGAGAAATTTGGATGTTGAAAAACTTTAGTTAATGGAGCTATGGGAAGAGTTGTGGGTTTTATTAATTATCAGAAAAAAGATGGAATTGAATGTTTAAAAATAAAATTTGATCAGATAGAAGAAGTTAAAGACATTTGTCGTTGTTCAGTTCGTTTCATGCTTGTGAAAGACTTATATGTACGTAGGAAGCAGTTTCCATTTTCGCTAGCATATGCTGTAACTATTCACAAGTCTCAAGGATTGACTGTAGATTGTGCATTTGTGAACATTGGTTCAACTGTGTTCAAAGAAGGTATGGCATATGTTGCTTTGTCACGAGTGAAAACATTATCAGGTTTATTCATGATAGACTTTGATGATTCAAAAGTTAGTGCTGATACAAATTGTGTAAAGGAGTATAATAGATTAAGAAGAAGCTATGCTCCTCATTTAGGTCAGTATCCTGTGTTGGAGAAACGTGTAGTTTCTCGTAAAAGGAGAAATGAGAATATCTGTAATGAAGATGTAGAGAGGAGGAAAAAAAAGAGGAGTGATGTAATTGCAAGCAAAAATAATAAGGAAAATGAAGAACAGGTTGTAGGATGTTATTTTGAAAATAGCTCTGGTGTCAACTGCTACGCTAATGTAGTGCTGAATGTTGCATTTTATCTGGAAAGTTTGCAAGAGCAGATAATAGTAAATCAGGGAAAAAGATTCTGTTCTGTGCTGAGTCTCCTTTTTGAAAAGCTGAGTAATGATAAAACTCAAATAGAAAGTGCTACTGAAATTAGAAAAGTTTTAGATGTATGTTCAGGACGAACACAGTTTTCTCAAAATGTACAGCAAGACGCACAGGAATTCTTGATTTATTTTCTTCAGGTACTGGAAGAAGAAGGGGTTCCCATTGAAAATATGTTTGGTCTCTCTTATAAATGGGAACATAGTTGTGAAAACTGTTATAATATATGTGGCTCTAATGTTGATTCTGAAAGGTTTATTTATTTAACATTGCCAGAGAGTAAAACAGTCACTTTTGCTAAATTAGTTAAAGATGCTAATCATAGCATGCAATGCGGTGAGTGTAAATCTGACATGTTTTCAACATTAATTTTAAAGGAATACAGACAGTATGTAATTTTAATGATGCAACGACGTAGAGCTGATGGTTCAAAATTGGATACTTTAATAAAGAAGTTTACAGGACAGCAATTATCAATTTCAGGAAAAACTTTTGAAACAGTTGCAATAATTTTCCATGATGGACCTACTGTAACTTCTGGTCATTACACAGTTTATCTTAAATGTGAAAAAGGCTGGACACTGTGTAATGATTCCCAATTGATTTTTAAGCAACGTTTGCCTTTTGATTTAGCAAATTCCTATCTAATCTTCCTGAAACCTAAATTTTAGAGAGATTTGGCAACATCTGGACAAAACAATTTTACCATTTTATTGGATTACCATTTGGAATTTACAAATAAAAAGATTTAACAAATTATCATTTGGCCTAATGGAAAGGTAACCAATTGTAATGTGGAATTTTTCCATTTTTTAAGGAAACTTTGGAAAACCAAAAATTTAGAAAAAATCGGTAACATCTGCACAATTTAAATTTTAGAATGTTATTGGATTGCCATTGGAAATTTTTTCAAAAAAGATTTTTAAAATTACTATTTGGCCATGCGGAAAAGTAAACAATTCTATTGTGGACTTATTTAATTATTAATTAATCTTTCGGAAACCAAAATGTTACAGAGAATCGGTGACATCTGTACAATTTAAACTTTAGATTTTTATTGGATTACCATTGGAAATTAAACAAAATAAGAATTTTAAAATTACTATTTGGTCTAAAGGAAATGGAACCAGATGTATTGTGGAGTTATTTGAGATATATTATTGTGATTATACTTCTGAAACAAAAATATCAGACGGTATTTTAAAGAAATAAGTATTGATATTAGATGATATTTTTTAAGAATATTATGCATTTCTATAAAGTTATGTTTATGCAAAAAGAGATTGTGGGCTTTTTTAAAACAATCTTTGAGATTGTTAATTTTTTTTTGCCTGCTGTTAAATGATGAATGCAATTGCTTTCACAATTTATAGTGAAATGCAATATTTTCTGAAAACAGCAAAAAAAAGGCAAAAATATTTTTTGAAAAATATGTAAATATGTGTACTGTATTATAAAATGTTTTATTAAATATTAATACTTTTTTCTTTTTTTTCAGATTGAGATAGAAAATTTTCGAAAACTAGAACCATTTTTAAAGCAATTAAAAAAAAAATTAAATGAATAAATCTTTTTTTGAGTGGGTATGGTAAGTCAATAATGTCATGGTCCCTTTTTTCCACTTCTCTACAATCACATTTTCAGTTTTTAATTGTAGTCTCTCAAGGACCTTGTAAAATGATAATTGATTTTTAGTGGTTTTTTAAAAAAAAAAAAATAATTACGCGTACCGTACGCGTACGGTAAAAAAAAAAAAAAAAAAAGTTTTAAAAAAAATATATAAAAAATAGATGAAAGGTAAGGTTGGCTCTTAAAAGAGCCGTTGTGTTCATGCAGGGACAGAGGAAAGAAAGATTGGGAATATTAGACGGTACGACAAGTGTGCTGATCTATTTTACTGTTCACTAGGGAAATACTGGTCTCCCTATAAGTAATTAGATCGTGACAAGTGGCGCACCGTACTTCAACCCTCGCAAACCGAGGGTTAATTTCCAGAGGACCAGAAAAAGGAGATGCTCCCCCCACAGATGAAGGGCTCACCTGACCTGCAGAAGAAGGACTCGGCCCTGCAGATGATGGTCCAGGCTGAGCTGCTGTGGATGTGCTTGGTTGATTTACTGAAGGGTTACCTTCAGTAAGTCGAGCATGTGTCCTTCTGTGTACATCATTAAGGTGTCTCATCATGGTGTGATTCCCAAAGGAATACTTTCTGTCAGGATTACCTCTTGAAAGTACACGATTACACAGCTTGCAAGTCACTAAGGGTGCATTTACCTTTTGCTGGCCTTCTGGAAAAGTAAAATACTCCCATACGTAAGAGGTCTTTTGTTTCCTCGCTCTCTGCCTCAAGGTAGTGCTGCTAGCCTCACTCTCAGAAGAGCTCTGCTGTTCTGCCATCGTATCACAAAGACAACCCAGCTCCTTCTCCTAAGGGATCACAAGCAGAAATGAGGGGAATGGGTGTGGTGTAGGAGAGTTCTAGAACTGAAAGTAGTTTCAACCAATCAAAAGTTGTGTTTCATGATCACATGACCTACCGTACGCTTACGGTACGCTTACGGCAAAAGTACGCATGCGCGTAAAAAAGGCACGCGCTCGCGCGCATGCGCATAACAGTCACTCCCCGACACTTCCACGTAACGTGCGCGTGTCATGAGTGATGTCACTGACCATGTCATGAGTGATGTAATATGTGACGTCATCAGTAGTGCATTGCCGGCGCGCGAGTTATAGTTAGCTGAACTAACTATAACGGGGGAATTTCATTGGTTTTTTACGAGTGAAATGTCCAGCTAACTATAACATGTGTGAAACCTTTGGTTTTTTCATTGAATTTCTAAGGTTTTTTAAATGCTAATTCCTAACTATAACGTGTGTGAAACCCATGTTTTTTTCAGTGAATATATATATATATATTATCTACTGGTGGTCGCCAGTAGATAGTTATAGTTAGGACCAAGTTCCCATAGGAAATCTGAAAATTCTATTTTGAATAACTTTGGCGCCGGTTGACGAATCCTCGCGAAATTTTCAGAACTAACGGGGCCCTCCGCTCAGCTCCTACCCTGAAAGTTTCGGGGTGATTCGTCAAGCGGGGGCTGAGAAAAAAGGGGGGTCCCAAAACGCGTTTTCCCCATGCATTTTCCCATAGGACCTTTAGTCGAAGGTATAGCCCGAACGGCTGAACAGAATTACTTGAAATTTGGCAAAGAGGTAGTCCTCAGGTCAGGCATGTGCCTTTTGCATATATGGTGTCAATCTGTTCAGTAGTTCCTGAGAAAATTGCAGTTAAAAGTACATAAATATCTATATGCGAGCACCAAATGTCCGCGAGCGTAATTCTGATTGGTGGTTAGATGTCAGTCAACATTTGAATCGGTCGAAATCAGGAAGTGTCGGACGCCATTTTGTGTGTGACAGTGAAAAAGAAAGGTGGAGTACGTGAAAAGGGGGCAGAGTAGAGAGTTCCTGACCCCCTAGCCTTTGTCAAGGGGTCCCTGAAGGACCCCAAAGGGTGAATTTTTTTTTTATTTTTTTCCAAAAAATTGCGGGGTGCGCACGGTGCGCGCACCCCCAGCAGCCATTATGAGTTTTAGAGGCAGAAGAGATCTAAAAACACAAGTGGAGAACGTGAAAAGGGGGCAGGGTGGAGAGTTTCTGACCCCCTAGCCTTTGTCAGGGGGTCCCTGAAGTACCCCGAAGGGTGAAAAAACATTTTATTTTTTTTCAAAAAATCACGGGGTGCGCCATTTTGAGTTTCGTAGTCAGAAGAGAGCTAAAAACACAAGTGGAGAACGTGAAAAGGGGGCAGGGTAGAGAGTCCCTGACCCCCTAGGCCTTCTCAGGGGGACCATGAAAGACCCCTAAGGTCCCCCCCCCCAAAAAAATTATTTTATAAATATAGCACCGTGTGTGCATGGTGCGAGCACGGAGCGCGCACGGCTGTAAAAAATTAATTAAAAAATAGAATCAAAAATCAAGTTTAAGTGTTTAGATGTTGGTTGGCTCTAAAAAGAGCCGTTGTGTTCATTGAGTGTTTTTTTGTACCTACAAGTAAGTACCGATGCAGAGTCTAAAGTTCAAGAGGAAGACTCTGTTCCCTTCATCTGTGACATGTACACCGTCTCCTCTATAAATGCCTTGCATGTTGTAACGCAAGTTGTTGTGGTATATAGAACCCATACCATAGTCTCTGAGAAAAGCAGAAACAGACTTATTGACGTGCTTTTTTGCTTTCTCAATCTGCGGACAATATTGGTTGGACCAGTTCCACTTTTGCCTTTGGCATATATTAGAATATACAAAGGTAGTTTGTGGAAAAAGTGACATCAATTGCACAAAGGTGTCCTTAACAAGCATTTCCAGACCTACCCCAGTTAAAGTGCCTAGGTCATTTCCACCACAGTGCACAATTATAAGGTCAGGCTGTGGGAGATGTAGAAAGGATTTCACCAAAGGCATTAATTGGTGCCACTTTAACCCTCTCTGACCAATCCATTTAATGTCTACATTTGGCAAAGCAAGGTCTTTCACAATACCTCTTTTTTCTGCATACTTTTCACTCCAGTAGACATAGCTTTGACCTAGAATCCACACTGTGAACATCTTTCAAGGAGATCTGGATGCACTCAGAAGGTATCTTTCAGTAGAATGGCAATATGAAAAGAAAGATAGTTGTAAAATGGAGGCTTACATACTTTTTTTTTAATAAAAAGAACTCATTGGCTGTTTCAGACCATTCAACACTAAAAACTAGGCTGTATGTTTAAATTTTTAAAAGCATGTTTTCTATTGGTTCAGAAAAATGTGTTCCCACAGAAGATTACTTTGGATATGCTGTTAGGTTTGAAAAGTCAAGCACTCTTGCTCTTTGGATTAGAAACATTGTGTGCTGAACTTCTGACCTTTCTGCTCACACCAGTGTTCCATGATCTGTTGCTATGGTAGCAGGCAGAAGTCATATTGGGGGTAGGAATCATATGGAAAGGGTTGAAATTTGCAACCAATAGAAATGTGTATTTCCATTTAAAAAAAATGTGGGAAGCAATGTGATTTGAAGTTAACATGTATATGTGTGAAAAAAGAGAGGGAAATGTTGCCATTTAGTGGTTCTGGTGAGAGGAGTACAGCTCAGAGATTCTGGCTCTGATAATCTGCTGTGTGAGTGGCACATTTCTTTTCTCAACTAACTACTTTTAAAGGTGAGTTATGAATTTGAGAGGGGATGTATGTGGTGTATTTTGATATAAATAATAGAAATGTGTTTCTTCTTTTAGAGTTGTGTTTTACATTTTATGTTTTGGTAGATATTTCACTGCCTTGAACTTGTAAGATATTATGGAGTATGTCTTCACCATAAGTTAAGGTGTACTGGTACCACCCAGGAATACTGTTTTGTGCCTAGAATCACATCATGAGTCTGTGTGCACACAGGAATTGTTGTCAGAGATTTAATTCGTGTTGCTCTTGTTCTGTAAGACTTGCACTCGTAGGAAAGGGGCAGCTTGTTTTCTTGAACTGTGATGGTTTGCATTCAGCACAAATCACTATCTCACAGATGAGAGGCAAATGCTAACAAATTTGAAAACAACAGGGTAGATTTTCCTTCCACTCCTGCAATGGGTGAGGTAGTTCCTACATGTTCAAAACTCCAATGAACCCTTACCACAGGTGATCTTACATACATCTCTGCAGTCTTCATGCAGTTGTGCAAGCGACCATGCAGATCTCTCTTGCACCTGACAATACACAGTCTCCAGAAACACACTTTAAGCAAACAGCCAGCTGCTTCTCCTGCACTTCCATGCTTACTATTCAGCACTGTGTGGTATTTCAGATAGCAGTGTGTAACGCTAACACATTCAATATCACCAAGGCCCATTTCCTTTGCTCTAGTCTAATCACTCACCCAGGTTCCACATGCTCATGGTCTCAAGTAGCTGTTAGGACATGTGCTCTTTTCTGCCTCTCTAAACTATAAGGAAAATGTGTCAGGCTGTTACAGTAATTATCACTTGCTCTACCACAGTAGTAAATGTGCTTTGAAATTGCCAATCAAATATCGTTTTCTGCCTAGAATCACACCATTAGTCTGTGTGCACACAGGAATTGTTGTCAGAGATTTAATTTGTGTTGCTCTTGTTATGTAAGACTTGCACTCGTAGGAAAGGGGGGCAGCTCATATGATAGGATTTGAAAGCTCAAAAAAAATATAATAATATATTTAAATTACGTAAAGGTATTTTTTTTTTAGCTTCTTTTAGGTATTGCTGAACAGCACTGAAATAAATTAAACATGCCTATAAAATCAAGAAAGAGTAAAGAACAGCAAAAACATCTATATTTGAAGACAACTGGACAACAGAAATTAGTTGAAGAACCTCATGTTGGAAAAAAGAAAAAGTTTGCTGGTAAGCAGACTAAGGATTTTGTTTTAAATATCCTCAAACATAGAAAAAATGTACAAAGTATATCCACTGCAAATAGTGTTTCAAGAAGAAAACAACAAAACAGTAGAAAGAAAATACTAAATGCTAATGTACAATCAGAAGTAAGAAAGAATTACTTAAAAAGAAAAACAGAATTTCAAAACAATGATGTTTCAGAGAAGAGTGGTGTTCAATTTGCTAAAGGATGTGAAAAAATATAGGAAGAAAGCTATATTTTATAAGAAAAAGAAACATATTGAATCAATTGTTGCAAAGGCTTTGGAATTAAAAAGAAAACTATTCATTTTAATTTTGAACAGGATCCGTACATTAGATAAAATAGTCAATGTAATGAAGTCAAAAAGCAAAAGGAAAAGAGTAGTGAAAAAAATAACTTTTGTAATGTGTTCTTAGGAGAAAGGAAGCATAGTTCAAGTACTGAACCATTTTTTAATGAAGAGAGTTATCTTCAAAGTAATAGTTTGCTGCATGCAGTTGACATCAGTGGTCGAAGTTATGAAGTTAAAGATGGTTGTGTAATGGAAAAGGAGAAAATGGTTCCAAGAAATGAGGAAGAAGTGTTAGCTGATGAGGTTATGGGGAAACGTCCTAAAGCCACAGTGTACACTTGGAATTGTAGTAGTATTTGTACTGCACGACAAGAATCTATTGATAAATTAGGTGATTTTCTAAGAGAATATAGTAAAAAAAGTGTTAAACAGAAGATTAAGGTGCTTCAAAGACTAGATCCATGCAGAGTAAGAAAGAATACTGGTTTGCAAGGACATTCTCTGGCTTGTCTTTATAGGAAAGTTTGTCAAAGTGTTTTTCACCATTTTAGGATGCTGGCAGTACATCATACTAAAATGAGAAAGTTTGTGAGAAGATTGTATTTTGCTAAAAGTCCAGCACTAAAGTTAAATGAGTTGAATGGTGCTCTGTTGCGTGGATCTGTATCAGATGTAGAGAAGGTTACTGATGATATTTAATTTTGTTACTTTGGTCCAGAACAAGAAAGTGCAGGAAATGACACAGTTCTTGAAGAAAATGTGGAAGAGAATGTACTGTTAGTAAACATTTTGAAGATCAAATGACAAAATTTACTATCATCTCTAATGAAAGACCAAATATTACTTGTATTTGTTGCCGGAGAAGCCATTATAAAACTCAAACAAGGAATGCTGATCTCTATAAAAAAAGTGAAAAAGAAAATAATTATGAGTGGAAGGATTTTGCTACATATTTGTTTCTGGAAAATTGTTTTGATTTGGGTGAAGGTCAGCGTATTTCTAAATACTGTTATAATAAGTTAGAAGAAAATAAAATGCCAGCTAGAGCTGTACATAATAATTTAGAATTGGTTGATATTCCTGCAGAACTTAGTGATTTAAATATGTATGCGTCTATACTCATTCAATGTGTCCATCCGTTTCAGACTATAGTTCGTATGGAGCCCAAAACAGGTAAATCACCTCCTTCAGATTTACAAAGAGATTTAATAGGAAGAGTTGTCTATTTGCCATTAGATTTGAAAAAAAATATTGAAACAATTGATGCAGAATGTTTGGAAACTTAACCATTAGTTATTCTGGTTAATGGTGTACCTACAAAGAATAAGAAAATTTGGCAGGAGCTAGTAGATGTACGAAAAGTACAAAGAGCAAATTCATATTTGAAAAGAAATAATAAGTACTATGAATCAATTTATAATGGATGAAGATGAAGAAGTTTTACTAGCAGACACAGGAATACCAACTGGGCAAATTGAAAAAGTGGATGAGTCAAAAGAAGAAGAAATTTATGAACATTTCAGCATACATCCTCTTCATTCTAAAGAAGTTATGGGAAACACTATTGATCTGTTTCAGATGAAAAAAGCAAAAGGAAATCCCGTGAGTGTATGGGAGGAGAGCTTGGAAGCTCGTTGTTTTCCCCAGCTGTTTCCTACAGGAAAAGGTGGACGATATGATGAACGTCCAGTACAGATTCCTGCTTCTGAGTATCGGACTACAAAATTATATGCAGAAGATCCAAGATATCGTCAAAGTATTCCTTATTTTTTCCATCTTTTATTTGAAAGTGACTTGTATGCACTATCTTATGCAGTAAATCACATTTTAAAAACTGGAGTACATCTACATAATGTGTCTGCAAAGGATTTTATGAACAAAGTGCAACAGCGAGATGATCATTTGGAATCTCAATTGATTAATCTGATGGCTTGTCAGCGTGGAACTAATGAATATTGGTACCGACGCCATGGAGAATTGAAATGTATGTTACGGAATTTAGGCACTCCTACATGGTTCCTTACCCTAAGCTGTGCTGAGTACGCTTGGGATGATTTACTGGATTTTCTTCGAGAGGCAAATTCAAATATTGAAAACATCCAATACAAGACAGCAGGAGAATTGTGCTCATTGGATCCGGTTAATGTTTGCAGATATTTCAATCATAGATTTGAGGCTATGATGTCCTTCATCTGCAATAAAAAAATCCACCTCTTGGAGAAGTTGTGGATTTCTTTTGGAGAAAAGAGTACCAAGCAAGAGGTGCTCCTCATGTTCATATGCTGTTGTGGATCAAGGATGCCCCAAAATTTGGAACAGATTCTGATGATGCAGTTTCATCTTTCATTGAAGAATATGCAACATGTGCTATACCTAAAAGCACAGAAGAAAAAAACTTAAAAGAGCAAGTTTTACGTTTCCAAAGTCATCAGTGTGGAAAATACTGTCGACGAAAGTACAAGAGTAAAGATAAATTCTACACAAAATGTCGATTTGGATTTCCACGACCTGTTCTTTCAAAAGGAAGAGTAAACAGTTTTATGTCAGCTGTGCGACATACCATTACAAGAAAATCTCCGAAAAATACCTACAACCTAAGAAGAAAAGAAGAGTCAAAATATATAAATGACTACAACCCAGTCATTTTATACATGTGGAATGCTAACATGGATATTCAGTATGTAGCTGACAGTTCTATTGCTGTTGCTCGGTATGTCACATCTTACATCACTAAATCTGAGAAAACGGAATTGTAAGAAATGTGGGAAGAGATTTCTCACGAGAAGACTGTCAGTAAAAAGCTATACAGTTTCAGTTTAAAGATGTTATCGCATCGAGAAATTGGGTCATACGAATGCTCAGATAGGTTATCATCTGCAAGTCTGTACTCCAATTCCAGAAGAATAATTTGGGTAAGTTTAGGCCTTGCAGGAATGCAAAATCGGGTACTGAAATCTATTCGAGAAATTGAATATTTAGCAGAGAACGAACCAGAAAAAAGAGACATTTTGAAAACAAATATGTTGGACACATATTACCCAAACAGAAGTCATCATCTTGAGAACATGTGTCTCTATGAAGTGCTGCAGAACTACATTTTTACACGGAATGCCACAGAAGACATCAACAATGGAAAATATAAAGTCATTGGTGAGGAAGGATGTTTGGTGAAACAAACAAAAGGAAGTGTGATTAATCACAGGAAACTGAGTTGCGACACTACTGACAAAAAGGAATTTTACTATTTAGCACTTTTACAGCTGTTTAAACCATGGCGTTCAGAGGATGAATTACTTGGAGATTTTCAGAGCTACGAAGATTCCTTTAATGCATGTAAAGATAGCATAGAATGCAGTACTTTCACAAATTATGTACAAATGTTAAATGAAGAAATTGAACAAGAAGCTACAATTGCAGCTGAAGTAGCTAGAGACAGTTCTCAAGACAGTCAAAGTTCTGGTACGCTCAGTCAAGATCCCCTAGGACAACCAATTGTAGAAAATGAAGCTGCAATAGCCATGACTGAAGTGGAAACAGCTATGAATCAAGCTCAGGAAGATTTAATAGACTTACCAAATTTGGAACAACGACAGAATGATGAACAACAACACATTTTTGAAGAAGTCACAAAACAAATTGATCATGGATTACTACATGAAAATAAAGAGTGCTCATGCACATCATTTGAACCAATCAGAATGTATGTGAGTGGACAAGCTGGAATTGGAAAAAGTTTCTTAATTAAAGTAATTAGAAGCTACCTACAGAAAAAAACGGATTCAACTTTGTCTGTGTTGTTACTGCTCCAAATGGGTTAGCAGCATACAACATAAAAGGAATTACCTTACATCATTTGCTAATGTTACCAGTAGAGCATGAGAACAAAATAGAATACCACAAGCTAACAGGAGAAGCATGTTTTGAAGTTTCAAGAGTGTTGAAGAAAATGATAGTTCTCATTATTGATGAGGTAAGCATGGTATCAAACTTAATGCTTGCCTTTGTGCATTTAAGAATGCAGCAAATTCTAAAGACAGACTATGACGTGTTATTTGTAGGAAAACATGTTATAGTTTTTGGGGATTTACTGCAGCTCACTCCAGTTAAAGGACAACCAGTATTTAATACTCTTGCACATGAAAACACGAAAAAGTCATTAGGAAGTATAGGTAATGTGAATATTTGGTCATACTTTGAGTACAAAGAACTCATTACCAATATGCGGCAAGCAAATGATGATGATTATGCAAGTATTCTCAAAGATATCGGAATTGGACTACTCCCAGAACATGGCAGAAAATCTTTACAGAGTCGATTGCTATGTAATTTGTTTCCAACAGAACAAATAGTTCCAGAGAAAATATACAAGAAAATTGCAGAAAAAAATACTGTAATCTGCTTAATGCCAACACTACATGAATGCTCTATATTCAATGAAGAACTTTTGAAATTGGAAAATGAAGAGATTATGAAAATGGAAGCCGTGGATAAAATACAGCATGAAGGAATAACTATTATATTGGCAGGCAAATTGAAAACTAAATTGGATTCTCTAGAGAAAAACATATCGAAAACAGCTGGTTTAGAAAAGAATCTTTATGTATGTATGAACTGTCGAGTAATTTTAAGACGTAATTTGAATGTAGAAAAAGGTTTAGTGAATGGAGCTATGGGTAAAGTTGTGGGTTTTGTTAATTACCAGAAAAAAGATGGAATTGAATTTTTAAAAATAAAATTTGATCAGATTGAAGAGGTTAAAGACATTAGTCGTTGTTCAGTTCGTTTTTTGTTTGTGAAAGACTTATATGTACGTAGGAAGCAGTTTCCGTTTTCTCTAGCATATGCTGTAACTATTCACAAATCTCAAGGATTAACTGTAGATAGTGCTTTTGTAAACATTGGATCTAGTGTGTTTAAAGAAGGTATGGCATATGTTGCTTTGTCACGAGTGAAAAAATTATCTGGTTTATTCATGATAGACTTTGATGACTCAAAAGTTAGTGCTGATGCAAATTGTGTAAAGGAGTATAATAGATTAAGAAGAAGCTATGCTCCTCATTTAGGTCAGTATCCTGTGTTTGAAAAACATGTTGTTTGTCGGAAAAGGAGAATTGAGAATATCTGTAATGAGGATGTACAGAAGAGAAAACAAAAGGAGAGTGATGTGATAGCAAGCAAAAAGAAAAAAGATAATGTTGTTGGTTGTCATTTTGAAAATAGCTCTGGTGTCAACTGCTACGCTAATGTAGTGCTGAATGTTGTATTTTATCTTGAAAGTTTGCAAGAGCAGATAATACTAAATCATGAAAAAAGATTTTGTTCTCTGCTGAGTTTCCTTTATGAGAAGTTGAGTAATGATAAAACAAAAATAGAAAGTGCTTCTGATGTTAGAAATCTTTTAGATGTATGTTCTGGATGTACACAGTTTACACAAAATGTCCAGCAAGATGCACAGGAATTCTTAATGTATATGCTTATGGTACTGGAAGATGAAGGGGTAGAAATAGAAAATATGTTTGGTCTCTCTTATAAATGGGAACATTGTTGTGAAAACTGTATGAACACATGCAGCACTACTGTTGATTCTGAAATGTTCATACATTTAGCATTACCAGAGAGTAAATCAGTGACTTTTAGTAAATTAGTTAAAGATGCAAATCACAACATGAAATGTTCTCAATGTAAATCAGAAATGTTATCAACGTTATTTTTAAAGAAATATGGACAGTATATAATTTTAATGATGCAACGTTGTAGAGCTGATGGAACAAAATTGGACACTTTAATAAAGAAGTTTGTAGCAAATCAATTATCAATATCAGGAAAGACTTTTGTTGCAGTTGCAATAATTTTCCATGATGGACCTTCTATAACTTCTGGTCATTACACAGTTTATCTAAAATGTGAAAAAGGCTGGACACTGTGTAATGATTCTCAATTGATTTTCAAGCAACGTTTGGCTGCAGAATTACCAAATTCCTACTTAATTTTTCTAAAACCAAAATTTTAGATACAAATTTTAGCTTCTGAAGAAACCATTATTTCGATTTTATAGGATTACCATTGGATATTTCACCTAAAAAGGATTTAACAATTACCATTTGGCCTCATGGAAAGGTAAATGTTTCTATTGTGGACTTCTTTTGACAGATATTATTTTGGTGTATGTGCTTAAGCAACAAGATTTACAGACGTTATTTATTGCAAATAGATATTGTTCTTAGAAGATATTTTTAATATATATGTTACATTTCATACATCAAGGTATGTTTTACTGAGGATAGATTCAGGGCTTTTTTAAACAATCTTGTTTATTTTTTTGCCCGCTGTTAAGTGATGAATACAATTGATATCACTATTTTCAGTGAAATTCAATATATTCTGAAAACAGCAAAAAAGGGCAAAATATTACTTTGTTAAATGTGAAAATATGTGTACTGTATTCTAAAATGTATTGTTAAATATTACTATTTTTTTTCTTTTTTTTCAGATCTAGAAAGAAAATTTAGGAAATTGAATCAATTTTTCTTGTAATTAAAAAAAACATTTATTTCTAATTAAGTTATTTTGTTGGTCAGGTAAGTTTAAAACATCTGTATTTCTCACCCCTTCACTTTCATGCTCCCTTTTCTTCACTTCTCCTCACTCTGCTTTTCTCATTCCCCTTCCCTCTCTCTTCTTCCTTTACTGCTCTTTCGTAACTCCCTCACTCCTTCTCTACTACTCCCCTAGGTTTACTGCCTCCATCACTATTTTTTCAACCATGTTTCTCTCCCTGTCTCCATATGTCTCAGTCATTCTAACTGCCTTACTCCTTCTCAGTTTCTTGCACTCTGTCTCTGTTTCTGTCTCTCTCCCTTTGTCTGTCTTACCCTTAATTTCCTTAACATCTCTGTTTCTACCACTCCTCCTCTCTCCATCACTCATTTTCCATCTATGTTAATTTTTTAACCTTCTCCGTCATTCTCCTTCCCTCACCTTCCCTAACTGTCACTATCCTTTACTCATAGTCTCTCCTATTCTCCTACTTCACTTCCTCCTGTCTGTATCTCACACCCCTTCATCTTTTCGCATTCTTTCCTTCACTCTCCCTCACTCTCCTTTCCTCATTGAAATCCTGACTCCCTTTCTCTTACTCCAGTTTCCTAAATCCCTCCATCCCCTCACTCCCCATCTCTCACTTTCCCTTACCCCCTTTTCTAATCTTCATACCCCTTATCTCACCATCACTCCACTTCTCTTACTTTCAATCCCTTTACCCTGCTGTACTTCATCCGCTTCATCTGTCACTCCCTTTTCCTATCTCCGTCCCTTACTCCCCTTTTCTCACTCCCCCTCCATCACTCTCCATTACTCACTGCCATTCCCTTACTCATTAACTCTTCTTACCTGTATCCTCTACCCTTAGTCCTTTTGTTGCAGTCAGTCTTTCACTTCCCTTTCATGACTGATCATACTTTCCTTTTCTCACTCATTCTGTCTGTCCTTTCCTCCTCTTCACTCAGTCATTTCAATCCTTTCAATCATTCACACACTACACATTCATTCAATAACATTACAACACAGTATATTAGGAATATAGCTCTTCTTGGAGAAGTGAAGTGAGTTCTGAAAATAACTGTTTTTTTGTTGTTTTTGTTTTGTATTTTTTTTTTAGTTTTTTTAACAATTTTGTATTTTTTAAAACATTTTTAGAGCACCAAAAAAAAAACTGTCAGTAATGTCATGAGTGATGTCACTGACCATGTCTTGAGTGATGTAATATGTGACATCATCAGCAGTGGATTGCGGCCGCGCGAGTTATAGTTAGCTGAACTAACTATAACGGGGGAATTTCAATGGTTTTGTACGAGTGAAATGTCCAGCTAACTATAACATGTGTGAAACCTATGGTTTTTTCAGTGAATATGCAGGGTTTTTTAAATGCTAATTCCTAACTATAACGTGTGTGAAACCTATGTTTTTTTCAGTGAATAGATAGATAGATAGATAGATAGATAGATAGATAGATAGATAGATAGATAGATAGATAGATAGATAGATAGATAGATAGATAGATAGATAGATAGATAGATAGATAGATAGATAGATAGATAGATAGATAGATAGATAGATAGATAGATAGATAGATAGATAGATAGATAGATAGATAGATATAGGTTTCTTTTCCCCAGACGTTCATATAGCGCGAACTTGACCGGAAGATATAAGGTATCAGAGCACTTTACATGAGCACCAGTTGCGTTACATAAGGACACATTGATTTTTTTTTCTTCTTGTTAGGCATGGGTAGATTAAGTTATTTGCCCCGAATCACAGGATGGTCAGTGTCATTGCCAAGACACAAATCAGGTTCCCCAAATTTGAGGTCGACCGCCATAGCCGCTTGGCTACATCCTCTCCCCCAATACATTCCCCAATGCATTTAGAGCCAAAGCTTTGTCGTCAGGGGTCAGCATTGAAACACATTAAATCTGTAATCATGAAACAAAGCAATTCATTTATCCTGGAGGATAAATACTATATTACTTTATATGTAAGTAAAATAGCAAATTGATAGGGGAGGTGTCCTGTATTAAGTCTGCCCTCATTGCCATTGTTATTGTCCGCTTACCATCCAGATTCCCATGTGAGACTTTGCCCTGGTTTAAACATTGTATCTTTGTTGGAAATGAGCCTTTTCTGCCTAGTCACCTCAGATTTTTCACCTTTTTCTGCACCCTACTTTTGCTGGATTTAGAAGTGTGTACATTTTACTCCTGCTAACCAGGAGTAAAGTGAATGTGCTCTTTCTCTAAACATTGGAGTATTCCTGATTGGCACATTTACCTTACCTGTAAGTCTCTAGTGGACCCAGGGCCTGAAAGTTAAATGCAACTTATGAGCAAACTAGGGTTCGTATTACGCATTGTCATTGTTTGCGCCGGGTGCAAACAATGATAATGCACCCCATTATGGTGAATGTGACCCCTGAGAGCTTCTTAGCCTCTGCGCCCAGGTCTGTAATATGGCATGAGCTCAGGGTCAAAGGAATTCCATCATTTGCATAGGGTACCCCCATGCAAATGAGGGAATGCCCACTGATGGTAGCACTGGCGCTTTAAGTGCGTCAGCGCTATTGGTATTACTGAAGGGGACGCACAAGCCTCTGTGCCCCCTTCTGTAATATCAAAGTGCCCCGGGGGCACTCAAAGTGGGTGTAAACATCCGTTGTGCCACCGGGGCACTTATTATGATACAGCCCTAGGTGTTTCTTGTGGTGCATATTGCATGCTGGACCATTTTTATACAATTGTTTTCCATGGGTATTTCTGAAAAGATACTACAGTTAAACTGAACAATATAACATTTTTAGTCAACAATACACAATTATTCTGAATCGCCTATGGCGAATATAGGCATTCTTGCCATACTTAAAAATGGAATCACTTAATTGTTTAGGTTGCAGACTGCGATCAATTATATTGCAGAAGCAAAAAATGCAGCTCCTACTACCTCAAAAGTCAGGATGACACACCGATATGGAACTTTTCACTGTAGTTACAAAACCTAGATTACTCGATAATTCATGTATTTCTTTTTCCAGCATCCAAATAAATGTCTCAACCTCAAAATTTGAGATTTTAGCGGCCATCACCGTGACAATTAACATATGTTACAGTTCCAAAAATTATCATCAGTAAACAAAAGTTTATCAAGTGATATGGGTAATTTGAGTGACACTTCTCAGTGACTGTGACGCATCTCAATAATTTAGTGATATGGAATTGACAGATTTAAATGGCTGTTGGACTTTGCATAGCTCTCTTTAGAGCATGAAGTCTTCGCATTGCTTTCTCTCATAATCTCTGCTACGTTTCTTAAACTCTAAAGCACCTCAACTTAGAAAACTCATTAAAGAAAGTCTCTTGTTTATTCACCCAACCTTTGATCACAAACCCCACACTGCATGGTAAGATGTATTAGAGAGTAGGTTACCTGTCGCTGTATCCAGCGAAAATGTTCTATCTTCATTTCCTGATGTGATGGTGTATGCAACCTCTCCGTTTCTGCCTTCATCCGGGTCTTTGGCACAGAAGTGATGAACAAAGGCGCCCACCTCTGCATCCTCTAAGATATGGGCAACAGGTGAAGACACAAAGGTGGGACTGTTGTCGTTAATATCCAGTAAGACGATTTTTGCAGTCACTGAGCTCTGCCTGCGATCTGGAACCACAGCTGACTGATCTGTTGCTGTCACTGTGACAACAAAAAAGGACCTCACCTCCCTATCCAACTGGAGGGAGGTCGTCAATGTGCCATGCCATGGGTGAATGGAAAATGGATTTTCTGTTAGTGTGGTGGTGTTCAAGGAGTATTTCACCCAACTGTTCTCCAGACTTCCATCGCCATCCTTTGCATTGAACGTGTGCACCATGGTGCCAACTGGGACATTTTCATTAATGGCAATAGCAATAAAACTATTCAGGAAAGAGGGGGAGTGGTCATTCACGTCTCCTACTTCGATATTGAGGAAGACAGTGGAATTCTGAGGCGGTTCCTCGGTATGGTCTTCGATGATAATTCTGAGGAGAAAGTGAGACGTCGACTCATAGTCAAGTTCCTGGACAAGGAACAGTTCACCCAAAGAATGGTGAATGTGAAAATGGCCGTCTTCATCTTCAGCTTCAATTTTAAAATGTACATTATTCTTCACAGCAACTGGGTTTTCGAGTGACTTCAAAGAACATATCGCTTGTAAAGGCGGGACATTTTCCATGAGGAATAAATGGGTGATACTTTGTACAAAAGACTTCGCTTTGAGGACTGGGATGACCTGAAATATTGATAAACACCTTTGATTAGAACTGGGATCAATAACTCAGATTACAAACAAATAAAACATTGCAAGCTAAAATGCACACTTATGACTTATGTCTTCGTACAGATGAGTTATAAGAATTATAATTAAATGACTCATGAAGTAATGATTTTAGTGTTAAAATACTCTATTATTGGATAAATCAGTGGGTTTGCGAACGTTAAAACCCTTTTAATGGGTTTCGGAAACAACGGTAATTCTGTACTTTGTGAATCACTGGTTTATCTTTTTATTAATCTGTTGTTCTTTCCAGTGTATCCCTGCTAACACCTAGATTGTTTCTCTGTTGTCATCTACCACTATTATGATAGTCACTGTTATGATAAATGATCGGTCACCTGCAGTCAATTATTGTGTGGGGTCTCAGCTCCCCTGTTGATTGATAGGTTTTGAAAGACTTGCTTTAATAGACTTCAAAATGTTCTATTCAGCATCAGCTAATAGATCCAATACAATCTGGATTCCTTAACTTCATCTAACTGTGATTGTCCTCGTACATTTCTAACTTTATTACATCTACACACCACAAACTTCTCCTCTATTTGCGGAACTCTCTACACCATTCAACACAATTGACTACCACATCCTGTGTGCTGCCCTCACACAACTGGGCAAAGAGATACAGCTCTCTAATGATTGTTTCCCAGATCTCTGGTGTCTTTTTCCATCTTTTTTTCTTCCCCTCCCTGATGGGATTATGCCCTGGTGCTATTTTCCCTCTACACAACATCCCTTGAACACTCAATTTACTTATTTGCCCTTTCTTACCTTCTCAAATGATAAAAACACAAGTTACTCTTCTCTTCCACTCCTTGGCACTTCAGCTTCAACCTACAATAGCTAATTGTCTTATGGCAATCTGGTATTGCACTGCTCTCCAGTCTCCTATCAACAGTTTAACTCAGACTAAAGTGGTCAACTTCCCAGCAAATTCTTGACTGACAAACTTCTTGCATGCAATCACTGATTTTGTATTGGGTGTCAACTTGGAGGTAAAGCTGTTTAGATTCATTTTTGTAGAGGTAGGCTTAAATTGTATTCTTATCAAACAGGAGGAATTCAGTCTTGGGCAAGTTAAGCTTTACAGAGGTGCAGAACCTCTACTTCTAAGTTTTAAATGAGAATGAGGCAAGTTTTAAGTTGTTGAATGTTATGATGTGAGATGTTTATTTTTTTTTAAACTCTTTTTGTTAAACAGTCACAGGAGACATCAATACAATTTGATAGGAGAAACAGAGGTGTAGACCATCCATGGTACATAACATTACAAAGTGAGGGGATTTCCCTTGCGGACCTCCCTTCTCCCATCCTCACCCCCCAGCCCTACAGAGAGGTGCCAAGCGGACACCCATCCCCAGCTGTTATTTAGTCCTGGTTATACACCCCCAAGTGGGCCCAAATCTGTTCCCATGTTTGGGTACTTTAATAAACAGCCTTCTCTGCCACCTGACACCAGTCCATATCACGCTTGCAGACACCCACCTCCGGTGGGGTTGCTGCCCCCATGCCGGGGCAATATTCCTCTTTGCGATCTTCAAGGCCAGCATGGGCCACCGCTCCTCCCCCGCTATACCAAGGATATGCCACCGTGCCTCCAGTTGAATCCGGACACCCGTGGCCAAAGCCATGACCCCAGTCACTCCCTCTCAATACCGCCGAACACCGGGGCACGTCCATATCATATGAAAGAAGGGTCCCTCCTCCCTGCACCCTCGGGCACAGCAGTCTGAGCCGCAATGACGCATCTGTGTAGTAGTATCCTTGAGGCATATGACTGGTGCAAAATGCGGATCTGTACCAAGCCGAAGCATGCCGGAATGGATATCTCTCTAGGACACTGCAATGCCTCCGCTCAGTCTTCATCCTCTAAAAGCCCCAGGTCTTTCTCTCACACTTCCCTCAATGGGCCCAGAGGGTCCAACAAGTAATTAAGAAGTTTGCCGTAGGTGTAGGAAATACCTTTTTTCTCCATCGGGTTAAGGAGGAGCTCGTCCTTAAGTGGGGAGCTCTCGGTAATTAGTTCGCCCATAGGACGGCAGCAACTTAGGGCATGTCACAGCTGCAAGTACCAAAAGTGCTTGTTTCAGCCATTTGATATACCAACTGCAAATCTTCGAACGCAATCATTGCACCCTCCTGCCAGACATCTCCCAGACGATCAATCCCAAGGAAACTCCATCATGATGTGAGATGTTTAAATAGTGTGCCATAAGCATATAGAAGGATATTGATGCTGCTGCTAGATACTAGGATCTCAAAGGGTTCTATGTGGAAGTTAAAGATGATGAGAAGAGGTATGAGCCCTGGGATACTCTGCAGGAGATAGGGATGTCCTGGATTCTAGAGGTTTCCACTGGTACAGGTTGGGGAGGTAGAAGGTCAGCAACTGATGGACTGTGTCAGAGAAGCCTATGTATGTTTTCAGTTGGTGAGTTAGTGCTTGGTGCTTGAATATATAAAAGGATGTAGAGAGTCTACATAGACATCAAGTAGGATCAGGAGGGAGGACTCATTCTCATTAATGATAAGGAAGCCTTCATGAACTATCTAAAGAGTGGATATTTCTTGGTTGCAGCATGGTTTGAAGTCTGGTTGGCAGTCCTGAATGAGGTTATTGTTGCATATCTGGATCTGGATTTGAATGGAGACTTCTATGTAAATTATTTTTCATGGATGAATGGGATGTGAGTGATAGGGCGGTATTGGGGAAGATTGTCTTGTTTCTGGGTAGGTGTAACAAATTAAACATAGCAAGATTAATATCCTGTACCTAGAATCATCACACAGGCTTCCTCCTGACCTGCAGTCACTTCTTTTTGTTTGAAAATGGGTCTGATGCAAACTTTCTATGTATGTTTAAAACATGTGGAATGTGTTTGCAACAAGTTCCCCCGAGACCTCTACTTGCTCTTTATAAACTAGGACAACTGAAGCACACCATTCTAACCCTATGTCTTGCAGATCAACATACTCAACTACCTCAAAGCCACATCGCATGAAGATGATATTTCCTTTATCAAAGCTCTCACCAGGAAAGCTCTCTTTCACCAATGTATCATTGTCAATACCTTCTTTCCTCAAGGCATCTTCCCAGAAGATATCAAGACAAGCCACATACTTGCACTCCCAAAGAAACCTTACCTAAACCTTAATGACCACGCCAGCTACTGGGACATCACTCAACAACCTTTCAATGACAAGATAATCCAAAAAGCTCATATCAATGCTAACCACCACCTGCACAACAAAAATATGGTTGCAGATAACGCTGCAACATGGAGACTGCTACCTTATATATTATAGACAATGCCTTCCTGACTATAGATAAAGATGATGCTTGCCTCCCAATATTGCTGCACTGTCAGCTAACTTCGACACAGTTGACCATCCCACCTTCATCTACAGCCTTGAATCCTAAATGGGATTCACTAGCAATACCCCTCACTGGTTCTCTTCTTACACTTCTGCGGGGACGGAAGGGCCTGTGCATGGTAAGAAATGCGTACCCATGCCCCGAGTGCCCAACTTTATTGTTCTCAGGATCCCTAATGCTGATTTTCTATCAGTAGCGAACAAGGGTCATGCATGTGCACGATGACATAGCATGTCTCACAGATTGCGGTCTTGTTGGGACGGAAGGGGTACTCAAAGCTCTACCCTCATAGAGGTGGAACACTACCGCCTTCACCAGGAGCTAACCAGCACAAATGCGGTGGTGGCAGCATACAGTGTAGTGATCAGTAGTGGTGAACATGACCTTTTACCCTGTGTCACTGGATTGAAGCCTACGGGCTCACTCACCTTTTTAAAAGTTTCCAGCTGTGTGCTTAACTCACCTTGGGCCTACATCGGGTAGATGTGGAATGCTGCATAGCACAGGAGTAGTGACTCTGCATTATTTGGATGTGTGCCTGGGGAGGGTACAGTGCAGGGATGAATCAGTACTGGGCAGTACATGTGTGATTAGTGCATGTGCTAGGTGTATGTATGCCTGAGAGGAATACATTCCATGAGAGATGTAGTGCTGTGCAGTACATTTGTGGATAAAGCATGTGCTGCATGTAGTGTGCATGCTTAGAGTATAATACAAAGAGTGACGTGTTGTACAACACACATAGTGTGATTATTGGCAGTGTGTGTTTGTAAAGAGCACACCCTGGTTGAATATATAAACACTTCTGTGCTGCGAAGTGTGTGCAGACTGAGTGTGTGTGCTGGATGCATGGTTACATGTAAGGGTGCAATGCATAGAGGTAGTAGTGCTGAACTGAAAGTGTGCTGTTAAAGTACACTAAGTGAGTGTGCTTGCAATGGCACATTGTATGGAGAAACCTGGGTTCCATTTTGGGAAGCCCAGCCTGCCTGGTGAGGACATGATAAGGAGAGAAATACCACCAGACAGATTTGTGCATTGCTGCATTCCTGTGAGGTGCATGGGTACATACTGGAGGGAAGGAATATACTTCCTTAACATCTCAAAAGACTGCTTTTTATTTCAGTGATGGATCACAAGGAAGGGGCCTAGACACATAGCAGGAAGGGATATGGGGCTGGCAAGAGAATCATAAAAGTAGGACTGGGGGTCTGGATTAACCCTTGTATCCAATTATCACTGTGACTGACATCAAGGTGTAAAGTCTGGTCACTCTCATGAATTATGTTGTGGATAATCAGCTTCAGTGTTGTGCCTGCTGTGACAGACCTTTTTCATGAAGACAGATGAAAAGGAGAAGTGCCCACTTCAAAAGAACTAGAACCCTGACATAAAATGTCAAAGACCCAGCCCTACATTTAGTGTCTGGAAAAGGACTGTAAGAAGGGGAGAACATTTGTTATCTGACAAGCAGCCGGATGGGCTGTGTGAGAAGGGGAAACTCTGCAAGATTTCTGCCTGTGACCAGGACTGGGGCTAAAAGGTCTGATAGTATCTCTGCTGTGTGAGGCGATATCACCCAGGACACCAAGATCAACTGCCCAGGAGCCTGGAGCACCACCGCATGCCTGCCTGTTTGCTAATACCAGTGTACCTTGTGAGGGAGAGTAAAGCTTTGGAGGGAGGGCGTTCCAGACGGGACCCCTGAATTAGGACACCCTGAGCGCGGTGTGAGGATGTGCACCTAGTTCAAACTGTAGAATTCTAGTTGCTTTGTTGATCATTTACAATGCAATCCAACATGGTTAACATAAATACATTGCTCAGGCCTAACTATATGAATATAGCCTTTGCAGTAAGCTGTCAGACTTAATCTCCAGGTCTTTTTATTACTGAGCCCCTCCATCTTTGCCTTTAGGCTACTCCTGATTCGTAAACCTCCCAAGATACTGTTCAACCAAATTAAAATCTCTTAGTTTATCAAGCCTGACTATATAAATATTGATCACTTTTAAACTATAAACAACAGCCATAGCCAGTAAGCTATCGGACTCTAACTCCAGTTTCTTTCAATGCATCGCACCTCCGTTATTGCTTTTGAGCTACTGTATGATTTATAGGCCTGGGCGGAGTTTGCGGTAGCAGAACTCCGCAATGTGACCAAAAAACTCTGTCGCACTACGCGGAGTTTCGTAAGCGGTGGAGGGCACAGTGTGTCATTTGCTCAAATTTTTACCACTGGATGTTTGCCCTGAACTGTAAGATCAGTACGAATGGCACTGCACGCAGTGCAAGAGGGTGCTGCTTCTTTCTGCTGCTTGAGTAGACATTCTATTCAAGCGGAAGCTTCCTCAACGAGAGCAGAAGGTTTCTTAATGTGAGCGGTAGCGACTATCCGTGCCTGCTTCATTGAGTAATCTCGCCAGGAGGTTGTCTGGACTAAGATTTTCCTTGCTTGCCAAACTTAATGCAGAGTTTTTCAGATCTCAGAAGTGTGGAGTGGAAACAACTCTGCAAACTCACGCCCAGGCCTAATGATTTACCAACTTCCAAAGTTAATGTTTATTCAATTTAAATTCTCTTAAGTTTTCGCAACTGACTATATAAATACTGATCAGTCTTCAAATATAAATAAAGGCCATTGCAGTGAGCTGTCAGACTCGAGCACCAGTTCTTTCACTTCTCATTTATAGCCTAAAGCTATTCCATGGTTTCTGCACTATGCTAACTGCTATAGACCTCTAGACCTCAACATCTCGCAAGCCACATTTTATCATGAAGCCCATATAGGAGGAGGCTAATTGCTCCAGTTATTATCATAAAATTTAACAGTGTTTAGTCTCAATCTACAAAGCTTCTCTAGACCACAAGACAATTCCAGAGTTCCACCTCATCTATTCATTCTTACCTGGTCAATGCCAATTAGTTTAACAGTGGTATCTGTGTAAAACATCTGTGTTTTCCTTGTGAATGTATTACAAGAGGATATTTTATGTCTCTCTTTTTAAAGGCACTCAAATGCCGTCTCCACCTCTGTTTAAGTCTAATTATGGACCCACAGCTTATAAGTCACAAGTGGAGATAATCAAATAGACACAAGTCTTCAAATTGCAATAGATGAATTAATTGATCTGATACCTATGACTACTCTCTCCATCTGAAAAGTCCTTTGCTCCATTTAAAAAATATTTGCAGCAGTTATATATTGTCCACATTTGAAACAATCTATTGGAGTATTAGGAAGCCACTAAATCCCATGTTTTTCCATTTTACTAAACCATAAGGTGCCACTTGGGCTCAAAATAGATTTCAAAGTGAGACCTTTAGAGTATGTGATCAGTGGTTTATCTGATAAGTATCTTTTTATATCCTCATCTACCAGGAGTACAGAAAAAAGGTTATCAAGGCAATTAAATAGAAACCTATTGTTGACACTATACTCAATAATGAATCTTATATTATCAACGTCTCTCCCTCTGTTTTGAACTCTTTGTTTATTACCTAAGAGGTCTGATTTTTTTAAATTATTATTAGCTTTAACCATCTCTGTACAAACAACTTCAGGTTCATACCCTCCCTCAATAATTTTCTTAGTGATAACAATTTCCTCTTTTTTATACTCTAGTTAATCACTTCAATTCCTCTTCCTTTTTGGAAACTCTCCATAAGGTATATTGTCTTTCTGTTTCCAAACATGGGCAGACTGGGCATGTAACACAGGGGATGATTATCATGGGGGGAGACTGCCACCGACAGGCTGGCGGTGGTGGTCACCCCGCCATCGGAGAAATGTTTCCCACCCTCCATATTATAAATGCGGGCAGGGTGATGTCCGACTATCATGCATCCAACGGGCTCCTTGAGCCCACGGGTGCAGTGGAGGGGCTTGTAGTCCCTACCATGTTGGTGATTGTTAGAAAAGGTAGACGGACCGGGAGGGCCGGCCGGGGTCAGGGGGAGAGGTCTCCAGGGAGAGCCGTCTCCAGCGATCGTACAGACAAGTAACTTCCCCCCCACAGACAGATATCACACACGGATAAGGTTCAGTGTTCTTTATAGGTACTTATTTACGATACGGTAGAATGGTACAAGGAGGTCTGGACTCAGGGGTCCCCTCGATTAGAGTCTCGTAAGGTAGGGAAGGGGGTAGCGGGTCAGTCTATTTACCAATCAGGTAGTTCGGATGAGATGATGATGAGCTCACAATCCTCGAGCTTGGTGGTTAGGAGGTACGGTCCGCGGCAGCGCCAGCAGGTCCCGGTGAGGATGGTCGGTACAACGGGCCGCGGCAGCGCCAGCAGGTCCCAGGAAGATGTACGGTCCGCGGCAGCGCCAGCAGGTCCCGGTGAGGATGGTCGTTACAACGGGCCGCGGCAGCGCCAGCAGGTCCCAGGAAGATGAACGGTCCGCGGCAGCGCCAGCAGGTCCCGGTGAGGATGGTCGTTACAACGGGCCGCGGCAGCGCCAGCAGGTCCCAGGAAGATGAACGGTCCGCGGCAGCGCCAGCAGGTCCCGGTGAGGATGGTCGTTACAACGGGCCGCGGCAGCGCCAGCAGGTCCCCGGAAGATAAAGATTGCAGAAGGCCGCGGCAGCGCCAGCAGTCAGGACGATGGTTCACAAGAGCGGGCTACGGCAGCGCCAGTAGACCGTCAGGGTTGAGTTCACTCGGTGTCTCTCGACTCCAGGATACAACTGCATTCCTGCTCTGGAGCTGCCTCAGTTATAGGGCTGGTGCCCTTTGATGTCCGGGCCCTCGCACTTGGAGGTCGGAGGGTCCGGGATGAAGGTGTCCAGACACCCAGCAGGGGGTGGAGCCAGCGCCTGGGGGAGCTGGAGGCGATCGGCACCTGGCAGGGGGAAGAGTCCTTGACACTTCGTTCTCCCATTGACCTGCCAAGTGGTCCGCTCACCTCCTGGGTGGATGGTGGTGCCGGGATGTCGGGGCCGGCCAGGCCCGGGGTTAGGGTCGAGGGGAGGCCATGCGGCCGCGTGGTGCAGGGCCCAAGATGGCGGCTTGACCCGGCCGGGGAAGCCGGTGGGGCTGGACCCCGTGATGAGTAGGGGTCCGAGGGCAGAGGGTCCGTCGGGAGACGGGGTACAGGTGCTTGCCGCGGGGATAGGCCAGGTGGGCCGGAGTTCGGGCCCTGTCGAGCGGGGAGGGAGCAAGCCGTCTGTGAGGCCTGTCCAACATGCGTCCCCCCCAGCTGAAGGCGGGGAGAGTCACCCATCTCCTTGGGGACTCTCTTCGTCGAGGCGGAAAAAGCGGGACAGGCCATCCGCGTTGGCGTGGTCTTGGCCTGGTCGGTGCTCCACAGTGAAGTCCATTCCCTGCAGGGAAATGGACCAGCGCAAGAGTTTTGGGTTCTCCCCCCGCATCTGCATCAGCCATTGCAGGGGTCGATGGTCGGTTTGTACCCGGAAGTGGGTACCGAAGAGATAGGGTCGGAGCTTTTTGAGGGCCCACACTACTGCGAATGCCTCTCTCTCGATGGTGCTCCAGCGCTGTTCTCGGGCCAGGAGACGTCGACTGATGAAGGCCACTGGCTGGTCATGACCTTCGGGGTTCAACTGAGAGAGGACGGCTCCGATGCCGTGGTCGGAGGCGTCGGTCTGCACCACAAATTCCCGACTGTAATCGGGGGCCTGGAGCACCGGGGCGGTGCACAGGGCGGCCTTCAGCTCCTCGAAGGCCGCTTGACAATCAGGAGTCCAGTTGACCCGCTTCGGTTGATTCTTGGATGTGAGACCCGTGAGGGGCCCCACGATGCTGCCGTAGTCCTTCACGAACCGCCGGTAGTAGCCGGTGAGCCCCAAGAAGGCTCGGACCTCGGTCTGGGTGACGGGGGGCTGCCAGGACTGGATGGCAGCAATCTTAAGTTGTAGTGGGGCCACCAGCCCGCTTCCCACTTGGTGCCCAAGGTAGGTCACAGACCCTTGGCCAATTTGGCACTTGCCGGCCTTAATTGTGAGGCCGGCCCGCTGGAGGGCTTGGAGGACCTCTTGGAGGTGACGGAGGTGGTCGGACCAGTGGCGGCTGTATACAGCGATATCGTCCAGGTAGGCAGCGCTGAATTCTTCGAGCCCCGCCAAGACCTGGTTCACAAGACGTTGGAACGTGGCGGGGGCATTCTTCATGCCAAAGGGCATGACCTTAAATTGATAGTGGCCATCGGGGGTGGAGAAGGCTGACCGTTCCTGAGCCCTGGGTGTGAGGCCGATCTGCCAGTAGCCCGCCTTTAGGTCGAAGATACTAAGGTAGCGGGCGGCCCCCAGCCGGTCGATCAGCTCGTCTGCTCGGGGTATGGGATGAGCGTCGGTCCGGGTGACAGCGTTCAAGCCCCGGTAGTCGACGCAGAATCTCAGTTCAGGGGCGGTGCCGGGGGCAGTGGCCTTGGGAACTAATACAACCGGACTGGCCCAGGGACTGTCCGAGGGCTCGATGACCCCGATCGTGAGCATCTTGGCCACTTCCTCCTGTATGCAGGCCCGTACCCGATCTGGTACGCGGTAGGCCCGGTGCCGGACAGGGGGACTGTCCCCGGTGTCTACGTCGTGCAAACACCAAGGGGTGACCCCGGGGGTGAGGGAGAACAGGGCAGCGAACTGCAGCAGGAGGTCCCGGCAGTCCTGGCGTTGCTCCGAAGTGAGGGCGTCAGAGAGCCGGACCCCATCCACGGAGCCGTCCTTCTCCTGAGTCTTTAGGAGATCCGGGAGGGGCTCGGAGTCTTCTTCTGTACCACTGTCTGTAGCCATCAAGAGGCTAAGTTCGGAGCGCACAAAGTGTGGCTTGAGCCGGTTGGTGTGGAGGACCCGCAGGGGGTTCCGGGGGGACCCCATGTCGATGAGGTAAGTGACGGGGCTTTTACGTTCGACCACTTTGAAGGGCCCCGTCCACTTGTCTTGCAGGGCACATGGTTCGGTGGGGGACATCACCCATACTTGCTGCCCAGGCTCGAATTCAACGGAGGAGGCATTGTGATCATACCACCTCTTCATGTCCTCCTGGCTGGCCTCGAGGTTCGCCTTGGCCATCTCCCTGAAGCGCCGGGTCTGGTTTCGTAGGGCCAGGATGTACTTGAAGACGTCTGGAGGGGTCGTTAAGGGGGCCATCTCCCAACCTTCCTTGACTAGGCTGAGGGGCCCTCGCACAGGGTGCCCGTACAGGAGTTCGAAAGGGCTAAAGCCGAGGGACTTCTGGGGGACTTCTCGGTAGGCGAAGAGGAGGCACGGGAGTAGGACATCCCACTGGCGACGGAGAGGCTCTTCCAATCCCCCAATCATCCCCTTGAGAGTGCGGTTAAAACGCTCCACTAGTCCGTTCCCTTGGGGGTGATAGGGGGTCGTGAATCTGTAGGTGACCCCGCATTGTTGCCAGAGGGACTTCATGTATTTAGATATGAAATTCGTACCTCGGTCGCTGACGACTTCTCGGGGGAAGCCTACCCGGGAGAAGATCCCCATCAGGGCCCGGCCAACCACCGGAGCTGTCACTGTCCGTAGGGGCACCGCCTCGGGGTAGCGGGTGGCATGGTCCACTAGTACCAAGATGAACCTGTGTCCTTGTGCCGTGCGGGGGTCCAGAGGCCCCACAATGTCTATCCCCACCCGCTCGAACGGGGTGGTGACCACAGGGAAGGGTTGCAGAGGGGCCTTCAGCTTCCGACCACTCTTCCCGCTGGCTTGGCACGTGGGGCAAGATCGGCAGTGGTTCAGGACGTCATTCCTCATTTTCGGCCAGAAAAAGTGGGTCACCAGGCGACTGTATGTTTTGTCCTGGCCCAGGTGTCCAGCCAGGGGGACATCGTGGGCCAAGTTGAGCAGAAAGTCTCGGAAGCGGAGCGGTACCACCAGAACTCGACCGGCCCCCAGCTCGGCTATTCTTTGCTCGCTGTAGAGCAGGTCGTTGTCCCAGTAGACCCAGTGGGTGCCGGTGGTGTCCCCGGCGTTTTGGGTATTGGCTTGTTGGCGGAGTCCCTCGAGGGAGGGACAGGTCTTTTGTTCCTGGCGGAACTGTTCTTGGGTGGGCCCCCCCTCTTGACGCCACTGAGCCAGATCCGGGAGGTCCTGGTGCTGCGCGTCTTCTTCGATAGTCGGGTCCGGGAGGTCGGACTCGCCGTTGTCCTCTACGGGGGCAACCGGGGGCGGAGGTGCTGGCCATTCGGTTTCTTCTGATCGGGGGGCGGCACGGGCGGCCATGGACCGGGTGGTTATGCAGGCCCAGTCCGGGAGGCCCAGCATCCCCAGGTGCTCTCTTCTCTCGACGGCGGCCCACGGGGAACTCTCGAGGTCGTTCCCCAGGAGGCAGTCCACGGGGGCATCGTCCCGGACCGTCACCTTCAGTAGGCCGGAGACCCCTCCCCATTCAAACGGGACGCAGGCCATCTTACACATACTCTCAGAGTTATCTGCCGAGCGGACGGGGCAGAGAATGTTCGGCAGGATCTGTTCGGGCTTCACCAGATGACAGCGGACGGCCGTCACGCTGGCGCCGGTGTCACGCAAGGCCTCGGCTCTCTGTCCATTAATGGTCACCCACTGACCGTATTTTCTGGTGTTGGCGGGTAGGGGAGCCCGCGGAACCATGTCTCTTCCCCCTAGGCATGCCAGGACCATGGCGGCCGGTTCCCACCCTTGCTGGGCCGGCTCGTACTCTTCGGGTCCCTCCGATGATTGCTCTTCCCCTAGGGCAGCGGCCGCTACCTGGCGGGGCTTGGGTGTTTGGTTTAGCGGGCAGGTCGGGTCGTTGGCGTAGTGGCCTAGTCGCTGGCACCGGTGGCACGTGACGTTGGCTCGGTACCCAGGCCGCAACGGGGGGTTGCCCCGGCCGGCCGGAGGCGGGGTGCTGGCCACGGGTGTTGCTGGTAAGGCGTCTCTCCCTCGCCCCTGGCCCCCTCCTCCTCCCCGAGGACGGTGCTGGCCTTGGTTGCCTCTGTTCTGGTCGTGGGGCCCTCTCCGGCCCACTCGGGTGCTTTCCCACCGGTCAGCTTCGGCGGCGAGCTGCCGGGGGTCAGTCAGCTTACTGTCGAGAAGGTGCTGCCTGAGCTCGACGAAACAGTTGTTTGACAGGTGCTCCCATACCATAAGGTTGAAGAGTTGTTCGTAGGTGGTGACCTGACTTCCCTTGATCCAACCTTCGAATGCCCGGCTGAAATAGTTCACGTATTCTACCCAAGTTGTACCTGGGATCCTGGTGCAATCTCTGAACCTCTGGCGGTACATCTCGGGCGTGAGGCCGTAGCGGGTGAGGAGGGCAGCCTTCATGTGGTCGTAGTACGACATTTGGTGATCGGGGAGCTGCAGCAGGGCATCGCGACCCTCGTTGATAAATCTCCCCCAAAGTCCGGCTCCCCAATCACTCCGGTCGATCCGGTGGGAGGTCATTGCGATCTCATAGGCTTTAAACCACTGTTGTATGTCGTCTTCTCGGACATATTCGCGGACAACATCCTTGGGGATGTGAACCTTTTTCTCACTTGGCCCCGGGGTGTGTGGTCGCTCAGGCACCCCAAGTTCCTTATTCTGTTTGCGCAGTTCTATTTCCGCTAGTCGGCGCTCGTGCTCGAGCGTTATTTTTTTCTCTTCCAGCTCTCTCTGTCTCTGCTTTTCTTCTCGTTCCTCTCGAAGCCGCATATGCTCGAGGTTGAGTTTCTGTTCAGCTAACTTGAGTTCCCCATCCATCTTGAGTCGTGCCATCTCCAACTCGTGTAATCTGACTCTGTCTCTTTCTCGGATCTCCTCTTGCGGGAGGCCCGTTCCTCGCTCCTCGGGAGCCGTGGCGTTCTCCTCTGGTGTGACGCTGGTTTGGTCGGAGGGTCCTGTGACCCCCGTTTCTGTCCATGACTCCAGAGCGCGCTTTAGATCATCCTTGGTACTCAGGCCGGTGGTAGCAATGCCAAGTTCTATGCAAAATTGTCTCAGTTCGCGGTGGTTGTATTCTTCTAACTTCTCCATTTGGAATTTCTCGGTGGAGCTGCTATCTTTGGTCGACATCGTGCTTATGTCGTGGGGTGAGCTACTTTCTGTACGATTACGCGTTGATTCGGATCGCGCCGCTGGCCACCAATGTTAGAAAAGGTAGACGGACCGGGAGGGCCGGCCGGGGTCAGGGGGAGAGGTCTCCAGGGAGAGCCGTCTCCAGCGATCGTACAGACAAGTAACTTCCCCCCCACAGACAGATATCACACACGGATAAGGTTCAGTGTTCTTTATAGGTACTTATTTACGATACGGTAGAATGGTACAAGGAGGTCTGGACTCAGGGGTCCCCTCGATTAGAGTCTCGTAAGGTAGGGAAGGGGGTAGCGGGTCAGTCTATTTACCAATCAGGTAGTTCGGATGAGATGATGATGAGCTCACAATCCTCGAGCTTGGTGGTTAGGAGGTACGGTCCGCGGCAGCGCCAGCAGGTCCCGGTGAGGATGGTCGGTACAACGGGCCGCGGCAGCGCCAGCAGGTCCCAGGAAGATGTACGGTCCGCGGCAGCGCCAGCAGGTCCCGGTGAGGATGGTCGTTACAACGGGCCGCGGCAGCGCCAGCAGGTCCCAGGAAGATGAACGGTCCGCGGCAGCGCCAGCAGGTCCCGGTGAGGATGGTCGTTACAACGGGCCGCGGCAGCGCCAGCAGGTCCCAGGAAGATGAACGGTCCGCGGCAGCGCCAGCAGGTCCCGGTGAGGATGGTCGTTACAACGGGCCGCGGCAGCGCCAGCAGGTCCCCGGAAGATAAAGATTGCAGAAGGCCGCGGCAGCGCCAGCAGGCAGGACGATGGTTCACAAGAGCGGGCTACGGCAGCGCCAGTAGACCGTCAGGGTTGAGTTCACTCGGTGTCTCTCGACTCCAGGATACAACTGCCTTCCTGCTCTGGAGCTGCCTCAGTTATAGGGCTGGTGCCCTTTGATGTCCGGGCCCTCGCACTTGGAGGTCGGAGGGTCCGGGATGAAGGTGTCCAGACACCCAGCAGGGGGTGGAGCCAGCGCCTGGGGGAGCTGGGGGCGATCGGCACCTGGCAGGGGGAAGAGTCCTTGACACTTCGTTCTCCCATTGACCTGCCAAGTGGTCCGCTCACCTCCTGGGTGGATGGTGGTGCCGGGATGTCGGGGCCGGCCAGGCCCGGGGTTAGGGTCGAGGGGAGGCCATGCGGCCGCGTGGTGCAGGGCCCAAGATGGCGGCTTGACCCGGCCGGGGAAGCCGGTGGGGCTGGACCCAGTGATGAGTAGGGGTCCGAGGGCAGAGGGTCCGTCGGGAGACGGGGTACAGGTGCTTGCCGCGGGGATAGGCCAGGTGGGCCGGAGTTCGGGCCCTGTCGAGCGGGGAGGGAGCAAGCCGTCTGTGAGGCCTGTCCAACAGTGATGCCTGCCAGGCACCGCTGTAGGGATTACAATGTCCTTTCCACCGGCCTTTCCATGGTGGTTAACCCGCCATGAAAAGGCTGGCAGAAAGAGACTTTGGGGGCATGTAGTGGGTCCCTCTTCCCACCTGGCCCCCAGACATGGGACCTGGGGGGCACATAGGGTACCCCCCTACAGATCTTTGCACCATGTGGCAGGAATATGTAAATTGTCCCTTTTTGAATTGTGGCCGGTGCTGCAGCCAGCAGCACCCAACCCAATGGAAAAAATAGGTATTGCAACCACTGTGGTGGCGGTCGCATCAAAATACCTATGTCAGGACCGCCAACAGCCTGTCGGGTGGTCTCAATCCCTGATAGGGTGGCGGGTGGACATAAGTCTGCCTGATATTGTAACCGTGCCCACAGTGTATACAGAAGTAGACTTCCGAAACATCCTTGTTTGCAGAGTATTTCTCTCTTTATAAAGCCCATCATCTTGAAACATTATCTTGTTACATATCACTTAGTGTTACATTACAATTTTTCTGGTTCAGATAGTCATGGTAGTTTTCTAATTCAGATGCAGTACATTTCCAAATCATAAGAATACTGTCAATATACCTGCCCCAGTATGCCACCTTTTCAGGGAAAAGGAAATGATTGTTCCAGAAATGGTAACTCCGACACCAACCCATAAAAAGGTTGGCATGAGAAGGAGCTAACCTGGAATTAATCGCTATAACATGTTTCTGTTGGTATAATCTGTCTTGGAATAATAGAAAAAAATTATCTGACACAAACTTAGTTAGATCCAATAGCATTCTAGAATGCTCTAGCATGATTTCAGGAATAAAAAAACCTGATTCACATTCAACCCTTTGTTATGTTCTATGCTAGTATATAGACTAGATACATACTTAGTTATCAAATAGTAGTCGTGTTCCCCTGGCATATCCATAATTTGGTTCAACAGATTTTTTGTGTCCTTAATGTAAAAAGGGAGAATTATAACTATTGGTGCCAAATGAATATCAATGACTTTTGAGACTCTCTCTGTGTGAAATCCTATACTGGAAATAATTAGACATCCAGGAAAAAGCTTACCAACCTTATGGAGTTTCGAGAGAAAGTAAATTTTTGGAATTTTAGCATTCTGGACATCCAGATCCCTAAATTCATCCTCACTCAGAAATCCAATATCGCAATATTCCAATAACCTCATATGTAATATACCTTTAGAATCAATAATTACAGAGGCAATTATTGGCATGCAATTGTTAGTGTCATTGAGTTGTCTATTGGCTTGCACATCATTGTCAGAGTAGTTAATTAAAACCACATTGCCACCCTTCTCTGTCTGTCTGAGAATTATTGCTAACTCATTTTTCAAACTCTTCAATGCTGTAAATTGATCTTTATTCAAATTGAAATGTTGCTTTTCTTAAGTAAATGCATCAAAAAGTTGAAATACCAACTCATAAAACATTAACTGTTTATAAACTGTAAAGATGTATATATTATTATTGATTTTAAATGACTTGAAGAAATGTATATGTATACATATATATGTGTATATAAATATTCACTGAAAAAACCATAGGTTTCAGGCACGCTATAGTTAGAAATTAACATTTAAAAATCCTTAGAAATTCACTGAAAAAACCATAAGTTTTAGGGAAAGTTATAGTTAGTTGGACATTTCACTCATACAAAACCAGAGAAAATCCCCTGTTATAGTTAGTTCAGCTAACGATTACTTGCACCCCCGCAATGTACTGCTTCTGTCGGCCAATGGCCATCGCGAGCTCTACCTCCGTAGTGCTGTGCACGTCCATTGACCAACGCGGCCCCGCCCACTCAATGGAACACCCCGCACCGCGGCGGAATTGCCGCTGCGGTTAAAGCGTTAACTAGTAGCCGCGTTTGCAGAGTGGTGGAGGAATGGTGCTGGGCATCCAACCAACTCTCACGAAATCGGCTGCGTAGGACTTACAGGAGGTACCAGGAGGGATTCTTGGCCCCCAAACTCCCTCAGGACTAAATTGGACTTCATCCCCCATCCCGTAGTCTGCCACGAGGCATGTTTGCAGAGTCGTAGAGAAAGGGGGCCATGGCCTCCGAAGACATCTTAGCAATCCCACTGTGTGGGACTTACTGTACGTAACAAGAGGAGTAGTTGGCCCCCAACGACATCCTTGGGGGCCAACTTACTAAACTTTTACCTCCAGTCAGTCCCACACAGCAGCACTGGTAAGTACTCGTACCAGGCCATGCCCACTTTGCACACCACTCTACAAACACACTCCCTGGCACACTCTTGGATGGGGATTGAAGTCCCCTTCACTGCTGGGGCCCCTTTATGGGCCAACTAGCCTACCTTTTATCTCCAGTAAGCCCCACGCAGTGGAATTCATGAGAGGTAGACAAAGGCCATGCCCCCTTTCTCCAACACTCTGCAAACGCGCCCCCTGGCACATTGTAAGTTGGGGGATTAAGTCCCCTTGAATCCTGAGGGTCCCTGGGGTCCAACTAGCCCACCAGGTACCTCCAGCAAGCGCCACAGAGCTGCGTTGAAGAGAGGTGTAAAAAGGGGCGTGACCTGGCCCACCTCTCTGCAACGCAGCGCAGTGGCGCTTAATGGAGGTACCTGGTGGGCTAGTTGGCCCCAAGGGACCCTCAGGATTGAAGAGGAATTAATTCCCCAACTTAAAATGGACCACAGGGCGTGTTTGCACACATGTCACCTCAGGCCCCGCCGCCTCCCATCAACACTGTGCAAACATGCCCCGTGGCACGTTTTAAGTTGGGGGATTAAGTCCCCTTGAATCCTGAGGGTCCCTGGGGTCCAACTAGACCACCAGGTACCTCCAGTAAGCGGCACAGAGCTGCGTTGCAGAAAGGTGTAAAAAGGGGTGTGGCCTGGACTACCTCTCTGCAACGCAGCACAGTGGCGCTTACTGGAAGCACCTGGTGGGCTAGTTGGCCCCCAGGGGCCCTCAGGATTGAAAGGGAATTAATTCCCCAACTTTAAACGCGCCACAGGGCGTGTTTGCATACATGTCACCTCAGGCCCCGCCCCTCCCTTCACCACTGTGCAAACGCGCCCCGTGGCGCGTTTCAAGTTGGGGTATTAAGTCCCCTTGAATCCTGAGGGTCCCTGGAGTCCAACTAGCCCATGAGGTACCTCCAGAAAGCGCCACAGAGCTGCGTTGCAGAGAGGTGTAAAAAGAGGCGTGGTATTGACCACCTCTATGCAATGCAGCCCTGTGGCACTTACTGGAGGTACCTGGTGGGCTAGCTGGCCCCCAGTGACCCCCAGTATTGAAGGGGAATTAATTCCCCAATTTACAACCGTGCCACAGGGGGCGTTTGCAGAGTGTTGCTGGGAAGGTGCGGACCTCTGGCACGATCGCGGTGTTTAAAAAAAATATTTTTGGGGAAGGGGGGCTGTGTGGCCCCCCTTCTTTTTACTTTTTTTGGGCCCTGGGGACCCCATCCACCAGGGGCCTGACCCCATTTAAAAAATAAAATAAAAATATGAACGGGAAGGGGGCCACGTGGGCCCACCTCCCATGGCCAAATTCGGCCCTGGGGACCCCATCCCATGGGGCATGGCCACATATTTTTTTTTGTTTCATGGAGGGGGGCTGTGTGGCACCCCTCCTGAGGCCTCTCTTGGCCCCGGGGACCCCATCCCCCGGGGCGGGTCTTTATTTTTTACTTATTTTTTTGGGGGGGAGGGGGCCATGTGGCCCCCCACCCGGGCAACTTCTATCTGTTGGGGCCCGTGGGGGGAGCCCCAATGCCCCCACGCTCCCTCCGGCTCCCTGCATCCTGCAGGAGCCGGCATTGCTTTTCCACATGGGGAGCTGCTGACATGCAGCTCCCCGTGTGGAAAAGCAATCTGCTTTGCTTCATTGAAGCGAGAGCAGGTTTCCCTGCTCTCGCTTCAATGAAGCAAAGCAGTTTGCAATGACAGGGCTCCAGGCGCAGCCCCCTCCCACCGATTGCACAGCCCCAGGGAGGTGGTGGTCCCTGGGGCTCGGGGGTCTGTAACGGACTCCCACATTTGAATATTAGTGCCCCGGGGAGGTGGTGGTCCCCGGGATGTGTGATGGGTCTTGAACCCCCCCCACTCAGGTGTATTTTAAAAAAAATAAAAGCCCCGGGGGTCCCCAGGGCAGCGGGGGGGCCGTGTGCCCCCACAATTATAATTTATAAAAGCCCCTGGGGTGACGGTCCCCAGGGTATGGGGGGCCTTGGAGGCCCCCCACACATTAAAAATAAGAAGCCCCAGTGGGTGGCGGTCCCCAGGGCTGCAGGGGGTCATGTGCCCCCCGCAAATATTTATGGAAAGCCCTGGGGGTGGCGGTCCCCGGGCCTGCAGGGCCTCCCTGGGCCCCAGCAATTACATTATTGCATGCTGCATGCTCCCGGTACTTGGCCCACCTGGGGGCTAAATAATAACGAAGCGCGGGCTTTTTTTCGGCCGAAATTCACGCTGGGTGCGCGAATCTCGACGATTGCTTTTTTAAAAAAATGCTTTTTGGGCCCTGGGGGTCCTTGTGGGACCCCCTGAGCAGGCCTAGGGGATAAGGGTGTTTCTACCCTGTCCCCCTTTCTTTTTTTCACCTTCTTTCCCTGTTTTCTTGTGCCTCGGTTATCGAGGCACAAGATGGCTGCCAACACTTCCTGGTTTGGAGTGTTGACAGCCAATTAGAATAAAGCTCGTGGTCGGGAGGGTCCGCGGATCCCCCGAGCCTCTATATATTGAAACTTTTATTTTTTGATTTTCTCAGCAACTACTGAATGGATTTACACCATTTAAAAAAAGGGCTCTTTCTGAACCAAGCACTACCTTTTTGCCAAATTTGGTGTAATTCCGTTCAGCAGTTCGAGCTGTAGCCGTGTCTAAATTTTCCAATGGAAAAATCATTTTCCGACCTCTTTTTTTTTAATTTCTCAGGAGCTACTGAACGGATTTACACCATTTAACAAAAAGAGTTCTTTCTGAAACAAGGGCTATCTTTTTCCCAAATTTGGTGTAATTCCGTTCAGCAGTTCGGGCTGTATCCGTGTCATTGGGACCCCCCCTTTTTTCTCAGCCCCCTGCTTACCGAATCACCCCAAAACTTTCAGGATAGGAGCGGACCGGACCACCCCACGAGTTTTGAAAATTTTGCGATTGCCTGTAGGTAGTCATAGTTAGGACCTCGTTTCTATTCAAAAAGCGTTGTTTTCCCAATAACTGTAGCATCGTTTGATGAATCTTTGCGAAATTTTCAAAACAAGTGGGGCGCTCCGGTCAGCTCCTGTCTTGAATTCTTCAAGCGGGGGCTAAGAAAAAAGGGGGGGGCCCAAAAAGCGTTTTCCCAATGTAATTTTCCATAGGAAACTTTAGAAAAAGCTACAGCACGAACTGCTGAACGGAATTACACCAAATTTGGCAAAAAGGTTGGTCTTGGTTCAGAAAGAGCACTTTTTGTTAAATGGTGTAAATCCGTTCAGATATTCCTGAGAATTTTTTTTTTTTAAAGTTTCGATTTCTGAGCACCAAGGAGGTTTCGCGAACCCTCCCGAGCACGAGCTCAATACTGATTGGCTGTCAACACTCCAAACCAGGAAGCATTGGCAGCCATCTTCTGACTTGGTAACCGAGTCACTCTGCAACGCAGCTCTGTGGTGGTTACTGGAGGGCTAGTTTGCCCCCAGGGACCCTCAGGCTTGAAGGGGACTTAATCCCCCAATTTACAATGCGCCAGGGGGTTCGTTTGCATAGTGGTGCAGTGAGGGGGCGAGGCCTAAAACAACATGTGTGCAAACGCGCACACTGGCACGTTGTAAATTGGGGGACTAAGTCCCATTCATTCCTGAAGGTTCCCGGGGGCCAACTAGCCCACCAGGTACCTCCAATAAGTGCCACAGAACTGCGTTGCAGAGTGGTGGTCCGAGGCCACGCCCCTTTTTACACCTCACTGCAATGTTTCTCTGTGGCAGTTATTGGAGGTACCTGGTTGGCTAGCTGACCCCCAGGGACCCTCAGGATTGAAGGGGACTTAATCTCCCAACCCACAACACACCAGGGGTCGCGTTTGCACAGTGGTTCAGCGAGGGGGTGGGGCCTGAAACAACAAGTGTGCAAACGCACCCCCTGGCGAGTTGTAAATTGGGGGATTTAGTCCCTGTTGGACTTGGCCCTTTTTGCCAGGTTCACCCCTAAACTTTTTGCCTTAAAGTCTGACATGTTGTTGGTGGTTTTAGGCCTCTGGGCACTTTAGCACTGTGGTCCAGTGTAAAGTGTGTGCGCTTTCTGTGCACATTTGGTGAAGTTGGCCTGCTCTCCCATAGGAATGCATTGGGGATAAGTGTGTCCATGGTAATTCCTGGTATGAGAGGAGCAGCAGGGTCAAGTCTAGTATGTTTGAAATTGTGAGAATAAATTCTGCCCAATGGTGTGCGTAGATTTATTGGGGTTATTTTAGAAATGCCACTTTTAGAAGTTGGCATTTCTGTGAGCTAGGCATCTGCCTGCCTGATGTGAATTGCATATCTGGCTTGTGAGTGACAAGAGCTGGGAGGTGTGTGGCTCGAGGAGGGGCAGGGTGAGTCAGCGCTGGGCTGAATAGGACATCTGGGCTGAGAATAGTGGGAGGAGTAATCCCCTGACTCTGAATAGGATGGTGCCTGCCCTAGTGAATGCTGGCTCCGCCCCCTGTGGTGTGTCTGATCACCTAGCCCCCACCTGATAAAGGGGAAGAGGAGCTTGCAAAACAAAGTGCTCCAAATCCCCCCTGAACCAGTTGTATCTGGGTCCCCCATGCCCTGCACTTTAGACAAAGGATTTGGTGATTATAAATATAAGGGCTGTGACCCCATGATGTTGTTCAGTTCTTGTTCCTGAATCCTGCCGGGGCGTGCTGCTACTGGGGCCCAGGGGGGGCTGCCCTAATGGCTTGCCTCCCTGGGCCCTGCATTGCCCCCTTGGTCCCTGAGGACTTGATGGGACCCATTTATTCTTCTTTTGGCAGTCCAAGACCTTCAGTACTTTGTGTAGCGTCTTGCGCCCTGTGAGTGCTTTATTTTTGATTTTCCCTGGGATGCTGGAGCTTTGTTGCCCTGGGCCGCACAGCGCTGCTGGGGGAATCCCCAGCGTAGGGATTCCCCCGTAATGCCTTAGATGCGGGTGGCCACCCCGCTTTATATTTTAAATTAGGAGGGAGCCTACCCCTCATTGTCCGCTTTATGTTTATTTTTCAAAGTGCGGGTGTCTACCCCACTTTATATTTTAAGTTACGAGCCCACCCCTCATTGCCGCCAAGAGAAGGAGAATCACCGCCACGGCCCGATCGCTGAACCGGAAGTCAGGTGAGCTTGCCTGGGATGTGGGCGGAGCCTCCTATGGGCCGCCGGAAGCCTGGACGTGGCTCCCGTGAGTGAGGGAGAGCCCCAGTGACTGGAGAAGAGGCGGAAGGTGTCCAGAGCCTCGCCAGCTCCTCATGGAAGTCCCGGGTCCCAGTGATGAATACAAGCCCCAGCTAGGCCCGCAAGAGACAAGGGTTCGCTCTTCTGTAACGAAATCTATAAGGAAGTTGGCACGGAAACTGCAAAGTACAAAAACAACGTTTATTAACCCTTAAGGGTGGTCCTACAATCCACACAACACTCTTCAGTATTGCAAGGAGTAGCACACAGAACTTGCGTACATTGTCCCCTTTTATACACAACAGAGGGGCTCATAAGTGGGTGGATACAACATGAGGCCGAAGAACATTACCATTTATGGTCATTCTCGATACTGAATCAATACATGGGCGGAGCTAACACACTCCTTGGGCCCGCGAAAACACATGGTCAAGCAGAGCTAATTATAACAGATGTGGTCAAGTCTGGGCATGCGCCAGATAGACAAGAAAGCTATTTATAACTGTTACTAGGCAGATTACAAGAGCAACTAACACAGAGGTCGGACTCTCCTCGTGGTGAACACGTGGCAGCATGTCAATACAAAATGGAGTCCGGACTTCGGCCAACATAATGAGGAAAACACGATAAAAGGGAAGCATTAATGTTTTCAGTAAATGCTTAATCACATTCTGCTTTAATTTACAACAGACGACCCTTTCAGCATTTACTGAAGACATCTGGTTTCCAAGAATAATCATCGTATATGTCAATTATCATCATTCCTTTAACCTCTTTAGCTAGACCCTTCTGGCGGGCAACATCGGCAATAGCTTTCTTATCTGGAATGCAGAATGAAATGCATACGGAACAGCACAATGGTCCACATTGAATACACATACAGAAAAGGAACAGAATTGCTACAATAATACAGAGACCAGTTAGAACCTTCCAACCCCAGGCAGTAACCAACGCCCAAAACCATCCAGAAAAGGACCAAGTGCCGTTTTCTGTGTGGATTTCAGCTGCTATTTTATGCAGTTTGTTAATGGCGCTATAAACAGACGGTGTATGATCAGGGATGAACACACAGCAGCTACTTCCAATAATTTTACAGGCTCCTCCTCGATCAGCTAGCATTACATCCAATACCATACGATTCTGTAATGCAACAATCCTAGTAATTTGTAATTCTTCCGTAAGATTCCCAAGAGCAGCAGCAGTTTGATTAGTCACAGCTTCTACCACTCTCGTTAATCTTCGGATCTTCCTACTATTCAAAGCGGCTCCAACAAAAAAGAACAATCCTAAGTTAAAATCAATATACTGTTGCAAGCTGGTATCTGTTTGATCCACCTCATCAATTGATAGAGTACGTTTATATCTATTTACAGTCACATTATTCAACAGTTTTAAATCCTTATGATATGACGCGGGTGCTAAGAATACAGGAGGTAATAGGAATGATACATAGCATACCCCAGACCACCCAGCCGGCAAACGGTAATAACCTTTATTTCCACATACAAAGTAGGTATTATGGGATGCTAGGAAGGTACTGTTATTTAACCCATCGATGTTTAATACGGTTATGCAATCACTGACACCAACAGGGATAAAACCCACACTCTGGACACACAGGTCCGCTTGGGCTTGTGCTACTTGGATTACGAATTTGTCCTTCCCCACAGTGTCTCTGGTGTTCGTGAAGATATAGGGGATGGATTCATTGTCCGGTCGGTACTCTTCCCATTCCCAAATTGTCCCATTCGCTTGTGGATATCCATTCTTGTCCTGATGGCATTCTTTATTAAGTCTGAAAAGCAATCGTCCCACTGTCGGTTTCCGAGTGGCAAACAACAAAGTGTACCATGCTCTACAAGAGCCATTGTGAGAGAAAGGAAGTGGTATGAATGGCGTACCTCCTTTCTTCTGATGGGCTGGCATCATCCCACATATCCAACAGTTCGTAGCATTTGTAGCAACGTGGGTGTGATGCAGCATCTGAATGAAAGTGTTATTCAAATAGGATTGTCGATGCTTCAACTCTTGATATGGCAATGTATAAAAGTAGTGCTCCGCAGGCACTGGAGTCGTCAACACAAGCGTCTCTCGAGCAGGAGTTGCCTCCTCCACAAACCATGTGGTTATACCAACGATAGCTACTGTTAGCATGAACCCCAACGCACAAAGAATTTTCTTCTTCTCCATGTCAAAGGAAACAATACCCTGATATCTTCCTGAAACTAAAAAGGTCTGTCAGAACTCTTCCCCTTGGGCAGCGGTTGATTTCTTCACCAGCGGGCCAAGACGGGTGTCACTACACTAATGCAGGGCTGATCCCCCCCCTTGCCTCATCGGCTCTCCGTTTCACTAACCCAAGGGCCGTTCTGACAGTATGTCCCAGTACTGGAAATCTCACTTCCTTGGTCGCAGATGATATCGCCTTCCTCCAGAAGTCGTGTGGTCCGAAAAGAGCTCCTCAGTGTCGTTTGGCTCTGCAGCACGGCCTGTCTCTGCTGCTAGGATGTCTCGTTGATCGGTCAACACGGCAGACTCCACCAATCCGGGCGGTACCTTTCGACAGTGCAAGGAATGGATCCAATTCTTCCTGTTCGAGACTCGCACTGCCGTCCTCGTTGCAAGAAGGACTTGCTCAGGTCCTACCCATCTCGGCTCCAAACTGTTCGATCTGTCGAAAACCTTTATCATTACATGATCTCCAGGCCGGAGACCATGTCCTTCGCCAGTAGACCGATCAGGGAGCGCCTCTCGGACCTGTTGATGAATAGAAACCAAGTTATCCGTTAACTGTGCCAGATAATCACTCATCATCACACAAGGTACATCATACACAGCCTTAGGCCTTGGTGGACCCCAAATGTTCATTGGGCGTCCGAATACTATTTCGTATGGCGTAAGGCCGGTTCGAGAGTGTGGCACTGACCTAATTGACAATAACGCCAGTGGCAGGGCGTCTGGCCAAGTCAAAGATGTTGAAGCTTGGATTTTGGCGATCTTAAGCTTCAGCGTACCATTATACTTCTCGACTAGTCCTGCAGATTGGGGGTGGAACACGGCGTGGAACTTCTGGGTGATGCCTAGGCCCTTCAAGACATACTTTATAACATCCGCTACAAAGTGAGGGCCATTATCACTCCACAGAAGTCTACAGACGCCGTATCGGGGGAAAAACTCTTTCAGCAATAGCTTCGCTGTAGTCATTGCAGTATTGTCTTTCGCAGGGTACGCCTCAACCCATTTACTGAAGGCGCAAACCACTACTAGAACATACTTCAAATTGTTACAGCGCTCAAGCTGGATGTAATCCATCTGCAGAACCTCAAAGGGTGCAGTGGGTGTCGCAAATCCTCCTGCTGGAGTTCGAGTGCCTTTCCCTGGGTTATACTTCAGACAGATCATACAGGTCTGCACCACCCTCTTTGCCGTGCTAGCAATCTCTGGATGCTCCCAGACTTGGGTAAGCAATTTCACAATTGCGGAAGCTCCAACATGTGCTAGCCCATGTGCCATCTGGACCATAGGTTGTACAAAAGCCGTGGGTAATTTCCATCTATCCATCTGCTTATTTCTCCAGCAACCCTCGTCATCCAGTTCTCCTTCGCTAGCCCATTGTTCCCGCTCTTTGTCAGAAGCGGTCTTTTGTATTTCTCGCACTTCCTCCTTCGCATCATGCCATCTCTCCACCTGTGACTTCACTACATACATGGCAGTAGTACCGGGCTGCATCGCAGTCTCCCGTGCTACTCGATCCGCTAACGCATTCCCTTCTCCAACCTTATCAACCACTTTCCTATGGGCGCTACACTTAACAATGGCGATTTTCTTTGGGTATGTCAATGCAGTTAAAAGATTGTGGACTAACTCCCCATGCATTATCTGTACCCCATGTGACGTTAGAAACCCTCTCTCCTTCCAGAGTAGGCCGAAATCGTGCGCTACTCCGAAGGCATAGCGGCTGTCTGTGTAAACATTCACACACAATCCTGTACTGAGCTCACACGCTCGTGTTAACGCTATCAGTTCCGCTGCTTGAGCTGATTTCTGTGGTATGCGTGCTGTCTCCACTATCGTCTGTAACGTGGTAATTGCATACGCTGCTGAAGTCGTACCATCTGGTAGCTTCAGGCATGATCCATCCACCCACAACTCTCCATCTACATCTGAAAAGGGCGTATCCTGGAGATCAATACGACCCTTTGTTTGTTCCTCAGTCACAAGAATACAATCATGCGCTTTCTGTGCCTCAGGCTGGGTCTCGGGGTATGGCAACAATGTGGCCGGGTTTAATGTCACGCACCTTTTTAACGTAATATGAGGAGCTAAAAGCGGCAACTCATATCCCGTTAAACGGGCACTGGTCAAATGCTGCGTCTTTGTTTGATTAAGCAGGGCATCAACAGCGTGGGGAACTAACACCAACAGTTTATGGGATAACACAATTCCTTCACTCTGCCGTATTGACACAGCTGTCGCCGCAACCGAGCGAAAACACCCTGGCAATGCTCGGGCGACAGGATCAAGTACAGCCGAAAAGTATGCACAAGGGCGCTGCTTATCGCCGTGCATCTGCACTAAGACTGATAATGCACATCCATCTTTCTCATGCACATACAACGAAAAGGGTTTTGCATAATCAGGGGTCCCTAACACTGGTGCTGAACAAAGGGCCTGTCTCAATTGCTGAAAAGCAGCGTCACACTCATCTGACCAGGGGATCGGGATGGGCGTGTCTTTTGTCAAGAGAGCTAGTAATGGCTTAGCTATGTGTGAAAACCCCAATATCCACTGTCTACAAAAAGAAACAAGACCCAAAAATGCACGCACATCCTTCTGCGTGGATGGCCTCGGTGTGTCCAAAATTACTTGGATACGATCTGGTGTGAGTGCACGCCCCTCCTTAGACAAAAGGTGACCCAAATAAGTCACCTTTGGTCTACAGAATTGCAATTTCTTCCTAGAGACCTTGTGATTGTGCGATGCTAAAAAGGAAAGTAAGGCTATCGTGCTTTTCTCGCACAATTCCAGGGTGTCAGCCGCCAACAGGATGTCATCGACATATTGAATGAGGGCGACCCCCTCGAGTAAAACAAAGGAATCCAACTGTCGCTTCAAAGCCTGACTATAAATACTAGGGCTTTCTGTATAGCCTTGGGGAATTCTACAAAAACGATAAGATCTATTGTTTAATGTGAACCCAAAAAGAAATCGGCTATCAGGGTGAATGGGAATAGAAAAGAAGGCATTTTTCAAATCAATCACTGAGAACATGGTCGCCGTAGGCGGGACCAAGGTAAGCAACGTCGTGATATCGGAAACCACCGGGTACTGAGGTATCACGATCTTGTTTACCTCCCTCAAATCAATTATGAACCGATAGACCTTTGCATCCGTGTCCTTTTTCAGAATAGGGAGAATCGGACTGTTACAGATATTATAGGGAACTTCTTCCACTACTCCTACTGCGATCAAATCTTGCACAATCTGTATGAGAGCTTCCTCGCCCTCCTGGGAAATACGATACTGTGGGAGGCGCGGTAGTACCGCCCCCTCCTGGACACTAATGTGGACCGGAGGAATCACCATTTGTCCGACATCTGTGTCCGAAGTCGCCCATAAAGCTCGGGGGAGGGTAGCCAACAACGCATCCTCTGAGATCGTACACATCCGCCCAGATCGGGGGTAGTTGTCATTTAAAATCACCCTCACACCCTCAGGGGAACAGCGGATTGTAGCCCTAAAGTACTTTAACATATCAAGGCCCATAATGTTATCCGGTGTGTACGGAGCAAGCAGAAACGGACAAGGCGCAGAAAAACAATCAACTTTAAATGCAAGGGGCTGTGAAAGAGGGCTTCGGGAGAGTGTACCGTCAAACCCTACCGATGTAACTATTGAGCCGGATGGGGGAGCCCCCGGAACCAAGTACCTAGACAATGCACTACGTGTCGCTCCTGTATCCACTAGGAACTGATCAGTAGAACCTAAAACCTCAGCCGATACATAAGGACCCGTCTGATCGACCGGCACCTCAACTGATTCGGACCCCCATCCTACGCATTCCTATGCATGCTGAGAATCATGATATCCCGATCGATCGATGTCCGATACATGATACTGGTGCTGGCGATCAAAAACATTTGAGCTATCTCGGTGCTGTCCAGCAGTATCGAAACGGACATTATCGTTGGAATTCCCTCTGAAGTTCGAGAAGCCCCCTCTACCTCTCGGGCCACCCGGAGTGTGCCCCTGACGCGAAGCACGCAACGCTGGGCAATCCCTGGCCCAATGGCCCAACTGCTTGCAATACGCACACTGGTTCCTATTCAAATCAGATCGGCCCGAAGGGGGACCATAAGATCCGCCCCTTCCCCTATTATTATTACCCCGGCGGGGCGGGCCATATACTTGTGCTAACATCACTTTGGTTTTGAGATCTTTCGATTTCTTCTCTTCCTGGCCCTTCGCCTCGTGCTCCTGACGCTCATAATACTGGGCGATGGTCAGAAGGGCCGTCGGTGTCGCGGAGGACCAAGAACTCTCACTCGCTTTTAACCGGGCCGCAACTGCCGGCAGCAGATTAGCCACATATTTGTCCGTGAAAAGGTGGCGGCCCGTGTCGTCAGTAAGCGACTGGCCACTAAAATCATGAAACGTCTCCTCAAAGCGCGTAAAGAAGTCCGCGACTGACTCGTCAACTTTCTGTTTACATGCAGCTAACATATTCCAGTCAATCTTTTTAGGGGGGATAATCGTCTTCAACTTAGCCACAATAGCCGCAGGGAGATCTAAAATATTCTGGGGTGGTTTCTGTGCGGGCTTCCGTTCCCTATCCTCATCCTCAAGGTCAGACCACCGGGCCTTGAAGGCAACCGCATCATCTACCTTTCGGACAGAGCGCCACGTATCCGGCGGTAGGATAAGGCCAAAGAACAGGTCTATATCCGCTAAGGTCATAATGCAAGAATTCAAGGCCCCCTCGACTTCTTCATAGAAGGCCGCTGGATTCTTGCGGGGGTCAGGCAGCGCATTCTTTAATGCCATAACATCGGCCCTATGCCATGGAGTATAAACCCAATTATACACAAAATATCCCCTAGCATCGACAGAATTAATATCCGAGCTAGTCCCTGCTCCCTTGGGAGGAACATACAAAGGCGCCGCCTCTCGCATTGGTTTAACATGCACTATGTCATCCTTATCTGACTGGGAGGCGGATGGGTGGCCCCCTGCTGCAGACGAATCCGACTGCTTCTCCTCCTCCGTTTGTTGACGTGCTTTCTCTCTAAGGGCCAGCACCTCGTCCCGCAAAGCGAACAGCCGCCGAGCCGCCTCAGAAGCCTTAGGGGGAGAAAAAACACCATTACGTAATGCTCCGGCATCCGAAGACACTTCGTCAGGCTCAAGGATACTAGAATATTTTCGGAAAGCAGCAATTACTTCTTCTGAAAAATGAGACAGAAAATACACCCTCTCTCTATCTTGCCACGACCCCCAAGTATGGAACAACTCATCCTTAGACATCTTGCCCTTAAGTGCACGGAGGGAAAGTTTCCGAAGATCAGCCATATGCTCGGTCGATAACATGGACCGTGTGTCGACCTTACCCGGAGCCGGTCCAGAATCTTGCGGCCGCGGAGCAGATGCGCCAACATAAGGGGGCGGAGAGCGATCTAGTAAATGAAAATCGTCATCAGGATTATTAAGGACAGGATAAAGTGGCTGACGAACAACATATTGACCCGAAACTTGTAGCCTACGCTCTTTCTCTTGTCTGTCCGTTTGCTCTTTGTCCTCCCGACGCTTCGCTTCCTGCGCTCGCATATGATCATTCTTTCGCTGCTCCTTATCAAACAGCGCTTTCTCACGTTTCCTTCGCTCACGCACTTCCTTCACCCATAATCGCACACACTCAAACATATCCTGACGAGCACGTCGCTTACACATACACTGTTCCACATACTCAATCTTACGTATATCAAACGATCCATACAAAGGCCATCGCAACTCAGGATCCTTCCTCGTATATTTCCTCCATAACGTGCTGTACATTATGGAAGAAAGACCATGCTTCACGTACATATCCCTATTAGGAGTCCCCTCTGGGGGAGCTGGAGCAGATTCCTCGAGGTTCAACCGGTTCCCAAAACAGCAGCACCACTTACGAAGTGCGCTAAAAGCAGGCATGCTAGGAATAATGCAAAATATGCAGTATTATCAAGAAAAATGGCACTTAATCGTTGCGCCGTTCAAAGTTTACACAGCTCCGGAGAAATTTCTCCACATTACCTGCCTATATGTGTTGCAACGCATATATTTTCACAAAGACAAATTCAAAATATGACTAGTCACCATCAATCAAACTCAAATAGCCAGACCAGGCTTCAAAACTCGGAGCAAGTACCGTACAACGGTTCTTACCAATCAAGAGTCCAGGTTCCAACTGCCAAGCTCCACAATCGCCCAAACGGCTCTCACGGCAGGACCGACAGAAGAGGTCTCAGTCGATGACCGGCGCCACCCAGACGGTCAGCTCGGAAGGGAAGGAAGAAAAACCTCGGGATGCCAAGGCTAAGACGCCGCTGGCAGTGATCACGTCCCCGGCCAAACTCCTCACCTTCGTCGCGACCAGTCCTTCGAGCATCCGAGTCGCCGATGAGCTCCACGTGACGGGCGCCAATTGATGAATACAAGCCCCAGCTAGGCCCGCAAGAGACAAGGGTTCGCTCTTCTGTAACGAAATCTATAAGGAAGTTGGCACGGAAACTGCAAAGTACAAAAACAACGTTTATTAACCCTTAAGGGTGGTCCTACAATCCACACAACACTCTTCAGTATTGCAAGGAGTAGCACACAGAACTTGCGTACATTGTCCCCTTTTATACACAACAGAGGGGCTCATAAGTGGGTGGATACAACATGAGGCCGAAGAACATTACCATTTATGGTCATTCTCGATACTGAATCAATACATGGGCGGAGCTAACACACTCCTTGGGCCCGCGAAAACACATGGTCAAGCAGAGCTAATTATAACAGATGTGGTCAAGTCTGGGCATGCGCCAGATAGACAAGAAAGCTATTTATAACTGTTACTAGGCAGATTACAAGAGCAACTAACACAGAGGTCGGACTCTCCTCGTGGTGAACACGTGGCAGCATGTCAATACAAAATGGAGTCCGGACTTCGGCCAACATAATGAGGAAAACACGATAAAAGGGAAGCATTAATGTTTTCAGTAAATGCTTAATCACATTCTGCTTTAATTTACAACACCAGGAGGGGGCCCGGATGAAGAAGAGAGGCGGCCAAGGCTGCCATGGTAAAAAGGGAAGCCCCGCGTGTAGGGAAAGTACTTGTGCTGGTCAGTGGGGTCCTCGGAGCGGAGAAAGAGCCCCGCATCCTGCTGAGCCACCACCAGAGGAGAGCAGAGTTTTCCCGCAGCAAGAGGAGCCTGCTGACAGCAGCCCGTTGAGTGGGGCTAAGGAGGGTCTTCTTTGTGTTGGTGCACACAAAGCACCTGGGCAGTCCTGCTTGGCTGGGCGGTCTCGCGAGAGAGAGCAGGCCGCCCCACGATCAGGGCACAGTGCCGGTGCGCATTCCATGAGCGGCCCCACCTGATAGAGGGCCGCTCCAACGATGGGGGCCAATTTAATTTAAAAGCTCAGTAGAGCCCCGAGGTCACAGATGTACCAGGGCCCCTTCAGTTTGTTTATCCCAGCTGCCCCGCTTGCAGACGGCAGCTGCACCGATGGGGTGATTATATTTAGAGAGCCTGGTGGGGGGCCCGAGGGCACAGTCGTGCTAGGGCCCGTTTTGCCTTGTCCCCAGCTGTGTCGCACCAGCACGGGCAGCTGCAACGTTTCTGCCTATTTGTTCAGGAGGCACAGTGGTGCCTTCACTTGATTTACAGCTGCCCAACAAGTAGTAGGCAGCTGCCACATTTAGGCCATCGTTCCTTTGGGGGCATTGTGAGAGATAGGGGTGAGATGCACTCCTCTGTCCCAGCGCAATGGCGCACTTTGGACTCCGCTGCATTGGCAGCAGCCCTGACATTTTGGACACAGGGCATTTGAGCCCCTTTGAGAAGGCCAGTTGGCCAGGGGGGGTCAGTGATTTATGTGATGTTATGAAATGTGATTCCCTACTGTGATTCATGCCTCTAAATACGTTTGGGGATGAGATTATGTGGGTAATGTGATTAAAAAGAGAGAGGAAAAAAGGAAAAAGGTATTTAAATATGTACATTTCATCAGTATAATTTTTTTCTTTTATGGTTCAATAATTTACAACAAGCTACAATTGCAAAAATTTGAGGCAACTGCCCACTTATTGCAGGATGACTAGATCGGGATAGTTCAAAAAGGTAACCCAGATGTCGCCCGCTTCCCCCCCTAATACAGTCAAGCCTTTCAATTTTGCAAGAGATGCATGTCTCTTAAAGTCTTTGGATATGATGTAATATACTGAAGAAGCAGGCACCAAAACAAAGGGTGTCCATACTCTGGATCTTGTGAGAAATGTTTACCGGTTAAAATTGTTAAACAGATTATTTATACGCCCCATCAATCTTGGCCAAAGAGATTTCTAGAAGGTGGGAGAAAAGCCATCAGGTTACAACACTGTGTGAAGTTTCAAAATCTTTATTGCATTAATAACCTCTTCTTCAGAGGGCAAGCATTCCAATAATTTCCTTTACATCCCTGTTAGTGTGTTGAGTCTTGCCGTCTTGAGATTCTGAGAATTCCTGTCCATCGATTATATCCATTAATGTAGCTTTTGATAGTAGTGCGACAATGTTTTCTACTTGGCCTATTACTGTCAATTTTTATATACCCCTAAATGGCACTATGTAGGACTCTGCCTTTTTCTTTCTGAGATTGGCTGATAACACTTACCAAGCTTTATTTCTCCCCTTTGAAGAATTTGAATGCACTTTTTGACAAAGAGTGTTCTGCTTTGTTAAGTTTTAGAAGGCGTGATTGGCCACCAGTTCCTAAAACACCACACCTTCTGATGCATATTTTTATGTTAGTGTTTCTATTTGTGTAGTTTATCTTGGAAGTCCTGTAAGGTTTTATCCTTATTTTCTTCAATCTGAACAACTCTGTGATGCATATGCCCTTAATATCCGACTTAAAAGAGATCCATAAAGTGGGTAATGAATATTTTTAAAATGGGGGGACTCTGTAATTAGGGAGCATGCATTTATTTAAAGTAAGGAGTCTTAAGCAGGCCTTCATGGAACCATCAACTTGCATCCCATTTATCAGAGAGAACAGGACTTTGCAGCATGTGTCAATAGGGTCAAAACTCGATTGGTTACTGAAAGGAAATGCCCTATTTGCGCAGTCACCCCCTGTCCCCCACTTTTTGCTAGATGGTGTTGCTGGTGTATGGACTTTGAAAAGTGGGGCACTGCCGTCTAACACCCAGTGTATGTGCTCTGAATCAAACATGTAGAATTGGCTAATCTTGTGCCAACATTATTAACTGACCTAGAAGTCTCTAGTATATGGTAGGCAGTGTATCCATGGCCTGTAAGTTAAATGTCACTACTGGGCAGCATCATCTATTGTGCCACCACTAATGCAAAAGCGCAATCATGTCTTTAGGCCTGTCCCTGCAGCCTGAGTGTGCAGTTTTAAAACAGCAAATTCGACATGGCAAAATAAACCTTTTGCCAAGCCTAAGCCTTCTTTTTTAATACTGATAAGTCACACATAAGATGTGCTCTAAATGCCCATAGAGCATGGTGCATGTTGTTTAAAACATAGGGCAGGTGTCCTTAAGTTTACATGTTCTGGCAGTAAAAAGTCTCCAAAGTCATTTATCACTGTGGCACATCTGGCTCTTTCATAGAAAAACTTTATAAAACCTTAAATCTGGTGCTGATCTTAAAAGGGTACTTTATTGAGAACACCCAAAGAAGACAAAGGAGGGATTGCACCTGCTGTTGAACCTGTGGCGAGAGACCCCAAGGGCTCAACGTGCTCCCACATATATTCCCAGGACAGAGAAATAGATTTCAAAAGTCAGTTGACCTCATGTTAAGCAACACGGCCATAAAAGCTTCATAAGTTGCAAGAAACCCACTTTCCTGTAGAGGCCAGCTTACCAGTTCCAAATGCACCTGCCCTGGACTCTGCTGGTAGCTTCCCATGAAGTAAGTCCTGACCCTGAAATGGTGTCGCCAAGGTCCTGGGGCCCTTGGATGCGTGCCAGATCATACTCCTCCTGCCTAAGCCTAAAAAGTGTGACTTAGACATTTTTTCAAGGATTTTTGCCACAAGACCCAGAGGCTACCACTGGACTGCCACCGAACCACAGCTGTCGAAGTCAAACTGCCAGTCAGATTCAAATTGCTGGTTTGCCCCGCAGAAAGGATACTGATGTCCTAAAATGTTCTGAGTCCGAACATAGAGGACTTCATTGAGACCAATGCCAAGCAGCACCCCACTGATGGCGACACCATCCTGGACCTGACATTGGACTTTGTGTGCTTGGAGTTTCCCGGTCTTTGGCCTTGAACCTCCTGCAAATCAGCTGCTTGACTGCGGTTACCTCCTCTTCAAATCCAGCTGCCACCGACTCACCAATGGCCTTGTCGATGAGAATTTTCTCCATGAAAAGAAGACAGAAGGTCAATTTTCACTGGACAGAACCTGATCCCATATCCGACTGGCGCTCAATCACAATCAGCCTCAACTTTTGACTTTGACCCAGTCTAGGCAGACCAGATGAATGCAGGTGTCACTTTTTTTGTTTTTTGGTGGTAAAAGCTAAAACTTTTTAAAATCATATGTCTAGTTCCATAGATCTTGTTCATTAAAATGTTCTCAATTTTGATAAATTGGAGAGGATTTGTTATTGTGTTGTGTGTTCAACTTTTTAACTGTTTTTGGTACTGATAAGTGCTTTACACATTACTTCTCAGCTAAGCCTGTGTGCTCTGTGCTAGACCTACCAAGGGTTTAGCTCAGGATTAAATATTTTAACTGGACCTAGTAAGGAATAGTGCTGTTAGAATTTAAAGACATTTACTACCCACTACAACTAACAATCTACCATTGCACATTTACTTACTATTTGGTCAATGTGAATCATGTTGTACCCAGCACACAATTTGTGGGAAATAGGGTGATGCATGTACCCAATTTCTCTAGACCTCTAGAGTGCTTTGCCCTGCATACTTACACTTGACCTAGTTAAAATAGCCATCTAAATCCTTCTTTCACCGTCAAGTTTCAGCCCTGATCTATCTTGAATTCCACCCATTACCAGGTTCCAGTTGCCCTACACCACCAAGGGGTGAGTAGCTTTAACTGAGAGTTTTTGGACTGTCTGTTATAACTCCTTGCCATTGAGTCACAGCGAAGACCAAAGTCATTGCTATCACTCTCCCTCACAGGTAAGTGAGAGACCCTCTCTATCTACAATGGGCTCCTCCAACAAAAAGCCCATACTAGAACGTGATCTAAGTAATATACTGGGGGTAAAAAAATACTCTCCCTTTGGATTTAGCTGAGGTGAAATACTGTAGGAGGATGAGTGAGTTCATAACCTCCACATATCCCTGAGGCATGAATGAACCTCTTGGAGGAAGCTTTCTTCGGGTCTGAAGGGTCCAAATTAACTGACTGGAACTATTTAACCATAACACATTTAACACAATGCATCTCATAGCTTTACTCATTGGTTTAAGCTTTAAGATGATCTTTTGAGATTGAAAGCCCCATATTTGACTTCACTGCTTCAACACTACAGTGAGACTCCTTTTTGGATGCTTCTTCGTGTCAGCTACCGTAAGGGTGCCTATCCCCCAACCATTAACTCTGCCTTTATATCTTACCTTCAATGGAAAATGTCCTGGGGCTCCACCCAACCTTACCTCTTACATTGAAATTCCCTTCTGAGGAATGTGTGATCTAGGAGTCATTGTCTCATCTCCTTATACCTCCACACGAGCCGCGGCTTGTGCAGATAAGAGCGGTGGGGCCGGGTGGAGGAGGGATTTCAAGGGACAATGACGAGGGAAAATGAAATAAATAATTAATTTTCCCTCGTTGGCGTTCATCGAAATCATCCCCCCCGCCCGGCCCCACTGCTGTACCGCTCTTACCTGCACGGGCCACGGCTGCTCGACACCTCTATCCACCCCATCCTCTCCCTTGTTTAGATTTGTTTGTTTTCCCCACTGACCCCAAAAAAAGGTTAACAACCTTTTCCACCAATGACTCTCCTGATCATTCACTGACTTGCATCCTGGATCCAGGTGACCAAAACCAAATTTCCCTTGTCTAAGGGCACTGTTCCTGATCTGATCGGTGATTACCTTAACTCCCTTGGAAAAGTCTGCTGTTTTTTCTATCATTTTATTCCTTATTTAATAGGCTTTCCTCCATCTTTCTTTCTATGGCCTTGAGCATTGTGCTCCTGGGTCAACTTCTGAATAACATTGTTCATTTTAGGCAGTGATTTCATCAGGTAATGCTCGCCATGACATTTAAAATTAGGTGGCAGGGTGGCCCCACATATATTCAGTGGTCTCGGAAATATCCTATGACTTGGTGGAAAAACATCGGGAAGGTCCAGAAGGAATGCCTTTCAAAAGTAAAGTTTGGTGTTCATTTTGCTAATTCCATTGCCCTATCTATTTGATAGGAGAAATGAGCCATTGTCAATATGTCTGTTGGGTAGAATTTTGGGAGGTGGAGGATGCAGTACCCTGAATCTAGCAAGATATATTCTGAGACAGGGCTGGACTGGGTATCGAAACAGCCCTGGCAATTTTGTCAGACGGTGCATAATGAGCAAGCCTGACAAATATAAGGGGAATTTTGGGGGGTGAAAGTGTGAAGCACTGGCTGGCCCCGGGAGGCTGGAAATGAAAGTGACTGGATTATGTTGGCTTGCTGCTTTTGTTACTAGGGGCCGATATTGCAGCACTGCTGCACAACTGGTCCCCACCCTTCTAGCCTTCCTTGGGAAACGCCCGATGTGTGTTCCGGCCAGTCCGGACCCTGTTCTGAGTAGTTTGACTGGAGCAGCACTTTGAATAGTCTCTGCACAAAATTGATCAATGTTATCTCTATCTGTACTCTGAGGTTCTCCTTGGTTTGCACGTTATTATGCAGTAAGCAATTTGTGAAATCTTCTATGTATCTCCGTAGGATTACACTGTGTTCTCACAGAGCTATGCCTCAAAAATTCTTGCTCCTCTGCTCTCCCATCTCATTCCTCTCCCAGCAATATCAGCCTTTCGCCTTGCTTGTTCAGATCCTTCTGTTTTAGTTTGTCCGTAGGGCAGTGAAGTCATCTGGGGCAAGATTTTCCAAGTATTTCATGATGAAAAGGGCACTTGATTCAGGAGCTTCTGCTAGGAGGACGTACGGTAGTACATTCTTTTCATTTTTTATTTCCTTTTTAGTGTCTGTTCTTTTGGGATGTCACTTTCAGGTGTAGTTTCTTCATGGACTGGTCTTTCATCTGCTGGCAGATCCCAAAGTGAGGGGGCATGCAGTATCTCCTGTGTCTACACTTGTCTATCCTTAACTAATTTATCATTGAATGTTGTTGTGCTGTTTGCCCAGAGTATGTTCTTTTAATATAGAATGCCCCACGTTTCACCCCATCAAAAGAGAAACCCTAAGAGGGCTTTTTCCCTTCCGTGTTCCCTGTATCGCCTCCATACTATCTGCAGAGATCTTGGTTTGAGATCGAGTGACAGCGGCAACACTGCACCTACCTATTCAGCCAAGTCTGCCGCACAAATCTTCTTGGCAGGATTTGTTTCACTTTTATGGGTGGACTGTATGTTGTACGTGGAACAAAGGTAGGTAGACATTGTGTTTGTAATCTGTCCAGATAAAGCAAAGCATGAGATTAAGGACCACATTTATTGTTTTTTCACACAATGCTGCACAGCAAGCATACTTTTTTTTTTTGCAGAGTTTTTATATAGCGCGACCTTGACCTAAATCCAATCAGGTATCAGAGCGCTTTATATAGCACCAGTTACGTTACATGAGGACACCCATTCACTTTTATGTTAGGCACGGGGAGATTAAGTGATTTGCCCAGAATCACAGGATGTAGGCCACAAGATATGGAGGGGATACAAAATAGTTATACTGTTCATGAACAAACCACATCAACAACCCAAAATTAAACTGAGTTTTGGGAACTTTTATGAAAACATAATATGATACTTTGCTCCAGCTTATATCCAAAATGATATAGAACAATGTTGGGCTCAACGGCTGCAATAGGTGTAAATTTTATAAACCAATGAAATTTACGGAAACGTTTTAAGGACCACTAAGGTTGACCTGGTCGGGAAGATAGGTTTAATAATGGTTGCAGCAAAAAACCTCAAAAGTCATGACATTTAAAAGTTTTTTTACTATTTTATTTTTGTGCCCATCCCCACATTAATAAAAATTACCTTTCAGTAACTCAGTATGAATTAGGTTTTCATTGTTTTTAGTGCAGAAGCATAAAATATGCGGATGAGGAGGATGACTTTGGTTTTGTCTTATTATTGCTACATTAAAAAAATATATTCATGGGCAGATCCTCTGCCCCTTTAATTCTAATTAAAGCCACTGAATTACCTGGATGTTAAGCACTGCATGAGCTTGCAGAGAAGGAAATCCCTGGTCACTTGCCGTGACTACCAATCTGTATTCTCGATGTCCACTGTATGAAAGCACCACTGCAGTTCGTATCTCCCCACTGTTCACATCAATCTTGAAATGACCTAAAGAGCCTTTTATAGAAGACAAAAAAACCATATTAGCATGATAGCTAAAGGAACCAATTTGTAAAGTCTGGATTTTCAATACTACAAGCTAAAATAAAAACAAACACTATTTGATGTGATACCATGGATCAAATCCCTAGTCTCATCTAAAAATAGATTGTCCATTTTGAACTAAAATCTAACTACAGTTGCGAAATTCAAATTAAATGTAAAGCCTCCCATCCCATGAACAACTCAGATGTTCCACCCAATTCACAGTTCACGCAAAAGCAAGCAACTCCAACTTCCTGTTCTTTGGCTTCACAACTCAGCTCTCCACTTACTACAAATCACACATGCGCAGCTGGCAGGCTTCATGCTGTTTATTATGTGACGATAGCAAATATCACCTACCCCATTATATAGCACCTTGAATTATTGATATTCAAGACTATCATTATCTTACACTAAGATCTTCACATTAGTACTACTAACAGGCTCCTGCCACTCAGGAAGCCAATAGAGAAACACTTGGTTCCCTGGACCAGATAAGTCCAGTCTCATTCGAGGGCATTGTGCCCCTTCCCCGATACATCAATCTGCCCATTTTTCATCTTCTTACCACACAACCCGGCTCTCAGTTAATCTATTTGATTGTATCTCTCCCACCATCGTCCAACTGAATACGTCATAATCTAAGGGATAGTTAAAGGTTACGTGGCCAGCATGGGGGACACATCGCTGTTGTATTTATGCAGAAAGTTGTTCATTATATAGCCAGTTTCAGTATATAACTTTAAAAGACATACCATTTGCTGTTATAATTTTCACTGTCATTTCTTAAACAGTAATTTCATAAAAAGTTGGAACATACCACTTAGTTTTACTCTGAATATGCATTTGAAGGCTGGAATAAATAAAAGGAATACATATTTTGTATACATAATTCTGAGCCTATACGAAATCACTATCTAGTATGCGTGCTGCTTCAAATCAGTCCTTTTCAACCCACACCTATTAAGAACTTCTGCTAATGACTCCAGGTATCCAAATTTCCCACTTTAGAGCAAATGCAGGACAAGCCGAGAGGGGGCGCAACCATAAAAGGATGGAAGTGTCACTTCATCCAGCCGTACATTTAAAGAATCGTTGTGACAATTGCCTTTAAATGCTAGCAGTGCGATTAGCGAAAACATGAATACGAAAATGAGAAGGTGCACTGGATTGATATTAGGGGCAATAGCTAAATAAGGCAAACTTCTTTTTTTAAGTTAAAAATATTTTATTGAATTTTCTTAATAGACAGTTAACACAGACAATACAGAAAAAATATTATTGAGCGAAAATATCTATTCACAATTTGTAAATTACAAAGTCATCATATTCATTACAATAGATAAGAAATTATTCATATTCATAGAGAAAATAAAAAGGAAAGGAGAGGGAGGGTAACATCTATAACAACTAATGCATGAACTATAAATAGAGCTACTATATCATATACATTAGTTTAATATAATAACAATAAAAAGAAAAACTAGCTAAAAATATACCATTAAGATGATAAATATACATCAACAGGTATCCAAAAAGAGTGATATGAGTTAGAATTATGATTAATCCCATTCAAGGATAACTGAGCACCTCTTCTTGTAAAAATAACCCATGACCACCGAGCATGAACTGATAATATCGAAACATCTTTCCAACAGAAAGTAATGGATTTTAACGCAGCTAAAATGAGGAAATTAAAAAGTTTACCTTCAAAATCATTTAAGTTCTGCGACAAGATAGCAGATTTGCATATTAAGATTTTGTATGATATATCTTCATGAATCTTTAATATCTTTTTGATAATATCCCAAACTTCCTTCCAAAATTTTAAAATGAAAGGACAGTCAAAAAGCATATGTTGTAACGAACCAGGATGTAATTTACAATGCCAACAAGTTGCAGATTGAAGAAGTTTAGCTTGGAACAAATGTAATGGAGTCCATAAACAATTGAATAACATATAAGAATTGGTTTGATAAAGTGAAACAGGTAACCACCCAGATATATTACTAAGCCAAATATTTTTCCATGAATCCATAGACAATAAGTTCATTATTCCAAAAAGCTGAAATCATATTTATGTTGCTTCCTAAAGTATCAGATACATATTTATATAAAATAGAAACATCATGAGATGACGCTGATATAGTTTGAATATAAATTGATAAGTCAGATTTAACATTAGATGGAATAGCATGAGGAAAAGAATCTAAAATTGAATTACACAAATATTCATATTTAATAAGATCAGATTGAGATAAACCAAATCTTGTTTGCAAATCCTCAAATGATATGAATGTATTGTTGGAATAAACATCGTTAAGATACAAAATACCAGCCTTAATCTATGAATACCAGAAACTGATTTTTCTATTCAATTTAATAACATTGCTATACCATAATGACAAGTCCTCAGTATTATACATGGGAGATAAAAAAATGGAATCTAGATCATTAAAAATCATTTTAGTGGATTTAAGAATAACAGATTTATGAAAAAATGATGATTTGTTAGGCATAGTTAACAGAGTGGGTAACGGAAATGGATTTACAATTGATTTTTCAATATGGAGCCAAGTAGGGGGATTATTTAACAAGGAAGGATTAAACCATGTGAAACTTTGTTTTAAAATAAAAGCTTTATGATAAAGAAAAAAGTCAGGGATACCAAACCCAGCATTACATTTGGGCATTTTTAATTTTTTATAACTAATACGAGGTGACTTGTTGTTCCAAAGAAATTTGGATATAAGTTTATCAACATCTTTATAAAACTTTAATGAAAATTGAGTAGGAATCATGGCAAGGAAGAATTTAGGAGCAATAGTGATTTTGATAGAATCCATTCTACCCCACCATGAAAGATGTAATGATGACCATTTGGACATTTTGTCTTTAATATAATTTAAAATAAAGTTACAGTTTAAAGTTATTGTTGATTTTATGGATGAAGAGAATAAAATACCAAGATATTTTAATGTATTCTTTTGCCAAATGATTTCATTCATGGGAATCATATCAGGAGTTCAATAAATGTTTAAGGGAAAAAAATCAGTTTTGCTAGTGTTTAATTTGTATCCAGAAACTATGGAATACTTTGCTATAATCTCTAATAAGGAGGGGAATGAGGATATAGGATCACTGATAAATAAGAGCACATCATCAGCATAAGCTAAGGTTTTAATAATAACATCCTTAATATTGATTCCTTTAATATTATCACAATTTCTTATGGAAGTAAGAAAAGGTTCAATACCAATTAGAAACAATAGCGGGGAAAGGGAACACCCTTGTCTCGTACCTCTAAAAATGGAGAATTGATTCGAAACTTGGCCATTAATAAATAAACGAGCAGTAGGAGCAAAATATAGAGCTAAGATCATGCGGATAAATGTGTCACCAAAATTAAATGATGATAAAGTATGAAATAAAAATTGCCAATGAAGTTTATCAAAAGCTTTCTCAGTATCTAGGGCCATAATTCCTGAAGGTAAGGTTAAAGTAGAACCTTGTTCAATAATATGTAGCAAAGTTCTTGTATTGTGTGCAGAATATCTATTCTTCATAAAACCAGATTGGTCTGTATGTATAATAGAATCTAATACGGGGGCTAATCTAGTGGCCAGTATTTTAGCATATAATTTACAATCTTGATTAATTAAAGATATAGGAAGATAATTAGACACAAGGGCGGGGTCTTTATCCGGTTTGGGAAGTAAAATAATTAAAGCCTCAGTAAAAGAACCTGAGGTAATTCCTGAAGAGCCAAAAAATGCAAAACGTTGAAATGAAAAAGGTAAAAGTTGTGACTGAAATTCTTTGTAAAACTCAGCCGGGATACCATCAGGACCAGGAGATTTATTTTTTTTAAGAGATTTTATGGCTGATAAAATTTCATCTTTAATAATGGGTGTATTGAGCCCGATTTTATCTGATTGTGAAATCTTAGGTAATCCACATGAAGTTAAAAAAGAATCAATTAAGGAGTCATCATGAAAATCGGGCTTATTATATAAATTAGAATAAAAATCCAAAAATGAATTAACGATCTCTTTGTGAGATAAAGCCATACCATTAGGGCCATGAATTGAATTGATTTGAGTTTTATCTTTTTTTATACGTAAATAATTAGCTAAAAGTCTTCCAGATCTGTTGGCATTAAAACAGAATTTGGCTTTGGCATTAGAGGTCTGAACGCCAGCTCTTTTACTAAGAATTGTATTAAACTCATAGCGAAGCTTTTGCAGCTTAAATCTATATTGAGGATCATTAGACGTAATAAAAAGTCGCTCAAATTTCGCGATTTGTTTTTCTAAATTTTTAATATTTGCATTAAAGGTTTTATTTTCGTGGGCCATAATAGAAATAGTTACACCTCCCTCTAATATAAGCTTTAAAAGCATCCCATCTATCTACCATAGAAGTAGAACCTTCAGGGTTGAGTATAAAATAATCTTGAATGACAGAAAAGAGTTTTGGTTTATTATGTTCATTGAGAGCTATGCCAGTATTCATTATCCATCTAGATTGCTTAGTAAAAGTTGGATTTAAATTTAAAACACAGGAAATCAAAGCATGGTCCGAAACGTCAATGTTAACAATCTGAGGAGCAGTTACAGAGTTAATTAGTTGCCTGGAGACAAATAAATAATCAATCCTAGAATAAGAATTATGTGGTGTTTGAAAAAGTAAAACTTTTTTCTGTAGGGAAATGTAGGCGCCAAATATCAACTAACTTAGTGGTTTGAAGAAATGATTTAAAAGCATAATAAACCTTAGGAGGCTGAAATTTAGTAAGAGATAATCTATCTAATAAAGGATCAGATATGACATTAAAATCACCTCCAACAATTAAAGGAACTTTACCAAACTTTAGAACCTCAGTTGAAAGATTAGCCCAAAAAACAGGATCATCCGCAATAGGACCATAAACATTTAATACAAATATGACTGAATCATGAACTTTAACTTTAACGATTATATATCTCCCATCCGCATCTGAAATGTTACTCAAAATTTGGCAATGCAATTTTTTTGCAAAAAGAACAGCCACACCATTTTTTTTTCCATTAGCAGGAGAAGAGACAATAGTTTCAACCCACTTTTTCTTCATATAATCTAAGATTTTGTCATCTATATGAGTCTCCTGTATAAAACAAATATCAGCTTTGCAACTACCTAGATAAACTAAATATTTGTACGTTTAACTTGATGGCATAAACCTTTAACATTTAATGAAACTACTTTAATATTAGCCATAATAGAAGAGAAGGAGAGAAAAAGTCAAGAAGAGAAAAGTAAGAAAAAAGCAAAGATAATGAGAAAAAAGTAGCTCCAGAACAAGTAAAAGGGAAGGAGAAAATAAAACATGGAAAAAAAGACAAACAGAATACATAAATGCGAAAAGCGAAACGCACACACGCTCTACAAGCATGACCGGAACCGTTGGAGCCCAGTGTAAGAATAAATTATCATTTTCATGAGTATCCATTGAGTGCTGTGACTGTTGATCCAAAAAGTGACTCAGTTCTTCAGGACGATGAAAGGATTTAGAGAAATTGTCTTTCCTAAAGCGCATTGTCGATGGATCAAAAAGGCCATATTTGAAACCAAGACTTCTTAATTTAGGACAAAGAGCAGTAAATTCCTTGCGAATTGCAACCGTTTCTTTGGCAAAATCTTGATGAATAACATTTTTATTCCCATTGACTATCAATGAAGGGATTTCTCGTGCTGCTTTTCTGATCAAAGCCAAATGGTGGTGACGAAGAACTTTAAAGATAATTTGTCGAGGTTTTGTAAGTTGAGGGTTGCGATGGGAAGGAATCATGGGAGCCATATCAATTTCACATTTTTCTGGAAATTTGATATTTAAGAGGCTAGGAATTAGATTCTCCAAATATAATCTAAAGTTAGCTCCCTCAACTTCTTCTGGCAGATTGAATAGGCGTAGATTATATTGTCTTTTGCGATTTTCCATATCCAAAAGTAGTGAGCACATAGGTGATATCTTCGCCACAAGTGGGGTAAAAGCGTCCACTTTAACTTCATAATCTTGTATTTTAATTGAGTTATCAGATATTTTCATTGACAAACTAGCCATTTCTTTATGCACGTTTTTAACATCTGACGCAATAGTATCTGTATTAGCACGAAGTGCCTGAATTTCTTCCAGAAATAAAGATAAGGAAGGTTCAGTTGACTCTACCACTTTTGATTTAATTGGTGGAGGTGAAACCTGCTGTCTCCTTTTATTGTGAAGAGAATTTTTATTTTCCATTTTCTTAAATAAAGAATTATAATTGAAAATAAATAAACAGTTTATGACAAAATAGAGTGAAAGATGTGAAGAAATCCTTAAAATGACTGGTGCAGCAGCTAAAATGGACTGTGGGAGTGGCTAGGCCCAAGCCAGGCCCTTTCTTGAATGTACTCTCCGCCCCCTTGACAGACAAGCCCGGCAGTACCTGAAGGCAGAGCTTGGAGCAGGAACCAGAAGCCGAAAAACACCACTTCCGTCATCCAGAAATGCAGGAATCCTCTTCACAGTACAGGTATAATCATTAATAATGCAGCGACCTCATTTCGGAAAAAATTCTGACCAAATTTAGTCGTTTTGATTTAAAAAAACGGGCAAAAACGCGCTGGGGCTCACCGGAAGGCGGCTATTTTGAATTGCGAGCTCGCGCGTCTCAATAATGCAAACTTCTGCTGAACAACTCTTACGATGTTAAAATTATATGCTGGAAAATGCATAGCTGCTGAGTTCAGAAACTAGACAATGGAGACACCTTTTGAGGGAGAGGAGCATAAATTCACCAGAACATAAACATTTCGTAGCACCATGCGAACTACGGCAATCAGGCATGATTTTGCAAATCCTGCCAATGAACAATGTTGTAGCCACTGTCCCCCCAGCCGCTCTGAGCAAGCATTTGCAATGCAATAGGTCTCACATTTGCAAGAGTTTAAGCTATTGGCATTGTAAATGACAATGCCTTTTATTTATCTGCTTTGCTAATTAACCATTAAATAAAAGGCATTTACAATGCCAATAGCTCAAACTCTTGTAAATGCTAGACCTATTCAAAGCAGCAGCCTCCATTGTCACAGCTGCTCGGAAAGTGAAAGCGAGCATTGCGCTCTGAATGTTGCAGGAAAGCATGTGGTGCCTGCAGTAGGAGAAACTCATTAAAGAAAGAAGTGCTTAAAGACTAAATAAGACATACAGTGTAACAACAGAAGTAAAAGGGCCTGTCCTCATGGGAGGCTCCACCTAAAAAGACATGGTCACAATGCTGAAAACAAGCATTGGCAAAGCCAGGCATTCAGGGACTACCATCCCAAATATACAAGACCAGAGAGTACTTTCGGTTTGCATATTTTTAAGAATACTGACAATACCTGAGCACTGTGGTCTGACAACAAGGCGGCCACTTTCCTTGAGCCCAAACCTCGGTAAGACCCCTGAAATGCTCCAATTATGCGCTGCCTTTTACGACTTAGGAAGTGTGTGTCGGAGGGTGTCTGCCTCTTCGATGTCACATTTAGGAAAACATGTTACTAGTGTGCAAACAGTACGACAGGCACAATGTCCTTTATAGTTTTAAACAAAAGACTTCCGGACCTGGGCTCCAGAGTGGGGACTTTTGGCAAGGCTTAAGAGGGAACACATTAGAGCGAGAACTACTGACTTAAAATACTCAGAAGACATGGTCTTATGGAGCCATTGGACTATCTTGCTAGCAAGGCATGCCAACTCTTCAATGAGATGTTGTACACTGATTGTAATGCAGTAAATAAAATAAAGAATCTGATCACAAAATAGGGTACCCATGGAGCAGTGTTCCCTGAAAGCTGCGCGCGCGCGTGTGCACCTCTGTGCCACCAAGCGCGCAGTGTCCGGTCTGAAGCGCGCACATCCTGGGTGAGCATTCGCGCCGCACGCTTTTAAATCGCGAGCGGCGCAAAAAACGGTAATTTGCTGATTGCGGGAAGCCTATGCCCGCAGGGGCTCCTGCACTTGCCGCATTTATTTAATAATGGAGCGTTGCTGAGGGCTCTTTGTGGGCCGCTGTGAAAATATTTGTTGATTGCAACACCGTCATGCTCTGCAATTAACAAATATTTTCAGAATGGCTCACAATCAGCCCCCAGCCGCGCATCTATTAAGAGAAGAAATGCAACAAGTTCAAGCTTTTGGACTTGATGCATGTCTTGTCTTAATGAAACATGACTGCGGGCTGATTGTAGGCCATTGTGAAGGTCTCTTGCTTCCTGCCCAGACAAGACAAGGAAGGTGTCTGCTTCTGCACTGACGCTGGCAGCTGCGCCACCTCTTTCTTACTCTTATTCCCTCTCTGTCTGTCTAGCTCCTCCTCACCTACCGATAACCGTGACTCAAGAAATGGTTCTCACCCTCTTTCTTTCTGTCGTTCATTTGTTCCCCTGTGAAATGGATGCAAAAAAGAAAAACACTTTTGCTGGAAATGCCGTTTTGACATTTTTCTATTCCAAAGTGCAGCCTGGGAAATAAAAGGTTCAAAATATGAAAAATCAATAACTAAACAAAGCAAGACGGAGTGTTCTTAAAGTGGCCAGATCGGTTTTATTCAAACCCCAAAAATATTACCGTCACTTTACTGAGTTTGCCAGTCAAGCACTGTTTTCCCCCGGTGGGGAAGTGCACCAAACCTGGAGGTACTGCAATACCTGGTTGATGGGTGGATTGGAAAACAAAATGTGTATGGCGGCTTTGTGTTCACAAATGTGGTCTTTTTAAACCATACTGCTTACGTTTTGTGAGCATATAAGCAGTGGACATTGAAATGGGTCCTTTCTGGGCCCTGTAGTTTTCAGGCAGAAGCACTCACTGATTTCTGAATAGTGAGTGTAAAAGCGTTAAGTTAAGCATTCAGTTGTTTATAGCAGGTCAAATTGGATTGTAGTTGAAGGCAGTGTAAATTTCTCTCAGTGGGGCAGTATGGTGTTCAGAGAGGGAGCGGATGTAGTACTGGGGGCAGAGCTGCCACATTTAGAACTGGGGAACCAGGTTCAGCCTTCATGAGCAGTCCCCCAGACCACACTCCTGAGGGAGCACATTTCCATGCTAGACCTTAGAAGGCCCTGCAAATCCGGAAAAGCCCTGGTGTCTTAGTACCGGCAGGTGGACCCTAGCAGTGGCAAGTGTGGGTTCACCTTGAAGGCTTACCCACCACAATCCATACTGAAGTTCACCTCCAGTCTTGCAGGCAGGCCTACGAAGTAGCAGACCCTAGAGCAACAGTGACTCTGTCACTGAGGTCACAGGATCTCCGGAGAAGAGCTGGCTCTAGGGCAGTGCGACCGGTGTGACCGCAACGGGTGCTGACTTTGAGTGGGGGCATTGTATATTGTGGTTTTAAAAGCACTTGCTGCCTCCTTCCTGGCCTACAGCAATTTTCGGCAATATTAAAAATGTCATGATAACTCCGGTGAATAAAAGTCTTCCTAGAGCGAGTTCGGAGTTTTGTCTAGTGGAAGTTTTGACTCATGGAAAGATAGCGCAGTGGTTTTTTACATTTTATTATTAATTTATTTCAATTTCAGATTCAAAAAGAGCACATACAGATGGTTATGCTGTAGCAATTGATGACACATTAACAGTTCGTACACTCGGGTGGCAGGAGATATCGACAATGAATTTGATGACAATCGTAGACACACAAACACTTGATAGTAATCAATCAGGTATACAATGTGGCAGTGGAGGATTACAGTACATTAATGACATGAGCAATCAGACATCAGTGATAGTCAACAGGTATGCAGTTAGTGGGCCCCAAATGTCACGAGGTTTGGAAGTACTAGGCAATTCCTCAGTATAGATAGCGCAGAGGGTTAATGTGCCTGCTGCTAGGAACATGTACCATGCCCATCACAAAGTGCACATATTGTAAATAGGTCAGTGGGTTACTGCTTTTGTCAGTAAGATTCTTTTGCTACTTGAAGTTTATTAGTTTCATTTTCATTTCATAAGGCTTTATTCGGAGCTTAAACACAAAGTCCATAAAAGCAAAACAAATACACAACAAATACATTAATCATAACCATAATGGAAAGATTACAAAACAGATTGCATGGTTAAAACATTTAAAAATGATTAAAAAAGCATACTGGGCCTTGCTTTGATAGCTTGTAGGAGGAAAGTAGCAGTAAAAAAGCAAACATCAGGGTAAGGTTTAAAAAGCAACTTCATAGCATCTTGTACACTCCTAACTCCATATTTTAACAGGATAGGCTTTAGGTAGGCTTGACGAAAGTTACCATATAAATTACACAGTAAAAGAAAGTGCATAGTGCTTTGAATTGATACATTGTCACATGGGCATGGGCCAACCGGGTGTTTTTTAATACACGGGTAGGCCACCAAATGGTGCACTATCCCGAACCTTAATCTGGTAATAACATACCGGTGAGAGGATCGGGTGACTAGACTTAGATACGGCTGGAATCCGTCAGTTTCACAGAATCTACCGTAAAACATACATGTACTTAAATTACTACTAATCCTTTCCCGCCTCTCTGATTTGAAGTTCATAAAAACTGACTTCATCACTTCTTTGGGCAGACTAGAAGGGGCGTAACAATCATCTTTAAGTTTAAAACCATAGATCTCTAGATAGCAATTTAAAACAAATTTAATCCAGGGAATCTTTAGGTGGCCATCAGTGGAGAGACAGTCTCCAATAATAGCTCTGTTTAAGGAGGTCTCTTCCTTTGACCAAACGGAACGCCACAACATTAAAGGTCTTATTGCCAATAGGTCGGAGAGATGTAAAATACCAAGCTCTCTGTGAGCCAAATCGTTAGTAGCTGAACTGGGCAAACACAGGAGCCTTTTAAGGAAGAGATTTTCCTCCACTTGCAAGTTCCCTACCTTGATATGCCCCCACACCCCGGCTCCATAAAGGGCCACTGAAAGACATCTCATTTGGAAATTTTTTAGCATATCTTTGATCCTTTTGTCTCCAATTTTGGTTGCAAATTTAAACACCCCGTGAGAGCTTTTCACCATCTTGGCCCGGACACAGTTGATCTCACTGGACCAACTGCCCGATTTGGAAAAGGTGATGCCGAGATAATTAAAAGACTCCACTGTTTGTACCTTGTGTCCATCAATAAAAAAGGCATGGGGTTTTTTACATCCCGCACCACATTCCATAATAAAAGTTTTGGATTTGTTAATCAACAGCTTCCTATCCTTAATGAACAGCGAGAACCTGTCCATCAAGCGCTGTAAACCGATAGGGGTCCTAGACAAGATTACGGCATCGTCCGCATAAAGAAGTACGGGGACGTAGAAATCATTTATTTTTGGTGCATCAGCCGCAACCGTCTTTAAAGCTAAATCCACTTCATTGATAAAAAGAATAAAAAGTAAAGGGGCAAGCACACACCCTTGTCTAATACCCCGCCTGACCCTAAACTTGGGGGTGCACTCCCCTGCCTGGCCATAACGGACACTGGAGTTTAATTTAACATAAAGTCTTGCTAAAAAATAAACAATGGACTCAGGTGCCCCCATTTCCAGTAATTTGGTCCATAAAATATTATGGTCCACCATATCGAAGGCGCTACTCAAGTCAGCAAAGCAAAGGTAGAGGGATCCTTTTTTAGCCTTCGTGTACTTCCCGATTAGTAGGTCGAGGTTAAGGCATTGTTCTAAGGTTCCTCTACCCTTCCTGAAACCATATTGGGAATTAGCCAGGATATTATTAGATTCCGCCCATTCTTCCAGCCTAACCATAAGCACCCGACTCATAATTTTCACCGAGGAGTCCAGGAGGGAGATTGGACAATAGTTCTTCGCATCTCCCCTGTCTCCCTTCTTGTAGATTGGTACGATTATGGATTCCTCCCATGTATGGGGGACCCCGTTGCATACGGCAGCATTGAATACCTTTGTAAGCAACGGACCCCAGATCTCGGGTGCTGTTTTGTATACATCAATGGGTACCCCGTCAGGTCCCTGGGCCTTCCCACCCCTGCTAGATTTAATGCTGTCCCACACTTCGGCAATAGTAATATCCAAGGGGATGACAGGCCACTCATCATCATAGACTCCCCTAGTTCTGACCGAGTCAAAAATCAGAGAGAAGTGGGTGACCCAGCTCTCCACACTGACGTTAGCCGATAATTTGGGCATCTTATCGTCCTTTAAAAAGGGACTATTAACTGTTGCCCAGAATAAAGAGGAATCCGCGGTAGAAGCTGCCTGGTCTAGTTTGTCCCATGCCTCTTGTCTTAATTCTATTTTCCTGGACTTAATTGCGGCCTGATAGATCCCTCGCAATTCCCTAATCATTCCAGTATCTCTCATCTCTGCTGCCAATGCTGTTTTGAGCCCCTTATGCGCTATAGAACATGCATGATCAAACTATCCCCTTTGTAGAAGTTTCCTACCCTCAGAGAGTATGGTGAAGTTGCTATCTATAATTAAGTTAATATTGATAAAATTACGCACAGTTTCAACAGTTACTTCCTCACTTTCTAAAATTATGATAATTTCCGTAAGACATTTTGAAACAATGGTGTTAGATGTAATATCCGCATTATTACCTTTCCATCTGATACGGATACCATTAGGTCGATGTGGCTCAATATTGGTAATAGTACATGGATTGTAAACCTGTTGGTCCTTCCATAGTGTAACCTCTGCGGTAATACAATTATGATCGCTGATTAAGTTGTCCACAACCACAGGGGCCGAACACCATGGGCTAATACCGGACGACATACAAATAAAGTCAATTACTGTATTAGCATTCCTTCCCGTGAAAGTGGGAATGATTACACCTGAGGAATTAACCTGGTTAACCAGTATTTCCATGTCATAAGTAGTTAGAGTTTTATTCAAAGAATTACCATAGGAGTTATGAGGAAAGTGGGGAACACCATCCCCACAGTGGTCAATAAAACCACACACCCTTTGAGCAGCAAAGGGGCACACCACTGTGTTAAAATCCCCTAACCAAATGATATCAAAGTCAATATAAAATTTGGTTATGATGTCTTCCATGGCAGACTCCAAAGCAAGTACAACCTGATACCTCGAACAATCAAAAATATTATTATAAAAATTAATTAAAATGATATTTCTACCCTGCTCCTGTTGAAGCCATAAAATCTGGGAGTGTGCACCAACCAAAACATGTTTCTTAACTTTGATGGGTATTTCTACAGAAATCAGAACCAATAACCCACCCTTTGCCCTGCCCGACTGTGAGGCCACGGCAGGTAGATGAAAAGAAACAAAACCATTATAATTGATTGGGTCAACACACCAGGTTTCCTGAAAGCATACAATATTAAAAGTATTAAAGAACTCTGTCCATCCCAGGCAGATGTCCTTTGATGAAAGTCCAGCAATATTCCAGCTAACAATCGAACAGACACTCTGTCTACAGGATTTGGATAAGGGTGTGGGGCTAGTAGGAACAGGGGGGACGTGATTACAAGACTGGACCCCAGTCTTGCCAGCCAAATAGACCCAATTCTCACTATCACAACAACTGGGCTTCCTGTTGGTATTATCCGAGGGGTTATCGTTACCACTGGTATCTACTGTATCTAACACCCTCGGAATGACGTCCCCTCCCGTGCCTCCTACGGCATCAACAACATCCTCTGTTTTAGACAGGGCTGACTCCAGTCAGTCAGTACAATCCAGTCCACTCAGGGCTTGAAATCGGTTTGACATAGTAATTTTAGAACCAGGGAAGACATTCGTATCTCCTTCTCTTGTCCCAGTATGTTCAACATTAGGACGATAGTTAAGATGCCTATAAAAATACCCTAAGGGCCGAAGAGATATCCCTTGATCCCGTGAAGAGGATGATTGTGCTCTTAACAGGGCAGTTGAGGCAAGATGGGGGTTTCTAAAATCAACCACAATACAATCACCCCCACAAGTCTTACGCGAGCTACCAATCCAGTTAACTCTTCTTGTGCTTAATATATCCTTTGCTAAAACAACTGGGAAACCGCATTCCCGATGCAGCCAATCCACAGTTTTGTTTTTCAGAGAAGCATGGGATTCACTATAATTACGGCCAGTCTCACTTACTGGGGGGACATTGGTGAGAACTGCCACAAATGGGGCACAAGCTGGGGGCAAATCGGGCCTGGGGGTACCAGAGTTTTTAGCACTAGGTCCTAGCTGGTTCTCGGGGGCTGGGCTACGTAATGAGCTATATTGTCCTGGAGTCTGCAAGGGGTCTGGGGCATTTCTTCTCTCCTCACAATGTTCTCCAGATGGGATCTTGGGAAGGTTGGTCTTAGCCATTGGTATGACTACCTTAGAAACCCGCGGGGGAACATGACTACTTTCTGAAACCTCATCATTAACTTTAGTACCAATACTGGCATTAAGGTGCGATTCTAACAGGCCTCCTAGTCTGACCACTTCGTTAGCTACCATGTCAAGTTTGTTCAATAATGGTTTAACTAATAGATCAAACTTAGCGTCTATCATGCTGAGTTAAAGGTCCAACTGCTTACTATCTAAGGTGACCGGATTACTATCCTGCACTACGCTGGGATCACTAGCAGAATTAGTGGGTAAAGGATCAGCTCTCTTAAATGATCGCACCCCCCCCCCCCGTTTAGAATATACATTCTTGTTGTGGTTCCGGCTAGAACGTAGTACTCCCTGTGATGTTGTGGTCGTCAGAGTAGGAGTCGATGGATCTGGTGTAAGTATTAAATCCCGGGTGAGGAACCGACAGGGCTGTTTCCTTCTAAGGAGGCCACCACTATAGAACCATCCATATGATGATTAGACTCATTAGACTCATTACTTACATCCTGATTAGAAACGGACAAAGAGATAAGGGGGTTAATATTTGAGGAGGTAGGATCAGCAGTTCCTGAACGCCCCAAGGACTTTCTCCGCTCCTGATTTATCTTGTCAACCATTTTAACAAGATAATTATCCATGGTTATCTTCGCCGAAATAGATTTTGCTTTTGACATGGATTAAACTGGTGCAGCCCTACAATACTTTAATCAAAATTAACAGGCAATTACCAGCCCTTACTTATTACCCACTTGGGAGATATATTCTCACAGCAAAACACTATATACTCAGCCCGCTGGTACCTCTATACAGATCAAGATGTCCACGGCCCCCACCAGCCCCCTCCTGTCCCGGACTGTCACAGACTGTCCGCCCTTTGTCCGGGCTTCGTCCGGCGCGTCCCGCACGCGATCCGCGTAGCGGTTGCCGGCAATACTTAAATAAGGCGGGTGGGCGGGGGGAAGCACAGGTGTTGCGCCGCACGGACTGCTGGGGACCTGAGTCCCGTTAAGCTCCTTCTCCCCTCGGTGGAATCCCCTCACCCGGCAACAGGCAGCAAGGTGAGCCCCTCCTGGGGCAGCAAAGCAACAGTTGGCGAACAGAGTCCTGGTAGGTTTGAAGGCGATGCGGGACCCGCGCCAGCGGGTTCCGCGAGCCGTTTATTCCTTCTCTGCTGTGGGTGGGCGGGGGGAAGCACAGGTGTTGCGCCGCACGGACTGCTGGGGACCTGAGTCCCGTGAAGCTCCTTCTCCCCTCGGTGGAATCCCCTCACCCGGCAACAGGCAGCAAGGTGAGCCCCTCCTGGGGCAGCAAAGCAACAGTTGGCGAACAGAGTCCTGGTAGGTTTGAAGGCGATGCGGGAATCCTAACAAAGAAGAGTGAGCTATTAACTTTCATCTTAGAGCTGCATACAGACTGCAAGGTATAAACTAGAGCTTTATGTTTTTTTCCCTAAGCCTTTGATTATCCTAATGTTGCAAAAATTGTTCATTTGGATAGAAATCAATAACGATTATTAAAGTGACCCCCAATCATGGTATTAAGTTTTAAATTCTGAGTTTGTGTTTCTCCGGATCAATCACTATTAAACTATTAAACTATACTGCCTACTAATATGGTTGTCATGTGACTCCTACACCTTGTAGTCCTTTGTCTTATGTAACATTTCCCATACAGTGATTTACACACGTAAAATTGATTGTCTCTGTGTATATTGCTGACAACAGAAAATCCATGGCACGGAAACAAATGGCTTGTGCCTCCACTTTTAAGCATATTTGGGACATTCTGTGATTAGAAACATGTCCCACTTTGTGAAATTATTTTAATGTGAATAACTCATATTAATCGTTAAATAATCATGTGTATCCATTGGTTGAATTACATTGCATAATAAGCTGTAACTGGTCAGTGAAATGCCAAACAAATACTAAAGATTGGGATGTTTTGCAATCCTGGCCACACTTCTAACTCCGCCCACTGATCCAATCATCAGGTTATTCCCGCCTTCTGATTCTCCGCCCACAGTTCCCCTACTTTTTTTCCCCCACTTCGACCACTGATCTGGATGCAATGACAGAAGAAGCAAAATATCAGTCGGGTAGCACACTATTCTAAGCACAGATTTTTCGCTTAATTGCTTTTAAGCCATGCTCTTGATTGCATCGGTCACGCCCCTTTGATAAACCCCCCTAGTTTTTTCATTCAACTTAAAGCCCGGATCTACATGCGCGGTCGGGTTCTTGGTGCACATAGCCTTGGCTGAAGCGCACAGAGACCTTACTCTGCCGCACATAGAGGAAAAAAAATAGAGGGAACATTGCCCTGGAGTACCTTCAAATCATTGAAATATATACAAACTCTAATGGAAATATTAGAAACGACTCGTTAGACACATTGACTCACCGAAGGCTTGAAGCCTGGAGGACGGAGTCACAGCGCAGAAGTTAGTGATTGAATGGTTGTCCCGTGCGCGCTGCCTCTCCAGTACCACTACATCTGTAGTCTCCAAATCGCAACATTTTATTTACCTTTTAAATTCTAAGCAAAATGTATTCCATCACATTCTTTATGCCACCAATTCTCCCAAATGTGCATTTAATTATCACTAACTTTTGTTTATTTCTGTTTTATCCACAAAAGTAGGGCTCCCGTCACAGTCAAAATGCACATTTTGCTTCCGCCCACGGCAGCCGCAACCTTTGGCCTGGACAGGAGATGTGCACGCGTATGGTGCGAGCAGTATTTGTGATTACGCCGCGAGCCGTACGCGTGCACATCTCCTGTCCTCCACACGCATGCACTTGTCCTGTCCCCCTTCAGTCAAGAAACCAACAACAATAGATCTCGCAAAGTCGAGCAGCGCAGGCACTGCGTCGCTAGACGAGACCTAAAAATGACTCCCACACCATGGGAAAAAACTCAAATGTTGTGGGGGCATTAGTTGTTTTTTATTTTTCAAAAATAAACTACTGCTTTTGGGAGTTTGCTGTTACACAAAAAACTTTGGCGGTTCCTTCCAATGAATAGAGATGTCTTTGGGTCGGCTGGCGGACATCTGTCTTTTAATTTGGCGGGCGGAGTAAAGGCAGGGTGGCGGGTGTAAAGCCCTCCACCACCTTGTCTGCCTTTACTACATCTGCCAAACCCCACATCAGGCCCTCCATCTAGTGTGGCACAGAGGGTAAAAAATTATGGATTGGAATGTTACTGTGAGGGACATCCAGTGGTAAGACTATTTGCATGCATTTGTCTTTACCACCTTTTGGGTGTTTGATTGCCAGTGGTGTGCTAGGAAACCTGTGCCTGGCAGAGTGTGCCAAGCCAGCTACTGCCAATAATTCTGATTTCTAAAAAGTACTACATTTGCATCCATTCAAGGAGTACTTCTGTGGGAGCAGCTTTCCTACTTTTTTTTTAAAGAGTCACTCTATATATTTAAGTCCTTGATCAAAACAATGAACAAGTTTAAACCTCTTATTGAAATCAGAACGATGAGAAAAACTGACACACACATAGCAGATTTCCCCCTCCCCCTGCACCCCTCCCTCTCTGAAGCTACACTCGTGAACTGAGGGCACACATGCAATGGCTTAGTCAGTGACACAATTACCCTCAGGAATTGATACAATGTGAATAAGTTTCAAATGTTACTTTACATGTTAAGAATTATAAGGATGTTATAGAGAACAGTGGTCCCTATTCAGGAGGAATACAGTGTGATAGATAACCATACACTTAAAATAGAATGTATGTCTTTTGTCCAGCCGGACAAGAATTTATTTTCATAGTATTTTTCAAAAGTAGTATCAAATAAAACATTCAAATGACAAGTGGGCACAGCCGTGACCAACAGAACACAAAACAGAACAATGAACACAGAATTGGCCAAAGGGCAAGCCAAAATGGGTCTGTACAGTTGTTCTCAGTATAGACAGACACAAATTAATCATTTAACACCGTTGCACAATGTGTTATAGCTTGAGTCTAGTGCATAGGGTGTTTGGGTTTCGACGTCGTTTCGATGCCACATTGAGTATAGGGCATCATCTTCAGGACAAACAAATAATGCACTGCTGTCTTGATAATATATCACACCTTTTTTACAATTCTAAAGTGGCAGAGAGTCGATGGTTCATTATAGGCGCAGGAGCGCTCAACAACTGGACTTTGGGGGTTGCTGACACCAGCGGGATCAATTCTGTTTGCTTTATGGCAGAAAGTCCTGTTGGGTGCTGTGTGCCAGCTGTTGGAGAATGCACGATCGCATTACTTCAGTGAGCGTGGGCAGTATCGCCGCATCAGCTTCGGAGTCTCCATTGAAACTGCAATAGGTCTCGCCTTTTATTAAGTTAAAGCCATTTGCTTTGCTATGCAATACCATTAGCAAAGCAAATGGCTTTAACTTAACCAAAGGCGAGACCTGTTGCATTTTCAATGCTTGTTTACATTGCTACTGGCAACCATGCCTAAAGCACGAAGATCATCACTGCTAGTAATCTTGCATATAGTGGCCAGAAATCTTGTCTGATGTGGTTACTACTACATCTCTAAAAATATAAGTAGCTCAGGAGCATTTTCATTGAACAGAAGTAGCTCTCACTACAGAAAAGGTTGGAGACCCCTGTCCTAGAGCAACGAGTATAATAAGCAGAAAAGGTAGGTTCCTCTAATACACAACAAAATTGTTTCATCCAAAGATGGCCTCCTTTGTTTCAGGGGAGTGTGATACTCAAACAACGGCAAAGGAAGTGGTTTCAAGTACATGAATCTCAGTATAAACCTCCAAGACAGTGGTACAGAAGCCACAGAAAAATACTCAATTGTGTCTAATAAGATATTGAGCAAGCCCACTTCTTGATAAATGCTGCCAAAATCAGTTGTGTGATAATATATTTTTATTTTCCAGATAAAAAAGGGAGTGTAAGGTATGGGTGTGAGATATGTGGAAGGGGGGGAGGGTGTGTGTGATATAGAGAGAGAGAAAGAGAGAGAACTGTGTGTGTGCGATATGTGGAATGCGGTGTGTGTGTGTGAGAGAGAGAGTTGTCTGAGTGATGTGTGTGGAGTTGTGTGTGAGGAGGTGTGTGGAGTTTGTGTGAGGAGGTGTGGTTGTAAGGAGGTGTGTGGAAGTGTGTGTGTGAGGAGGGGTGTGGGTGGGAGGAGGGGTCTGTGTGTGAGGGGTGGTGTAAGGAGGTGTGTGTGTAAGGAGGTGTGTGTGTGTAAGGAGGGGTGAGTGTGTGTATGTTTGTGTCTGTCTACTACTGTCTTACAAAACTGGAGGGTCACCGAGTTCCGGGAGATCCTTTGTTTTCACTTTACACGTTGCTGTCAAGTGAAACACAGCTTTAGCCATTACTTCCAGCTTCGCTAGCTTAATCTTTTAAGAAGGTTACTTTAAGGTGAAATGTTCGGGTTCTTGGTACACGGGTTCTCTTGATTGTACAACAAAGTGTGCTAGCCATCTGGCCAAATATTTTGGCATCTGCAAAGGGTATCGATAGAATTTGTAATACCAGGTTTATAAAAAATATATGACAACAATCTGTAAATTATCAACAGATGCAAAACAGCTGAACTAGACGATTAATTGTTTTAAGTTGTACTAATACCTGCCGTGCACCAGCTGTAAAGTTCTAAGCTGAAGCCAGATATGGAGATTGGTCGCTGAACTTCCTGAATTATTCATGTGTTCCTCAACGTTAACGTTTATAACAAGCATGGAGTTGTTATTGAGAGAGGGAGACAGAGACTTGCAAGAGTAGCGAAAGGGTGAAGGGAGGAGACCCTGACACGAAGGGAGACATTGACAGCTGTTGAAAGGGAGAGTAGATAGGAAGATAGGGAGGCAAAGGATACGAGAAAGAGGCAGATAACGAGGACAGGAAGATATATGAGAAGGAAGAGACAGGGCGAAGACAAGCATTGAAAATGTTGTTGATTAAGTCAGGTGCTGCTGCTGCCCTGTAGATTGTCATCAGTCCCCTAGAGGGCAGCACATTATAAGTTAAGCGTAAACTCTGGGCCGGAATTTAAACAAAATGGAGTCAGGCTATCCACATCGGTGTGCGCGTGCACATCTCTGTCCATCGGTACGCGTGCATATTCAGATTTGGCTGAATCGATTACAAAAGGCCCTTACATGGCAAAAGCAGCAATGCGCTGCTAGCGCCAGGCGAGACCTAAAAATGTAGTGAGAAAGGCACTTAATCATTGAATCATTTAATCAAGAGCATGGGCAATCATAATCGTTAAGACAAAACCCATACAGAAATAGTTCTTTAAAAGTACGGTTACCCACACCCACTTCCAGTGGCATGCTTCATCGAGACCCTCTTCATGTGCTCTGTTGTAAGAGCAACAGACCAACTCAGGGAACAGGGCTTGCTGTAACCACAAACAAGAAGGCACTGAAGGGCATTGTCAAGTTAGATGTAACTTGCTCTAATCGAATAGTGATCTACTTCACTTTTTGAACACCAGGGAAAACCTAGGGGCTCATTACGATGGAGGACAGACTTAACTCTGTCCACCATCATCAGAGGAATTGGGACCGCTGTCTATATGGCTGCGGTCCCGCCCATGGAATTACAATGCGACCGCCACGGTGGCGGTTGCATTGGGCATGTTTACCATTGCAGTGGGTGCTGCAGGCTTCAGCACCCGCAATAATGGTAAAAATGCAGGTTTTGCATTTCCCTGCACTACGTGGCAGGTGCCATGCAGTGCCCGCCACATGGTGCAGGGAAATGTAGGGGGCCAACATAGGTGCCACCCAACTTCAGAAGGAAATTGCCCCTGCTGAAGTAATCCTCGCCAGCCTTTGAATGGCGGGGGAACCGCCATCGAAGGCTGGCGAAGATGAAGCATCCTAATATTGCGGGCAGTGCCTAGAAAGCACCGCCAACATTCTAGGTATGCTTTTCGAGTCCGACAGGCAATCATACTGATTGCCTGTGCCGGACCCGTGGTGGATGGTCTTCCCGTCCGCCAGCAAACCTCCCGCCATCCTAATTTGGCGGGAGGAGAATGGCCGAGAGTTGCCGGTGGCGCATTCACCGCTATCGTAATGAGCTCCTTGGTGTTTTTCTTCCTTTCCTTCCCCTACCAGTCATGGTATGATCCTAGTTAGGGTGACAGTACAATAGGGACAGTTATCTGCATTAGGGCAGAAACATGTCGACTCACTAAGGGTCTGCGTGTACAGACCTTTTAGGAATTCTTTTATTTTATTATTCACAGAAGAGGCCAACAATAAAAATAGTCAGGCAAATGACCTCCTCCTATGCATGTTTAATTCTGTTGCCCTTTTTCTGAGTGATAAGATAACCATACACTTTACAGTCCAATCTGAACAACAAACACCAGCAGGAGCATACATGGTACCTTGATTGTGTGGATTTGTTCTTACTTAATCACATAAAAAACAGAACAAAAGCCTCCATCCACTAATTGCTCCCAAGAGAGCACACTACTTACCTGAATCATTGTTGATAGCGAGGACGTACTGGATGACGAAGAATGCAACAAGATAGGGATTTACACCGGTTCAAGAAATAACTTTACGTTTTCTACTATTTGAAGTAGTACTCTGATTCTCTCTGCGTTTTATGCTCCCAGTTATGCTTAGCCAGACTATTTAATCTTGCCTCCCTGGCATCCATTATTAGAATATGTGATTTTGGAGAAAGTATCAAGTGATTCCCTTAAACTCCTCCCTTCCCTGCTTTTTGGATTACTTAATCATTGCCACATGGATCCAGATTCTTAAAGGAATCGACACACCTATGAGTCACTTTTGAACGCATTCATTTTCCTTTTAAAATGGAAATACGCTTTAGTGATACATAAAATGTTAATTTGCATGTATAGCTGGATTCCCATGTCGAAAGCTCTGCCATTAAAGTTGACTTTTTAGGGTGAGCTATTCTACTTAAAGGACAGCTTTTAGGGCATTCTAAGGTGGGTATACTTGCCAAAGTTAGTGAACACACACAAAGACCTACATTCATGCCTGGACATAACTGTTATTACATGAAAATAATGACAGATTCTAATGTCTGGGCTATTCTGAGCCTGCAACATAGCCACACACAGGAGAGGGTGAGAATCTCATAATGAAAACACAGTGAGAGGCCCAATTTCCCCCACCACAAAGATCCACGCTCAGATGAGGACTTGGCTGAGCCATTGAAAAATAGGTGACTTATGGCCTGGAGTCTGGAGTTCTAACATTTGAGAATACATATTTATATTTTTATTATATGATGCGTGCGAAAGCTCAGTACGTTAAGGGCAAGCTATGGATATCAAAATGGCTCCCGCCAAGCGGGGGAATGGCTGGTGAAAAAACAAAATGGGTGGAAAAAGCTTGAGCCTGGGGGCCAAATCGTACAGACATTTGTGAATTTGTGACATAGTAATCCTGTCAAACTACTTCATATACTCATAAATGTATTTGTGAATTGGCCCCAAAACATCTAAAATAAAAGAAATCAGGTAATATTCATAAATTCCCACCTGAAATCTGAGCAAGAAATTTACAATAATAGAATGCACTGCTGTAGTCAGGCTCTGGGGACCCAGTAAAAGGTGTGCAGCGATGATGGGACCATGTGTCTTATCTCCCGTTCCTAGCCAAATCAATGGAGAAGTGCGTCCGACTACAACTCAACAATTAGATGAATTCAAGCTCCATGACACCTTCCAACCATGATTCTGGAAAGGCTGATGTGCAGAAACTCAATGCTTAATATCTCAGATGACATTCACAGATCCTTAGATGAAGGTGACGCATGCCTCCTGATTCTGCTTAACTTATCTGCGGCCTTTGATACCATAAATCACACAGCATTACTCAATACACTCAAAAACCGCACTGGTATCAATGGCACAGTCCTAAAATGGTTCACATCTCACCTGCAGAATTGCTGGCAACAAATAAAAATCAACAACCATCTCTCGACACCAGTTCCACATGGTGTACCCCAAGGCTCAATTCTCTCCCCATCCCTTTTCAATCTCTTCATGACGCCCTTTACTGTTATCCTGAATGAAGAAGGGGTCAAATATCATGTATATGCGATGACACCCAAAAGTAAATCACCCAGTGACATCCTACATCTGAACGCCACACTATTCAAGATGCAAACTTGGCTTAACATCAATCACTTAAAGTTAAACCCCAACACAACTGAACTGCTACTTCTTTCCCCGAAAAACAATACTCTACCAATCCAAGAATGGTTCAAGAATTTAGACACCCTACATTGTTCTCTCACACTTTCCAACTCCGTAAAGACCTTGGGCATCACCCTGAACAAAAACATGTCAATGAAGGACCACATCAACAACTCAGCCAAAGGAGCGCTTTACACACTAAGCCTTCAAAAGAAAATCAAACTGTTCATTCCCCTGATGATTTTAAGATGGTATTTCAATCTCTAGCCCTCTCAGAACTTGATTATGGCAAAGCCATCTTCGCAGGAACTCTGGAACATCACATTGCCCACGAGGAGCAGTTCTCAATATGGCTGCCAGACTCCTAACAGGTTTTAAACGGTTTGTGCATATCTCAAACCATTTGTAGCTTGGCTGCGAGCCCTCAAGAGCCTCAACTGGATTCCCATCAAAAGAAGATGAGTCTACAAAACTGCTTGCATCACCCACAAAGCCCTTCATACACATAACCCCAGTTACTAAAACCAACCTATCAAAAGCAGGAACAGCCAGGACCCTGAGAAGCTCCAACTCTCCTTTTCCTGCTTCAAACAGGACCTTAAAAACCTAGGGGCAGATTTACAAGCCCCTTGCGACACTTTTAAGCCGCTGTTGCATCACATTTGTGATGCAGCGGCATTGTAAACAATGCACCATGTTGCGACACATTTATAACGTGACGCATCTAGGGAGATGCGTCACGTTGTAAAGCCCTGCGCCACATTATACCTGTGTCAGGTATAATGTATGCAGGGTGGGCGTTCCCACACAAGAAAGCCTCGTAAAAGTGATGCAGTGAAATCTACAAGATTTCACTGAGTCACTTTTACGACACCACTGCGTCAAAACCTTATGCCTGCTTGAAGCAGGCGTAAGGAGTGACGCAGTACAATAAGTACAGGCCGCCCTTGAGCATTGCTGGAGTTGCGTCACGCTTGCGACACGACTCCAGCAATGCATTACCTTTACGCTGACAGATGTGTCACGCATATGTCAATCCTTGCGCCATGGTGCGCCGCATTATAAATGCAACGCATCCATGGTGGCGCAAGGTTTGTTTTGCGTGACGCAAATTTACTGACGCATCTCTGCTGATATGCAAAGATGCATCAGTTCTTGTAAATCTGCCCTGTACTGCTCAACAAATGCTTTGACATGCACACAAACAGAGCCATATTCCCAAAGCTCACACCCAAACCGACTAGACCCGCTGCAGCTGTTAATGTGTAAATTACTCCACTAACGTATGCAGTTCTGATGTCCACATATTGTAGCTGCCTTGACTACCTAACGATTTTCTTTGACTGTATATATATATGTATTTCAATCAAACAATCATGCATTAGATGTAAAGTGCTCTGATACTTTCGGGTCTAGCTAGCACTAAATAAAACCTATAAATAAACAAAATATCTGTAATACAGCCCCAAGACATTTAAGCTAAGTAGGACAGCTCTCCTCACGAAGGCATAAGGTCATGTCACATGATTTGTGAGCAGGAGTTGAAACGTTAGATATCCTGTGATAAGACACTATGTCATGTTAAGGAGTATGGCGGCCCGGGAAAGACATATAGAAACAGAACAAACAGAGGTAAAATAGAGAGAAGATTCACTTTCTAAGGGTCGCCTTGGGCAAGAGGCCACTTTGTCCATGCCTTAAAACGTCTCTGATCAGACCAACCTGAAACATTTCCATCCACATAAAACTATTCTGCAAGAAAATCTGTGATTTTGTTCAAGGTTCATGCAGCAGTTCTTAACATGGCTGCCCGATTCCTAACAGGTTTTTAAGGGTTTGTGCACATCTCAAACCATTTGTAGCTTGGCTGCAAGCCCTCAAGAGCCTCAATTGGCTTCCCATCAAAGAAAATGTATCTACCAGACTGCTTGCATCACCCACAAAGCCCTTCATACACATAACCCCAATTATCTAGAAACCAAACTATCGAAAGCAGGAACAGCCAGGACCCTGAGAAGCTCCAACTCTCCTTTTCCTGCTTCAAACAGGACCTTAAAAACCTAGGGGCAGATTTACAATCTCCTTGCGACACTTTTACGCCCCTATTGCATCACATTTGTGATGCAGCGGCATAGTAAACAATGCGCCATGTTGCAGCACATTTACAACGTGACGCATCTAGGGAGATGTGTCACGTTGTAAAGCCCTGTGCCACATTATACCTGCGTCAGGTATAATGTATGCAGTGTGGGTGTTCCCATACAACAAAGGCTCGTAAAAGTGACGCAGTGAAATCTACAAGATTTCACTGAGTCACTTTTACGACACCACTGCGTCAAAACCTTATGCCTGCTTGAAGCAGGCGTAAGGAGTGACGCAGTACAATAAGTACAGGCCGCCCCTGAGCATTGCTGGAGTTGCGTCGCGCTTGCAACACGACTCCAGCAATGCATTACCTTTACGCTGACAGATGTGTCACGTATATGTCAATCCTTGCGCCACGGTGCGCCGCATTGTATATGCGATGCATCCATGCTGGCGCAAGGTTTGTTTTGCGTGATGCAAATTTACTGACGCATCTCTGCTGATATGCAAAGATGCATCAGTTCTTGTAAATCTGCCCCTTACTGCTCAACAAATACTTTTACACGCACACAAACAGAGCCATATTCCCAAAGCTCACACCCAAACCGACTAGACCTTGACGAACCTTGGCCTGTTCTCAGGCCAGGACGCTCCCCCCACCGCCCCAGCGCTCCATGCTGGTGCAGTGTCCTCTGGCTGCTGCCCCTCGCTGCTGCTGGGAGTTCGAGGCCCTCCTCCACCCGCAGGCTCCCACCTGCACCTCATCCCTGGTGGCCCAGTGGTGGACGGTAAGTATTCGCTCTGATCTGCTGCCTCTCTCCCGTATCTGTATTACATCTGTTGCCTATTTTCTCTGTGCGCTGCCTTAGTGTCTGTCTATCGTATCTCTATTGCATCTGCTGCCTGTTTTCTCTGTGCGCTGCTCTACTGATTGTTTTTCGTATTTTCGTCATAATTGTTGCCTGTTCTCTCTGTGCGCTGCCTTAGTGACTGTTTTCTAATCTGTATTATATTTTTTGCCTGCTCTCTCTTTGCGCTGCTGTACTGACTATTTGTCGTAATTTCATCATAATTGTTGCCTGTTGGCGGTTTCCCACCGCTGCGTCCCCTGCGGCCCCGCCCCCCTCCTCTCCCATTCACTCCCCGCCACCCACCTCCCAGCTGCTCCTCCCTCCCTCCACCCCTTCTTAACGCAGGACGCTGCGCGACGAGGGTGCGAACCTTGACCTGTTCTCAGGCCAGGACTCTCCCCCCACCACCCCAGCGCTCCCTGCTGGTGCCGTGTCCTCTGGCTGCTGCCCCTCGCTGCTGCTGGGAGTTCGAGGCCCTCCTCCACCCGCAGGCTCCCGCCTGCACCTCATCCCTGGTGGCCCAGTGGTGGGTGGTAAGTATTCGCTCTGATCTGCTGCCTCTCTCCCGTATCTGTATTACATCTGTTGCCTATTTTCTCTGTGCGCTGCCTTAGTGTCTGTCTATTGTATCTCTATTGCATCTGCTGCCTGTTTTCTCTGTGCGCTGCTCTACTGACTGTTTTTCGTATTTTCGTCATAATTGTTGCCTGTTCTCTCTGTGCGCTGCCTTAGTGACTGTTTTCTTATCTGTATTACATTTATTGCCAGCTCTCTCTTTGCGCTGCTTTACTGACTATTTGTTGTAATTTCATCGTAATTGTTGCCTGTTGCCGGTTTCCTGCCGCTGCATCCCCTGCAGCCCCGCCCCCCTCCTCTCCCATTCGCTCCCCGCCACCCGCCTCCCAGCTGCTCCTCCCTCCCTCCATTCCTTCTTAATGCAGGACGCTGCGCAGCCGCGCCGCTGGCGCGCCAGAGGCAGGCCCATCTGCGCCCGTCCGCGCCAGGACCGCGCTCCATGCCAGAACCCCTGGACCCCGCGCACCCCACCGCACCATACCCAGCCTCAGCTACGACGCTGACTCCCTCCACGCTCTCAACACCGGCCGAGACCAACGCTGCAACCAGGCTGCCCCGAAACGCACCCACGGACCCTTCTCCTGCCGCAGCTGCAGCTTCACCTGCGACAGAACCACCAAACCATCAATGACCAGACCCAACCACCTCCGCTGCATACTACTCAACACCCGCTCCGCACGGAGACACGCCATCGAGCTCTGGGACCTGCTCGACGCCACTGCTCGGACGTAGCCTTCCTGACCGAGACGTGGTGGAACAACTCCTCTGCTCCAGACATTGCCATTGCCATCCCAGACGGCTACAAGATCTCCCTCAGGGACCGCGCCAACGGCATCGGAGGAGGAATTGCCATCGTCCACAAAACCACGCTCAAGGTCACCACCCACGCAGACGGCACCCTCCACGCCGCCAAACACCTGCACTTCCGGATCCACACCGACCCCAACACCACCCTCAGAGGAACGCTCGTCTGCAGACACCCCGGACCCCGGGCCCAGTTCAACGACTCCATCGCTGACCTCGCCAGCACCCACGCACTCGCCTCCACGGACTACATCCTCCTCGGGGACCTGAACTTCCACCTCGAGAACAACAACGACGCCAACTCCACAACGCTGATCGGCAACCTCGCCAACCTCGGCCTCAGACAACTCGTCACTGCACCCACCCACGCCACCGGCCACACGCTGGATGCCGTATTCTCCACAAGCATCCACGTCACCTTCAACCACACCACCGAACCCCACTGGACCAACCACCGCTGCATTCACTTCACCTTCAAAAAAAACAACCACGTACCACCGCACCCAACAGATGCCTCGCCGCGGCTGGAGCAAAGTCACCGAAGACCAGCTGCTCACCACCCTCTCCCAGAACCCTCCCACCGACCCCACCAACCCAGACGCCGCAGCCCGCAACCTCAGACAGTGGATCGACGACTGTGCCAACACCCTCGCCCCACTGAAGAAACCCCCCAACAGCAACACCAGCAAGAGAGCCACCTGGTTCACCGACGAGCTCCTGGCCTCCAAGCGCGCATGCCGGAAACTGGAGAAGAAATGGCTCCACGAACGTACACCGGACAACCACGCAGCCCACAAGGACGCCATCCGCAGTCACCACCACCTCATCAGATAAGCCAAGAGGTCCTCCTTCAAAGACTGCCTGGATAACAACGCACACGACAGCAAAGAGCTCATCCGCATCGTTAAAGAACTTTCCAACCCCAGCGGCAACACCCAACGACATCCCGCCCTCACAGGAACTGTGCGACTCACTGGCCATCTTCTTCCATGGCAAGATCGCCGACATCCACGACAGCTTCAACACCACAACTGACCCGACCACGCCAGACTCCACCTCTCCTCTGAACACCAACAACGCCAACCGCCTCACCTCCTGGTCCAACATTAGCGACGACGAGACTCGCAAGATCATGAACTCCATCCAATCAGGATCGCCGACAGACCCGTGCCCACTCCACTTATTCAACAAGGCAGACGGAGCCATTGCCCCCCAACTACGGAAGGTCATCAACATCTCCTTCGAAACAGCGACATTCCCGGAAATCTGGAAGCACGCCAAAATCAACGCCCTCCTCAAGAAGCCCAAGGCGGACCCCAAGGACCTCAAGAACTTCCGGCCCTTCTCCCTGCTCCCGTTCCCGGCGAAGGTCATCGAGAAAATCGTCAACATGCAACTGACCCGCCACCTCGAAGACAACAACATCCTGCACCCGCCCCAATCCGGATTCAGACGAAACCACAGCACCGAGACTGCCCTCATCGTCGCCACAGACGACATCAGGCGCCAATTAGACAACGGCGAAACATCAGCCCTCATCCTCCTGGACCTCTCTGCCGCCTTCGACATGGTCTGCCATCGCACTCTAAAAACACGCCTCCAAGAAGCCGGCATCCAAGAGAAGGCCCTCGACTGGACCACATCCTTCCTCTCCAGCAGATACTAGAGCGTCCGCCTCCCACCCTTCCGATCCACAGCCACCGACATCATCTGCGGCGTCCCCCAGGGCTCCTCCCTCAGCCCACCCTGTTCAACATCTACATGGCCCCCCTCGCACAAGTGGCCCGCCACCACAACCTCAACATCATCTCCTACGCCGACAACACTCAACTAATCCTCTCCCTCACCAAGGACCCGAGCACCGCCAAAACCAACATCCATGACAGAATGAAGGCCATCGCCGACTGGATGAGGAGCAGCCGGCTGAAACTGAACTCGGACAAGATGGAGGTCCTCATCCTTGGACCCAACCCCTCGGCCTGGGACGACTCCTGGTGGCCGGCCACCCTCGGGACAGCACCGACATCCACCGACCACGCACGCAATCTAGGATTCATCCTCGAATCCTCCCTCTCCATGTCCAAACAGGTCAACGCCATCTCTTCCTCCTGCTTCAACATCCTCCGCACGCTCCGCAGGATCTACAAATGGAACCCGACCGAAACAAGAAGAACGGTGGCACAGGCCCTCGTCAGCAGCCGGCTGGACTACGGCAACGCACTCTACGCCGGAATCCCAGCCAAACACTTACGATGACTACAGATCATGAACTCCATTCACTCAGGATCGCCGACAGACCCGTGCCCACTCCACTTATTCAACAAGGCAGACGCAGCCATTGCCCCCCAACTATGGAAGGTCATCAACATCTCCTTCGAAACAGCAACATTCCCGGAAAGCTAGAAGCACGCCGAAATCAACGCCCTCCTCAAGAAGCCCAAGGCGGAACCCAAGAACCTGAAGAACTTCCGGCCCATCTCCCTACTCCCGTTCCCGGCGAAGGTCATCGAGAAAATCGTCAACATGCAACTGACCCGCCACCTCGAAGACAACAACATCCTGCACCCGTCCCAATCCGGATTCAGACGAAACCACAGCACCGAGACTGCCCTCATCGCCGCCACAGACGACATCAGGCACCAATTAGACAATGGCGAAACATCAGCCCTCATCCTCCTGGACCTCTCTGCCGCCTTCGACACGGTCTGCCATCGCACTCTAAAAACACACCTCCAAGAAGCCGGCATCCAGGAGAAGGCCCTCGACTGGACCACATCCTTCCTCTCCAGCAGATCCCAGAGCGTCCGCCTCCCACCCTTCCGATCCACAGCCACTGACATCATCTGCGGCGTCCCCCAGGGCTCCTCCCTCAGCCCCACGCTGTTCAACATCTACATGGCCCCCCTCGCACAAGTGGCCTGCCACCACAACCTCAACATCATCTCCTACGCCGACGACACTCAACTAATCCTCTCCCTCACCAAGGACCCGAGCACCGCCAAAACCAACATCCACGACGGAATGAAGGCCATCGCCGACTGGATGAGGAGCAGCCGGCTGAAACTGAACTCGGACAAGACGGAGGTCCTCATCCTTGGACCCAACCCCTCAGCATGGGACGACTCCTGGTGGCCGACCACCCTCGGGGCAGCACCGACACCCACCGACCACGCACGCAATCTAGGATTCATCCTCGACTCCTCCCTCTCCATGTCCAAACAGGTCAACGCCGTCTCTTCCTCCTGCTTCAACACCCTCTGCATGCTCCGCAGGATCTACAAATGGATCCCGACCGAAAGAAGAAGAACGGTGACACAGGCCCTTGTCAGCAGCAGGCTGGACTACGGCAACACACTCTACGCCGGAATCCCAGCCAAACACCTATGATGACTACAGCTCATCCAAAATGCCTCCGCCCAACTGATCTTCAACGTCCCCCGCCGCAGCCACATCACCCCCCACCTGACCAACCTACACTGGCTCCCCGTCGACAAGAGGATCACCTTCAAACTCCTCACCCATGCACACAAAGCACTCCACGACACCGGACCAGCGTGCCTGAACAGCAGACTCAGCTTCCACACCCCCACCCGCCAGCTCAGCTCCGCCAGCCTTGCACTCGCCACCGTCCCCCGCATCCAACAAACAACCTCCGGCAGCAGATCCTTCTCCTACCTCGCCGCCAAGACCTGGAACACCCTACCCACCCAGCTACGGCAGACCAAAGACTTACTCGCCTTCAGAAGACTCCTCAAGACCTGGCTCTTCGAGCTGTAGCGCAACTCCCCTCCCCCCCTCTCAGCGCCTTGAGACCCTCACGGGTAAATAGCGCACTTTACAAATACCATGTTTGATTGATTGATTGACCCGCTGCAGCTGTTACTATGTAAATTACTCCACTAACGTATGCAGTTCTGATGTCCACATATTGTAGCTGCCTTGACTACCTAACGATTTTCTTTGACTGTATATATGTATGTATTTCAATCAAACAATCATGCATTAGATGTAAAGTGCGCTGATACTTTCGGGTCTAGCTAGCACTATATAAAACCTATAAATAAACAAAATATCTGTAATACAGCTCCAAGGCATTTAAGCTATGTAGGGCAGTTTTCCTCACGAAATCATAAGGAAATGTCACATGATTTGTGAGCAGCAGTGTTGAAACGTCAGATATCCTGTGATAAGACACTACGTCATGTTAAGGAGTATGGCGGCCCGGGAAAAACGTATAGAAACAGGATAGACAGAGGTAAAATAGAGAGAAGATTCACTTTCTAAGGGTCGCCTTGGGCAAGAGCCCACTTTGTCCATGCCTTAAAACGTCTCTGATCAGACCAACCTGAAACATTTCCATCCACATAAAACTATTCTGCAAGAAAATCAATGATTTTGTTCAAGGTTCATTCAGCAGGAGCCGAGATTACTGTATGGAACAACCCACATTAAATACAGTAACTGCAGCATGCGGCTATAACCCTCCAATAATTACAAGGGCTGTTTAAAAAGCAATATTCTTTCCTAAACTTAGTCTGCTGAGAACTACAATATGGTCAACGGCGTTTCATTTCAGACGTAATTTATGGTCTCAAAAACATAAGGCAGCAAAGCAGGGGAGCTTTGTACAACGACTCACCAGGGAGAAATAAACCTGACAATAGCGCAATTCTCCCTCCTGCAAATCACAGGTCATAAATCACCTGCAGCTGCGATAATCAGAAAGAACACCGCGGCACCTCCTCCGGCTTACAGAAATAACACGTAAGAATCCACGGGAAAGCGTCCAAAATGTACTTTTTCCTTTTGAGTTCGCCTTTTGAATGGTTGAACGTTTTAACCTGAGAGTGCACCCGTGGCGTGCTCCCATGGTGTTATCTGTGGCAGTCTGATTAAAAGGGCACTTGGCCGAGCTGAATGTGGAAGAAAAAAAGCAAACCAATCCTAGATTGCACGATTTTATGGGAGGTAGGTGAAAGGAAATATTGTAGAAATCAGTTTTGGAGAAAAGGCTTAAATATGCATTAAATAAACGACACCTCAAAGGCAATGATATTTTTGGGAACCTAGATGTTCACAGTAGCGTAAGCTATATGTAATAAGAGGGATTCAACACTATAGAACAATAGGTTGTTGCACGTGCTGGTACTATTGACAGATGACTGATGTTTATTGTTACCCAGCTCAGTGATACTCATTTTATCCACCTCCGAAGGATGAAAGGCTGAGTGGACCGACCACGATTTGAGCATGAAATCAAGATAGCAAAACACACAAGATGATGGACTGAATGTTGCACATTGGCAAAACATTCACCCCCAGTCACAGATCTGGGTTTAATCCATTGTTAGTTTGCTCACCACGCCACACCAGTTCAGACATGGCCATATGCAAATCAGTCTTGACCCTGTGCCTCATGGGAACAGGACAGCCCGAACTGCTAAGCCATGTCTTCCCTGGACCGGAATCAAGCATCCTAGGACCGGTTTCGGGGTTTCACCCCTCTTCAGCCAGGATAGCTTGACTCCAGTGGCTAAGTGAGCACGGGACCTACGTCTGGGCATACCCTTCCCACATAGGGCGAACAGCAAAACACACAAGTTATGAACCCGAAACCGGTCCCAGGATGCTTGTTTCCGGTCCAGGGAAGACATGGCTTGGCAGTTCGGGCTGGACTGTTCCCACGAGGCACAGGGTCAGACTGATTTGCATATGGCCATGTCTGAACTGGGTGTTGGAGTGAGCTAAAGAATGATGATGGATTAACCCCTTCGATGCTCATGACGGAACGGTTCCGTCATGAGCATCGGTTGAGCTGTGCTCATGACGGAACCGTTCCGTCATGAGCACAGCCCCCGGGGGAAGCGCTGGCGCTCCCCCCCTGGGGCATCGATCGTGCCCCCACAGAGGGGGGTGGCAGCGGAAGAGTTTCCGCTGCCACCCCCGAGCCCCCCCACGCTTCCCCATGACGTCAGCGCGCACAGTGCGCGCCGGCGTCATCAGGAAGCGTTGGACGCGCTGGAATCCATTTCTTCCAGCGCGTCCAAGGGGGTAGAGGTAGGTTTTCTTGTCCGGTGGGGGCCGCAGCGGTGAAATTTGTAGTATTGAGGCATCGGGGAGGAGGAAAGAGTATTTCCTCTCCCCTGATGTCTCAATACAGGGCATTCCTGCTCCACGATCGCGCACAGCGTCGCGATCGTGGAGCAGGGATGCCCCACTAGACACCAGGGATGTTTTTTTCTTTATTTGGGAAGCGACCCCTTGGGCAAGGGTCGCTTCCTAGGCGGCCAAATTATTTTGAAGACTTTTCTGCCCCCCCTGGGGGCAGATCGGTCGTCTTTCTGACCGTTTCTGCCCCCAGGGGGGGCAGAAAAGCCCACTAGACACCAGGGATGACTTTTTCATAATTTAGGAGGCGACCCCTTGGGCAAGGGTTGCTTCCTAGGGGTGCCAATTTTTGTGAAGTCTTTTCTGCCCCCCCCTGGGGGCAGATAGGTCATCTTTCTGCCCGTGGGGGCAGAAAAGCCCACTAGACACTAGGGATGTCTTTTATGTTATGTTGGAAGCGACCCCTTGGGCAAGGGTCGCTTCCTTCGGGGGCAAAATAATTCGAAGACTTTTCTGCCCCCCCCTGGGGGCAGATCAATCTTCTTTCTGCCCGTTTCTGCCTCCAGGGGGGGGCAGAAAAGCCCACTAGACACCAGGGATGTCTTTTTAGTTATGTAGGAAGCGACCCCTTGGGCAAGGGTCGCTTCCTAGGGGTGCCACATTATTCGAAGACTTTTCTGCCCCCCCTGGGGGCAGATCGGTCTTCTTCCTGGCCGTGTCTGCCCCCAGGGGGGGCAGAAAAGCCCACTAGTCACCAGGGAAGTCTTTTAGGAAGCGACCCCTTGGGCAAGGGTCGCTTCCTAGGCGGGCATAATAATTTGAAGACTTTTCTGCCCCCCCTGGGGGCAGATCGGTCGTCTTTCTGCCCGTTTCTGCTCCCAGGGGGGGGGGGGGCAGAAAATCCCATTAGACACCAGGGATTTCTTTTTCTTTATGTAGGAAGCGGCCCCTTGGGCAAGGGTCGCTTCCTAGGCGGGCATAATAATTTGAAGACTTTTCTGCCCCCCCTGGGGGCAGATCAGTCGTCGTTCTGTCCGTTTCTGCTCTCAGGGGAGGGGGCAGAAAAGGCCACTAGACACCAGGGATGTCTTCTTTTTTATTTAGGAAGCGACCCCTTGGCAAAAACTGTTTGCATTTGTGCTCGATGTGTATTTTCTTGTCTTGTGATTAATTTGTTTTTTTTTCTTCTTTCTAGTTGGATATCGTTGGTATTTGCTGTGTCACTGCAAAGTAGGTTCTGGTGAGTGTAGCTGTCTCTTGTAATTGAATTCTATAGTTTTTGAGTACATTGATCATTGTGATAAAGGTACACATTTCGTTACTTACTTGTTTTGCACATTGTTGGTTGTTGTTGACTTGTTTGTGCAGTCTTCAATCTTAGTAAGTATAATGGCTAGCCGCAGGATGACTGCTCAGCAGGTTGTTGGTTTGCTGTTTGAGTCTTCCTCTGATATTGGTTCAGAGACTGACTCTGCATCTGAGGGAGAGGAGGCAGGGGACGATTCTGGCAGTGAGTTGTCTCTCCGTATGGAGTCATCGTATGATGAAGATACTCTTAGTGCGGATGAAGTGCCTGTGTTAGAGGCGGAGACTGATGTGCCGATAGTGCGGCAAGAGGCATCTGTGCTGCAGCCTGGGGCTGCAAGGCTTCCCGTTGGTGTAGTGCGGCAAGAGGCATCTGGGCTGCAGGCTGGGGCTGCAAGGCTTCCCTTTGAAAGTGATGACCTCTGGGTTGCCCCTGGCATGGTGCAGCCGGCATTGCCAGAGTTTACTGGTGTTCCAGGGTCTAGAGTGAATACTGAAAACTTTTTGCAGGTCAATTTTTTTCAGTTGTTTATGGACGATGTGTTTTTTGCAGAGATTGTTGAGCAGACTAATTTGTATGCCGAACAGTTTTTGAGGGACAACAGTGCCAGTCTTAAGCCATACTCTAGAGCTGCCCGGTGGACTCCCACAAATGTTGAAGAGATGAAGAAGTTCTTGGGTTTAACTTTTTTGATGGGCTTGCTAAGGAAGCCATCAATGTCTTCATATTGGTCTAGCAGTCCCTTGATGGCAACGTCTATTTTTCCGGTAGTCATGACTCGTGACAGGTATTTGCTTCTGCTTCGGATGATGCATTTTGTTGATAATGGTTTAGCGTTGCCACGAGATCACCCTGACTGTGACCGTCTTTTTAAGATTAGGCCTGTCCTTGATCACTTTGTTGATCGATTTTCTGAGATTTATGCCCCTGGGAAAGAAATTGCAGTGGATGAGTCTTTGGTGTTGTTCAAGGGCCGCTTGGTTTTTAGGCAATACATTCCTAGTAAGAGGGCACGCTATGGAATAAAGCTGTATATGCTGTGTGACAGTAGGACTGGATATGTCTCTAATTTCAGGGTGTACACCGGTAAGGAATCTAGGTTTAACCTCCCTGGTTGTCCGTCCACTTTTGGAGTGACTGAGAAAATTGTTTGGGAACTTGGAAGAGGATTTTTTAACAAAGGCCACCATTTATATGTAGATAACTTCTACACTGGTGTGCGGTTGTTCAGGGAATTGGCCAAAGTGGACACTCTTGCTTGTGGCACAATCCGCTCTAACCGTAAAGGTTTCCCGAAAGAACTTGTTTGTCAAAAGCTTGTGCGGGGACAGTGCAGTGTGTTGCGTTGCCAGGAGCTTCTTGCTGTGAAGTTTACAGACAGGAGCGATGTCTACATGCTGACTACCATCCATGATGAAAGCACTGCACCTGTGACTGTTTGGGGTCAGGTCTCTGAAGCGCGCAAACCTGTGTGCATTTTAGACTATAATAGGCACATGGGTGGTGTTAACAGAGTAGATCAGAGGTTGGAACCTTACACTGCTCTTCGTAAGGCTTACATTTGGTACAAGAAGTTGGCTATCCATCTTTTCCACTTGGCAATGTTTAATGCTTTTGTTGTGTTCCAGGATTCTTGCCCTGAGTCAAAGATGACTTTTGCTAAGTTTCAGGAGTCTGTAATAGGCAGCCTTTTTGTAGTGGAACAGGCAAGTGTTCCTAGAGTTGGACTGGTGGAGGATGTTGCTAGATTGAAAGAACGCCACTTTCCAGATCACATTCCTCCCACACCCGCAAAAGATTTTCCCAGTAGGAGATGTAGAGTCTGTTGGCGAAAAGGTTTGCGGAAGGAGAGTCGTATGTACTGCCCGACTGTCCTTCTCATTCTGCACTGTGTCTCTCTGCTTGTTTTAGAGCGTACCACACACGAAAGAATTTTTGGGAGGATTCTTGAGTGGTAAAGTGAACTGCCTGGTCTGTATTCTTTGGATAATTTGATTCTGTTTCAAGGTTGGTGTTAGTGCAATGTATTTAGTTGCTGATTTTCTGTTAGAAGATTTGTATCTATTTGCAATTTGTTTGTGTTTTTATTTTTTTCTAAAAAAAATCCTAAATCTGATGGCGGTGTGTGTAGGCTTGCGCTTGGCTGTTGGTGTGTGTGGACTGGCACTTGGTTGGTGGTGTGCGTGGAATGGTGCTTGGCTGGCGGTGTTCATGGACTGGCGGTGTGTGTTGACTGGTGCGTGGCTGGTGGTGTGCGTGGACTGGAGCTTGGCTGGCAGTGTGCGTGGAATGGTGCTTGGCAGGCGGTGTGCGTGGACTGGTACTTGGCTGGCGGTGTGCGTGGACTGGTGGTGTGTGTGGACTGGTGCTTGGCTGGTGGTGTCCGTGGACTGGAACTTGGCTGGTGGTGTGCGTGTACTGGAGCGTGGCTGGCGGTGTGCGTGGAATGGTGCTTGGCTGGCGGTGTGCGTGGACTGGTACTTGCTGGCGGTGTGCGTGGACTGGTGGTGTGTGCGGACTGGTGCTTGGCTGGTGGTCTCCGTGGACTGGCGCTTGGCTAGCGGTGTGCGTGGACTGGTGTTTGTCTAGCGGTGTGTGTGGACTGGCGCTCTGCTGGCTGTGTGTGAGTAGTGACTTTCTGCTGGTCACTACACACACTGCTAGCTGAGTGCCACTCCATGCAATCCATCAGCCTGTGTAGTTGCTGTGTCTGGATTGTGGGCGTGTGAAAGTGATGGGCCCTTGAATGGCGCTGTGTGCTGGTGTGAGTTTTGTTATGTGATGGGCCCGCGGCTGGCGGTGTGAATGGTTTTGTATGTCTCACACGTATGAAAGGTGTATGAATGGCCTGTAAAGAGGTTGGTGCCTTGTCGTGGCTTTACAGCTCACGAGCTGTGAGTCAATGGTTCAGTTTCTCACCCTTTCAATTATTACCAGTGCATTTCATTTCTGTGAAATCACTTGCTAATACAATTGTATCTACTGAACCATCACTCACACTCGTGCCAAATCCAACCAGTATGTGTGTGTGCTTGCGGATTAGATGGCTGTGCAGTAATATTTGTCTTTCTGAAGCAGGGTGTACCTTGTCCCTTTTTGGTGAATTTTGTAATGTGTTGCTTTTGTGCCTGGTGGTTCGAATGGTCTTGTTTGTATCACGTATGAAAGGTGTGTGAATGGCGTGTAAAGTGGTTGGTGCCTTGACGTGGCTTTACAGCTCACGAGCTGTGAGACATTGGTTTGGTTTTTTGTGAATTTAATTATTGACAGTGCTTTTCATTTTTGTGAAATCTCTTGTTAATAAAATTTAATACACTGAACTATGACTCGCCCTCGTGCCAAATCCAACCAGTATGTGTGTGTGTTTGAGGAATAGATGGTTGTGCAGGAATCTTTGTCTTTAGTTTCTCTGCCAAGGTACACTTTCCATGCAAGAATAACCCACCAACTGTAGATATTGTCGAAAACCCATGGGAGTTCATGGTGATGTCTCTCTTGTGAATTCAAAAAAAAATGTTATCCCCAATGTCCTGCAAACCTCAAAATGTCTGCCACATTTTCTTTGCAATATTATTCCAAAATTCTCACGCTGTAGGAACAATAGTTCATCTGGTTTTGCAAGGGGGGTCACTTTGGTTTTTGGCCCGGTGCTCGGCGGCCATCTAGGGAAACCTACCAAACCCATGCATTTCTGAAAACTAGACACCCGGCGGCTTCCAGGGAGGTATGGCTTGCATGGATCCCCCAACGTTTCCTTACCCAGAATCCCCTGCAAACCTCAATTTTTGCTGAAAAACCCACTTTTTTCACACATTTTGGGGTGGGAAAGTAGTGGCATCACCGGGCTCACACAAATTTACCACCACCCAGCATTCCCCCAGGTCTCCCGGTAAAAATGGTGCCTCACTTGTGTGGGAGGCCCAAGTACCCGTGGCAGGCAAGGGCCCAAAACGTAGTGAGGCGACATCAAAATGGCCTATCGCAAAACCACCTGGTTTTGCAAGGGGGGTCACTTTGGTTTTTGGCCCGGTGCTCGGCGGCCATCTAGGGCAACCTACCAAACCCACGCATTTCTGAAAACTAGACACCCGGCGGCTTCCAGGGAGGTATGGCTTGCGTGGATCCCCCAACGTTTCCTTACCCAGAATCCCCTGCAAACCTCAATTTTTGCTGAAAAAATCACTTTTTTCACACATTTTGGGGTGGGAAAGTAGTGGCATCACCGGGCTCACACAAATTTACCACCACCCAGCGTTCCCCCAGGTCTCCTGGTAAAAATGGTGCCTCACTTGTGTGGGAGGCCCAAGTACCTGCGGCAGGCAAGGGCCCAAAACGTAGTGAGGCGACATCAAAATGGCCTATCGCAAAACCACCTGGTTTTGCAAGGGGGGTCAGTTTGGTTTTTGGCCCGGTGCTCTGCGGCCATCTAGGGAAACCTACCAAACCCACGCATTTCTGAAAACTAGACACCCGGCGGCTTCCAGGGAGGTATGGCTTGCATGGATCCCCCAACGTTTCCTTACCCAGAATCCCCTGCAAACCTCAATTTTTGCTGAAAAAATCACTTTTTTCACACATTTTGGGGTGGGAAAGTAGTGGCATCACCGGGCTCCCACAAATTTACCACCACCCAGCGTTCCCCCAGGTCTCCCGGTAAAAATGGTGCCTCAATTGTGTGGGAGGCCCAAGTACCCGCGGCAGGCAAGGGCCCAAAATGTAGTGAGGCGACATCAAAATGGCCTATCGCAAAACCACCTGGTTTTGCAAGGGGGGTCACTTTGGTTTTGGGCCCGGTGCTCGGCGGCGATCTAGGGAAAGCTACCAAACCCACGCATTTCTGAAAACTAGACACCCGGCGGCTTCCAGGGAGGTATGGCTTGCGTGGATCCCCCAACGTTTCCTTACCCAGAATCCCCTGCAAACCTCAATTTTTGCTGAAAAAAGCACTTTTTTCACACATTTTGGGGTGGGAAAGTAGTGGCATCACCGGGCTCACACAAATTTACCACCACCCAGTGTTCCCCAAGGTCTCCCGGTAAAAATGGTGCCTCACTTGTGTGGGAGGCCCAAGTACCCGCGGCAGGCAAGGGCCCAAAACGTAGTGAGGCGACATCAAAATGGCCTATCGCAAAACCACCTGGTTTTGCAAGGGGGGGCACTTTGGTTTTTGGACCGGTGCTCGGCGGCCATCTAGGGAAACCTACCAAACCCATGCATTTCTGAAAACTAGACACCCAGCGGCTTCCAGGGAGGTATGGCTTGCGTGGATCCCCCAACGTTTCCTTACCCAGAATCCCCTGCAAACCTCAATTTTTGCTGAAAAAATCTCTTTTTTCACACATTTTTGGGGGTGGGAAAGTAGTGGCATCACCGGGCTCACACAAATTTACCACCACCCAGCGTTCCCCCAGGTCTCCCGGTAAAAATGGTACCTCACTTGTGTGGGAGGCCCAAGTACCCGCGGCAGGCAAGGGCCCAAAACGTAGTGAGGCGACATCAAAATGGCCTATCGCAAAACCACCTGGTTTTGCAAGGGGGGTCACTTTGGTTTTTGGCCCGGTGCTCGGCGGCCATCTAGGGAAACCTACCAAACCCATGCATTTCTGAAAACTAGACACCCGGCGGCTTCCAGGGAGGTATGGCTTGCGTGGATCCCCCAACGTTTCCTTACCCAGAATCCCCTGCAAACCTCAATTTTTGCTGAAAAAAGCACTTTTTTCACACATTTTGGGGTGGGAAAGTAGTGGCATCACCGGGCTCACACAAATTTACCACCACCCAGCGTTCCCCCAGGTCTCCCGGTAAAAATGGTGCCTCACTTGTGTGGGAGGCCCAAGTACCCGCGGCAGGCAAGGGCCCAAAACGTAGTGAGGCGACATCAAAATGGCCTATCGCAAAACCACCTGGTTTTGCAAGGGGGGTCACTTTGGTTTTTGGCCCGGTGCTCGGTGGCCATCTAGGGAAACCTACCAAACCCACACATTTCTGAAAACTAGACACCCGGCGGCTTCCAGGGAGGTATGGCTTGCGTGGATCCCCCAACGTTTCCTTACCCAGAATCCCCTGCAAACCTCAATTGTTGCTGAAAAAATCTCTTTTTTCACACATTTTGGGGTGGGAAAGTAGTGGCATCACCGGGCTCACACAAATTTACCACCACCCAGCGTTCCCCCAGGTCTCCGGGTAAAAATGGTGCCTCACTTGTGTGGGAGGCCCAAGTACCCGCGGCAGGCAAGGGCCCAAAACGTAGTGAGGCGACATCAACATTGCCTATCCCAAATGTCCCATCACTACGTTTTGGGCCCTTGCCTGCCGCGGGGACTTGGGCCTCCCACACAAGTGAGGCACTATTTTTACTGGGAGACCTGGGGGAACGCTGGGTGGTGGTAAATTTGTGTGAGCCCGGTGATGCCACTACTTTCCCACCCCAAAATGTGTGAAAAAAGTGCTTTTTTCAGCACAAATTGAGGTTTGCAGGGGATTCTGGGTAAGGAAACGTTGGGGGATCCACGCAAGCCATACCTCCCTGGAAGCCGCCGGGTGTCTAGTTTTCAGAAATGCATGGGTTTGGTAGGTTTCCCTAGATGGCCGCCGAGCACCGGGCCAAAAACCAAAGTGACCCCCCTAGCAAAACCAGGTGGTTTTGCGATAGGCCATTTTAATGTCGCCTCACTACGTTTTGGGCCCTTGCCTGCCGCGGGTACTTGGGCCTCCCACACAAGTGAGGCACCATTTTTACCGGGAGACCTGGGGGAACGCTGGGTGGTGGTAAATTTGTGTGAGCCCGGTGATGCCACTACTTTCCCACCCCAAAATGTGTGAAAAAAGAGGATTTTTTCAGCAAAAATTGAGGTTTGCAGGGGATTCTGGGTAAGGAAACGTTGGGGGATCCACGCAAGCCATACCTCCCTAGAAGCCGCCGGGTGTCTAGTTTTCAGAAATGCGTGGGTTTGGTAGGTTTCCCTAGATGGCCGCCGAGCACCGGGCCAAAAACCAAAGTGACCCCCCTTGCAAAACCAGGTGGTTTTGCGATAGGCCATTTTGATGTCGCCTCACTACGTTTTGGGCACTTGTCTGCCGCGGGTACTTGGGCCTCCCACACAAGTGAGGCACCATTTTTACCGGGAGACCTGGGGGAACGCTGGGTGGTGGTAAATTTGTGTGAGCCCGGTGATGCCACTACTTTCCCACCCCAAAATGTGTGAAAAAAGTGCTTTTTTTCAGCAAAAATTGAGGTTTGCAGGGGATTCTGGGTAAGGAAACGTTGGGGGATCCACGCAAGACATACCTCACTGGAAGCCGTCGGGTGTCTAGTTTTAAGAAATGTGTGGGTTTGGTAGGTTTCCCTAGATGGCCGCCGAGCACCGGGCCAAAAACCAAAGTGACCCCCCGTGCAAAACCAGGTGGTTTTGCGATAGGCCATTTTGATGTCGCCTCACTACGTTTTGGGCCCTTGCCTGGCGCGGGTACTTGGGCCTCCCACACAAGTGAGGCACCATTTTTACCGGGAAACCTGGGGGAACACTGGGTGGTGGTAAATTTGTGTGAGCCCGGTGATGCCACTACTTTCCCACCCCAAAATGTGTGAAAAAAGTGATTTTTTCAGCAAAAATTGAGGTTTGCAGGGGATTCTGGGTAAGGAAACGTTGGGGGATCCACGCAAGCCATACCTCCCTGAAAGCCGCCGGGTGTCTAGTTTTCGGAAATGCATGGGTTTGGTAGGTTTCTCTAGATGGCCGCCGAGCACCGGGCCCAAAACCAAAGTGACCCCCCTTGCAAAACCAGGTGGTTTTGCGATAGGCCATTTTGATGTCGCCTCACTACGTTTTGGGCCCTTGCCTGCCGCGGGTACTTGGGCCTCCCACACAAGTGAGGCACCATTTTTACCGGGAGACCTGGGGGAACGCTGGGTGGGGGTAAATTTGTGTGAGCCCGGTGATGCCACTACTTTCCCACCCCAAAATGTGTGAAAAAAGTGATTTTTTCAGCACAAATTGAGGTTTGCAGGGGATTCTGGGTAAGGAAACGTTGGGGGATCCACGTAAGCCATACCTTCCTGGAAGCCGCTGGGTGTCTAGTTTTCATAAATGTCTGGGTTTGGTAGATTTCCCTAGGTGCCGGCAGGGCTAGAGTTCAAAAACTACAGCTAGTCACTTAGCCAAAAAAGGGTCATTTTTCACTGCAAAATTGAGGTGTGACCACGTTGCGTTTTGCGCCGTTTCCTGTCTCGGGCACTAGGCCGACCCGCACAAGTGAGGTACCATTTTTCTCGTAGGACTTTGGGGAATGCGGGGTGGGTGGAAATTTGTGGATCCACGCAGATTCCAGAACTTTCCATCCCAGAAATGTGGGGAAAATGTGTTTTTTTTGTCATTGTTTTATGTTTGCAAGGGATTCTGGGTAACAGACCATGGAGGGAGGCAGTCAAGTCACCCCATCCTGGATTCCCCTGGGTGTCTAGTTTTCAAAAATGTATAGGTTTTCTAGGTTTCCCTAGGTGCCGGCTGGGCTAGGGTTCAAAAACTACAGCTAGTCACTTAGCCAAAAAAGGGTCATTTTTCACTGCAAAATTGAGGTGTGACCACATTGTGTTTTGCGCCGTTTCCTGTCGCGGGCACTAGGCCGACCCGCACAAGTGAGGTACCATTTTTCTCGTAGGACTTTGGGGAACGCGGGGTGGGTGGAAATTTGTGGATCCACGCAGATTCCAGAACTTTCCATCCCAGAAATGTGGGGAAAATGTGTTTTTTTTGTCATTTGTTTACGTTTGCAAGGGATTCTGGGTAACAGACCATGGAGGGAGGCAGTCAAGTCACCCCATCCTGGATTCCCCTGGGTGTCTAGTTTTCAAAAATGTATAGGTTTGCTAGGTTTCCCTAGGTGCCGGCTGGGCTAGGGTTCAAAAACTACAGCTAGTCACTTTGCCAAAAAAGGGTCATTTTTTACCTGCAAAATTGAGGTGTGACCACGTTGCGTTTTGCGCCGTTTCCTGTCGCGGGCACTAGGCTGACCCGCACAAGTGAGGTACCATTTTTCTCGTAGGACTTTGGGGAACGCGGGGTGGGTGGAAATTTGTGGATCCACGCAGATTCCAGAACTTTCCATCCCAGAAATGTGGGGAAAATGTGTTTTTTTTGTCATTTTTTACGTTTGCAAGGGATTCTGGGTAACAGACCATGGTGGGAGGCAGTCAAGTCACCCCATCCTGGATTCCCCTGGGTGTCTAGTTTTCAAAAATGTATAGGTTTGCTAGGTTTCCCTAAGTGCCGGCAGGGCTAGGGTTAAAAAACTACAGCTAGTCACTTAGCCAAAAAAGGGTCATTTTTCACTGCAAAACTGAGGTGTGACCACGTTGCGTTTTGCGCCGTTTCCTGTCGCGGGCACTAGGCCGACCCGCACAAGTGAGGTACCATTTTTCTCGTAGGACTTTGGGGAACACGGGGTGGGTGGAAATTTGTGGATCCACGCAGATTCCAGAACTTTCCATCCCAGAAATGTGGGGAAAATGTGTTTTTTTTGTCATTTTTTTACGTTTGCAAGGGATTCTGGGTAACAGACCATGGTGGGAGGCAGTCAAGTCACCCCATCCTGGATTCCCCTGGGTGTCTAGTTTTCAAAAATGTATAGGTTTGCTAGGTTTCCCTAAGTGCCGGCAGGGCTAGGGTTCAAAAACTACAGCTAGTCACTTTGCCAAAAAAGGGTCATTTTTCACTGCAAAATTGAGGTGTGACCACGTTGCGTTTTGCGCCGTTTCCTGTCGCGGGCACTAGGCCGACCCGCACAAGTGAGGTACCATTTTTCTCGTAGGACTTTGGGGAACGCGGGGTGGGTGGAAATTTGTGGATCCACGCAGATTCCAGAACTTTCCATCCCAGAAATGTGGGGAAAATGTGTTTTTTTGTCATTTTCTTACGTTTGCAAGGGATTCTGGGTAACAGACCATGGTGGGAGGCAGTCAAGTGACCCCATCCTGGATTCCCCTGGGTGTCTAGTTTTCAAAAATGTATAGGTTTGCTAGGTTTCCCTAGGTTCTGGCAGGGCTAGCGTTCAAAAACTACAGCTAGTCACTTTGCCAAAAAGGGGTCATTTTTCACTGCAAAATTGAGGTGTGACCACGTTGCGTTTTGCGCCGTTTCCTGTCGCGGGCACTAGGCCGACCCGCACAAGTGAGGTACCATTTTTCTCGTAGGCCTTTGGGGAACGCGGGGTGGGTGGAAATTTGTGGATCCACGCAGATTCCAGACCTTTCCATCCCAGAAATGTGGGGAAAATATGTTTCTTTTGTCATTTTTTTACGTTTGCAAGGGATTCTGGGTAACAGACCATGGTGGGAGGCAGTCAAGTCACCCCATCCTGGATTCCCCTGGGTGTCTAGTTTTCAAAAATGTATAGGTTTGCTAGGTTTCCCTAGGTGCCGGCAGGGCTAGGGTTCTCCATTCCAGATAGGAGGACGACTGGGGTAGGTGGTTAAGAGGCCACGCCGGAGCTAAACTCACTAGAAGGTGTGTACACTCGTCCCCTAATCTATGGAGCATTATTCTCCCCGTTTGTAGGCTTTTATCCTGGAGCGACCTGACTCTCACACAGAGAGCAGTACTATCTTGACCTGTACGCCCGGATAGTAACTGTGAGTAATATCCCTCAGTCCACATTCACTATTATTCTTTTTTGGTCCTGAGGAAGCGCCAAGGATCCTTTTTTGGACCATTGTGGCGCGAAACATGTCGACCACATGACCACACACTAGTTACCTAATGGCACATTATTTCCAATAAGGTAACACCCAACCTACGGGTTTTTTAGTATGTCAAGGGTGCTATTTACATTTAACCTTATTATTTCAGTAACCCTTAGACATTTTTAGGCTACCTCGTCACTGTCACACCCCATCACCACATATCTTTTTATTAGGACCCAAACCACACACCCGCATGCACCAAACGGCGTTTTCTCTAAAAGATCTCCGCTAAAGTGACCCTTCGGGGTACCCGTAGGGCATTGCAGCGCCGGCCCGACGAGGAGCAAACGCCCAATGATGAAGCATGACATCCTTCGGGGTGTGTGAGGGCAACAAGAGAAACTAAGGTATGCCCTCCCTCCTGACCTAAACTTGTTTGGGCCTAATACTAGCCTAGGCCTTTCCTCTTTCTTATCTCTTTCCGAACTGGTCTCTTTTGCCCTTTCCCTCTTTAGGAACAGTGTCTCCATTTGAGTATTATAGGGCTCAAAAACTACAGCTAGACTCTTCGCAAAAAAAGTGTAAATTTTCAGTGTGAAAATGTGGTGTGTTCAGCTTAGGTTTTGAGCCACTTCCTGTCGTGGGCACTATGCCTACCCACAAAAGTGAGGTACCATTTTTATCGGTAGACTTAGGGTAGTTCAGATTTGTAAAGCAACTGTTATTACCTATTGATTTTGGATGCATTTCTCCCTTCCAAATGAAAGACATTGTGTAAAAAAAAAGTCATTTTGAAAAATGACCAATAATTGTCATGCAAGTATGAGTATTCCCAATTTCGAAAATGTGCAAATATGCACTGTTTCTAAACTCTGTAGTTTGTTCCCATTTCAGAAATACATAGGTGTCTTTCATACCGATTTTTCCATGTATACATTTTCCCACAATAATTGCTATAGACCCGGAACAAAAAAAAAAACCATTACAAAATGCTGCTCAGTTTTTTACTCTGGGTTCGTTGGGCTCTTGGTGAACCTACAAGTCCTATATATCCCCACAACCAGGAAGGTCCAGTGGATGTAACGGTACATTGCTTTCTAAGAGATGTGATAATTAGAAGAAGTTACAGGTGAAAACGTTGACTCAAAAGGCTGCTTTTTTCAATTAATTTTTAATTTTTCCTATATTTAACTGTTAGTTTCTATAAAGAAACCTTGATGGATATACACAAATGACCCCTTGCTGAATTCAGAATTTTGTCTACTTTTCAAAAATGTATAGCTTTTCAGGGTCCATTATTGTTTTTGTACCCATTTCTACCATTAACTGGAAGGAGGTTGAAAGCACAAAAAATAGCAAAAAGAGGGTATGTCCCAGAAAAATGCCAAAACTGTTGGTTTTCTGACAAAATTCTGTCATTCCCTAAAAGCTGGAGAAATGGTGATTTCAGCCCCACAAACCCTTTTTTGATACCATTTGCAGAGAAAAACCCAGAAGCTTTCATTTGCAGCCCGTTTTTCCCATTTTTCACAAAAAAAACTAAATTTTGCTGTATTTTGACTAATTTCTGGGAACCCTCTAGGAGAATCCACAAACCCTGGGTACCTTTAGAATCCCCATGATGTTGGAAGAAAAGGACGCAAATTTGGCGTGGATACCTAATGTGGTCAAAAAGTTACAGGAGCCTAAGCACGCACTACCCCAAATAGCCCAAAAAAGGCTTAGCACAGGAGGGGAAAAGGCCTAGCAGCGAAGGGGTTAAACCCAGATCAGTTGACTGGGGTGAGTGTTTGATTTGCTCAAACGCTCCGTCCATCATCCCCTTTGGTATCACCATGAAATCAAGACGCCTAACATTGATCCCAGGAGTGCATGCATTAGTCCACCGAGCCATCATACCCAGTTCACTTTAAGCAGCTCACCTAAGCATTTCATTGTGGCAAGGTTTCGGATGCTTCCATTTTTGTCATAAATACACTGTTTAGCAAAATGCAGTCTTTGCTGATGTGATAAACTATGCAACATATGCATGTAAGCGAAGTAAAAGGTTGATGGTCCAGCAAGTTATCTGTATACAAGGGCTGAGATGTTGACAGCACTAAGTAGGCCCATTTTTATTCTTGCCTAAAAACCCTCAGCTAAGGCTGAGTTAAGGTTCATTATGAATTACATACTTCACTTTTGCAGCTGTGGTAAGAATTAAACACTGTCTTCTATTTTCAGAGTGCAGGCGTAATGTTTTAACAGGGAGAGTTGGGTGCTACACCTCAATACATTCGTAGGTTGAGCACAGATTCTTAAATTTAATGCTGTCCTTGTCTGGGATTCATGATAGGCTTTTGAGGTAAGTTGCTACTTGGTCCAGGCTTTTTAGGCGCAATCTCAATTCTGCTGCTTCTTTCTGGAGCCTTTGAAGTCTTCTGATTTGGTTTGATAGTATCCATGATATGAGGCATTACAGTAGTTGACATTAGACCCAATAGCCCTTGAGTGATAATGACTGAAGATTAAAAGGAGAGCCATTCTGAGGAGTTTGGTTTGGTGGGATGAAGTTTTAAACATTACTCATGCTTTTGAAACGGTGAAGTTGGCTTCCCTTATCAGTAACAGCTTACGACAATACTTTTAGGTGATTCTGCATTCTCTAAGAAATGATGAATGAAAAAGTACGAGCAGTCTACTCGAGAAGATTTTACAGCGGTTTGTTACATTAGGATTTACCCCAAATTTGGAGATTTGGCATTTGGTGGCTAATGTAATTAATCCATTTTTAGACAAATTGGCCTTTTTGGGGGTGACACGTTTTCAAAAACTGTATAGAGGACATTGGATTACCTGATTCTGTTGTCTCTGCTTCTGGTACAAGTGCCATATGTTATTTGGGCCTTAGGTAGACTCTAGATGTTTTGCTAGTGGGACCCCGGGTCCAGAAGGTTGTCCTGATGGACCTTTAAAAATCCAACCTGGATCTGCTGATAAGTGTTCAAACCTCATATGCTTCCGGTTACCGGCCCAGTTCATTTGTCAAACTGATCTTCAAGAAGGGTGGTGGAGTTCAGCCAGTGTTTTATCAATAGGGGTGGGCGGAATTTGCGAAAGTGACTTTAGCAAATTATTGCGAAAATGTTAAAAATCTCCGCAAACAAGCAGAAATATCGCGAAGATGCGGAAGTTTTTTTCCTGCCTGTTCGGGGTATTTTCTGCATGGTCACGGCTTGCCAACTTACCCATGCGGTTGCTCGCGGGCGCGGCCATCTTGTTTTCACTCTTCTTGCGGTGCATGATTGCGAGAAGAAAGACGTGATCGCGCGACCAATGACATTTCTGCGTGCGCGAACTGTCGCGAGACAGCGCAAATGGCTACCAGCAATCCAACATCTTGTGGAGAACGCGACCGGATCGGGAAAACTCGTCGGACAAACGCGGGAATTCAGGTAAGGCGATCGCGCGCGCGCGAGAATGTATTATTTTACAGCGCGAGCAAGAAACAAATTATCGCTAAGCTGCGGAATGCGGAAATTTTGACATTTTCGCGCTCTCCGCGGAACGCGAAAATGTCAAATTATCGCAATTTCCGCGAGCGGAACGGAAATTTAGGCCAGGCCTATTTATCAACCCATCTCGCTACCACATACTTCAATGAGAGTGATTCTATGGGTGTTCATTAAGAGGATGCAGGATGAGATCAAGGGAACAAAATCCTGGTATTCAACCAGTAGGGGTTTATACTAAATTTGGTCATAGTTGAATAATTTCTCAACTTTTATCTTATCATTGAGCAATATATAACTGTGTACAATGGCACTATCCTCTAGGAGTTATGGATCGTATCACAGCTCTTGACAGTTAACAGAGCAAAGTTAAAGGCCCACTTGAGAGTCCTGGGTTTGAGAATGAAACTTCTTAATATTATAAGAGGAATAATTATCTTGCAGCTCCTGCTCATTGTGGCATGCATGGGGAGTCATTTCCATGTAATAGAGAGGAGAGACAAGGAGGTGTTATGGCACTTGTATACTTCCTTTCGAAAAAGAGACTGCAGGCAGGGCTAAAAGGTGGAGATTGTGACTCAGTCAGGATAGGACCAGGATTTATTGGTATTCTCCTTTACACAGATGATTCCGTCTTGATTTCCAGGACATTCAATGATTTTCAAAATTTCTATGGCACATAATTTGCCTATATCAACACATGATCAATTGAAAAAACAACCGTTTTGGTGATGAAGGTTGCCCACCACAATCTAAGAATCAAGATTATGCCAATCACACCACCTTACAGATGGCGAGAGATATTTCTTACTTGAGCTTGACATCTGATCTAGGTATATAGTGGTGACAATTTCTAAACAAGACACACCTGTTCATTGTCCAATCTCACAATTAATGATGTGAGTTTCCAGTTAAGTTTGGCAATACACCACCATATTCTATGCTCAGAATATAATAAACAAACCGTATCTCAATAGTCACATGTGGTGTTGTGGTGTGGGATACAATACATACATTCTTATCCAGGAGGATGAAAATAGGATTTTGAAATGTCTCTCGTGATCACTCTTTCAATTTCATCATGCATTATGCGCCATGAGGCTGCCCTCTCCCATTCTAAGGACATTCTTCTCTTCATCCTTATTGTCACTAAGGATAACTGTGTGGTCTAAGCCAGAAGTGCACTTTACTTGCTTGATTCTAAATAACATACTGACTAAGAATCATCTAAAATCGCAGTTATAAAAATCTAGGATGTTCCACAGTGTATTGGCAGGATACAAAGGATATGGTGTATATCCAAAGAGGTTGAATTACTTTAATATCCTATTTTCACCCTAGAAAATAATGGGGGCACCAGTTGTTTCTGAAGTTTAGCTTGGAGTACTGTAGGTGACTTACTGGTGCAGCTCCTAGATGACTGTGCGACTACAGGAGTAGCTACACCTGTTTAGTTAACAGAATTTTTCCCTAAGGGCTAGAATAGAGGAAAATGTCATGTATACAAATCTGATAACGTTTACTCACTTATGCACTCTCACATAAAATAACGAACGCCCCCAAATGTAATGTTGGAAAAAATCGGTAAAGAAAGTCTATTTCATAAAAATTGGTTAAGATTTATTGACAAGTTAAAAAACGCTCATTTTCAAATTACATTCAATAAAATAGTCACAGACAAGTGGCTAAAAATCAAACCTCAAAGATGAGAATAAAGAGACAGTATATGTACGTTATATCTAAAGGCACAACACAATAATGAACTATCACTTTTGGTACAAATTAAAAAGACAATAAAACAAATATACAATTGTATGGTAGGAGGAATAATAGCAGACAACAAAATTATGTCTTGGATGTGTGGATTCGTAATTACAGTAAACAGAAAAAGTCTGGTGACAGTGCACCCTTGTTACTTGGAGTTCTGTTCCGTAACAAATTCCACCCCACAACCTATGCGTCGACGCGTTTCGGTGGTATGCCGTGATAAAAACCACCTTCCTCAGGACTGACAAATTAAATCCTCCACAGCATAACTCTAACAATAATCCCTAGATGTAAAACATAATACAGAAATTAGGAAAGGGAAAAGTGCATGATCTAATATACATATACATTCGTTTCTTTACACAGCAGGGAATGCAATATTTTATTGAATAGTCAACAGTACCCTGTGTACATTCTAAAAGAAAACATCATTCTAAATAATATGACCTGAAAATTTCCAACATCCCACTGGGAGCACCACACTTTACACAAAAAAGGGGAGGGAAACAAACTTTCATTCCTCATTCACACCACCGGTAACTTTGGCAAGTTTCACAACTTTTATAACGGAATAATAATAAATTGGGTATCTGGACCAAGAAGTTATGTACGCCTATATGGGTGACACTCACGAAAAAATTGTTCTCATTATAAAAGTTGTGAAACTTGCCAAAGTTACCTGTGGTGTGAATGAGGAATGAAAGTTTGTTTCCCTCCCCTTTTTTGTGTAAAGTGTGGTGCTCCCAGTGGGATGTTGGAAATTTTCAGGTCATATTATTTAGAATGATGTTTTCTTTTAGAATGTACACAGGGTACTGTTGACTATTCAATAAAATATTGCATTCCCTGCTGTGTAAAGAAACGAATGTATATGTATATTAGATCATGCACTTTTCCCTTTCCTAATTTCTGTATTATGTTTTACATCTAGGGATTATTGTTAGAGTTATGCTGTGGAGGATTTAATTTGTCAGTCCTGAGGAAGGTGGTTTTTATCACGGCATACCACCGAAACGCGTCGACGCATAGGTTGTGGGGTGGAATTTGTTACGGAACAGAACTCCAAGTAACAAGGATGCACTGTCACCAGACTTTTTCTGTTTACTGTAATTACGAATCCACACATCCAAGACATAATTTTGTTGTCTGCTATTATTCCTCCTACCATACAATTGTATATTTGTTTTATTGTCTTTTTAATTTGTACCAAAAGTGATAGTTCATTATTGTGTTGTGCCTTTAGATATAACGTACATATACTGTCTCTTTATTCTCATCTTTGAGGTTTGATTATTAGCCACTTGTCTGTGACTATTTTATTGAATGTAATTTGAAAATGAGCGTTTTTTAACTTGTCAATAAATCTTAACCAATTTTTATGAAATAGACTTTCTTTACCGATTTTTTCCAACATTACATTTGGGGGCGTTCGTTATTTTATGTGAGAGTGCATAAGTGAGTAAACGTTATCAGATTTGTATACATGACATTTTCCTCTATTCTAGCCCTTAGGGAAAAATTCTGTTAACTAAATAGTTTCTGGCGCTCTATCCCTTTGGACTTTATTGAGCCCCTCTCCTTGTTTTGCAAGGTAGCTACACCTGTGTCAAACCATGAAGTCAGAGACCAGTCCTTATGTGGGTTGACGTACAAAACGGTGAAGGTAGAGTAACTGGTCTCACCATTTTTTGAATGTGTTTGTACTGCTAAAGGGTGGGGATCCTAGGATAACACTGTTGAATGCCTTTGACCAATTTCCAGGTACACAAGTGGGCAGAAACATGTTGGCAAATTAAATGATGAATAGTGCATTTTACCAGATCATCAAGAACAGCTTTCAATCATATCTAGGGTACCAATCAATAAAGGAAAATCCTTTGCAATAGCCCTGAATCTGTGCCCTCTCCAGGTATCAGTTTTATCAAGAACTCCTTCACAGAAGAGGTTGAGTGTGCCCTGGTATAACCATCTTACCAGGGTAAGATCACCGATGATGAAGCATGCCACATAATGTGGTTGAGGCTTCTTCATCAGAAACAACTGCTTTCCCCATTATTTTACAGAGTGCAGCTAGAGAATGGAAGTAAACTCATCCTTTTTGGTTATACACCATATGCAGTGCTTAATTTGAGCCGGGGCTGCCAGTGGGGGCCACAGCACTCCTTTTGGGAACTAGCACAGGCGAAGTGTAGTCTTAAAGTATTTATGAATAAAAATTAAGGGCCTTATTACGAGTTCATCGGTCTTACCGTCATACTGCCGCTGCGGGGGTCCCAAGAAGACCGCCGCAGCAGCAGTCTCCCGCCTGCCGTATTACGATCTCACTGCTGGGCCAGCTGCAGTGTTTCTGATGGCGGGGAAATATTTCTCATATGTGTTCATGCAGGTGTGTATAGTTTGTCTGCACAAGTGTTAAATGTACACATATGCATGACATATGTGAAAGAATATCTACTACCAGTACTTTCCCATTGCTGGAGTCCAGACCATATGTCTCCAGTCTAGTCAATGGGTAAATACTGAAAAATAGACTTAACTGGATTTTGACGTCAATAGGGTTGTTTTCTTTGAGGTCACAATACTGCTGTGAAGGGGAGCCCTGGAGGAAGGGATCCATGTGGGAGACTGAAGGGAAGATAAGGAGATGGGTGAGGAGGCAGCCCAATTCCTTCTATTCCGCAGACTTGAAGCAGGCTGTCATCCCCCCATGGTCGGCTCGACAGAAAGCAAACTCATAATTCAGATGGTTGTGAACTTATCTGTACCGCTTCCTGACAGCTGCTTTTCTCCTACTGCCATTGCGGCGGTCAGTGCATGGCTGGTGGTGTCAGCGGGACTCTGGCATCTTTCCTTCATCAGACCACCAACATCGTAATTTTGCAGGCAGACCACCAACTGTGCAATGGCGGGTCCCTTACTGAACTCGTGATCAGGCCCTTAAATTGCCAGAATACAAAGAAATAACAGGACTCGATTAGCTATTCACACCGGACATGGATAATGTTAGATCTCTTAATGTTTTAATGTGTGAGCAACTACATTAATAATGCATATTTACTGCCAGGTAGTCTGTTGGGAAAGGGTTGTGTGGTCATTTGTATGGTGAGTGGTGAAAGGCAAGCTTGATATACAATTAAAATGCATTACGGCTTTTGATTTCACACAGACTGTATATAAATGAATTCATGTCTCAGACTAAAATCCCCCTGTTTTTTAGTGAACAGATAAGCAGTTTAAGTATGCAAAGCTGCGAGATGGCTCAATATAATGTGTTAAATTTACAACCCTTAAAGGTATTTAGCCAACATAACTTTGCATTCTGTCACTTGTGGTTTGCCTCACACGTGTTCAAGTATTGGATTGAAAATCATGGGTCACAATTCACGAAAAAGTAGAAAAATATGGACATAGATCAATACCTTAAGGCAAGTTTTCCTACTTTTTGCTGTTTTTCAACTTTCCAGTGGTAGGCTTGGGAAGCCTTGCCAGGCGCTCCTTGAAAGGTCTGGTGACAATTCCAGCAGACTCCTATTCCCTCTGTGCAGGGTTTTCAACTGTGAAGAACTCTGCACAGGGCAAAATAATCACCTGTTTAAACGCACATTTGTTTCTCCATAGGAAAAACATGTTTCCCTGTAGAAAAAAACCTACCCTTAAATTCCACCAAATCGGGATGTGATCCCTTCATTTTGCCACCATGGAAGGGGAGTGAAGGCAATTCACCCTTGTGGTGGAGTAAATCTCCTAACATGTCCAGTATGGAATGGGTTGGATCAGAGCTTCGACAGGCCACAAACATAAACAAACTTAAAGGGCAAACAACGCCTTGGAACTCCTGCTTTCCACCCCTTTAAGAGGGAGACCTCTGCTTTTATAAGACATTGCATCTGCCAATCCCTTTGTGAATTCCTGACAGGCGTAAAGAAGGCAAACTTACTCTTCTGCTACTGGCCCAAGTATTAAATTGGAGCTGAGAAAGAATCCGTAAGTGGCTGGAGGCAACATTGAGGTATTTGACATAAATGGGAAAGCATTGGACTGTCCTAAGCATTGGCATATGACTCTACTTAATAGCACACACTGCTTTTATTGCATTTCATGGTTTATTTGGGAAACGTCATGATGCTTTTGTCTCTTAACCCCAGCTCTAAAAGCTAATACAATTCTGTAACTATTTGTTTAAATGTCCTTAAATCTTAATCTATTTGACAAAATATAACATTTTGGAAAAAGTGAGCTGCAACAGTTTTTCTCATGTTTTGCCTGTGTTGAACACTTTGACCTCCTGAGGCGGAAGCCGGGACAGTCTAGCTAGCGTTTTTAAAATTGTCTTACTGTGTAATTAAAGTGATTTTAAACTTTATTTTACCATTTCGAGAGTGTATGCAAGGTGATTGTCAACTTTCCTACCTCGATCCCCCTCTGCCACGGGATACTGTCTCGAGTGGACGCCCTGCCCTGGGACACGCAGGCCACGCCCACCACCTGACAGGCCACGCCCCTTCCTCCGCCACTATTTATCATGTGTTTCCATCGGAAGCGCAGCGGACGGGCGCAGCGGGGGCGCCGTTTGCGCGCCGAAGGCGCGCCTAAGGCAAGCCCGTCTGCGCCCGTCCGCGACCAGACCGCGGCCGGGGCCAGACATGCTGCCGGCGAGGGATCTCAGGGTGAAAGGATAGTGTGGTCAGGTGAGGACCTAAAGGCTCTGGCTCCCCCCTTTAATTGCTGTCTGCACTCTACAGACCCTCTAACATTCGCCCCTCCTCAGATTTGTAACACTTGTGTGTCAGTTTTTGGCAATGTAAATTCTGTGAGGCTTCCTAGTCCCAAAACTCCACTTCAGATAGGCATTAGAGCCGGACTACTGAATTGTAGATCCCTGGCCAAACATGCTGATGATGTCTGGCTGTTACTTGAAGAACAGGAATGGGATATCCTGTTTTTAACAGAAACATGGATGAAGGAAGGCAACTTGACCTCCATTGCACTGGCAGTCCCTCTGGGATTTAAAATATGCCTCGCCAACCGTTCTGGGACAAAAAGAGGTGGTGGCGTAGCTATCATTTTTAAAGAGCACTTAAGACTAACCTCCTCAGCACCTACGACTACTCAAGGAATTGAAGGCCTCCACTTCTGCTTTCAGGCAAGTCCTCAGCTCTCATTAGCAGGACTGGTGATTTATCGCCCACCGGGCGGCGCAGATTCGAACTTATCTATCTTACTGGACATGATTGTTCAGAGCTCGCTCCTCCACCCCCATTTTATTGTGGTGGGTGACTTTAACATCCACATGGATAAATCTGACTGTGCCATGGCAGAGCTACTTAGAGCTACTTTAAGCACGGCCAGTCTTAGACTGATCAATGAGGGCCCTACACATAGGGGGGGCCATACTATTGATCTTATCTTTTCTAATATCAAAAATGTGCTGGCCGAGGATCCACTCCCTCTGACCTGGTCAGATCATTCACTTGTCCCTTTCACACTGAACTTGGCGCACGACATTTCTGCGTCCAGTAAATGTTACTTCCTAAAAATACAATGGAAGAAGCTGATCCCCGAGACTATGGGCCCTGTTCTGGAGAAGACTACCCCATCCCTGACAAACAACGCCAATATTGATGCTCAACTCTTCAACGAGTGGGTTGGAAAGATGGTTTCCTCTATTGCGCCAGCTTCCCATGCACTATCGAAAAGAGACTCTCCCTCAGCACCCTGGTTTTCGCAGGCGCTAAGAATAGAGAAATCAGCTTGTAAAAAGCTGGAGAGACTCTGGAGAGCAAACTATGGTCTGGAGGAAAAGATTAGGTACAAAGAAGCTTCTAAAAATCTTCGGAAAGCTATTAGAAAAAATAAAAAACGTTTTTATGCAGACTCGATTCTACAGGCAGAACAGTCTAGCAAACAGATTTTCAAAATAGTACAGTCTTTTTTTAAACCTAAGTGCATTGAGAGAGAGGTTGCTCCAACAGTTATGCTTTGCGAGCAAATTTCTGAGTTCTTTGATCAAAAAATTAAAAAGGTCTACGACTCCTTTGGACCAGAAATAAAAACAGTGAAACAGGACCTCGCGAATAAGAGCGAGCTAAGTGAGACTTTCACCCAGTTTTTCAATATCCCCGTGAGTGAGGTACGGCAAGAATTGCTCCGATGCAAATCTGGTTCACCCGACGACCCCTGCCCTGCAAAATTATGGAGCTCTATAGCCGACTTCGTAACTCCTACACTTCATCATATCTGGAACTCCTCCATTGCTTCGGGCATATTTCCGGATGCATGGAAACATGCTACCCTCCTGCCCTTAAAGAAAAAGCCTAACGGGGACCCGGAAGATCTCACTAATCTCCGTCCGATATCCCTACTAGCCGCCCCGGGAAAAATGTTGGAAAAAGTCATACAACGACAGCTGAGTAAATTTGTAGAAGTAAACAAAATTCTCCATGAAACACAGTCTGGCTTCCGGCCCGGCTTTAGCACGGAAACAGCGCTTATTGAGGTAGCCGAGTCAGTTAGGTGGTCGATGGATGCAGGGAACTCAGCTATGCTGGTACTCCTGGATCTGTCGGCCGCCTTCGATACGGTGGACCACGCCAGACTACTCAGCCGGTTGGCCGAGATAGGGATTCAGGATAAGGCGCTGGATTGGGTACACTCCTACCTATCTCAGAGAACCCAGTAGGTGGCACTTGGAACAATCTCGTCATCACCCAAGCCCCTTGGCTGTGGAGTCCCGCAGGGGTCGGCCTTAAGCCCCCTTCTGTTCAATGTCTACCTTGCTCCTCTCTTTACGCTAATTGCCAACTGGGGTGTCAAGGCAATTTCATATGCCGATGACACACAGTTGGTATTTCCGTATTCCGAGATCACGCAAGAGTCCTTTTCTAACTTCAAAGGCTGTCTTCAAGACGTAGCCCACTGGATGAACGCTAATAAATTAAAACTTAATGCCAATAAGACAGAGGTTATCTTTTTTGGCAAGGGCTCCCCGCCCGCGTCAGATCTTTGGTGGCCGTCGGAGATGGGTCCTGCCCCGTCACCCAGTCACTCGGCAAAAAACCTTGGAGTGAGATGGGATGATTGCATGTCCTTTACCTCCCATATCCAACAAGTTGCCGGATGTTGTATGAGCAAACTGAGAAATCTGCGTAAAATCCTCAGACTCCTACCAGAAGACTGCCGAAAAACGGTTATCCACGCCACTGTGACCTCAAGGCTGGATTATGCCAATGGACTCTACCTAGGCCTACCAAAATACCTGACACAAAAGCTTCAGGTAGTTCAAAATGCGGCTGCGAGACTGTTACTGCGAATTCCACTCAAGCAGTCAGTCTCTCCGCATCTTCGATCCCTACACTGGTTGCCAGTTGCCAGCAGAATAAAGTTTAAAGCACTAACGCTGGCTTTTAGATCCTTGCATGGCTCCTGCCCAGTATACCTGAAAAACCGTCTTCCCAGATACTCCCAAGCCCGCGCATTGCGGTCTAACTGCCGTGTTCAACTGACAATCCCACGCACGAAAAAGGCTCGACTCGGGGGTCGGACTTTTTCGGCTAACGTCTCCGCGCTGTGGAATACCCTGCCACAAGAAATTCAGCAGGCCCCTTCCGAATCCTGTTTTAAGACACTGCTAAAAACTTGGCTTTTTAACCAACCACGCTAGCTTTTTAATTTAATTTTTAATTCTAATTTTTATTTTTTATTGCTATTTTTAACTACTTCCCAGGTCTTCTGTGTTCTACTAGCGCCGGGACACCTCCTCGCGAGGTAGCTGTCGCGCTTTATAAAACCCAGTATTATTATTATTATTATTGTGTCATTAAATGTAAAACAAACTGGCACTGATTACAACTAGCAGCAGTCCATCCTTAAGGGCAGAGGTATGACGCCTCTGCACTTTTTGGACATGAGGAGTGTCTGTCAGGGTGAGTAAATGTCATCCTGACAGACGCTCTTTATTTTCAGGTCAGACAGCCAGGAACTAGACATGCGCTAAATGAGCAGGATCCTGGCTGCCTGAACTGAACTTTGCTGGGCTGAGGATGTCATAGCCTCTATGAGCATGAGCTCCGCAGCTCAGCAAAGGTCCTTGAGGCCCTCCTCCTGCAGTCAAGGAAGAGCGTCAGTGATAGCCTCATACCTGGTGGCTTCAGTTTTAAGCCCTGAAGTGCCCAGGGCCGAGTGTCTATCACTGACACTTCGTCATAGAGTGGGTAGGGTTAACAGTCTCTCTGACCCCATCCTAGTCTGAGATGAGGTAGGGACTGCTGCCTCCCCTCATTGGCTGACCTAAGGTTAGCCAGTGAAGGGAGGCAGCAGTCCCAACCCTTCTGTAACCTCCAAGGCTTCTCTCCCTGAAAGCTGCAGCATGTAAGGGTTGTTTTTTAATGACTGTTTGGTGCGTGCTATGAACAAATGTATGTGTATTAAGTAGTGAGTGTTGTGAATGGGGGTGTGTGTGAGCATCTGCATTTGAATGCATAGGTGTGAAAGAGTGTGCATGCATATATACGCACCTTACCCCCTTAACCCTCTTATAATTGTACTTACTGGCTGCCATTGGTTATAGCTACTGAGCTACTTCCGTTTCGGGTGTAAACTCCAACTTAGATGAGAGGTACCTATGCTCTAACTGCACAGGTACTATTTGGCCATGTGCAAATTACAAGCTCTGTGCAATGTACCTGTTAGATTTGGGGGTCTCTAGTTGGCACAGGTATGCACTTGTGACAAATAGGGACCCTTGCCTCCAGTCAGGGTAAGGGGGTACACTCCTAAAATCACCCCTGCTCACCCCCTTGGTAGCTTGGCACGAGCAGACAGGCTTATCTCAGAGGCAGTGTGTAAAGCATTTGTGACCACATACAGTAATCCAGTGACAACACTACAAATGGACACCACACCGGTTTTATATAAAAAATACGTATACTTTATAGAGATTTACCACAAGACCATAAACGACAAAAATACACAATACTATTACTTTAAGATGGTAGTTTTTAGCTTAGTTAAGTTCTTAAGATGCGACACTTTGCGTCAATGTACCTTATGATGCGTTGCGCTTCCACGACAAGCAATGTCGCAGCGATGGAAATGCAGCAAAGTTCTGGTGCAAAGAAATAAAGACGTGAAGATCTTCCAGATGCGCCATGCTTCTCCGGGGATGCGAGAAGTTCTCGGTTCGATGCGTGGACTGCAGCGGCGACACCCTTGTTCAGAAGTGCGACGGCAACAGCTCCAACTGTGACACTCTTCTCCCACGATGCGTGAAGCTTCCGCACAATGAGACAACTACAGTGGCGACATCCTTGTTCAGAAATGCGACGGCAGCAGCTCCGTCGGCGGCATGCTTCTCGGGGATGCGAGGCGCTTTCTCCGATGCGGTGCAATGCGACAGTTCCAGCGGCGACACCCTTGTTCAGAAGTGCGATGGCAGCAACAGCGACAGCGACACGCTTCTTCCTCGTTGCGAGACTCTTCTCTCGATGCGGTACAGTGCAACAACTCCAGCGGCAACACCCTTGTTCAGAAGTGCGACGGCAGCAGCAAGTTGAAATAAGCACACAAAGTCTCTTCTCCTTCCTTTGGTAGTCAGGCAAACCCCTGCAGGCCAACCCCCAAGCAGCACTTCAGCTTAGGGATAGTCTCTCCTCAGTTTCTTCAGGATCCGCTCCTCAGTAAAGGTTTCTTCTTGTTCCAAAAGTGATCTAAATTCTTGGGATCAGGGTACCACTACTTATACAAAAAAACTGAACAATAATATGATAGAAAAATTGCTACTACAGGAAGAATATATATATGTTGAGGTGCATGTGTACCACAAAAAACATATAATCAAAATATGGACGAAAAAGTTAATTCTTCTTTCCCAGCTTTGTGTGGGAGAACTGCCTCACCTCACCCGGCTGACTGCTCGGAGATGGAGGCACCGCTCTCTCCGTCGGTACTTCAGACTGGCCACACAAAGCTGGGAAAGAAGAATTAACTTTTTCGTCCAAGCACGAGTTTGCGTGTATGGTAGGGTGGCTTTCGCCACTGTCTCTTTTCACGTCCATATTTTGATTATATGTTTTTTGTGGTACACATGCACCTCAACATATATATATTCTTCCTGTAGTAGCAATTTTTCTATCATATTATTGGTCCTGAAGAAAGCCGGGTCTAGTGACCTTCTCGGCTGAAACATGTCGACCATTCTATAATTGAGCCAGGAAATAGTCTATATTTGTTTAAGACTATGTTTTTTAGACATGAAACTTAGGTAATCCTTAATAAACATATTTTTTGCCCGAGTATTCATTTTTATATTCACATTCACAACATAGCACTGCACTACAGTTTTTAGGTTTTTGGGTTTAACCCCTGGCAGGAGTTTTTTCTTTTGGGAATAATCAGGCTTAGCATTCACCGAAGCCTTTGGGCCTGTGATTGTGTGCTCAGACCTTCTATTCCCTAGAGTTTCAAATGACGATGCTCCGCCATCAAGGGTGGGCTGATGAACTCTTAACTCCTACCAGGTGTTATCCCGGTTTTTTAAGGAATCATTCGCATTCTACTACACAGCAGTTACTGGTTTACTATTTTTAACAGACTTTGCACCTTCTGTCAGTTTTTTTGCGTAGTGATCTGAGGGTTTGGAGGTGTAGTAGTCTTTAAACTTAATGTCCCTCTTAACCCCTTCTTTAAGTGAGTTTTTTGCCCACTACTTATACCCCAAAATCCTTTGTTCTCTGAGGGGAGAGGGGCCTTTGCCTGGTCCAAACCAGTTCCTGAGCCCTCTGTTTACCAGACTTCTCCTCTCCTTTCACAGTGTAGGTGTAGGAGAGTAGGGTCTGCTATCCTATGGTCACCCCAAATTTTTGCTTTTTGCTTCACTGGTTTTTGACATATTGAGGCTGTGGGCCTGCTAATCAGACCCCCAGCCTGCTGTTCTCTCTACTAAATTAACACTATGCACTCGAGGTGCATAACCAATTGGAACTAGATCTCCCTGTGAGCCCCTTGTACCAGTGTACACTAGGTACCCAGGGCATTGGTGTATCTAAGGCCTGCCAGGGGCTGAAGCATGTATTATGCCACCCCAGGCTTGGCCTAACAAATTTGACACAACTGGCTGATCACTCAGCTGGGGTAAGTTGGTGTAACCACCCCTTACTTAGGTGTAGTATACCTATACCTAACCTTAAATGGGACACATGTTACCCTATAAGTCACTCCTATGGCAGGCCTTAACAATCCTGAAGGCAGAGTGCTTGGTTCCATCTGAGATGGTGCTCTGGCATGAGCTGAGCCTGTCTGCAGTGGTCGGAACAACTTCCTTCTACCGTTTCCAGATATCGTCATACCATATACTCTTAAGTGCATTATGAACCTCGCGGTTAAATGCTATCTTTGGTTTGGCTTTATCAAAACATGTCGAGTAAGGTGTCATACGAATTGGAATACTAACCCCTCACCAATTCTGGCGATGGGTTAGCATTCCACCCTTCTAGAGGGACACGACATGTGCAGTACCTGAAACCCGGGTAAAATCAGACATAGCCTCAGCTCCACAAAATGGATGCTGCCACCACAGACACAAGTCTGCCCTCCTGCTGCTGGGAGTCCTTCCAGCTTGGGAGACGTGGACAAAGGGTTTCCTGCCAGGGGAGGTGCGAGCACCACCCCAGACAGGATTTTGTGTATTGGTCAGGTAGGGCTTGAAAGAAACCAGACATGCCTGAGGCTCACAAGGAGCCTCGGTGCATATGCCAGTTCAATCCGGTCCTGGGGCACACCAGCCCTGGACCTGGGGCGAGCTGGACAAAGGATTGGGGGTGTAACCACCCCCCTTCCTGGTCCCACCCTTAGGGAGGGACCTAGCAGGTAGTCCGGCCCCTAGAATCCGCTTAAAGGTAGGAGCTGTGTCCCAAGACATTAGACATCCTGGAATCAACTTAGCTACAAGAAGAAGACGGGAACTTCAATGCTCTGCCGCACAGAGGACTGAAGGAAATCTCCCCTGTGGTCAGGGAGTGACCACCTTGCTAACGCAAGCACCATCCAGCGAATCAACGTCTGCTTTGCCGCCGCCTCCCGCCGGAGCCCGAGCCCAGAGACTGACAAGACCTGGACCTCCAGACCTCTCACCGCCCGATCCACAGTCCCTGAAAAGAAGGAACGCGTGGAGGCACCGAGACACGTGGAGCCAGCCATCTTGAAAAGACCACGACAAGCTGCAAGCGCGACAACCGAGGCTCCCTCCAAGTTGTGCTTTGGGTTCTGAGAAGCCCAACACCCGAGCAGCACCTGCACCAAAGGTGAGCCCTCCAGCATCTCCACGATCTGCGTGGGGCCCCTCTGCATTTTGCCACTCAACGCGCCTAACCAGTTGCTGGCCTGTTGGCTAGTGGCCATCTTGGCGACGAACCTCATGAACTACACTGCTGGTCTGGTTGTTCCAGACTGGCCCTTGCTCCCCTCCAAAGGAGCAGACCCTCTGACCTTGCTGGTCAGAGCCATCAGCTTATTTCGTTTTCCACATCAATTGCTTTTGCCAAGGTTTGTTTGCTTCGATCAAGTCGCCGACACCGCCGACAGCGAGAGCCTGCGTGGGACAGCTCGTGACCCGACTCCTGGACGTCGTCGACCTTCAGGGACCATGTGGCTGCAGAGACAAGCTGCCCCTTTCCTCCTGTTTGCACCCGACATCGCCTGGTACCCACCTGGTGCCACGCTGGTCACTGGCTAGTGACTGTGAACACTGTCCCCTCTGCTTACAGGTCTTCTACAACTCCGATCCACCCTTGGATCCACCGCATCTCATACGGGCCGACCGCCTGCAGCACCTTTGTCTTCAGGCTCCATTGAACATATAGAAGAAACCCGACGCACTTCGAGACCTATGCACCCGCTTCCTGTGGGTGAGGTAAAGCTGGCACTCCGGTGCCCAAGTGTAGAGTATCATCTCTAGTGTCTGTGTTTCCAATCTTGAGTTCATAGTCCATCCGGAAAATCCTTTTTGCAGTAACTTTGTAACTTTTACGCACCCATTGAAAACCTATGGGAGCTCACGTGTGACTATTTGCTCTGCACACGCAACCCGTGGACCTCCTGGTCACTAACTAAAGTTAGCTCCTTGTAGGCCCAGCGATTATAGAGGCCCTAGGCCTTTCCCCTTTTCTGTTCGTGGTACTTATACCACTATTTTAGTATATGGTTCGAGTGGCCACCAGGGCCTATCCATATAAAGTGCAACTTCTGTGTATTCTAACGTATTCTTGTTTAACGATTTGTGCTCCTGTGCTCATAAAGAGTCTAGGGGTTACTTTGAGAAATAAATACATATATATTTTGAATATATATCTGTGTGGTGTCCTTTCATTGGTATAAAAGGGGGTTACATTTGGTAAAACAGCCTGCTTAACACGCTTTCACGAGTTTAGCCTCAAAGACTGCTTAGCCTACGCTACCACTAGGGCAGCTAGTCCGAAAAGGTTGACTTACAACCACACCATAAGGGTTGCTTGGCATGGTACAAGGTGGTCACTTTAACTAGTGAACATCATATACCAGGCCAACTTCTCACATTGGTGAGCAGCGGTTGGATTTGAGCTTGCTGTGTTTTACCATTGTAATCTCTTGGTTACCAATTGAAAGATCACATAGGTACCTGTAGGTACATATAAAACAAGATAGATATACTTAAGTTCTACTGAACTTAGTTGTTGTAGAGCAAAGGGAGTAGCACACCCTGACTACAACTACTAGATAGGTTTAGTAGGTAAACCCAAGTGTAGGTAGATTGCAACACATCCACCCACACTTAAGAGCAATGGAGGGGGCAGAGGGGTCTAAGGTACCCATCTCTGTCGAGAGTGACCCCCAGAGGGCACCAACTCTCTTTGCTACCCTAAATCAAAATGAGCTCAGGCAGTTGGCAAATATCAGGGGCCTTAAACAGCCCAAGAACCCTACTTCTGCTGAACTCAGGGAGCTTCTACAAGCTGATGAAGATCAGAGAGCTCTCAAGAAAACCTCCCAGTTAGGCCCCTTAGGGACTGGAACAGGAGGCCCCCCTTCTGAAGATGCTACTGAGGTACCCCTTTCCAATAGTCACCCCTTAGATGAGGTTCATACTACAGAGAATGAAAGTGAGAAGGGTACTGATACAGAAGGTAGTGAGGATGAAGGGAGAACTAGCCCAGTGCCAAGTGTTATACGTGGCCCAGCTAACCTAAGGCTATTGGGGACTGACAATGGGATCATCCCATTGGATCTCCCCAGTGGACTTAACCAGGGGCTTGGGAGGCAAAGGAATCACTCAGGTGCATCTAATGCGTCTCATGCCTCTAGAGGCTCTCAAGGTCACTCCAGGAGAAGGATGACCACCCCTCAGAGGAGGGAGCATGAGGCCAGAATGCAGGAAGCCCAGCTGAGAATCAGGAAACAGGAGCTAGAAGTAGCCCTGATGGAGGAGAAACTGAACAAGGCTAGGCAGCCTAGAGAGAGTGGGTCTATACCCACTGGTGGCAGCACTGTCCCTAAGGACAAAGATAGGGTCTTTGACAATAGGAACCTGTCCAAGGTTGTGCCCCCCTACAAAAGTGGGGATGACATCCACAAATGGATGACTGCTCTTGAGAGAGCCTGCAAAGTACAACAGGTTCCTGAAGACCAGTGGGCAGCAATCTTATGGCTCTCCTTTGAAGGAAGAGGCAGAGATAGACTCCTCACTGTTAGAGAGGAGGATGTCAGAAATTACAGAGTCCTGAAGAGTGTCCTAGTTGATGGGTTAGGCTTAACCACTGAACAGTACAGGTTAATGTTCAGAGACACCCAGAAGACACAGACTCGGGACTGGTCTGAATACATTGAATGTGCCACTAAGGCTTTGGAGGGTTGGTTGCTGGGAAGTAAGGTATCTGATTATACAGGATTGTACAATTTAATGATGAGAGAACAGATTTTAAATAACTGTCAGAACCAGCAACTGCATCAACACTTGGTTGACTCAGATCTGACCTCTCCCCAAGAATTGGGAAAGAAGGCAGACAAATGGGTCAGAACCAGGGTTAAGCAAAAGAACCAGAACCAGGGCCAAGGGGGTGATCAGAAGAAAACAGACCAAAAGGGTGGAGATCAGAAATCTAAAGACCAAAAGTCTTCAACAGGGCCCCAAACTAGTACTAATGGGGGTGGGTCCCAGCCTAAAGGGAAGAAGAAAGAAGGTCAAAAGAAACCCTGGTGCAACTCTTGCAAGAATACAACTCACTGGACTAGTGATTTAGGAAGGGTGGAGCCCCCAACACTGTTGCCCCTAAGGCACCTGCTCCCAGTACTACTGTTAGCAGTGTTGGTCCCCAAACAAAGGGTGTAGTGGGAATCACTATGGGAACTGAAGGAGATTCTGACTTAGACAGAACCCTGACACAGGCAGTCTTGATCTGTGATGGGGACATGGATTTGTCCCTGACTGTGAGCCCCAGTAACCTGGGCAAGTACAGACAGACTCCTTTAATTAATGAAAAAGTGGCTCAAGCCTACAGGGACACACGTGCCAGTGTCACCATGGTGACACCAGGCTTTGTGGACCCTGGACAGTACATACCAGGTGAGAATTACCTGGTGACCATTGCCAGCAATGCCACTACTTCACATAGTGTGGCAGTTGTTAACTTCTCATGGCGAGGGGTAACTGGCCTCAAAAGGGTTGTGGTTAGTGCAGACCTCCCAGTAGAATGTTTGTTGGGCAATGACCTAGAGAGTTCTCTATGGTCAGAAGTGGAGTACAGGACACATGCAGAGATGTTAGGTATATCACCACATGTTCTTGCTGTGACCAGGTCACAGGCCAAAAAGTGCCTTACTGAACCACAGGTCTTGGATCCTGGAACAATGGACCAAGCACCTACCAAGAAGAAGAACAGGAGGGTAAAGGCTGTGCCTTCCCCCCTGCCTCAAGGTGATGATCAGCCTTCCCAGGAAGATGATCTAGAGGACCCTGAAGGAACTGTCCCTGAAGAGCTTGAACCTGATCAGGTTGAGTTTCTGGGGACAGGGGGACCTTCCAGGGCTGACTTGGGGCAGGCTCAGTTAACCTGTCCATCTCTTGAACCCCTCAGACAGCTGGCTGCTGCTGAGGCTGCTGGGAATGCTCAAGGTACCCATAAAGTGTATTGGGATGAAGGGCTCCTTTATTCAGAGGCTAGAGACCCAAAACCTGGTGCAACCAGGAGGTTGGTTATACCTCTGCAATTTAGGGGCTTCCTTCTTACCTTGGCCCATGATATTCCTCTAGCAGGACACTTAGGCCAGAACAAGACTTGTGACAGGCTTGTCCCTCACTTTCACTGGCCTCACATAAATGAAGATACAAAGGAGTTTTGTCGCTCCTGTGTGACCTGCCAAGCCAGTGGCAAATCAGGTGGCACAACAAAGGCCCCCCTAATACCACTACCTGTGGTGGGGGTCCCCTTTGAAAGAGTGGGAATAGATATAGTGGGTCCCATGGATCCTCCCACTGCATCTGGGCACAGATTTATACAGTGGTAGTGGATCATGCCACCAGGTATCCAGAGGCAATGCCCCTTAGGACTACTACAGCTCCTGTTGTGGCCAGGGCCCTGCTGGGAGTATTCTCCAGAGTGGGGTTTCCTAAAGAGGTAGTTTCTGACAGAGGTACCAACTTCATGTCAGGATACTTGACAGCTATGACAGCTTGACAGCTATGTGGAAGGAATGTGGTGTCAACTACAAGTTCACCACTCCGTATCACCCACAATGCAATGGGCTTGTTGAGAGATTCAACAAGACCCTAAAGGGTATGATCAAAGGATTACCTGAAAAGCTCAGGCGAAGATGGGACATCCTTCTACCCTGCCTTCTGTTTGCTTACAGAGAGGTCCCACAAAAAGGAGTTGGCTACAGCCTCTTTGAATTGTTGTTTGGGCACCCTGTGAGAGGCCCACTGTGTTTAGTGAAGGAAGGATGGGAGTTACCTCTCAAAAAGCCTAAACAAGACATAGTGGACTATGTACTTGGTCTCCGCTCCAGGATGGCTGAGTATATGGAGAAGGCATCCAAAAACCTTGAGGCAAGCCAGGCCTTACAGAAAGCTTGGCATGACCAAAAGGCTGTCTTGGTTGAGTTTCAGCCAGGACAGAAGGTATGGGTGTTGGAGCCAGTGGCCCCAGCAGCACTCCAAGACAAATGGTCTGGACCCCATACAATCCTGGAAAAGAAGGGAGAGGTTACCTACTTGGTATACCTAGGAACTCCCAGGAGTCACCACAGGGTACTACATGTTAACAGGTTAAAAGCATATGTTGACAGGGCAGACATGGGCTTGCTCATGGCTACAGATGAGGGACAGGAGGAAGAGAGTGACCCTCTCCCAGACCTGTTCTCTCAGAACCCTGAAGATGGCTCAGTTGAAGGAGTGACCCTTGGAGGCAACCTCACTGATCATCAGCAGATGGAATGTAGACAGGTTCTACAATCATTTCAACACATGTTTTCCTTGATACCTAGTCAAAGTGACTGGTGTACCCATGTGGTGGACACTGGTGACAGTCTGCCTGTAAAGAACAAACTTTACAGACAACCTGACCACGTCAGGGACTGTATAAAGGCTGAGGTACACAAAATGCTGGAACTGGGTGTCATTGAACCCTCAGAGAGCCCCTGGTTCTGGTCCCCAAACCTCACACCTAAGATGGCAAGAGAGAGATGAGGTTCTGTGTGGATTACAGAGGACTCAATGCTGTCACTAGGACAGATGCACATCCTATTCCAAGGGCAGATGAGCTCATAGACAAACTAGCTTCTGCTAAGTTTTTGAGCACATTTGACTTGACAGCTGGCTATTGGAAAATCAGATTAGCTGAGGAGTCTAAGGCCAAAACAGCATTCTCAACCCCAGGTGGGCATTATCAATTTGTGGTGATGCCCTTTGGTCTGAAGAATGCACCTGCCACCTTCCAAAGGTTGGTGAATCAAGTCCTTACTGGGTTGGATGACTTTTGTGCAGCATATCTGGATGACATTGCTGTCTTTAGCTCCACCTGGGAGGATCACCTGATCCACCTGAAGAAGGCTCTTGAGGCTCTGCAAAAGGCAGGCCTCACTATCAAGGCTACTAAGTGCCAGATAGGGCAGAGTAAGGTTGTGTACTTGGGCCACCTTGTAGGTGGAGGCCAAGTTCAACCACTGGAGAGTAAGATACAATCCATCAAGGACTGGTCTCCTCCAACCACCCAGACACAAGTTCGAGCTTTCTTGGGCTTGACTGGGTACTACAGGGAGTTTGTTAAGAACTATGGGTCCATTGTGACTCCTCTTAATGATCTGACATCCAAAAAGATGCCCAAAAAGGTTCAGTGGACAGTAAGCTGTCAAAAGGCATTTGATGACCTGAAGAAGGCCATGTGCTCTGCACCTATCCTGAAAAGTCCTGACTACTCCAAAGAGTTTATTGTCCAAACAGATGCTTCTGAGTTGGGTGTGGGAGCTGTGCTGTCACAACTTAATGTAGATGGTCAAGACCAACCCATTGCTTTTATTAGCAGAAGGTTGACCCCCAGAGAGAAGAATTGGTCAGCTATTGAGAGGGAGGCCTTTGCTGTGGTGTGGGCCCTGAAGAAGCTGAGGCCATACTTGTTTGGCACTCACTTCAAGATTCAGACCGACCATAAGCCCCTTTTGTGGCTAAATCAGATGAAGGGTGAAAACCCCAAACTGCTTAGGTGGTCCATTTCCCTACAGGGTATGGACTTTACAGTGGAGCACCGGCCAGGTACAGACCATGGGAATGCAGATGGTCTCTCCAGGTACTTCCACTTAGGACATGAAGACGAGACTGGTCAAGGCTAGTTTAATGTCCCTGCGTTTGGGGGGGGGGGTTGTGTAGGAGAGTAGGGTCTGCTATCCTATGGTCACCCCAAATTTTTGCTTTTTGCTTCACTGGTTTTTGACATATTGAGGCTGTGGCCCTGCTAATCAGACCCCCAGCCTGCTGTTCTCTCTACTAAATTAACACTATGCACTCTAGGTGCATAACCAATTGTAACTAGATCTCCCTGTGAGCCCCTTGTACCAGTGTACACTAGGTACCCAGGGCATTGGTGTATCTAAGGCCTGCCAGGGGCTGAAGCATGTATTATGCCACCCCAGGCTTGGCCTAACAAATTTGACACAACTGGCTGATCACTCAGCTGGGGTAAGTTGGTGTAACCACCTCTTACTCAGGTGTAGTATACCTATACCTAACCTTAAATGGGACACATGTTAACCTATAAGTCACTCCTATGGCAGGCCTTAACAATCCTGAAGGCAGAGTGCTTGGTTCCATGTGAGATGGTGCTCTGGCATGAGCTGAGCCTGTCTGCAGTGGTCGGAACAACTTCCTTCTACCGTTTCCAGATATCGTCATACCATATACTCTTAAGTGCATTATGAACCTCGCGGTTAAATGCTATCTTTGGTTTGGCTTTATCAAAACATGTCAAGTAAGGTGTCATACGAATTGGAATACTAACCCCTCGCCAATTCTGGCGACGGGGTTAGCATTCCACCCTTCTAGAGGGACACGACATGTGCAGTACCTGAAACCCGGGTAAAATCAGACATAGCCTCAGCTCCACAAAATGGATGCTGCCACCACAGACACAAGTCTGCCCTCCTGCTGCTGGGAGTCCTTCCAGCTTGGGAGACGTGGACAAAGGGTTTCCTGCCAGGGGAGGTGCGAGCACCACCCCAGACAGGATTTTGTGTATTGGTCAGGTAGGGCTTGAAAGAAACCAGACATGCCTGAGGCTCACAAGGAGCCTCGGTGCATATGCCAGTTCAATCCGGTCCTGGGGCACACCAGCCCTGGACCTGGGGCGAGCTGGACAAAGGATTGGGGGTGTAACCACCCCCCTTCCTGGTCCCACCCTTAGGGAGGGACCTAGCAGGTAGTCCGGCCCCTAGAATCCGCTTAAAGGTAGGAGCTGTGTCCCAAGACTTTAGACATCCTGGAATCAACTTAGCTGCAAGAAGAAGACGGGAACTTCGACGCTCTGCCGCACAGAGGACTGAAGGAAATCTCCCCTGTGGTCAGGGAGTGACCACCTTGCTAACGCAAGCACCATCCAGCGAATCAACGTCTGCTTTGCCGCCGCCTCCTGCCGGAGCCTGAGCCCAGAGACTGACAAGACCTGGATCTCCAGACCTCTCACCACCCGATCCACAGTCCCTGAAAAGAAGGAACCCGTGGAGGCACCGAGACACGTGGAGCCAGCCATCTTGAAAAGACCACGACAAGCTGCAAGCGCGACAACCGAGGCTCCCTCCAAGTTGTGCTTTGGGTCTTGAGAAGCCCAACACCCGAGCAGCACCTGCACCAAAGGTGAGCCCTCCAGCATCTCCATGATCTGCGTGGGGCCCCTCTGCATTTTGCCACTCGATGCGCCTAACCGGTTGCTGGCCCGTTGGCTAGTGGCCATCTTGGTGACGAACCTCAAGAACTACACCACTGGTCTGGTTGCTCCAGACTGGCCCTTGCTCCCCTCCAAAGGAGCAGACCCTCTGACCTTGCTGGTCAGAGCCATCAGCTTATTTTGTTTTCCACATCAATTGCTTTTGCCAAGGCTTGTTTGCTTCGATCAAGTTGCCGACACTGCCGACAGCGAGAGCCTGCGTGGGACAGCTCGTGACCCGACTCCTGGACGTCGTCGACCTTCAGGGACCATGTGGCTGCAGAGACAAGCTGCCCCTTTCCTCCTGTTTGCACCCAACATCGCCTGGTACCCACCTGGTGCCACGCTGGTCACTGGCTAGTGACTGTGAACACTGTCCCCTCTGCTTACAGGTCTTCTACAACTCCGATCCACCCTTGGATCCACCGCATCTCTTCCGGGCCGACCGCCTGCAGCACCTTTGTCTTCAGGCTCCATTGAACATATAGAAGAAACCCGACGCACTTCGAGACCTATGCACCCGCTTCCTGTGGGTGAGGTAAAGCTAGCACTCCGGTGCCCAAGTGTAGAGTATCATCTCTAGTGTCTGTGTTTCCAATCTTGAGTTCATAGTCCATCCGGAAAATCCTTTTTGCAGTAACTTTGTAACTTTTACACACCCATTGAAAACCTATGGGAGCTCGTGTGTGACTATTTGCTCTGCACACGCAACCCGTGGACCTCCTGGTCACTAACTAAAGTTAGCTCCTTGTAGGCCCAGAGATTCTAGAGGCCCTAGGCCTTTCCCCTTTTCTGTTCGTGGTACTTATACCACTATTTTAGTATATGGTTCGAGTGGCCACCAGGGCTTATCCACATAAAGTGCAACTTCTGTGTATTCTAACGTATTCTTGTTTAACGATTTGTGCTCCTGTGCTCATAAAGAGTCTAGGGGTTACTTTGAGAAATAAATACATATATATTTTGAATATATATCTGTGTGGTGTCCTTTCATTGGTATAAAAGGGGGTTACATTTGGTAAAACAGCCTGCTTAACACGCTTTCACGAGTTTAGCCTCAAAGACTGCTTAGCCTACGCTACCACTAGGGCAGCTAGTCCGAAAAGGTTGACTTACAACCACACCATAAGGGTTGCTTGGCATGGTATAAGGTGGTCACTTTAACTAGTGAACATCATATACCAGGCCAACTTCTCACAGTAGGGTAGAAACATCAGGCACCCCACAGGAGGTGGAGCCAGCAGTGTGGAGGGAAAGCACAGCCCTGGAGAACTTTGTTGACATGATTCCTTCTCTCCTTTCACAGTGCAGGGCAGAGACATCAGACGCACCACAGGGAGTGGAGCCAGCACTGTGCGGGGCAGGCACTGTCCTATTCAGGTCCCAGGTGCAACTCCTCCCTCCCATCTAGATGCAGATCTCTCTATTCACCACTGGGCGGACTCACCCTGTCTCTGCGAATTTCCCAGCCCCCTGGAATTCCCCAGCCCCAGCCCCTGTCACTCAAACTCCAGACGAGGAATACACAGCTTAGCAGAGGCAGGTTTGGAAAGTTAGACAAGAAAATACCTACTTTCTAAAAGTGGTATTTTCAAACACAGAATGTTAAAACCAACTTCACTAAAATATGCATTTTATCATTCTGAGTTCAGGCATACTAAACTCGAATTTCTACCATGTTCTCTGAGTCAGTTAAGATTATAAACATGTAATAATCTAACAGCTCATTCTGGCCTATGGCGAACAGGTAGCCTTGCAATAGTGAAAAACGAAAATGGCTGTAATTCACTATTAGGACATGCCACACACATCAGGGCATGTCCTACCTAATACTTACAATGCACCCTGCCCTTGGGCCTACCATAGGGGTGTCTGATATGATGAAAAGGGAAGCTTTAGGGACTGGAAAGTGGGTGCACTTGCCCAGTCAGCATGACATTACCAGACTGCACACAGGCTCTGCAATGGCAGGCCTTAGACACACTTTACAAGGCTGCTTCTGTGGGTGGCACAATCAGTGCTGCAAGCCCACCAGCAGCATTTGGATGTACACGCCCTGGGCACACTCAGTGCACTGTACTAGGGTCTGACAAGTAAACCAAATCAGTCAATTATGGAATCACCAATTCATACATCAATTTACAATAGGGAGAGCATATGCACTTTAACACTGATCAGCAGTGGTACAGTGCCCAGAGTCATAAAACAGCCAACAACAGGTCAGAAAAAATATAGGAGGAAGGCTAAAAGTTCAGGGATGACCCTGCAAAAAGGGCCAAGTCCAACAGTACCCACAAGTAGATGACACCTGAAAGCTAGTTGTAAACTTGGTGGCAAATATTGTGATGCATCTGTCCTAGAAAATTAAGAGGCTCTAAAGAAAGAGGTTCTAATACAAAATACTAACAGGCTCTAGGTGACCAGGATTTTTTGATGGAATAGTTATCGTAGAGTAAAGATGCCTCCTTCCTTAAAGAGGAAACTGAAGGAATATTTGGACATGGATTTATTTACAGTAGAATATAGATATTTGGATATTGATATAGCAAGGATACCAATTATTTATGTTCTTCTGAAAATTCACAAGGAAGGTAGAACTCCTACTGGTCATCAAATTGCCTAGGGGGACTGGATCACACACTGAGATAATTTTGGAATACATTGTTTTTTTATCACCCATGGTAACTACAGTCCCTTTGTACATATGAGATACAAAAAACGTATTGAACCAATTTATGAAGGTACTTTAGGAGGATGAGTATTAATTAGCCACAATTGATGTGTCTAGCCTATATACAAAAATAGTACATGAGAAAGGCTTGGAAGTGATAAGATATTTTCTGTTTATGAAATCAGCCAACGTTCGAGGCAGCTTTAGATTTTGCCCAATTTGTATTAGGGAACAACTTATTTTTATAAGATGATAAGCTATATCACCAGAGAAGAGGGACTGTAATGGGCTGCAAGTTTGCACACTCTTATGCAAACCTTTTCAATGGGGTTGTATGAGAGAGAGGATGCCTGGAGTGGACAAGCATATTACACAGATAAAGTGATACACTGGGGTAGATACATTGACAACAATACTATGATTAGAAAGAGTGAATTAATGAGTTATTATGACAATTTGATTGGGAAGGATTTCAATGTAACTCTGAGTTTGGGATTCCATCCATATAGTATAGCATTCTTAGCTGTGGAACTATATGTTGAAGGTAATATTGTATCATCTAGGATATATAGAAATCCAACATCAGTGAACAATGTGCTTCATGAAGCAGCGGCACACTCACAAAGGCAAAAAGATAGCCTCCTCTATGGGGCATTCTTAAGAGCCAGGAGGAACTGTACCTCAGATTTTAGCTTGAAAACAAAGAAAGCTTTATAGCCATGACATTTCTACTGAGAGGTTACAAATCCAGAGAGTGAGAGCTAGGGCTACAATTGTGTCAAGATTAGATTTACTCAAAATTAATTAGAAATTGATAGTGAAAAAGTCAGAAATAATAAGATTCACTACAATGTATATTATTAACATTGACTACATTTTAAATGTTGAGAAAGACATTGCAAGGATTTGAGAAAATATCTCAATGAAGTTCCACCAATAGCCTATACTGGAGCTCCTACCATGAAATACTCCAAAGAGAAAACAGGAGCAACTATCATTGGCTCCCAAGCATCTCTAAAATATGTTTTAAATGTGAAGAGTGGAATTGTTTTAATTTTGTGATTTACTGGGTCAAAGAGTTTTCATGCAGTGAGAATGGACAAAGTGTAAAATAACATCCTTGTAAATGGAATTCAAAATATTGTATTTATTTTATCACATGCTCATGGTTTACAGTATGTTTGCTCCCTGGTAAGAAAACTCAAAGAAGGATAGTGAGAACAGCCGAGAGCCATAAAAAAATTACAAAAGAAAACATCTCATAGTTATACATCTACAGACTGTCTTTGGGAAGGAAAATTGGGGCATGTAGATCCCTATACACAATGAAAGACAAGTAGCACAACTGTTTTAACAATATACTGTATATCATAGAGCAATGGGTTCAAAGCAGAAGTAGTGTTATATTTTAACAGCTATTTTTCAAAATTAACTTTTTCAAATTAGTGTGTCAAGTTTTAATACCTATTCATTTAGTTTTTCAAATTATTGTTTTCAAAATAAATTGGCAAATGCGATAGAAGTAAATGTTTTAATCACCTGTAATAACAATATCTCGCCTCTGCTTGATTTTTACTTAGCTATTAAGAAAGTGTATCTGACAATGGAAATATTTTGACTACAAATTTGAGGCTTAAGAAGGTCTATCTTCACTTTTGTTATATGTTTCTGTTTCTGGGTCACTCCAAGTGGCAGGCAGCATAGGGGGTTTAGACTAGAGTATAAATAGCATAGACATGATGGCATCAGGTTTGCTAACTGCCACTGAGACCCATACAGGTATTCTCCAGTTGAGTTGATGTTCATTGGCAAATATACTTTTTTGTTAAATAGTATGTTTAAAATCACAGTATACCATTTTGGTTGTTTTATCACACAGTTACTGATTGGTGGAGAAAGAATGGATTAAATCTATAAATATAATTGATCTTGGAAGGATAACATAAAATAGAAAATCAAATAATATTGCTAAAAACTGATGAATGACCATTATTCAACAAATCAATGCGGTGAAAAGTATCTCGGAAGTATGGAGGAATCCTCAATAGCTAGGAATTCTTGTAGTTTGTTTCCCTGTGAATGTATATGTGTGTCTGTGTGTGGCATTCGTTAAACACAAGTTGCTTGAAGAGACCAGAGATCAACAAAAGTGTTTTAATGCCTTTTTATGTGATATTGGTGATCAACTGTCAAGGTTTTGGTGATTGAACCCGATTTGAGTGTTTTGGATTTGAAGTGGTGCATTATAGCCCTTTACCTCACTGTAAGAAATGTGGTTATTGGTTGAGGAGGGTGATGCCAGGCAACAACCACAATCCTTGTCAGTGTGAACCACGAAAGTCACCAAATTAGCATGTGCTTAACTCTCTGGTAGCTTGGCACAAAAGCAGTCATGCTTAGCTTAGAAAAAATATGTAAAGTATTTATTCTACACACACACAGTAATAACGTAAAAACACAATTCAAGAAAAGCCCCAAACCAATTTAGAGAAAAACAGTACGTTTTAATAAATAACATGATACCAGAATGACAAATATCCAATCAGTAGAGTCAAAGAGATTGAATGTTAAAGTTTTCAGTGAACTAACACCAAGAAGAAGAAAGCACGACTTACGGCCATCTCATTCTGCTAAATGGGGATGAAAGTCACCAGTACAGGCTGCCCGAGATGAAGCGTGGGCCAGATACAGGGACCAGGTTAGTCCCGCTGAAGAGTTACCTTCTCAAGTCCAGCATGAAGTGTTCTGTTCACTTTGGAGGTGGATGGGAAGAGGAGGCTTTCAGCATGAAGAGCCAGTCGAGCATTGAAGACAGTTGTGGCTGTAGTGTGAAGAGTGGGTCATATTTTGAGCTTCGTGGACGCTGTACCGTGAAGGTCTTGTGTTGCCAGTCATCATAGACAGCCACTGTCTTCATAGACGGCAGAATTTTGGCATGAATGGGACCATTGGTGAAGAGTCGAAACTTCAGGATTTTCACCTTGTACTTCAGGAGGAGTCCTCATTGATGCCAGCCAAGGTTCCAGGACCTGTTTGGCTTGGGGATGAGGACTTACTCCAGCAGAGGCGAGCATCAGGGCTCAGGCAGGTCCAAGCAGATCCAACTGCAGCTGGCCAGCTGGGCACTTGAAGAGAGGCCTTTGGTATCTTCTTTTGTCCCTGTAGTTCACACAGGTCAGTCAATTGACCTTTTGATTCACTATGGGGAGCCTAGGATACATGCAAGTAGACAGCAGCCAGTTCTTATGACAGCAAGGCACTTCTTCCTCTGAATCTTCCACCTGTCCACGAGTGTTCTGATAAGTGGTTCTGAAGGTCTTACTTTTATATCTAGTGCCAGCCTTTGTGTGAAGAAATTCCCTGACCTATCCCCAAATTAGTTCTGGTCAGTTCTTCCCCTTACTCTGGTTCTGGCTCCAAACTGTCTAGGGAGGCAAAGGCAGGCCTGGTTTCAGGTTCCTTTTTATGTGCTGTGAGCAAGGTCCTTTCAAATGTAATCAGGGCAGGACACAGCTCCCACCTAGCAATCGTTTCAGGAAAGCCCCTCTTCCAGCTCTAACCAGGTCCCTTTGTTTACTGTCTTCTGGGCCTATTACACATTCTTCCTGGGAGAACTATTAACAGGTCCAGCAAGCTGGAAAATCCTAGAAAGGCCTCAAAAACATGGGTCCAGAAAATGTCAACTTTCTAAAACTGACATTTTCAAAATGATAATCTAAACTCCAACTTTACCATTAAAGAGGATTTTGAATTACAATTAATTTCTCTGAAGTTAGCACTTATTAATTGAAATACGTCAGCCCAGTCTATGGGGAGATGGGCCTTACAACAGTGAAAAACCTCATTAGGAGCTTTTCATTGTCAGAGCATCTCAAACAAACACAAATGGCCTTCTTTTTAAATAACATGCACCATGCAATATGAACCTTTGGGGTCTACCTTAGAGGTGGTTTTTAGTTTGAAAATGTTTATGTTGCCAAGTCGAAATGGCAGTTTAAACTGCACTACAGGCTGCAGTAGCAGGCCTGAGATATCCTTTGTAGTGCTACTTCAGTGGGTAGCACACCGAGTACTGCTACCCACCAGTTGCATTTAATATGCAGGCCCTTGGAACAGGCAGCAGTACCTGCAAGTTAATTAAATGTGGCAATTAAGTATAGTTCAATTTGACCATGTTTGTAGGGAAACTTTACCACTAGCTAAGAGAGGAAAGTGCACAGTCCTAATGTCAACAATTATAAGTTCAGCAAAAATCAGTAAAGGGAAAAGGTTTGGGGGGTACCAGACAAAGGATGCCAGGTCTGAAACTTCTACTGTATATGACATTTTCAGAACTTCTTATTTTAGATATAAAATTGCATTGTGGAAGTTATACAAACAAGACAACAGATAGTTTTGCACTCTTACAACATTAGACCACATCTGACTCTACACTCATAAGAATATTTTTTTATAGGAAGCATGTTTTTCGATTTCCTGCAGTTCTAATCAAAATTTAGCAAGAGAAGAGATGGTTGATGTGATGTTCAATCAATCAATCAATCAGCATTTGTATAGTGCAGCACTGTCACCCTAGGGGTATCTGGGCACTGAAGATGCCAAGTCCAGGTCAAAAAGCCAGGTCTTGAGTCTCTTTCTGTTGTCAGCCAGGGAGGGTGCTGTTCTGAAGTGGCCGGGCAGGTCATTCCAGGACTTGGTGGCGATGTAGGAGAATGAGTGCCCCCCCTGAGATGCATGTGGGAAGTGTGAATGAGGGTGAGTGAGAGAGCAGAGGAATCTTGGGGGCAGATCGAAGTTCAGTCAATGGTTATTGTAGGATGGCCCATGGGCGTGTAAAGCTTTATATGCGTGTGTGAGGATCTTGAACTGGCATTTCTCCTGGATGGGGAGCCAGTGGAGGTTTCTGAGGTGGGGGTTGATGTGGGCCCATTAGGGGAGGTCCAGGATGAGTCTGTTTGCAGTGTTCTGTATGGTCTAGAGTCTTCTGAGGAGCTATGGGGAAATTCTGGTATAGAGAGCGTTGCTGTAGTCGAGGTGGCTGATGAAAAGGGCCTGCTTGATGGACTTTCTGGTGTTGAGTGGGAACCATCTGAAGATTCTGCAGAGAATGCAAAGGGAATGGAAGCAGGAGGACTGCGCTGACTTGTTGTTGCATTGTCAGTTGGCTCTCGAGGAAGATGCCCATGTTGCACTTGGGTAGCCCTTGACCTTTGGTCACTGCGCCTCTTCCCCATTGCCGCTGATAGCTCCATGAGTCTGGGACTGCGCTCCCAGTTACCAGTGCCTCCAGATCGACCCTGCTTCTCACAGGTCCGCTTGGTTTTGAGTTTAGTTTTAATTTCATTAGCTTCATTTTGTTGGTTTAAATGAATCTTGTTTGGTTATTTTGTTGGCTTATTAGGCTTTGTGCCCTCCATTGATGTTGCCCTGCCCATTCCTGCTGTTTTGTTCTCATTTCCGATGCTGTTCCAGCTCCCCGCCCTCCCACCTTCCTGACAGCCCTTCCTACCTCCCAGGTCTAATCATGAAGGCCAATACGCGGTGGCACCGCAGGCTCGCTGAAGGCACTCCAAAGGAAAGCCCATCTGTGCTCATCCGCGCCTGAACAGCACCCAGTGCCAGGACCCCTCCTACAGAAATCCTCTGCCGACTCCAGCAACCTCAAAAACTACAAACCAATCTCCATACTACCCATCCCAGCTAAAGTACTTGAAAATGCCAAAAACCAGCAGCTCGCCAAATACCTTGAATAAAACAACCTACTCGACACCTCACAATTAGGATTCTGTGCTAATCACAGCACCAAGCCTGCTCCGATCGCTGCCACAGACGACATCAAAATTCTCCTTGACCGTGGAGAAACTGTGGTCCTGATCCTCCTTGCCATCTCTGCTGTATTTGACACCAACTCTCAGCACACCCTCATTGACAGACTCTACAACATTGGCATACAACAAAACGCCCTCAAGTGGATTGCCTATTTCCTTACAAGGTGCACACAGAGCAACCGGCTGCCTCCCTTCAGCTCCGCTCCAAAGGACGTAATATGCGGTGTACCCCAAGGATCATCCCTTAGTCCCACTCTGTTCAACATCTAATTGACCCCGCCTCACAGACATCATCAGACTCAGCTTAATCTCCTACACAAATGACACTCAACTAATCCTCTCACTCCCCAAGGACCCCTCCAACACCAAAACCAACTTCTGCAATGTCTTGACCTAAGTACTGATCTTTGGGAAGAACACCTCTGCATGGGACCACAGCTGGTGGCCAGAAAAACACAGACCACCACCCACACTGACAGTCCATTCATGCAACCTGGGCATCATCCTCTACAGCCAACTGACCATGACCATGTTAGAAACTGTGTAAGGCTCCAGCTCCACTGTCTAAGCATCCTCTGGATCTCAATCCAATGAGTGTGACCTCCAACTCTTCTTCAGCCAAGCTTCCACATACACATAGCAGTGAATTCCATTTTGATGTTACAGACCTGTTCAACACTTTTTCTCTGTAATGAAAAATGACTTTGTAGATCAAGAGGTTAGGAAATTGATTATGAAAGTAACCATCATTCTGGTTCCTTCTACAGTGACTTCAGCAGTTCAATCATTCTGTTTCACAAGATGATTAAAGGACAAATGGCCATCAGAAAGGTAAAATCCCTCAATTGAGCACTTCAAGACAGTGGGAATCCATCCATCTCCTTTGGGATGCACTCATGGTCTGTGGCTAAATTCTCCATTGGGGCAGAAAATATGCTTACTTCTTAGTCTTGATTCAGTCTAATTAGGGGTTCTGGAATATTGGGGTGGGAGAAGGGCTAGTACCAAGATTGACAATTACACTGCCTTCATTTTTCACCTTTTGTCACCAAGGCCCTATTATCAATTTACTGCATTTCTACGGACTGTGGAAATTTGTTTAATATATTTTAACTCCATCTTGTTGATGGTGCAATAGCTCAATGTCTTTCATCTTTTTATCCTTATGGGAGGGGATCTTTATCACCCTTCCTATCTCATAGTGAATTTAAGATGTCAGCTTGCACCCTTTCCCAAAAAAAGAGGAGACCAGGGCATGCATACAAATGCTTCAGCAGTAAAAGCTTCACCAGTAGAAGAGGAAGCTGTTTTTGGCCCTGTCCCAACCTTTCTTTGAGGGAACTGGCAAATATTCCACTAAGGCCATCTTCAAAACCTTCTTGATTTAAAGGCTCTCCACAGAGGAAACACCTTAAAGAATAGGCAGGGAATGTATACTTGATCAAATAATTTTGAGGCGAGTGTTTGGAGGAACTAGGTTGGTTGCTGTCCAGCCTGGAATACATATTTTGGGTTTATGCCAGATATCATTCAGTCCAATGCTAACAATTGCAGTTGTGGAGACATTCTCAAAAGCAACTTGGCTGGTGGGATTCAGTCAAAGGAGAAGTCCTCACTTCACATTATCTAGAACATTCACAAGCACGAGCCTGGCAAACATATCTCCCTGTTGCTTTCTACTTCAGATGGTAATAATTCAGTGGGCTCGTATGTAGGAGGAGCAAAATCCATGGTTCTGATTTCCTTGTCCAGGAACCTCTAGAATTAATTCTGGAGAGGAACATATTTCCGAAGGTGGAATACCTTACTAGGCTGTTGAACAAGGGAATAGATTGCTGCTTGAGGCCCTTAAGGCATTCCAGCAACTGTATGCTATTCTGCCATGCCTTTTGGATATACTAATTTCTGTGCCAGAAGGTGAACTGGTTTGTCTATTACCTTAACATACAACTCATAAGCTGCAATGCTGACTTTGATGGCAGGTCAGTTGACACATGTATTTCAGAGAAACCTGATTTTGGCCTGCAAGGCCAGATAGCCCTTTCTACTGAAACTTTGAATGGGACTTCCCTATTTGCAAGGGATTTTGCAGATTCCACGTGCTAACTGTCACAATTTCATCCATGAGTAACACATCCCCTCCTGGCTTGACAATTCTTGGTAGTCCTGGATGGTGGGATACACTTTCTCATGATTGATTTCTTTTTGAACAATGTCTTTATTGCTAGTCCCTCTTCAGATCTTAGAAAAGCAAAAAGCATGTGAACAACATTTTGTCATCCTATCTCACTATCCACTCAGTGATGAACTCAGTTTATTTGGGTTTTGGACCTTTGCACAGAACTTGTTGCAGTGGTGTACACGATCAAGGGGATAGTGCAGCACTGATCTTAGATCATTTTAAATCGGAGTAATGAGATAGAAGCTGGTGAAGTACTTCTAAACTTCTTACCTTCACAGACACCCTTAGTCAGAGAAGATTCAATTATCCCTACCCAGTCCCTCAGGGCTCATGGAGCCCCACTTTATTCAACATATATGTCACCCATTTGGGACAACTATACTCTCCTTTGGTCACTTTCCATGAGGTATGCCGATGAAACGCAGGTGGTTATCTGACTCGACAAGTCTCAAGATCAGAACTGCTCTTCTTTACCTGATTGCATTTTGCAGTGGCCTATTGGATGGATTCTAATTCTCTTGAAATTAACTCAGACAAGATTAACGGGCATATGTACAAAAGCATTTTTGTAGTTAGAAGTTGACTGATTTTCCACATGTATAAAGCACAAATTGTGATTTGGTGACATGTTACAGAATCGCTATTTGTGTTTAGTGTTTTTGGGCTACATGTATCAAGCATTTTTGTAGTCGAAAATGGCCCGATTCATAGAATTGGCCCTTTGCGACAGCAAAAAAGCATTTTGGTATTGATCAAACCCAAACTGTAATTCTGTAGCACATTCATGAATCACAATTTTGGTTTGCATACTGATTCGGAATTTGAAAGGGGCGTTCCTTCCAAATACTGAATTAGAATGGTTTGTATTAATGTTCTGACACTGAATTCCAGTCGGAAAACATTAATATTATACAGAAGTGTAGTAGCAATGTATTTGCAAATGGGAATGGATCCCCTCAAGACCTGTTCCATTTGTGAATGTAAAAAAAAAATTGGGGTAGGAGTAGGCAGTTGTCCATGGGACCGCTGCATCTTCTGAAGAAAACACATTTTTTTGAAAAGACACGTTCTTTTTAAACTCATTTCATTTTCCTTTAAGGAAAATAGGTTGAATTTAAAAAGACTGATTTATTTAAAAGCAATCACAGACATGGTGGTCTGCTGACCTCAGCAGGACCCCATCCCTGTGATGTCGTTGATTTGTAATGGTCGCAAATTGTGACCTACCTCATTAATATTCATGAAGTAGATTAAATTGTGACCCACTAGGAATCGCTAAATGAAACTGTATGAGTTTCGTACATTAGGAATAGTGATGTCCTAATTGCGATTTCTACCAATCGCAATTAGGAAATCACTATTCTTAATGTTGATACATCTGGCCCTTGGTATTAGGAAGGGGCGTGTTTAGGGAGTCCCTTCCAAATACTGAATTGCAGTGATATGTATGAATGTTTTGCACCAAATTACGGTTGCAAAACATTCATTTTTTACCGACACCTCAAGGATGGCGTTAACCATTCGCAAATGGGAAGAAGTCCTTCTTCTTTGTGAATGTTGAAAAAAATATTTTTTAAGAGCATTCAGTAGTCCAAGAGACCACTGCTTGCTCTTAAAAAAATATTCTTAAACGTTTCAGTTTATTTTTTGAAAGGCATCCCATTTTCCTTTAAGGAAAACTAGCTGCATTAAAAAAAAGATTGTTTTATTAAAAAGCAATCACAGACATGGTGGTCTCCTGACTCCAGTAGGCCACCATCCCTGTGATGGCAGCAATTCCTAATAGATTGCAAATTGTGACCTACTTCATTAATATTCATGAAGTAGGTCTACTGCGACTCCATTAGAAAACGCAATTACCAACTTATTAATTTTTGTACACTGTGAATTACGAGTTCCTTATTGCAATTTGCAAAGAATTCAAATTAGGAACTCACAATCCCCAAATTCTGTACATATAGTCCAATGATCATTGTACTAGGGTATTCCAAGTCCCCGCAGACAGTTAGCTTGTGCCCCTCAACCTTACGTACAGCCCCTCACCCCGTATTGTCATGAATAAACTTGGCTTCCACCTTGATGAAAATCTCTCTTTTTCTGCAGAAGTCTTGTTGTTTTTGTTTATCAGTTTGAGGCCCTCAATCAAATCTTTCATTATCTGCCTACTGACTGCCAAGGTGACCCATGGTCATTTGTGACAGTCTTTTTCCTGGTGGCCTAACAAGTTGGTTAACAAGTTAAAATCACTTCAGAATTTGGCTGCTCATCTTATCTATGAACTAGTAGGAAAGGTTCATGCTACCACTTATAAGCATGCACATCATTTTTTTCCAGTAGAAAAGCACATTCACTTATGTCACTTTATGTAATGTGGTGTTTGCATAGCCATGTACTGCTCCAGCTCCGACAACCCCAACGAATGTGAATAAAACAATAAAAATGACACAGATGTGTCATGTCCATAATCGATCAAGTCTGAAAGTATGGATGAATGTAAGGACATTGATTGAACAAAAAGGTACACCATGGGAAATGAAAGCAATGCGCATGTGTGACCGTGACACACATAGGCAGTGAGATGACTGGGAATGTGTGCACTAGCTGTTGCCTCAATGCACAGAAACAACACTCGAGCACTTTCACAACTTGGCCCCACGCAATGTTAGGAATAGGGCTGTGTATGTAATGTCTAAGTGGTTGGCAGGCCTACAGTAGTGTCCCCTATCACATTTGACAACAGAACATCTCTTTGCATACCTACTCACACTCAAATGGGTGGACACAGCCTGTGGTGATTGATCACATTGATACACACGGCAAGAAGTTGGACACCATGCTCACATTGCTGAAGACATGTAAGAGCACAGCAACTATCCCAACCACAATGTCTGGCTCACAGAGGTGGAGCTGGCAATAGGGACTCACCCCTCAGTGAAATGCATCAGTCAGTCCCTCACTGTGTACTGACAATGCTCATTGAGGCACACAATTTGTCATTCTAATCAACACTCATCACAATTGAACACTAGTGAAGGTGCGTAGACTTATTTTGCATGTGGGTAGCAGTGCGGGCAGGACAAGGGCCACAACATGCAGACCAATGCATCAGACACTAACAGACAGCATTCTGTCACAGTACAGTTCCCCGTGACAGCCATTGTGCATGTGCACGGGATGTCCTGCCATTGCGTTGGTGGCTCTCGTAGTACCGGCACTCTTCTGACAAGCAGAAGTTATATGGATGACATGTCACAGCTAGGAGCAATGAGTCGTATGTGTGTGCAACGTTTGGACGCATGCATAGTTGTGTATGTAAGGGTCAAGGGTATTCCATGCAAGAGTACCTCGAGCCAGGACTTCTGTGACTGTGGTATGGATACGTTGCTCTTTCATTTGCACTGTGCGTAGTGTGGGAGCCGACATCATCTGCTATGGTATCTCTCTTAGGAGGTGCCGGCAGCATGCAAGACCAAGGTCGGAGGTGCAGATGTCCTTCTGCATTATTAATTGAGACAAAGGTGCTTTCATCCCTAATGTTAGACCGACAACTGCTTGCATTCTGGAAATGTGATGTTGCTTTCGCGCTGGAAATGATGCTAAGACTTAGGCTCATGGTGCACCACTGGCAAAACACACACAACAGTATGATCCAGGAGCCCAAGCGGTCTTGCGCTCCTTGTACAATCCCTTCGTGAGCGGTCGCACTCCGGGCGCTTGCAAAATTGTAACATTGTCGATTGCGGGCCATGTGGCGCCGACATGGCGACAGAGACACATGCATCAGTTGGTTTCCTGTCCAACCCAGAAATGAACAACAGACGAAGGAGTGCAAGGGGGGCTTACACTGTTTCCAGGGGCACTCCGGTTGGAGAAAAAACTCCTAAATTCTAATTACATCAGTACATTTCGTATAGTTCAAACACGTGTAATCGAGGTAATCATGCTTGAAAGGTCGTTTATTTAGTGGGTCACATATTAAATCATCATAGTAACTCCTTTGTGAAACGAAGCATTAAGGAAAACGATTTAAACAACATCCATGGATCTATGCATTATCCCTATGCATTTCGGGCGGAGCCCTTCGTCAGGGGAAAGCAAAGAATCTGCAAGTAAATAAATCGATATCAGGAAGGGGATCTCGCAACCACAGATATACTTACCATTGGTTTACTTTATTCACTTGATGAACGTTGCGCACCCCGAGTGCCGCCATCTTCTATTCATTTTGCTTATCAACCCAGAAATGAACCACGCCAAGAGCCCAGGGATAATTATTCACACCCCTACGCTGGCCTGGTGTACGCTGACCCAGTCCACTCGGCTTACAAATAAAGTGGGGGACGATGTCGCTACGTGTCCCAGTTCTTCCCCACTGCCGGAGGTGACATGGCTGCGTACGCCTGGCATATCACAGGAGTCAATCATAGAGGGTCCATGACTTGTGTTGCACTGAGTTGGTGGCACCGGATGCACTGTGGCCGGCAAGGGCCCACCGCCACGGGATGGTGACTTTTGGTGCACTGTGGTAGGGGTACCATAATTGCTGAGCGGGTGTGCAGCCTGCGATGATGCGCCATCCTGGCGGTTCGGAATGGTAGGGATTTGTGTGAGACCTGCTAGACCGCAGTGTAGAACTGAGCCAGGGGGCAGCATGGGCCTACCACCACGTGGCATTGCCTCGCAGTTCACAGAGTTAGTGTCACCTAAAGAGCTGGACGGGTGTGCAGCCTGAGATGATGCCCCGTGCACTGATGTGATCTCTGACATTTTAATCAAGACCCAGAATCAGGTGTGTGATCTTGTGGCACGCGGTGCGGGGCTGCATGATGTGGAGGCTGCCAAGGTCGCGGGACCCGGGCTTGGAGCTTGCACCGGCACTTGGTGGGCCCTCGTAGAGACACACTGTTGGCAGAAGGTGAGTCTGGTTGCGCAGAGGTGGCCAATCACTGCTGGGGGGCGGGAGGGGCTGGTGTGCCGCAGACTGTGTGTGCAGGTGCGGGCAAGTGCTGATGGTGTGTGCAATGATGTAGACTCCGCCATTCATGATTCGGTAATCTGTTTCGGATAAGGGACCTGGTGGACTGCAGTGTGTACCGGCACGTGGTTGGAGACACACCGGTGGCAGCAGGTGAGCAGGGAGGACTGGGTCTGCTGTGTCGGCACACTCTCCCTCTCCCACCTTTGCTGTCTCGCTCTTTCTCACTCTTTCTCTCTCTCTCTCTGTCTCTTTCTCTTTCTCTCTCTCCTTCTCTTTCACTCTTTCTCTGTCTCTTTCTCACTCTCCGTCTCATTCTTTGTCTTTCTCTCTCTCTTTCTCGCTCTCTTTCTCACTCTCTTTCTCTCTCTCTTTCTCTCTCTTTCTTGCTCCCTTTCTTGCTCTCTTTCTCACTCTTTCTCTCTCTCTCTCTCTCTGGTGCCGATTCCGATCCGGGTCAGAAAGCACTCCGACCGAGCCGGATCCGGAGTGTTTTCCGACTAAGCCGGAGTCCTGCAGTCCAACCGAGCGAGTACGATGCGGCCGTATGCTGCCAGACTCGGTTTAGTCGGACGCCCATAAAAGTCAATGGGAGCCGGTCGTATGACGCGTACATGGGCTCCCATTGACTGAATGGGTACGTCTCGTGCAAGGGCGCCCCCTACAGTGGGTACGCGTCGGTGCCATCCGCACCGTACATGCCTGTGTTGGGGGGACCCTTGGGTCTCCCCTTGTGTCCGAGTCGTAGGGCTGCGGGTGACAGGGGGTCCTATGCGGACCCCCAAAGGCAACCACCCGGACGTTTTGCGAGCCGAACACTCCGGCTCACACAGGCTGTCCGACGCGTGCACCGTACTGGCTCGGTCATAAATCGCATCCATTGCACGCCACGGTTAGCTTCCGACCGAGACGTACGGAGTAGTTCGGACCCGGAAACGACTTGGTCGGTGAATTTCACGTAGCTCGCATCGTACTTGCTCACTCGTACAGCTGTACGAGTCAGGCAGAAAACATGCGTACGGCTCGTAGTTTTTCCAGCCGGATCGCGTTCGGTGCCCTTCCGACCCGGATCGGAATTGGCCCCTCTGTCTTTCTCTCTCCCTTTCTTACCTTCTCTTCACTCTCTCTCTCTCCCTTTCATGCTCTCTCTCTTTCTCTCTCTCTCTGTCCTTGGATGAGCGCATGACACACCTTCTTATCTTTAATTTTTGTCTTGCAGGCTGCGACTTACAGATTGTCCAGAGAAGACATGTCATGACTCTTCATCATAGTTGTATTTGGTTTAATTTGAATAAATTGTTTTGTTTTGAAATTCAAAGATGAATGACTGATTCGCCTTTTTCTGACCACAAATGATTGTTGATTGTTGTGATTGTGCGACATCAGACAAATTCTTTTGTTCCGGATTTCGTACAGTTGATGTGAAATAGCTTTGTCCGGGGGATCCCCGGGGTGGTCCTGGGGGTGGTGGCGGTGGGTGTTGTGGCCCTCTTGGGGCTCCGAGCTGCATGAACAGTGGCTCCATGGCATCTGTCATTCTGCAGGTGTGCCTCTGGGCTGGGATCCCTTTCATGGTGCAGGTTGCCACCCAACTTAACACCAGGTAAGAGCAGGTGTTAACTCCCTGCTGCTAACACTCCTTATTGCATGTTTTGTGAACTTATCGCCAATCTGGCTGGTCATTGAGAATGTTGTGAAGTGGTGCTGTTGCGGCTTTTTGCACTGCAATGCCTACTCTGCATCTCATCAGCGTTAGCTGCCGTGTCATCTGTGGCAATGATTTTTGCGGCTGCTATAGCCGGAAAACTGTTGATATCAGCTGTTAGCACCAGCTTGTGAATAGTGCAATGGATTTATCGCCACTTTGGCGGCGATAAAGTGCCACTAACTCGGCGATAGGTCCTTGAGAATATCCCCCTTAATTGTATGTGATACCTGTTGGTCTTTCTCTAAAATGATGCTGCGATCCTCCTTTCACTGTTTCTTCAGAGGACTTTTGTTGCTCTTCATTAATTTCTTGTGTCCTTTTCTTTGCTATTTTAGCATTTGCTGGCATGTTGTTAGCAGGTTGGGTGGGTGTTGATTGATTTTTATTCCTGTTTCATGTTCTGGGTACATGTTTGTCTTTTCCAACTGTTAACTTGGAGCATCAACAAAAATACACTGTTTATGCTGAGACATTAGGTTTATTCAATCAACACCACTGAACCAAATTGCAACTGCTTTTGAGAGCTCAAAGACCTCTAGACTCACTTTTAACTTGCTACTACTACCGCTAACTACACCTGAGTATGTTTATCCCCACTTATGCTCAAAAACATCTACTTCTGCCTATACTCTAATAGCTATACCTCTGTCTACTCTATACTTTTCAAACTACTTCTTCCAAATTACCTCTACCTTGTCCCTAGTACCTTTAGCCAGACTTCCATACTAGTACCTCGACTCCACCTAGAGCCTATACCCAAGTGCTTTTATTTCTGCTTAGACCCTTGCATATTTGTATCTACCTATATGCTTGGATCTTTACCACTACCTATACCCTATTAAATCTAAGCCTGTCTATACTATTTTACCCCTACCTCTGAGAGAAGATCTGGTTCAACTGAATGATTATGAATTACTGGCTTTGAAGTTGCACAGAAAGCTATCCAGTGGAGAGAGACATGCATGTTTCTATAGAATTTGACTTTTGTACATTTCAAATGGTGTAGGAATAAGGTATCTGTTCCAGAACAAAACAAAGATTACACTTCAAAGTGAAGAATTTTAGTTGGTAAACACAATTCTAATTTTATAAATAAAATAATATTACCTGATGAAATTGAATATACTATTGTTCCATTATTTCCAGCATCAAGGTCCTTTGCATATATGTTGGTCACAAAAGTACCTTCTGGCTGGGATTCCAAAACCTGCCAAAAACAATGCAAGTTAAAGTCTGAATAAATGTTCTATTTCAAAGATCTGTCCATTGAGTTGCATATACATGATCAATATTGCCTATGTTTATGACTTGTTTCAATTGTGGTGTTGGCCAAAACAAACAAAGGCTAAATCACAAAGGAATGGGGAGTCATCTTGCCACTAATAGGGCCTCATTGAATGTAGGGCCGTAATGGCACATCTGCCAAGGACTGACATATGTCTCCTCTCATCCTGCCATTCCCACCTCATTTTGGGGTGGGGGGGAGGGGGTTCAGGGGAATGCAGTTTTCCAGAAGACAGAGTCTTCACTGTGTCTGCCATTAAAATAACCTTTGGGTGGACCTGACACTGCAGGAATAACATAAATTAAAGGGGCTACCATATAGGTAAGCAAACCTAAATTGGATTGTACCCTTTATGCCACTCCCACCCAAGCACACCTTGTGGTGAGAGAAACCAGATTTTCACAACCCTCCGTTCAGTGTAATGACAATGCTACATGCCATGGACAATGGCAATAAAGACAACCAGTAAAAAAAACACTCTCCATAAGAAAATAATCTACTCATGTCACACATGCATTTGAGACACCTTAGCAGAACAAGAGGATACAGGAAAAATAGGTTCCAGCAAAGGACAACACTACAGGGCTACACTGAGTGGCAATCCATACAGAGATTCAGATTCAATAAGGACAACTTTAGTAGCCTTCTACTCTTCTTGAAACCTTATTAAACCCAAGAAAAACATGTCACATGCCACAAACCTAGAGACAAAGCGCTGATGTGCAACACAATTGTATGCCACTAGGTCTCTACTAGGGTCGCGCAGAATATTCTGTTCCACCTGCAGAATTGGCAGAATTGGGCTACTCCGCATTACTAAGCCATTACTAAGCCAAATTCCGCAAACCGCCGCATGGCAGGATCTTTTCTCATGCAAAGCTCTACAATGGTAGGTTGCTGAGCACGAGTGAGATTTGGCATCCCCTAGCGCGATTTGAGGGCGCAAGGAGGACATTTGGCGAGATTTTTCCAATGCGGGCGGTAGCTGAGTTCCGCCCACCCTAGCGCCTAAAGACAGCACACTTGAGAGACAATTGGTCTCTAGCCACAAGTCATTGATGTACTCATGCCCCATGTGGCATACAATGTTACGTTTTCATGTACACAACAGCAGTTCTATCACATCAGTGACACCCACCCCTCATCATGGATAGGGGCTTTCCATTGCATAAACACATCCACCAAGAGGCCTCACTGTATTTGTACTTGAACGGCAAAGAACACAGCAGCCTTAACATCCAGCTGGTAAATGATGCTGATCTGTGTATCCTGGATTCATATTACAAAGATATCCTTTGTGCCCGGCAAGTGTCAGCAAAAATACAACCAATGTGGTACCAAAACTGTGTCTTAGCAAGTCAGTGACCGCTGTCAAACACCACAGAGCACAACTATACCATGCTCCAACTACTCATGACTGCTTTACCATCTCCACAACTAACTGCTAATGCCCATAAAATCATGAAACACAGCAACAAGAATCAGAGGAGACAAAACAAGACATTCCCAAACATGATACACTTGTGAGTGGTTCAAGTTTGTGCTCAACAATGATTCATATGACTGCATTGGAACATATACCATAGTCAGGTAGAGTGTTAAGGCAGGGTATGTGCTGCAGGTCTTCCTCACTTCCACAACATGACCATCCAAAGAAAACTACTTATTTCTGGTAACAATTGAGAACTCATACTAGGGTCATCACAACTACTATGCATGATAACCTTTGACCATCAGAACTACTCACCAGGCTGGTCAGGCATCAAGCAGTCAGGAGACTGCTTAAACACCATTGTCCTGGAAAGGACACAGGAAGGATGCACTAGCCTGGGGATGTGTCAATAATATGGATACGGTTAGCACCTGTGTATGCCTAAGAGATTTCACAAGGGAAGAGAAGAGTTAGAACCTTAAGGAGTCTGATTTGTACTACCACCAGAAACATAGGCAAAGTAGCACCTCTTACCATAAATGCTCAATAGCATATTGTAGAACCACTCACTAAAGTTCAGTGCCAGTAAATTCTGTAATGCATTCTCTGTCTTATTAAGTGCTGCACCTCTGCCTGATATCTCTCTGCAGTAACGGAGCCTGGTTTCCCAGTCAATCTAGTTGGACCACTGGGTACATATGCAGGGAGTTTTAAGAAATATGTTGGATTCAGCGTGTCATATCAAGAACAGAAGATGTCCTCAGTGTGCTGCTTAGGAGGTGTAGAATGCTTTAAAGAAACTTCTTAAATAGTGTTAATTTTATAAAATTAAGATCATAAACCTAAAAAAACAAAATCGTATGTTTGTCCTACTGTGGAATTGCTACTTTATTGGTATATTACAGAGCATCAGAGTATAGTATTTGCAGAAAAACCTTCATGCGCTTGAAATAAGTGACTCTCCATTTTTTTTATCTAAAGAGGAACTTACCAGGACTTCTCTTCATGTTTGAAGCCTGTGAAAGTATGTGCTCAATGAGTATAAATGCACGTATACATATGAGTTTGTTGGTCTTTAACGTACAGTGCAAAGTCGCTGGGCACTTTCCAACCCATCCATAAGTTTTTGATCAGAAGTCTAGCTTTTGGTTCCCAAATTCCACATTTGTGATTGGAATTTTAAGTTCAAATAGATTTTTGTGCATCCATGTTACACTTAGGTGAAGAAAATTTTTGACACTTGAGCCCTATGAGAGGTATCAGAAGTACTGTCCGCAACCCCTCTGCCTAGCAGAAGATCTACAGTACAGGGCTGATTACGAGATACAAAGCAATCAATTCAATAAGCCCACACTGTTTCTGCAATAACTTTACCATGGATATTCCTAGATATCTTCTTGGATCATGGGGCTCACTTGTACTAACTGTGCCATCAGACTATGAAAGATCTCTTTACTTTGTATAAGAGAAACTCTATAATACACGACCAAAAGCTCCATGCCCAAGGTCCAAAATCACCATACATGCATCAAATTCTGAAAAGATACCCCTTTCTCTATTCTCACTACCCTATCCAAGACAGATTGTTTTTAAGTGACTAAAGGTGTTGGAGATGTATTTCTTGACACGCACATTTCAAGTACTCAGTTCAGTTCAATAGACCAACAGACCGGGACAAGAAACCTCAGCAATGGAAAACCATCACTATATATTTGTAAAGTGTGAGAACATGCCACTTGGTCACCCACATATTTTGCTGAATTGTATTGCTGGTTTATAGACTCTGTACACGGGATTAGTGCTGCCCAGTGTATGTGCAAATTGACTAATTCCTGATTGATCTATTTAACTTTGTTAGAAGGCCGAACTTTATGGTGCAGAAAATGCACCTGTGGTGTAGGAAGGCAAAATGTAACTTGTGGGCTGCAGTGCTAATTGTGGCATCCACTAGTGTGAAAGCGGAAAACATAGCTCCAGGCCTACCATAGAAGCCTCACTCCTGAAGTGTAAAACATGCAGTGCAACCTCTTAAAATAACCCTTCTTAGCAGGTAGAAACCTATCTTTTAAATATTAGTAAGTCACTCCTATGTAAGCGGTGTAGCCTACAATGGTAAGGTGGATGGAACATAAAAGTGGAATATGTAGAAAATTAATGTTTCCATGTCCCTACAGTGTCTATTGATAGCGGATGAGGTGCCTGTCCATTACAGTGAGAAGCTATCGCCATTTCCATTATTAGATCTTGAGGTCCTGGCCTCTTCCCTTGAAGCTGTTAAATCAGGCTCGGGGGAAGACCCTTGACCTCCCAAGCTGTTTGAAATGGCCTTTACTGTAGTGGGGAGTACATTTCTGTCCCTCCTGATCCCTCACTGGAGGTGGGTAAAGTGCCTCTGAGATGTAAGAAGGCCATGGTTAGTCCATTGTTGAAGAAGGCTGGTGCAGATCCAGAAAACTTAAAGAACTATCATTCAGCATCTCTGTTACCAATCCCAGCAAAAGTATGGAGGGGCATGTAAATAAAATCCTGACTGAATTTATAGAGTATCATCAATTGCTCCGTGTTTGCCAGTCAGGCTTTCGTGCCCATCATAATACTGAGCTAGTGATGCTCTCTGCACTGGCTGAGCTTAGACTGGTGGCTGACAAGAACAACTACTCAGCGTTGATTTTGCTGGATCTTACTGCAGCATTTTATACGGTGGACCATCAAGTGCTTGTGAACTGGTTAATGGTGTGCGAGATTACAGGGTCCGCACTTCTGTGGATTTTTTCATTCTTGAATGGTGGTCACAGAGGGTGCAGATGTGTGCTCATGTTTCCAGAGACGGGGCACTTTCTTGTTGGGTGCCTCAGGGCTCTGCGCTGTCCCCACTCTTGTTTAATATCTATCTCTAACCCCTGATTGCGGCATTAGCACAGTTGAGTTGCCAACAGTGTCACTAAATGGATGACACCCAGCTGATCTTACAGATTGAGGATTCCAGGCAGGCACAAATGAATGTGCAGAATAGCTTAGGTTCACTGTGAATTGGATGGAAGCAAACTTTCTGAAAGTGAATCTGGACAAGACTGAGATCCTCGCAATCACCACTAAGGGAAATCCTCGGGAATTAGATCCCGGGAAGTAGGTCCAGGCCCTGAATCAGTGCCAGCTGTGAAAAGCCTTGGTGTCAAGCTGGATAGTAACCCGTCGATAGCTTGGCAGATTGCAACAGTGGTTAGGAGTTGTGCGGGCCTTCTCATGCTGCTGTCAAAATCGGTTCCTCTTCTTTCTTTTACAACTATGCAAACAGTGGTGGCTGCAATGATTGTGTCATGGTTGGACGATGGCAATGTCTTATACATCGGGTCCCTGATAAGCTGCTGGGTAAGCTCAAATTAATTATGAATGATGCTGCAAGATTATTGTTCAAACTACCAACACGAGAGCATGCCACACCGTTGCTGCAACAATTGCACTGGCTGCCAGTTAAACAGAGGGCCAGGTTCAAGGGCTTGTGCCTTGCACACAAGGTGTTGTATTACATGGTGCCAGACTATGTTAAGGATCAGCTGATGCTCTATGTTCCTAGACACCACCTCCGCTCCTCTGAGGCGATCTTACTGACCTGCCCACGCATTAATAAAACTACTTTGGGCAGTCTGGCTTTTTCAGTTCTAATTCCACAGATTTGGAATGGATTACTGGATGGCTTCCGGGGAGAAACTTCTCTCCTTCCATTTCATAAGAGATTGAAAACTTTTCTATTTGAACAGGCCTTCTGGTGCAGTATGGTTTCATATCCCTTAGATAAGCGCATAGAGACCGGTAGTAAATGTGCGCTATATAAGTGTTATTAACATAACAAGCCACTGTGGTAGGCCTAGCTGCTCATCCTAAAAACATTAAAATACTAATACTTATCTAGGGAGTGGGACCTGCTAATTAATAAAAATAGAATTCAATTGTGAAGTCAACTTTTTATCAATAATTTTTATTTTACAAGTTACCCTTTACCTTCCTGAACTGCCAGAAGACTAATTACCATTAGCCTCTGTCAACTGCAATACTTTCCCTACTGTTGCTAAGATTGGCATAGTAATAGTACATTTTGTACTTTTGCTCACATTGGAGTGAAATTAGTAAATCTCACCTGCCAAATCCTTCATTTTCCTACTGTTGCTAAGATCGGAGAGGGAATAATAAATCTTACTTTCCTCCTCCCCCTCCCACCCAAAGGCCATACCTACTTTCCCTAATATTGCTCCTATTAGAGTGGGAATAGTAAATCTTACCCCTTCAAAGCCCAACACTTTCCCTACTGTTGCTAAGATTGCAGTGGAAATAGTAAATGTTACCCATCCAAAATTCAACAGTTTTCCTAATATTTCTTACTTAGGAGTGGTAATATTTCTATTAATTGTTTCTATTGTTTAAAAAAAAAGAAATGACAACTTTATTGGTCATTTTATTTTATGCTTGATTTCTTTGGTTTATTCTTTTATTTAATTTATTTTTATACATGTTGCTATATGATTTTGTTCTATGTGTTTACCATTTTCATTGTTATTATTATTTTTGGACCTGACCCTTTCTTCGGGGTTACCCCCAAACATTTAGTCTTCCTACTCGCCTTTTTGCTGAATTTGTTTCTGTTGGCTCTAGGACTCTGGGTTCTTTACCACTGCTAACCAATGCAAAAATGAACATGTTCTCTACTTAACACATGGGAATGCTCCACCTGTAACTTTGGCTTATCCACAATTGGCAAATTTAATTTACTTATAAGTCCCTAGTAAAGTCCACTACATATGCCCGGGGCCTGTAAATTAAATACTAATAGTGTGCCTGCAGCACTGCTTGTGCCATGCACTTAAGTAGCCCTTTAAACCTGTCTCAGGCCTGCCCTTGATGAACCTGTGTGTGCAGTTTTAAACTGCCATGTCAACCTACAGCACGGACCACTGCCTACTCTTAAAAATGAAACTGCAAAGTTAATCTTTTCTTTTTAAATGCATCCCAATTTCCATTAAAGAAAACGGGCTGCATTTAAAAAAAAAATTGTTAACCTAAGGGGTATTGTTCTGCTCACCTTGGGGTAAGTTGACACAGCACCTGTGCGTGTTTTTATGCTGCACCACGTAGGTATGTCTCATGGCTAACGTACCACGTGAATGTGTCTGATGATTAAACTGCACCTTACAACACACTTATTTGTAAGCCTTTGGCATGATTATATTGTGCCTTCATCTGTTGCTGAGTTTTAATAAAAGTGCTTCCTTAATGGTTTGTTTTAAGAAACTCTCGTGTCACTTACTAGTCTTGAAAACGCACACCATTATTTCTGAATGCATTTAACAATGAACAATTGAATTTGCTTTTTGGATATAGGCTACCCATTTTTTAATTCTGTCACATATGCTTTCCACCTTTTGTATCTCTCTCTCCCTTAAGTAGAATAGTAGCGCAGCAACCATTCAGGTGCAGTGTCATACATATTGAGTGACCATACCTTCTTAGAAAGTAGGTCTCATGCTCTGCAGGGAGCGCTAAATCACTATTTTTGGTCCTGATGAAACGCCGACTGACCCTTTGGGCAATCAAGGCATGAAACATGTCAACCTCACTTTGATAATAGCCATCTAGGTGCATTGTGACCGTACGATAGCACCACTGTTTTTACTTAGTCCTGGTACCCTTATCCCATAAAAGATTGTTTTTAGTGCACCAGAGTCTATTTTAGCCACACTCCACTTTTCACTTGACCCACTTTCGCACAGCCTCCTCTCATGCATTCACTCAAATGGCATATTCGGATCAAAAGATCTCTGACAAAGAGCCCCCAGGCCCATCAGGCATTGCAGCGCCCGCCAGACGAGGAGCGCCCAATGATGAATCATGACACCCAAACAGGTGTGTGAGGGCATTAGGATCTGACCTTTTGGTCTCCACACAACAGTAGTACTAGCTTCGTGGGTTCACCACTTAGTGACCACTTGGCCTATGAGGAACTTCTCCTACCTTGATGGTCAGTTTATTAGAAAGCAATCAGAGACATGGTGGTCTGCTGACCTCAGCAGGCCACCGTTCATGTGATTGCTGCGATTCCTAATGGAATGCAATTTGCAACCAACCTCATTAATATGCATGAGGTATGTCTATTTGCAACCCACTAGGAATCGCTAATGAAACACTAAAAAGTGTCATACATTAGGAATACTGAGCTCCTAATTGCGATTCGGAGAGAATCTCATAAAGGAAATTGATAATCCTAATGTCAATACATCTGTCCCAAAATTAATTCATAAGTTAGGTCATAAGTTAGGAATACAGATTTCCTAATTGCGATTCGTAGATAATTGCATTTAGGAAAAGGGTTTCCTACTGTTTGTACATCTGGCTGCATCGCCACTGACTTTGGTTTACTACTATTTTTGTGCTGCAAGTTGTAAAACCAACAGAATACTCTAGATGGTGCTCATTTCACACCACTGAAACACTCTATTCACTAGCGTGATATTCAACAAACCTTGAAGCGTAGCTCTTTTCCAGGTTGGAGCTGCGGGAAGAAGGGCTCGTTGTCGTTCAGATCTGTAATTGCGATGTGCACTGTGGCTGTAGAAGTGTGCCTCGGGGCTCCATGGTCAGTCACCAGTACGGACAGCTCATGGTAAGACGTCTGCTCGCGGTCCAACGAAACCCAATTGATAATTTCACCTGAAAGCCAATGAAAATAGCAATATTATGATAAGGTGCGCAGGAGCACACGGCTAAAGAAAGTCACTTTATAATACATATAATCCTTTAGCCACATTAAGATGGTTCACGTATTACAATATTCTAGCTATATTAAATTAGCCGGAGTATCAAGCGCTGCGTAGAAAGCCCTGCACACCGAGACACTGGAAGTGCAGTGCTTACGGTGTTTGAGACACGAGCTAAATAATATTAATCAAACTTAGACCCGGAACAAACGAGAGAAAGTCAGAAAAAGGAGGAAGCAGGAGGAAGATGGGAAGACACTGACAACATGAGAAAGCAGGGATTGAAAATAACCATCAGGAGTGATTTCAAGAGACAGGAAGTGCAGTGTGGTGGAATAAATTCATGAATGAGGTGGAATCAAGACTAGGTAGCCTCGGCATTTGGCCACCCCGGCAATCAGTAAATTAAGCACTGGACAATTCCAAGAATACTGGGGAACTAATATCAAGTTGTTGTCACTCTAATTCTGCACCCCTCCCCCCCCCCCCCCCAACAACCAGGAAGCTGCTTCCCACATGTCAGATGAGACGGTTCTTTAAATACAACTTATAACAAGCATTAGCAATGCAATCGGTCTCGCCTTTAGGACCTTATAAGTATTTAGCTATGGAGCACATTAGCCTGGGTTGTGAAACATCTACTGTTCTTTAACATGGAGGGAAAGTAAGCACCACACTGAGTAACACGCCAGGTATGGGAACACATGGAGAGAAATATTGCCTTTCAGCGAGAAATGGTATAGTCCAAAGCTCTGTTTTTAATATGAAATCAGGGCATTCGGTGGTCATATCAGTGAAAATACAAGATTTGAAAAAAATAATATTGTCTACGGGTGCTGGTGGAAGACAACTTCTATGGATTGGAATCTAGAGAATGCAATCATTTTCTGCTGTATTCCACATCTGTCCAAAACTCTTCCTTTTTCATGCTTTGAAATTAAGGAGCATTGTCCATAACAATAGACTCAGGTAAAGTATTTGACTTTTTAAAAATATGTTCAATACCAGTCATTTGATGAAATAAGAGTCAACATAGTCAATAACTACTAAAGCATATGCCCCCTTCCTACGCTAAATAGTAAAATACCCATAAATACAACACTCAATTTCTAACAGTGACCTTTATGTAGCTCAAACTGCTTTGGGTTGGTAGAACAAAGATTGGTGGATTGGTCACTGATCTTAAAAATCTTGCAATTATGAACCCTCCTATATATCATTTTATCTATTCCAGCCATCACAAATATTATCTGACATTTCACTTAGTTCCGTCCCAAGATGTCCTTCATCGCTCTGTTTAAAATATGACTCTCAATCCAAACTGAGGGCTGTTTTATCACCCTTATGCAGATACCTTCCTTTCAGAGCTAACACACACTGGAGGTTAAATAATAATTCTCAATCTCCCTGGTGCTTTTTTTTATTGTGTAATGCTCCTTAAAACACCTTATTACCAAATTACTAAGAACATCTAGTTTCATTTACTTGATCCACTCCACCTTATGAGGACAGGATTACATTCTCTCTTCAGTATTCTTAAACATATAAGCTATCTAAAGTTCAACCTCAGTACCATCATTTTGACTCTCTTGAAGAGGCAACCAGGGCATGCAATCCACATGTATATTTTTCTTCCTGGCGCATGCTCCACCACATCCCTGGATCACTTGAAGTTTAACTGCTAACCTTGTAAGTCTAGCCTTTCTTCTCTAAAGCACACCTCAAACAAAAATGCCATCCTGAAATTGCACTGCACTAGTAATTCCATCCACACTCTCCTTTATAATTCTCTTGATTACCAATGCCCTTCTAGCTAAACCATATAACATTCTTTTATACTGATATATCCCCTTTGGCTATGTTCCATGCACTTACCCAAGTATATTACACAGTTGCTCAGGTCAAGGTTCACACCATTTCATGAAGGTTTGGCAAAGAATATCTATCCACCCAAATGGCATAATTCTGATTGTGAAGATCTCTAGGACCCTAAGGGAAATTACAACTAAAGTAACCAGTTGTGAGGATTCAACAAGCTCAATAATGTTCTTATTGCTCACAACTTTTAGCATTTCATTTAGTGTCACTCCATTGTACAAAGGTATATTCCTTACCTTGTGTCTATTAGGAATGTTTTTCTTCTTCAATACAATACAGTTTGCAAAACCTTTGTTTTCACCCACTCTTCAACTAAAGACCAAACAATGTTCTTGTTTAGCTTCTCAATGTCACTTTTGTCATCACTCTCACTGGATCTTGAAGATTCCCCTGAGTTTGAGATTGTTGTGACAGTCCTCATTTTCTATAATATAAACCAGGGGATTTGCCCTAGGGTCCAACCTGATTCCCCCATCTCTTCCTGGTGGGACTACCCTAAGATCAGGCCTCCTGCATTGTTGTTCTGCTTCTAAAATGACTCCCCAATATATCCTGCTTGATCAATTTTGAGAAATGTAGAGCCCCCCACTCCAGACGTAAGTCAGTTGGGAAAAGCTTCCCATTCCCCACAAGTTATGCGCCGAATATTTACCCAAAATGGTGAACCAATCACAGGAATTGACCACTGCATCAATTCTTTCCAATTAGCCTTGGTGGTATATTTGGTAAGAACCATATTATCTCCTCTCTCTTTTCATCACACACTGAGATCGCTTTATAACTCCTACAAACAATACAGAAGGGCATCTTTTCTTTTATCTGTTACAAAATATATTTAATGTATTTACATTTGGACACCCCTTTGACTTCCTTAAATGATTTACACACCCACAAATAACATTGCATAGTACTTCTCCTTTCATTATAGCCTCAGAATCAGGTTGCCCCCTAATTTCCCCAACAGTTTACAATTCCTTTGGCAATGTTTACAGTGCAGAAAAATTGTAACTCAGATTCAACCCACAGTCTCTTCTGGACCTTTTCTGTTTTAACGTTAAAAAAAACTGAAGTCTTAAGACCTGATCATAGTTAATGTTTTCAAAGTCATACTTTATGGACAACACTTGTGCAGTCAGAACTTCCTTTGAGTTGAACCTCCACATATGCCAAGAATACCTCATAGAACATGCTCATTCCATAGGTGGTTCTCCCACAGAGGCGAAATATGGGAGAGGGTGAAATTACTTAACAGTTGCTCTAGGAAATACGGGCTAAATCACAGAGTAAAGCCTTGTGCCCAGAAAATGCCACAATGTAATTTATTTAGGTTTATGGATTAGAGACCAGTAATGGATAAAGTACAGACCAGTCAAAGAATCAATGATGTCATGAGAATAAATTAATGTCACCATGTACATATATGTTTACTAAAAGTACGGTGTTAAACTTTATGTCCTATAAGAATTCTGAATGCCTCTTTTCTTTTTCCTCGTCAGTAAAATAAAACTGGCAAATGACATGCTGGACTTGTGAAGCTAGGCCAAAAGTTGGTGACTCTTGAGTGTTGCACTGCATAACAGTGGTGGACTGTGGAATGGATGTCAATGTTTTCCGGTAACCATAGCAAAATGTCCTTCACGTAACATCTGATGTTAGACATACAGATCTACTAATAGGCAGTGACAAGTTCTTCCCATCGCATTCGTGATTGCAGCCACAATGGCTGAGGAGGCAGAGGTGATATGAGAGAGGTTGTTAGGCCATTGGGGCTCGCCTAATACATCTGTTTTGGTTTTTCAAATCTGTGTATTGGTTTTATTGTTGGTACATGTATACACCATTAGCCATTTTACGTCTTCATTGTTCTGTTTTTCACATTTACTTGAAGTTCACGCCCAATGTTGTCCAGATGTTCAACATCGAGTAATATAACTACAGCATAAACAAACTGAAACCATCGATCCCCTGCTTCACCGCACTATTGGATAAAAAATGAGAAAGTGATGGAGGAGTTGGGACGAAGCAAGAGATAGCACCAATGGTATTATCATACAAACTTTAGTTATACTCTCTTTAGAGGTTAGCTGTCTGAGTCCCATCTCTGGCAAAATCTGCTTTTTCAACATCAGCTGCAACCATGATTGTATTCTGATGCAATTCCCTTAGTGAAACCTCCTAATGCTGACAGAAGTGTTACATTTGTAGAAAAAACTATTTGATCCCTATGAGTAAGCACCAGCAGAAATGGGTCTAGTCTTCCTACTAGCATTTTACACCAATATTTGTAGTGCAGGATCATGGAAATGGTCTGTTAGAAGCTACATTGATTGTGTCCTGTCTAGATATGGGTAAGGACATTATCAAGGATTCCCTAGTTGTGGCTGTTCTGTTCTAGTGCTACAACAGGCATCTCAGTCAGTTGTGGCACCACAAACTTAGCATTTCCCTGAGAAAACTCAGCTGGTAAACTATCAGTAGCTAAATTCTTGGGAATCCCTTCAAGGGAAATCAGTCCTCCTCAAAATGGACAACATATCGGCCGTTGCTTATATAAATCGCTTAGGAGGAACAAGGTCTCCGGACCTCTCCAACCTGGCCAAGAAATTATGGATGATTTGTTTAAAACACCAAATCTCCCTAAAAGCAGAATATCTACCCGGCCTAAAAAATGTTTGTGCGGATTGGAATTCAAGGTTCCTCGTAGATCATACCGATTGGAAATTAAATCCAATAATATTCAACAATCTAAACCTTATTTGGGGTCCCCTAGAAATAGACCTTTTCGCAAGCAGACTCACAGCACAACTTCCAATTTATTTCAGCTGGCTCCCAGACCCGGGGGCCGTAGCGGTAGATGCCTTTCTCCATCTCTGGAAGGACCTTCGGGGATATGCCTTTCCCCCCTTTGCATTGATCCAGCGTGTCCTCCAGAAGTTGAGGACAGAACGCTCATCAATAGTCCTAATAACACCTTTTTGGCCGTCCCAAGCTTGGTTCCCGTCAACTTTGGAATTAGCTTACGAAAAACCCTTTCTACTCCCAGCTGCTCCAAACCTCCTAAAGGACAGAAACGATTTCGATCATCCTCTGGTTCTGAATGGGACTTTGAGCCTTCTTGCCTGGAAAGTGTCAGGCGAGCCAACGAAATCACTGGACTTTCGGCGCAAGCTTCATCTCTCCTCCAGGACTCCTGGGCACCCGGTACCCATTCTAGATACAACGGAATCTGGAAAAGATGGGTTCGTTGGTGCATGGAAAGGAACCTGGATTCCGTGGAGGCCCCTATTGTACATGTAACCAATTTCCTGGTAGAGCAATTTGACAGAGGTCTTTCCTACAGATCCATTAACTGTTATAGGTCGGCCATTTCCGCTGGTCATTCCCTCCTTAATGGTCGTTCCATTGGCAAGAACCCAATCATTTGTAGAGTTATGAAAAGTATCAGGCTTAAGAGACCTCCTAAGCCTAAATATGATTCGCTTTGGGATGTAAGACAACTTCTTGACCTTTTTTGTAATTGGCCGGATAATAGTCTGTTAAGCAACAAATTTCTCTCGGTCAAACTAGCTTCCCTCGTTTGCCTTATTTCCTGCCGTAGGGTCTCGGATGTTAAAGCCTTAGAGGTATCCAACAGATCCTATGATGCCTTTGGCGTCAGATTTGATATTCTTTGAAGAACTAAAACAATGTCTGATATGATTTTTTACCCTAGATTTGACTCTTGCAAGAAGCTATGTGTAGTCGACTGCATGAGAGAATATGATCTAAGGACTACCCCTCTTCGCTCTCCTGGCGTGACCCAACTCCTACTTTCTTTCGTCAGACCCTTTAAACCTGTTTCTTCTACTACAATAGCTAGATGGGTTAAATTAGCTATGCAATTGTCAGGCATCGATCTTTCTAGATTTCAAGCTCATTCCTTAAGGGGAGCTATGGCTAGTCAGTCCTTTTGGAAAGGAGCCAAGTTAGACGACATCCTTAAAGCAGCTGATTGGTCGAGCTCCTTTACCTTTGCAAGACATAACTGCAAACCTGTCGAACACATATCAGATGTAGTTCTCGCTGACTACCAACATGCATAATGGCAGCCTCCGGTCTTGTAATGAAATTGCGATTCTCCTATTACCATGACCAGAGAATCTGGATTTCATTAAAGACACGGAGGCTGACATTATCCCACCTCTCCCTTCCCAGGGTGGATTTTAGCCTCCTGTTTATTCGCATTATTTAATGCTTTGTTTTTTATTACATTACTCTTTCATTTTCTAATTTAGACTACTATTGCCTTTGTGCTTTTGCTATCTTTATTCTTGATTGCAATTTTGTTTGTGGCTTTTGCCTTCTTTCACATCCGTTGTTTCTCTCCCCTTCATAGGGTGATATGTACCTTTCCTAATTTTGTTTACCTTTTCAGATAATTCGTCTTGACTGGACTGCAGTTACCTGCCTGCTCTGTTCCATGGATTATTTCTTTTGGATGTCACCAACTTTTGGACTTCGTTGTCACGGAGGAAGTTTTTCTTCTTCTCCTTCCTTGTTTTTCATCGCATTTAAAAGAGGCTGATCCTTGTGCTGCCGTTGCCTGGATACTCTTGTTGTTCTGATGTTCTTCTTTGTGATGTAACTACTAGTGGCGGCTGTGCTTGAAGCTGCATTAAAAAGATAATGCATAATGTCAGCCTCCGTGTCTTTAATGAAATCCAGATTCTCTGGTCATGGTAATAGGAGAATCGCAATTCTTACCCATTGATATATGTTTGATGGCTTTCCTTACCTGGCTTTCTGGAATAGGACCTGCTAGCAATTATCAGGCTTTTTCTGGAATTTGTTAAGTTTTTCTTCTTCTCCTTCCTTGTTTTTCATCGCATTTAAAAGAGGCTGATCCTTGTGCTGCCGTTGCCTGGATACTCTTGTTGTTCTGATGTTCTTCTTTGTGATGTAACTACTAGTGGCGGCTGTGCTTGAAGCTGCATTAAAAAGATAATGCATAATGTCAGCCTCCGTGTCTTTAATGAAATCCAGATTCTCTGGTCATGGTAATAGGAGAATCGCAATTCTTACCCATTGATATATGTTTGATGGCTTTCCTTACCTGGCTTTCTGGAATAGGACCTGCTAGCAATTATCAGGCTTTTTCTGGAATTTGTTTAAGGCTTGATTCAGATGTTTGTGGATCTGGTCCCACCATCACTTTTTCGACGGTCTTCCCGCCTGCTAACTTGGTGGTCCATCCGCTCTATTTAGATGTTGATGGGTCTATGGAGGGAAGACCCTCAGAGTCCCGCCACCTCCGCCAGGATCTTGCTCCAGCATCAACAGTGTCAGAGGCATAAGTGGCTGTCAGAGGGAGTCCCGCCAAGAATACAGCTGAGTCGATTACTATGTGCCTTTCCATTGATGCAACTGTGGCAGCAAGACCTCCAAACTTGGGTTGGCAGAAACGAGGAAAAAGAGATGGAAATATATCTTTTTCTGGTTCACACTTCTTATTCTGTCTTGAACCCCATTGTTTAGGTCCTTCCTGTGCTGCTGCTACCTCACCACGATTCTCAGCAACCCCGTTGTGGTCGGAATCTAAGCTAGTCTTCTGTGTCACTTGTCTCACTGTCAATTGTGCTTTAACATTGCTATTGCTGCATGTATTTACACATTTCTTTCACATGCAAATTTTTTATGTGTAATGCATGTGTTCATCTTCCAACCTTTTGTGCTAAAATGAATACACCTGTATTGACACATAAAAACATTTTTGGGGTGTTGTGGGGTGTGGGTGTTGTGCTTGTGGTGACTGTGGGTGTACATACAATACTGCGTGTATTTTGTTAGTGTGCAATGTAATAGGTATACAAATTAACAGATTCACAACATATATGTGTAGTAAGATAATAATGTGTTGTACTTACCTGTCTCCATAACATCATGACCTCACTCCATCAGGACTCCCCCACCAGGACACCGCAAGCACAACGGGAACATCTAAATCAGCTTGGCGCAAACCTGCCAGCATGACGGTGACTGAGTACTGCTAGCCAGCTGAGAAGACCGTAGCTGCTTTGTGAACCTGTCTACTTCCGCAACATCTAAATACACCAAGCTGACCGCCGTCAGCTCAACGGAGCACTTGGAACCTCCGCAGTGGGATGACGGAAGTCCCGCCAAGATCTAAATCTGGCCCTAAGTCTCACTCTTTCCGAGTAACTCTCAATGACATTTTTTCAAAGCTTCTTTCTTTTTCCTATACAAATTCAACACAAAGCTAGGAAGGCGTGCTTTACTCCTGATTGTCTCTACACAGGTTGCACTGCTTTTCACTTGTGTAATTGGGTTGCCCTTTAGTTTGGATAATATTAGCAACCTGCCTGCTCTTCCTCATGATTCATTGTTATGTGTTTTGTATAGTTGTGGCACCTCAACTTTTCTAATAAATTAGTATCAATCTTTCAATCTTTTATTGTTCTTTGTTACTGAGGTTGGTTACTGCTTCCCTTTCTAGCATATGCAAACTTCTATCCATGAAAAGTAATTATTGTTCTAGTATTTTCCTGACTCCTACTGTCTGACTAATGCAGTGTCCCCACACTACCACCTTGACATCTCCCATTCAACCAGGAGGCCTACAACAGTGCCTTAATTTATCTTGAAGTCATCCACAATTACTTATTTCGTGGACTCCCTGAATTTCTCATCCTCTGACATTGCTCTCTGTAATCCCCAAGTTGGAATGGTAGGAGTCTGATGCCCCAATATAATCCTATCATCATGAGATTATGATTGGATAACATTTACCAAGATATTCCATGTGGGTGACTGAATCGCTTTAATCTTTCATGTACAGAACTCTGTCTAGTCTCAGGTGCAAACCATGCACTATGGAGAAAAAGGAATACTCCCCATCAAAGCCATGATTCAGCCTCTACACACCCACTAGTACCCCGATTTCGCCTAATAGCAAACACCCAGGCTGACTTTATGGCCAGGGTATTGGGCAAAAGGGGAAGCAGAGTGGTCCAATCCTATGTCTAGGGCGCAGTTAAAATCACATCTCAGTAACATGGGGAATTTAGTTTCTCCTGTATCAGTATATACTGTCCCTTTCTATCTATTTGGACTACTGTTGCAAAAATGGACTCACAGGTCTAATCTATATCAAGGTCCCCTACATATGAAGCAAATCTGGTTGCATAAATCTGCCCCATCAATCTTCGGTATAATCTTACAGCTTCTAGGTCTCTGAGATGTGTCTCTTGGAGTGCTACCTGGACACCTCCTAAGATACAAATATGCCTGGTCCTAGAATGTCTTGCTCACCATTCCCATCCCTCTCACCTTGCAAGATAGTAACAGGGATATTTGTTTGGTGTGTCATTTTACAGGTTTAATTTTAATCCTGCTGCACAGTGGTTCATACAAGTTAGTCCCAGAAGACACATATCACCAACTGTTGCCATGCTTGCTTTACCTCTAAACCCACTAAGTATAAAGAGCTTGGTAATCCACATAGAACCTCCAGTACATTTCCCAACTCCTTCTCCCCAGGGCTGAGAAATAAACAATATTTGTCCAACATAAACTGAGTTGCCATTCAATTAGTATTCCCTCCTACATCTAAGTGGGTAGATGGCAGGAGGGGGTATATCTAGTTTATCTGTTACTTTCTCTGTCGACCTCCACTCTTTTCTAACTAGTAAGGATTCATTCAGGGCTTTTTTCCAATTCTACATACCAATGTCAAAGAGAACTGAATCAGTAAGTATCCTTAAGTGGCATCCAACCACCCATGTCCAACCACCTCCCACTCCCACTGCTACAGCCCATTTCTTTACACTCATCTAATTATTTGTAAGTCTGATCATTGGCTGGAATATAATTGGATCCTCGTATGAGGCCATCTCAGAGTCTGATTCTGAGGCATCAGTGTCCAAGCTTCTGCTACACCTGGGGTCTGGGCAATGGGCATTCATAAATGTTTACAGTTTCTTCTGCTGCCTCCTTCTCCATTTTCACCTGCTGTTTGACATTGCATTTAATTTCTCTGTTTCTTGAAATTTTCTCAAACTCCTTGTATTTGGGGATTGTTATCATCTTGTTCATACTCCTTTTTCTTTGCCTGCCATGTGCTGCTCTAACCAGTCCAATGCTTCTGACATTAGTTGAAGATGAGAGTGTTGTCATAAAATTTATTTTGGCCAGAAAAATAACATGTACTTTACTTCACTCCCTCTCATGCTTTACTTTCAATTTGATTAACAATGCAGGCTTGTGCTGGACTGCTGCAGTTTAGTTTGGAAAGAGTGATACCATATTATTTTCAACCTTGTATTGCCCAGCAAACCTAGCCTTTTGAAGTATTAGATTGCGTTCTTTTTAGTGAAGTAGGCAAGCCACCGCCAGCTTAGGAGTCGCTGCTGGAGGAGGGCATTGTGCTGGCACCCTATGAACTCTGTCCGGTGCAAAGAACTTTGTGAGTCCAGGAGCTTTTCAGGTAGGTCACCATGTTTGCTTCTTGAACCCCCCCAAGACAAGCCTACCACTCAAATGTAATTTTGTCTACTCCATCCCGCCATGTCTTCCGGCATCTATTTGAGAAATCCCACCTTTTCGATTAGTTGTATCTGGAGGCTGTCCATGGATGGTCGGATCTCACTTATGGTGTCTTCTGTTTAGTTTACCTTGTCTGCTAACTTGTGTTGATTGATCCTCAGAATCCCCACATCCACTAGCGCAGTGACAATGTTGACCTCAAGTGCTTCTCGGGGGGGGGGAGGGAGTGCTTGGTTGCCGATGTGATCGGACGTGCATTAGTGGTGCTCCTGGCGGAGCCCCGACTCTCGGACCAATCCTGAGTTGTAGTGGCCCGGCTCTTCGATGTTAGGGGGTTCGCCCTCCCCCACTGCTTACAGGGGGGCTGGGGGCTGTCTGATGGGCCGGAACAGAGCGTATCATACGAGGCGGCGCCCTGGGATCTGCGAGGGCGGAGCCCAAGATGGTGGCCTCGCCCTGCTGCGATTACGTCCAAAGTCCATGGCTGCGGATGCAATATAGCTGCCTCAAAAGGCCTGCGGAGAGGGCATCTGTTGGATGGTGGTGAGGAGAGGGGTGCGACCCACACCCTCTATGGTACGACCTGAGCTGAGTAGGAGCTGCTGTGCTGGACGCTGCTAGGACGTTCCGCCTAGAGTGAGTGAGAGAATGGGAGATGAGCCCTCCGCCGAGATAGCCTTGCGGTGATCCTCGCCTGCTTCCTGGTTAGCGGAGGTTGCCTGGCCTCCTCTGCTTCTTCTCTTTCTATGCTTGCTGAAGCCACACTATGGGCTGCGACGGCCAAGACAAACCCGGCAGCGTGTGCAGGAGAGAACAGCGATCCCCCAGACTGGCCAGCAACAATGACTATGTCCAGGACCCGTGCAGATTGAGGCTGGAGGGGGGGGGCTACTGTTTCACGGAGCATGTCTTGCTGCCTGGGGGCTCTGTTGACACACATGGCCCTGACTAAGGCCATCCCCCCGAAGCCCTTCTTATTTCACTGGCAGTGGTGTTCCATGCCCTGGGCGAGGCCACATGTAGACATTACTTCTGTAATGTGCAATCTGTTGTGATGGGGTGCCCTCCCTGGCTGTGTAACATCTGTTGTGTCATGCCCTAGCTATGCCCTGATAGCTGGGATGTACTACTGAGCACCTGGGACATGCCACCTGCTATTTTGAGGCTAACTGAAGGAGAACCCTGTTGCTAGCTGGTCTACCTTGGTGTAAACCCTGGACCCGACCCCAGGCCACAACATACAGAGGGGTTGTCACTAGAGGTCTGCGGCAGCTCGGCTGTGGACTCTATCCTAAATGCAATCAAGGCGTCACAGGATGCACTGGAACTGAAAATTGATATGCTCATTGTAAATCAGGGCCTGCTCCGTGATGACCACAGCCGACTTGCTGAGAGTGTTACGATCATGGAGAGGACCATGGAGGAGATCCAACTGAAGGTGAGGTCCTTGAGAACTGACATGACTGTGATGAATCGTAAAATGAAGGTCCTTGAATTTCGGGCAGAAGATGCTGAAAATAGGGCGAGAAGAAATAACCTGCAAATTCTTTGCCTACCTGAATGGATTGAGTCTCATAGTACTGACATGGTCACTTTCCTGGAGGATTGGCTCCGTAAGGCGGTAGCGCCCACAGGCTTATCTTAGTCCTTTGCCCTTGAGAGGGGCCATCGGGTACCCTGAGGCCTCTGCCACCTGGGGCGGGGCCTGACCAGTGATCACCAGAGTGCTGCACTTTAAGGACAGGGACCACCTTCTTTCCCAGGGCCTACTGAAGGGAGATATCACTGTGGAAAATGAAAAGGTCATGATCTTCCTAGATTGATCTTCCTAGATTTTTCCAGAACAGTCCAACAACAGCAGGCCTCATTTGTGGAAGCAAAAAGACAACTGCAACAACTGGGCTTAGCGTATACTATGCTCCTTCTGGCGCACCTTCGAGCCAGTCATGAAGACACCACGCAGTTCACCACCACCCCGGACCAGCTCTGGGACTGGATCGAACAACTACCCCATGAGGGGGTCCCTCACCGGAGCGCAGATGGAGGAGGAACACCTGGCATCTCCGATCGCGAGTGGGGCCTGGATCAGAGGCGATCCCACCACAGACACAGGTTGAGTAGGAATGCCAGAGATTTGTGGGACCGGCGCTGGGTCCCCACGCCAGACCAGAATAAGGACCAAGAGGGGAACACTGACTCGGATCATGGATCTGGCTCTTCCCACAATACTGAGTCCTCCCTTCTGCAGATTACCCCACTCTCTGCTGATAACCTTGGTTTGACCTTGGAACTTTGGTGGTGCCCTGCCCATTATGGAGGGGATACTGGGCTGTTGCCTCGAAAATGATTGTACCTACAATTGTGGAATGATGTCTGCTGGGGGTGGGATGGATACCGCAACACTGTATGTATTATGTTTTCTATCATTCTCCTGGGGGATCGGGGTGAGGCCGGGATGTACCTGAGTGTAAGCACCCCCTCAGTTGTTATGCTACAGAAGTTGTCATGTTGTCTGATAGTTTGGATGGAGCTATGTTTCTTTCTCGTCCTGGGTCAGGGTGTTATCATTAGTTCTTTAGTTGGGACCTCCTGGGGGGTTACTCCTGCCTCCTCTCTTCAGCTGTAAATGACTATGGGTGAGGGACAGGGCTCCTCACTGTTGGTTCTTTGGAGGGATGCACCTTGAATCTGCTTTGTTTACTTTGGCCATGGAAGCCCCCTTAACCTACTCCTTTATTAGTTGGACCGTCCGGGGCCTCAATAATATGATGAAAAGATATGAGCTATATGCTTATGTAAAGAGGTGAGGTTCACACTGCCATTCTACAAGAAACCCATCTGGTGGTACCTGAGTGGATAGCACTTCATAAGCTCTGTATGGGCAGTTATATGCTACTCCATACTCTGCCTACACATGTGGTGTCTTAATATCGGTTAGACCGGGTGTCCCGTTTCAACTGAGAAAGGAACTTATTGACCAACAAGGCAGCTATGTACTGATCATGGGTAGGCTGACGGGACTGGACCTCACAATTATTGAACTCTACTCCCCTAACACAGACCAGGGAGGGTTTCTTTCTGAAGTGTCATGGACCATGGTTACTTATCTAACATGTTCTGTTATACTTGGGGGGGACTATAATACAGTAACGGACCCTGCCCTAGATCGGTCTCACCCACCTCTAGATGACTCCCCAATGCTGCAGACTGTGCGCACTTTCAGGGACTGGCAACAACGATGGGCTCTGTTTGGCTCTTGGAGGACGTTGAACCCTACCACCAGAGATTATCCTTTTTTCTCCAGTATGCATGACTTCCATGTTCGACTTGATGCCTTCCTATGCCCCGCAGATGTACACAGAACTGTACGACGCATAGAATATCTTTGCCGTACATTTTCAGATCATACCCAGGTGCTTGCTGTGCTCATCTGGCATAGATAACACCCCCGTATTCACCGGAACCCCGCTTGTGCATAGAAACGCTGGATAATCTGACATTCCAACATTCTATAGGGGAGGCTATCACAAATTATTTTACTGACCATGTACAATCAACGCACTCCTTGCTTAATAAATCGGATGCCTTTAAGGTGGTTTTGCAGGGGAGGTGCCCAGGTGGAGCACTGCAATGAATATTAGGAGATTGTTCTCTATATTGCACTCCAGGACACCAGAAGATGGTGGAGCATTGATAATATCCATCGATATGGAAAAGGCCTTTGACAGCCTTCGATGGGACTATCTGTACCAAGTGATGGAGGAAATGGGTTTAGATGCAGGTATCATAGCATGGACGAGGCTTCTTTATGCTGACCCATTAGTGTGCGCACGCTTTGGTAAAACAATATCCAATGCGTATGAGGTTGAAAGGGGTACCCGACAAGGTTGCCCACTCTCCCCCTTCCTTTTTGTGATAGCGGTTGAACCTCTAGCTGGTTGTGCATGGGGCTGGACCTATAGAGGAGTGCTTTGGCGGGGGATCTACCATCAAATTGCATTGAATGCAAATGATATGCTCCTCTTCCTGGCTAAGGCGGAAACGGACTTCCCTGGCGCGATTGCCTTGATGGATCACTTTGGCTCCATGTCAGAATTGCGTATCAATTGGCAAAAGTCGCACACTTTCCCCCTGACTCCGGACTTGCCACAACCACATGATCTGCGAGGGTTGATGTGGAAAAACCACTGTATGAATACCTGGGAGTGAGGGTATTTCACACTGCTGGCGACGTGCTAGATGGCAACGTCAGGGCGGCAATTCGTGCCTTCCACGTAAGCCTTATTAGTGCCTTCCGCGTAAGCCTTGGCTCCTGGAAAACCCTGCCCCTGTTGGTAGCAGGCTGAATAGCGGTAGCCAAGTGTGGCATTGCCTCGCCTACTCTATTTTTTCCCCCTTACCAATTATAATCCCTAGAGGCTTCTTTACTGAACTGAATTCGTTAATGGTGGAACTGACCTGGGAGCTGGTAGGAGGCGAGTGGCAATGACTTAATTGCAAAGGCCCACAGACGATGGGGACCTCGCAGCTCCGGATGTTTAGTTATACTACCTGGCAGCCCAACTACAATGGTTTAATCAATGGCTATATGCCTGGCTCCACCCTGATGAGAGAGACCCTAGCGAATTCCCCAGCACTACTATTTAGGATACTATTGACACCCAAACATCCTCTGTCAAGTGCTGCTAGTGAGCTGGCAGTAGTCCATCATTGTTGGCAATGTAGTTTACAATGCACTCACACTTCACTGCCATATGCACCCTACTTGCCGAAATGGGCACTGGAAAGCATCAATACAACAGGGGCATTGCGGGGGGGGGGGGAATGGGCTTTTCGGGATTCCTCCTGGTCACTTCCTTCTACACAGTGCATTGATGCTGACAATAAAAAATCACTGGAAGACAGGATCGACAAAGCCCCAGTTCACACGTGCACCCATTCACTATGCTTGATTTCCGGAACAACTCATGCTATCACAATCCTATTTGCCATTGGAGACCAGCATCCACACACCATTGGATGAGTTGCGCAAGAGGTGGGAAGATGATATTGAAGTACCCCTTCCTGAGACGCACTAGACGAAGATATTGAATAATGTCTATACAGCATTTCGCAATGCCAGATTTAAGCTTATCAACTACTATTTCTTACATAGGGCATACCTCACACCCGGAAAAAGAATGCAACATTTTGGACTGAGGGAATCAAGATGTCCTAGATGTGGGGAATTGGGAGTTGAGATGATACATATGGTATGGGCCTGCCCGAACCTGCTCGAGTTTTGAGAGGAAGTATTAGCATGTATTACTGACGTGATGGATAGGACCCTTCCATGTACCCCACTGGTCTGTTTACTAAGGGGCTTCCCCTACCCGGCTAAACATCGAGTCAAAACTAAATTTATTGACCTAGTGCAGGTATTGGCAAAACGCACCATCACTATGAAATGGAAAGCATCTACCTGCCCCCAGGTGCCCATGTGGATGGCGACCTTACTGTCGTGGGCAGGCTATGAGGGAGCAGTACTCCTACGGGATGTAAAGAGCGGTCGTGGCTCTGTGGACAGGGCCAGGGCTTGGGAAGTGCTGGTGGACTGTTTGAGGAACGCTGACGATGACACCTCTGATGGCCCCTATCACCCTGACCTGCCTTTGCAATCTGACTGATAGTGGATGGGACTGGATGAAGGGAATGCATGGCCTGGATGTAGAGGCGCAGCCCCTTGGAAGGTGGGCGCGCCTTCCCGAGACTATGCATTCTGCTGATACAAGGAGCGGAAGGTAAAAGGTGGGATGAGGGAGGAAGGACACAAGTTTGGAGTACGGTGAGCCAAAAAGACCATCTGTATATCGAGATCACCTAACATACTGCTAGACTTTGGTACTATGACTGAATAATGTTACTCCATTTCACTTTGCAGGATCATATTGCTTATCAATGTAACAGTAGATTATATGTCTATCACTGAAATCGAACTCCCTGTATGTTGTTTGAAAATGACAATAAAATCGGTTCAAAAAAGAAAAAGTGCTTTTCTAGGGGCTGTTATCACCTCTAGGATTTTATCCAGTTTGTCCTGTGAGCCCGGGCTTTTTTCTGCCAAGGATCCATGCCATTCTGCTGAACATTCAGGATTTTCAATCTTGGACCTGAACACATTCCAAATTCATTACATGTTTTAGCCATGGCCATGTCAGTAGACTTTGGAAAGCAGTCAACACAGTTGCAGAGTGTAATAGGCATGCCCAGCAATTTCTTTGAACTGGGAGTGCTCCCTACAATGCTTGCCTTTCTTTCCACTGACCCCTCACTGACTAAATCTTTCCTGCAGTTTGCTGTGAGGGTCAAGGTATGTGTAGAGAAGAGGTCTTCACACTTTTTTGCTCTGAGCCTCCCTAAGCAAAATGTTTGAAAGTTGGGCCCCCCCTTCAAAACTATATGGCAAGGATTTGGGGAGTGGGAGAGGGAGGGATGATCACAGGGGACAGGGATCATGAGATAATTTCAGGTGTGCGTTTCTGTAGCTTGTAACCCACACCAAATGTGGGGCTTATAAAAAAGCAGCAGCATCAAACGTGTACAGAACTGAGCAAAACACTACTCCCCACAATTGGGGTGCTGTGGGCCCCAATGCACTCCACCGACTCCACTAATGATGGCTGTAGGCCTAAAAAGCAGGCTATCTCCTCTTTTTTACTCCTTTCCCCCATATCTGACCATCATGTCAGTCTCAAAACAGGTCCAGTCTCTTTCTGAAAGAAAATTAGTTACAGCATGCTTACTCCCTTTTTTGTGGCAAGGGATTCATCTGCCATTATGCTAGCAAGGAAAATGATTCCCCATCCCCACCTTTTTTTGTAAAACATTCATAATTGTGATGCAGTGAGCCCCTGGGTAAAAGTGTCACTGCACCTGCTTCACTAATGATAGCTACTCCCTTGCTGTCAACTCTGCCCTTTGTTAACTATATGGACTTTCATCTCTGGCCATCCCTCTCCCTTCCATCTCTCTGATGTTCAAATCAAGATGTCTCCTCTGCTTAATCTTACCCCTCCCTTGGATCATGTCTCCAAGGCTCAGCAGTACATTGGCACAGGAAGTATGCCCTGGGCCTCTATTGCAGCTGCAGCAGCAAGGATATCTACAGCTCTGTGAAGCAGGCTGCAGACTCTGCCCACACAGCAGGCTTATCACCTCAAGGCCAGATGCCCAAAACGCGTTCTGCTGCTTTGTGTAAAAAATAACAAAAGAGTACATTTAGCCTCTCCTCCTCCCCTGTTGCTTGGGCCCTGCTACGGGCCCAACAATGGTGACCTGGGCCCTATTGCTAGCAAGGAAAATGCACCTCATGTCCTTTTTCATAGTAAGACTCCCATAACTGTGTTTCAGTGCCCACTCACAGAGGGTGCGGTAGGGGGATCCTAGGCTATGAAACAGATAGTAAAAAACTAAAGCAGAAACATGCCTTCTCACCAAGGTGCCCACTACTTGAAAGAAATGTAAATGTGTTCAATGGTTGGAGCCAGTGTAGGTTTTAATTAATGGAGTCACTTAGCTTTATGGTGAGAAATATGTATTTGTTTGGGAGGTAATATAGGTGTCCATTAAGTGTGCACCCTTTTAATTTACATTAGATATAGTCTTAATGCTTATCACTAAAATGTACATTTTTAAAGCAATTGGTTTATCTTAAAAAGTATTTAGCAGCAGCCTGTTTTATGCAGTGTAATACCATTTTTAAAAAATGACTTCCACAGTGCTTTCTGTCACAGACTGGGAGCTTGGAGCACTATAAACAAGTTACTATTTCTCACTGCACCAATCAGGATTTTAATCCTGTGACATGAAGACATAGGCAGTGATCACATTAGCCAACTTAGGTTTCATAAGGTAAAAGAGTATAAGATTAGTTTAACTTGCATTTATTTTTAAGTGTGTGTGTTTTTATTTGCAGTTACCCGCAGTTGCCTGAAGGTGGCAAAAAACAAAAATACCGAATTATTTCCTCTTAATACCCATGTCTTTGAGCCCATCTTCACAATCACTGACCCTACCCCATGCCACTCAGTAAAATCATCAACACACTTTTTGTATGAACTTTAACTGCTGCATGTAATTGAAGATAGCCTAGAAATGCTTCCAGGCTATCTTCATTTACATGTAATTGCAGACCCAATTGCGCCCCCTGGGAACACATCCATAACCCCCAGCGGGACGCCCCCACAGTTTGATAACCTCTGGTGTAGAGGAAATGCTGTATGTTTTCTTTGAAGGGTCTCATTTTGTCCTTCTCATGTGTGGATTATGCCACTTTGCACAGTTCTTGGGTGGCTGCACTTCCTAGCCGCAGTTTGTGTAGGTAAGAGCGGTGGGGCGGTGGATTTGAGTGGGCGGGGGTGGATTTCAACAGACGACGAGGGAAAATTAATTATTTATTGTCATCTGTCAAAATTCCCCGGCCCTACCGCTCTTACCTGCATGGGCCGCTGCTGGTTCCTAGGATTTGTTGTTGGGGTGCTGAACTGAACTTTAATGCTGCTTATTCCTTCTTTAGTGACATTGCAATATGAGAGTCTGCTACCCTCCTTGGCAGCAAGAATGCCATCTAGGACAGGAGGAATTCCTCCTGACCTCTAGTGAGTCTATTAGCGTGCTCCCAGGGCCGTATAGCCCCTGCCAATTATACTTTTCAGAAGCCCTTCACAGTGGGTGCCATCTTAGCTACTGTCTTTTTTGCTATTCACCGCTTTTCTGATTTCCATTGCTCAAGTTCTTATTTGCATCAACAGGGTGCAGGGCTTATGTTCCCTGCTTTCTACAATAACACTATGCTCAAACCTCTGAAGCTGGGCCTGCCTAATCCAGCGCCAGTCTCCCTATCGGACTAACACTCTTTTCGGCCCTTCTCCAAGCCTCAACAGTATCCTCCCAATGCACCTCTTCCTCCTGTGACTCTCATGCAGGTAAGGCAGGTGAAGAAGGTGGCTGCAATCAGAACCCCATCAGTCCCAGTTTCAGTTATTAGCCATTAAACCAGTCAAGGGTTTTCCGAGGGCTCCAGTGTGGACATCCCTGGGCTTCCTGCATGGTAAAGGCTCCTCCTGAGGGGACCTCCAGATAAAGTACTTGCAGGGGGACATTAAGAAAAATGAATGTGGGGGGCCAGAGTGACTCTCCTGGGTGTCTGCTTCTCAGGGCCGATGGATGCCACCCCTATCATGGGTCTATATCACAAGTGCCATCTTGTCCTCACTGGCCTGACAAGTCACACTTCTCTTCATTTTGGGATTACCCCAGATCACGGGAAGCAAACAGATTCCTCAGTGCAGGCCTGGCCCCTCTACTACCAGACTGTTTGAATGTTGTCTCCAGGGGCGGCGCCTCCGGTATGGTAGAGGAGCGTCGCCCCACTGAAAAATAAAATGATAATAAAACTATTTTATTATCCTTTTATTTTTCTTACTGCCAGCAGATGTTAGGGCAGGTATGGGGCCAGCCTGACGAGCATCACGTCCCAGTAGGGAGGAGTGTTGAGCACTTGTTAGTGCACTTGTCAGTTTGGCTGGCTGTCTTCGGCTGGCCAAATAGACACACACACTTGTGTTTCTCCAATCTAGCAGTGTTGCACAGCCGGTTTGGAGAAAAGCCACAGGCTCCCTCTGCCTGATCAAGCATCAAGTCGGCCCGCTAAGGCCAATCACGGCACTGCTCTCATGCTGGTAAATAGTATTACCAGCATGAGAGCAGTGCTGGGATTGCCCCCTGGGAGCCTGTGCAGCTTGACCAGTGTTGGGAGAGGAGCACCAAGTTGGTGGCCGCAGGGGCAGGTAAGTGTTTTTATTTATTATTTTCCCATCAACCACCCCCCCCCCCCCTTCCCTCCCCTGCGTTCACGTTGCCTCACCACTCCAAAATTAGAGCTGCCACCGCTGGTTGTCTCCCAGGTCTCCGTGGCCCCTGGATACCGGGGATTGGTCTTGGCGGCTGGGAGCTCATCTTGGAACAACCTACTCCATGCACTGCTGGCCATGGCCCCACCTGACTCAGTGGCTCTGTTGGCACACCACACATTCAGATTCGGCACCCGGCTAATCAAAGGACTTTAAAAATAAGTGTGAATGTGGTGCCCAACAGGAACACTCAACACCAGTTACTCCCAAACTGGCAAGAAGTCCGAGATGATTCTGTGATTCATCTGATCCTCATTGCCAGTGGTGGAATGGTAAAATGAAAGCATCCATGAAGACTTGCTAAGGTGAATCGCGGTTTATTTCAGTAGGCCCGCAATTGCAGGAGCATCAATGAACCACTGTGGCTGTAAGATCTTGCTCCTTCAAACTGCAGTCCAGTTCATGTCTTTTACCATTCCCCATTTCAAAGATAAATAATATCACATACTGCACACACTTCACATCGCAAAACAGAAATATATAGTAAGACTCTACAGAAATGTAGTAGGATTTAGAGCTAAATCAAGGGAGATCCCGAGTGTTGCACATGGCTCAAATCAAACGCCAAATGATCCTGAACAAGGGCATCATGGCCACTCTGACCCTTTTGAAACTGCCAGCCTCTTTCAATTCTGCACCTCATGCAGCATCCATATTTATGCAGCCTGGGTTCAGTGTCTTTGACAAAGCATTAAGATAGATTCCCCCATTCCTGACTGGTCAATTTCAAATGGAAACTTGCCACCTTACCAGCCCTCATGCACAGAGCCAGCCTGCAGATGAAACTTTCTGAGACGTTTTATTTTTAGCAAATTTAGGTGCGCATTGTGATGTAAAATGCACAATTTAACCACATTTTAAAAATGTTCTTGGGGGGAGAACCATCGGAAGGGGCAGAATTACAAGCCCCTTGCGCCACTGTTGCGTCACTTTTAACATGGGAAAGTGACGCAAAACTGGCGCAAGGGGCTTGTAAATCTGCCCCGAAGTGCTTTGTGGAAAGCAGGCTTTCTGAGTGCAATTCAGGTCAGGTATTAGGCTTGAGCCAGTGTCCATGCAGTCAGGAGGTAGTACCGGTGGTGGGAGTGGGAAGTACAGACGGTTGATGGCATGTAATAAGTGGGCCAGTAGACTTGTAAAAAAACATTTGGGCACCATCATTTTTTTTTCTCGAATTTAGCACTGCAAATTGAACATCCTCGAGCCCTACCTAGTTAATTTTTGTATCGTTGATGTAGCTAGAAACACGTAGCTGTAGATTTTGAATTAAGGGCGCCAACTTGGATAATTCCAGATAATTACACCACAGGAGGGGCAGGCAGAGGATCACCCTCAATGTCTGACTATGTGGGTATTCTCAAACATTTGAATGCGTTTTCCTACACTGTGTACATGCAACTTTAGGTGTTCTGGAGTGCACAAGGCAACAGAAAAAGAGGGCTCATAAGCACGGAATACGACATTATGTGGGGGGGGGGCGGGGGGGAGAGAAAGTTGCTCAGGACTCTCCTGGGACTTTTTTTGGAAGAGCTGAGCCTGGAAGCTCTGTCAGGCAGCCCCAATCCATCAGCTACCCTTTACTGACAAAAAACGTGTCATCCCACTGCCACAGTGGACTGGCAAAGGGAGCCCTTTTTTAATATTCCCTAGCTTTGCACTTTGCAAAGCTTGCCAAATTAAAAAACAACTGCAAAGTTCCAAGTCAAAGTCATCACAACTTCGCTCTTTTCTGATGAAAATACACATTTCTAACTTATTGACTGCTTCAGTCTGTCTGCACTGAAGTAGAAGTGAAGTGGAGTAGATTTCTAACATACATTGCATGCAATGTAGTTGATCTAAAAACCGGAAGTTATCTTGTCACAATATACACGAAAATCTTAAGTGTACAGATTATCTTTTTTGTAAATCAGGGTCCTAGAGTATGCTTTTTCATGATTTAATATTAAATTAGACATAATAACAATACAGAAATATCATACTGTTAATGGCCTCGGATATTTCATTTTGCAAAAAAAGTGTCCATAAATCCCACACCAATTTTCGCGAATAGAAAGGAATTTTGCACAACAATCCATGTACTAATAGATCGGTTCACAAAATTCTGAATCACAATGGGGTCCAAATCTGACCTATTTCATCAATATTTATGAATCGTTTGTAAATTGTGACTAACTATGATTTGATGGCATTGCAGGGTTGGTGACATGCTGGGGTCAGCGGACCACCATGTCTATTTTTGCCTTTTAAATAAAGTCAACTTTTTAATAAAAGGCAGTCAGTATTCCTTAATGGAAATGGGGCTGCATTTTGAAAGAAAAGGGCTTTTTGTTCATCGCCAGTGGTCCTTTGGACCGCATCCTACTACCCAACAAATTTATTTTAACATTTATAAAGGGGATGGTGCCCTACGGTGAACCCTTTCTATTTATGAATGGCTTTATACCTCCTTTAAGATGCTGATAAAATTTCAATGCTTTGTGACCGCATTTTGGTTCCAAAACATTGATACATACCTTGTGGAATCACTGAGTGGAAGGAACGCCTAAAATACGCCCCTTCCTATTAGCAATTTTTATGGGTTTCTGAACCCGTTTTGTGAGCCAGTAATGTGTTACCGAATCGAAGAATTGGCTTAATACAGAACAAAAAGCAATTTTTTGGTCACAAACCCTGTGATTTTGTGAATCGCAGGCATTACAATTGCAAAATGGCCTTGTACATCAAGCCTAAGTGAATTGACTTACTGCTATGTAATTTGTTCACAAATTCGAAGAAGACAAGATACATTAGTTCCTATGCATTTTCATCGTTGCTACTAAAAGCAGTTTCGGCAGGCACAAATAATTACCTGCAAGTATTCAGCTAAAACATAGTGCAGTATAGTCAGTGGGCAAATGTCTGTAGATTAAGATCATTCCCAATGGCTTAACCATTCCCAGTGTCTAGGAAAGGTGGATTGGCCGGTGTTAGACCCGGCCCTCGTAACCTAGCCATCCCTGTCCCCGCACCCCATAACCTGACCCCTGCACCTCACACAGCCCCCGAGCCCACGGCCTAGCCGATCCTTCCCACCAGAACACACACACCCGACCCGGACTTCCCCGTCCGTGGCCTTCCCCCTTTCGGCCACACCGGGCCCGCATGCCCACTTCATGCACCATGATGGCCGCCCGGCCCCAGCGCGACCCTGGTCTAGAGGCGCCACTCCGGCTGGGGTACATCGCGCTCCCATTGGGACGAGAGAGGGAGGAGCAGTTTCCATCGCACCTCTGAGCTTCCCTGGGAAGGTGGGTTTCGATCGGCCCGCCGGCCTCCCCGAGGGCTGGCTCCACGCCTGCTGGGTGTCTGGGACTCCTCCCGACCGGCCCTGAAAGGATCAAAAGACAATGGCAGGAAACCCCGACAAGCGACCCCCAGGTGACAAGACCCCTGCCTGCACAGACTCCGGACATCAAAGAGGAGTCGTCCTATAGCAAGGGGTGCTCTGGGACTGTCCGGCAGATTCGCCTTTGGAAACACCTGAGCCCTGCTGAGTGACTCGCGGCTCCCTGAAGATCGTAAGACCTCCGAACTTGTGCTTGAGCACTGCTGAGTGACTCGCGGCTCCCTGAAGATCGTAAGACCTCCGAACTCGTGCTTGAGCCCTGCTGAGTAACTCGCGGCTCCCTGAAGATCGTAAGACCTCCGAACTTGTACTTGAGCCCTGCTGAGTGACTCGCGGCTCCCACAGACTCTCTTGGTCCCACCGGACCCCAACGACGACAAGCGTATCCCCCAGCTCGAGGATTGTAAGCTGTGCGCCGGGTACGCTCCTGCATTTGATCCATATCCCCAAAGACTGTCCCGCTACCTCCTACCCCCCTCCAAGACTCTGTGAGCCCGCGCTCCACTTGTATATATTTGCCTTGCTGATCATAAAGATCCTACAACTCCGATCTGATAAAGATTTATTCTTAAGAACTCCCGGTGTGGTGTCTCTTTGTCGTGTGGTGCCGAGTGTACGATCCTAGATACGAGATTCCTCCCCGGAGGAGTCTCCCGCCAGTGCCCGGCTACGATACCTCGAGGGTTGGTCTCAGGATAGTCAGGGTCCCCCTCCGGGCTCCTCTGAGGTCGCCTTCTAACATTGGTGGCAAGCGATGGGATTCGGGCCCATAATCTAGAGATCGTACCGTGAACGGCTGACGCACTACCGACAAAGATGGCAGAAGGAAACGCCGTGGTTCTCACAGAAAACGACACCAGTACCGTGTTCCAGGCGGAACAACTGGAGGAGTACACACACAGAGAATTGAAGCAATTCTGCAAAGAACTCAAAATCGCTACCACTGGTCTCAACACCAAAGAAGATATGCAGAAGGCACTAAAATCTTGGGTGGATTCCGGAGCCCCCCGCCCAGAAGGAGCGGTGGAGCCCCACGACGAAGCGGAACCCTCCCAAGGAGAACGCAGCAGCAACCAGGTGCGAAGCTTCGTACCAGACGGGGGCCTATCCCCGGAGGAACTCGCAGACAGAGAAAGAAGTCGCCATCACGAACTCGAATTAGCCAAACTCAAAATTGAGGGCGAGTTGAAATTTGCAGAGAAAAAGCTAGCAGTGGAACAGATGCGGGTGCAAGGAGAACTAGAAGAGAAGAAACTCCAACGGGAACACTAGGAAGGAGACTTCAACTGGAGCACGAACGCAGCTTGAAGGAAATGGAGCTAAAAGCAAAAAGCGAAGAAGCGCGGCCCCCGGGGAACCGAGAGGCGGCCTCCCCGGCGGAGCAGAAGGTCCACATCCCCAAGGATGTGGTCAAAGAATATTACAAAAACGATGACATTCAACAGTGGTTCAGGGCCTACGAGGTCGCCATGACCTCCCATCGGGTCCCGCAGAAGGATTGGGGGGCCGGGTTGTGGGGACGATTCCTGAGCGAAGGGAGAGACACCCTGCTCGACCTACCAACCTCCATGCAGACCTCCTACGACCACATGAAAGAGGCCCTCCTCACAAGGTACGGCCTCACCCCGGAGATGTACCACCAGCGGTTCCGGGACTGCAGGAAGATCCCGGGCACCACCTGGGTGGAGTATGTGAACTTCTTCAGCCGCGCATTAGATGGGTGGATCAAGGGCAGCAAGGTAACCACCCTAGAAGAACTAACCGACCTTTTGTTGTGGGAACACCTGGCTGCGAACTGCTTTGTGGAACTGCGCCAGCATCTGCTCGACAGCAAGCTCACGGATCCAAGAAAGCTGGCTGTCGAGGCAGATCGCTGGACCAACACCCGGGTCTCCCGGGGCCCTGTAGGAGAGTACCCCCGAGCCAGTCAGGGACCACCCCGCCAGAGAGGGGGGGGGAGCCAGGGAGGGCAGAGAGAGTCCCAGTCCAGTCCCCCGAAGACCCAACCTCCGCCTTTCCCGGCACCCCCACCAGCTGTATCCGGCCCCCCCTGAGACGGGGGCACCGGGTGACCATCACTTGTTTCCGTTGTCAGAAGCCCGGGCATTACGCCAATGACCCTGAATGCCCCATGGCCCCACACACCACCCAGGCAGCACCCGTCCGCTAGACAGATAGCCAATGTAGCACTGGGGGAGGAGGTTGAGGAGACCGTAGAGTGGGAACCCGCAGCCATGGCCCTAGTATCCTTAGGAGATAGAGAAATGGTCCCTGGAAGCCTCCTGCCCTCCAACACGAAGAAATATGGGCAGCTCGTAACGATCAATGGCCACCAAGTAGAAGCCCTCCGTGACACCGGGGCCAGCATCACCGGTGTCCTCAGTCATTTGGTCAACGAAGACCAGGTCCTCCCCAACGTCTTTTGCCCGGTCATTTCCACTGACAACACGGAAAGTCTGTGTAAGGTAGCCCTGGTGCCTTTTGAATGGGGAGGGGTGGTCGGTAAACTGAAAGTCGCAGTGAGAACCTCCCAGCCAGTCGACTGTCTCCTGGGGAACGACCTGGAAAGTTCCCCCTGGAAACAAGTCGAGCGCAAGACCCACCTAGGGATGATGGGTCTCCCTGAGTGGGTGTGCGCCACCACCCAATCCATGGCGGCCCGACTGACCCCCCTGGGGGAAGTCGACGACGCCCCGACCACTGAAGATAGGATGGTCCCCGCCGAGGGTCCCAACATCCCCCCACAAGAAGGGTCGGTCGCCAGTGACGAACCCCCACCTTCCGACTCCGCACAGGTCACCGAGTTAGGCGCTCTGCCCGAATTGGCCCAGTGGCGCCACGAGGGGGGCCCTTCCCGAGAGGAGTTCTGCCGAGAGCAGGCTACCTGTCCTTCCCTGGTCGGGCCCCGGCAACAGGCAGAGGCCCAGGCCGCGGGCGACCAAACTGGAACGCACCTGGTGTATTGGGAGAATGACCTTTTGTACAGCGAGCAGAAGTCGGTGGAGCTAGGATCCGCCCGGGTGCTGGTGGTACCCCTACGCTTCCGAGACCTCCTCCTGGGCTTGGCCCACGACGTTCCCCTCGCAGGCCACTTGGGCCAGGACAAAACCTACAGTCGCCTCGTGACTCACTTCTACTGGCCCAGAATGAAAGCAGATGTAGAAGCCCACTGCAAGTCCTGTCCCACGTGCCAGGCCAGTGGGAAGAGCGTAGGAAAGCGCAAGGCTCCCCTCCAACCCTTCCCTGTCGTCAGTACCCCTTTTGAGCTGGTCGGGATCGACATCGTGGGGCCTCTGGACCCCCCAACCTCCCAAGGGCACCGCTTTATCCTCGTCCTGGTGGACCATGCCACCCGATACCCTGAAGCCATACCCCTGCGCACCGTCACAGCCCCCGTGGTGGGCCGGGCGTTGATGGGAATCTTCTCCCGTATGGGTTTTCCCCGCGAGGTCGTGAGCAATCGCGGTACGAACTTCATCTCCAGATACATGACGTCCCTGTGGCAACAATGCGGAGTGTCCTATAAATTCACCACCCTGTACCACCCCCAAGGAAACGGCCTGGTAGAGCGGTTTAACCGGACTCTGAAGGGGATGATCGCGGGCCTGGAAGAGCCCCTCCGGCATAAGTGGGACGTCCTGCTCCCCTGCCTCCTGTTCGCCTACCGAGAAGTTCCCCAGAAATCCTTGGGGTTCAGCCCCTTTGAGTTACTCTACGGGCACTCCGTCCGGGGGCCCCTCAGCCTGGTCCAGGAAGGGTGGGAGGCGGCGCCCCGAGGCCACCCCCGAGATGTGTTCCGATACGTCCTGGCCCTCCGAAACCAGAATAGGAAGTTCCGAGAGATGGCCGAGGCCAACCTGGAGGCGAGCCAGGAAGAGATGAAGCGCTGGTACGACCAGAATGCCACTCTGGTCGAGTTTCAGCCGGGCCAGCAGGTATGGGTCATGGCCCCCGTGAAACCCTGCGCCCTCCAGGATAAATGGACCGGGCCCTTCAAAGTGGTTGAGCGGAAGAGCCAGGTCACGTACTTGGTGGACGTCCAGTCACCGCGGGACCCCCTCCGGGTCCTCCACGTGAACCGCCTCAAGCCCCACTTTGTGCGGACGGAGCTGAGCCTCCTGCTGGCCACTGATGACGGGTCCGAGGAGGAGTCGGATCCCCTCCCTGTTCTCCTGTGCACCAAGGAGAAGGACGGCTCCGTAGAGGGAGTGAACCTCTCCCCATCCCTCACTTCCCAGCAACATTGAGGATTGCCGCCAGCTCCTAGGGCAGTTTTCTGACCTCTTCTCCCTGGTCCCCAAAGTCACCGACTGGTGTGTCCATGACGGGGATACCGGAGACAGCCCGCCGGTGAGACACCGAGCCTACCGAGTCCCTGATCGGGTCCGGTCCTGCATTCAAGCCGAGGTCTCGAAGATGTTGACCTTAGGAGTGATCGAACCCTCAGACAGTCCCTGGGCCAGCCCCGTGGTCCTGGTCCCGAAAGCAGCTGCCCCCGGTGTCGCCTCAGAACTCCGCTTCTGCGTGGACTACCGGGGACTCAATGAAGTCACCCGAGCCGATGCCCACCCCATTCCCCGAGCCGACGAGCTCATTGACCGACTCGGGGCTGCTCGGTTCCTCAGCACCTTCGATCTCACCTGCGGCTACTGGCAAATTGCGCTCACAGAAGGAGCCAAGGAGCGGTCCGCCTTCTCCACCCCGGATGGGCACTATCGCTTTCGCGTGATGCCCTTCGGGATGAAAAATGCCCCGGCCACCTTCCAGCGACTGGTAAATAGAGTCCTGGCCGGGCTGGAAAAATTCAGCGCTGCCTATCTAGACGATATCACAGTTTTTAGTTCCGAATGGAGTGAGCACCTCCAGCTCCTCCGGAGGGTGCTAACCGCCCTGCGCCAGGCAGGCCTCACCGTGAAAGCCAGCAAGTGCCAGATTGGGCAAGGTTCGGTAACCTACCTGGGGCACCAGGTCGGAAGCGGCCAGGTCGCCCCTCTACAGCCCAAAATCGACGCCATCCTAGCCTGGGAACCCCCCACTACCCAAACGGAGGTCCGAGCCTTTCTGGGCCTCACGGGCTACTACCGGAGATTCATCCGGGGGTACGGCAGCCTCGTCGGTCCCCTCACGGGACTCACGTCCAAGAAACAGCCCAAGAAAGTGCAGTGGACCCCTGCCTGCCAAGAGGCGTTCGATGCCCTGAAAGCGGCCATGTGCACTGCCCCCGTCCTCCAGGCCCCGACTACTCCAAGGAGTTTGTGGTCCAAACGGACGCCTCCGAGCATGGAATTGGGGCCGTCCTGTCCCAGGTGAATGACCAAGGCCTAGACCAGCCCGTAGCCTTCCTCAGCCGAAGGCTGTTGCCCAGAGAACAGAGATGGAGCAGCATCGAGTGCGAGGCGTTCGCCGTAGTCTGGGCCCTCAAGAAGTTATGCCCTTACCTGTTCGGCACCCATTTCAAGGTCCAAACCGACCATCGCCCCTTGCGATGGCTCATGCAGATGCGAGGAGAAAACCCCAAGCTACTGCGGTGGTCAATCTCCCTCCAGGGGATGGATTTCACCGTGGAACATCGCCCTGGTACTGACCACGCCAACGCCGATGGCCTCTCCCGGTTCTTCCGCCTCAGCGAAGAGAACCCCCAAGAGGATGGGTAGTTCTCTCCGGCTTTCCGCTGGGGGGGACGCGTGTTAGACCCGGCCCTCGTAACCCAGCCATCCCTGTCCCCGCACCCCATAACCTGACCCCTGCACCTCACACAGCCCCCGAGCCCACGGCCTAGCCGATCCTTCCCACCAGAACACACACACCCGACCCGGACTTCCCCGTCCGTGGCCTTCCTCCTTTCGGCCACACCGGGCCCGCATGCCCACTTCATGCACCATGATGGCCACCCGGCCCCAGCGCGACCCTGGCCTAGAGGCGCCACTCCGGCTGGGGGACATCGCGCTCCCATTGGGATGAGAGAGGGAGGAGCAGTTTCCATCGCACCTTTGAGCTTCCCTGGGAAGGTGGGTTTCGATCGGCCCGCCGGCCTCCCCGAGGGCTGGCTCCACGCCTGCTGGGTGTCTGGGACTCCTCCCGACCCGGCCCTGAAAGGATCAAAAGACAATGGCAGGAAACCCCGAAAAGCGACCCCCAGGTGACAAGACCCCTGCCTGCACAGACTCCGGACATCAAAGAGGAGTCGTCCTATAACAAGGGGTGCTCTGGGACTGTCCGGCAGATTCGCCTTTGGAAACACCTGAGCCCTGCTGAGTGACTCGCGGCTCCCTGAAGATCGTAAGACCTCCGAACTTGTGCTTGAGCCCTGCTGAGTGACTCGCGGCTCCCTGAAGATCGTAAGACCTCCGAACTCGTGCTTGAGCCCTGCTGAGTGACTCGCGGCTCCCTGAAGATCGTAAGACCTCCGAACTTGTACTTGAGCCCTGCTGAGTGACTCGCGGCTCCCACAGACTCTCTTGGTCCCACCGGACCCCAACGACGACAAGCGTATCCCCCAGCTCGAGGATTGTGAGCTGTGCGCCGGGTACGCTCCTGCATTTGATCCATATCCCCAAAGACTGTCCCGCTACCTCCTACCCCCCCTCCAAGACTCTGTGAGCCCGCGCTCCACTTGTATATATTTGCCTTGCTGATCATAAAGATCCTACAACTCCGATCTGATAAAGATTTATTCTTAAGAACTCCCGGTGTGGTGTCTCTTTGTCGTGTGGTGCCGAGTGTACGATCCTAGATACGAGATTCCTCCCTGGAGGAGTCTCCCGCCAGTGCCCGGCTACGATACCTCGAGGGTTGGTCTCAGGATAGTCAGGGCCCCCCTCCGGGCTCCTCTGAGGTCGCCTTCTAACACCCGGCTTGAGAAAATGTACAATTATGGGAACGTGGTAATTAATTAACAGGCTAGTACAACTTTAGGTGGTTGGGCAGTGCTTTTAATGCCCTTAAATCTGCAACACTTTTCTGCAAAGGGTTGCAGAATTCCCCACTACAATTAAAAATAACATAATGTTCATTTTCTGAAGGGTTTAAAACGCTTTGCACTGTTTGCTGTTTGTCTAACATCAGGATAATATGCATGTTATATTAAATTGAGTCCACCAGTGAGATGGTAAACGGATGTCACCTATTGTTATTTTGCTGGATTGTAAAGCACATGCTGAAGGGGGTTTACAGAGATAATTTTTAAAATGTGCGCATGGGGAAAGGTGGAAGATCAAATGGCCTGGGTTGTGGCCAACTGAGTGGAGGAGTTAAATGCAGTCCTCTCTTTAAGGAGAAAATGGCAGTCCTCAGCATCCTCCTGAATACCGGTGTATCCCCTACTCCTCATACATGCTATGCATGATTAACTGAGAAAAAACTGACTATTCTGAAACTGTGCGGCATGACCCCTTTCACTATTGGATTCATAATGTTAACTCAGCATTTAAAATTAGCAGGGAAAGGTTATTAATCCATATTTGTATAGTGGAATCCATGGCCGCCCTGTCCAATAGCAGTGGCGGGTGGAAGCTTCCACCAGCAGGACTTTATGTCAACCTTTACCTTGTACCTTTGCCTAGTGGGATGCTACGTCACCACTGCTGGTGGACCATCGATCAACATGAATTAGTCACCTCCCTGTCTGTAATGAGGGCTGGGTGTCGAACCTTTATTTTCAGGTACCAACCAGTGCTGGAAACCTACGCTGCTGGGAAATAGTAAGCAGGGCTGTGTCAGGAACAGTGATTTAGAAAATATTTTGTAAGCATGCATTTAGATGTGTTCTAATTCTAATAATGTTCTCCATTGCAGGATTGTTAAACAATGGAAGGGAGGGAAAGGCCTCGTTTTTAGGTCTCGCCTGGCTATCGCGTAAGCGATCGCTCAGCGAGACTTATGTAGGGGCTTCAGAAAATGCTCCCAAAGGCTTCCCAGGCGGATCGGGTGGCGCTTATGCGCACAACCACGCGCATTTCATTTGCCACCAGCTACTTCCTGTGCGTGCGCCGCCTCACGCATTCAGAGAGATTTAGTAAGGGGCACAAGACCTTAGGAATGCGGTTTATGGCCAGTGCATGTGAGGCATTTAAGCGCGAAGCTGGCATCTAGCATCGGACTTGAAAGCAGCAGACTGCTTTCGCCAGCGCGCGCTTGGCCTCACTTCCTGCATCCCCTCTTACAACAATTAACTTTCGTTATAACTCACACCCCATATGCTCGTTCCCTCCCACCCTTCCTTTGATGTCTGCTTTTCTTGTTGTTTACAAACCACGCCACACACTGCTGCACGCCACACACTGCTGCACGCCACACACTGCTGCACACCGCACACTGCTGCACGCCGCACACTACCACACGCCACACACTGCTACGCTACACACTGCTGCACACCACACACTGCTGCATGCCACTGCACGCCACACACTGCTGCACGCAGCACACTGCTGCACGCCGCACACTGCTGCACGCCGCACACTGCTACACGAAACACTGCTGCACACCACATACTGCTGCACGCCACACACTGCTGCACGCCAGACACTGCTGCACGCCGCACAATGCTACATGAAACACTGCTGCACGCCACACACTGCTACACGGCACACACTGCTGCATGCCGCACACTGCTGCACGCCACACACTGCTGCACACTGCTGCATTACTCACTGCTGCATGCTGCACGACACTGCTGCACGCAGCACACTGCTGCACGCCACACACTGCTGCACGCCGCACACTGCTGCACACCGCACACTGCTGCACGCTGCACACTGCTGCACGCCACACACTGCTGCACACCACACACTGCTGCATGCCGCTGCACGCCACACACTGCTGCACGCCACACACTGCTGCACGCCGCACACTGCTGCACGCCGCACACTGCTGCACGCCGTACACTGCTGCACGCAGAACACTGCTGCATGCCACATACTGCTGCACACTACACACTGCTGCATGCCACATACTGCTGAATGCCACACACTGCTACACGAAACACTGCTGCATGCCCCACACTGCTGCACGCCGCACACTGCTGCACGCTGCACACTGCTGCACGCCACACACTGCTGCACACCACACACTGCTGCATGCTGCTGCACGCCACACACTGCTGCACGCCACACACTGCTGCACGCCGCACACTGCTGCACGCCGCACACTGCTGCACGCCGTACACTGCTGCACGCCGAACACTGCTGCATGCCACATACTGCTGCACACCACACACTGCTGCATGCCACATACTGCTGAATGCCACACACTGCTGCACGCCACACACTGCTGCACGCCGCACAATGCTACACGAAACACTGCTGCACGCCACACACTACTGCACGGCACACACTGCTGCACGCCGCACACTGCTGCACGCCACACACTGCTGCACACTGCTGCATTACTCACTGCTGCATGCTGCACGACACTGCTGCACGCAGCACACTGCTGCACGCAGCACACTGCTGCACGCCGCACACTGCTGCACGCCGCTGCATGCCACACACTGCTACACGAAACACTGCTGCACGCCCCACACTGCTGCACGCCGCACACTGCTGCACGCCGCACACTGCTACACGCCACACACTGCTGCACGCCACACACTGCTGCACGCCACACACTGCTGCATGCCGCTGCACGCCACACACTGCTGCACGCCACACACTGCTGCACGCCGCACACTGCTGCACGCCGCACACTGCTGCATGCCGTACACTCCTGCACGCCGAACACTGCTGCATGCCACATACTGCTGCACGCCATACACTGCTGCATGCCACATACTGCTGCATGCCAAACACTGCTGCACGCCACACACTGCTGCACGCCGCACAATGCTACATGAAACACTGCTGCACGCCACACACTGCTGCACGGCACACACTGCTGTATGCCGCACACTGCTGCACACCACACACTGCTGCACACTGCTGCATTACTCACTGCTGCATGCTGCACGACACTGCTGCACGCAGCACACTGCTGCACGCCGCACACTGCTGCATGCCACCAGTGACGGCCCGTGTAGGGCGTTTTACCGGGGTGCTGACGTGGCGCAGAGGAGGGGCAGGGTGGGGGGTTGCAAAATGCGGCAAACGGCCGATTTCAGGTAAGTTACGAAAATTTAATAAAACAAATTTCGTTGCGCGCGCTGCATCGCCAAATGCGATGCAGCGCGCTCAACGAAATTTGTTTTATTAATTTTTTTCGTAACTTACCTGAAATCGGCCGTTTGCTGCATTTTGCAACCCCCCACCCTGCCCCTCCTCTGCGCCACGTCACCACCCCGGTAAAACGCCCTACACGGGCCGTCACTGCACGCCACACAGTGCTGCACGCTGCACGCTGCTGCATGCCTCACACTGCAGCACGCCTCACACTGCTGCACGCCACACACTGCTGCACGCCGCACACTGCTGCACGCCGCACACTGCTGCACTCCACACACTGCTTTTATGCGAGTTTATGCTACTGACATTGTAAATGACAATGCCTTTTATTTGTTTTAAAACCAAAACATAAATAAAAGGCATTGTAATTTTACAATGCCAATAGCTCAAACTCTTATAAATGCGAGACCTATTGCATTGCAAATGCTTGTTAATATGCGCTGTGTCTGTGCTGTCACAAAGTTAACACAATCTCTTCTCATGAAGGAAAGAAGTCCCTGTCATGAGTGCCATTGATATGTTTGGCAGTTTAGCACAATAGGCGCATGAAAAGAAGCACCAAAACAATATTTCTCAAATAAATAAACAAGATAAAAGTCCCAACCCAATTTAAGGATCGAAGGGACACAAAATGAAGAAAATGTAAGGAGGTATCTATAAAAATAGATTGGGGTGCTTGTTGAGCGAAAAGTTGTCTTTGCAAGTAAAAATAAAAGTAACTCACTACAGGGCTTACTATAGGACCTCGAAAACAACCATTAGTGGACAGCAGCACATTCAGTTTTTGTGCTTAGATAAAAGAAATTCCTCAAGAGAAAGAGGTAATTCAGGAAGGTTAAATTATGTGAGGAGATCTCTGTGCACAAACATTTACACCTACACCTGAGCATATATTTCAGGATAGATGTTATTCTCAAATAGCAGGGATTTATGCCTAGTTGTAGGACTACATCGTCCCCTCTTCACCCCATTATACGAGGGAGTGGAGAAAACTATCACTCAAAATATGACAGTAAAGTTATTACTTGTAACTGTACATGCATATTTTAGGCGGAAATCTACCGAACATATTTCTACAAAGCCTACACAGAGATCTTGATCTGAAAAATAGCGGGAAGCAGGAATCATCTGAAGAAAATGACTCATACCTAACAGTCATCACAAGTGGAAACAGATACATGCAGCCAAAACCTATGGCTCTGCCGTCTTCCCGTTGTGATGAAAGGTGTTGCGGCGTCAGACTTTAGCTATAGGTGTGTGCCATTTTGTGTGTATGTGTGTGTTTTGGGACATGCAGTATGTTATGCTGTATCTTTAAATAAGTGAATGTGAGATGTGAGATAAGTGTATGTAATGTTCATTACCTATTTGCAAATCGATAATTTCCTATGTATGTACACATGTATGTTTATATTCTTACAATGATATATGTATACGTGCCTACAAAGACTTACACTATTTGACCATTTACAAAAAGTGATTTTATTTCTTTATTCCTTACCATTTGTTTAACAATTTACAATGTAAGTAATAGGTGTTTCTGGAATGTTTTATGTTATCTGTCCCTTTTCTAAAATGGGTTTTATTTCTTACATATTTAAACATTTTACAATATGATTTTTGAGTGTCTGTAATGTCGTAAGTCAACTGATTTTTTTATATGGTTTTTTATTTCTTTTTGAAGGTGTTTGTAGAATTTTTATAATATGCTCTGTTTGGGTGTCAGCAATGGGTAAAGTTGTCTGACAATGTGTTTAGATTCATTATTTTTATTTATTTATAGGAGTAAGTCTTCATGCTTGTGGTGTTACTTCCTGCTTCCATTGTTTTAAGTGTGATTCTCTTTGCAGTACCTGTACGTGACCACATGTGATGTGAGACTTACTCCATGGTCTGTCTGTGGTAGATTTGAGAGTGTTTGGGCTGTTTTACCACTGGAGCAGATGCAGATGTAACTATTCTAAATTGAAATTGACTTACACTTATGTATGTGTATCTTATATTTGCATATCCCTCCCTGTCTCCCTCCTTAATTTTCTATTTTCCTCCCTTTTTTTGCTAGATATTTTCTATTTTCCAACTACTTTCGCTTGCCACTCCAATATTTGCACTCCATGTGTGAGTAGTTCTACGTGTTCTTGGTGGAGAACTTTGCACATGTGAGATATGAGGGCATTATTATAGATCTACGCTTCAAAGACATCTCATAGAACACCTAAGGTTTGAAATCATCTCATACCATATCAACTCCACATCCAAAGCCAACACCCTTGTAAACAACTTCAGCATTTTTTTGCAAACTATGTGAAATTCATGGCCCAATTAAAACACACAAATGCAAGCCAAAGTCTTAAGCACCCTGGCATTTTAAAGACCTTACTGACAATAAATTATCAATTCACGGACAGGAAAGAAATTGGAAGAAATACAGAATTCTTGAAGACCTCATGGTACTAACCTTCCTACCTGAAACACAAAGACAGCTCATCACAACAGTTAAAAAAGCCACCCAAAGAAGCAGAACATTTTTCAAAACTATCAATCACTGCATCAATCCCCAGATTGATCCACATATTCCTCACTTCCCAGAAAAGTGCAATGCCTTCAAACTCTTCTTCAGTGAAAAAATACAGAAGACCTGACAGCACATCGACAATACCAAACCTGGGTCATCTCTTTCAACCACCCCTTCCCACAGAATCCTGAAATTTACATTCCTCAAAGCCTAATTTCCTGCAAATTCCGCTGACATCCTCAACTCCCTTAAAGTCATTTCTTATATAGGCGATGTCTTACTCTTGCCCCACGTCAAAGCTCTCTCTGGATATACTCTCATACCATTACCCACTTATTGTCAATCTCTCCCTTCCTCACTCAAGGCATTTTTTTCCAAAAGCTCTCAAGAAAGGCCAGATTATCCCTCGCCTCAACGTTAATCGAATGTCAGGTCACTTGGATTCCCCCTTGACACCAGCTTAACTCTCTTGGAACACACTGCCAGAAAAACAAAGTCTGCCACCAGCCCTGTCTTATTAAGAAAGTAAAACAGTTTCTTACAGACAGCGACTTCAGATCTCTGACTCTTGGATCTGGATGGTGGAATTGCCCTGCTCCATGGCCTCCTAGATTACACACTGGCACAGCGTAAGCAAATTCTGCACACCACAGCATAGGAAGAGCACTACCACATATCTTGCAAGCAAGCTCAACATTTCAGGTGATTCCCAGCACACCTGCAGCTAGGATACCATAAGACTGCAGACTAAGAAGTGTAAAAAAGAAAAGAACAAGGCAGCAATCCTTTTATATCTACGCAACCTGGATTTGGAAAAACATCCCTGTATGGTTTTGGACTGCCCTAACTCTGCTCCAAATTAGGAAAGAGTTGAAGGTGCACCTCTTCTAAGAATGCTACATCACAAAGAAATAACAGTCCACAATCCATCTACCTCTCCTATCCCTCATTGACGTTATTCTTGTCTTTGACCATGAACTACTGACCACTTCCTTCCGGCTAAGTTTGCACTGCAGAAATACCACATATATACATATGTACACCCCTACCTTTGTGTATTGCATTTTATGAGTATGAAAGTAATACTATGGGGTGCTGCTACACATACTCCAAAATGCCTGTCTGAATTATCACCAGCATGTTTAAAATTGAATAATGCTTGCAGATGTTTGTGCCCTTTATTATCAGTTATGAGCAATAGCAAGTGCTCTTGTTTGAGAAGCAACTAGATAGAAAAAAGTGTCTTTAGGGCTTGTTTCCCAGTCACTAGTCTGTGATTTTCAGTTGTATGCACTCACTTCTTCCCTGGTGCTCCAGAAGTAGTTTTGAATATTTCATGGAAGTGCTCCTAGACACCATGCCAAGAGGAAAAAAGTTCCCCACTAACTGCATTATTAGGCTATGTTAAGCGACTGCCAGCGGGAGTCCCACGTTATCCCTCAATTGCTCTGTTATGGGCTAAACGTCTGGTGTCCCTGCACTGGGGCAGCACTATCATCCCGACGGCGAAGGCATGGATTTGTGATTTGGTATACTGAGATACCACGAGTGATACATATGCTACATTACAACCACCAACCTCCAGACCCAAGAACATATGACAACCACTGCAAGACTCTTTGCTGCTTTTTCCTACTGCTATAGCGAGTCCCGAGCATGGTTGATGCATACCCCATTGGGTTCCGCGTGACTGAGAACATATATATGTTTATTTAACTGACTCTGTTGTTTACTTCAACATAGACACTATTGGGATGCCCTTTCAGATGGTGAGGCAGTGTAGTTTTGTTCTTCTTCATACTTCATCTCATGTTCTCTCTCCACTTATTCATTCTTTTATGTTGACTTTACTTAGGTGTTATTTAATTCATTTTTGTTGTGCATTAGCGTGAATTACTTTCCTGATAACTAATTTGCTGATAACTAATTTGTATTTCTTCGGTCCATTGTACATCTCCTTTGTGCTTTTTCTGTATTGTTTCATTGTTAGAAAAACTTCATAAATAAAGTTTTTAAAAAAAGAAGAAAAAAGGCTTTTACCCCTTTTAGTTAGATACACAGCTAAAAGGACAATTATGAGTAGCTTGTTCTTCCAAGTAGATGCAATTTTGTTGCTGCTTTTATCATGGCAGATAAAACTGTCTCTTCTTTTGAGGAATTCTACACCTTTGTAGCATTGATAAGGAAGTTACAGCTTTTCTTAGTGAGGAACTTAACTTTCTTCTCCTTGCAGGTCCACAGGAAGATAGCTTCCTTAATCCTCAACAAGGCTTTAAGGTGTCCAGCTTCAGGATGAATTTGGAGGCAGTGTCAACAATCCTTCACCAGCCAGAGGAAAATCTTTCAACAGGATGTCTTATTGAATTTTCTTCTGTCCCAAGTAGCTCTCTGTTATGTGCGGTGTGCAACAGCTTTATCATATGACTTTAGCTATGGTTAGTGAAACTTCCTCTGAAAACCCAGCTAGACACATATTAGTCTTCTATTTTTAATGCGCCATTATCCAGTTCTCATTTCTCAAAGCTTATTAACCGCTTTAACAAGTTCACAATGCATTCTCTAATTTTCCAAGATGGCAGTACTGAGCTTGCTCTAGAATTCCCCCTCTCCCTTCCTCATGATCTTTCCCATTCTCTTCAATCTGTTTCTCTCTGTCTCTGTGAGAAATTAATTTGTTAGTTGGGGGGTGGAGGAGTGAAACCCTACTCAAGCAACAACCACAATTCCTGTCAGGGTGAACCACACAAAGTCACTAAATGAACTTGTCCTTAGCCCTCTGGTAGTTTGGCACAAAAGCAGTCAGGCTTAACTGAGCGGCAATGTGCAAAGTATGCACCACTTAAACAATAATAAAGTAAAAACACAAGACAAGGAAAATCCCACACCAATTTAGAAAAACAGAGTAAATTAGAATAAATTATTTGACACCACAATAACAAAAATCCAATAAGTAGAACCAGAGTGATTAATTGTTAAGGTTTTAGGTAAAAATAGAGTTTAAAAGAACAAAGCACGCCAACTGTGGTTATCTGGATGCACCAGACCACGACAAAGTCACAATCTCCGACTGACTACAGTGGAGCATGGGCCAGATACAGTGGCCAGAATAGGCCCCCTGAGAATTTAACCTTATTTCCTTGATGCAGGGCCCTGCGTCGAGGTGTGTTGTGCCGTAGTGGTTCCGATGAGGAGATGAGAGGGCTGCGGGGCAAGGTCTGCATTGAGTTGCGTCATGCTGCATTGATTCCATTAAGGAGCTGCAAAGCCTGCGTATGCTTGCTTTACACTACATTGGTTCTAAAGGGGCCACAGCTGGGCTGGCAGAGAACTTTTATCCTGACTTCCAAGGGTCCAGGACTGGGATTGCACAACTTTGGGGGTTAAGAACACAGCAGGCAGAGTCCAGGTTCAGAGTTCAAGGTGTTGGAGAGTGTTGTGTCCCTTTAGCTCAGAGCAGGAGGCCAGCCACTGGAGTGTCTCTGGTGGTCCTGTGTTCAAGGTACACATCCATTACTTCTTCCTCCGATAGTAGGGCAGTAGAGCATTCCCTCTTGCAGGCAAGGCAGCAGAGCAGTAGGACAGCAGATCAGTCCTATTTATGAGTCTTCTACAGGTCCAAGCGCGATCTGAAGAGTGAGTCTGAGGGTCCCCTTTTTATACCTGGTGCCCACATTGAAGTAGGAGAAGCTTTAGGAGTTTCTGTCTACAGAGGTATCTAGAATTTCCTGTACCCATGCACTCACCTGTCTGTGGGCACAGTAGGCCAGTGAAAAATCTTTTGTATGTGTTCAGCGGCAGCCCATTGAAGTGCAAGTGTGGTAGGTGACAGCTCCGCCCCTTCATCAAGCCAGAAATGGTCCATCCTGCCAACATCTAGTCACTTCATTGTGTGGCTGTCTGGGAGGAATACACAATGGCCAACTACACCTAGTCAAGTGACCCAGGAACAGGTTGCAGGCACCAAATGGCCAGGACTAGAAAATGCCAACTTTCTAAAAGTGGTATTTTCAGAATTGTGGCTTTACCAGTAAAGAAGGTTTTACATTACAGTTCCTCAGACACCAAACATGTTTAAAAAGGCCACTTAAGTGGATGACACACTAGGTGTCCTAGTCCTGCTAGTAGAATTTATTTTACAGGTCCTGGGTACTTGTAGTACCAATTTACTATGGGCTTGCAAGTAATTTAAATGTGCCAATTTTCTGTGAGCAAATTTTACCTTGCTTAAAGGAGACACCACAAGCACTTTAGCTCTGGTTAGCAGTGGTAGAGTACAGAATCCTAAAAGCCAACAAAAGCAACCTCAGGAAACAGGAGGGGAGAAGGTAAAGAATTTGGGGATGACCCTGCAGAGAGGGCCAAGTCCAACATTCTCCCACTCTCTGTGTCTAATACTCTCTCTCACTTCTTTCTCTCAATATGCTCCGGACATTCGCGCACTGAGGCTCCTAGAAAATCATTGGCAAATGATTTTTGGTACATCTACCTTCCTACCATTGAGAGAACGTCTCCTACATGTGTGCAATATCCCATCTCTCCACGGAGCATAAAGGCAGTCTCATTTGATCAAGGAGGTCGGAATTCCACTAAAAAAACATTGTTTAGAGAGCACAATGATCATTTGTAGTTTGGCATCTGTCCTAGAAACAGAGGTGGTGTGAACACATAAACAACATGGGGCTCAACTGAAGGGAAGTAATTAAGTTCCAGATATTGAAGTAAAAGCCTCACTCACATAATAGTGACATGCTTCATCATAGGCAATTACTCCACACCCAGAGAAGATGGTACTCTCTGGGCGGACTCAACCAAAGATGTAATGGGAGTACTTAGATAAATGAATAACTGGTTAAGCAGGGAACCAGATCAGATTTAAAAATACCTATGAGTGTACCCTTTTCTGAGTCCTTTATTCCTGGGCACTCATGGTATCACTAAAACCTTATTCTTGGGGTTGTTTTGAACTTGATTCTGTTCAAATATACCCTCAGCTGTGTGCCAACATGTTTCGGCCCATATGGGTAGCCCAGTCGGGTCTGAGGGCCTTCGTCAGGGCGTTATATCTCTGTGCATTATTCTATAAGGTCCCTGCCGTGTAGCCGTGCATGTGTTACATGCAACCCATCAAAACGTGAGGCCTAATGCACTCACCTGTCCGTGTATTACCTCCAACTTCAGTAGATTTTCTACTGTTTGATGCCTACTAGCATCATGCAGCTCTCATGTGTTCAGGTGCTGTCCTGTAGTCAAACATTCGTCAAGGACACCGCACCGCCGTTACACCTTGTCAAACACATCGTCCGCCGTCGGATCTGGTTCTCTGCTTAACCAGTTATTCATTTATCTAAGTACTCCCATTACATCTTTGGTTGAGTCCGCCCAGAGAGTACCATCTTCTCTGGGTGTGGAGTAATTGCCTATGATGAAGCATGTCACTATTATGTGAGTGAGGCTTTTACTTCAATATCTTTGATATTCCACCTGAGAAGTAGGTAGTTGAATAACATTCCAACACATCCTTGGATCTGGTTATTCTGCCAGTTTAACAGTGGTTGCTTTTTGTGAAAAAAAGTTGATTTGGGAGAACGCAACTACGTTGTTTATTCTCTCACTCTCTGTTTGTGAAAAATAAGTAATTAAGTTCACCAGCTAAGACTGATAAATTTCAAGAAAGATATATAACAGCTTTATAAATCTAATTTTAGTAGCACATGTGAAAAACAAATAAAATTAAGTAAAGGGCACTACATTTTATTTAACACATTTAAATGTATGTGCAAGGATGACATTACTACTCATTTCATAAATGAAGCTGGCAAAAAAAAATTGCTATTCAAACTTATCACTTTAAAAACTTAGACAGTCAGAACTCTGCTTCTGTTCTAGATTCAAGCACTAAGTAGATGGCCTATATTTCACACATGTGTCACAGCTCAGTTAAACAGTCCAACACCTGTAGTTTTAAATGTAGAAAATATACTTAATTTTTTTTTTTACCACAAGACCTATCCTGGGCTGCCACCCGGCTATTCTTATGTTCATGTATTATGGTTTATTCCAAATGTGGCTAAAGGCAACCTTCCTCTGCATGCTCACATTTGGAATTTGAAGTGTATGTAGCCTATAGCATTTGTGTATACTTTGTAGATGACTTTTATGTTTAAAACTTTTTATTGAAACAAAACAAACCATGGGGGAGGGGGATAGGAGGCAGGATACATGGAATACAGTCAAAGAAGAGGGGATGTATCTCCAGAGGGTTGGCAATAGGTGGCGCGGTGGCTCAGAGGGAAGAACACAGTGACTGAACGCTAGAATTGCAAGCTGTGGAATCCCACGCGCGTATCCGAGACCCCAAAGCTGAGCAAGAGCATCCCCCCCCATCAACACCTCAACAGAACACCATCCCCCCCCCCCCATCCCCCATCCTCCCATTAACAAAACAACAACCCTCCCCCCTCCCCCCCGTCCTATGGTCCCGCATCAAAGCAGCCCTAGCCAGGAGCCCCGCACTCCCCCCCCCTCCCCGGGGGTCCCCATCTCACATGTAAGCTAGTCCGCCGGGGTCACCGGCGGCCTCAGCCTGAGAAGCCTAAGGTACCTCGGGCAGGTGAGCTCCCGGAATTCAGTGGACAGCAGCGCTAGAAAGGGTTGCCATAGCTCTTCAAATTGGTCTACCTCCCCCGCAACCGTAAGCGACAGCTTCTCCATCCCCAGCACGTGCCAGAGCCTATGCAACCAACCGGTGATGGAGGGGACGGTGGATGTGCGCCAGTGGACCAGAATGTTCTGAACCGCAGACCCCAGCGCTATTGCAATCTGCCTACCCCTGCGGGACTTCAGTGGGTACATTAGGGCATTGGGGAGGCCCAGCAGGACATACGCCGGGAGACGCGGCAGCTCTATCCCAAAGTGCTCATCCACCTCGTCCAAGACTTCTTTCCAGTAGGCGGTCAGCACTGGGCAATCCCATAGAATGTGTGTAAGGGTACCTTCCTGCCCGCAGCTCCGCCAGCACCCCTTGTCAGTGTGTTTATGCATTTCATACAGTCTCTCCGGGGTGTAGTACCAGTATGTGGACACCTTAGTGAATGTCTCCGTAAGGCCCGTGTGGTATGCAGAGTGCCGAGCCCGATACGCAATTTGGTCCCATTCCTTGTGGCTGAGTGTCCTACCCAATTCCCTGTGCCAACGCTCCCTCCCCGGGTTGTAGTAGTGAAACGGCGGGGGTTGTAGGTGTTTATACAGATCAGTGATCAGTTTAGCGTCGGAGGTCCGAGTAGCCAACCACCGCTCGTACGGTGTAATTGGACGGGCAGCGGTGGCACGCACCTGAGGCTGGAGGGCCCAATGCCGAACTTGCATGTAGCGCAGTCTGTCCAGCTCCGTCAGGCCGAACTCCTGGCGGAGTTGCTGAAAAGGAACCACGCCCTCCGGACCATAGATCTGGAAGAGTGCCCTGCAGCCCGCCCGTACCCAGTGGGAGAAAACCCCCGGCTCCATCCCCGGGGAGAAGTCCGGGTTGCCCGCAATGGGCGAGAGCGGCGAGGGGAAGGTGGTGAGGCCCCGGGTTTCGCAGACCGCGTCCCACACACGCAGGGGGACCCGCGTAACAAAGGAGGCGTAAAGATTAGGGGGGCGGTGCGTGCGGCGCAAGAATGGGACCTCTTGTAAGGTGCGGCCCGCCACTGCCTGGTCTTGAAAAAGCCAATGTTTGTCGGACTCCCACCTGCTCCACTCCACCAGATAGCGAAGCTGTGCCGCCTGAAAGTACTTACGGAGGTCCGGAATGCCGAGGCCCCCCGCTTCCGGAGCGAGCGTGGAGAGGACCCTCTTCATGCGTGGCCTGCGGCCCTGCCAGACAAAGCGGGAGATGTCAGCCTGCATTTGTCGGATCCAGCCCACCGGGGGCTGGAGCGGAAGGGCTCGGAAAAGATATAGTATCTGGGGCAGCACCGTCATTTTAACCGCCGCGATTCTCCCCAGCCAGGACAGCAGGCCTTTGTTCCATCGGCCAAGCTCGTCCTTGATCTTCCTGCTGAGGGAGGCATAATTGGCCGTAACCATCTCCGATAATGTAGGCGCCAGCAAAATCCCCAGATACGGCACCGTGGACGAGGACCACTGCATGGGGAAGAGCCGTTGAAGATCCCTCCTGGTGTCCGCAGCCAGGGACACGTCTAATGCCATCGACTTGCTCATATTCATTTTGAAGCCGGCCACCCCCGCAAAGGCGTCCAACTCTCGGAGGCAAGCAGGTAGCGACCTCCTAGGGTCATCCAGAGTCAGCAGGACATCATCCGCGTAGAGACTCACGGTGTGGACGTACCGGCCCATCCGGACCCCGACAGCATCCGGATTATTACGGATCCTCTGAGCAAACGGCTCCATGTAGAGGGCAAACAGGAGCGGCGAGAGAGGGCAGCCCTGCCGCGTGCCGCGCTCGATGGCGAAGCCACCAGAGCTACACCCGTTTACCCGCACCGACGCTGAAGGATGCTTATAGCAATTAAATACCATGGTGCGGAACTTATCGCCGATTCCCAGTTTTGTGAGGACCCGCTCAAGATACGGCCAGTGAACTCTGTCGAAGGCCTTCTCCGCATCAACGGACAACAACATCCGCTCCCCCGAGATCCTTGAGGCCTTCTCCAGAACATGCACCACTCTCTTGGTGTTGTCAACCGTCTGTCTACCGGGCACAAAACCAGCCTGGTCCGCCTCCACCAAATCGGGGAGGTGTGGACCCAGCCTGGATGCGAGAATCCCCGTGTACAACTTGAGGTCGACATTTAGGAGCGAGATGGGCCGGTACGAGCCGCAGAGGGCCCGATCCTTCCCAGGCTTCGGGATTACCGCGACCGTCGCCCTCAGGAGATCCGGAGGGATGGCTCCCGGTTCGGAGAAGGAGTTAAACAGCCGCGTAAGGACAGGGGCCACGGTCGTGCAAAAAGTCTTGTAGAAGAGCGACGTGTACCCGTCCGGGCCCGGGGCCTTGCCATGTTTCAGCCGCGCGATAGCCGAAATCACCTCCTCCACATGGATGTCCCGCTCCAGGTGGTCAGCCTGAGCCGGGTCCAGTACCGGGAGGGTCACCGACTCCAGATAGCTATCGGCATCCCGTGGCGGGGAGGGCTCCTCAGCATATAGCGCCTCGTAGAAGCCGCGGAAAGTCTCCGCTACCTCCGCGTCCCCGGAGACAACCCCCCCGTCCGCACCCACCAGTTCTTTCACCACGCTGCGCTGTTGCGCGACCCGGAGCCGGTGTGCTAGGAGCTTGCCACATCTGTCCCCCCCAGTGTAGTAGGCATGTTTCAAGCGTAAGGCGGCGTACTCCGCCCTATCAAGATCCAGAGCCGAGAGGAGCTTCCTCGCTGCCTGCAACTGCCTCCATACCCTCGGCGCTCCCGTACGGCGGTGGACCTGCTCAAGCTCCCGGACTTGAGCTGTCAACTCATCCCTCTTCAGTTGCCGCTCCTTATTCTCGGCTGCAGAGATAGAGATGAATTCCCCCCGTAAGACGGCCTTCAGTGCCGCCCATTGTGTCGCCTGCGAAGTGTCAGTGTTGCTGTTGTGAGTGAGATAGTCCCGTATGACCTCCCCGACGCGTTGTACCACCGATTTTTTGTGTAGAAGTGTGTCCCGGAGGCGCCACGCCCCCCGAGAGGGGGAGGCCGCCGGCCACCGGAAAACGCCGGTGACTGGAGAGTGGTCAGACAGGGACAGGACCCCGATGTCCGCCGCCGTGGCAGCGGCACGCATCGGTCCACTCACCAGGAGGTAGTCCAGCCGTGAGTAGGTGCGGTGTGCGTGCGAGAAGAAAGAGTAGTCCCTATCCGTGGGGTGCAGGGAGCGCCAGAGATCATGCAAGTCCATTTCCGCAATCCGGGCCTTCCCATCCTGGGACAGCTCCCCCGTCTGCGGGAAGCGCTGGGCCGATCTGTCCATCCCAGAGTCAAAGACAATGTTGAGGTCTCCGCCCAAGATAATGTGTCGGTCTGGGGAAGCAGTGACATCCACCAGCGCGGAATCTAGGAAGCGCTCCTGATGCTCGTTTGGGCTATAAACGGAGCCAACTGTAAATGCTATGCCTCCCAGGCGCATGCGATACGCAAGGAGCCTCCCCTTCTGTTCAGCACACTTATGCAACACCTCCCCCCGAAAGGAGCTCGCTAGGAGAATGGCCACCCCCGCTGTCTTGTTCGCTGCCGAGGAAAAGAACTGGGTGGGGAACTTAGCTGATCGCATCCTATGGCAGTCTCGGGGCAATAAGTGTGTCTCCTGCAAAAGGCAAATGTCCGCCTGCGTCCCCTCCAGCAACGACAGGATCGCTCTGCGCTTCACCGGGTTATTCAGACCCTGAACATTAAGGGTCACTACCTTTAGGCCCGGCATTCCTCACAGGGATCGGGAGCGCCATGCAATGGGTAGGGAATCAGCGGGCGGGGCGCGCGGGGCCGCAGCGCGGGACAAGCCAAAACAAAACGGGCATAGACAACATCGGACGGGACCTTCCCAACCCCAAAACAACCCCCTCCCCCACCCAAAACCCACCCTCGGCAACTAGCCATCCCCAAACTCAAACACCCCATAGTCTCAGTCAAGCCCCAAAGGGCAAGTCCGTAGAGAAGAGCAAAGTGGACGTCCGGCCACTCACCTCCCCCCGCTCCCCCCAACCCCCCCGCCCCGTGCCAAGCATGTTAAGAAGCTAAAGACATCTCCCCCCGGAGTGCGTGTTAGGCCGTCAAGGCCACGCTAGAGGAGCCGGTTGAGTCCCCGGCCGCCGCCCTCAGGGCGTCAGCCCTGTCCGCCCTAATGGTAGGGGAGTCCGGGCGCCCTGCACTGGTCGCTGAGCGCCGCCTCGTTGACCTCCGCCGATTCCGTCCCTCCGAGGACCTCCACGACGGCGTAGCTCCCTCCTCCTCCGCTGCCGTGAGCCCCAGGACACCACAAACGTCTTGCAAGGAGCGTAGCTGGTGTAATACTCCGTTCCACCGAAAAATCAGGCGGAAGGGGTGACCCCAAGAGTACGGCGTCTCATGCTCGCGCAAAAAGTCAGTGGCAATCCTAAAGGACCTGCGTTTCTGCAGAGTGATGGCGGAGAGATCCTGGTAAAGCGCCACTGGCCGATCCCGAAAGGTCAGGGGCTGTTTCCTGCGGGCTTCAGCCATAATACGCTCCTTTAGTGAAAAGTCGGGCAGGAAGGCCAGAATGTCCGGCGGGGGTGCCGATGGCTGGCGCTGACGGCCAACCCTATGCGCCCTGTCGATGCTGATGGGAAAGTCCGTAGCCTCCCCCAGGATCTCTCGGAACAGGGCCCGCAGGTAGCCCCCCAGATCGGACCCCTCATCCGCAGTCGGCACGCCCCGCACTCGGATGTTGTTCCTCCGAGATCTGTTCTCAAGGTCCTCAGAGTGGGCCTGGAGCTCCACACACTGTTCCCGGAGGCGAAGAACGTCCTGCTGGAGATGGACTATCTCCTCCGCTCGCTGTTGGCCCTCCGTCTCCGCCGCTTCCACACGCTCACCTAGGCCCTCCACCTCTCTGCGCACTTCTCGGACCTCGCTGGCCACCTCCCGCTTCAGTGTCTGAAAGTCCTCCCTGAGGGAGCTAAACAGTTCCTCCATAAAGGCCCTCGTGACGGGTGGCTCCCCTCCAGTCACATCTGCCGGAGCCCGGGAGGGCCCCGGTGAGGGCTGTGCCCTGTCCCGCAAGTGCTGGGCCCTGCCAAGCATGTCCGGTAGAGTACGGTCCCCTTTCTTCGGGCCTCCTTTTCCAGACATCGCCAGCTCCGCAGTCGGGCACTGGTCCAAGTGCCCCAGGGAAGCTCAGCCGCCGGCTAGCACTCGGCCCGGGTATCCCCCACAAGTGAGGTCGCTGCGTCACAGGTGACAAAATGGCGGCCTAGTCCGGTCACCGGCAGCCGCAAGAGCTAGCGGGAGACAACCAAGGAGGCCGCAGCGGAGGGGTCCCAACAGCTCATCCCTCCGGTAGGCAGCCCAGCAATAGCGGGAGGTCGCCCGCCGCCAGCAGCCAGGACTTCAGCGGAAACCGCCACCACTGCTCCTTCGGGGACAAAATGGCGGCCGGTCGGAGCAAGCCAAAACGACTAGGCCCGGCGACACCTCTGGGGCCCCGAGGCACCCCGCAGTAAAATAGGTACCACCCCCGGCTCCCGATTGTCACGCACAGGGGGCCAGATGGTCCGACCCCATCAGAGAGTCCGCCGTACCTCGGCTAGGGGTCAGGGCTTCCGCAGTGCAAGGTGTCGCCATCACCAGCCCGAGTGCCGGGGCACCCGTCCTAAGCCGTCCACACCGTTGGGCCCCTTCCTGCCAGGCTCCTTCAGTCACCGTCAAGCGGCGGGCCAGATCCCCTCCAAACCGCAACTTCCAGCACCAGGCCCAACCGAGGCGCCCGGACAGCTCTTCAATACGCTCCGCCCCTCGGGCTCGCCGCCGTCGTCCCTTGATCTCGGGCGAACTTTTGGGGGGGTTCCCCCGGGGCGATCCGGACAAAAACAGCACCGGTGCATGCCCCTGATGTTCCGCCACGCTCCTCTCCCGCGCCGAGCCTCAGCGGGGGGAGAGAAGCATAAGAAAAGGGCTTTAGCTTGGCCGGGCCGGAGGAGCTACGGGAGGAAGCGTCCGCTCACCCCGCCATCTTGGCCACGCCCCCCTGTAGATGACTTTTAAAAGTGTAAAATATGCCAATTCAGTAAAAATGTTTAGGCAAGTGCACATGTAGTTGGGGTCCAAATAGCACGACCAACGTGGCCAGAAGTGAAACTGCAAGGTGCCCAGAGTAGAATAATTAAAAGGATATAATGGAAAGATAAATATAAGATGAATTTCCTACATTCTAGTGAAATTGGAGATTTAAATGAACTGGTTTGCAGTTAGGTTTTCAGATAAAAGAGGGTTCAATTGGCAGGTTTGGCTATTACAGCCAATGTGAACTGCAAGGGAAAATGTGCTGAAAAAACATTCTGAGCTTTCAAATATGATTGCCAGAGACTGGAGGTTAAGTATATTTGTTCCAACAGCACCAGAGATAATATATGTAAACCCACTGAGGGAAGTTACAAATACACAATGGAAGTGTGACTGTGATGTGGGCATTGTCCTTTATACCTGACATAACAACTGCAAAGGCAGGTTCATAGACCTGCAGGAGAAATAACAGAATCGAGGCTTTGAATGAGAACTGCGGGCATGGAAGTGACAAGTTTCATGAAATCCCATTGGGTATTCAGCAGCTGCTGGGTCTCAGCATGCTAATGCATGAGACATTCAGAAAACATTTAGGTGAATCTGCAGAGGCATCTCAACTACCCATTGATTTGCATTCCATAGTTACTTTTTTTTAAATTCTGAGCTGTCATTACTTAGGAACTTCTGAATATTTTAATTATACCACTTTATAACGTTTCTCAATTTGCTGTTCCCAAAGACTCCTAACATATAGCCGAATTTAATTACAGACTACATTTTACTCCCCATTATTATTTCAGCCGTTTTGCTGGGGCGAAATACGCTCCTGACTCCAGTTGCAACTTATATCTCAAAGGTAATTTTGTTCTTTTGTGCTTTCGCATTTAGGGCTATTACTTAGCTCACACACTTTTTGGATGCAAGGAGGCATTTTCATGCTAAGAAACAGACCCAAACACAGAATTACTCTTCTCGCGTAATTATTCGCAATCTTGTGGAATTTTCAGGTAAGACTACAAGCAACTATGTGAGTTACACCCACCCCTACTCGTCAGTCATGGCACATCCCAAACACTCAAAATTGGTAATAAATAACATATTATACTCTTCACATCTGAATATATACGATATATATTCTCAATGAATGTATGCTTAGTTTCCAGGAACCATCAGTCTCATATCCAAGCATAGAGAATCAGTTGCACAGCAACATTGTTAAAATATAGCCATTCACTGTTTCAGTTCAGCATAGAACAGCAAATGACAAATTGTTAAAGCGATCTTGTCTTGTAGCTCTCTACTAAATCTTTTTTTGGGGATAAATGATGTTTATTAATTTTTAGTATAATAACATCCAAAACATTTGCATGACAATCAAAGTAGACTATTAACATTGGAGATTAGCAATAAAATCGAATGGCATAGGTAGGGGCATAAGGAAGCACTCAGCCAAATAACATTTCCATGTCTACTTATGCTGGCATGGCTTGCTGCTTCACTCCGCAGTGCAGCACCACTGAACGTAATCGGTTTACAATTAACCTAGCAAAAGGAGAATCGGTCAGTGCTCCACAAGTCCAGTTCTACGACACATTGCATACATATGCGTAATGAATTATGAGTTCAAGCAGAAGAAACATAAGAAAACAATAATGTAAAGAAAAAGTAAATATACAACATAAAAAAGAGAACAAGAACCGATCTCTAGATGGAAGGAGTACCGCAGGTACGTGTGTCGGTCTGGTGCTATAAGAAGTGACGTGTGTCTGAAAATAGGGGCGTGATGAGCCGTGTACTGACATGCACCACAAGGAAAAGAGTAAATATAAATATAAATATACATAAATATATATATATAAATATAAAGAAGAGGGGGAGAAAAAGCGGGCGTGTAGGGTGAGGGGGAATGTGAGAGGTAGGCATGTGGGAGGGAGGGAAACCACCCCAAGTCTCCGCCCATGTTGGAAGACCTAGGCAGGGAGGGTACCTGCAGCAATTTTTGTTTTGACCACTGCTAAATATTCCTGCCACCACACAGGAGTTTATATCGGGGGAGCTGATGCCCTTGCCTCAACCTCTCGCTGATTCGTGCATTCTAAGACCAGTGCTCTCCGCAAGTCTAGTAGCCATGCGTCAAGCTTGGGGCCCATTTGCGCCTTCCAGACCATGGCTATTTTTTGTTTGGCCAAGCCCAGAGCAAGATCCATAAATGTATTCATATTCTTACGGGATAAATTGCGCCTCGTGACTCCCAGCAGGAAATGGAGGGGGGTCACCTCCACCACCGTGTCTGTCGCCGCTGTAAGCACAGTAGCCACCTCTGACCAAAATACGTGTATGGTGGTGCAAGTCCAGACCATGTGTGTAAAAGTAGCTCCATGGGCTCTACATCTGGGACATATGTCCGTGGCAGTAGGGTACATGCATGCCACCCTGTGGGGGGGAAGGTAGGTATGGTCAGGGCCGGAATGTCCGTAGCGGGCACCGGGCAATCCCACGGTGCACCGCACGGGTGGGGGCTGGTTTTGGGCCTCTGGGGGCTGTTTTTGTTACAGGGCCGTTTTTGCCATTTTGCAAAATCGGACCTGTAACAAAATCGGCCGAAAACCGGCCCTGGCAAAGAGCTCGGCGGCACCCCTCTTGGGCGGGGGGGCAGGCCGAGCACTTTCCCTGGGCCGGTTGTGGTTCCCGGCCCTGGGTATGGTGAAGGTAGTTAAATTGAGTGTATTTCACTCTGGCATTAACTAAAATACTTTGGGTTGGCCAAGACACTGCTGCCATTGTTTTGTCTGACAGGGTAATGGACAGTTCTCTATCCCAGTATGCACGCAGTGTCATCAATGCAGGAGCATCGTCGAGTTTAATGGAGGTGTATATGGCCATTATGGCTCGTCGACCACGGCCATGTCTGAGTAGTGTGTGTAATAACTGTGAGGTAACAGGTTCCACCCTTTCAGTGTTCCATGCCCACAGGGACAAGCGAGTCAGTAAGGCATGTAATAAAAAGGAACCCTGCCGTACACCAAAGCCGTACACCATACGTTTCCACCAAGTCCTCAATTGTTAGTAACTGTAAGTCCGCATACATGTCACCCCATGTGTCCAGCCCATTCTCCCTCCATACCCCCAACTCCAGGCGTCCACGGCATGAGTACGTGTCTGGGAGCAATTCCAAGGGGAAACTGGTAGCATAAGAGGGTGGGCAACCTCTGGGTCTCACATACCTAAACCAATGTCGCCTGGGTGCTGTCATTAATAAGTCACCTCGCCGCTTCTGGGTCGGTGTAACATTTCCCGATAGCCACTCCATGAACGTCGGGAGGTCCCAGCTCATGGCACCAGTGGTCAACTCAGTGAGGTTGCTTTTGGCGATCCACTGCATCGGCCACTGAAGCTGTGCCGCTGCATATTATCGTTCATAATTCGGCGCACCCAGGCCGCCCTCCGACAATGACAAATATAGTTTAGGGAGCGCCACCCTGGCCCCCGAATTCCCCCATATCAACGATATCAGTTGGGACTCCAGGTCTTGGAAGAGTCTCCTGGGTAGATGGCAGGGGAGCATGCAGAAAAAGTATAAGAGACGAGGAAGGATTAACATTTTAGATATCGCAACCCGGCCCATTGGAGACAAAGGGAGACCCGTCCAAAACGGGAGGGTCGATCGAGCACGTGTTATAGCCCAGCCTAAGTTCCCATCAATCGTGTCTGATTCTAGGTGATAAATCTGAACCCCCAGGTACTTAAAAGTATCGAATGCCCACTTAAACGGCGTAGATGGCACCAATTGTCATTGAGTCGGTGTCATAGGCGTCATGGGGAACACCACCGACTTAGCCCAATTAACCTGTAGGCCAGAGACACCTGCATGAGCATTTAAAAGAGTCATAATTGATCGGAGTATCTCGGCCTTACCGGGTATGTAAATTAATACGTCATCAGCGTATAACGAGACGATGTGCCATCGTTGATCCGACCACAGACCCCAGTCTCGGACCCATTGCCGCAGTTTGCATGCTAGGGGCTCCGTAGCCAGAGCAAAAAGGATCGGTGACAGGGGGCAGCCCTGGCGTGTGCCCCTCGCTATCGACAAAAGTGGTCAGTAAGTGCAGCCCGTCTTCACCCTAGCCTGCGCTCCAGAGTACGGCAGTCTGATCCATTGTAAGAAATTAGGGCCTATGCCAAACCCCGCCAGGGTCGCCTGAAGGTAAGCCCAACTTAAAATATCAAATGCCTTTTCTATGTCCAGGAAGGCAACCCAGGGCTGCTGCCCCCTGTCCCCTGCCCACTCCAATAATGTAAATAACCGCAGCAAATCCAACCCCGTACTGCGGCCTGGAATGAAGCCATATTGGTCTTCGTGGACCAGCAGGGGAACAGTAGTGATCAGCCGATTGGCCAGTAACTTCCCAAGGATCTTATAGTCAACATTTAACATCGACAGGGGTTGATAGGAGGCCATGTGGAAGGAGTCACAGCCCGGTTTAGGCAAGATAACCAGCGTCACTTCCCTCATAGTAGGCGGTAACTCACCCGCCTCGAAGGCCTCAGCGTGCACCTCAGCCAGTCTAGGTGCTAATTGTGTAGCGAAGGTGGAGTAAAATTCTGCTGGCCACCCGACCGTCCCTGGCATTTTGCCCGTTGCCATCTGTTTAATGACATCAGTGATCTCGTCCAGAGCAATGGGCTGTTCTAGGCTATCAAAGGAGGCCGGGTGATCTGTGGGAGCTGAATCCCTGCCAGAAAGTCCTGTATAAGAGCAGGGTCTTGTGGGGCCGGGGCTGCGTACAACAGTGTATAATATTCATAGAAAGAGCGATTCATAGCTGCCTGGGTGTTCGCCAGGACTCCAGCATTCATGTATATGGTAGTGATGGAAGGCTGGGTAGTGTAAGGATGCAGTAGCCACGCCAGGAGCCTCTCTGCTCTATCTCCCTCTTTATGTCTGTGCGCCAAATACGTTTTGTAGTCGAAGGCACATAAGTCATCCATCGCGGTCTTGTGTGCTAAGCAGGCCTGAGCGAGCAAGGGGGCAGCCAGGGGATCAGAGGGGACACGCTGCTCATGACGCTGAATCGCGGACTAGTGTGTGGCAAGCGCATCAGTCAGCGTTTTTCGTACCCCATACATGGTCTTCATGGCATGCCCTCTGAAAACAGGCTTGAAGACATCCCACTCCGCCCCCGCTGATGAGGCAGTCCCCTTGTTCTCCATGAAATAGGAAGTGATGGATTCCAGGAGGGTGGCCGGTAGGAGGGATCAACAAGCGCCTTCCCGGGTAAACGCCAAGTTGAGATCTCAGGACGTGGCGTACCCCAAACCATATTTAGTTGCAATGGAGTATGGTCTGATAGCGCGCGCACCAAATAAGCTGCACGGACCACGCTGTGCACAGCGTTGTCTGAGCAGAACACCATGTCGATCCGCGTATATAAATCATGCAGTGTCGGGTAATGAGAATATGCGCGCCTGTGGATGTAGCCTGTGCCATATATCGTGGACCTGTGTATGGGATGTCCATTTCTTCTTGTGGTGTGCTAGTTTGATGGATTGTTCCCCCATAAGAGGGGAACAGGAGCAATCCAAGGTCAGATCCCATACACCATTAAAATTGCCTCCTCAATATGTGGGTACCCTAGGGTCTGTAAGCAGGGATGGCGTGAGCGTCCGCAAGAAATTGGTTTGGAGCATACAAGGAGATCAATGCCAGGGGGGCGCCATTCAGCAAGCCCTCCATGGTAACATAACGGTCTTGTGTGTAGACCCGGGAGTGTGTGATTTACAGTGGCGTTCCTGGTGCCACCCATATAAGCACTCCCCTGGCATATCCAGAATACGTTGGCCCCAGGACCGTGCCCCGCTAACGCTTGCGGAGCGACGCTAATGTCTGTGTTGTGTAATGTGTCTCCTGGAGCAATGCAAACGTGATATTATAACTGCGCAAGTATTGGTAAACTGTGACGTTTGGCACATCCCGCCAACCCCCTCACATTCCAGGTCAAAAATAAGTAATTCCCCTGTGCCATTTACACAGTTGCATGGAAGAGCACGCCATTAAGCCCAGCATTTTGTGACAGTCCGCACCCTGTCTAGTACATCCACATTCCCACATAACCGGGTTCAAGCATATGTCGGCATCAGACCTCGTAAGTTGCAAGCATAAAAGGAAGAAAACAAAAATATCAAAAATTCCCCAACTTCTCACCCCAAGCCTGATTGCCAACGGTTGTAAACTGCAAATCCAATAGCACAACAATTAAAACATACAATGAAGAAAGAAAATCAAATGAGTTGCTATATCAGCTGCTTATTGCTCGGTGGGGAAGATGGCGCAGAGTTCGTGGATAATGTCCATGCTGCCTCCCATGATTCAGCCCGGCATTCAACAGGCGTGCGCAAGCCGTCCAGCCACCACAACTAAGAACAGGCCCGAGCCTGATGTCTTCAGCCCAGTGCAACCGCTGTTTGTGGGGTGAGGGCCGGGCCGTCCCCTTCCAATGCCTCGATCTGTGAGACTGTGAGCTGCAGTGTGCGGTCCATTTGAGTATCGGAGTCTGAGTCCCGTCTGGAAGAAGATGCAGGGGACCCCAATTGTTCCACCATCTTGATGGCCTATGCCCGTTCCTGTGTAACCTGCGTTTTCGTCGGGCGTCATGGCCGATTACCACCCTGGCATCCATGTGCCACCACCAAGGTCCACGGCTGTGCCGAGTCCGTCCACAGCGCAGGAGGATTATGCGCCATACCTTGTTGGTCGATCCAAGCTCAGGCTTCCTCAGGCTTATCGCAGACAACTGTGACCTCCATGTGGCGAATATGCAGACGTCCAGGTACTGCAAGGAATATTGGATGTCGTGATCTCTCAAGCACTTCTTGACCTCCAAATATGAGGATCGGCGATGCTGCATAGCCAAGGTGTAGTCCGGGTAGATGTGGACTGCGGCATTTTCAACTCGCCAGGGACCCCTGGCCCTGGTGATTTGCAACACATGATCCCTGTCATGGTAGTTGAATAATCTGGCCACCACTGGCCGAGGAGGTGCACCGAGGCGAGGGGGGCCCCCGGGACATTGTGGGCGCATTCAATGAAGAAGAACTTTGACATTTTGCCCTGTAGGACCTTGCGTGAGAACCGGTCTTCCAGGAAAAGCTCCATGCTGGGCCCCTCCGCCCGTTCGGGGAGACCCACAATTCTCACATTGTTGCGACGCGAGCACCCTTCCTGGTCATCCACGCGCACCTGTAGGTAGTCTACCTCTTGTTGGAGGGTCTGTAGGTGGGAGGTCGTCGCGGCCAGTGTAGGCCGCATGGATGCCAAGGCGGACTCAGTTTCATCGACTCAACCCTTGAGTTTCTTATGATCCTCTTGCACATACCCCATGTCGATACTGAGGGCATCAATTTTCATGTCCAAGGTAGTTTTGATGTCCAGAATTGCCGCTAGTATTTCATCAAAGCGATGTGATTGGTCGGCGTGATCTCCTTGGCTGGAGGACCGTTTCGGTCTATACTCTTGTGCTCTGAGGATACTGGTTCCAGCTCCGGAGGCTGTGCCTGAGACCTGTACGGCCTGGGCTTGCCCATTATGCCGCCCACAAGAGACAACGAGCTGGATGCTGGTGTATACGCACCTCCAGAGATCAGGAGTGGGTAAGAGTGTAGGTGTAGAGTAAAGTGCGCGGATTGAGTTACCAAAGAACAATGCGTCCCACGTCGCAGATCCTCACCGTGAGGTACCCCCCAGTTGTGTGGAGCCCGCGACTTCCTGCACGCAAAGCTATCGGCGACAATTTGAAGTCGGCAGGGGTACACAAGACTCTCCAGACATTCCGCACTCGGGTATCTATTAGCGCATGCAGCATCCTCATGTGTATTCATGTGCAGATCGCAGGGGGATACGGAAGATCTGCCACAAGGAACGCTCCTCCACCTAGGCTCCTCTCCTCACACAATAGAGCACACATAGGCCCGGGTCCGATATAGAGCAACCCCACCACAAGGTCCGAGGCAATGTCTAGAAATTCAGGAAGTCTTTACCTGCCGCGGGAGGCAGCCCACAGTTCGCCGGCTGAGCCCAACCGATTCCAAGGCCACCGCAGACCAGAGCAGTCCATGGGGAGGACACCCGCCGCAGAGCTGAGGTCCCAGCAGCCTTGTGCACCGGGGATCTGAATGCGTAGGGTCAGCAGTACAGCCACAGCACACTCTGCACTCATCTGGACAAGGAAGGAGCCAAAGAGAGGGAGAGGGGGAGGGGGAGGTCGCGGGCAGCCACCCACCGCTTCCAGGGCACAACCTCTGGGCACCAGCCAGGCACCAGCCAGGCACCAGTCAGGCACCAGCCAGACACCCCGATCGCATGCCTATCTCGCAGCGGGCCCAACCACCACAGCCTGCCAGAAGCAAAATGGCGGCACTAGTCATGTCGTACGCTGTGGCCCGATAACCGCAAGCACAGCTGGTCGATGCCTCAGGGCACAGCCCGGCAAGTCCTCAGACCCAGCGGGAGACAGGCGCTTGCACCGCCCGGCCAATGCATGGCCCCCTGTCGATGTAGCTTCCCCTCGCTGAAACTGCCCACCGGAGACCAGAGCCCGCAGCAGTCACCCGGAGTCCCAAAGAGCTCCGATGTCTGCAGAAACGAGGGGCCGGCCACCCTCCGCGTCGATTTCAGTGTGGGAAAGTTGGCCAGGCGAAGAGTAAACAGGATATTTATGGCAGGCTTAGAGCGGAGCTCAGGGCATCACGTCTGCTCTAGCTGCCATCTTGGCCACGCCCTCCCTCCACTAAATCTTGCAGACATCCTTGACCAACATAAGAGGCAAGTCAGAGTGGTGGACTCCTGTGCTTCTGTTTTCTCTCTTATTCCACTCCACTTGCCCCACTTCTACCACTGGCTTCCCATGTTTTTGGTCATTGGTGGGGGGTTTTGAGAGAAGGGGAATAGCATATCTCCCCATGGATCCCAAACACAAAGTTAGTGCAACCTAACATAATCTCACTTGTAAGCTGTGGTGTGGTCTCTCAGCACCCACATGTGAAACTTTAAAATAGTATCAATAGCACTGATGAGAAGCTCTTTAGCATTGCAGAACATGCTACTGCATGTTCTTGTTATAGTCATTCTATTTTTGACATGTGTTAGTCTACCTTTAACATGAAATGCATCAGTAGTAAAGAGATTCAGGACTCATCCGGAAGAAATACTGATGTGCCCCAAGTTTCTCATCGACAAGGAAAAGGAAAGAGGGCCTCAGGCGATGATTGTGCAACGATGAAGTGCCTTCAAACAATATTAAGAAATACCATATTAATAATGCAACAGCTAAGATGCATTCCTTCCTCATCAAGCGCCAATCAATAAGTCTGTATTTACATACCAGACCACTCTTTCTCATATCATATGATTGGTTTAAATGTTTCATTAAAGCCAAACCTAAAAGTTTGTTTTTATCACAAATTGTGCTCAGGTAATTGACCGCTGAGCAAAGGTTTCTGTAGTTGAAGTTATGAGACAACCATGACCCTAATCATATTATTTGGTATGTGTGCCCTAATTGTGGCAAGTGCTGGCACTTTTACTAGACTGTTAGAATGAGCAATTGAGAACCAGCCACATTTAATCAGAATGTATTATATATTTTGATTGTAGTTTGTCCTCTCTTAAATGTTTTGGTCTTCTACAATTACAATTTTGTATGGAAAGGCTGCTGGTAGGAGCAAACTGGATTGGATAGTATTTTCTATGATCAAGGTGAACTATCTATTCAGTATTTCCCATGCAAAATGGGCTGAAAGGGAAACAACCAAATTGAAGCTAAGACTTAATTTCCAATGACTTTCAATAAAAATCTGCATATCTTTTTTTATTTTTCCTTTTGGAAGTTTGGCCAGTTGTCAACAAATGAGCTAATTATTAACAACTTTTCAAAGGCTATAGAAAAGGGGGGTTCTTGAACATGATCAGCTGGTTGGTCCATGGTTGAGGATCAGTCAGGGTTTGGTGAGAGGAGACAAGCATATAATGATAAAGTGCTCTTCGAGCATACTTTGTCCTGCTCCACTCACTCACATCCACGGTAAAGTCTCTCCAGTCTGCGTTCCTTCTCTTCCTAAGTATCTGTGTCTAACTCCGTCCCCTTCTTGATATTACAGTCCTAAATATTTGCCTCCATGCTAACACATTTCATAAGTAGGTACCACTTTCGACAAAGAGTGCAGGCACCAAGATGCACATGGGACCCCAGTTTGCACTATCAAGACTCCTTTTTGGCAATCACTTTGAGGCACATTTTTCAAAGACTGTATGACTGGGTAAACAGAATTGTGGTTTTAGAAAATATTGCCAATTTGAAACTAACATGCTCATTTTCTCTTGTCCCAGTGAATTTGATTTCTAGTTTGGAAACATCAGCCATTGCTATATGCTTCGTACCTGTAAATTTGGATTCACATTTATGTGTAGTTTAGGATACATTTTATCTTTTTTACTGAGCCTTGGAATGTATGCGAACAGTGTACAAACCATAATATTTATGGATTAGATCGAATGGTATCTTTGACAACAGTAATTCATAACAAGCCACTCCCACTGTTCATGTCTTGTGTTTTAGACTAAGCACTTAAAAGAATTTCAACATTGATGAGAGAAATTGGAGTTTTGTAAAGCAATACAGGTTTGATGAAAACATTGTCGTTGTTATAAGAAGAACTTGCAATAAAAAACATTTCAAAATAGATGCAAAATAAATCTCAGACAAAAAGACATTACCTGTTTTGGAATTCATCCTGAAGTAGCTCCCCTCAGATAAAAGGAAATATGACAATTGTCCATTTCTCCCGCTATCTTTGTCGACTGCTGAAATTGTGCCTATAACACCTTGAGGAACTGAGCTTTCTTCAACGTGGAAATAATAGGCACTATGCGTGAATGTGGGAAGGTTGTCATTTTCATCCTGCACAGTAATGATTACTGAGGTGGTCGCGTTCTGCTCAGTATCGCTCCCAAAGCTTTTAGCGATCACCTTAGTGCTGTACATTTGTTTGGATTCATAGTCAAGCGGTCTACGGAGAAAAAGCCAGCCTGTGCTCGGGTGGATTCCAAGAACTGCAGAAGCGTCACTTGCTTCCAAAGAGTATGCTATGCTTGAGGATACTTGTGGACCTAGCATGTGAGCCTGAACCTGGAGAATCCTGGCATCCAATGGGAAGTTCTCTCGTATTTCTATGTAGTGAATCAAGTGATCAAAGGCTAATGTGCTGCTGTTCTCCTGCTTCTCAACAATGACTGTCAAGTTAAAGAGGGAACTCAGGCGAGGTGTTCCATTGTCTTCAGCCATTATCCGTAACATGTGCTCATATACAAGTGAATCTGAATGCAGGGACCCATTAAGGTACACCACGCCATGGTGTGGATCAATAGAAAATATACTTTGCATTTCACCAATCAAACTGTAGGTGATGGCACCATTTAATCCACTGTCCACATCTTCAGCATGTGCAATGAACACAGCTGTGCCTGGAGGGGTACTTTGGTGTACTGTTATCCTTTCACATTCTTTGGGGAAAAAAGGTGTATTGTCATTGACATCCATCACTGTAATATTGACCTGGGTGCGGCTGTGGACGGCTGAACTTCCCAATTGTGACTGAACAGTGAGAATCACGACTGGCTGTAGCTCATGATCTAGCCGCTTTTTGGTGCTTAGGATACCCAGTTCTTGGTCTATGGAAAAACTTCCATTTGGATCTCCAGAGACAATTTTGTAAAATACTGGCCGTAAGGAATCTGGAAACAAGAGAGAGAACATTAGTTAGTGGGTACCTGTGAAAGACAAAGACATTTATGCTCCTGTTGTTTTTCTTATTTGAAATTCTTTCACATTACATTTGTATCTGTTTCTTTTGCTGTAATAACCCTCTTGCCATAAAAAGTGTTTCGTTCTACCACATGGGGAATTCTCACTGACAATAAACTTATCAATCAATGACGTAAGAGCCTCTACGACTCATGGTCAAAGTTTGCATTCCCTTCCATTACAATTCGACGTTGGTTTTGCCAAAAATATATGATCTTTTTGATTGTGGGTCAAGTTGATCTGTTTGTGGCTGGAAAGGTTTGCTTGAGTGCAGTCAGACATTTATCAAAACATTCCAATGTGGTGTACATCTGGGAATCATAAACAGCTGGTGTTGATATGGAACCTACAAAGACTCGGACAGACACTAAGCTACATAAAAGAATGCACAACCCATTTTTACGTTCTACTTTCAGACATATACCATGTTTTATTTTCAGGCATGGCAATCGACATAACAATGGATGTCGTCTGAGCCCCCACACCAGTGCAGCTGGCTTAAAGGAGAATACAATGGTTGAACTACCCCTGAGGGTATCATGTGATAAAATCCTTCAATACACAGTCCCTTTTCAAGACCCCATTAACGCCACTATGTTTTCTGGAAGTGGAGGCCACAGAGGGGGATATTAACCAGGCTGTCCCACTCCATGCTTTCGTTTTTGGGGTCGATGTGGGCCAGTCGCAATATGTGAGACATCTTATATAATTATTAAGGGCATTTTAAAGATTAGAAAGCATATTTGGGTAAAGTCTACCCTGATGTTAGAATGTTTGTATCAATAAGAGTGTAACACAGAATAACTACCAACATGACCCTATTTCAATCTCTGGTGCCCATTTCATGGTCCAGGTTGCTGGCATCTGATAGTCAGGTGACAGTGTTTCACACCTTGCATATTTCTACCTAATGGCACAAAGAATTGAAACGGCAGTTCTTGTCAGAAGGTAAAACTTTGTGAGACCCCAAAAACACATGAGGGCATATTTCTACCACAGGAAGAAATATTGAAGCAATAGAAATGCCTATGGTTATGCAGGTACCTTTTTAATTTTTCTTTATACAAGTCTGGCTGGTGAGGACATGCCTGTTTTCCACTAAACAGACACTCTAAGATAGAAGCATTTGCTACACAAATAGGAAATTGAATTCTGTGATTGATTCAGTACAACAGAGACAAAACGTTTGCTGATACAACATCTAACCATTTTTAATGCCCAACTACACATTTTCTGCAAGTGGGAAAGGCTTAGTGCTTTGTTCGTTGGTAGGCGGGATAATTTACCAACATGCACATTGCATTATTTATAACAATTAATAATGCACATGACTCCAGTTGTAATGTTATTTTAGACACACTTCTGAGGACCCAGAAATCATAGTATGATGTATGTAGTGTTTGGTGATCGTCCAAAATCGCATGATGCCCAGAGCCATAAACCGAACTATAGCTTATAATGTTTTTTCTTTGCGTTCTGACCATATATCAGTTCCTAGACCCCATACTACGATGGCTCAGCAAACTGACCCAAGTACAACCTTTTCTGCAGTCGACTTTCATGGTAGCGAGGGTGAGCCGCCACTGGCTTCTCATGAAACTGGTGTGGATGCATTAGTTAAGAACTAAACAACCAATCAACAGACACAATAACTTCAATGTCCACCCCAGTTCTTGACATTTTAGAAAATAAAGTAATCTTTTATATCACACTAGTACAAAATGCGACACAATTCAATCCAGTAACCGCCACTGGCTTCTCATGAAACTGGTGTGGATGCATTAGTTAAGAACTAAACAACCAATCAACAGACACAATAACTTCAATGTCCACCCCAGTTCTTGACATTTTAGAAAATAAAGTAATCTTTTATATCACACTAGTACAAAATGCGACACAATTCAATCCAGTATACTGGGCAGTGATCCTGGTTACGATTCGCCCTTATGGTCCTACACCGACTGATTCCGTACATGCGAATCCCTCCCAGGAGGGACTTGATAAGCTCCCCCCCAATCCACAGCCAGTGGAGCAACAAAGGCCCCTGCAGCCTCCACGGTGCTGTGGGCCCTGAGCAGCAGGGGGCCCCCTTCGGCATTATGCACGGACGGAGGCTAAGAGCTCCTTACTGGGTCCAGGGGGTGGGGCCCCCCTCAAGTTTTGTTACGCCACTGTGCCCAGCATTTAACGCAGAAGCATGAATCAAGCAAAAGTGCACATTGCTGGTACCCCTTAAGCCAAAGGCAGGACCTTGCATAGTCAGAGACAGGCCTTGACCTCCGCAAACATGCTTAGATCAGCGTTATGCTAGGGCCAAAATAAAAGTCAGGCTGCCAGACACATATGCAGTTGAGCACTTAAGGCTACACTTCTACTCCATCTTGTGCCATGTAAAAGCAGTGGCATTTCAAAATGAATTCCGACAGTCTCGGATATCACATCTACATGGAGTCCTCCTATCATACATTCTTTGTATAACATGTACTCAACATGCATACAGAATGTCAGTGCAAGGGAACGGGTATCTCTACAAGTAGAACTTAACCCGAGTAGGGCAGTAGGCACCAAACTCCTTGTGAATCAGAGAAAGAGATGTTTTGGGTGCTAGAATCATTACAAAATAATATACTGCCACATGTGCTTTACTTTTCTGGACATCACAGACAAAGGACAAGCTAGGCCTCAGTACACATGCTGGATTAACAGGCAACAAGAAGTCAGAATACCAGATTTCACATGCAGTTGGATCACTCAGGAGAGGGATACAGGTCTCTTTCATATGCAGGGGGCATTCCTGTCCTAAGAAAACCTTTAATTGCTTTGTAAATTAAACGAAAATTATTTAAGGTGACACACTATCCCTATTCGTCTAAGTGTATGTTACCGACAATCAAATATATTTCAGTGGGGTAAACAATATGAAAGTATTATACAGAAGAAAGTCTTGATGCATTTTAGACTTGTGTGATTTTTTTATCAGCCCTGCAAAATGTATGAATTTCTAGTTAAGTGCAATTTTCAAAATTCCCTATGTGTGAAATTTTGCACAATTTTTGGTGCATGGGACTGGTTTGAGACATTGCCAGACAGAAGTGCAGGTGGAAAATGTTTTGCAGGGGATATTTTCTCTTCACACCAATTACTTTACTGGTATTTCTCATTACTTGCATTCCATTTTCATCCGAGATACTAAAAAGTAAATGTTTACATCTTACCAAACTTTGGTCACTTTTATTTGAAATTATGCCCCCTTTCACATATGCACAACTCTGGTATCTTAATTAGAATAAGGCAACATTTGTACTGAAAAGTCACATTTACTGCATCACATGGGAGTACCTACTCAATGGTTCTGTCGCTTTCACTGTGCCAACTGTACTGCCTTCCAGAATATCTTCTGGGACAGAAAATGAATAACGAGATTTCTCAAAAATGGCGGGAGCCAAAGCAGTTTGTAGAATGTTCAATGTAACAGCCGCGTTAACGAGGGACATGAGACCACCTCCATCCTTCGCAGAGACTTCCAGTGTCACGCTAGTTACTGCCAAGTGACTGAGAGCTGATAGCAGATAAACGATTCCTGAGAAGAAAAAAAACATAAAAAGTAAAGGGTGAGTTTTTTCAAGGTAAAGAAAAGGACACATGGAACTTGTCCAAACATTTAAATGCCATAGGCCCAACTACAACAACTCAAGAGGCATAGATGTGCAGCATATCATTATTATTACCCGAAATGTCAAAAGACTGCGATTTAATAAAAGACTATCAGGCGTTCTTTTCTGTGCTTTTCCTAGGGTAAAGAATTGTTTGTTTTGATTAGTCCAACTTTTCTCGGAAGGGATGTATTTTCAATACAAATTAAATATTTACATGAAAGTATAACAATTGTTCTGGAGTTTGAAACATTGTAAAATGTATTCATTTTTACTTGAATTCATCAATGTATTGAGTATGAACATGAAAGGATAATAAAAAAATGATAGCAATCTTTTATTAGAGATTGAAGAGTCAATTCACGAACATTTTTCTAGGCGCAAGAAAAAGTGATAATCAAAGCGTGCATATGATTCACAAAAGGACAATATTTGAGTAGAGATATGTTCTTCCTGAATAGTATGCAATGCGTGTGTACTTTAAAAATAGATTCCAAATGAACGTGTACAATTGGACATATCAATGGAAGTATCAGAAAAGTGGCCAAGAACAAGCAATACAAAATTGGTGCAAGCACACAGCAGTGGATTCCTGAGTATTCACAATACTAGGTATATCAATTGCTAATTATCCGAAAACCTGACCGACACTAAAATGGGTTTACCATATGTTGTGATGAAAATAAAGACACTAGTGCTAGTTTTAATACTTGTGTAGAAGTGGATCGCATTCTATGAGACACCTACAATGTAAGAAGAATTGAATGCAAAGGGAAATGATTTAGGCATTGATGCATTTGACTGTCCCTGTAGATGTAGACATAGCACGTATAATACAATCCATTGGAATAGAAAAATGGATTTAAGTCCTTAATGTACAAACAAACTATATACTCGTTCATGTAACGATTGCATTTTAGTTCATGTACGAGTGATGATTGATGCTGAACTGCAGGTTCTCTTTGCTGATGTTAAATCTTTGGTATCAAAGGATCCCTGCGGTAATTTCACTGGTACTCTGGGAGCATTACATTCTGCCAACACACTCCTTTCAAGAATATTCTTAATCATATTATATGGGCAGGATGTGAAAATGGAAAGAAGCAAAGGTTGAAATGAAGAAACATCTTGAAAAAACGATGGGAGGTCATGTCAATTGCTTACATAGATTATTTGAACTGCCTGCACAATCTATTTTCGCTAAAACATGCTTTAGGGAGCTTATACTGCAAATGCTTTGATATGCCACACAGATTTAACACTGTTTGAAGAGTTATTGGCAGACGAAAGGCGGACTACGGGAGGATGCCAATCGGCTGAGAGAGCAGGCCGTTACTACTCCCCCTCACTTTCTCTGACGTCAGACGCCGCCAGCAGCGAGGAGCTGCCACCGAAGATCCCGGAGCTGCGGAGTCCCAGAGAGCGGCTTCTTTGAACCGCGGACTGGCAATATATTTTCCTTCCAAAAGAGGTCACATTTCCTTCTGGTGCCCGGCGCACAGTGGTTTTTTTTTCCCTGCTTCGAGGCAATTACAGCGCCCCTTATAAGAAAAAGGACTGCTCCGAGAGTCCCAAGAGAGCGGTCCGGCGTTCTGACTTCAGCGAGCCTGCCCCCCCCTTTTTTTTTCCTTTCTCTTCTTGACAATGGTGGATTGCTGAGGCGCGGCGTTGGGAGCATCAGTAGGGACTCCAGGTTTCTCACCAAGAGCTGGTAAGTGGTATCTCTCTTACTCACCTGTCTTGGTTGAGGGTCGCTGGGCAAATCCCATTTAATTTGACTCTGGCAGAGTAATGGGCAGCATTTTTACCAGCTATCGGCAGAGGGGCACTGTAAGGAGGACATTATGCGAAAGCCTTTCAAAGGGGCAAAGGAAACAACTCCGGTTGAATCGCCGACTCCAGGTCAAAAGGTTAAAAAACGTGCAGCCCAGGCCACAGCGCGGTTGAACTACGCAGCCGCATTTAAACAAGATCTTCCTCTCTCATCGGAGCTTGTGGGCATGGCAAGTGCTGATCCAGCCCAACAGGATCAGCTTGAGGCTGATATGGTGGACTTGGATTCCCCCATTAGCCCCAGTGAGATGGTTTCCTCAAGGGTGGATTCACCAATTCCTGCCGCTTCCACTAAAAAGACTTTGAACTCCGGAAAGGCAGTGGGCGAAACTCTCGAGGCCAGAAAGTACTCTATTTTTATCAAAGCCAAACAGGATGGGCCTTTGATTGAAGCAGAAGCAATTCAGGGGACGGAAGGTGACAACCTTTTAATAGCAGATAGCTTATCGGGTGCCGGTCCAGAGTCTTAAGTCTCCAAACCTGGCAATCAATCACCTCTTTCCCTTTCCTCTATTCCATCTTCAGGTGTCATAAATCTGTCAGTTGGGAGAGAGCCCATGCATCTTTCAATGCCGGGGGTCGCAGAAGTGTCTATGTCGACCTCACCAGTGGTCCCTGAGCTGACGGGTCCAGAGGGTTCCCTGGTAGAGGATAGGTCAAACGCTATTCAGATAGACCCCACTCAAGGCGGCGGTTCCTTTTCAATGCAATGGGACACTAAGAGTCTCCTTAATTTAATTCTGGAAGAAATTCGGGACCTAAAAACCTCCCAATCTAATGAGATCACTGCAATAATGCCAGCTTGACGAAGATTGAGGAATCCATGACACAGGTCCCAGCACGGCTCTTGGAGGCCGAAACCAGGATTTCCCAATTGGAGGATCAAATGTCATCTCTGAACCATAAAGTGACTACCTTCCAGTCCCAGAGAGCCTCACTAGAAATTAAGCTGGAGGAGTTGGAGAACCATTCCAGACGTTCTAATCTCCGAATCCTGGGCATTCCGGAGGGTTTGGATGGCCAGCAGATGCTACAATGGATTGACTCCTTCAGAAAGGAAAATGTCCTTCCGGAATTCAAGGGGGATCTGATAATAATGAGAGCTCATCGGGTCCCTGCACATCTCCCTTCTAATGCAAAGTTCCCCCGGACGATCCTGGTAAACTTTGGAGACTTTAGGGTCAAGGAGCAGATTGTGTCAAGAGCAATCAGGCAAAGACAGTTTTCTTCGGCAGAAGTGCCAGTGTGTCGTATTTTTTCAGGCATGACAGCCTCCGCAGCAAAAAGGCAGAAAGAATTCGTCAAAATGCTTCATTTGTTTAAAGCTCAAGGGGCACAAGCCATGATAGCCCAGCATAGTAAGCTCAATGTATTAATTAAGGGCAAATTTCATATCTTTTGTAATGTCGTAGAGGCACAGGGTTTACTACAAGAGATTTCGGCGAATAAACCCTAGTGGCTTGAAGCCAGTATTTGGTTGAAAGGCTGGGGGGTATGTATCTTTGGGGTGGGAATGGGCTATTCATCCCTTGAGGGCTGTATTACTGTAATTTCCTTTTCCTTTTTTTTCTTTTTCCCTGAGTCTTGGTCAAATGAGAATAGCAGGTGGAAAGATAAGGTGTTAGCATAAGCCGTAGAAGGTTAAGGATAGTACAAGGCGGTTCAACTTTAGTGTTTGTAGTGTAGGAAGGGGAAGTGAGGGTAGGGGGAGGGCGTCATTCAGCTGCACTAGGCACCAAATCAGCGTGCCTGTTCTAGGGTGGGTGGGGCGTGTTGTTGGCCTCTGAGCAGGGGTGGCTGTGTGCTCGGACGACAATAGGTCAAGGGCAGGGTTGGGAGCATGGGGGAAAAAATGAAATCCATATTTTAAGTTCATACTCACTTGTTGATTGTTATGTGAAAGCAAGAAAGGAGAACCTGTCACCTCTGTTAGATCTGGGTTGGAGGCTTTCTTCAGAGTTAGTAAAAGGAATATTCTTTGAACATGAGGACATTCAAGAACCTACTCTTTTTACGTAATGGGGAATAAGGAAATAGTGAAAGTAGTTTTGTTTAACCCCTTTGATGCGCATGATGGACCGGTTCCGTCATGCGCATCGGTTGCGCTGTGCGGATGACGGAACCGCTCCGTCATGGCCCCGCCCGCGCATGAACCCTTCAGCACAGCGCGGTAATCCGCGCCGCGCTGAAGGGGTTAATGTGAATGGCCTTAATAATAAACGGAAAATGGGGGCCATTGAGGCTTGGATTAAAACAGAGAATCCCTCGGTCATTTTAATTCAAGAAACCCATATACCAGTGGGGAAAATCTCTGAATTTGCAATATTCAGAGCTTGGGGTTTCTCTTCTTCCTCAGTGTCACATAGGGGGACAGCGATTTTTCTTAATAAACAATTTCAGACGGAGGTGGTTAATTCAGCGAGCGACCAAAGTGGTAGATGGTGCTTGGTCACTTGTAATGTGAGCCATCGACCTCTGATGTTTGCTAGTATATATGCCCCAGTTGAGGATAATCCCCTCCCATATGAGGAACTCTTTCAATCCAAGTCCCGGGAGAGTTGATCGTGGGAGGCATCTTTAATTTGCTAATGAATCCCAGGATCGATTCCTCATCTAACTTAAAAAGACAGTCAAAGCGAAAAACTCTTAAAAAAATACGTAGCTATAGTTCAATGCTTGATATTATTGACCCCTGGCGAACAGCATTTCTGAAGGATATTGCCTACACTGGTTTCTCAGAGAGATTTCACACTTTTTCATGCATCGATTTCTTTCTGATCTCCAGGAAATTAGTCTTTTTACAGCAGAAAATTCTTCAAAATGGATTTTCTGACCATGCACTGGTGGTTCTGGAGTTAGCATTGGGTAAAGGGAGTTCATTTATTAAAAGGTGGTCGTTAAACCGACAATATTTGCTAGAAGAGGATTGGGTGTCTTCCAGTAAAACACAAGTTTTAGAGTTTTTTGAGCAAAACTTGGCTTTGCTCCAACCCATGTGGTATGGGATTCATTTAAAGCCTTTTCTCGAGGCCTAGTTATAGGTAAAGATGCAGAGAATTCAAGAAAAAGGAAGGGAGAAAAACAGTTATTAGTACAAAAAGTGCAAGATTCTTTCGAAAGGTTGCTCTCTAACCCCTCAGCCTTGAATAAACGTCAGTGGGTTCAGGCTAAGCGGGACCTGACTGAAGTATATAATGCTAAAAGCGATACCCTTTTCCAGCAGGATAGGCAAAAGACCTATGAAGAAAGCAACTACACCGGGAGGTTTTTGGCTTGGCAGGCTAGGGAACGGGCCTCAAGTAATCAAATATTGGCCCTGAGATGCCCCACCTCTGGTTTCCGTACGGAGGATTCAGGAGAAATAGGAGAGATAATGGTCCAGCATTACAGGAAGATCTATGGCCAGCAATTACCAATTGATATTTCATCATTAGAAGATTTTTTGCAGGAATACGAAGTACCTGGGCTATTTGAGGAGGATAAAGGGCATATGATGAACCCTTTTACAAAAGATGAGTTAGGGGAGGTTATTAAAAATCTTCCAAATGGTAAAGCCTGATGGTCTGCCAGCGGAATTTTTTAAAAACATTCTTAGGTATAATTGGGGACTTTTTACTATTAGTCATAAATTAAATTTTTGAGGGTGGGCCTATCCCTCTGTCATTTAGAGAAGGAAGTGTAGTCAGTTTTTTAAAAAAAAGTAGTGAAGACCCCAATTCAAATCGTCCCATCACGATCTTAAACTCTGACTACAAAATAATTACTAAACTTTTAGCTAATCGTTTTAATGGAATTGCTTCATATTTAATTCATCAGGATCAGAATGGTTTTATTGCTGGAATGCAACTTGGCATAAACACGCACTTTTTGGTGGAGGCACTTGATTACTTTGATACCCAGAAGATACCAGCCGTGGTGCTGTTTTTAGACGCCGAAAAGGCATTTGATTTGGTGATCTGGGAATCATTATTTTGTATCTTGGGCACATTTGGAATTCCCTCTAAAATTACGGGGTTGATTGAAAAGCTATATCTGAATGCTGAGGCCAATATTATTATTAATGCAGCTAATGTCGGCCAAGTAAAAGTCAAAAGAGGAACTAGACAGGGATGTCCACTATCCTCGGTTCTATTTGCCTTTTTCATTGAACCTCTTGCGATAGCCATTAGGAATAAGCCTGGGCGTAGTGGACATAGTGGGGCTACGTGGAGCAGCGCGTAGTGTGCCCAAATCTACGCACACTCACGCGCTCCATGTAGCCCCACTACGCACCGCCCGCCTCCCGCCCCCCTCCTTTTAAAATAATGAAAACTATTATAAAAACATTAAATATAATGCCTTACCTGCAGCGCGGCGTCTCCGGGGCTCCCTCTTCCTAGTTGACAACTTCTTTCCACAAATGCGCATGCGCAGGCGTCCGCGCATGCGCATTTGTGGAAAGAAGTTGTCAACTAGGAAGACGGAGCCCCGGAGACGCCGCGCTGCAGGTAAGGCATTATTATTTAATTTTTCTAATATAGTTTACATAATTTTAAAAGGAGGGCGGGCGGGAGGCGGGTGGCGGGCTGCAGGCAGCTCTGCTTCGCCCTGGCGTGTGCGTAGCGCTGCCTGCTATGCCTACTTCGAAAACTGTGAAGCAGGCAGCGCTACGTACACTCCGTGGGCGAAGCGGAGTACTACACCCGGGGTTGATTAGGAACAACAGGAATATCTGCCCCCCGCTTCCAAATCTGGACAAAATTAAATTATAAGCAGACGACATTATGCTCATTATATAACCAGAGAAAGAAGTGCAGGCAACAGCCTTCCAGATTTTTGAACGGTTTGAGGCCTTTGGAGGGTATAAAATTAATTTTAAATAAACTGAAGTTTTACTTTGTGGTGGTGGGGCATCCAGGGATTTGCACCCCGATATTATCTCATGCTTGAACACAAATCCAAAGAGATATTTAGGGGTCTATTTCTCACCATTGATATCAGAATTATATGACTTAAATTTTGTTCCACTACTACGAAAAGTTCAGGATCTGCTTACCCGATGGCATCCTCTTCCATCATCTATTCTAGGCAGGGTGGCACTGATTAAAATGTCTGTGCTTCCACTTTTTAATTTTCTCTTTTCAGCAATTCCCTGTGTCTTAGTCAATTCCTTTTTTATGAAACTAGAGTCTATGTTTATATAATTTCTCTGGGGTAAAAAGGTCTCCCGAATCGCACTGAGCTCTTTATATGAAGAGTGGGCAAATGGTGGGCTAGCTCTCCCCAATTTGAAGGAATATTATTACGCATACTTTGCACAATATATGTCTAGATTTAAGCAGGAATTACATTCGGGTCTCTTTGTTAATTTTTTTATGAATTTAATTTGCAAAGATAATCAGATCCATTGCCCACTATCAATTTTCAGATCTCCTAAGTTAGTACGGTATAAGTGCCTACATTGGTTTTACCATAAACTGCAGGCTTTTTATAAAAGATACTCTATCCCAGCAATCAATAGTTCAACTCCTATAGCAGGTTTTATTTCCTCTGCAGTAATTAAAGATTCATCTACTATCATTCAAAATGTGACTAAGGCAGGGTTCTGGAAACTTTCAGATTTCCTGCGGAATGATAGATGGTTGAATATGGATTAAATGTCTTGTTTATTCCCCAGTAATTTCCTTCTCCTGGGGTCACATAACGTTCTTAGGAAGTTTTTTAGTAATCTGGACTTGGTCCAGATTATCAATCACAAAAGTCTCGTTCATGACTTATTAGAAGATACGGCTTTAAAGAAACCGGGGATTTGGAAAACACGTCTTGCTTCAATCAAGGGGATAGATCTGGAAGCTAAGGCTATAATTAAATGGGAAAAATACGAGGAGTTGGACATTAATGCAAATGTCTGGTCTACAATAAATAAATTAAATTTCAGCACGCTCAGGGAGGCCAATTGGCAAAGGATACTATTTTTTAGTAAGTGGCTACTGTATAGAACTCCTAGTTTTATAGCTAAGGCCTATCCAAATCAATCAGGGCAGTGTTTTCGGTTCCACAATCATCCCTCTGCCAATTGGACGCACATAATTTCACAGTGTCCCCTGATACAGAAATTTGGGATCAACATTTTTGATTATTTAACATCAGAAAGCATATTAACAAGTGGTCCCAATGCCTTGTTGATAGTCCTTGGTTATGACCCAGATCTCAGCCTACCTGACAAAATGATTATATTGGAATGGCAGTTGCCAGGTCACTTCTACTTCAAAGGTGGCGATCAGATCTAATACCATCGAAATATGAATGGATCTGGAAAATGGAACAGGTCAAAAGAAGTGAACGAGCATATGCCTTACGAACGGGTGGGCTGAAAAAGTTTGACAAGATCTGGGCAGAGTTTTTTAATGGGGATGCTTAATTCTACAGAATTGGTGGATTTTTAGGGAAAAAGGTAGTAGCACTACACTTTGCTTAGAAGGGTTTTCGGGATTCAAGTGAACTATTTAGGATCAAGTTATACTTTTGATACGTACTTTTACTAGGTTTATGTTTTAAGGAACGGAAGATCTGAGAATACGTTTAAAAGTTAAAAGTTGATGGGGCAATGGACGACATTTTAGGGCAATAGGCATTTTTAGCTATTGGACTTGAAAAGTTGTTTCTGATTTACAAGCTTGATGAATTTCTGATTAAGTGTTCATGTTAAAGTTTAATTCCTGCGAATCCGATGATATTGATGAATTTTGATGTACGAATTTCGACATTTTGACGTATGAATATTAAGATCCTATCTCATGTAATAGATGGATTTCAATAAAAAAAAAAAAATTGAAGAGTTATTATCCCAAACCATGTGGAAGGATTGGTCTGCACGAGACACCAATATTTAAATATGTCAGTGCTGTACATCGAAACAGTCAGTAAATCCTATAACGTTTTAGCAAATTCATTTGAAAATTGTCCTATAAAAGGCACACTTTGGGCAAAATTAAAAAATACATCTTGTTTTGTTAAACGGGCTCACTAGACTGTCCATCATTTTCAAAGTTCACTAGCAACATGTATTTCGGCCTTATCATCTATCTATCAAAGCAACAGCGATTTGCCTCACTGATATTACAGAGCATTCACTCGACTAGACTAAAAAGATTCAGTCGCATATCTCTGTACGCACTGAGACCTACACGCTGGAATCCCTTTGCTCTCAACTTCAAGTTTGGGGAGGATTTCCTGTTAATGAAGGAAAACTAAAATGATAATAACTGGATGTTATTATTTTATTTGTGTCTTTGCGGGCGGGGCCGCTCTGCTCTAAGAACAGGAGAAGGAGTGGTGGCACTCTGTAAAGTGCGCATGAATGTTTGACTGGCCCTCTCGTACCAGCCAAACACTCATGCGCACTTTGCATGTTCTCCATGCAAGCTGCATTACAGCCTGCGTGGAGAAAATGCCTAGGCCCCCATGCCCCAGCACCCAGCGACCAATCATAATGCTTTATTGCACCATTGTGATTGGTCAGGGGAGCCTAGCTGCTTCCTCTTCTGACTGGAGGGGAGGGACGATGACGTGGGATGACGCAGAGAGAGGCGAGGAGGTAAGAGTTATTTTTGTATCCCCCGGCCGCCTCACCACCCCCGATCCGTACCAGCCGTTACTACTCCCAGAAGCAGCGTAAAGTATAATGTGAGAGTACACCTCTTTCACACTTTTAGTCTGCAAAGTGGTAACAATATCCTCCTTTTGGAAGGGAGCCAGGGACACATGGAGAGGTGTTGTTTATGCCTGCCAGTCATTAGAGGCCATGAGGGACTCTTCATGCCCTGTGACAAAAGTAGGATGGGGCATTAAATGTGCTACTCCTCTGGCATATGCAAGCACATATCACATCACTTTAGGGCCATTTTGGCAATGTACTTGCATGTGTAAAATTAAGCAGCTGCAGAGGCATTACCAAAGGCATTGTTTTGTTAACATGGGTCACCTCCTCATGCAAATTGTGAACACCCTTTGTTCTTAGATGCTAACTTTATAGCTGTGCAAAGAAAACTATATAAGAGGTTATGCTGTTTGTGGTGCTTTGATCAGAATAATGGTAATATTTGGTCTGCATTGCGAGGCATGACAACCTTTAGAGTCTTGTGACGCAGGTGATTATCATGCCTCGCTTCGAGGACCCAAGATGACCATTATTTTGATTGAAAGATGCACACAGCCACAGCGAACATGATGTTGGTAATTGTAATTGTATTTATATAGCGCTTATTAACCTTGATGAGGTGTTGAAGCACTTTTCCTCAAGTAGGACGCTACTCCAGAATACAAAGAAAATTAGTGTAGGGAAATCTTAGTTGTTTATTCGAGAAGTGGACATGTGAGTGTGTTAGTTGGATTGAATAGGATAAAGGAGGAGTCTGGAAAGTGTTATTTGGGAGATCATAGTAGTAAAATGAGGTTTGGGATGAGTCAAAGGAGAGATAGGGGAGGGAAGAGTCTAGAAAGCGACATTAGGGAGATCATAGTAGTAAAATGAGATTTAGGATAAGTCAGAGAGTGGAGGTAGAGGATGTATTGAAAGATGTATAGGATGAGACATGGATTAGTGAACTGGAGATTTGAAGGTTTTTTTTCTACAGTAGGAGTAAAGTAATAAATATATAGATTCTTAACTACATAGAAAGGTATACATGTGTTCAGGTCTGTCAGGCGTTGGTCGTTCAGTAGGCATCCTCCGACTGCGAGTTACCCGTGAAGCCCAGGGTTTTACAGTCTTGGTCTGCCTGAGGTAGGGCCAACCCCTTCCACTAGCCGCAATGTCGCTGAATCTTGGAAACACATAATCAGATAGTGCCTTCCAGAAGGAGTCCCACAAAAAAAAGCTCTGTGTCAAAAACCTCCTGATGGCAGCAACTATAGTGTTGTAAGTCCTCCTGGGTGCCCTGTGCACCCCAAGGTTTGGTGATTTTACTGGTCGTAACTGACTGCAACTGTCCCTGATCTCTGCGTAACCAGGCACAGAGTCAGTGCTATGTGGAAAACACAGTGAAAACACACACATACTTGAGGGTACACTATATGTTAGGGTACACTTATAATTGGCATGGCCTACCCTATAGGTCCCTAGTACATAATAGGGCAGGGGGATTAAAACTATGTTTAAGTCCCTAGTATATAATAGGGTATGGCAGTTTAGAGGCCAGCAGCTCTTTCTGCACTTGCATGTGTGTACTACTGAGAGGCTGAGTTCAGTTCAAAAGCAGCCCTGTGTTGCAGCACTGCTTTCAAATGTAAATTGTACCCAAACTCAACTTTGGTGGTAGAGGCAATCAAAAAATGATTCATTACAATATTGTGGCATATTAGATACCCCCAGGGTCTCCTCTAGGTGTCCCAGGGGTGGGGGGCATGTACTTATAAGGAGAGCCCTTTTAAAATAAGTTTTACATGCCCAGTGGATAGAGGAATTGCACATTTCAGTTCCCCCATTGCAGTAAAGTGCTGCCCAAAATCGACTTTTGAGCTAGGAGCAATGTGGAGTGAGGATCCACACTATTGTTGCATATTCAGAGCCCCTGAGGACTCTCCTAGGTGTTTCAGGGGGGGGGGTGGAGGGGGAGCCCCTGTAACTATAAGCAGGGTACATGTATAAGGTATTTTAGATGATCTGATGATAGAGAAATTGCACATTGCAGTTTCTCCATTGTAGATGCCAAGCCCCATAGGATAGCATTGCAATAGTTTATGAACTATTGCTATGAATTACCAAAAAATAGCATTCAAGGACTTATTAGAATGGTATAGGTAAATACAACACTATGCTACTGTTGAGTTTATCCTGAAATTCACAGAAAAGAAGTTATGAGAGTTTATTGTCAGTGAACCAAAATTCAGCCTTCCTATGGTCTCCCTGATTGGTCAGAGTTAAGAGGATTAGCAGGCTGCTTTGATTAAGTGAGAGGCTATCTCTTGGAAGAAAGCTCTGCTACACAAGAATGCCAGAGCAGGGCGAAGGAGTCATAAACCATGGAGGTTCAAAGGGGGATAGGACAGGCAAGGAATGCCAGGTCTAACTACCCACCAGCTCCCCTGACTCAGCCAGATGGCAGGCTTAAGGCAGAAATTTGCAGATGGTAGGGGGAGGAGAGCTGCGGAAATGAGCCATACTGGAGGTTGTTTTAACTTCTTGCCCCCTTGATGCAAGTTTAGCCATACTGGAGTTTGGAAGAACTGTACTTTATGGGAGAAGATTATGCCACACTTTGGAGGAAGTGGTCATCCTCTAGGGTGTTGCCCTGCACCTCAAGGGACAGGAGTGCTCTCCTGCTTGGCTCCAGAGAACACTGACTAAATATGTGAGAGGTGCAGAGCATCTCCGATCTGCTGCATGAAACTAAGAGAAGAAGAAGGTTTTTCAAGCTGGAAACTTGATTTGCACCATCAGGCCCTGCATTCTGACTGACTGTGTCTGCTGCATTATCTGGAACTGCAGCCATCTGGAAGTACCTTGATTCAAGAGGAATAAAGAGTGGACTCCCTGCAAGCTAAAGGTTAACAGAGCTCACCTGGACCATCACCACCAGGAATCCCCAGCCTGGAGTGTGTCCAGTGGATTTGTAAGGGTTTTCTCCGAGTGAATTGTATGAACCGAAGTCCTAAACGTTAAAGGACCATCTTGGAGATTCCACACCCTTGGATTGTGTTTTAGACACTTTGGACCCCCCAGAGAGACTTTAGGAAGAAGTTCCAGAAGTTTGGAGCAACTTTGGAAAAAACCTCCAGAGGGGAAATGACTTAACCTCAAGAGCCAAACCAGCAACCTTCAACGGTGTGCCAGCCTGCCCTGCTGGTTTGTCCCACTAAAAAGCTACGGAGGTCCGACTTCCAGTGTTGGACCAGGAGCTCTCTGGAAAGCAGGCCGGCGAACCCTCACCAAATCCAGACTAGTGAAGAACATCGAGGGACCCTGGCAGAATAAGCTCCAGAAAAGTTTCTATGTCAGAAGGTAAAATCTTGACCGAGGCATGCAGTGAGGGGCATCCGAGCACCATCACAATTTGACCTTGTCCCGGTCAAGCACGACCAGATGTCTCAAGGTGGCGCTATAGTTTTCTAAGTGCTATATAGTGCTAAATCTTTAAAAAAATCATATCTCTGATTCCCTACATTGGATGTTTGCCAATTTGGTGTCATTTTAAAAATCATATCTCTGATTCCCTACATTGGATGTTTGCCAATTTGGTGTCATTTTAAAGATCAAAACATTTTCTTTTTTTTTAAATTGGTGTGGGATTTTTATTGTGTGTTGTGTCTTAATTTTTATTGAATTTGTGTTTTTCAATGCTTTACTTGGATGTCTCTTAAGTGAAGGCAGCCTGCTCACAGCCAAGCTACCAAGTGTTGAGTATGGGAATAATTTATTGAGACCTATTCTGAGCCCTAGACCATGTTATTGGACTTATTGCCAGTGGTATATGCATATTTACCACTAATAATACCCCACTTTTCAACAAACAGGTAGGATTAAATCAAGGAAGAACACAACCAGGCAGGGATAGGCTGGAGACACAGAAAGAAGGAGAGAAATAATCTTGCAAAAACACTGGAAGAAACAGGAGAGAAGAAACACACCCACAGGATTGAAGAAGTGTTGCAACACAAAGAGCAAGAGAAAAGTGACCTTATATACTGCTAGAGCAGGAAGAACCTCCCAGAAAGTTGCTAGTCACTATGATGATTTGGGAAAGAGAGCAAAAGGCTTGAGGAGCTGCCATCTTGGATTGGGTTTCCCAAATTCCCAGTATTCCGTCACAGAAAATTGTGGAAAGAAGGACCAAGAAGAACATGAAGATGCTGACAGTGACTCCCAGTTGACTCCCACATGGAGTAGATTGCAGGTGTGTGAGATGGTACCAGTGAGTAGGCCAGCATAAGATAATTGTCTTAGGGAGCAAATGCGGCCTCTCCCCTGATGTCCCCATGGTGCGCGTCCAGCACCTCCCGGTAGGGGAGTGAGGTTTACTGCTGGGCGGGATGCCGGCGCAACAGTATACCCTCTGCTCAGAGCCCCAGGTTCGTGAAAGAACCGGCAGAAAAACCTACAAACTAAGACAGGTGCATGGACAGAAGACGCATGTTCCCAAGAATGTGCCCTGGGTAGAAAACCCTTCCAATGGAACCAAAATTAAGGGAATCACATATCTCATATTTCATGAACTTCATACTCAGGCACTCCATCCACTATGAGTGGAGGAGGTTTGAAAAAGAGTGGATGAAAATAATTGCACCGATAAGGTTTCAACTGGAATGGGATACAGGATGAATCTTTCAAGTTATAGCCAACGGAACTCGAAAGGCAACAGGATTGATGATCTGGACAATCCCAAAAGGACCATAAAAGCGTGTCTTGAACTTGTTCTGAGAAAGACGAGTGTGTAAAAATGTAAAAGAAGGCCACACTTTGTCTCCAAGACAATAAGCAGGAGAAGGACGCTGACGGACATCGGCAAACAACTTCATTGTCTACTTAGACTGAAGCAGATTACAGAATGTGCCTAGGAGCTATTTGGACACAGTGAATGGAACTAGCAGCTGCAGCAACAAGAAGACAAAAAATCTTTTGCACTAATACGTAGTCCAACGTTTTTTCTGAAGGTAGTTGTTTAAGAGCTGTGAAATGTATCATTTTGTAAAAGGAGTCAACTGTCTCCATGATGACTCAGCTTCCACTTGATGGAGGGAGAGTGAGGATGAAACCAGTAGATACAATGTGTCAGGGTTCGGAAGGTACTTGCAAGGGATGGAGCAATCCAGAAGGTTGAGCGTTAGAAGGTTTATTCTTAGCGCGCACTGGACTGGAACTTACATACTGTTATCTTCAACTACAGATTGTCAGGTCAGGATTTCTTGGTTATTCATACCACTGGGCACGTATCTGTCCTTAACAGGGGAAAAGGATTTTCAGGTCTTAGACGATCATGTAAAGGGTGAGTGAATACTTAGCGGGTAAAAATCTCATATAAAGTAAACCCTTATGTTTTCTAATTATGCACCTCAATCATAATTCTGATTATGTTTTATTTGCAATTTTTGTGGGATTCACAGTGCCAGGGAGCCTGGGTTTTCATTTGGGATACAGTACAGGACTATTAGATGTACTAATTCAGGAGCTTTGCCTTCTCTTTTTCCCTACTCTCTCCTTAGCCACTGTTATCATTGGGCATGTTCCTCAGACACCTTTTCCTTGTGAGTGCTGGGGACTGATCCTAGCGGGTATTGGGAGGACTATCTTAGCTCCTGTGCATCCAATCGATCAATCAGCATTTGTAGGGTGCAGCACTGTCATCCCTAGGGGTATCTGGGCACTGCCGGGGCCGTGTCTACGTTGAAAAGCCAGGTCTTGAGCTTCTTTGTGAAGTCCGCCAGAGAGGGTGCCGTTCTGAGATGGCGGGCAGGTTGTTCCAGGTCTTCACAGCGATGTAGTAGAAGGAGCGATTCCCGCTGTGACTGCGATGGATGCGGGTAGTGTATGCGAGGGAGTGTGAGGCAGAGAGCAGGTGTCTAGCGGGCAGGTGGAAATTCAGTCGATGGTTGATGTAGGATGATCCTTGGCTGTGTAGGGCTTGGTATGCATGCGTGAGGATCTTGAACTGGCATATCTTCTGGATGGGTAGCCATTGTTAGTTTCTGAGGTGGGGGTGATGCAGGGTTTGGAGGGGTCCAGGATGAGTCTGGCTGTGGTGTTCTCTATGATCTGGAGTCTTTTGAGGAGCAGCGTGGAAATTCTAGCATAGAGAGCGAAGCTGTAGCTGAGGTGGCTGGTAACAAGGGCCTGTATGACAGTCTTTCTGGTGTTGATTGGGATCCATCTGAAGATTATATGGTTCATGCGAAGAATGTGGAAGCAGGAGGAGGTGACTGTGTTGAATTCTCGTTTCATGGTCAGTTGGCTGTAGAGGATGATGCCGAGGTTGAATGCGTGGTCTGTCTGTGCGGGTATAGGTCTGAGTTCCATCGGCCCCAGCTGTGGTCCCATGCAGAGGTGTTCTTCCTGAAGATCAGTAATTCTATTTTGTCAGATTTGAGTTTGAGGCAGCTGTCTCTGATCCATTTGACTACATGTGTCATGAAGTTGCAGAAGTTGGTTTTGGCGTTATCAGGGTCCTGGGTGAGCAAAAGGATAAGTTGAGTGTCATCGGCCTAGGAGATTATGTTGAGTTTGTGGGATCTGACAATGTATGTGAGGGGGGTCATGTAGATGTTGAACAGGGTGGGGCTGAGGGATGATCCTTGGGTACGCTGCATATGATGTCCTTGGGTGCGGAGTTGAAGGGAGGCAGATGGATGATCTGTGTGTGTTCTAGAAAGGAAAGAGAGGATCCACTTGAGGGCGTTTTGCTGTCTACCAATGTTGTGGAGTCTGTCGATGAGGGTGTGTGGGAGACGGTGTTGAACATTGCAGAGAGGTCAAGGAGAATCAGGGCCACTGTTTCTCCACAGTCGAGAAGGGTTCTGATGTCATTCCAGGTTTCTGGGGAGTGGAGACTTGACACTTAGTGACTATTTCTGCACTGCATGGGCCTGATTCACAAAAGTAAACTTAGATCAAAAGTCTAAGTTAAAGACCTGAAGTCTAAGTTTAGACCTAAAGTCTAACTTTAGTAGTAGTAAAGTTAGACTTTAGGTCTAAACTTAGACTTTTGGTCTAAGTTTACTTTTGTGAATTAGGCCCCATGTGTCAAAGACATTGGAGGTTTTGGTGATCAGTTCATATTTCAAAAGGTTCCCTGGTCCCATTAGTAAATGTCTCACTCGATACAAGCCATTTTCATGGCTAGGAGTTCTTGTTCCAGAACTGAATAATTATTTTCACATTCAGATACAATGTGGGATAAATAGAAGATGGGATGTTCAAGGGCATCATCCTGTTTCTAAAGAAGGGCTGCCCCTACAACACGTTCAGAAGCATCAGTTTCCACAATTAATTTCTTGGCATTGTCCGGGTGGCAAAGTATCCAAGCTTGTGTAAAGGCTAGTTTAATTTCTCAAAGGCAGCTTCCACTTGAGTATCCCAGTGGAATGCAGGGACGGTCTGGGGACACAGAAAGAAGGAGAGTCATCTGCATAGTTATAGCATGTGAGCTGAAATTCTGTGATCATTGCCGTAATGACTTCATGTAGATGTAGAAAATCATCAGTGAAATGATAGAGCCTTGAGGAACCCCTGCTTTAGTAAAGTACGGTTTGGATGAGAAAGGGGGACTATAGATCACATTTACTCTGTTTTGAAGGTAGGATGTTGTTAGCCCTGGCCCTTTTGACAGGTTTTACCCCCAAACATTTTGCTTTTGGTCTCCTATTTTTCTGACCCAATGTTTGTTGGCTATAGGATTCTGGGCACTTTACCACTGCTGATCAGTGCTAAAGTGCATATGCTCTCTGTATAAATTGTAATATGATTAGCTATCCATGACTGGCATATTTGATTTACTGGTAAGTCCCTCATAAAGTACACAGTGTGTGCAGAGCCAGTAAATCAAATGCTACTAGTGGGCTTGGAGCACTGGTTGTGCCACCCACATGAGTAGCCCTGCAAATGTAACTCATACCTACCACTGTAGTGTCTGCACACACAGTTGTGAACTGCCATGTTGCTCTGGCAAATGTACCCACTGCCAGGCCCAAGCCTTCCCTTTCCCTACATGTAAGGCACCCCTATGGTAGATCCAAGGTACCCTCATGGGCAAAGTGCAGTGTATGTAGAAGGTTGGACAAATACTAATGTGTGTGACATGTCCTGATAGTGGAGTACAGTGTATTTCATTTTGCACTGTTGAAAGGCTATCTGTCCCATAGGCTTATAATGGGGTTGCACTGTTCCATGTTTACATGTGTAACTTTCCATAGGGACAAAATAAAACAACCATATTTGGACTCTCTGAACTCTTTATTAACGCACCTTTTGGTAAAGGTTTTTTTTTAAATCCTGTGTTTGAAAATGCCACTTTTAGAAAGGGAGCATGTTCTGACTTCACTATTCTTTGTGCCTCTGGCTGCTTGTGTATTTAGCGTCTGGTGTGTGGGTGGCAGGAGGTGATATGTGCATTCACTCTAGACAGTCCCTGAGGCGGGTTGAGGTGTGCCCTGCCTTGCTTGGGTGACTCAGCGCAGCGCTAAATAGACCTGGTTTGCACTTTAGAGTGGTGGGAGGAGTTCTAATTACACCTGATTAGGCTGGGTCTCCTTTTGCACAATGCTGTCTCCGCCCCCTGTGGTCATGCTGCACTAGTGAATATAGAACTGGTTTGGACTGGGTTCAGAGACCCTTGCTACAAAGACATCAAAGACATTTTGGGGTATAAGTATGTGACCTAAAACCCCAGTAAAGGGATTACTTCAAGAAACAAGAGGACCCTGCAAAGAAGAAGAGCAGAAGGACAGTGTGAAGAGCGCTGGCTTTTCTGAGTGAGGGGTGGGTTAGTCTGCAGTTGCTGCTTCTGTCTGTGGTGGAGGAAAAGGACTGAATCTTTTGACCCTGCCGTTGTATCCTGCTTGTGGGGAAGAAATCTCCCAGGGCTTGTGTGTGCTGGCCTCCTGTTATGGGAAACTCAGGGACATCATAGTTTCCATGTGCTGTGCTCTGTGTGCTTTACCATTGCCAGTGCTCTGTGTGACGGGCTCTGCCACAATGCTGTGACTTTCACCATTTCGTTATAAAGGGAGGCTTGTTGGGAATAACCTGTTCAGAGTGCTGTGGAGCGCTGGACTCGTTATCCCCAGCCTGGGAGGTGCTTGGGGGTCGTAAACAGCGTGGAAAGAGCCCAGGAAGCGCAGTAATTTTTTCCTTTATTGCGTGGAAAATGTGGAAGGAGCGCTTGCTGTTAGCCCCCAGGATGCACAGTGATTTTCCCCTTTCTTTGGGCGGGGAAAGTGTGGAAGGAGCGCTTGTTGTTGGCACCCAAGAAGCGCAGTGATTTATCCCCTTTGTTGTGAGGAAAGCTTGGAAGGAGCACTTTCAGCGTCCCGGCGGTGCATGCACCACAGAGCGGAGGAGAAGAACAAGAGCGCAGCCACCCCCCAGCTGGGCGAGCGCCACACCACCTAGCCACGGGCACCGCAGTGACATCTCCCGCCGTGCTGGGCAACAGCTCCCGAAGACACCCAGGAGTTCCCTACCAGCCTCCACTGCAGTGCCGCACAGAGACGCAGACGGAGACAGGCGTGCTCCCGAGGCAAAGCAGGTTGCCCCCATCTGCTGCCAGCTAGTGCCTGTCATCAGGCAAAGTAGGGGCTTGCTGCACAGCCGCACTGCATGGACGCGGGCGGGTGCCTTGGTCCATTGAGTGCGGGAGGAGGACCGGGTGAGCTCTTCCCGCATTGGCCCTGCGATCACTCATTCCCCTTTCTCCCATTGGGAAGTGTTGGGGTCCTATATATTTTAGGGGCACTTGCTCCTTGCGTAGGCATTGCGGGGTGGGGAGGACCGCGACAGAGACCCCCGACCCCTGGGGAAAAATCTACCGCCACTGGTGTGTGTGTTGCGCAAATGCTTTACACATTGCCTCTGGGACAAGCCTGACTGCTCTGCCAAGCTACCAAGGGGGTGAGCAGGGGTTATCTTGGCTGTGTAACTCCATTACCCTGACTAGACGAGGGTTCTGCCTGGCTTAGGTGTATGTCCTAGCCAACCAGAAACCCCATTTCTAACAGATGTGATTTAGTTGAGGGCAGTCCCCTCTATGCCAGCTTCATAGAGTATTTGGATAGATGGTCATAACTAACTATGTCAATGGCAGCTGGAAGGTCCAAGAGAAATAGTGCAGTGACCCCGTTCCGGTCTACTGTGTTTTTAAGGTCAACCCAGATGGCTATGAGGGCAGATTTTGTGCCTCTTCCTGGATAGAATCCTGTTTGGAAGTAGTAAAGTATGGATTTGTCTTTAATGAATTGTGACATCGGGTGAATGCTGCTCTTTCTATCAATTTGCCCAGGAAAGGTCCATTTGTTTTGATTGTTATTTGCTTTGAGCCAGGTGCATTGCAGTTTTGCAATCTATTGTTTTATCTTTTTTAGTTCTGCATTCATCCAAGGGTTTTCAACGGAGTCTAGGGAATGTTGCATTGCTAGGTGGGGGTCTGTAAAGAAAGAGGAAGTTACAGGAGGAAGTTGTTGCAGGGTTGCATGTGTCAATTAGGGCCTCACAACTGTGGATGAAAGCATTGTCAGCTTTGGTGAGATTTATTGTTTCTTCCAATATAACAGCTAGTCTGGCTCCTCTTTTGCCTATGCAATTTTGTGTGACAGTTTGATAGCCTGAAGGCACAGCTTCATGCAGCACTGGAGCCATGTCATCTTCAAATCATGATTCAGTTATGAAGGGTAAGTCAAGTTGTGTGTCACAAAATAGGTCGTAGATGTGGTGCTTGTTTTTAGAGAGTGATCAAACATCTAATAGTAGGTAGTCTAGAGATTGTGTTTTGATGGTGGTGTGACTTTGTTTTCTAGAAGAGTGACTAATAATCTTTAAACTAGTATCAGGTGTATTATTCGTGTTGGTATTATCTGTATCAGCATAGCAATAGTGTTGTTTGTCCATATCATAGGTTTTCCTTTCTTACAGATTTTTACAGATAAATACAGACAGAAAACAATGTGTTGTCTGTCTGCATTTATTTTTAAAAGTAGATAAATACAGAAAACTGGGCTTCTTTCAAGTGACTTTCTGAATTATAGCCCAACAGCTGAGTAGATGGACAACATGGGAATTTAAAAAACAGGATGAAATTTCTTTAAATAATGGCATATGTCAACATACATTTGTGGTATAATGCTGATATTTACCTGTGGATGTATTGTTATGTAATATTTGGCAGATTAAATCGCTAAAACACTACAGACATCAAAGTATGACTGCATGTCTCAGTTAAATAAATATTGAAATGTACAGTTTTACAACTTCATTTATCCGCAAAACACTAAATAAATATGGATAAATACAGATATAAATGTAAAAAAAAAAAAAAACATAAAACTTGGATACCTAATCATAATCCTCGTCCAGCAGGTTTTGAAGCAGGCTTAGAAGGCATTTTGTTGGGTCTGTGTGTGTGCAGGTAATTAGAGATGGTGGTTGAGAGTAAGTTGGTGGCCCGTGGTGTTTGTGTAGCATAGTCTTGTTGTGTAATAGCCAAAGAGATGAAAAGTTGTGAAGAGTTGTATGTTATGTATTTGATTTGTGTCTGTTTAGAGTGGAAGGTGTTTGAGTTAGGGACAGTGGTGGAGCATGTGGGTCATGTGTTACGGCTCTAAATTGTGCAATGGATGAAAGGCAGATGAGTAAGTGCTGCTGTGATGGGGTGTCTGTGGAAGGTGTTGCTGAAGAAAATTGGGGAGTAAAGTTAGTTTCGGATCTGTATTATTTGTGTAGTCATGAGGGTGGGAGTGGGTGTTTCTACTTTGTTTTGAAATGTAGTATGAAAATGTGTGTGTGAGAGATTGTGATGTGCTGGTGTGTGTTATGCTTTGTTTTTGTGGAGAATGGAGATGACATATAGATGTAGTGAATTTCTGTGAAGGATTTGGCAGTAAAGTACTGTTGGTGAGTAGAAGTTGAATGGTAAAGGGGATGGAGATGGGCGTTGGAGGAGAGTGTATGTGGTGTGTGAGAGGAGACGGGCAGGTTTGGTAGCAAGAAGAGGTAATATGTGTTGTGGGGCGCAGCACAAGGATTTAATGTGTCTTTGGTAAAAAGAAGAGGACAGTGTTGTTTGTGGTTGGTATGAGAGAGGGTTGAGTATAAAATTGGTGGTGATAGAAAGAAGTCTGAATTATTTGGTCATGTTCATACTGATGAATTAAACCTAAGAGGTCCTGGGGAAGTAACGGCAAATAAAACAAGTCTGAAACACATGTTGAACTAGTTAAAGATTCTCACTGTATACAAAGAAAATCGATCTTTTAGTACAAATAAAATATTGAGAACTGTATGTGAAGAGATGACACCAGGTAGGTTTGGGATCAACTTTATTTTGTCTGGTAAACTCGAGCTCCCGGCAGCAACTGCCGCTGGCACCGCACTACACATTCCAAAGGCAGAACCCCCAAGAGCCCTCACGAGCTCCCACCCCAACACATTCCAAGCAGATCCAAACACACACCCCTTCCTTCACAACACCAAAAAGAATGAGAAAAAAATGAAAACAGAAATTAACAAAACAAGGTAAATGCACAATATACAGAAATAACAAAGCAAAGTAATGCATAATAGAAATAACACAGGCACATCACATAAAATTGGTGAGTAAACCCACGAACAGACAAAAGTCTACAACATGATGTAATCATGAAACTTGGAAGGAAAAGATCTCAACCAGGTAGAGGCACCCCTCATGGGAACACAGCCAGAATGAACATCCTCCCTCCCATGAATACTGCCAGGCATAACCGCAGGAGAAGAATGAACACCGATTCTCTTGTTGCCATAACCAACCTTTGATTCAGGTACCACAGAAACAGCACACTTGTTCCATACCTTGCCGTTTTCTAACACCACCACATGATCCTTCACCACAGACACTCTTCTGGGTGCCGAAAAGCGTAACTCGCCTTTGCAGATAAGGCCGGGTTTCTTGACTCTGACCCAATCACCCACCTTAACTGACAAAGCACCAGAATTTCCAGACCTAGTATCATACTTGGCTTGAACAGCAGCTCTGACATCCATCACATCCAACAACTTCTTCTTGTCAACTTCTCTCCTGGACATCCACTCTTTGTTCAACTTGGAACCTGACACTCTACCTCTGAGTAAGGTGAATGGAGCCATGCCGGTGCTAACATGAGGCGTAGTCCTCAAACCCACAACATGTCAGTAAAAGCTTGCCGCCAATGCAAACCATTGACCAAGGCCAGCTGTAAATGTTCCTTGATAACACGGTTGAAGCGTTCAACTAAACCGTTGCTGCTGGGAAGATAAAGGGAAGTAAGAATATGCTTTACACCAATGGCCTTGAGGAAGTCTTGCATATTCCTGGAAATCAATTGAGTTCCATTGTCCGATACTAATTATTCAGCAACACCCTCCCTGAGAAACACATCTTGAAAAAATTTAATAACATCCAAAGAATTTACATTATCCTCGAATCTGACCTCAAGCCATTTTGACATTTAATCAATAAGGAACAAAGCATACTTGGGAGAACTCCCAATGAGCCCAAAAGGACTGGCAATATCAAAGGCCAGCTTGCACCATGGTGAGTTTTTCACTGCCACGGGATCAACCGGGGAAGGGTGGGTCACCTGAGACTTGTCATTTACAACACAGATACAGCAGTCACGAACATAGTGTTCTAAATCAGGCTACTAAAAATCCTTCCTAATTCTGCGTTTCATGGCACAAATTCCCAGATGACCTTCATGGGCCAAGTCCAACATCCACTTGCACATGGACCCAGGAACCACCAATAAACCTATCTCTCCTAAACACCCCATCAACCACAGATAACTCTTCACTGATCCTTTTGTAAGGAATCAACTCAGAGGGACAATATCAGTTGTTGGGCCACACACCAGCTAAAAGGTTGATAACCATTCTGACCTGTGCATCACTTGACATGGCTTGCAGCCATACTTGTTCAGAAAGTGCACCACCTACAGTGTTCTCAAAAGAGCACACCGCACTACACATTCCAAGGCAGAACCCCCACGAGCCCTCATGAGCTCCCACCCCAACACATTCAAAGCAAATCCCAACACCCCCCTTCCTTCACAACACCAAAAAAAAACAAAGAATGAGAAAACGCAATGAAAACAGAAATTAACAAAACAAGGTGAATGCATAATATTCAGAAATAACAAAGCAAAGTAATGCATAAGAGCAATAACACAGGCACATTCATTTCCCCACAAAAATTCTTGAAGTGTTGGTCACCCAACCACAAGGCAAAAGCTTCCTTTTCAATGGTCGCATAAGGGCTTTCAATGCCCCTTAATGTTCTTGAAGCAAAAGCAATTGTTTACTCACAACCATCACCTGTCTTTTGCATAAGGACCGCCCCTAAACCTACATTGCTTGCATCAGTGAATATGATGCACTGATCATTAATATTAAACAGTTTAAGAGGACGAGCATGTACAATTTCCTGCTTAATCGATTCAGAATTGTTATTGCAATCATCATCCAACACATACTTGACACTTTTCTTCAAAAGATTCCACATGGACGCTGTTTTTCTGGAAAAATTGCTCACAAATTTGGCGTAGTACTCCAACATCCCCAAATAAGAGCGGAGCTGGTCCTTGTTTACAGGTGTGGGTGCATTCTGGATAGCCTCAATAATTTTTTATTTGAGTTCCACAACTCTGTGAGAGATGTGATGACCAAGGTAGTCAACTCCCTCTTGAAGGAATTTGCATTTATCTATTCTTTATGTCAAACTACTAGACTTAATGATGCTTAAGACATGCTTAACCCTGTCATTATGTTGCGACTCAGTTTTTCCATAAATCAGAATGTCATCCTGAAAAAACACGACTCCTACAGTGTCCTTGAATACATTGTTCATCAATCGCTGGAACACTGCAGAAGCCGAGGCAAGACCAAAAGGCATATATTTGTAACGATAAGCCCCCTCAGTGTGTAACAAATGAGGTAAGGTGCCTTGGCTCTTTACAAAATTCCATTTGGAGGTAACCTGAGGAAATGTCCAGGGAGGTGAAAAACCTGAAACCTTCCAAAGTAGCCAACATCTCATTGAAGTTCGGTAGGCGTTGGCGATCAACCCAGATGGTAGAGTTAAGGTCTCTCAAATCCGCAAACATCCTCAGGGATTTATTGGATTTGTGTGCTAAAACAAAGAGGGCCAGCCTACAATGAATGTAATTACCCCCATTGTATACAACCGTTCCAACTCACACTTAAGTTCCTTGAGTAGACTTTGCTCACTTTATGAGCCACAGCCTTAGCATCCTCCTTGAGCACAATACAATGCTGAAATCCCTTTAATTTTCCAAGATCACCAGTAAACACTTCAGGATAATTTTGTACCCATTTGTCGCTTGACACATGAGCAACCATGCTCACACTGGTTGAATTTGGTGAAAGCAAATTGTAAAATTGATTAATTGCACTACGGGACACCACCATGTCAGGATGATTAGGATCTAATATGATGCCACGGGCACCCTCCTCATCCCACCCCAACAAATGTGTACCTTCCTTCACCACGTACAAAGTCCCAGTAGCCAGATTCACAGCAAAGGCAAGATTTGCTACAAACGTTTCTAGAACTTCAACTCTTTTACCCCCATAAGTGAATATATTGATATTGGATTATTGCAATTGAACTCTATCCAAACCTTCGAAATCCTTCTCATTGATGAGTGTGAAATGGGAACCAGAATCAGCTAGAAAACCAATGCACTTCCCGTTGACACTAATCTTACATGCAGGAGATTTCCCCTTGTGAGACCCTGTTATGGAAGATATTTCAACACCACCTTCAGCATGAGAAGATGAAGAAGACAACATCAACAACTCATAATTCTCATCATCAGAGTTGACTATATCTTCTGCAATGGTCTTCACCATCTGTTCAGGACTGTTCTTTACCGTGACAGCTTTACACATTTGAGCAAAATTACCCTTTCGGCCACATTTGAAAGATGTTTGGTTTAAAGCAAAACAAAACTTGGCATTCCTTAGATGTGATTTGCTCCCACGAGGGAAGCAAACAGCTTCCCCTTGCTCAATTTTGGGTTAGGGGTAATGTGATGTAGGACGCACAGCATTAGTGTTGGACCCCTTCAAAGGTTTGGAGTTGGGTTTCGTATTCAACAATTGAAGTTCACCAGGTGAAACAGTACAACTTATTTCTTTTATGCAAAATCGAGAGTGTTCAATACTCCTAGCTAAAGAAAGGGCAGTCTCTAAATCAGGATCATCAGAGGACAATAGTTTCTCTTGAATGTTTTTGTTTACGCCCTTTCAATTAATTGATCCCAAATAATTCCATCCCTGAATTCTCTGTAGTTGCAGGTAACCACTAGAGTTCTAAGAGCAGCCACAAATTCAACAATGAACTCACCAGGAATCTGAGCGCGTTATAAAAACTTGTGACTCTCAAGTACAACATTTCTTTTGGGATTAAATCTTTGTCCAAAGTTTTGACAATGGAAGCATAGTCATCAACAATGAGTGAATCTCCATCATCACAACCACTCAGGTGAGTGCTTACTAGTTCCAAAGGTAATGTTTTTAATATATTCCTACCCTCAGAACCTAAGTTGTAAATTAACAAAGCTTTCTTCTTTTTAGAAGTAAAAGATCCTCCATCAATGTCCTCCAAATAGGCGTCAAACGTATCTTTCCACTGCTGCCATTGTAGAGGTGGAGTACCTGCTAATTGCAAAAAAGGTGGAGGTGACAAAACACGATCCATGACCGTGCATGGGTGAGTTGCTGCCCAATATCTCCAGCACCTAATGGGTCCTTATAGCACAAATGTGACTAAAGTAGCATACAAAAGTAATTACACTTGTGACAATGCTATTACACAGATATGTGCATAAGAGAAAAAAACATCAGCGTTACTGGTTAACAAAGAAGCATTCTTTTGCTAAACAGGTGTTCAAATATGCCTCTAGAAAGCATAGACTGACAAGCAGCCTCTGAAGAGAAAAGAAAATGAACACAAATATTACCAGTTGGTGTGCGCATCAGTGAGTTCGCAAACAAAATGTAAATGGAGCATATAGCTGTGATGAAGTTTTAGGATGTGCCCATCACCGAATGCACAAAGAGAAACAGATTTGGCTCTCAGTAAAGTAGAAATGGTGTGCGCATCACCGGATATGCAGCGTGGAAGAGTAAGACCTGATGACGCCCAATTCAAAATGGCCGTCGATGCGTTAGACGTAATTGTCGGCGTCTGACATTGGAGCAACGTTTCACGCAACTGCGCAAATGCAGAACAAAGTCACACGACTTGTGACGGCAGCAACAATCCGTGTCCAGGCAACAGTGAAAGCCTGCACAAACTGCCACAACTCTGCGAGAGCAACCAACCACCTTGAAGACATGGCTGATGGGCAGAGACCATCCACAGGATCACTTCAAACCCCAAAAAACACTTGGGGTTCATGAAGGACACGATGCTCTGTGCCCCACACAAACGAGGCATGAAATAAGACAGGCAGAGGAGGGTTTCCAGACTGCACAGTCGAAGCGAAGCAGAAAACAAAGTGGCGCAGCTCCCAAGCACACCACAGGAGGGGAAACTGAAGGCACCAGACCAACTTGTCACCACTGAAGAGATGACCCCAGGCAGATTTAGGATCAACTTTATTCCGTCTGGTAACCTCCATCTCCCGGCAGCAACTGCCGCTGGCACCTCACTACGCATTCCAAGGCAGAACCCCCACGAGCCCACACGAGCTCCCCCCAACACATTCCAAGCAGATCCCAACAGTATGGAACAAACCTGAATCACTGGAATTAATTGTATTAATTTTGTTTTAATCTTCTAATTGATCAATCATGTCAATGAGAATCATATGACCCTAATCTGTTTTTTTCTTTGCATTTTCAATGTATTTTTTGGTGTCTGGGTATGACACTACATTGAGTTCTAAAAAGAGATCCTTTTGTTCCTCCAAACGTTTAGTTTTATTTCCATACTATGTTTTCTCCACTGCTGCTTTCAAAGATGATCAGCCACAAACTTCCAGTTTTAAAATAGTTCTTTAAAAAAAACACCTTTAACTCCTTTTGTTGGTCTGTAAATCCCAGTGAAATTACAGTGTTTTTCTGACCAGTTTTTCCAGTGAGTCACCGTAAACATTCAATCCATCACCCACAACTCTTCCTGCAGCAGAAATTACCTCTGATATCAGTTCTTCAGGCCAAGAAGTAACTGTACCAAATTAAGAGCTTTTCATTGGTACAGTAACAAGATGCTAGAAGCTATGCTTCACATCAACTCCTAAAGGCAGTCAAAGTAATTTCTTGTACGCAGAATCAGAACAGGAAAGTCTCGATAGTGGTATGTTTTTCCTATTCAACTTTCATCGATGGTTAAAAATCTCTTTGCAAGTACTTTTGTGTGAGATGTGCTTGGCAACCTTTCCACTTACTGCAATTGACACAGCATGGCGCTCCCTGCCCCACTTGGCCTCAGAGGTGAAGCCTCAAGCCAAGAGGTATCTGACATCATACTGAAAGTGCCATGGCAGTAACAGAACTCGTGGGCACGTTTAGAGGGAAACGAGGTGGAACACATGCAGTTCTGTTTTGGTAGGACCAGTGTATCAGTAGGTAGTATTGTGATTGTCTTGGAACACACACATCACCGTGATATAGCCAATAATGGCCTGAACGTGTGTTTACCCAAAGTGGAAAAGTAATCCAAGAAAGAGCAAACATGGACAAATGAAAGAAATGATCATTAAAGTGCACACCAGCAGGTGGTATGTGTTTCGAGTACGGTAAACTGTCTAGAACGAGTATTAAAGTGTGCGCGCACACAGACAAGTAAATATCAATCTGTCCGTCTTGTCTAGAAGATACAAATGCTTCATCTGAAAAGGGAGATGGAGATGGTTCTAACATTTTGGAGAAAATGCTACTGATCTCTTCTCCATTGGAAGTGCTCTTGTAAAAATGTTAATTAGCCCTGCAATGTCCTAGCATTGGTTAGACTTGAAATAGTCTGCCATCACCAGCAGAACTGTTCAGGTCTTATGGAAGTCTCAGCATTAACCTTTCCATTATATTAACATGCTGTCGTCCCTGGAGTTCAGCCTCTTGAATGTGAAATGGCAGGCCAGCAAAGGAACCAATCAGGAATACACCTTTCCACTACTGACAGGGTAAGGTGTGAAAGAAATTGAAAGCTCCTCTGATGATTCTATTTGGTTTCTCTCTGCTCAAGAACTCAAGCCAACCTTGGAACGAGACATCTGATGCATGGGGAACAATGACTACATAAATGTCAGTGATATGACCATCCATGTTCATCACTTCATTATCATACAAAATATTATTTTTTCTTTTTATATCTTTTCTTTTTACATTCAGTTTCTACCTAATTTTCAATTTTGTCTTCAAGAAAGCATCTTTCCCCAACAAGCAGCGTTTTGGTACTGAAAGACAGGAACCAAGCAGCAGCTTCCCACATTTGGAACACTAACGGGCCAGTTAAGACTTAAGTTGAGCTATAGTCACACAATGAATTTATGGACCTGGTCAAAGCAAGCAGGCCTGCCGGCAGCCCTTCTGACCCATGTCCACTGAAACTTTAAAGACAATTCTTCTAATAACCTCTGCTGCCACTCCAGTAAGAAGAATCATCAACGATTCCTTAACTACCCGAATACTTCCAGAAGAACTCAAAAAGTCATACATATGCTCTTTACTGAAGAAAACAAACTTGGACCCGCCGAACCCTGACAACTACAGACCCATTACAAATGGACCTTTCCTGGGCAAACTGATAGAAAGAGTAGCGTTCGCCCAGATGTCACAATTCATTGAAGAGAATGCCATACTTTCAGACTTCCAAACAGGATTGCGTCCAGGAAGAGGCACAGAATCTGCCCTCTTTGCCATCTGGGATGACCTGTAGAACACAGTTGACTGCAACGGGGTTGCTGCGCTACTCCTCTTGGACCTCTCTGCTGCCTTTGACATAGTTGACCATGACACTCTGATACAAAGACTCTACGAAACTGGCATAGAGGGGATTGCTCTAGACTGGATCGCGTCCTACCTTCGAAACAGATCTAATGTCATCCATACCCCACCTTTCTCGTCCAAACCATACTCCACAAAAGCAGGGTCCCTCAAGGCTCTATCATCTGGCCCATGCTTTCCAACATCTACATGAAGTCATTACTGGCACTAATCAATCAATTCACCTCACGTGCCATAACTATGCAGATGACACACAAATATTCCTTTAACTGGAATGCCCCAAAGACATTGGAAACTCACCAATTTTCAGTTGTCTCAGAGCCGTGGATCAATGGATGACTTGGAGCCATCTCAAATTGAATGCTTCCAAAATGGAAATACTCCTATGTGTCGAATAGAAACATTATGACCTGCTTGCCGCCTGGCCTGATGAACTGGGATCACCGCCTAAAGTATCGAAGGAAGTAAGAATCCTCGGAATGACCATGGACCTCAAGCTTTCGATGAATGCCTAAGTGAATAAACTAGCAAGATGAAGCTTTGTTACTATAAAAACACTGCGACAAATCTTCCCCCATTTGGGATTCCCACACAAGGTCCAAGCTAACATCCCCCTTGTTCTGTCCAAACTTGATTACACCAATAGCCTCTACCACGGATCAGCTTTAACGACCATGAAAAGACTACAATGGATTTAGAACTTGTCAGAAAGACTACTCATGCATATCAAACCGTGAGACCACATTTCCCCTGCCTTGAAAGCCCTGCATTGGTTACCGGTTGCCCAAAGATGCACGTTCAAGCTGCTTTGCATCACCCACAAAGCGGTACATGGAATAGAGTGGCACCTCACCTCAGAATCCCAAGATACAAGAAAAAAATCATCTTTACCCCAACTTAAGATCCACAGTCCACCACCTTATCTTCAGAAAACTACTCAAGAATTGTCTCTTCCCCACATAAACACTATATGCAAACAGAACTATACAGGATATCCCTCTGTATATAAGCATTTATTTGTACTATAGATATGCACCTATATATGTGTATTGCTTTGTATAAACAAGTAGAATAATAATGTTAAAAAAATAATAATAATAATTTTTAAGTAAATCAACACTTGAAAACCAGAGTTCATCCTGCATCTTTAATCTACATATGCTTGCTTCCTTTGTGCATCTGTGGGCCATATGTAGAAAGCAAAATTGCGATCGCAAACGCCGAAATTCTCCTACATACATATGGCCCTATATATTTTCCATGTACTTATGGATCTATATATGTATTACTTTCTTCTAATTCAGCATATCCAATGCACTACCCTATTTCTCACCCTATGCCGCTCTCAATATATCTTCGAACTCAACTCTCTGACTCATCTCAAACCTCTTTCTACTACTCTCTCCGATACATTACCCTATTTATGATCCTATACCTCTACCAATATATCCTTTACATCCATTCTCTCATTCATCCAAAATCCCATACCACTACTATGATCCCCAAAATAACCCTTTCTGGACTCTCCCCTCTACCCCTCCTTGCATCATATGGCACCTCTTTTACTATACCGATCCCCCAAAACAAGCCTTTCTAAACTCCTCCCTCTGACTCTTCCACTCCACATCCTCTTTTTACTCACCCCAAACCTAAGACCTCAAAAAAAGTCTAAATTCTTCACTCTTCTATCCCTCCACATTCCTTTTCAATCAGAATAACAGATTAACATATCCACTTCTCAAATTTCATATTTGACTATACTAATTCACCACTAATCCTTAATGGGTTCCAGAGTAGCGTGCTACTCACTGAAAAAGTAAAGTGCTTCAACATCTCAGGAGGGGTAGCAAGCACTATATAAATGCAATCCTTTATCCCTCTTTTATCCCTCCACTACCCTTCTCTATCCAAATAAATGAATAATGCATCCACCGCTCAAATTACTTTCATATTTCACTATACTAATTCAACACTAATCCTTTATGGGTTCCAGAGTAGCGTGCTACTTGCCAAAAAAGCGCTTCAACAACCCATTGGGGGTTACAAGCACTATATAAATGCAAACCTTTTCCCCTCTTCTATCTCTCCTCTACCCTTCTCAATCCAATTAACTGACTAATATCCACCACTCAAATTACTTTCATATTTCACTATACTAATTCATCACTAATCCTTTATGGGTTCCAGAGTAGCTTGCTACTTGCCAAAAAAAGTGCTTCAACACCCCATCAGGGGGACCAAGCGCTATATAAATGTAAACTTTTTCCCCTCTTCTATCCCTCCGCTATCCTTCTGAATCCAAATAACGTACTGACCTAACCACCACTCAAATTACTTTCATATTTCACTATACTAATCCAACACTAATCCTTTAAGGGCTCCGGAGTAGTGTGCTACTCGCCAAAAAAGCCCTTTGACGCCTCGTCAGGGGTAGTAAGCGCTATATAAATGCAATTACATTACAATACAATATCTCTTGCTGGGATACCACTCCACGTAATGATAAGTTGATCAGCTTTCCAATACCCAGAGTTCTGGGGGTAGGTATACTGGAACTGATTATACCAGCCAGTAAACTTGCATTAGGTTTAGCTGTGCTACCACCATCCCCAACTCCCGCCCACCCCTCTTAAGTCTCAGTGGAGGATGTTCTGCTCCCTCCTGCCAGATCACATCCTCCATTTCCCCCTGCAACCAACTATACCCTCCCCCAGATTTATGTATAGCGATACAGGTCAGAATTCTAAATTACTCTGTCTCTGCATCTCAATCGGCCCTACTTGAAATTGATGACTAAATGGTAGCGCAGCATCAGGGCCTAGGATTTTGCCAAGATTTTGCTTGAGAGTTTTATCACTGTTTTGGCGCAGTCCCGCACAAAATCTTTTGGGGGATTTATAAATATAAAGCCCTGCAAAGCCCTATTTGTGTGGCTTTGTTAAAAAAAGTAAAGCAACACAGCGCATAGCGCGGCCTTGTGTTGCCATCAATCAGGTAGCGTTATTTGGGTGGAGCATGGGCCTTCCCTTGCATCTACCTATGTATTTTAATGCAAAAGTATTTTAATAAGACTTTTGAAAATGGGTTTGTGCCAAAATCTTGTGCCACCCCAGGATGGCATAATGAGGAGACCTGTCTTTGTTTCAATGCAGGCCCCTCTGCGACATGACGCAAGGGGGCGTGTGCTGGTGCTAGGCAGCCACAAGTGCGCCACCACTAGAAGAGAGCAGAACTGCCCCATAGCTTTGCAAATATGGCACAGTCCTGCTGTCTCCATTTCATGCAACACAGTACAGTGCTGCAAGTTCTCTGGCTATCCTGTGTTTCATGAAATCGTGGTAAATTCGGACCTAGCTTTTAGTGCTGTGACTAAAAAGTTATTGGTTATCAACAAGCTTGATGTAAAGGGGTGGGAAGTTCCAGAATATAGTCAACAACAGTTAATAAAAACAGCCACCTATAGCAATTCGATGTGATTAAGCACGTAAAATCCACTCAACCAAGTTGTCTTACTCGAAGGTAACGATTGAATCTTTGTGCAGGGACCCAATGCATGGTATGTTCTGTTTAGAATATTAATAGCCCTGAGCATCACCCTATTAAAAGGGCAGCCCAGATGCGTAACGCATTTTCAACCTATGTCTTCAGTTACGTTTTTTATAATTTTGACAATCTGAAAATATTTCTACGACAACATAAGCATTCATTTTTTTCTCTATTACTACGCTAACCCTTCCACACTCACCACATGCACAGGCACAAACCTTTATATTTTGCATTGTTTGTACAATGGGACATCTCTAATCATTCCTTGATAAATTCTATTATGTTTACACATTACAAATTGAATCCTTGGAGGACCTGCTGGCCAAGAAAGAAATAACCACCCAGCAGATCACCGACAACATCCAACTCTGCCTCAGAGTTTCATGAGCGAAGGGGATACCATAACTAAGATTAAACTTCAACATTATTCAGTGATGAGTGTCAGACTTTTAAACCTTTTCTGCTTCCACCAGTAAATTAGCCCTGCTCAGTACTTATTACCCAGCTCCTCATATCTCATTCGAACTCACTGCCATGGCTCTTGAAAGATCTAATACAACCACAGCCATGACATGCTGTCTCCATTCCTCCAAGACAACCACCTCTACTGATTCCCTTCCCACGTCTGGATCGAATCTGACCTGAAGATGCACTTTATCACTGCCCTTGAAGAACTCTAGTAAGTCAGCCGCTACTTCCTCCTAAAGCAACGTTGAAAATATCGTAGTTGAGACACCGGCCACAGGTTTGCAGCGATTATGAGCTCTGATAGCGCCGAAAAGAATCTCCACTGGGTGTTTGAAATTTAGGGACATATATGTCAAAGCCTTAGGGGCATATTAACAACGAATAGCGATAAACATCGCTAAGCGCGTTTAGCGATGTTTATCTTATCGCCCGCTATTGATGGATTTCATCACCATGATAGCGCTGTATCATCAACGCTTATCACAACGGCGATAAGAAATCCAGCGATAGCGGCTAATGACCCCATTAACTCTAGAAATCCGAAGATGAATTATCGGCGATAAGAGTAGAGCTCGCTGAAACTGAAGTGTGGTTTCAACTTTATAATCCACCTCCCATATGACATAAGGCTAAGTCTGCTTTTTTGCAGACGTTAGAATCGGCGATAATGGGGGTTTAGCGCGAGTTTAGATATCACTTTGCAGGTCCGCTGCCGGCTTGTTAATATGGCGAAGCTGTGTTAGCGTGTATTTCAATGCTGTTTTCCTCAGGAACGCCTACCTTGCATCTAATTAGCGATGCGAGGCGAGGCGTTAGGAAAAGGCTGCTAACATGCGCTATTGCATGTTAGCAGCGCATTGTAAATATCGCAAATTTATAATCGCCCCTTTTCCGGCATACAGCGCCGGAAAAGCGGCGATATGTCTGTTGTTAATATGCCCCCTAATTTTTTGCCCACAATGTTCTTCAAAATGAAGCCCACTGAAGAATAGTATTGGTGCTCAAAAAGGACCTAAGCAATAGCATTTCTAAGAATGGATGAACAAGAAACACTTTTGGGAAAAGAAATGAAATAGAAAATAGAATAATATAATTAAAAATGTTAAAAATATTTTAATCAGATTGCATCAAATATGGAGTAATCAAAAGTAAATCAGTGCCCGGCGTCCATCATTAGGTTGATTCATTCTTCAATTTATAGTACACCCTGACCAGTGATGTGCAGTTAGCTGCACGATATAACTCGACGAAATATATTTTGCAATGCAATTGTAATAAGATAATTTATCTAAGATACACTTTTCAACGGGGGTGAAGAGTATTCTTATCAGCCCTGATATTGAAGACATTGGTCAGCTTAGAAGCTTGGGAGTGAAGAATGTAAGCAGTCCTGGGAGCTGGACAAGGCTGCATAAGAAAATGAAAAACTTTCTTTTTCATGACTAGCTAAAAGTGCATTCGAGTCCTGTAAAATAAATAGAGAATATTATTTTAAGTGCAAGTGGTAGCAAATATTAATGGTGACCTAACAAAATAAGGGGTGGAAAAGAAAATATACACCTATCAGCATTTGTTATTTGGAACACTCATAATTTTAACTATGTCGGTTAAGCAAGAAAGAAAATCAATATAATAAATTGAATTGAGCTCCCTGGCAGAAGACTGAGATTTCAAAATATTAAATTTATGTCCAAGATGGGTACTGTTAAAAAGGAAAAGATAATCATATCCAGGCGTATCAATCAGTATGGTTTGTCAAAGGGACGTCTATGTATACTTTTCAATATATTATAACCTTGGATTTCCGGCTGAACAAGCATTTTGAAATCGATTTGACAACAGGCAAAAATGAAACTATTTCATGTAGAGCAAAAATTGTTGCTGATAAAATGTGTGTGAAAAAGTATTATTAACTTTTTACAGGTAAAATATAAGACTGCATCTGCGGTAAACAAATGTTGTAAACAAGAACAATGAATGGCAATCCAGCAAAATAAACAGTTTAGGGACAGAATGAAGCACATTCAGCTCTTATTTGCATCTGACTGCGCGTTATGTAAGTCGTAACCGCAAAAGGGTTCGGGCACTTCACAAAAGGCTGACTTTTTCCAGGTGTATCCAACCATAAAAGAATTGTAGGCAGTGAATAATTTGTAAAAAAAAACATACGTGCAGGGGGGCTCTCTTCAGGAGGCAGCTTGCACCAGCCAGTTCTCCTGTTAGCTCCGCCTAAAATTGAACTGACTGCTAACCATGAAAGCGGGGAGAGGATGTGTCGTAGTGGCAAGAGCTGCTGACTTCGGAGCTGGGGAGCCAGGTTCGAGTCTCTCACCGTGCCTACCATAAGTGAATGTATCCTTAACTGGTGCTCATGAAAAGAACGCTGTTGTTGGTTCAGTGCTGGTGCTGAGCAACCAAAACCACCAGTTTAAATTCATCACTGCTTCTATGGCTTTCTTATGGACAAATGTTGGGATGGGGTAAAAGCACAGAAGATATCATGGCCTAGTGCTTTCACAACAATGACAAAAGTAGGTCTGGACTCTTAGAAATACGTGATCGGGTATCCTTGGGCTGGGAAACCTGGAAGGTGTTATTGAACTGGCTATGGCAAGTACCGCTCGCTATCTGTAGAAAAGTCAGTTTTTTCTTATAATCCAAATTCTACTAAGACCTAGAAAAGCTGCCTAGGTTCGCTGAGAAGGGTGGACTTTGCCCACATGGCGAACAAGAAAGCCTAGCTATTGTACATGATGTGGTAATGCACACTCCCCATTCTATTTTGGTGTAATTCGCCTAACATTTGGAAGCTCGGTTTGGCTCTGAATACAAGGTAAGCCCTTTTCTTTTAAATACAGAGATAAGTGCAGTTCACAATAAAATAAATAGTTTTGAGTTAACTTTCTTTTTAGTTGAGATTGTGAGTTTCGTAATTTTAAGGCATCAGCTATCTCACCGCAAATCACTACACTGGATCCCCATCAACAATCGGTGCCAGTTCAAGCTACTCTCCCACTCGTACAAGGCCCTCCACAAAAAGGGGCCAGCCTACCTCAAAGAAGAGTGAATGTCCACCAGCCTGTCAGACAGCGGCACTCCTTATCACTCTCCCTGACCCGCACACCACACATCCACAGAAGCAGGAGCAATGGCTGTGCCTTCTCCCATGTGGCCACAAAATTCAGGAACAACCTCCAACTCTAACTCCGAACAGCCTCGACGCGGCAGGAGTTCAGGAAGGGCCTGAAAATCTGGTTGTTTGATGGATAGTCCCCAGCAGCATCAGAATACGCTCACGGGTCATAAGTAGCACTCTTTAAATTCTGTTTGATTGATTGATATATGTTATTAAGGGAAGAGGGTGTATGGACCCCCCTACCCTAGTTTTCAACAGGCCCAGGTACCCCATCCCCTGGAGGTGACTTGCAAATTGAGGGGTGTGAGGTGTGTTGCCACTCTCCACAAGCCATTGTAAGGCCTGGAGGACCCGTCACCCAGGGATGGCTCTTCAACAGTGTCCCAGATACCCCAACCACCAGCACACTATGGTTTTCCTACCTGCAAGACATTGGACAGTGATGTCTAATGTGCACCCACCCTAGCACTCAGAGCTGGAGCTCTATGCTTCTCAACTGGAATGCATGATCCTCCTGCGGTCATTTTTATGGCTTCATTTTTTTGGGCTGAATGATGTTAAAAGAAAGACTCAAAGACATGTATATGTGTTTTTAGTAATAAAACTTCAATAACATTTTTAGTGGCAATCACTTTTATTAAATATTGTACTGTGTGAATTAAGGAAATATACATTAGAGGATAATTATTGGTGATTTTTTGACAAAGACAACACGTCTGCTTTATATATGTTGATATGCCGAATTCTTTATACAGCAAACAGGCTCACTTTTTATATTTTATTGTTCTGACCCTTTGACAAATTCAGTAGGTCTGTCTTACTTAAAATATAAGCCTTTAAATTGTAACAATATATAGTCAGCCATGCGTGCTCATGGGGGTTTTGGGGTCAGGCTTCTCGCCCAACCCCAGCTGCACAAAATGGTTAGCTGCAGGCCCTGCAGCCAAACCCATGCCACACAAGGCCAAAAGCTGTGCACAGCATTCGGTTGGCTGCTGCAGGGGGTTGGACACAGCCAGGCCCAGGAGCTAACCCCACTCTATGCACGGCCGAAGGCTGATGTTGGTGTTACATATAGTTATAAAATATCGCTGTAAAATCATAAAAGAAAAATGGAGATTCACTGAAATATCTAAAGGTTAAAGTGACAGTATAGTTAGTGTTGGAAAAGGTTTCTGCCTCTTTAGTATGCCCCAATTTTTGTTTTTTGGATCATTTTGTACTTTTTACTGTGGGTAAGTCTCACCTCTTGTGTCTCACCCACAGTAATCGAATTGTAAATGGACTGCGCATGATCACCACCAGTGGCCGCTTTTTAAGATAAGGCTGCTGTGATGCAACTATGACAAGGGGCACTTGGCTGGCTATATTTGAACACGTGCACACATGTGCGTACTGCGCGAGTGACACTACTGTTGTGCACAGTCCGGTAACTGGGCATAGACAACCTGGCACAGAGAGCACTCTGCAAGGTTATATGTTATCCTGGGAAAGGCCTTATAGTATTAGTTGGTACTCATAGGTAAAGTCAGTATGGTTTACTGTTTTATCTGCAGGGTGACTGTGTTATACACATAAGGTAAAATCTGCCTTAGAGTGCAGTTTTGCTTCTCTTAGGCCTACACATGCGAGTAAGTTTTCAAACTGGAGTGAAACAAGGGCACATGTTTTGAATAAGCAATTCCCAAGCACACCCCTGTACACCTTATGGGTCCTCCAGAATTTCATATTTCTCTACCTCAGCTCAGGATCAGTGTCCAGGCCTTTTGTCACCCAGATGATCCAAGTTAATTGAATTGCTCCCTAGCAGAGGGAACAAAAACATCTTAATGCAAAAGGAGTAATTAATAGTGCTTCACTCAGCTCCTGAGGAGAAAGGGGTGGGGAAGAAAATCTGTATCTGATATTAGCTGTCACGCTGTACCAGGGTTAGGATAGCCAAGCCCACTGAACAAAGGAAGAAAGCAAAGACTTCTGGAGCCAACACAAGAGGGGGCTCCACTTTTGAAGTTTTGGGGGAAGTCCCCGGCAGTGATGTAAGTACACCTTCAGGAAGCGCCTCAAGACCTGGCTCTTTGGCTGATCTGGAGTTGCATGCCATCCCTCCACCCCCCAGCACCTTGAGACCCTCATGGGTGAGTAGCATGTTTCACACATCCCTGACTGATTGATTGATTGATTGAAGTTGGCGGCAGAGCTGAGGTCCCCAGAGGAGATGTGAACAATGACCACTTGAAGGCGCCACCTTGAACTGTTCCAGCACGCTGTGCAGGAGGGTAAGAACAGGGATTGAGAAGTGATGTGACACTTTAGGATTGTCAGGGGTGCCTAGCTTCTATAACTTTCAAAACCCATTTAAAAACTCTTGCACAAGGGAGGGAAAGAGATTTGGACACTGTGGTTGGATGACAGTGGCAACACCATGTTGACCTGGATGGACAAGCACCCAGATGGACTAAGAACTCTGTCTACAGTTGACCTCCAGGACCAGGGGGTCTCTCCATGACCAGTGAGGCTGGTTCCTTTAAACATTTTGAGGACCAGTTGGGGCAGGATTTGGACTCACGGCCCTCCCCAGTTACAGTGCAAGACTTCCAGGAGGCCATGAGGTCTGTGGAGAGCACAACAGAGGAGAAACCTTGCACAGGATGCTAGTGAAATGGGAAACAGCCTTTACCATGCAGGCATTGCCATGACATGTCTTTACCACACAGGACTTTACCATGCATGCGTTTCCAACAAAATGATAAGTAGATATATATAATAAATTATTGATTTCCAAGGTTCAAAAATCCCACAGTGTGGTGGGAAGAAGACCACACTTCAAAGATATTTGCCTTTGAGAGATATCTGGTAAGGAAACACCTTGGCATCCCAAATATGGAGGCAGAGAAAACCCAAAAACATATAAATATATTAATATTTTCACACAAAAGAACAAAGGTTACAAGGCCATTATAGCTAGGTTCAGATCTTACAGACACAAAACCATAGAAAGTGAGTAATTATAGTTAGGCCTGTCTCAAGTAACTGCAACTGATGCCCTAAGGTAACTAAAACTTGCACCCTGCCATCCACAGTTTTTTCATCAATAATTTTACAGCAAATGTTGCACTGATATTATCAATGGTAGATATCTTGAGTGATGTAATATGTGGGTAATTAACAGTGCATGGCGACGGTGCGAGCTATAGTTATCTTACAGCACAAATTATAGTTACTTGGAATGACCATAACTATAAATAATGAATTTCTATGGTTTTGCATCTGAACCTAACTATAATTGCCTTCTAACCCTTAATTTTTTTAGTTAATTTCTAGGTTTACATTTTTTTATTTTCTAACTACAACATCCCTTTAACCTTTGTTTTTTTAGTGAATTTCTACAGTTTGTAATTGTATTTCCTAAATATAACGTCCCTGTAACCGAAGGCCATGCGCAGCGGGAGGTTGCCTATCAGGCCCTGCGGCCAACCTCCTGCATGCAGCCAGTCCCACACTGCGAACAGCCTTAGGCTGTGCTTGGTGGGGTCTTGGCCACAGGGTCTAGCCGAGACCAACCCTCTGCATGCAGCCTACCCCATGCTGCACACGGGCTTTGGTCGTGAGTGGCAGGGGGGTTCCCTGTGGTCAGGCCCTGTGGCCAACCACCCAAAATACAGTAAACCCTTTGCAGCGTGACTACTACTGATGCTAGTGATAAAGGCTTGGGAGCGGTGTTGACCAAAATGTCTAGTGATGAGTCAAAGACTACTATTGCATATGCTTCACAAACACTTATACAGTTGGAGGAAAAATTCTCTGTAAAAGAGAAGGAGATGTTAGCCACAGTCTGGGCTATGGAAAAGTTCAGACAGTATTTGTGGGACACAAGATCAATTCTAAGAACAGATTAAAAACCCTTACTTAAGGTTTAACTTATAGTGGTATCATTAAGGCAACACTTAAAATTGCAAAGATGATCATAAGGCTTTTAGACTATGTGTAGGATGTAGAATACCTACCGTGTAACAGGAACAAGGTTGCAGATTACTTGAGTTGTTCACCTTTGAGCGGAAAGAATATAGTGTTGGCTCTACTGTGGATAGGGAGGATGTAATTAAAGAAGCAGACTGGGAGGCAGCCTATAACTCAAATAGCACTTTGAGGGAGTTGAAGGGTTACATCATTGATGGACAGCCTGGAAAGAATGAGTTATTGGGGGAGTGGAGGATGTTTTGGGAATTGAAGACTGAATTATCAATCAGTGAGGAAGGGTTCTTCCTTGGAGGAGACAGAGTAATTCTCCATGTAAGTCTGAGGGAATGTATACTCACCATTATGCATGAAGGCCATTTAGGCATTATTAAATCCAAGAGAAGGGTGAAGACATCGTATTAGAGGCCTGAAATGGACAATGATATCAAAATGTATGTGAGGTTGTAGTTCATCTGCCAATGCTCACAAATTTTTAACAGGCACCAGACCTCCGTTAGGGGTGTGTAAATGTCCTGAGAACCCATGGGACAAATTAGCGGTGGATTTGTTGGGTCCCATTTTGGATTCATGCATTATAGTATTATAGTTTTATTGGATCTGTATTTTAAATGGCCAGAGTTTGAGGTGTGTGATAAGGCTGATGCATCTAACCTGGTTTCCTTCTTAACCAAAGTCTTTTTGAGGGAAGTAATTCAGAGTTCTATTTTAAGTGACAACAACCCATAATTAGTTTCAGATAAGTGGAAAGCATTCTTGACTAGGAATGGTGTAAAAGAGAGGCATACTCCAATTTACCATCCTGCTGGGAACAGAGCTGTGGTACGTTTCAAACATGTGATTATGGACACTGTGCAAGCTGCAATTAATGCTGAAAAGGATTGGGAGAAGCAGTTAGCTAAAACTATGTGGGCCTACTATATTACTCCCACCATGACTGGGTACAGTCCCTTTAGAATTCTTAGAGGGAGAGAGCCATTTACCAGAGATGTTATGTTACGTTATATTCATTTCTATAGCGCACAACTCACCCGGGGGCATCTCGGCGCTCACCTTGAAATTTGACCTGAAACGGGAAATCGGGCACACAGTTAAAATAGGAATGTTTTTAGTTGTTTTCTGAAGGTGCTATATATGGAGATTTTATGTTGGGGAACTGGTAGCTTATTCCAGTATCTTGGAGCCAAATACGAGAATGCTTTTCCCCCAGTGCGACTCAAACTTATACGTGGGACTCGTAGAAGGCCAAGTGCACCGGATCTGAGGTTTCTGTTAGGTGTATGTTTAATAAGTCTCTTTTGAAGATAATGGGGGCCTCTGCCATTGAGCACATTGTAGGTGAGACAGCAGATCTTAAAAAACGATCTCTTTCTCACCGAAAGCCAATGAAGCTCTCTCAGCAGGGTAGCCGAGGGAGATCCTGCTGGGCGGTTCAGTACCATTCTGGCCGCCGTGTTCTGAATCACTTGCAGTTTGCTTAGCAGGGTCTCCCCCACTTCTGCCAATTGAGAATTACCGTAGTCCAAGCGGCTGATGACCATGGCTTGGACCATGGTTCTGCGATGATTCGTGTGCATGTAAGGAAGGATTTTGCGAAGCAAACGCAAACTATAGTAGCAAGAGCTGGTAGTGGCAGCAATATGGTCTTTAATGGTTAGTGACTGATCTAATTTTAGGCCTAGATTTTTAACACACTGTTTCGGAACAGGAGCTGCTCCCAGTTGCGAGGGCCACCATTCATCCGACCAGCTGGCTGTTGCTTTTCCCATTAGCATTACCTCAGTTTTCCCGGGATTCAACTGGAGACATCCAGCTAGAGATTACAAGCATTCCTCTGGAAAACCGTACTTTCTCTGCTTCTATATCAGGGCCAATAGTGAACATAATCTGAGTATCATCAGCATACGAGATGATCCCAAAGCCTAGCTGTTCTACTATTTTTGCCAACGGAGCCATATAAATGTTAAATAAAGTCAGGCTTAGATAGGAGCCCTGGGGTACACATCTGTCTAAGCTGATTGTTTCTGACAAATAAGGCCCTAGCATGATAGTTTGCGCTCTGCCTGACATAATGTTCTGCAGCCATTTCAAGGCGGTCCCTTGAATGCCACATGAAGCTAGTCTTTCCGCGAGCACCGCATGTGAGATGGTATCAAATGCCACGGAGAGATCTAGTAGGATCAGTATAACTGATCCACCTTTGTCTATTTCCTGTCTAAGTGAGTCTGTTACTGCTAAAATAGCAGTCTCGGTACTGAAGCCAGGCCAAAAACCGGATTCTGATGGATCAAGAATCTCATTTGACTCCAGGTATCGACTTAGTTGCCTGTTAATTATACTTTCCAGCACCTTACCCAATAACGGTAGTAAAGAAATCGGGCGATATTTGCCGAGTTCTCAGGGATCTGCTGTCGGTTTCTTCAATATTGGGCGAACAAATGCTTCCTTCCATGTTCTTGGGATGATACCAGATTGTATTGAATAATGGAGAATGCCTGGCGCACAACTAGTGGCTAGGAGAGCATTTGTCTTTGGAGGACAAAGACCTTGAGGTGAGACGGAGTTTGCAAAGGAAAGTGCCTTAGAGACTTCCTCAAGCGTATTTAGTTCAAAGCAGTCTAAGGTTGACATTTCCAATAGGAAAAAGGGTGATCAAGATGGCCGCCACAGTGAGATCCATTACTAAGGAGATGCATGAGGCTAGTCCTCTTCTGAGCTCCAAACAAAGTATAAATGCTAGCTCAAACCGGCAGTCGGGTTGATACTAATCCGACTGCAGACTGCCGAATTTTCGCTGCGCTACAAAACTTAACAGGTATGACTTAGAAAAGATAGGGCCATTTATACTCAATGCCTGGTATCAATGTAAATTTAATATTGACTCAAATTAAATTACACCATCCAAAAAGCACCAGAGTTCACTTACCTGTATCTTTTGAGGATTATTCACATTAAACAAAGTAGGTAAGGAGATTAAATGACTAATACATATATGGACAAAGATTAATAAACTCCAATTGATGTATTGCCTTTTTATTAATAGAGCTACAGAATGTCGATCGATTTGACATATACGTATAAATTGCATTCTATAATTCATGAATCTTTGGAAACACCGTTCAGGTATTTGTTTCCTTTTTGATTAAGTCACAATTGTCATAACAGAAAGTATAGGTCCATATTTTAATGAGTAAAGTGGACAATACAACTAGGGGCATTTGCATACAGGTTAAAAAGCTGATAGTTATTATGAGTGGCTCTCATGTAACTATTTAGGCAGTCTATAATACCAGATCAGTAAGGATGGCTAAATATCACTCTTATAATTAAACTTATTGAGGATTGCTATTTATATATTCATGGAGAATCAAGAAGTAGGTCTTCCAAGTAATTCGAAATAATGCCAAGGCATTTTAAGATGATAGTGAGATATGTGTATTTACCATTGCTCTGGCTCCACAACATTACTCTTTTATAAAAGACTTTAGAAATATACGATGTGGCTGTTTGAATTTGTAGCTGATGAATTATAAGATAAGATGACTTTTAATAATTTATTCTCTTTGCTTCATGTACAAATCAATCTCAAAATAATTAAAATGCAATACCATGATGTTTGGCTCTAGATTAAACCATAGTGCCTAATTAGAAAAGATCTATGAAAATCATGGTTTTGATCAAATCCGACACATTAGAATCAATGTCTGTGCACTTGTGGATAGAAATCTCTTTATGAGTTCTAAGGATGTTACAGAATATATGCATCTTGAGATATTCTTAACTTCAATGATGTGAAATTTTGTGAATTGAGAAATGATACGTTTTTTTGCACGGGTGTATCAATCATTTTCTGTAAATTATGGGATGCATAATTTAAATTCACGCATGGTAATTATTATTTATTTCATGTTTCACTGGGGGTCAACTATTAAATTCATGATAGTCCTGAAGATGGTCTCATGGACAAATGCATACAGACTGAAACGTCAACATTCACACTCTCTTCTGGAAAATAATGTACAATGAGAAGAAGTGTTTACAATAGTGACATTGAAGGATTATACAATTGTATTTATTTTCCTCTTGTTACATTGTTTGTATAACTGTGTAGTACCCTTGATAAATTTCAAAAGATAAAACCTTTTTCTATATATACCCGTGTTTTGAATATTTAATGTTTTGTGATTGGTTCATTGGTTCTTATGTCCTCACAAGGAACAAAAATAGTTCTTAGTTAAAATACATTTGAATAATATCTCTCTGGCGAGTTTATCAATAATTCTTGCAGTTAAAAATACATATCAAAAGCAATAGAACAGAGTATTCCAAATAAATCCCTTGAAGGCGTCTTTTACCTGTTCATTTGATTTGACCAAGCCCTCAAGAGTAGATTGGTTTTCCCATTATATTCAATTGTTTATAGCGCAGACAGTTGTCTGTTGTGGGCTACTTTTTTAAGTAGCTGTTTGTTCTATAGATTTGTATAGCTTTACAGTCTTCTATAATGTCTGAAGTGGAAACATTATCTTATACGGATGAATACATTTGAAAAATAGCAGGTGGGCCCTCATTACTTGGGAACAGGGGTCCTGTAACACAATTACCGTATGAATCAGACTTGAACCAATTAGAACGACTCAAAAAAAAACTAGTGCGTACAGAGCTTCACGCAAAGTTTCTAACAGACTGTTTGAATGCCAATATTATTCCTACAGGCTTTCAAATACGAAACATCCCGATAATCTTTATAGATGACGAAGAGTTTAAAATTGGTTTCAGTTTTTCAGCCAACAAATGCTCGAGCACCTGGATGGTGCTGAGCATTGAAACAGCCCTAAGACAAATAAAATCATTGACCAAAGAGATTGAAAATTTAGAGAAAAAGATTCTGGGAGATAACACCATTACTAATAGTACATTTCTGCTTGATAAAGTTCAACAAACCATTAAAGAATTTGAGGAGTTTAACGCCCATAAAAAGACCCAAAACTCCAAAGTGATACCAGGAGATATAAAAAAGAAAAAACTTACCCTTATTTGAATAAAGATTTCTATGTGTCTCAAGGTTCCAACCAACCAACGAGAAAGAGGATCACCTTTACTGACACCAATTCAGACACAGGAAGTGATCGTTCAGCTGACACTTCACATAGACAATACGATCAACAGCCCTCAATGTCCCATCAGGCTTTTTTAGGCCAGGAACGAAGAGGATCTGGTCCTCCTCGGAGACAGCGGGGAGGCAAGAGGGGATGGTATCGCAACCAATACACCCCTGGTTTCCGCCAAACTGGCAATCAGGATTACGAATGGTAGAACCAGATCAAACTATCCCCATATTTAACCTGTCCTCTCATATTCTCTCTGAACACGAAGTGGCAGTCCTCTCAGCAGGATTAACATTTGTACCCACCAACAAGAACGATCTGTTTCAGACCAAATTAGAAATGTACAGGTTTTTTAGATCGGTTAGACTAAGAAGTTACTTTGCTAATAACATTTCACCAGCAATGAATGAAGGTACAGGCTTAAAAAACCTGTCTACCTTTTATCCTATGAACACGATGATAAGAAAGGAAATAATAACATTTGAAAATGCAATATTGACAGAAATTGAGAATCATTTTAAAGAAAAAAGACATTTCAAATCCAATTTCTCGAAAGACCATCAAGCTGCATTGCAGAATCTACCATCTCTACCCAATGCGCTTATAAAACCAGCTGATAAGTGTGGGGGGATTGTTCTTTGGGAAAAGGAAAAATACAACAGGAAATGTTGAAACAACTATCAGTGTCTGCTCATTATAAAAGATTGACAACTAACCCTACAGCCAGGCTCACCAAGGAAATCACTGCTTTGAGCAAACTAGGTTTTGAAGGAGGCTGGCTTAATGAGAAAGGGGCAGCATTCCTTATTAACATGGCACCGACAGTACCAGTGATCTATATGTTACCAAAGGTACATAAAGACCCCATTCAACCATCAGGGCGGCCTATTGTGTCAGGTTGCAATTCCATACTTAAACCCTTGGCACAATATGGAGATCATTTTATACTACCATTTGCGATTAACCAACCCACATACATTAGAGACACTATGGTGGTTATTAACCGGATAGAAGGTCAGGACTTTGATCCCACCATTGAATTTCTTGTCTCCATGGACATAGAAAGTCTGTACACTAAAATTCCCCAACAAGAGGTTCTCTCTATTCTCAATACTCTGTTGGACTCGAGACCTAGACCACACAGGGTACCAAGTGACTTTATTGTGGAATGTGTGCGAATCTCTCTATGTGAGAACTTATTTTTGTTTGAAAGCGATTTTTACCAGCAACAGAAAGGAGTCGCTATGGGCGCAGTTTATGCTCCGGACATAGCTAATATTTATGTTTCAGCTTTTGAAAATGAATATATTCACCAAGCGTCTAATCCTTACTCAGCCAACATCAGACAATTGCTGAGATATATACACAATGTCTTTCTTATATGGCGAGGTTCTAAAGAACTATTACAGGCTTTCCATGTGTGGCTAAATGCAATAAGTCCACATCTGCAGTTCACGCTTGAATCTGACACTGATAAAATAAACTTTCTAGATATTACAAACAAGAATGATTTGACTAACCATCAATGTACCACGCTATATACAAAACCGACATCCAGAAATACGTTGTTAAATTACAAAAGTCACCATCCACAGGCACTAAAAGACAGATTGCCATTTGGACAGTTCCTACGTTTGCGTAGGAATTGTACTTTTAAAGAAGACTATTTCTTCGAGGCGAAGAAATTAAAAGATAAGCTCAAAGCACGGGGCTATCCGTCTAAATTACTAAAAAGATCTATGAAACGAGCATGGTATAATGATCGAGAAGCCCTGTTAACTTTTAAGGATCGCCCAAAGGACCCTCAATTGGTGTGTGTATCAACATTTGGTACCCATACCAATTCCATTAAAAAGATTGTCACTAAGCATTGGAGTCTACTAAAAGGTGTCTCGGGACTTGAGCAAAAACCCATGTTCTCTTTTAAAAGAGGTACGAACTTACAAGACCGCCTAGTTCATGCATATAGTGAGAACAAAGAGAATACAGTAGACAACATGAGACAACTGACACCTTTAATAGGTCATCACAGATGCAATATGTGTTTGGCATGCAATACCACCCAAACGGTTAAAACATGTGTGATTAATGATATTTCAATCACATCAAAGACGTTCTCCAACTGTAACACACCTAATGTTATTTATTGTATCCAATGCCATGTGGGTTACATTATATTGGTAAAACAATACAGGCAGTGAAAAAACGCATCCTTTAACATCAGTCGCATATTAGGTGTGGTGTAGATAATGCCCCACTGGTAGACCGTTATCGAAGAACCGGACATTCAGAAAAGGATATGCGTTGGTGGGTAATTGAAGTAGTGAAACCCACAAGGAGACAAAACAATGTAGAGCAAATATTGTCAATAAAAGAAGGCAGATGGATCTGTCGCACTGATTTGGTTAATAGAGGCCTCAACTCCGCTTCGGAATGGCATGCGTTAGCATGTATTGAGTGAAATATGTGTCAGAAATTTCTTATGCTATGAATTGTGTGGGCTCACACATATGCCATTAGATAAAGAGAATTGAGGTCCTTGCGTATGATTACGAACGATAACATCAGTCTGAAATAAATAAAACACAGTTGGTACAATCGGTTCCTTATTTCCTTTTGTTGATGAATAACGATGAGAGAGGCAACAAACTGATAATTCATTATGTACTATAGGTCAGTTTAGATAACAGCTATTCTTAAAAGGATTATATGTTAATAGATGTTAGTGTCAGCCAAGTTGAAGAAAAGACAATAGACTGTTAAGAAAAGTCACGAAAATGCAATGATTTTTAGTATGTTATAGGCTTTACGATATCACGTTGAATGTATAACATTGTGCACCTTTGTCTGATCTAATGATTGAAAAGCTGTACATTTTTAAAATCACAAGCTAAGTTTTGTGTAGAATAAAACTCATAATCATAGTTGTGATTTATATGAAACAATTTAGTAATTTTTAAATTGACGGATCATGTGTATATAAATAAGCGGCTATACACATGATCGGATTGATGTAAATATATGAGTGATTTGTAAGATTAAAATATGCATTTGTATCAAAAATGTTGGGTATCCGAAGCGATATAAATGATGTACATTGCATGGATTAATTTAAACATATAATTTATTCACAATTATTATTATTTTTTTATTAATTTGAAATGTGAATGTTAATACGATATGATTATTTTGAATGATTTCAGTAAGTGTATATTTAATGTGTTCTTTAAGTGGCTATAATCATTGTATAACTCACGTTTGAATCACATTACAAGATGAGAAAAATAAGACATATTCATACTTCATACAAGTAACATATACTAATAGTAGTTTAAAATTATTTCTATCGTCAAGTATAAAAGTTGAGGATATAATTTACGCCAAATTGCCCCATAACTTAATAAGAATAGACACTCTGTATATAAACAGTATTATACCAATAGGAAAAAGGGGGTTCAAGATCGCTGCCACAGTGAGATCCATTACTAAGGAGATGCATGAGGCTAGTCCTCTTTTGAGCTCCAAACAAAGTATAAATGCTAGCAGTTGGGTTGATACTAATCTGACTGCAGACTAACGAATTTTCACTGCGCTACAAAACTTAACAGGTATGACTTAGAAAAGATAGGGCCATTTATACTCAATGCCTGGTATCAATGTAAATTTAATATTGACTCAAGTTACATGTAATTATTTTAGAATAAACTTCTTCAATTGAGAAGTTGCTGGGGACTGGAAATTTAATTACACTGTCCAAAAGGCACCAGAGTTAACTTACCTGTATCTTTTGACGATTATTCACATTCAACAAAGTAGGTAAGGAGATTAAATGACTAATACATATGGGGACAAAGATAAATAAACTCCAATTGATGTATTGTCTTTTTATTAATAGAGCTACAGAACGACGATCGATTTGACATGTAAGTATCAATAGTATTCTATAATTCTTGAATCTTTGGAAACACCATTCAGGTATTTGTTTCCTTTTTGATTAAGTCACAATTGTTATAACAGAAAGTATAGGTCCATATTTTAATGAGTAAAATGGACAATACAACTAGGGGCATTTGTAAACAGGTTAAAAAACTGATAGTTATTAGGAGTGGCTCTCATGTAACTATTTAGGCAGTCTATAATACCAGATCAGTAAGGATGGCTAAATATCACTCTTATAATGAAACTTATTGAGGATTGCTATTTATATATTCATAGAAAATCAAGAAATAGGTCTTCCAAGTAATCTGAAATAATGGCAAGGCATTTTAAGATGGTAGTGAGATATGTGTATTCACCATTGCTCTGGCTCCACAACATAACTCTTTTATAAAAGACTTTAGAAATATACAATGTGGCTGTTTCAATTTGTAGTTGATCAATTATAAGATAAGATGACTTTTAATAATATATTCTCTTTGCTTCATGTACAAATCAATCTCAAAATAATTCAAATGCAATACCATGATGTTTGGCTCTAGATTAAACCATAGTGCCTAATTAGAAAAGATCTATGAAAATCATGGTTTTGATAAAATCAGACACATTAGAATCAATGTCTGTGCTCTTGTGGATAGAAATCTCTTTATGAGTTCTAAGGATGCTACAGAATATATGCATCTTGAGATATTCTTAACTTCATTGATGTGAAATTTTGTGAATTGAGAAATTATAATTTTTTTGCACGGGTGTATCAATCATTTTCTGTAAATTATGGAATGTATAGTTTAAATTCATGCATGGTAATTATTATTTATTTCATGTTTTACTAGGGGTCAACTAATGTACAATGAGAAGAAGTGTTTACGATAGTGACATTGAAGGATTATACAATTGTATTTAATTTCGTCTTGTTACATTGTTTGTATAACTGTGTAGTACCCGTGATAAATTTCAAAAGATTAAACCTTTTTCTATATATGCCTGTGTTTTGAATATTTATTCTTTTGTGATTGGTTCATTGGGTCTTATGTCCTCACAAGGAACAAAAATATTTCTTAGTTAAAATACATTTGAATAATATCTCTCTGACAAGTTTATCAATAATTCTTGCAGTTAAAAGTAGATATCAAAAGCAATAGAACAGAGTATTCCAAATAAATCCCTTGAAGGCGCCTTTTACCCGTTCATTATATTTGTGATGACATCACAATACCCACGGTGAAGTCTCGAAAGGCACATGTTTTTGAGGAAGTCTTAAACATATACATAGACAGATTTAACTTAATAGCAATCGCTATTAGTTTAGTAATATAGGGCCATATGTATGAACACATTTTCCCATAGACACAGAATGGGTAAAACCCTTTGATACATCTGGCCCATAGACTTTATATTTGAGTTTGTGTGATTGTTTTGTGAAAAAACCTCTTCAATGTGGTGTTTTATAAATTTGCGGTGACTCCGCAGACTGCGTCGTCATCGGTAGTCGTAAAGTGCACGTTTTTTTTAAAACTCGGGATCTCATAATTACACATATTTTTTTTTTTAACAACAAATTTTATTGGTTTTCAAGGAGCCATATGGGCAAGCCCAGCAAGCATCAAGCATGTAAGAAAACAATATACATTAGCAAGGCACCATATTTCATCCCCAACGAAGTCTGCAGAACAGCAGACCCTAACCCCCCTCCCCCTCCCCTTTCCCAACCACGCACCATACATCATCATTACATCATCATGTAATTGTATTGCAATCTTGCCTCTTTTACCTCTACACTACACCATTGTCTTATATCGGTGAATTGCTCACAACCAACCTATTTATTGGATCAGAGGGAGCTGCTGACCCCAGAAGTGACAGGTCTATGCCACAATACGCGGCTCATCTTGCCCAGATCTTTTTGTGTTTTTGCCCCTAGCCTGAAATACTGCAACTTCAGCGGACAGGCAACATGGAGTTGTTAGCCCCTGTGCTCACCTCTTTTATCAATGCGGCTGTTAGGTCTGGTCCCCCGGCCTCATGGGCCACATCCGACATAGTTTCAGTCTTTAAAAAAGGGAATAAAGCTAGCACTTACTGCTACAGGCCTTTTTCCCTGCTGGACACTGTGTTCAAAGTGGTTGGACAGATTTTATTGGATAGGGTATCCAACTGGCCCCTAGAAAATAACATCCTGTCAGATGTCCAATATGGCTTCTGCATTGGTCGCTCAACGATAGACCAATGGCTGAATCTATTCAAGTGCACAGTTGCCCGCTCGGGTACCATCCTTTTGGCCTTTATGGACCTCTCCTCCGTATTCGACTGTGTGAACAGAAGCAAGCTGTGGCAGACCTTGCTATCCCTGGGGGTGGACAGGGACATAGATCTCTTTTTACAAGATCTCCACCAAGACATGTAGGTGCCAGTGCGATATTTGGGTGACTTTGAAGGTTACGTGCTTGTCCTCTATTCAGAGCGGGGTCCGTCAGGGCTGTATTTTGGCCCCTTTCTATTTAATATTTATATAAACAACTTAGAGAAGATTCTCTTGGAGATCAAGGTGGACTACCCCCAGGTTAGACAGCGTGGCCTCCCGGTTCTGCTACAGGCAGGCGATGCCGTTTGATGGCTAGGACTGAGCGGGGTCTGCAAACACTGTTAATTTTTTCTGTCCAATTCATGGGGGATCAGGACCTGTTGGCCAATAACTCAAAGTCCTATGTTATGCAAGTAGATGCCCACTCAAGGCCTTATGCCTTGAAGGTAGGGTCCACCCCGGTTTCAAGGAAAAGTGGTTTTTCATACCTGGGGGTTCTGTTAGATCCCAAAATGAAATGGGGGCTCCAAATAATTGGTAAGAAAAATGATCTTATCCAGGAGACTGCAGATATTTATAACTTTCACTTAAGATTGGGGAAAAGACTGGTGGGGCCAAATTACAGCTTTATAGGGCCAAGAGTATTTCAAAAACACTATATAACAGTGAAATGTGGTGGTATACCATAAATGACAATCTTCAAATTGCTGAAAATAGGTTCTTGAGACGGCTCTTTTCTGTTCCTCTGGGTACCCCCTCTTTTACTGTACATGAGGAGCTTGGTCTGATCCACATCACTGACCTTATAGCCTACCGCTTTGTGTCTCTTTGGTTAAAAATCTGGGCTGGTAAGGAGACATCATTAAACAAAATGGTTTTAAAGGACTGTCTGGCTCTCGATCAGGTCTCCCGAGTACCATGGCTCAAATATATCAAGGAAAGTCTGACGAGCATGGGGACAGGAGACCTTTTCAATAACCCTGAATTGACCAACAAGTAGGACATGAATTATATTAAGGTGGCTTTTTTTCAAGCAGCAGTCAATGGTCAGGGAAGAGAAGGAGCTTCTGAAGCCCAGTATATATTGTTTCATCATGTTAAGAACCACCCTGTCAGTGGAGCCGTACCTACTGGGGTTCGTAAACTCATATGATCCATTTCTACTGACCAGGTTTCAGTTTGACCTCTTCCATCTTCTTCTCGCCCACACAAGGGGGGAGTGAAAGGGCAAAAGTCTGTCATCCTGTGGTTGTGATGGAAAATCCCCATGGGGCATGGTTCATTTTCCAATGTTCGGCAGTTTTCATGATATACCGAGAACAACCTTTTTAGTCCCGATCCTGAAAAAGGCCAACTTTAGTCCAGTGCGATCCGCATTTATCTTTCTACAAATGCTCACGGGTAGCACTGTTTTTTATGCATCTCACTTTTTAAAATCTGCTGTCAGGCTCTGGTCTAGTTGCTACTAATTACTCTGTTTTCCACAGATATTTATGGCACTATGCATTGTGTAATGCTTCACTTACTTTTTTGACCATCAAATGCTTTTTTCAGTTGTGATTAATTGTTGTCAACTAGAGCGTTCCTTCTTCACCTGGTACTATTTGTGTTATATTGGTGTCTTTGAACCCCTGCTTTTAATGCCAGCCTAAGTTATTATCCTAGTTGGTATGTTTCTGTGAGGAGTGTGTCATTATATTTTATGTGTGCTTATACTTTTTGAACCCGAATAAAGACTTTTTTGATTTCTATGGCTAGTGCATGTGTGATTGTATGAGTGCTAGTGCAGTGCCTGGATGATTGCATAACTGCATGGGTAGTGCCTTAGCGAATGGATGAGAGCATGGGGAGTGCCTGGGTGAATGGATATGTGCAGGTGTAGTGCGTGGGTGAATGGGTGAGTGCAAGGGCAGTGCCTGGGTGAATGCATGAGTTCAAGTGCAGTGCCAGGGTGAATGAATGAGTGCAAGTGCAATGCCTTGGTAGAAGAATGAGTACAAGTGCAGTGCCTGGGTGAATGAATGAGCATAAGTGCAATGCCTGGGTGATTGCAGGATTGCATGGGTAGTGTCCGAGTGAATGGATGAGTGCAAATGCAGTGGCTGGATGAGTGCAAGTGCAGTGCCTGGGTGAGTGGATGCGTGCAAGTGTAGTGCCTGGGTGAATGCATAAGTGCAACTGTAGTGCCTGGGTGTATGCATGAGTGCATGGGTAGTGCCTGGATAATTGTATGAGCGCCTATGCAGTGCCTGGGTTTATTGTATGAGTGCAAGTGCTGTGCCTGGATGAATGGATAATAATAATAATAATAATCGTAACACAAACACTTATAAAGCGCAACAGCTATCTCAAACAGAGGTGTCCCGGCGCTAAGCGAACTGTAGTGCAGTGCTGGACAGGTCAGATCAGGCCCACGGGCCCTTAGTCTGCCCTAAAGATTCAGGTTTTTACCATTTTCCTGAAGAGGGACTCGCTTACAATGGTACGGAAATTACTCGGCAGGGAGTTCCACAGTTTTGCTGCGCCGAGAGTAAAAGATCTGCCCCCCCATTCGCACCTTTTTCATACGGGGGATGCACAGTAAATTTTCGAATTGGACCTAAAGGGCCTGGCCTGTTGATAACCACGTAATCTGTGTTTTAGGTATCCAGGGCATTTGCCATGCAAGGCACGGTATGCCAATGTCAAGGCCTTAAATGTAATTCTTTTTGAGACTGGGAGCTAATGGAGCGCTTTTAGATGCAGAGAGATGTGCTCGCGAAAGGACACTTGCCTGATTAGTCTCGCAACCGCATTTTGCACCAACTGCAGGCTCTTAGTAGTCAGGCTGACCCAGATAAAGGCAATTTGCATAGTCCAGCCTGGATGTCACTAAGGCATGAACTATGCTTTTCCAGCACTCCTCTGGCAGAAGATGTAGACATTTCTTCAGATTTCTCAGTTGACAGAAGCAGGTCGCGGTCACCTGACGTATCTGAGCTGAAAAAGAAAGGTCAGCCTCCCACTTCACACCCAGGTTTTTTATACAATCAGCCGGTGAAGGTGGGAGGCCCATTTCAATAGGCCACCAGAGGTTCGGAGGTGGAGACGGCTCTTTCCCGAAGAACAGCACCTCTGTCTTTCCTGCGTTGAGCTTGAGTTTGTTGCTGTTCAGCCACAACGCAATATCTTTCAGGCACCCCTTGACACTTTCAAAGGCGACCTCGGTCTGCTCTTTGAAAGTGAAAACCAACCGGGTATCATCCGCATAGGAGATCGCTTTTATCCCCCGGTTGGCTATCAAGGTGAACAGAGGAGCCAGATACAGATTAAACAGAAGAGGGCTTAGTGCTGACCCCTGAGGGAATCTGCACCAGAGCTGTTTTGGCTTAGATAGAAATGGTTGGAGCGCAACCTCTGTGTGTGCTTAGCCAGGTAGGATTTCAACCACGCCAGAGCCATGCCTCCAATGCCAATCTCCTGCAGTCTCTCCGCTAGCAACGTGTGGTCGACTGTATCGAATGCAGCCAACAGATCCAGGAGCACCAACATCGCGGATGCCCCTGAATCTGCTGCCTGTCTAACTTACTACGCCCCCTCCAGGAGGGCTGTCTCCGTACTAAAACCCGACCTGAAACCCAATTGGGTGTCATGCAAGATGCCCTCCCTCTCAACAAAGCTGGACAAATGCCTCTGCTCCAATTTTTACAGCATCTTTGCTGGTGCAGGTAGCAAAAAGATGGGCCTATAATTGGTCAGATCCCCAGGATCCCCTTTCTTTTTTTTTTATTAGCGGGAGGAGAGTAGCATGTTTCCAGATATCTGGAAAAGTGACGGTCATCAGGGAGAAGTTCCAGATGTGTGTCAGAGTGTACGACAGGGAGTAAGTCAACACATTTCAAAGTTTGGGGGGGACACAGATCATCAGGTGCCACCGACTTGCACCTCATAATTTCTGCCAGAGCATCTTGTTGGGAGATGCAGGAAAATGCCATAAAGGATGGCTCGATAGCTCTAGCTACCTTCTTGTCACATTTCTCCGTCACCGCCAGACCTGAAAAAAGATTTATACACTTCCTGGAATTTAATGTCGAAGAAGACGGAAATACTTTCACACAAGGAAAGTGAAGGTTGCACAGAGGACTCCATAGCTCTGGGTTTAGGAAAGGAATTGACAACTTTGAACGCCTCCTTGGTTGAGTTGCCAGTCTTATAAATGCAATCAGGCAAGCACTGTCTTCTGGCTACCCTAATCATGCTGTGGAGTTCTGTCAGAGCAATTCGAAAGATGTTCTTGGCAGACTCACTGTAGCCTGACCTCCACTGCCGTTCCAGTTGTTTACAGCTGCTCTTGAACCACGGGGCAGATGGGGAGAGCCTTGATGATCTGGCAGCCTTGGCTGGAGCTGCGGCATCGACAGCTGTCGCAATCCACAGATTTAAAGCTCTGGAATCAATGTTAGGGTCGGAAGAAAGTGCGGGTTGGCTGGCCTGTAAGATAGGGTCCAACACCGCCGCTGTTAGGTTTTTCCAACTTCGTTTAATATAGGCTTGGTTACCCTTGATCTGACTACGTCTACAAAACCTAAAACAAAATGGAATTAAGCAATGATCTGACCAGACCAGACCAGTTTGATAGCGGCCGCTGTGCTCAAAGAGGCCAGGTTGGAAAATACGAGATCCAAGGTGCGGCCTGCCTTATGTGTAGAAGAGGTAGTGTCAGAACCAAAAGCTATGGGGATGGTCCCGGCTTGAATGTCTGCATGAAGTGGCAGTGCTTGTGTCAGAACTCAAACCTATCTCGAGCTGTGTCTGTGTTCAACCCCTCAACCAACGAAATTTCACTGCAGGAGCCAGGTCGAGCTCGTGTCTCTCATCTTCATTCTGAGATCTTGACATTTTCTGCAGATACCTTCATGTGAAGAATGAGATTTGCATTTAAAGTGGTCTTGGGAGAGTAATTGCATTTCTGTGTTAGTAAAGTGCTCAGCGTTTTAATGGTTGGGTCTCTGTTACATCCCTCCTCACTGCCCTGAGACATGCCACATGGTGCTCCTAATGGCCCAAAATCTCAGAAGATGATCGTATATGAGGAGGCAGTAGCAAAAAGCGGCAGGAATACATACAAGCGACGCAATCGCACTGCACATTTGTTTATTTTTTTGTAGTTTTCTGCACAAGTAGAAACATTGGCTGATTTGTTTGCTCGTGAACGTTTGAAATCTTTTAACCAGGGGTTTGTTTTGATTGTCTTTCAGTACAAAAGCTGAGCCTGCCCCAATCCTGCCCTCTCTCACGAATGTCGTGCCACACACACACCCTTCTATTTTTACAAGCCATTGATTATTGTGAGGGTTGAGGTTCAACTTCATTCATTTTAGGGATCTTGAATGTCTGAATCGAAGTTAGTGAAATGTAACACATTAGAGGCTTATTAACTGAAGGGGCTGCTGATGTCTGGTTTAATGTATTTCATCTTGGGCACTGCTTGTAGGTAATACGCTGCAAACTACATTGCCTTGAGTTATGGCAAATGTGCGGTCAGTTTCTGCAGGGCGTAGAGATGCTTCAATTACGTATAGGTAATTGCATTACTCCGTATATGTTTTCACCCCAATTAATTACATAGAGTGGCACGATGGCCTCACTATGTAATTAATTAGGTGGAAAACGTAATGAGGAGGTAATGGTTTATCATAAAATCTGAAAGCCATTTGCATTCTTTCGGTTACTGTAAATTCTTGGCCTCTCTTGGGGCGTCTGTCAATACCGTTTTCAAATATAGAATTTACAAATCAATTCATTCTCACTTTTGGCCTCTCTGTGGGAGACCAGTGATTTAATTTGTAGCGCCACGCTTTATACGTGCAGTACATTTTATACCAGTTAATTCAACCAGGGCTACTCTTTTTCTTCCTCAGCTCTTGGCCTGTTGGCCTTTCAGGGGTAATATATTGTCGATAATCCCCCCACACCCAGGGTGCAGGGTACGAAGGCCTGTGGCCTGAAGCTGACACTGCATCTCCGAATGCTGAGCAGGAACTTGCTCTAATGAGCTATTTGTCTGCATCCTTGTGATGGTGCCAGTGTGCTACTTTGACAAACTTGAAACAAAACACAATTTTCATAGCATTAGTCCCTTTACTATGGTCCTTGCATATTTAGCTAGTATTGGCAGTGGACATTTATGAAAGAACATGATTTATTTCTTACAGTCTTGGTGGTGCTCGGAAGCAAGCCAGGTTACTAATAGCATATTTATTATCGGTTATTATGTGAACCATCTGCCAATGTGCATTTTGCAAATTTTTCAATAAAGCACCATTTTTAAACAAACATTTCTCAGAGCCAATAGATCTGGCGTTAGCTGCCAGCCTTTTGGCAATTCTTGTCATGTTTCGCCATGGTTTCTGCAAGAGTTTGTTGTTCAGGAAACTGCCAGGTCCTCTGCAATAGGTATTGCATTAGTGAAAGTTTGACCTATTGCAGTTGCAAATGATGATGTTTTTAGATATTTATTTTGTCAAAATATATCCCAGAAGTGTTTTTATTGGAAGAAGGCTCAGTTGCAATCTTACTCTTTATAATTGCATTTAGGTTGCATTATCTTAGGTGGCTAATAGAAGTAACTTTGCAACTCAACAGGGACACCTAGTAACAGCCTGTGGTACTGCACCCTTTCCTTGCTTTGTGGATTTTCCTTTATTACTTATGATACTGTTGGGATTTTTTTAATGAAAAATCTAACAAACATTATCATTTGCAAAGCCAATAGCTCAAACCTTCACTAAGGTGAGACCTATTGCATTGTAAATGCTTGTTTTCTATTTACCAGAGCCATTGAAACATCGATTTACTAATCATTTCCAAATGCAACCTACTTTTATTCACCTGCATATTCCCTTCATCTGATCAAATTTTTTAGTTTTTTTCAACCCACCAGCACACATGCATTTTCACGGTCTTTCATAGTACCAACTGTGATATTCAGCTGCAGGCCTGTCCAGTGTGCTACTCCTCCTTCCAACAAAATGCTCAGATTGTGGCTTGTGGCCACAGCTATGTCTATTTGTCTAAAGAGGCTGCAAAAAACAAAGGTATTGACAGAGACTTGGGTTTGACAAATGTGGAGATTAGTTGGTTTAGGCAGAGAGGGTTAAAGTTTCATCAGCTGCTGGCTTTGGTTAAAAGCATTGTGGATTTACAAACTCTTCACCTCATGATTGTGCACTGTGGTGGCAATGACCTAGGCACATTGACTGGGGTAGGGATGAAAATCCTAATGAAGGATACCTTTGCAGAACTGATGTAGCATTTCCCTAACACTGTCTTGGTGTACTCTAATATATGCCAAAGACAAAAATGACATCCGCCCGCCATCGAAGCCCTGAACACCGCCGGTCCGATTAGCATTGCGGTCGTGACCGCAGCGGTGTGATTTTCCGCCCGCCACTTTTCCGCCGGTTGCAGTCCGCCCGCTTGCCTGGCATGTGGAGCCGGACTGCTACAGTTGTGGCGGATCAGGGCCAAGCACCGCCGGCACGATTATGATGCCGGCGGACGCCAGCTTTCCACGGCAGTGGAACCACCATGGAAAGGAATGCGCAGAATGTCTCCGGGGGTCCATTGTGGACCCTCAATGTGTTGGGTGTGTGTTGGTGCACTGGGGGTACCCATGGTACCCCCTACATGTCCCTTTACCAGGTGGCAGGCACTGTGCAGTGCCTGCCACACAGTGCGGGGACATGCAGGACATGCTTGTTTGGACATCGTGGCGGTGCTGCTGGCAGTGCTGCCCGCAACAATGTTAACCACTGCCAGCAGCGGTCCGTGGAGGGAGTTCCGTGGGGCAGAAAGGCGGAGCAGGGGAGGGGCAGGGTGGGGGGTACTAAACACCGGAACATGGATAATTGGAGGTAAGTAAACAATTAAATAAATAAAACGAATTTCGTAGCGCGCCCTGCATCACAAAATGCGGTGCAGCGCGCGCTACGAAATTAGTTTTATTTATTTAATTGTTTACTTACCTCCAATTATCCATGTTCCTGTGTTTAGTAACCCCCACCCTGCCCCTCCCCCGCCCCGCCTTTCCGCCCCACGGAACTCCCTCCACGGACCGCTGCTGACCGCCGCGATCCGACTGCCACGGTCGGACTTCCGCTGCAGAGCATAATAATTGGACTGGCGGTTGTCCCGCGGTCCTGGCGGGTGGTATTTTCCCGCTACCATGGCGGTCGGAGTGATTTTCTGACCGCCATGCTAATAGACCCCTAGGGGTTTATAACTACACTGTTTAAAGTCCTATTTTTGTAGGGAGTTTCTATAAAAACAATCATTTAAACTGATTTTCCATTTTTGTGGTGAAGCTGGGCGTAGTGATTATATCGGTAGCCACGATCACCACAAATAAGTTGTGAAATGACAAAACAAATACAAACATTCAAAAGCCACCACCACAGTCAAAACTTATAACTGCTAAATGGATTATAACCAACATACTAAACACATTACTATCTAAATGACTGTATAATAGCATGTACACCTCCCTTAAGTTCTCTATAACACAGTGCATAACTTTTTCAGTGTACTCTATAACTGCATGCATCAATGTATCAGTAAGTCTCTCAATCACTGTATAAGTATTTCAGTGAATCGGTAAGATGGTGCATCAGTCTATCAATGCGTCTGTAACGAACTGTGTGACTGCCTCAATGCATCTATGGGTGGCGGAATCAGTGTCACAATAGGTCTGTGATAGGTTGCATAAGTCTCTCACTCAATCTGTGAGTAGGTGCATGAGTGCCTTTGTGCATTTATAAGTAAGTATATAACTATCTGACTGGATATGAGAGTGGATACATGAGTATCTAAGTGGGTGTCTGAATGGGTTTGTGAGTGAGTGCATAAGTCTATCACTGGGTCTATCATTGGCAGCATGAATGTCTGAGTGGTACTGTCAGTGGGTACATGGGTCTCTGAGTGCAACTGTCTGTGGGTACATGAGTCTCTGAGAGGGTCTATGAGTAGATGTGTCAGTGACTGTATGGGTGTGTGAGTGTCTGAATGGGTCTGTGAGTGGATGAATGTGTTTCTGAGTGGATCTATGAGTGGATGTATGAGTGTCTCAATAGGTCTGTGCAGTGAGAGCATAAGTCTCTGAGGGGGTGAGTGAATGGGTGCATGCATGGGTATGTGAGTGGGTCTGACTGGGAGGGTCTGTGAGTGGATGCATAAGCCATGAGTGGGTGAATGAATGGGTGTGTGTATGTTGTTTGTGAGTGGCTCTGTGAGTTTCTGAGTATATGAGTGAGTGACTGAGTCCATAAGACTCTGAGAGAGTCTGTGACTGCGTATGGGAGTGACTGTATGGGTGTGTGAGTGGATGTATGAGTGACTGAGTTGATCTTTAAGTGTGTGTGTGTGTCTCAATGGGTCTGTGTCTAAATAGGTGAGTGTGTGAGTGGGTCTGTAAGTGGGTGCATGAGTCTCTGAGTGGGTCTGTACATGGGTACGTGACTCTCTGAGTGATTCTGTAAGTGGGAGCATGAGAATCTGAGTGGGTCTGTGAGTGGGTACATGAGTGCCCACATGGGTCTGTGAGTGGGTGTAAAAGTCTCTAAGTGGGTATGAGACTGTATGCATTGAGTCTATGAATGGGTCTCTTAGTAGGTGCATCAGTCTCTGAGTATGTCTGTACATGGGTGCATCACTCTCTGAGTGAGTCTGTATGTGGGTGCATGAGTACCTAAATGGGTATGCGAGTGGGTGCATGAGTATCTGAGTAGGTATGTGAATGTATAAGTGTGTGAGTGGGTATGTGAATGGGTGTATAAGTGTCTCTGTGAGTTTGTGAGTGAATACATGAGTGTGTGACAGTGACCTGCGAGTGTGTATAAATATATATATTCTGTATATTTCCAGCAATATTCGCAATGATGTTGAGATATTTGCGATGTCCCCACGACTGTACATGGGGTGGCCACACTGGCAATCACGTCGTTGTCGTAAAAATTGCACACAATTTTGGATACACAATTTGTGTCACTAATACTCCCATTTCTCAAACATGGGGTGAGAGTTCTTCCACCCTGACCTCTTATGTTAGCTTTCACAGAAATGTTCAGATCCAGGAACCATTCCTGATCAATTAAATGGTGGATGCAACTTCCTGTCCAGGTTGCATCCAGCCAATCAGAGCATTCCCCTTGGCGTGTGCATTCAAGATCAATCACAAAATCATCATGAAATATCCACAGCCAGAGATATCACTATAATTTTCGGCTTAAATGACACAAAAAGTACTGAATGGATTTGCACCGCATAAAAAGCACACTCTGTGTAACAACATCTACCTTTCTGCCAAATTTGGTGTGATTCCGTCCAGTGGTTTGGACTGTAAGTTCGACAGCGGGTTCCTATGGGAATTAACATTACAAACGTACCCTTGTTTCACATCCCTATTTCTTGGTCCTCACTGCATGGATCACCCCAAACTTTCCATGACACACAGAATCTATTTTGACACTTTTTTCATAAAATTTCTTGAAGATTGGTCAAACAACGCTAAAGTTAAAGGCAAGATAGATAGATAGATAGATAGATAGATAGATAGATAGATAGATAGATAGATAGATAGATAGATAGATAATTTTAGCAAATCCTTTTTTTGAGGTTTAATATCCTTTTTTTAAATATTTTTTATTATTAGTTTTTCTTTTATATTTTTAATATAATTTTTAAATATTCAAAATACAATCGGAAAATGTATATCTTTTGTAAACAAATTTTATTTGAATGTATTTTTATTTGTACTATTTTTCAATAACTTTTAAGATTTTTGTGAATTAATTCTAATACATTCAAATGTATATTACGTTATTTATTATTTTGCATGTGTACTTTTTTCTAATATTAGTACTACTTTACTTTTTAATTGGTTTTTTTTAATACATTTTATTGATCATGTTTTTTATTTATTTGGTAAGTATTTTTTGGTTGCTTAATTTAGTGTGTAAATAGTATATGTGAACCTAGGGTCCTATTCTTTGCTCAGTGTGGTCAAGTTTGGAGAAGGAATAGTAAATCTGAAAAAGCCCAACACCTATCCCAATGTGGTTAAGTTTGAAGTGGGACTAGTAAAGGTGGCCCTTGTCCCTTCCCTTAGCCCCCAGAGTCTAACACTTTTCCCAATTTGGTGAAATTTGAGTGGGAATAGTAAATATAACTCCCTTAAAGTCTAACACTTCCCAAATGTGTTTAAGCTTGGAGTGGGAATAGTGTATCTAGAAAGGTTCAACTCATTTCCCAGTGTGGCTAAGTTTGGAGCAGGTATAATAAATCTCACACTCCCAAGGACCAACACCTTCCTCAATGTAATTAAGTTTGTAGTGGGAAAAGTAAAACTAAACCTTTTAAAGTCCTACTCTTTACCCAGTATGACTAGGTTTGGTGTAGGAATAGTAAATCTGATGCACGCAAAGTGCATCACTTTCCACCTTTTTTGACAAAGTGTGGAGTGTGGACAGTAAATGTGACCTTACCAAAGTTCAACACACTCCCCAGTGTGGCTCAATTTGGAGTGGGATTAGTAAACATGACCTCCATAAAAGTATGCCATTTGGTAATATTTTTAATTTTATAGTTTGCATATTTTCTAATCCCACCTTTTAATATATATTTTTTTATAACAATGTTTTAAGTAATCACAGCAACTTTTTGGTAATTGATCACTTATTAACATACATGAATAGTTGTTTTTGACTGCAAACAAATACATTTTCTTTAGAGACATCTAATGCACATATATATCTTTATATGTAGTTATACAATGCATTTGAATATTATCTCATATTGTTTTAGCTTTTTTTCTGTTTATAGATGTATTAACATTTCCTGTGCAAATTATTAGCATTTGTTTTCAGTATTTTTTAAATATATTTATTTTACATGTTGTACATTGGTTTAACAACAAATACATTGGGACATTTTTATCATGTTTTGTCTAATAATTTACAAATAATCATAGAAAATCTGCAATTTTTCATCTATTGTTTAAGCTACTGTTTGTTAATGGAATTTAGTCTTTTTCTATGTCGATTGTCTGCCATTTATTACCATTTGCTTCATTTTGTAGTCTGGGTTAATCATTTTGGGTTGTTCGTGGAGTTTGCTTTTGCGGTTTCCAGTTCCTGCACTCTGGTTCAGCTAAGAGTAATTTAGTTACTTACTAAGGGTTTAGTGTTTGGGGGGTGGTGCTAAGAGCTAGCTAAGTTAGTGTTTGTTAGCTAATGTTATTTTAACATGTTGTTTCTTAGTGTGAACTATTTTGTTATTTTATGTTAGTGTGGTAAGCCTTATATTACATTTATTTGCTATGAATGTATGATTGTTTCTAATGATTTTCTACTATGCTCAGTTTTATTTATGGGTTGTGAATATTGTTTGGATGGGTTCATATGCTATTGCTTTACAGGTTTATAGTTCAGATACCAGTTATTATTGTTCATCTGGACATATTTCTTTCTGGGAAAAATACTTGGTTATTTTTTATTCATTGATTTTCTGTTGATTTTCCATTATTTTGGAGCATTTATTTATTTTTTAAATATTGTTTGGGTTTAGGATGTATTTTCTGGATTTATCAAACTCCACTAGAAGTAAAAAAAAAATTGTTTTCTATTTTTGCATGTATATAAACTTCTTTTTTAATAGCCTTTTTGGTGTTGTGATTTAATTTACAAGGAATTTTGCAATGGAATTGTAAGTGTCATTTTCATTCTATATATTTATTTTCTTGACTTAGAAATTTTGATTTGTTAGAGTTATTTATAATATGTTACTATGTATTAATTTGTTTTATTATGTTAGGATATGTGTATAGGTGATAGTGAAATGTTTGCTCATTTAAATGAATTCAGGTTTTGTTTGTATATTTATTTATTTGTAAATACCTAATATTGCAATGTTTAAACTATTAAGTATTCCATATTTATTTTACATTTTAGATTGATATTTACATTTTACATTAATATTATGTCTAAATAAATATTAATAAACTATGGGGCAGATTTACTATGATTTTGCATTGGGGTTGCAGTTCTTTTGTGGGGCAGCCCTGAAGAAAAATTATTTTTTGTATTTACTATGCCATGCAAAGCCATTGGTTTGCATGGTTTAGTAAATATAACGTAATGCAGTGCATAGCACTGCCTTGCTTTATCTTGCAATGGGAGGGTGTTCCATGGATGGGGCATGGGTGCTCTCATGCATCCACCCATGAATATGATGCATGTCCAGGTCTTCTAAACCTACTAGGAATGAATCCAAATGATATACCTTGCACAGTGAGTGACAACTATGTTTATTTCTCCTCATTACTTCCTCTTTTGATATGTGCTGTATTTGGGTGCACACATAGGATTGTTTTTGTGCAAGAAGAAAACAATCCTACTCATAATGCAGGAACCTTGGCACCATTTTAAAAGGGTATCTGCATTTGCACTAGGTTAGGCAGCCCCAAGTACACCAGCACAGGGAAAGAGATGAAGAGCGCAATATCCTAACAGATGTGGTGCTTTTCAGCTCACTCCCATAAATAATATGCAGTGCAGCAACTTGCCTTGCTGCACCTCATTGCGTGAATTCTAAGTAAATCAGCCTATAAGTGTTTTCCATCATTTAGAAGATTTAAAATCACCTAATGTTTAGCATATGTGGCTTTAAAGTAGGGTTCTTTCTATTGAATCTAGATATGGTAGGTGTGGGTTCTTAGCAAATTCCGCCCACCCCTAATCAGGATTCAAGTGGACTTAATCCCCCAACTTACAACGCGCCAGAGGGACCGTTTGCATAGTGGTGAAGGGAGGGGGTGGGGCCTGATGTGACAAGTGTGCAAACGTGCCCCGTGGCGCGTTTCAAGTTGGGGAATAAAGTCCCCTTGAATCCTAAGGGTCCATGGGGGCCAACTAGCCCACCAGGTACCTCCAGTAAGCGCCACAGAGCTGCGTTGCAGAGAGGTGGTCCGAGGCCATGCCCATTTTACACCTCACTGTGCAAACACGCCCGTGGTCCGTTGGGACTCCTCCCGGGCACAAGCTTCACTTTGATTGGCTGCCAACACTCTAAACCAGAATGTGTTGACAGCCATCTTGTGACTCGGTAACCGAGTCACAAGAAAAGAGTTAAAAAAAAGGTACAAAACAAGAAAAGGGGGCAGGGTAGAAAGACCCTGACCCCCTAGGCCTGCTCAGGGGGTCCCAGGGGCACCGAGGGCCCAAAAAGTTTTTTTTTTTTTTTTTAATAGGCAGAATTTGCGCTGAGTGCTCGAATCCTGCTGAAAATAAAAAAAACGAAGCGCAGCCTCCCGCGCTTTGTTACTAAAAAATCCCCCGGGTGAACCAGGTCCCAGGGGCTTCGTTAATAAATGCGTGGGGGGACTTTGCTAATAAATGCGTGGGGGGTCCCACCCCCCCATGCTGCCCCAGGGAACGTCACCTCTCTGGAGCATTTATGCAAATGGGTGCGGGGAACTCATGGCACCCCTGAGCCCCGGGGACTGCCACCTCCCCAGGGCTTATTCATTTGAATATGGGGGCAAGCGGCCTCCCAAAGCACTGGGGCTTCCTTAATAAATGCGTGGGGGTCCCACCCCTCCACGCTGCCCCAGGAACCACCACCTCCCCAGGGCATTTATGCAAATGGGTGCGGGGGCCTCACGGTCCCCGCTGCGCCCCGGGGACCGCCACCTCCCCGGGGCTATAAATAATAATTAGTGTGGGGTGCTTAAGCCCCCCACACTGCCCCAGGGACCACCACCTCCCGGGGCACTGAATATTAAAATTTGGGGGTCCATTCTAGACCCCTGGCCCCGGGGACCACCACCTCCCCGGGGTTTTGAAAATGGATGGAGGGGGGCCCACCTTCTGGAGCCATTGATGGCCCTGGGGACCGCCACCCCCTCAGGTCCGGCTCCTGTAATGTCCCGGGGTGCTCACCCCCAGGACATTGCTGTTTGATATGGCAGGGCGGGAGCACGGCTCCCGGCCTGTCATAACACACTTGCTTTCCTTCTTTGAAGCAAGAGCAGGAAAACATGCTCTTGTTTCAATGAATCAAAGCAGGATTGCTTTTGAGCAAGGGGAGCTGCATGTCAGCAGCTCCCCTTGCTCAAAAGCAATACCGGCGCGACCATGGGGGTATTGGGGCACCCCTCACGGTCCCCTATAGTAAGGCCAGGCCCCGGGAGGCCTGAGGAAGGGGGCCACGTGTCCCCCTCCCCAAAAAATAAATAAAAAAGTTAAAGGCTGCCAGGACCCGGGGAATGGGGTCCCTGGGGCCAATAATGGCCCCAGGAGGGGGGCCACGCAGCCCCCAACCTTTTAAACAAGTATAAAACATGTGGCCATGCCATTAGCTGGTCTGACATGGGGTAACATCATGACGCCTTGGTGGTCCACCCCAACTTCTTAAAACTTTTTCCCTATTGTTCAGCTGGCTTTTAGTTCCCCATGGGGCAAATTGGAGGTAAACCCTACCCAGGGGGTATAAAAACTGTTGGGCCCAGTCAGGGGAGAGGAAGTAGTTCAATGCCTATGATCGTCTTGACCACCTTTTCTTTTTGAGGCAATGTTTCCCTGCTGTCTAGCAGGTTGTATGGCACTAAATTGAGAAAAACGATGTCAACACACAAAAATATCACCCGAAAATATCAACAACCAAAATATTGCAAACCTATACTTAAACAAGAAAAATACATATATTGACCACAAAAGTATTGCTGAATAATATGTTCAATACAATATTAAAACAAGAACAAAGAAACACAAAATACCATCACTGAATTAACACCAATGAAACATAACAAGAACCACTAAATAAAAATATCAATCACTAGAAAATTAATATAATTAAAATACAAATATTCAAAATGACATACATATCTATACATATAAAAAGTATAAATAACTTAAATATACATTACATTTACAACAAAAACACAAATTAGTATTTTCCATAATGGTAGAAAAAAATTAATCTAGTCTCCAAATAACCTCTCAATTTAAATCTAGAAACAATTAACAACATGCAACAAAATGTCTCCTAAAAAGCAACTTCCAAAGTACAGGGTCACTCTGTGAGACTGAAACTCAACATAAAAAGAAAGGTAAACTCCAAAGGACAACTATATACACTTGTCAAAGTACGTTTTAGAAAATGGAACCTGATAATTACAACAAAACAAGTGTAGGAAGTGTTATAACTAAAGCACAAATTACCACTTTAAAGTGAAAATAATATATTTTCACAACTTAAAACTAAACTATAACTAAGAAACTCAAACTAAAAAATAAGAATACATAATAAAGAGAAACATCTAATATATTTATTTTTTCAACAGACAGCAACAAATGTTGACTGTCACCAAAATCAGAACCAGCCCTGCAAAACAAACATCTACAGAAGAACCAACGTAGAGAAAACAACCAAAATGTGCATAAAATTGTGCAGCTTTAATGTAAAAATGTCAAAAGAAATGGCAACATACCTCAACCATCAAATAGAGAAGCTGTTACAGTGGCTGTACTTATAGTAACACAGTGAAAAAACACACTGGAAATACACCACATATTCTGTGGCAGGATGACCACTAAAAATGAGATTGCAGAAAATCCCCTAATATTATTAAATAAAGAAGTGACAAATGTCCCACGGGAACTGAAAAAGACCACAACAAGCTCACAAGAGCCAATAGGAACTATACTAAAAATATAATATTTCAAATATTCCTGAATGGCTACCAAGTATCCAACTCCCTGGCATACCAAATATTAATGGCCAGTGCATGTGGAACATGAAGGGAAACACCAGCAGCACCTACATGTTATGAGGAAATAAACAAACCCCAAAACTTACTAACCAAACATAAAAAAGATCATCCTACTATATGATAACCACAATATTGTTAATAGAATTACAATTTATGCTATTAACAAGAACTTTCTAATCTTAACACTTTACAACACATGGATGATGGATGTCACATTTTATTTGAGCTCCCCACTATTCAGTGAAACATACACAATACCAAAATACAAACATCCCATTGGTGTATGTTTTGTCAGCCACGGCCGCTGAAGGTAAGAGCGGTGGGGCCAGGTAAGGGGGAATTTCAAGAGACGACCACGAGGGAAAATTAAATAAATAATTAATTTCACCTGGTGGTTGTCTCTCGAAATCCCCCCTCACCTGGCTCCACCACCCCAACTTACTAAGAATTGGTAACACATATAAAACAGCAAACTAACAACTTTAGCCCTCAAAACATAATCGTAGATTTTGTCATAGCAATGATTTCCACTAGACTGGAAATATATTAACCACTGAAATTTAAGCTTACTACTAAAGGTTGAACCAAAGTATATGGAGGCAACTACAGAAATTCATTCTGGGTGTAGGATATGTAACAAACCCCAAATTTGCACATGAAATAAAATGAATGTATGCCTTATAGCCCCTTTTAATAGAATTGGCTAAACATATGACATTTTATTGAATCCTTAATTATGAAAAACATGAAACATAGTTAGCCCCATTAATGGCTTATTTTGAAGATACTTGGGATGGTCATCTGTATTAATCAGGACACAGGCATAATATTCCATGGTGGAATGTCTACAACAGCGCCATATTCTAAGAAGCAAAGGCAAATAACGTACTGAAATGTTTGGACAATACTTCCAAGGACACCCTACACTATACCAATTTTTTCAAATAATGAATTGCCAGCAACTAAGATTGAAACAATCCCTGACCTAAATAAATTAAAAAATATTTAAACAACCTGATGAAATATGTAAAACCATAGTATGCAACATGTTAATGTTAGTTTCCAAATATGATATATAGGTTATCCATCCCTTAAGCAAAGCAAGCCTAGCAGCTCAGTGTCTTTATGTCTTAATAATTGTAAGAAGACATGTCTGAATTTTAACCAGTGAGTGATCTGCCCTGGAATGGAAATAATTGGCCATATTGGTCTGGGCCATAACAATTGAGGAGAAAAGCAAAGGTAGACATGATCTAATACTATTTAGGCTGAGATAAGCAAAACTCCTGTCATGTGGTTTGTGTTGCCCCAAACCTGATGATTAAATGTACTGGGAAATATAACAAAATCATTATCTATCAGCATGTATTGCAATTTCCAAAACACATATTATTGAAAAGAAAATTGTAACCAAATTAGTGGGCACAGTGGATAACTAGGTACATTATTTCTTCAGGAAAAATAAAACAATAATAATGTAGTTGTTTATTTAGGTCATGAAAGTTGTAAGAAATTGCGTTATTGGTTTAGGAGTAGAAGACCCACTCAGGCAACAACCACAGGATGAACCACAAAAGTCACTAAACTAAACTGTCCTTAACCCTTTGGTAGCATGACACAAAGACATCACGCTTAATTTAGCGGCAATTTGTAAAGTATTTATGCAACACACAAACAGTAATAAAGGGGCGCTAGAGGGCGCGCAAGCAGAATGGCAGCACTCCTGTGAGGCTCCTGCAGCCTGGATCAGGAATCCTACACTTATCCTGTTGTTCCCGACTGACGGACCGACAATAACCGCTGGGCTATATTCCTGCTAACCCTCTGCAGCTCCGGTCCGAGTTTGGGGGCCGGGGAGCCGATTTCGGCGAAGTTAGAGGCAGCTGGAGCGAGACCGCGACCCGTGCGCTAGCTGAGCGCGGCCGCGGCTGGGCGTGTGGTCTACGCGAGTCCGCGGCGTGCCACGAGGAAGGTGGGCCCCGCGGTGAAACTCTTCAGTACACACCCCCCTCTGCCCCTGGAGAGCGGATCGACCCTCCTGCCTGGGGATCGCTGAGACGCCGGAGTAAGTGTCCTTCGCTACTGGGGCCTGCGGGGTCCGGAGCTCCTGCCGAGTGCTACAGGCGGCTGAGCGCTCCCCCCCTTGATTTGTGGTGACCCCGGCTGGCCTCCCCCCCCCTCACCTCAGACGGCCTGGAGGAGGATTCGGATCTCTGCTGTGCGGGCCTCTCCCGGGTCCGCCGCACATTTCCGTGCGTGGAGCCTCGTGACGAGGAGGCGCGGAGTGGCAGCTTCGGCGAATCTGGGTGTCCCCCTGGAGCAGATGGGGATCGATTGCTGACCTGTGAGTACCGGCGTGGGGGCTACTGGTGGCGCTCTGGTCCCTGTGGCGTACTATTGAGGCCATCTGCCGCCCTGGACCTTCCTCTGGGCCGTGTTGGGGCAGTCGAGTGCGTGAGGCAGCTGACTGGCGAGCCCTGGGCGATACGACCGTGAGGTTCCTAACGTGTGGGGCGTCCTAATACCTGTGTCTGTCCCTTGCATATACAGCGACGAAGTGACTGCGGACTGCGGCGGCGACTGCTCTCTCGCTTTTGTTGGGAGTTGAGGACGGCGGCTGTCCGTTTCGGTGGCCTTGAGGTGCTATCTACCTGCCGGTCCTTGCCTTGGCGATCTGGCTGGGCCCTGTAGCTGTGCAACAGTCGGCTGAGTATCGAGAGGTGCTTGTTGGCGGACTGTGACTGTCCGGTGTGCTCCGCGCCTCCCCCCCCCCTTTTTTGGCTCTACGTCGCCCCTACCCGGAGGACCAGTAATGGGGAAACAGGACAGCAAACAACCTAAGCTCTCATTCGAGGCCCCGGCAGCCAAGAAGGGACTGCGGGGCACACCTGACTCTGGGGGCACGGCCGACCCCCCAGCGACTGCCGCCGGGCCGGGCTCGCCGCCGCCGGACATGCAGCAGCTGATGCAGGAGATGAGACAGGGCTTCGCTACTGTGGTCGACAAAGTAGATCGCATCTCTTCCCGAATGGATGCTTTTGCGCAAAAACTGGACGTTCATGAAGAACGTATCGCCGAGGCTGAAAGACGGATCTCCGACAATGATGACGTCACTGCTTCACATACCTCGCAACTCTCCAGAATGGATAATGTGCTGAGAGTTATCGCAGCTAAAAACGAGGAGTTGGAGGCTCGCGGCCGACGTAATAACATTCGCATGGTGGGGGTTCCGGAGTCCACCAACACAGGGCGCATGGAAGATTATGTGGAGAAAATTCTCCTGGCCACCGTGGGCTCTGAGGCACTCTCCAAGCAGTTCATAGTCGAGAGAGCGCATCGTTCGCTTGGGCCGCGTCCCAAACCTGGGGCTCCACCTCGGCCCATCATTGCGAGGCTTCTGAATTATAGGGACCGTGACACGGCGCTGCGGGCTGCGTGCCAAAATCAGCACCTCACCTGTGATGGTGTCAACTTCACCCTCTATCCGGACTTCACTCCTGTCGTTCAGGAGCAGCGGCGCAAGTTCATCGATGTGAAGAAGAAACTTAGGGCCCTTCAAATTGACTATGCGTTGCTATACCCAGCGAAGCTCAGAATCACCCATCAGGCGAAGCAACATTTCTTTACAAGCCCGCAGCAAGTGGACGATTTTCTGAGATCCCTGAAACATGCACGTAATGGGCAGCGTGGAGAGGATAGTACTGAGCAAGATGACGAACGGTGACTGGCTCTCCCTCTGCCTTCTGGGGCTCGCAGCGGGGCCCAGGGAGAGGCTGTAAGACGCTTTTATGGAAGTCCTTCACACATGCCCGCTTGGATGGTATCTTCTCGGCGGCATTACGCTGTATTGGATGGCTGATGGCTGTCGGTTGGTAAGATAATCCAGGCACCACCCTCCCTCGTTCCTCTGTCTGTGCTGGGGAGCTTGGCGCGAAGGGTGGCTATGCGTGTCCTCTGGATGGCCCCCGAAGGGTGTTCCCCTATGGACAAACTGACTATGTTGCTCCTGTTGAGCTGTGTAGTGGCAATTTGGGGTGGGGGGTGGGATGTACTTTCTGGCAAGTTGGGGCTGCTTCAGTGGGTGGGGGAGGGGGTTATAGGGTATGTAATTGTTTGGATGTATAGCGGCTCGTCTCCTTTTCTCACTTCTTCCCGATTCTTAAACTATGTGCTATCTACGTATATGTCGATAGCTGAGACCATAATTGCGATATGTTACGGATCCAGGGTTGGGCTGCGGGTTGGGAGTGGTGGGGGTGTTGTTCTTTTTTGTTATGTTGGTACGTTTTGGTGCACAGATGATGTCAGGATGTTGCCATTCACGGAATGGTGGTACTGTCACCTCCGAGGACTGTATTTAGGTGCATTTGTGCGGCATGAGGCATACTACACTGCTGGCGGTGCTGTGAGGTGTGTGAAATTGACATGTGTTCCTTGGGTAGCTTTCCGGGCACTGGCTCCTTGGCCACTGCGCCTTGTTCCTTCTTCTCACCCAACTTCTAATGGGGGACACTGACCTGAACATACTGACTTGGAACGTTAGAGGCTTGGGGGACCCGAGGAAACGTAGAGAGATCCTCTCCTACCTAGACCGCCATACCGTCCACATAGCGTTCCTACAGGAGACTCACTTTAGCACCCAGTCTGCTCCGACTTTCGCTTGCCGCTGGGCTAAGTACACGGCATTTTCCTCCTACTCCTCCTACTCGCGAGGCGTAGCGATATTGGTGAAAAAAGGTACCCCCTTCGTTCTGGCTGGCTGTAAGAGTGACACCCAGGGCAGGTACAGTCTGATGTGGGGCAGGCTTGGCCAGCTGGCGGTGACCCTAGTCTGCTGTTATGGCCCCAATATAGATGATCCGCAATTTTTCACAGACCTTGAGGCGTCCATAATAGGTACCGGCCCGCAGCACGTCATATGGGGGGGGGATTTCAACACCACTTTTGATCCGCAGATGGATAGATCCCACCCTGCTCCCCATCACTTCACCAAATCCCGCAGAGCGCTCCTGGGGATACTTGCAGAACACCACTTGATTGATGCATGGCGGCACCTCCATGCTACTTCACGGGAGGGTACGCACACCACGGCTCAGGCGAAATCGTGGGCGCGGCTTGACTATATCCTCGTGGCCCCTCGTTTTCTGGCAGCACTCGACCGGGCAGCTCACCTCCCCCGCACCTTCTCTGACCACGCGCCGGTCAGAGTCACTCTGCGGGCTCCTGACCTTGGCCCTCCAAGGACGGCCTGGCGTCTACAGCCCACGATGCTGTTGGACGAACTGTTTCAGGAAGAACTGCGCGAAGAATGTCTTGACTTTTTCCGTCGCAACAAAGATTCGGTGGCAGATGTTGCAACCATCTGGGATGCATTTAAGGTAACACTACGGGGCATGTGCATAGCCAAAGGGTCGGGTGTACTGAAGAGCCTGCTGGCGCGTCTTCGCCTCTTGGAGGCGGACTTGGGGACGCTCGAGACATCGCTGGCGGCCAACCCCGATGATGCCACGCTCGCGAGCATCCGCGAGAAGATTACTGAGTACGCGGATGAAGCCGCTAGAGAGGTGAAATTCAGAGGCAAGCATTGGGTTGCTCGCCGCTATGGCGAAGGTGAGAGGCCGGGTAAGGCTTTGGCGGCGACGGTACGATTGCTGCGGCCTTCTAATACCATCGTGGAGCTCTTGGGGGAGGATGGCGTGCTGTACAGAGACACCACTCAGATCCTTAATAGGTTCGTCGCGCACTACCACCGGCTTTACTCGTCTACCCGAGCCGGAGATCTCCACTTGCAGGAATACTTAGGGGATGTCTCGCTTGGCTGGCTCAGCCCTGCGCAACAGGAGTTTCTTAGCACCCCTTTCCAACTAGACGAGGTGCGGGAGGCTATCATGCACATGCGGTCAGGCAAGACTGCAGGGCTTGACGGGATACCTATTGAATTTTATAAGACCTATATCGACTTTATGGCGCCTGTCCTGAGAGAGGTTTATGAAGATGCTCTGGAGGTCGGCTCCCTGCCCCCATCCATGCGTATGGCCCTCATCACGTCCCTGCTTAAACCAGGCAAAGCGGCTAATGACGTTGATTCTTACCGGCCTCTCTCTCTGCTAAATTGTGACGTGAAAATACTAGCTAAGCTCATAGCAACTCGCATTAATCTCTTGCTCCCCAACTTGATCTTACCTGACCAAGCTGGCTTTGTGCCCGGCCGGGCGACATCCCATAACCTGTGCACGTTCTTTTCCATTCTGAACTCGGTGCATGATGACCTTCCTATGGCCGCGGTCTTCCTTGATGCCACCAAGGCCTTCGACTCCCTGGAATGGGACTATACGTTCCAAGTGCTAGAGCGAATGGGGTTCCCCAGTATATTCATTTCCTGGATTAAACTGCTATACACTGGCCCTAAAGCCAAGGTGTTGGTGAATGGTCGGCTATCTGCTCCTTTTTCCATATCCAGAGGCACCAGGCAGGGGTGCCCACTATCGCCTCTGTTGTTTGCTCTCGCTATGGAGCCTCTGGCAGCAAGATTGCGGCAACACCATAAAGACAAGGGGTTACGATGCTTTCAGAGACAGATATTGGTGTCTATGTATGCCGACGATATCACCCTCTATATACGGGACCCTGTGGTCAATCTCAATACGATCCTCAGGGAGTTTATCCGTTTTGGTGAGATATATGGGGTTAAGATAAATTGGGGCAAGTCTTGTCTGTTCCCTTTAACGCCTTCTACCGAGCGTTTCGAAATGGATTTCCCCCTCACCTGGTGTGAGGGCGACTTTAAATACCTGGGCATACGCGTTGAAAAAAGCAGGGAGGAACTCATGCGGGCTAATTACGGTACGGCGATTGTGCGCATTGCGGAGCATGTGACGCGCTGGAACTCCCTTCATCTTTCTATGGCGGGCAGATCGTCCTTGGTCAAAATGGTGATACTGCCACAATTGCTGTATCTATTCCTGAATATTCCCTTTCATCTGGGCGCCTTTTCTTTTCGGCAATTGCGCACGGAGCTGATTAGACTCGTGTGGGGTGGCAGGGCGCCTCGGCTGCGATGGGAGATCCTAATAAAGCCGTACAATCAGGGAGGTTTTGGCATCCCCGACTTTGAACTGTACTATTATGCAGCTCAGGCGCATTTCGCTTTCTTCTGGATAAGACAGCCCAGATATATGCCCCAACTTGCGGCTGAACATTGGCTGGCACACCCGGTCCCCATAGAGGGCGCATTGTTCATCCCGGTGACAAGTAGAGATAAAACGTCTTCGGCTTTGCTCAGTACGGTGTCCGCGTGGACGCACTTGACTGCTAAGGTAGGACTGGATTTCCTATACGCGCCGCTCTTGCCCCTGGCTTATCACCCCAGTATGCCCTTACTGCAGGAGGCGGGTTTCCACAAATTACTGCACAACATTCACGTCTCGACATGGGGGGAGCTGTTCCATAATGGCACCTTTCGATCAATGGACGATTTGTATGCAGGCATACAGCCCTCTCCACTCGACGTCTTCCTGTACCTCCGGCTCCGACAAGGGATGAGGGCGCTGATGCCTGACTTTCCACAGGAGCCTTCGCCCATGGAACCGTTGAACCGCATCCTGCGCGATGACGTCCCGACCAAACTCGTTTCTAAAATATACCGTTCGGTGCACTCCTCCATGCCGGCGCCTTCACTGGCAGCACGTGTTAAATGGGACCAAGAGCTACCGGCCCCGCTCACGGACAAACAGTGGGAATTCTGTCTGTTGCAGACGGAACGCATCTCCGCAAGCAGTCGATTCAGGATAATACATTACAAATATGTCCACAGACTGTATTGTACCCCGGCGCGACTTTGCCGCTTTCAGCTTCGGGATAATGACCGATGTGACAGATGCCAGGCCCCCGGGGCGGATTTTTTGCACCTTGCATGGGAATGTGCAGCAGTACACCGTTTCTGGTGTCAAGTATGTGAAGCACTTTCCAAAATGGTCGACTCCGTGGTGGAGCCCTCCCCCCTCCTTGCCCTGCTGGGGTATGTGGAGCCCATACGCGCGGGGTACCGCAGGTTTATCGCGCTTGCCTTCCTCATTGCTAAAAGACGGGTTGCTTGTCGATGGGGTAGGGGTAGAGCCCCGAAGTTCAAGGACTGGATTCGTGACCTTGCCTACTGTCAAGAGCAGATTAGCACTTATTCTGAACTGTTGCCAACAACGTCCCGTCCCGCGGACATATGGGCTCCGCTGCGGTGCTACCTAGCGGCTACAACGCCCGATGCACCTGATGGGGCGCCGGAGTAGGGTGAAATGCATGGTGCTGGCCCCCCCCCCCTCGCATTAACCTACGGGGAAGCCCGCCAGGCTGCTGACTGTTGAGGATAGGTGTGTTTCCCCCCCCCCGTGCAAAGCGATTTCTGTATGAATAAGAAAGAGAGTGGGGTGGACGGACGGATGGAGAGCGGAGTGGTCCCACTCGCCGGGTACTTCCTTGATGCCTCGTTTTTGAGCAACTATTGCTTCACTTCTTTGATTGGTCCCTAATGTTCGCGATGTCAGAGACAGACTACCCATTTCTTTTTGCTTTGCTTCTCCCTCCTCTGCTGCGCAATGTACGCTGTGAAAATGTTCCATTATAGTGACCTCGCACACAACAAGGAAATGTAACACATATGCACTTGACGCGGCCGGCCCTTTCGGGTTGTTGGCGAACCGCTGTGTACAACTTCACTCTTCTGACTAACATGCTACGCTGCCGGCCCGACGAGGTTGTAGGCACTGAGCCGTGTACCGACGCTATCTGTTGAATAAAGGTTTTTGAAAACTAAAAAAAAAAAAAAAAAAAAAACAAACAGTAATAAAATGAAACCACAACACAAGAAAAATCCCAAACTAAATAAAAAATGTGGTTTGGTACATTTTAATAAATGAAATGATACCAGAGCAAAAACAATCCAATCAGTAAAACAAGAGATATTCGGCTACAAAGATTTAGGTAGATATCGCACATAAAATCACAAAGTGCCCCTTGCAATCATCTGGTGGTGCTAGACCTGGGGAAAGTCACAATTTTAGGCCAATCACAATGGAGTCCAGCTGGACACAGGGACCAGGTTAGTCTGGATGAAAAAGTTACTTTCTCAAAGTCTAGTGCGAAGAGTTATATTTGCAGTGGATGATGCTGCAAGGAGCAGGGAGAGTGCTGCAGATGGTTGCCACTGTAGCGCGAAGAGTTTGCCTAGCATTGCAGACAGTCATTGCTATATCGCAAAGTTCCAGTTGGGAGTCACGGAACTTTGAATCAGTCACTGCGGGCTGTCGTTGCTGTAGTTAAGTGCAGATGTCGTATTGCTGCTCGTCGCGAGCAGTTGCTGTACTGAGAAGAGTCTGATTCACCAGAGCTTTGCTTTGGTGAGCTTCGAGGGTGACAGAGTCTCAGTGCAAATGGGCCTGTTTGCTGTCGGGATGATCCAAAACTTGTAGAGAAGTGCACTCTGGTGCCAGCCAGGGGCCAGTACCTGGGGCAGCACCTCTTGGGGATCAGGGCTCAGACAGGCTCAGTTGCAAGCCCAGGCAGGTCCGTTTGCAGTAAGTCAGCTGGGCAATTGCAGGTAGGCTTCTGGAGCTTGTTATGTCCCAGTAGCTCAGAACAGGGGAGCAGCCAACTGACACTTGAAGTCACGTCACTCAGGTTGCCTGGGATGAAAGGAGCAGGTACAATCTTTCTTCTTAGAGATCAGGGCCAGCCTCAAGCAGCAGGGCAGTCTTCTGGGGACAAGGCATGCCTCAAGAATCAGGGCAGTCCCCTGTGGAACAAGCAGGCATCAAGCAGCGGGGCAGTCCTCTGGGTAACAAGGCATTTCTTATTCTGTAATGTCCACAGGTCCAGGAGTGTACTGATGAGTGGCTATGAAGGTACAATATTTATACCTTTGAAGAGGGGGAATCGTCTAGTTCACCCCCACATTTGTTTCTGGAAAGTTCCTTCCTTCACCTTTCTTCCCCCGCCCAGTCTCTAAGAGGTGTAGGCAAAAGGCTAGCATCAGGTTCCTCTAGATGTGCCGGAGGTAAGCCCTTTGAAATGTTAGTGGGGCCGGGTACACCTTCGCCCCTCCCATCCTGGCAGGATGTACCTCTCCCAGCTACAACCAGTGACTTTTGTTCATTGTCTAGGCCCAATAAGAATTCTTAATTGGGGAGCCATTAATAGGCCCAGGCAGGTGAAAACCCCAAAAAGGATTTATAATGTTTTCGGCAGGAAAATGGAACATTTCTAAAAGTGCCATTTTCAAAACTGTAATCTAAAATCTATTAAAGAGAATTTTAAATTACAATTCATGTGAGCCCAAACTTGATATTTACATTTTCTACCTTTTTCCTATTTAAGTTTAGCACTTATTAAATGTAATTAGGCAACCCAATGCTACCCAATGAGAGAGATATGCCTTGCAATAGTGAAAACCAAATTTAGGAGTTTTTCACTACAAGTGCATGTAAAACTTTGGGGTGACCCTGCAGAGAGGGCCAGGTCCAACCAAAGGTTTCTATGAGCCTGAGGTCTGATGGGGACAGCTATGCTAGTTATATAAAAAAAAAAAAATTGCAGTTAAGTGTCTTATTTTAATACAAAGGCGCTTTGTCAATTAAAGTTAAATTAAGAAGAATGTGCTTTAAATATTTTAGTGCACAGAGAAACATTTAACTAGTAACAATATACATTGGCAAAATATGCCAAAATCTGCATGACAATGTCAAATTGAAAAACATTATATCAGGCAATCCAAACAAATGGTCCACACAGAAGTAGGTTTTGAATTAGGCTTCTACATTAATAATTTTGACCCAGCTTTGTCTAATGGTGTCAGCCACATCCTGTGTTGTAACTTATGACTGAAGAAAGATATGGAAATATTGTTGTGATAGGGACTCCCACTAAAATGAGAGCATTACTTTTGCATCCCAGAAATACTAATTCGTCATATCATCATTGAGACGCAGGGAATATCGTTGGTGCTGGTTTCACAACAATTGAACCACAGGGAGTCAGGATGTTGGCTAGAGAAAAACACAGGGGTGACTGCATTTATTGAAGCTCAACATTTACAAAAGGTTATTGCCATGCTGAACATGATGCTAAATGTCACCTGCTTAGAACTTTTCACTCCAAGGCACTTAGTACAACACATCTAATTTCACTTTGGGTGCAAAGTCCCACTTTCACCTAAAAGGGGAACCCACATTGGTCGGTATTTTCCATGATTCAAAAAATAAAATAATTTGTGTCTGATTAAACGAACAGTATATAGCAGGTCTCCAGTGTGTTGTTCTCTCCTCAAAATGTTGAAATGCTGGCAACCGGCTTTTTCAAGGATTTAATTTATTGATCAGTTTTCTTGTTCTTACTGAAAAGTAGAGAAAGCTATTTCATACTAAGCACACATTTTGAAATGACGAGCATTAGCCCAGTGCCAGTTCCCAAACAATAGGATACTAGCATTTCATATTACTGAAAGGTGCGGTCATTTTCAGATAGAAGAATTAGAGTCCTTCGAAGTCAGATACATTATCATCAAGATCCCATTGAAGCCAACGGTTTTGGTGCCAGACTCTACAAATGCAACCAAGTCAGATTTCATGACCGTCAAGTGTGCTTTGTTGGTCAGATAGATTGCCTCCAACCCACAGGCCAAGGTTTTATGTTTAGACAAAGTTACATTTTTAGAAATCATAATCCATCGGCGGGGCAAGGCTGGAAGTTGTAGGTGGGTAAGGCTGCATGAGGCCGGATACCTTTACCATTAATTTGAGCTGAACCGAGTTTCACTGCATAAAAAAGCTCAGAGCAGGAAAAACCTGGTTTTCTTGCCTATCTTGGGTGCTACCTCATCACACTCTTCCAGTCCACTGGAGAAAAAATGCCTAAGGGTCCTATTTACTAGTCAAATGGGATACTTCACCACAAACATGACAGATATCCCATACACCTTATTAAAAGTGCATTATAGCCTATGGCATTTGTAATACGTTGGATTGGAAACACTTTAAATTAGTCCCACATTTCTTCAATTGTTGGAAAAGTTCCTTTTGGTCAGTCCTGCAGCCTCTATTTCCCCAGGTCAAGATTCTTGGCACCAGGCCTCTGGGGGTTGGGCTTTCATGGAGTCTGGAGTCCTTTTGTTTTTTGTGCCCTTGAAGCAGGCAAGCAGGAGGCCAATCACTTAACCCTTGGGAGCAGTTTCAGTTCCTGAGTATCAGCTGTAGTAAAGAGACCTTGGGCCCGATTCACAGAACTAACTTAAGACAAAATCCTAAACTTACTACCATTTTGGTATTCACAGAAGGCACTTACTCATTTTGTTATTCACAGAAGGCACTTACTCATTTCGGTATTCACAGAAGTTAGGAGCCCTAACTTTAGGACTCCTAAATGCCTTCTGTGAATACCGAAAGTCTTAAAATTAGGATTTTTCGCAGTTTAGTAGTAGTATAGTTAGGACTCCTAACTTTAGGACTCCTAAATGCCTTCTGTGAATACCGAAAGTCTTAAAATTAGGATTTTTCTCAATTTAGTAGTCCTAAGTTTAGACTTAGGACTACTAAATTGAGAAAAATCCTAATTTTAAGAATTTCGGTATTCACAGAAGGCATTTAGGAGTCCTAAAGTTAGGAGTCCTAACTATACTACTACTAAACTGAGAAAAATCCTAATTTTAAGGCTTTCGGTAGTCACAGAAGGCATTTAGGGGTCCTAAAGTTAGGAGTCCTAAATTTAGGACTACTAAATTGAGAAAAATCCTAATTTTAAGAATTTCGGTATTCACAGAAGGCATTTAGGAGTCCTAAAGTTAGGAGTCCTACTATACTACTACTAAACTGAGAAAAATCCAAATTTTAAGGCTTTCGGTAGTCACAGAAGGCATTTAGGGGTCCTAAAGTTAGGAGTCCTAAACTTAGGACTACTAAATTGAGAAAAATCCTAATTTTAAGAATTTCGGTATTCACAGAAGGCATTTAGGAGTCCTAAAGTTAGGAGCCCTAACTATACTACTACTAAACTGAGAAAAATCCTAATTTTAAGGCTTTCGGTAGTCACAGAAGGCATTTAGGGGTCCTAAAGTTAGGAGTCCTAAATTTAGGACTACTAAATTGAGAAAAATCCTAATTTTAAGAATTTCGGTATTCACAGAAGGCATTTAGGAGTCCTAAAGTTAGGAGTCCTAACTATACTACTACTAAACTGAGAAAAATCCTAATTTTAAGACTTTCGGTATTCACAGAAGGCATTTAGGCGTCCTAAAGTTAGGACTCCTAACTTCTGTGAATACCGAAATGAGTAAGTGCCTTCTGTGAATACCAAAATGAGTAAGTGCCTTCTGTGAATACCAAAATGGTAGTAAGTTTAGGATTTTGTCTTAAGTTAGTTCTGTGAATCGGGCCCCTTGAGTGAGTCCTCATCTGCCAGCAGAAGTCAGGACTTTCCTCCAGCAGTGCCTTCGTCTTCAGGTGCTCTTCCCAACTCCAGGAATATTCTGATTAAGCAATGTTTGAGGTTACAGTTTTATCCTGTGCACTAGCCAGTCATTGAAGAAATTCTGCCACTAGTCCTAACTATTCTTTCAGAGCCCCCACCGCCTTTTGCAGCACTTACTTTTTGCCTTACTGTAATAATACTTAGGAGACCCTATTTAAAATGGCAGAATAGTCTCCCACCAGGTAGACATGTTTTCATCTCCTTGGCCACTTGCTTATTTGAACGGGATCAAACTGTTTCTCTGCCACACTGTAACAGGAGTCTGGCTGCCTGGGAGGGTCTTTTGACCCTCGTTGGTGTCTCCTAGTCAAAAGAGGAAGTGCAAAGGCTGTTTTTTGTTCTGCCAACTGTTCCTGTCCACCTCTAGATCGCTTAACACTGTAAAGTGGTCAGCAGTTGTGTCCTTCCTTTCTGAGCCAGGGTCATTAACTCTCACAGCCAAGGATGTGCATTCCAGCTCTGAAAGTGTGATAGACGATGACTGGGCATACCCTTGGTGTTACATTAAAAATCAAAAGATGATGGGAAGAATGCGTGCAATTTGTCTCACCACTGCCTATCACTCTGGATAGTATTCTAAGTCATCATTGTTTTGCCCACAATGCCACCTCAGATTAATTCTAGTCATATGCAAATCAGCCTTGGCCCTGTTCCAATAGGAACAGTCCTGTTCAACAGTCAAGCCAGGTCTTCTCTGAAATGGAACACAAAGGACCCAAGACCAATGCCAGCCTAGACGGCGACTTCAGTTAGGTGCAACTTGGTTCCAGTGACAAAGTGAGCATGTGATCCACGTCTGAGCATTCCCTTGGCTACTTAAGGCATTACATCAAACATAGAAAAGTTGATGGGAGGAATGTTTGTTATCTCTCTAACCACTGGCAATCACTTGGGTAACATTCCCACCTTCCAGTTTTTTGGCCCACCATTCCACTCCAAATTATGAACAAATATAGGTCCTGTGCTCACTGGGCCTTAGAAATCTAGCTATGCCTCACTAATGACACCTAAGTAGGTCGAAACCAGTCTGGTGTTGGTTATTTTACCTTGATTGCTTTACTTGTTTAGGTCTATCCCATTATTTCTTACTAAAACCTTTTTGAAAATGGTTGAAGCAAGCGGGCAAAAAATGTATATGGTGACATAAAAGACCACTTTGCACTATAGTCTACTTATAACTCCAGTGCAGTAAGGGTAGTTTTTCTATTCCTTCTCTTTGTATTATATAATATCTGATGATGGGAGATACAATTCATTAACATAGGCCAAATATATAAAGACTGGGCAATGCAGTCGTTTGAGAAACAACGCATGGACTATGGAATGATACAGCACATATATTTTGCTAGTTGCAATTAAGAGATTTCATCCAACAGCTTCCTAGCGCTGAGATAGATAATGCCTGTAATGAATCTTTTTTAAAATTTCATTAAAGTACCACGTCAGGGCTCCATCTGTTTATTCTTTCAAATCTTCATCAATAATTAATATAATCAAGATCAGGTAGTCAATTTTTGGGTATCTGTCAATTAAATGGTCAGATATCTGGGTCTGATAGTATCAACAGGGGATACTGTTAAGACCAATAGCTTGCACAACCTATCCTTAATGAATAACAGCTTAAGGCCTACTGTGCATAAACTGCATAAATGGGGCCTCCGGTATACTTCTGATTGCTTCTGCTGTTTAAGCTCAGAAGCAGATACTACTCATGCATTTTTGTCTTGCCCAATTATTGTTCTTTATTGGGCTAAAGTGTTTAATCAACTTAGCAGTTAATCAAAAATTAATATTCAACTGGACTCTAATGTCATCATGTTTGGTTATCATCTTCCAAGTATACTCCCTGATTTGTTCGGAGTCTTCTTTTTTTGTTAACTGTGACAAGGATAGGGATTGCAGGTGTCTGGCTACAGAGGGGGGGTCCCGACTTTAATGCACAATGGTAGGATTTTGTTTTCCTTTATGATTTATAATCTTATATTAATGTAAAAATCTGCGTCACTGGAAGGTAAAAATAATTTGGGCCCCGCTATGAGGCATAATGACAGCATTTACTACTGGTTTCGTGATTTATTTATAGAGCCTTTTTTCTGTTTTTAAATCCTGCTTTTAATCAACAATTCCTATTTATAGACAATTGCACTTTACATATGACATGGTATTCATGGTCACTATTATCGTAATTATCAACCTTGATATTATCAATGAGTTGTAAATTTTCTATGTTTATATACTATGTATACTTTATATACTATCCTATTAAAATAAATTGTCCCGTGTTTCTTGTGTTCCCATCTGGAAGGAACCTGGTCAAGCAGTTAGGTCTGGACTGTTCCGACTGAAACAGGACAAAGAATAATTTGCATAAGGTGGCTATCTTGTTAGCATGGCGGGGGGGGGGTGAGAAACAATGGTCTGGAATGCAGCCCAAAGCGATTGTCAGTGGCTGAGCATTTCATTCATCACTTTTTTGCTTTTGCAGTAGACATTGTGGGGCCGATTCCGATCCTGGAAAAATTTTCCCCGTACAAATCGTATCCGGATTTTTTACCGTACGAATCGTACAAGTAGCGTACAAACTGGCAAGTACGATTCGTATGGGAAAAAGTCCATACGAATCGCATTTTGAAAATTTCCCCACACGTCCTCGGGTCGGAAAATGTGTCCGACACATCCCCGGACGATTTACCGTACGAATCGGAAAAATTAAGTCCGACCGCGCAAGTACGATCCGTCCCGTCCTTCCGATTTCACAACCGTATGGAAAAAACACCGTACAGACCGAACTCCTATAGCAACCATGGAGACATGTGCCCGCATGCGCGCCGAACACCCCACCCCAGACCCCGTATGTACGCGCAGAACACCCCCCCAGCCCTCGTATGTACATGCCGAACATCCCCCCCAGCCCCCGCATGTACGTGCCAAACACCCCCCCAGCCGCGGATGTACGTGCCAAACCCCCACCAGTGTATGTACGGAGCGTACCCCCACCCGTGTATGTATGGAGCGTACCCACACCCCACCAGTGTATGTACGGAGCATACCCCCACCCGTGTATAAATGGAGCGTACCCCCACCCGTGTATGTACGGAGCGTACCAACTCCCCACCCATGTATGTATGGAGCGTACCCCCACCCGTGTATGGACGGAGCGTACCCACACCCATGTATGATTGGAGTGTACCCACACCCCACCAGTGTATGTACGGAGCCTACCCCCACCCGTGTATGAATGGAGCGTACCCCCACCCGTGTATGTACGGAGCGTACCCCCACCCGTGTATGAATGGAGCGTACACACACCCCACCAGTGTATGTATGGAGCGTACCCCCACCCGTGTATGTACAGAGCGTACCAACACCCCACCAGTGTATGTACGGAGCGTACCCCCACCCGTGTATGAATGGAGCGTACCAACACCCCACCAGTGTATGTACGGAGCGTACCCCCACCCGTGTATGTACAGAGCGTACCCCCACCCGTGAATGAATGGAGCATACCCCCACCCATGTATGGACGGAGCGTACCCACACCCGTGTATGATTGGAGCATACCCACACCCTACCAGTGTATGTACGGAGCGTACCCCCACCCGTGTATGTACGGAGCGTACCCCCACCCGTGTATGAATGGAGCGTACCCCCACCCGTGTATGGACGGAGCGTACCCACACCCATGTATGATTGGAGCATACCCACACCCCACCAGTGTATGTACGGAGCGTACCCCCACCCGTATATGTACGGAGCGTACCCCCACCCGTGTATGCATGGAGCGTACCAACTCCCCACCCGTGTATGTATGGAGCGTATCCCCACCCGTGTATGTACGGAGCATACCAACACCCCACCAGTGTATGTACGGAGCGTACCCCCACCCGTGTATGAATGGAGCGTACCAACACCCCACCAGTGTATGTACGGAGCGTACCCCCATCCGTGTATGTACGGAGCGTACCCCCACCCGTGTATGAATGGAGCGTACCCCCACCCGTGTATGGACAGAGCGTACCCACACCCGTGTATGATTGGAGCGTGCCCACATCCCACCAGTGTATGTACGGAGCGTACCCCTACCCGTGTATGTACGGAGCGTACCCCCACCTGTGTATGAATGGAGCGTACCCCCACCCATGTATGGACGGAGCATACCCACACCTGTGTATGATTGGAGCGTACCCACACTGCACCAGTGTATGTACGGAGCGTACCCCCACCCGTGTATGTACAGAGCGTACCCCACCCGTGTATGCATGGAGCGTACCAACTCCCCACCCGTGTATGTATGGAGCGTACCCCCACCAGTGTATGTACGGAGCGTACACCCAGCCCCCCTGTATGTACGGTGCGAAACACCACCACCGATGGACGGTGCGGACCAACACCCTGCCCGTGTCTGTACGCACCCTACCCCAGGCCCCTACACCAGCACCCTCACCTAACATTGCGCATGTACGAGTCGTACTAAGCCATAGCAAAGGACAGCACTGTACAGCAACATGGCCCATGTACGCACCGCACAGACGCCAAAAACACTCGTACTGAACCAGGACAAACCAAAACAACACAAGGAGAGTCAATTTGATTCACACAACACCACAAAACATGTCCAACAAGCCCAAATACATCCTATACACTGACCTGCAACTGCCAAACAGCTAAACAGAGGCCCAAAACACAACCACTCCTTATAACACACCCACCCAAAGTTCAAACACAGCCACACCCACAAATGGACCAATAAAAAGGCCCAACACACACAAACCATGATCCTTTGCAACAGATCCACTACTGCCAGACCACAGAGACAACGCACTGCACCATACTACATCCATCAATACACCTTACACTTGCACTCCTTCACACAACCACCATCACAAACACCCCCTCATCACATTCACACACACACACACCTTCACAACCACACTCACACACCCACAACCATCCACACCAACACCCCCACAACCATCCACACCCACACCCCACACCATGCCCACTAACAAGAATCCAAAGTTCACAAAGGAGGAGCTGGAGGTCCTTGTCGACTAAATCGTCAGAGTCGAGCCACAGCTCTTTGGAACATTGGTCAGACGGACCAGCATATCCGAAAAATCAGCCATGTGGCAGAGGATTGTCAATTCTGTGAATGCTATTGGGGCCACCAGAAGGACCAGGCATGAGTGCCAAGCCAGGTGGTACGATCTGTGGAGGACGGTCCTCCGCAAAATGACGGACGATCACAACCAGGGGAACATCACTGGAGGAGGGCCGCCCCGCAGACCGGTACACTACCATCCCTGGGAGGAGAAGGTGATGGCCACGCTGCGTCGGTGGGAGTAGACGGAGTAGAAGGAGTCCGAGAGCCTGGTGAGTACACAAACAACTCACCTCACATGGGGGGAACGCCATACACAACCAAAATACCAATCATGCACGCAACCCCCCCAAAGCCAGCACCGGACACAACCACACTCCAAAAACACACACATGCCACTAGCGCCTCCATGCCCCATGCCCCAAGCAAGGCCATGCCAAGTCACAGGCCACACAAAACACCAACGCAAGACAGGATGTCCCCGATGCCGGGAGGGTGGGCCTCAAAACTAACATAGAGCAACTCTGAAGCACACAACAATGCCCTCAGCCCATATGGCCTAGGGCACAGCCATACAAACAGTGTGTCCCCACACAGTACTGTGTTGCCTGCAAATCGTGGCCGCGTTGCAGGATGACATGGGTATGAAGGCACAATATGCACATAACAGCAGCTAATGAAGACGCATCACTCTGAAAGAGTGTCAGCACACATCGCCACAGCAGCAGCACAGACTCAGACACTCCGCCCAATGGGTGCCCGGAGATAAGAAACAAACCCACATGAACAAGCCAATGGCCTTTGAAAGACCTGCAAACTGTGTGTGCCCAGGAAGCTGGGCTGAAGTGACAGAGGGTGACACACAGAGGGAGGGAGAGGGGGGAGAGAGGGACGGAGACAGAGGTGGACACAGGGAGACAGACAGAGGGAGGGAGGAGGGTGACAGAGGGAGGGAGAAAGGGAGACAGAGGGAGACGGACAGAGGGAGGAGGGTGACAGAGGGAGGGAGAAAGGGAGACAGAGGGAGACGGACAGAGGGAGGAGGCTGACAGAGGGAGGGAGAAAGGGTGACAGAGGGAGACAGACAGAGGGAGGAGGCTGACAGAGGGAGGGAGAAAGGGAGACAGAGGGAGACGGACAGAGGGAGGAGGCTGACAGAGGGAGGGAGAAAGGGAAACAGAGGGAGTCGGACAGAGGGAGGAGGCTGACAGAGGGAGGGAGAAAGGGAGACAGAGGGAGACGGACAGAGGGAGGAGGCTGACAGAGGGAGGGAGAAAGGGAGACAGAGGGAGACGGACAGAGGGAGGAGGTTGACAGAGGGAGACGGACAGAGGGAGGAGGCTGACAGAGGGAGGGAAAAAGGGAGACAGAGGGAGACCAAATCACCCTTGGGTGGTGTGGCCATGTCCGCTCTTCAGCAGGTGGACTGTGTGCATGTAGACAAGGTTTGGCAGTGCGTGAACCCCCCCTTTAACCTTTGATAAACACTGGGCCATGTGTCAATCTGTGCACGAGTACATCTGTGCTGCAGGCACAAACCTAACCTTACACCCAGTATACCCACCCACTGTGTTTGTCAGAACCCTGTCACAAATGCTTAAGTTACCTACCTGCATTCTCAAATAGCATGGAAAAAACACCATTTGGCCACGTACAGTGCAACACGTAAGGCGGCTCTGCATGGCTTGCTACGCTCGCTCACTACACTGCTGACTGTGTTCCAAAAAGATGCATCAACTAAGATTGTGTCACACATAGGTAAAGTGTCGAAAGCTGTGGCCAAGGGACATACCCATGCACAAGTGCACTGTGAGAGGAATGCAAGCCAAATCCAGCCACCCAGAGGAACTGTGCCAACTCAAAAATGAATGAAACATGGATGTCGCATGAAACACAATTAACATTGTCTCTCTCACACACAGGTCAACGTCGTCGATCTCCCCCCAACACTGGGGGGGAAGACTCACAGGACTAGGCTCTGCGTGAAGAGGACCCCACCGGCAGCGACGACTCTCACCACTCCGTGGATGACCCAGACCAACCTGGCCCCTCTGGTGTCCAACCACCTGCAGCACCTGCGTCAGGTACAACTGTGCCAACCACCACCCCCATTCCTGCCACATCCCAGGAGACACCCAGGAGCCCTGCCCGCACACAACAACACAGCCAGTCTGTCCAGGAGGGACATGGTTCTCCGGGCACCCAGGAGGAGGCAGGCGACATCCCTCCGGGGTCCCGGAGACCCGATGTGCCCACAAGGGCAGGCCAGGCGCAAGTGGGCAGGGGTGGTGGGAGTGGAGGACGGCGGAGGCGCGAACCTGACCAGTTGGCTCAGGAACCGGTAATGTCACACATCAGCAACATCCTGGACACATACCGGCGTGACACCAGGGGCATGGTCCAGATTGCGTCCACCGTCACAGACATCAAGGGGACCCTCGAGGAGATGAAGACCCTGCAGGCCGAGCAACATGCCTGTCAACAGCGACACCAAGGACGGATGGAGGCAAGACAGGCTGAGCTTGTGGCGGTGCAAACGGACATGACCCGTGTACTCCGTCGGATTGCCGAAAACATGGGCAACCCTCCATGTGCCACCAGGCGAAGAACATCACCACCCACAGGGAGGGATCAGGAGGAGGAGGAGGATTCATCCGACGGAGCATCACAAGCATCGTCACGACCTACTTCTGAGGGTCCCCGCAGGAAGGTGGGTCGTCCACGCAAAAGACCGTGAGAGTCAGCGGAACATCACCATCTCCCAGGTCACCTGGCCTGGCACCTGTCCCTCTGGCCCAACAGCAGCACATCATCACATGACATTCTCTGGCACATGGACTTGCTGGTCACTGTCTGACCAATGTTGACAAAGACTGTGGCATAGACTCTGATGACTTCCAACGGCAAGGATATCAACTCCCCCTGTGAACTTTGGATTCTACACTCCCGCCAAGCACCTCTTGTCATCCCCCCAAACACGTACCCCACCACAAATAAAAATCATCACAATCACGAGATGATGCCGTCATTTTGCATTATTCCACTACATGTGTGTGTTGTAAAGTCAAGCCATGCCTGATTTCTGAAGTAACTCCAACCATCCATACCCTGGGGTCTGAGTCTGGCACAGGACACACATGGGTCACAATGTATCATCCAATACAGACATGGAGCACCATACTCACCCGTGATGGGCCCAACCAGCTGAGGGGGTGCCCGCACAACTGTGCCTACACACCTATTTAGAAGAGCAACAGTCATGCGCAGAGGTCAGGGATCATGTGGAGTGTCCTGGGGTGCTACTCGCAGGTATGTGTAAACATGTGGCAGAACCATGTCCTGCATGCTTGAGTCAGGTGGATGTGGAGAATGGTGGGCCGGCCAAGGTTGCATGCATGGAGATGGCACAATGGGGTGTTGGATCACAGTGCCACAAGGTTGTGTTGTGGTTGTGGGCTGCATCCTGAGTGTGTGCGTGGATTGAGAAGGTCATCCTGCAGCTGGCCGTGATCCATTCCCCCCATCTCTGTTGGACGTTGATGTGGCCTGGTCGCCGGATGTAGAAGCAGAGCTGTGCAGATGCACCATGGATGTGGACAAGTATCATGGGAGTTGTAACGCACATGTCCGTAGAGTGCAGGGTAGGATTAGACACGGATGTCGTAGTTGACCTGGGGGATGGTCTCTCTTGCCTTGAGGTGGATGGAACTGGGGATCTTGTGCATAATGCAGAGTGTGCTGCAGCATGAGGCACAGATGCTGCTGATCAGCATAGCACATGTCAGCAAGCAATCCATGATGAACACCAGCTTGTTTGCGTGGACACTGGGTGCCCTTGCTGCAGGGCGTGCAGCAGCATGCGCCATGTCAAGAAAACAATGCCACAAGTTGCACACAAAGACAAGGATCTCAGGAAGGAACTATGCAAAAGGAGTATGTCAAGGAAGGAATGTCTGGTTCAACATGGCACACACACACACACAATGGATGCACATGCAGCCAGTGGCCGTCGTGGAGACTGACATGCCACAATACCTACACAGCCATGGACATCATGCACAATACAGATTCTAATCCCTGACAAACAGCTTGCATCTTGCTACTCTACACATAGACTCATATGCACTATCTCTGATAAATATGCCAGACATGCCACATGCACAGTGGCAACAGACCACCATTGACATAGATGAGGCACCTTGGAGGCAGAGGGACACCTTGTGTGTCGGAATGCTAATGCAACTCTGTCAACACATACACAGGTCATGTGGATGAACATATGGGACCGACACTGGCACCCCCCTTTGCACCACAGATGCTGGAAATCCATAGAACTGGCACACAAGTGACGGGTTACAGCTAAACACCCCCTGCTGCTCACGGAGAGGCTGCTATACACCATTGAGCCTCTAATGGGGAATTCACACACCATGTCAACCCGGTGCAGCCCGTATGTTTCCGAGGGCAGTGTTACACACATTAATGGCTTCATCACAATCCACAATCCCATTACAGATGACTGTCACCAAGTCTGACCATCAATTCAGGTGAATTCAGCTCCATGTCATGTGCCCCATGGTGATTCTACATGTATGCAAAGTATCCAAACATGAACAGGAGCAGTGCACACACATTCAAAACAAATACCACTCCCAAAAAGACGTGATGCATCCCTTACCCTAAGGAGATTTTCAAACTTGTCCGTGCATGTAACGCTGATTCAGCACATGTTGCAGTGTTCATGAGGAATAGCAGGAGCACAACAATGCCACCAGCAGACAGCATGCGCAAGTACCTGTGGATGAGAGACACACCAGAAGTCAGCCAAAAGAAGCACATCCGCATGCATGTGCATGTACTCGACACGTATAAGGTTGTCAACATGCTAGGTGACAATGATGACTCTGGAGAAACTTTCTTCTATTGCACCATCACTTGAGTGACACATCCAAACACACCTCTGACTCACTTGGCAGACATGCAGATGGACACACACATTGCAACACATGCCACACACGGCCCAATGCGTGCACACTCAGACACTGGAACTCACCACTAAGCAAAGAAGTTGCGTAAGAGCCGACTCCGGATGTCCTCTACCGCCTCCTCCTCCTCCACATCACTTGCCTCGTGACCAAGCCCTTCATCCTCCACGGGTGGATGGCCCTGCTCATCCGGATCCAGGATGAGTGGCACAGCTTTCTCCACTGCCATGTTGTGCAGCATGCAGCACACGAGGAAGATCTTGCAGACCTTCACTGGTGCATATGGGAGTGCGCCACCGGTCTTGTGGAGGCAACGGAATCGGCTCTTCAGGAGGCCAAACGTCATCTCTATCACTCGCCTGGTCCGCCCATGGGCGTTGTTGTAGCGGTGCTCAGCAGCCGTGCTGGGGTTGCGGAGAGGCGTGATCAGCCATGGATAGCCAGCGTCCCCTACATGGAAACATCATGGACAAAAGTGGGTCAGGAGAAGCAGTAAGACAGGAAGATGACGTTAAATACAGGACTGCCAGAGTATACCCACCAACAACACATGCTTGTTCGTTGCACAGCTGCAGCATCATTTCAGGCACCCTGCTACGCCTCATGATGTAGGCATTGTGTGCTAATCCTGGAAAACGAGCACAGACATGTGAAATCACCATGTTGGCAAGACACACCACAAGGGCATTAATGGAGTGGCAATGCTTGCGGTTCCTATACGCTACCTCCTGTGCCTGTGGTGGTACCAAAGCCACATGTGTTCCATCTATGGACCCAATGACATGGGGCATCCCTCCCAGGGCATAGAACTCACGCTTGACACCTGTCAACTGCTCAGGAGTTGGGAATTTAATGAACTCATCCAGGTGATCCAACATGGCCTCTAAAAAATCATGCAGAACACGGCTGAACATGGTTTGGGACATGCCACCAACATGAGCAATGGTATATTGAAAGGTACCCGTGGCAAAGAAATGTAGGGCTGCCATCACCTTCATCTTGGGTGTCAGTGCAGTAGGATACCTGTGTAGCGGTTGGAGGTGTGGTGCCAGCCGTGTCGTCAAGTCCTCAATCAACTGTTGGGGGAAGCGGTAGCGGCGTATACAGTCATGTTCCCTCAGGTCAGCCAAGTCTGGAATTGGTCGAGGGAGAGGCGGAGCCCTGCAGTGATTTGAAGGGACAACGAAGAGTGAGTACAGTACACCACCAATGTCAATGTACTGAGCACATGTTCAACATGCAATACACATATGCTACATACAGAGTCAGGTCTGTGCAATATGCCCTGGACACGTATGAAAGGCAGGTGACACTCCTACCGAGAGCCAGCTACAAACGTCGATTCTCAACCTCAATATGCCATGCCATGAAACTAGCTGTGGGCCAGTGTAAGTGAACAGGCAGACGCATTACAGGAGTTACAGACATCCACATATGTGCAGAAGAAGGATGTTTATTGTACAGACAGGTTGCGGAACACTAGATGCACAGGTCACGTGTCATAGAAAAAGGACAGACCACACACCTTGCCATGAAGGAGTACATGTCAAGACTGATCACACATACATTGAGAGTATGCAGATATGTCCTTGTTTTGAAACTCCGTGTCGATGCATACATACACACCTTACGTCGGATTACACATGTGGGCTGGTGTGCGTAACAGTGTGCCATGCCCATCTACACACAGACACATGTTGGTTGCAGCAACTGCAGATGCATTTGACCAAACACCTACAGCAAACCTATGGGAACACATGACACACACATGACATAGTTACAGCGTGCAACGCAGGCATTCACATGTCAGGGGTAATATTCCGTGTACCTGGCATCAGGGGACAGTTGCGGGTGTCGGTGACTGTGCCTTGCCAGTGACGCATGGCTCAACAAGTCTGTACTACATGCACAAATGTCAAAGGAGTGAAGGGGATGTGTGGCACATAGGGCACCATCACACATGACATGTGTACACAGCTCATCATACTTTTATTTGCTTCACACCCCAGGAGTAATGTGCCACATGACAGCCTGACACACCTGTGCCCGACACATGTAGTACTGCACAGACCATGCCTTGATGTCCAGTCTTGGCCAAGTATGACAGCTCTATTCCTGTCTGTGTGCCGCCTGTCACCACTGTCAGGTGTGAAACGCACCGTACATACGCTCTGAGGGCGTGTGTAGGGTCCCCATCACTATGGGAGTGCTGGCGTATGCGTACGCCATAGTGATACGGACCGTACACGCGTGTGTAGGGTCCCTATCACTATGGGAGTGCTGGCGTATGCGTACGCCATAGTGATACGGACCGTACACGCGTGTGTAGGGTCCTTATCACGATGGGAGTGCTGGCGTATGCGTACGCCATAGTGATACGGACCGTACACATGTGTGTAGGGTCCCTATCACTATGGGAGTGCTGGCGTATGCGTACGCCATAGTGATACGGACCGTACACGTGTGTGTAGGGTCCCTATGACTATGGGAGTGCTGGCATATGCATACGCCATAGTGATATGGACCGTACACGTGTGTGTAGGCCCCCTATCACTATGGGAGTGCTGGCGTATGCGTACGCCATAATGATACAGACCGTACACGCGTGTGTAGGGTCCCTATCACTATGGGAGTGCTGGCGTATGCGTATGCCATAGTGATACGGACCGTACACGCGTTTGTGGGGTCCCTATCACTATGGGAGTGCTGGCGTATGCGTACGCCATAGTGATACGGACCGTACACGCGTGTGTAGGGTCCCTATCACTATGGGAGTGCTGGCGCATGCGTACGCCATAATGATACGGACCGTACATGCGTGTGTACGGTCCGTATTACTATGGCGTACGCATACGCCAGCACTCCCATGGTGATAGGGACCCTACACACACGTGTACGGTCCGTATCACTATGGCGTACGCATACGCCAGCACTCCCATAGTGATTGGGACCCTACACACCCGTGTACGGTCCGTATCACTGCATTTGGGGTGCCCTAGGGCCGTGGAACGGACCGTACCTGTGTGTAAATATTGAAATAACATAGGGGACACATGAGGGACAAGTATAAGGGCCTAAATGCATGCTGGTTGTCATGGAGACCGAGTTTAAAGTTTGAATTATTGCATCAGGTGGCTAGCAGAAGTCGGTTGGAAACAATATACTTTGTTGCAAAGTGGTTGTTGACTTGACATCATGCTCAATTTTTAAACCATGCAAAGCCACTCACTGGGGTAGGTTTAAAGGGATTGGAGGAAACGTAGGATGCTAATGTGACTGACCAATCACTCTGTACTCCTGTAAATGAAACAGGCCAGCAAGGCAGATATAAGGCAGCCAGGTCCCATGAGAGAGCACTTGCCTGCACATCCTTTCATTCCACAACACTGCTGCTGCTCGTGATTCCTCTGGCACCATGTCCAGGTCTGTGGAGAGGGCCCAGCCATTCACCATGGAGGAGAATATGGCGTTGGTGGATGTGATCCTCCCACAGTACACCATGCTGTATGGTCGACCAGGGGAGCAGGTGAGTGCTGACTCCACTAGCTTAGACTGTGCCCCTTTTTTGTGACTGTGACTTCTGGCATTGTGTCCCTGTGTGACAGACATGCAATGTTGTTTAGAGTGGGTCCCAGGGTGGGGAAGGCCTCATGTCTCCCATGCAGAGCATGCTGTAGTTCCTGTGTGCACTCCTCACTTGCATAGTGCTTACTGTGACAATCAATGCATGGTGCATGCCACATTCTGCCTGGCAACTCCTCCTGGGAATGTTGTTGCTACAGTCCTGATGTGATTCTGTGGTCCCCCCAGTGTGACTGGTGACAGTACCCATAGATGTGTGTTTGTTTAGTGTACCTGTGCTATGAGTGTCCAAATGATGTGTTCGTCCCCTGGACATTGGTGTGTGTGTGTAAGTCCCCTGTCATGTGGGTGAGTGCATATGGGGAGTGTTGCACACCAGCTGCATGAGGGATGGATATACAGTGCCCATGTGATGTGAGCAGGGAGCAGTGCTGTGTGACTGCCGTGCTGAGCCAGCCCCACACCTGTGACACCCCCCAGTCTAGTGGCACATGGGCAGAGTGAGGTTTGTACCCGCAGTTGGCAATGGCAGGTGATTGTCCTGTGCCTGTGTGTGTCTGTGTACTCTGCTGAGGTTGCGTCAGTGGGCTGGGGCATGTGACTGCTTTGAGGTGCTGTCCATAATCCTTGTGTAGCTTGTGATGCACAGTGTGATCCAGGATCATTGATTGTGTGGCACCCCTCATGCCACCTGTGTACTTTCAATGCCACGTAGTGCATTTTGCCTTCCCTAGAGGATAATGTCCCTATGACAAAGGTGCAATGAGTTGCCTGCATACCATGGCCTGTTCAAACAAGACAAATTGTTAATATGTGTGTCTCTGTGTCATTTCTCAGGTGTATTAAAGTATTCTCACTTTTGCATCCTCACAGGTAGGCGTCCATGCCAAGGGGGAGATATGGAAGCAAGCCATCAGTGCCGTGAGGATGACGGAGGGTCGGAAGCGGCGCCTAGCCCAGGTGAGGAAACGCTGGCAGGATATCCGGTGCTGGACGAGGAGGATTGCACGGGTCCTGCTGGGGGACTCACCTGAGAGCCAGAAGAACCGTGGGCGCCGGCGTCTGAACCACATCCATAAGCGTGTGCTGGCGGTGGTCTTCCCCGACTTGGATAGGCGCTTACAGGAGAAGCAGCAGCAGGAAGGGGGTAGGTACATGTGTGTTTGTTGTGTGTCACCAGCTTTTGGAAGTGCGCAGTTGCATGGATACACTGCCAGGGTTTAAATGTGCAGTGCATAACCAGTTCCCCAAAGTAAACCGGTGCTGTTCTTCCTCCCTTCCCCTCCTTGCCATGTGTTCCCTGGTCTGTGTGTAGTCACTCTTGAACAAGGTAATCTAGGCTGGCAGTTAATCCAAGTGCCCAATGCTTGCAGCATCATGTGTGGGGGTGGTGTGTAACAGGTTTTGGGACCTTGGCTGTGCCCTGGCCAGTTCAGTCATTGTGGGGTCCATGTCAGTTGGCACTGATGCTGAGTCCCGACATAGGAGTGTGTCTTAAAAGTGTACTGCCTTCCAGCATGCATGTCCAATGTTGTGCCCTCTGACATGATGTGCATGAGTGGGAGTAATGCATAGTGCAGGACGGTTGCTTCAGTTGCAGTCATATCCATCCAGGACCATGGAGGAGTGTGGCCACTACCGTGCCCTGGGGCACCTTTTCCTAGGTATCATGTGTGTCATCCAACAATGTGGACATTCTCTGTGTGTACGGCATAGGTTGGGCTCTGTGGCATCGTACCCTGGCCTCATCTGTATTGACGTAAACTGTGCTACATGTGTCCACTGTACAGTGTGACCCAATTTTGCTTGTGCATACTCACAGTGGGCAGTGCCTGAGTGTCTTGGAACGACAATCTGATGATGGTTGATTGTCAATGATATATGTGGACAGGCGCACCCGGGGTAGTTTGTGTACAATCAGGATTTAGTGCAGGCCATGTGTTTTTATCCCAGAGTAAGAGGTGTAAGTACTTCCTCTGTCTCAATCACATTGTCTCAGGTAGGGGGTGGTTTGTGCGGGCAAGGCCTACATGTCCAAATCTGAAGTCTCCTTGCTAGGTCGGGCCTGTGTGTGATGTTTGTCTGGACATACACTCAAGGTGCAGTGATCCAGTCATGTTGGGCATGTTTTAATGTATTAGCTTTGCAGCATGTGCAAAAAGTTAATAGAAATGGTTCCTGCTCATCCCTTTTTTGGCAACGCTGTGTGGTACAGATGCTGTGCACGATTGTCCCCAGAGCCTGGCTCCTCTGTCCAATTTGATATCAAGTAATTTGCTGTTGGGTCATGCTCTCCATTGTTTCTCAGTGGCATGGTGGGTCAACCAGCTGTGTGTTGCAGGGCCTACATATGTACCTTGTATTGTAGATGTTACTCATGTTGCTTTTCAGGCTATGCACTGTGACCTATGTAGATTTGACTCATGTGACATATGTATACAGGTGTCTGATTATTTCCTGTCTCTTCACCTTGCCCACAGCATCGTCGGGGGACTCCGAGGGAGACACTGGCACGGACCGTGAGGAGGGAGCAGGCACCAGTGGCAGCAGTGCTCTCTTGTCTGGCGCATCGAGTGGCACGGAGGCCGAGGGGAGTGAGGCGGAGGACCTGTCCAGTCCCACCACCGACTATGACGCTGACGGGTCCGAGGCTGAGCTCCCAGAGGGGGCGGAGGCTGCTCCCACAGCTGAAAGCAGCACTCGATCTCTACCCGCCCCCTCCATTCCTATCACCGGCCTCCCACTTACTCTGGTCCCTTCCCGTCGTGCTAGGTCACCACGTGTCTCCTTCTTGCCAGGCACCGCACCCCCTGCCCCTGTCTCCACTGCTGCCGTGAATGCTGAGTCTGTGGACATCCTGCACCAGTTGCAGGTTGGTCAGACTGCGATGCTTAATGTCCTCCATGGCCACACCCGAGTGCTCACCCAGATGGAGGCATACATGGAGGGCATCTCAGCTGCGCAGTCTGACCAACGCCAGTTGCTGAGGTCCATAGACTCGACACTGACTGCAGCAGTGGGTCTCCTGCAGCGCTACGTCCCCCCCTACCCCTGCACCATCCACACTTCCCACTCCCATGCCTGTCCCAAGCACACCCAGACGTACCCATGAACGCACCCCACCAGACACAGGCACCACACCACCAGGGAAGGCCAAGCGCACACCTCCTGTCACGCACACACAGGGTAAAGTAGGCACACCCACTGGGTCGGGGGGCAAACGGAAGACACGCAGCCACAGTGGGAGTCCACATTCATCACAACCCACTCCCTCCAAATCCACTCCCCTCCACTCTCCTGGCCAAGATTCCACCAAAGAATCCTTCCTAGCCGCTCTGTCCCTGAGCCCCAGTGTGACACCACCCCACAAGCGGTCGAAGGAGTCCCCGGTCAGGGTAGTTGAGTCCCCCCCCTGTCCACACCCTCCCCCAGTAGCGCTGCGACCCATCCCTCCGACCTCCCCCCTCCTTGGGGCCTGTGGTTCCTTCGGGTGCAGGGGAGACGCTGGAGGACCTTGCAACCGTGTGCATCGCCATTCTTACCTCCACCTTTGGCGCTGCCCCACCCCCTGTGGTGGAGTCCTCCGTCCCTGCACCCACAACACCTACCCTTGCCCCTCCTGTCCCTGCGGTGCCTGGTCCTTCCCCTCCACATGATGCCCCCCCCTGTGGAAGCAAAGGAGGTATGAACTGTGCAGGCAAGCTAGGGGACACGCGTCCCTATGTTCCTCCCACCAGGAATTGGACTATGGACTGCCCTATGGGCCTTGTACATATTGAACTTTTAATAACCAATTTTTTTTAATGCTGAATAAAGCAATGTTTTTTTCCCTTTGCACACTACTGCTTTTCTGGTATTGCTGTTGGTGGTGCTGCTCCATGATTTGGGGTGGGGATAATGTGTTAGGTGATGGGAAATCTAGTAGTGTGCTGCTCATGGGGTGGACCCTGGTATCTGTGTGCCATCACAAGGTATTTGCGAAATAACTTTGTTCATGTAAGCTCTTACTGCATGGTGACATTGTCCCAAGGTGTGTTCCTTCCTCTGTGGACCCTGACATCTTCCCTGCAGGGTGTTTCCTAAATGTTGTGCTGAGCTGTGTCTACATATCCTTGGTGTGTGACGCATCCGTTCAACTTTGCCCATGCATGCTGGGCAATGTCTCCACCTGCATCATTTGTGGCATCCTTGGTGGTCACTGTACTGTGTGGAGTATATTGACGTGACTTCATGTGGACATGTTCTCTTTTACACACTATGCATGTGTGTACTCCCAGCCTCGCACACATGTGTTACGTGTTCTGCAGAGTCTTTGAGCACCTGACTGACAATTGTGGGCATTGTATCTGTGGGTACTGCACCCTTTTCTTTCCATGGGCACTGCTGGGGGGACTCTGCACCCACCCCTCCTATGTCTGGGCACTGCTGGGAGGACTCTGCACCCACCACTCCTGTGTCTGGGCACTGCTGGGAGTGATAGGCACCCACCCCTCCTATGTCTGGGCACTGCTGGGAGGACTCTGCACCCACCCCTCCTGTGTCTGGGCACTGCTGGGAGGACTCTGCACCCACCCCTCCTGTGTCTGGGCACTGCTGGGAGTGATAGGCACCCACCCCTCCTATGTCTGGGCACTGCTGGGAGGACTCTGCACCCACCCCTCCTGTGTCTGGGCACTGCTGGGAGTGATAGGCACCCACCCCTCCTGTGTCTGGGCACTGCTGGGAGGACTCTGCACCCACCCCTCCTGTGTCTGGGCACTGCTGAGAGGAATCTGCACCCACCCCTCCTATGTCTGGGCACTGCTGGGAGTGATGGGCACCCACCCCTCCTATGTCTGGGCACTGCTGGGAGGACTCTGCACCCACCCCTCCTATGTCTGGGCACTGCTGGGAGTGATAGGCACCCACCCCTCCTATGTCTGGGCACTGCTGGGAGGACTCTGCACCCACCCCTCCTGTGTCTGGGCACTGTTGGGAGGACTCTGCACCCACCCCTCCTGTGTCTGGGCATTGCTGGGAGTGATAGGCACCCACCCCTCCTATCTCTGGCCATGTACGCTCGGGACATACACGGGTGGGGGTACGCTCCGAACATACACTGGTGGGGTGTGGGTACGCTCCATACATACACGGGTGGGGGTACGCTCCATACATACCCGTACCCACGCTCTGCAGGCCTGGGTATGGCCCGTACCCATGCCTTTGGAACGTGGGTACTTTGCGTACCCCCATTGTTGGGGTGCCGTAGGGGTCCGCATCATACCCAGGCCTTCAGGGCATGGGTACGGGTCGTACCACGCATACCCCTACATCACCCCATCAATGCTGGTACGGCCCGTACCCAGGCCTTTGGAACGTGGGTACGGGCCGTAACGCCATTGTTGGGGTGACGTAGGGGTGGGCGTGGTACGACCCGTACCCACGCTCTTAAGGCCTGGGTACGGTGGGACCCCCAATGGGGTGCCGTAGGGGTACGCACCGTACCCAGGCCTTCAGAGCGTGGGTACGGGTCGTACCACGCGTACCCCTACGTCACCCCAACAATGCTGGTACGGCCCGTACCCAGGCCTTTAGAACGTGGGTACGGGCCGTACCGCCATTGTTGGGGTGACGTAGGGGTGGGCGTGGTACGACCCGTACCCACGCTCTTAAGGCCTGGGTACGGTGCGTACCCCTACGGCACCCCATTGGGGGTCCCACCGTACCCAGGCCTTAAGAGCGTGGGTACGGGTCGTACCACGCCCACCCCTACATCACCCCAACAATGCTGGTACGGCCCGTACCCAGGCCTTTGGAACGTGGGTACGGGCCGTACCGCCATTGTTGGGGTGACATAGGGGTGGGCGTGGTACGACCCGTACCCACGCTCTTAAGGCCTGGGTACGGTGGGACCCCCAATGGGGTGCCGTAGGGGTACGCACCATACCCAGGCCTTCAGAGCGTGGGTACGGGTCGTACCACGCGTACCCCTATGTCACCCCAACAATGCTGGTACGGCCGGTACCTAGGCCTTTAGAACGTGGGTACGGGCCGTACCGCCATTGTTGGGGTGACGTAGGGGTCGGCGTGGTACGACCCGTACCCACGCTCTTAAGGCGTGGGTACGGTACGTACCGGAATTGTGGTGTTGCCGGTTCGCGTCAACATCCACTTCCGTTGTGGCGGACGCATGCGTTGCTGGACACGCCCCCACCCCCTCGAAGTGACCAGGCTCTGAAGGTCAGGTATTGCCAGGGCATGTATGATTTGTGACTTGGGTGGGGGTTATGTGTCCTGCCCCTGCCCCCCCCTTTGCCCCTGGGTGTTGTTCTGACCTTCTGCGGCGTCTGCGGCGGTTCCTGTAGAGCAGGTGGACTGCTATGAGGGCTGGGATGACACGTAGGTTCGGGTCCATGTCTGTCCGTCGCGTACAGGTGCTCCTTGTGCGCGTCGTCCTGATTTCCTGGCAGTTTTTGGCAGCCGGAAAATATAATCCGTGCGGGGTGACGTCGGTACGGATCGTACTTCCTGGTTCGTGAGACGCAGCCTGAATGCGTCCCGACGTCACGTTGCCGCTTTCCCGGATCACATTTGTATGTATATTTTCGTCGGTCGGTGTTTTGTACGAATCGTATGGAAATAGTGTTTCCATACGAATCGTACTTGCATTTTTGTAATGTTTTTTGACCGGGTACGAGTCGGACAGAGAAAACGCTCCGACCGACAGTTCGTACCCGGTTTTTCCAGGATCCGAATCGGCACCTGTATGTTATTATAGGCAGACAATTAAGTCCATTTAGTGCGTTCCACAAATGTGCTACAAACATTAGTGAAAATAACAGAAAAATACTGAATAAATATGTCACCAAACTAAAAATGTCATAAAGCTAGATTATGATATGTGGAAACCATTCTACCATATCCAGAGCAAAAGAAACATTGTGATGGAAGGCAAGGTCATCAAAAACGCCAAGACCCTTTTCTATCTTGGAGCCATGCTAACTGCGTGACTAATTTGAAACAATCACATCTCTGAGTCAATGAAAAGAGGATGGGAAGCATTGCAAATATTTCTAAATTATATGGCAATGGAACCTTAGGTCCCACAATTGAGATATTTATAACTTATGTCCTTTAATGGTGCAGATATATTGGGGCTGCACCAATCAAATCATCAACTAGAAATGGTCCAAGGTAAATGGCGGAAATAGTACTGAAAATCTCTCATGCAAAACAAGATACCTGCCTGGAAGCTGATTGTGGCATTACATACTCCCACCCCTAAAGTGATGAGTAGGATGATTGCATTGTGTTTTGCAGTTAAAGGACCCGTGCCATAGCAGGCCACCTTTGGATGAATGCTGGAAAGAATTCATCCCAGACAGCACTGAAGGATCAGGAAGGATTGCTCAGATTGATCAACTGACAATGCCAAAACCTTCCGTTAAAACTAAGAACTCACTAAAACAAACATACAGAATTGTTGAGGAACCCACACAGGAAGATAAACTAGGTAAACTAGACAAATTGAAATATCTAACATGGAGCCCATCAGTAAATGTCCAGTCATGTGCAAATCAAATGGATAGGAAACTGTCCTTTAGGACAAGATTCAACATACTTGACCAGAGATACTGGACATTCTATTGGAACCAAGAGAAATAAAACCCATGTGACTGCAACTGTGAGCAAATGAGAACCTCTACCATGTTCTCATTTTTCCAAATGGTTGAGCAATCGAAATTGATCTTGCTGAAAATCTTCAAGCACTTCAGGCTTCAGGATCTACAGGGAAATTACAATGGGGCCGATTCACAGAGCTAATCTGAGATAAAATCCTAAACGTACTTCTTTTGGTATTCACAGAAGGCACTTAGTAGTGGTAAAGTTAAGACTCCTAACTTTACTACTACTAATCTGAGATAAAATCCTAAACTTACTACTTTTGGTATTCACAGAAGGCACTTAGTAGTGGTAAAGTTAAGACTCCTAACTTTACTACTACTAATCTGAGATAAAATCCTAAACTTACTACTTTTGGTATTCACAGAAGGCACTTAGTGGTAGTACAGTTAGGATTCCTAACTTTACTACTACTATCTTTTTTTTTTTTTACGAAGTTTTATATAGCGTGAACTTGACCGGAAGGTATCGGGTATCAGAGCGCTTTACATGGCACCAGTTGTGTTACATGAAGACACATTAATTTTTGTTAGGCACGGGGCGATTAAGTGATTTGCCCAGAATCACAGGATGTTCAGCGTCATTGCCGAGACTCAAACCCGGTTCCCCAGATTAGAGATCGACCGCCCCAGCCATTAGGCCAACTCCTCTCCCCCAAATGCCTTTTGTCAATACCGAAAGTCGTAAAGTTAGGATTTTTTCTCAGTTTAGTCGTAGTAAAGTTAGGAGTACTAACTTTACTACTACTAAATGCCTTCTGTGAATACAAAAAGTAGTAAGTTTAGGATTTCATCTCAGATTAGTTCTGTGAATCCACCCCAGTGTTTCTCTAAAGCTATGTGCCAAACAACGCCCCTGCCAACCTATGGCAGTACCTAAAACTGATGATGAACAATATGAAACGAAGAATGCATCCCAGGAAAAGACATCAAAGCATGCAACCTATTGCCTGAGCTAACAAATACACTTGGCCCATATAATGTTTCTTTTCCTTAGAAATCAGGATATGACGTTCATGTCATTTTAGAAAAGAAATACATTCTGCACAAGCTGGAAAACATAAGAAAACTAACTTGTTTGAACCCCAACCCTTTCATACCCTTTTATTTCCCTTTTATTCTAACCTACCTACAATTCATGCCCTGTCCCAACTTTGAGTTTAGTTTGTTATTTTTCTTCACAATGTATCCATTTTTAAAGACCTAACCTATTTATGTTTTTTTATATTCTGATGTTTACCTTTATGTACTAAAAGACCTGCAGAGACAATATGTAAATAACATAGGTTTTCTGATGACTTAGATTCTCATCCACTTAAACCCTTCCACCTATTCCCTCCCCCCTGGTGAATTGCGTTTAACCTCCAAGTTTGTAGATCTTTCCTGTGAGTAACTCTCATGTACTGTAAGCATGCATCTGGAGTAAGAGGTCTTGCACTGATTATATGACTACAGGGACTGAGTGAGTGAGACTACTGTCTAACTTAGGCCAGTATCTCTACATAGGTAGCCTGTCACAGACTGGAAATTAGTAGCATTCCTATGGTGTGGATAAGACTTTAATGTAACATTCCAATTTCTTTTTTAATATACAGCGAGTCAGCAGTGTTTAATTGTAAGTCTGGAGTGCTTTACTCTACTCACAACGTAGGCGAAAGCTGTACCAAAATATCAAGTTTGCATTGATTCAACGCAGAAAAAAAATTAACATCTCTTTCTATCGATTGATATAATGCTAACTTGTCCATACTTGTATTCTTTTATATACTTTGAACATTTTAGTATTTCCTGAGCAAGACTATAATGAGATTCAGCTTTGAACCACAATGCTTGGCCAACTTCATTACTTAGCTGGCCACTAGTTTGGTCAAAGACTCCCCTACACAGTAGCCCCATTCAGAAGGGATTATGCCATCTCCTGGGAGAGAAAGAGGGCAGGGGATAAATGTGTATGAGCTAATTCACCTACACTTTTTGGCATACCTGGGCATGTCCTGTGCCAGAAAAATAGAGGGCAACACCTGGACCTCTGGCACTAGCCCTGGGTGAAGCTCGCGGAGTTTCACTCTGTGGAATTCAGTGGATTTATTTATAAACTCCACCAACTTTGGTGGAGATCTGTGAGCGGGTGGAGTTGTACCTAAGTATGTGCTAAATCTCAATATTTATTTCCAAAGCTATCTTGAGGGATTGGTCTAAGGCAACACACTACTAGACACCCCCAGCAGGGGTCACCATGATGTACAGATCAATAGCTAAGCTAATACAGCCACATTGCCATGCGAGGTGGTGGCTCGAGTCACTTTAATTCATAATGTTAGGTAGGCATAACAAGTCACTTTTGCAGCATACCTGTCCACTGTTTCTATGCGCCCCTGCTGGCGCACTAACTACCTGACCACTGAGTGGAAGAATCTCTTGTGGTTTATCGTGGTACTTGTTCCAGAAGATGCAGACCAGCTAGGATGCTCTTGTGGAACATTCCATCGCTACATTGGTGCACGGCTCGGGAATCTTTTTCATGAGCACCGTTGCAGGGCTCTTTGTGCTCCAAATCAGTGTGGCAATTGGACAACGAGAAAGTGATGCGGCCTATTATGGGCCATTCATTAACCGTTAAATGGCGCCTCTCTCATCTAATATCCTCAGAGAATAACTTTCTGTCATAAAAGCACTGAATACACAAAACAAATACTTTTTGTCATTGTCAAGCATGATAATCATGTTGGCACAGACTGACAGAAGGGCATAGGCTTGGAGCTAAATGTGCGCACTTCAAGTGCCACATCCTGCTCAGTCTTCCCCACCCCCTGCCCTTTCCACATCTCCTGACCCTCGGGTTGCTCACTTTGCCGATGGCACCAAAGGCTGCACACTAGCATGCTCCTCTACAAGACAGTCATTCCTTCCCTTGGTCTCGGGCTGTGCCGGTGCATGGACTCAGATGCTCTGCATGTCTAGGTGCTGCTCTGCCAACCCTCCGGCTGCTGGTGATTCTCCAGGAAAAAGTCTAAGACCAAGCAAGCACAAGACCTACCAGAAGAGCCCAAAACAAGACTGGCCCCACACAATGACGAGACCGGGTAAGAAACAAACCATTCAGTGGGTATGAAACTGGATTTCCCTCCTCGACGTGTCTTCTGGGATAGTGCTGAATGATTCATTAAGCCAGCGGGGCGGCGGAATTTATTAGCAATTCCATGTTACAATAGTAACGCAGAATTACTAAATTTCTCCAATTCCGCCGACGGATTTAAAAAATCCACTCACCCCTATCTCGAACCACTTGCTGGAGGGTGCTCCTTTGTGGTTTTAGAGGGAGGGGACAAGCTTGCTATGTTTTTCAGAGGTGGGCCTATAAGGTCTAGAGAAGCTCTGACTGAATTCTGCCATTTTTAAAAATCCCATCATGCAATGCAGCTGGGTATTTAGGGGTGGATGGATGCTATATCATTTACAGATTGAGCAGAGATGTCTTCCTTCTAGTACTTTCCACCTCTACTTTTAAACACCTGCACAGGTGAAGATCTCTGGAAAGTGCTGGAACCTGCAGAAGACAAAGATGGGACACACAGATGAAGTCCTGTCTGGAGTACTGACATGGAGCCTGTTGCACCTCTTTCTCTAAGGCCATTTGCACTGGCATTCCCACTCCCTCAGGGGGAAAGTAGAAGATTGACCTGCAAGGGAAAATAGAGGAGAGGGTTCCCCTGGAACTTATGAGGTCTGTTCCTGTGGAAAGCACCTTTGGAGGGGGCCCTGGACTCCTGCTGGATACACAGGTGCTCTGCAAGTAGACATGAGGCCATGGGGTCTTAGGAGTGCAGGGAGGCAATGTTACCCGCACTGAGTGCCACAGGGGGCAGCTGAAGGAAAACCCTGGGCCAAAGAAATTACAAGGAACTCAGACAAAAGCTCAGATCCTGGGCTCTGTGCAGCTGCCTGCTGCTGGAAGGAGGCTCCTGGGTACTGGATCTTCTAAACCTCCTTAAGATCAGACTGAGGAGGTAAAAGAACAAGAGGGCAGATCCTGTACTCTTCCCCATCATATAACTGATGCTGAATCTCTGATTTTACATATGTCTTTGAGTAAGGTTTGTATGTGAGGGACTGTGGAGATGAAAATGATAGGTGTCCAAATGTGGGGATGAAACCCTATGAAACAGAAAAACAGGGAGTATCCCAGGGAGTATCCATATGTGTGCAATACCTATGAGTAGAATTAAAGGATGATCTATCTATGGTGGTGAACCAGCACACCACATCAAATGCACTGATAAACTAAACACTGCAGATTGATATGTAGAAAAAACACAGAGACGTGGAGACTCGCCTTTGCCAGAAGGGGATTCATAAAGAACATTGTGATAGAGGCAAAAGACTTCATGGAGTCCCCTGAGGAGCTAATACAAGTTGGAAACATAAAAAGGTCCCTCATTTTGGAAGAAAATACATGAAGATGCCAGCATGGATTATGTCTATATTATGGGATCACTGGGCACTTTATCAGGCACTGTCCACACTTCGTGGGAAACTCCAAAGCCCGACCATACCCCACAAACCCTCTTCGGGATCCGCTCAAGCCAAGCAGTTAAAAAAGAAAGAACAAAAGTCCCTTTTCAGATCCCAATAAAAAAATTAACCCACAGGACCCTTGAGCCTGCTGGCACTAATCAACTTCGGGGTAAAACGATATTACGACGACCAGTTGTTTCATACATTGCATAGCATCCTGTGAAAATAAAAGGAATGACCAGATCCTATTGTCGCAACTGATGGAAAAGCTTTGCTAGAGGAAAATGTCTTTCGAAAAATGAGAGATTTATTTATGACTTTAGAGAATGGGCATATAGGAAGGGTAGGTTTGGATCTCATAATCACCCCTGCATTCATTCAGATTTTAGCAATCAACTGGCTTCACAAACATAATCTGCGTCAGGCTGTCGTAGCAACCCTATGATGAAGCATGCAACTCATTGAGTGGGTGAGGGCAGTATTTACAACCCTTTGGGGTTCCCAAAGAGGCTTTTTACATTTGGAGGTTATTCCGACACTATAATTTCCTGCCTCCTTTTAGGGTCTGTTTATCGTTTTTTATTTCTCTTTTTCCTTCTAACCCTTGTGGGACTTATAAAGTGGGGGATTTATTCTAGTTTGTATTACCCCAGGGTAGAGGTCCTTATTGTGTAGTGAGTTATATTGCAAATACTTAGTCATGTCATTTGGTCTATGTAAGGCCCCTGCAGCATTTCAGCAATTTGTCAGTGATATAAATAGTTATTCAACTTAATGGCATCTTAGTATTTAGGAAGCCCCTTGAATAGCATTGAAAACATGTCAAAGATGTCTTGGAAAGATTGCGGCAAAACTCCTTGTTTGCAAAGATGGAAAAATGTATCTTTGAAGTGACTGAAGTGGGTTTTCTCCGTTTCAAGATCTCTGGCTAAGGAATCCTTTATGGAACACAACATAGTCAAGGCGGTGCAAGATTTACTATCCCCTAAACAAGTGAAAGAGATCCAATGACTTCTGGTATTTGCTCATTTCTACAGGCAATTTGTGCAAGCATTCCCAGAGACTGTGAGGCCTATGTCCCGATTAACTCAGATGAAAGTCCTATTGGATTTGGGAAAACAACAGGAATAGGTGTGTGTTGGACTTGGCCCTGTTTGCAGGGTCCTCCCTGAACTTTTTGCCTTTCTCCTGTATTTTTCTGACCTGTTGTTGGCTGTTTTATGACTCTGGGCACTTTACCACTGCTGATCAGTGCTAATGTGCATATGCTCTCCCTATTGTAAATTGATGTATGAATTAGTCATTCCATGACTGGCTGGTTTGGTTTACCTGTCAGACCCTAGTACAGTGCACCAGGAGTGCCTAGGGCTGGTAAGCCAAATGCTGCTGGTGGACTTGCAATACCGGTTGTGCCACCCACAGAAGCAGCCTGTAAAAGTGCGTCTAAGGCTTGCCATTGCTAAGCCTGTGTGCAGTCTGGTTCTGCCATGCTGACTGGGAAAGTGCACCCACTTGCCAGTCCCTGAACCTTCCCTTTTCTTCATATCAGACACCTCTATCATAAGCCCAAGTGCAGGGTGCATTGTAAGTATAAGGTAGGACAAGCCCTGATGTGGGTGGCATGTCCTAATGGGGAATTACAGCCATTTTCGTTTTTCACTATTGCAAGGCCACCTGTTCCCTATAGGCCAGAATGGGCAGTTTGATTATTACATCTTATAATCCTAACTGACTCAGGGAACATGGTAGAAATTCGAGTTTAGTATGCCTGAACTCAGAATGATAAAATACACCTTTTAGTGAAGTTGGTTTTAACATTCTGTGTTTGAAAATACCACTTTTAGAAAGTAGGTATTTTCTTGTCTAACCATCCAAACCAGCCTCTGCTAGGTTGTGTATTCCTTGTCTGGAGTTTGAGTGACAGGGGCTGGGGAAATTCCGGGAGACAGGGTGAGTCAGCACAGGGCTGAATAGAGAGATCTCTATGTAGATGGGAGGGAGGAGTTGCACCTGGGACCTGAATAGGGCTGTGCCTTCCCTCCACAATGCTGCTCCACCTCCTGTCTGATGTCTCTGCCCTGCAGTCTGAAAGGAAAGAAGGAGTATTGTCAACAAAGTGCTCCAGGACTGACCAGAACTGGTTTGGACTAGGCAAAGGCCTCTCTGCCTTCAGAGAACAAAGAGAAACTGGGTATAAATATTGGGACCCAAACCCAAGAACTTTAGATCACTTTGGGAAATAAGAAGAAACCTTTGCTGAGGAGTGGAAACCAGAAGAAACTGAGGAGAGACTATCCCTAAGCTGAAGTGCTGCTTGGGGGATTGGCCTGCAGTGGTTGCCTGACTGCCAAACAAAGGAGAAAGGACTTTGTGTGCACTTTATTCAACATGTGAAGGATCTCCAAGGGCTTGAAAAAGAGCTTGCCTCCTGCTGAAGTCTCAGGGACAACAGACTTCACCCACCAGCTCCCCAAGAGTTCTTTGGAAGTGCCTGCTGTTTTGCAAGGCTTTCTGAGGAAATGCGTGTCGCAAGGAGCTGGAAGCGTGACTCACGAACAAGAAGCGTGTCACCAAACTGCCGCTGCCGCTTCACAACACGAAGTGCCTCGCATCGCCGGAAAAGAGGACTGACATTGCAGCAGACGCCGCTGCATCACTGGGAAGCGTGTCGCAGAAGAATCGTTGAGTCATCGCAGGTCCACCGAAGCGCCTCGGTTCGCCTGGGGAGAGGATCCACGTCACCGCAGACGCCACTGCATCACTGGGAAGCGTGTCGCAGGGCCTGTTGCAGCTCATGGCCGGAGAAGAGGATCGACGTCGCCGCAGACGCCGTCACATCTCCGGGAAGTGTGTCGCAGGGCCTCTCGCAGCTCATCGCCAGAGAAGAGGATCGACTTTGCAGCAGATACCGCTGCATCACCGGGAAGAGTGTCGCAGGGCCTGTCGCGGCTCGCATTGTTGTGGAAGCTACTCGCATCGCCAGGGGAGAGGATCGACGTCGTAGCAGATGCCGCCGCATCACTGGGAAGCGTGTCGCAGGGCCTGTCACGGCTCGCATCGTGTGGAAGCATCTCGCATCGCCGGAGAAGAGGATCAACGTCGCAGCGGACGTGGCCGCATCACCGGGAAGCGTGTCACATCAAGAAGAAAGCGTCATCGTTGTTTCTTTGCAACAGATCTTCAACGCTTCACCGTCCTTGCAACACTTTAGTTGTCTTGCATTACGCATCTTAAGGTACATTGAACTCTGAGTGTCGCATTTACCATCTTAAGGGAACTAAGCTAATTCTGCCATTTTAAGTAAAGTATTGTGGATTTTTGTCATTTGTGGTCTTTTGTTAAATCTATATAAAAGTTACTTATTTTTATAATACAACCTGTGTGGTGTCCATCTGTAGTGTTGTCACTTGATTACTGTATGTGTTCACAAATGCTTTACACACCGCCTCTGAGATAAGCCTGTCTGCTTGTGCCATGCTACCAAGGGGGTGAGCAGGGGTTATTTTAGGAGTGTACCCGCTTACCCTGACTAGATGCAAGGGTCCCTATTTGTCACAGGTACCTACCTATGCCAACTAGAGACCCCCAAATCTAACAGTGTTTTAAAAGGCTTCACTACTGTACCCATTTTGAAAGATTCAGATAGCGAGTTACCCTGTATACTGGAGATGGAGCCTTCTTCAAGTGAGCATGGAGCCAATCCAAAGACAAAAATATCCAGTGAATGGAGCTGTACATCCTGTAGCCTATTTTTTGTCAACTCTCAATTCCACAGAAATGAATTATACTACCTACAATAGAGAACTTTTAGCTGTCAAAGATGCTTTGGCCCATTGGCATACTACTTGGAGGGGTCTCAATATAAGATTTTGGATGGAGCATAAGAACTACGACATTGAAAATTAATAAAATACATGAACACTGAACATGCTAGAGTGTTTTTATTCTTTTCCTGTTTGACTATAATACTATATGCTACAAACTACATGTGGATGCTTCATTAAGACAAGGAGAAGACAAATGACCAATCATCAGTCTGCCATCATTCTGACATTAACAGGATAACCAGAGCAAATACTGATACTTTGGGGCATATGTACAAGGAGTTAACACCACCTTACCTGCGCTTTTTTATGTTATTGCTGCCATTTTTTTTATCGCCATATGTACAAGCTGTCGCTAACCTCAGTTAGCTGCAGTTTTCCGGCGAAAACATTTATAGAAAAGATCGCCACTTCTGTTAGCGATATTGACATGCAAGGCAGGCATTCCCGTTCAAAAACGCCCGCTAACCCCACTTTGCGATATTTACAAGGGAATCCTTGAAGTTTGGAAGACCAAAAAAACCGCCTCTAACTGCAGTTAGAGGCAGTTTTCTAAGACCAGAAAATAGCTGGTCTTAAAAATGGAGATAATAGTTGGGGCCTCATTTCAGCAGGTTTTTGAGGCTGCGTCAAAACTACAGGGCAGGAATGAGCACCATCAATAAGATAGTGCCCATTCCTGGGCCTCAGTCAGGAAAAGTGTTGCAGCGCTGTGATAAGACAGCGTTGCAACACTGTTCGCTACGCCCTTCTTGCGACACCATGGATGCACTGTATTCACTGGACAGTGCTCCATGTTGCAAGTAATGACAGATACGTCTGGAATCCTGATGTATCTGTCAGCGCTAAAGTCACGCAATGCTGCAGTTGTGTCACAAGCATGACGTAACTCCAGCAATACATGGGGCCAGCCTATCCCTGTGGCACTGCGTCACCCTTACACCTGCCATCAGGCAGGTGTAAGGTACTGATGCAGTGCTGTCCTACAATAGGAAACACACATCCTGCATACATCATACATGATGCAGGTATGATTTGGCACAGGGCTTCACAAGGTCAAGCATATGCCTAAATGCGTCACTTTGCAAATAAGGCACAACATGGTGCTAGATTTTGTGTGGTCTTTTCTTGAGGGCTGCTAGGGTGTCGGCGCAGTTGGAGATCCATCGGTGGCATTTGCGCCCTGCGAGGGCGGGTGATGATGGCGTTGGTGTATGGTGGGCATGGTGAAGATGGGATGTGTACAATGATGGTCGGTCCAGGAGAGTCCGGTGGTGTGGCTGTAGTTGAAGTTTCCGCTGGCGGAGGAGACATGCTTAACTGTGTTTTTGCTATGTGGCTTGGTGCGGTGTCTAGCTGCTTGAGTCTGATGTTGGCGAGCTTCCCAGGAAGGGGTGGTGTTTTGGTGTTTTGGTCACTGGGTTTGTCCAGGTGGAACTAGAGTTCACCGAGTAGGATGTCGTCAGTAAATGGGAGTGCCTGGGGTGCAATGAGGTATTGGAGAATGGGGGTCCATTGCCCGGGGGGGCTGCAGATGAGGGTGCCACAAAGGATGGGCTTGGGGTTGGTCTGTATCTGGAAGTTGAGGTGTTCCATGGTCACCGTTGGGTCATTAGAGTGCTTGATCAGTTGGAGTGTGCTTCTGTAGGTGATGGCAATGCCTCCCCGTGGATGGTCGGGTGGTCCTTGTGGGTGATTTAGTAGCTGTCAGTGATGGCGATGTCCAGTCCAGAGCAGATGTTGGTCCTGGCGTCCATGGTTGATGGTAAAGACGGTGCTGGAGTCGTTGTAGTGGAGTGTCCAAGAGGAAGGGTCCTTGATGCTGAGCGCGGTTCAGGGGCAAACGGATGCAGAGGGGCTTGCCTATGGCTTACCTTTGGCATGGGAGATGTCCATTACAATGCAGGCATTACATCATTCCAACTCATTGTGAGGTTAGTAATGTAGATTTTTAAGTTTCATGGTGGGTATGGGTTTCTGGGGTCAGAGATTAAATATGGGGTGTGTTTTGGAGGGGTCTATTATACATTTTAGGGTGTGGTTTGGAGGTCAGAGATGAATTTCAGGGTGTGTTTTTGGAGGGTCAAAGATGATTTTTAGGGTTCAGGGTGTGTTTTGGGGTGCAAGGGTTAGTTTTAGGGTTGCACTCACTGAAGTGAGAATAGTAATCTTTTCATCCCCGCTATCCAGCACTTTCCCTACTATTGAAATATGCATAGTACCAGTATGCATTGTAATGGAATTCGATGTAAAGGTATGCGTTTTATCGTCATATGTACCTTTGGCACACCAGTGGTATGCCCGCTGGGCATGAACGCACAGCGGCTGCCATTGAGAAGTGCTGTGGGGGGGCTGGACAGCTGGGAGGTGGGAAACGTGGGAAAGGACACTGGATGGGGCGGGGACACGGGTGTGTGTGTGTGAGCGGGTGTTGTAAATATTTTAATGAATGAAATCTTACCTCAAGGCCGGGTCCCGTGTCTTCGTTGCTTCTGCTCTCCTGGGTCTGCTTCCAGGAACAGGAAGTAGGCAGCCGGCCTCCCTCCCCTAAGCCAATTACAATGCTGGTCACGGAGAGAAGAGGGGATCGAAGTACACGAACCCGCACCAGTCTAAACGTCTCAAAGAATTTTTTTAAAACAGCAACCAAGGTGCAAGAGAGCCTGGGACACAATCCCCTATGTCCCAAAACTACCCAACCCACAAACCGAATCGGACGGGCGCGTGAGATGGTAGGATACCGAGATCGACTCACTTACTGCCTCAAAAGAAATATAAGATGGACGATGTCTGAATATTTTCACTCATCAACGGACTGTGTTAAATATGTTCTACCATGAACATCTGATAATAGAGATATAAAGAGTATTATTGAGCCCTGAAGAAGTCCATGTTTGGACGAAACGCGTTGGCGGTTGCATAAATGAATAAAGATGAAAAAACCAACTCCAACTGAATAACGTTATTTCTTTTGTATAAGCATACCATTTCATGACAACTGTACCTATTTGTGGGTTGTTAAATATCAAATATTAACAAGTGTGCAGGGCCACCTCTTGTTGCAATTACAATGCTGCAATGCAGCATTGGTATTGTTCTTGAGCGCCGTGATGAGGCATTCAGCCAGGGGCTGGACGGGTCGGCATGTTCTACATGCAGGCTGTAATGCAGCCTGCATTGCGAACGGGGAAGTGTGCATGACTGCTTTGGGCGGCCCTGAGCGGGCCGAACAAACAGTCATTGCGCACTTGAGTGGGCATACCACTTTGCCTCTGCCCTGCTCCGTGAGTGGATCATCCCTACCCACCCTCCCGCTCGCAAAGGAAACATAGCACAATTGCATCAGAAGTTATCATCATGTGATGATTTTTCCTCTTGTTGCACTGCTTGAAAGCAGTAGGGTGATGCTCTTCCATCATTGCGGATGAGCCACCACTGGGGGTGCGTCACACCAGGTGCTAGGCCTGGACGACTCGACCCCGGGCCTCCTCTGCTACGTGTCCCTCCTTCTCTTTACCTGCACATTAACACCAAGGCGCAATCAGCTGCACTCTCTCCAAATCTGTGACTCAGCCAGCAGGAGCCTCAGACAGGTGGGATTTCACCAGCCTGGGTACAGCAGTTGCCGCAAGTATGCTGGGGAACCTCCAGATACAGGTGATGCAGCAGGGCCCCCTTAGGCGTGAAGTTGCAGCGTTCCCGCCACACAAGTTCCTCGGCGTCCATGCCCCCCAGTGTACTGGTGGATCATAGTATGCCATGCAGACCTCCCTACGTTGGTGTGCAGGAGCGCCTCTACCATTTACAGCTCCAAGGGGCTCAAGGCGGTCTTCTCACACTGGTCAGCAATGGTCTCCATGCGACCTGCCAGACTTCACCACCAGGTAAGGGTGATCGTCGAGCCTCAATGTCTACCGCCATGGCTCATCGGCTCCACAGCACCTCCGCATCCCACTCCAGGCTCCAGATGCAGGACCAGCGAGGCATCCAGGCTCCAGACGCAGGACCAGCAAGGACTCTGGGCCCCGGGACTGTCCACGCTTTCAAGGTTTTGGATGCCATGGGGTTGCGAAGAGTGCGCAATGAGAAGTGATGCATCACTGGTGTTGCCCCACGATGCGCCTCTTTTCATGGATGTAGCCCTGCATTTCGTCTTCCTCTGGGACTCTGGCTGGTCATCCTAGATGTTAGGGGACTTAAGGGGGTTGGTGATCTGTGCTGAACTTGGCCCTGGCTGCTCCATTCTGCATTCCATTTTTTTGGGCCAATTTTTCATTGGAGGTCGACTGATAGGCTATTTTTGCCTATAGAGGCAAAGAAAACTATTGTTGGGCTGACTAACGTGCGTTATTTTGCCGCTTATGGGCCTTTCGTTAGTTTTTGCCCGATAACGCTAGAATTCCTATTGCAATCACGCTAATGTTACCGACAGTTTTCACCACTGATCCCTGAAACGATCGCCATGTAGCGACGTCTTGTAAATACGTTGCTAACAAGGCGATAGTTTTCAGCGGTACACGGCGGTGAGAAAACTGCAGCTAACTAGCGTTAGCTGTACTTATCGCCAGTCCTTTTACATATGGCCCCTTGTTTTTATCCCTAAAGGAAAGATAACAGACCCTCAGTATAGAAGAGTGGATTGTGCAAAGAGTAGAACAACTAGAGACGGAGAAGAGGCTTCAGTGGCACACAGAAAGACCTTCAACACAGATCGTAAACTGCAAGAAATAATTGTAAAATGATTACATGACTCCCCTATATGAAGATATCCAGTAATACAGAAAACACAGCACTTGCTAACCTGTTAATTCTGATGGCCTCAAATTAGTGAGGGGGTGGTTAAGATGTTTGTTAAATAATGCAGCATTTTGGCACATATCAAGGTCCCCCCAAAAAGGATTTTTGAAACCCCTGTTAACATCTTAGTAACCCTAGTCATAAATTTCAGCGGTTTATATAACAGGTTTACCTTCTTCAGAATGAAAGCCTGTGTTGCTGGTAATGGTAGAGGCTCATAATCATACTATCATTGGGGCGGGGGTAGGCAGGCACACATCTACACGCTCACTTCCACCCATACACTCATAAGCTCACACGCATACTCACACCCACTCATCCACAAGCAAGCATACTCACTCACAACCATCCATTCACAAGGACACATTCACACCACCCATTCACAAGCACACCCACATTCATCCATTCACAAGCACACATACTTACACCCACCATTCACAATCACTTACATGCACACACTTGTACACAACCATCTACTCATGCACAGATACACATGTATCCATACATACAAGCACACACTGAAACTTTCAAAAAAAGCACTTCCTGGACTGCATTAGTGGCAGCAGGACCAGGAGTTGGCAGATGGCATGAGGGGGAAGCAAAGGGCAAGGGAAGGAGCTGGACACGGGTAAGGTATGCAAAACTAAAAGATCCAGCTGCATCCTCTCCTTGGATAACCTTGTCATGGATAAGCTAATGAGAGGAGGACCTTCCCTAATTTCCCATAGAGTGAGGTGGGGTCAGTGATACTTGTTGACCCCACCCTGTGGTGAGGCATCATTGACAAATAGCCAGCCCTCTGCACTTTCAGGCTTAAACCTGAGATCCACAGGGCTGACTCTTTCGGTGATGCTCTCTCTCGTCATGTGGGGGAGGACTATACAGGGCTTTGTTGGGCTGATGAGGTCACTGCCATTAGGGCAGTGAAATCTGCAGCCCGGCAAAGCTTGGATCAGGCTGCTAGGTGTCTGCACATTATTGCATGCAAAGGTCTTGGCTGCCTGACATTGATATGGTGAGTGTCTGTTAGCCTGAACTTTGCTCAGCCTGACAGACACTATTCATGCTTTGGAAAATAGAGGGGTGAAGGCCTACCATGATGACGGGCCCCCCAGCTTGGCAGTAGTGGATTATCTAATCGTGTGCACCCTGAATAACGAGGGAACACAATATTGAGGACAAAATATTGAAACCATTTTTGAAAGGTAAATAATATCTGATTTTCTATACCTAAATCCAAATATATGTAACTACTTGGAACATCAAGGTATGTCGAGGTTGAATTAGGAATGGTAAATGTATACTTCCCTATATGCACTTACCTTTCATTTTTCTTGTATCATGATATTCTGAGGGGGGAGTGGGCGAGATGACATTCAGTAGTACATTCTTATCTAACTAAGGCAGGGCATTTCTTGCACTTCACTTTGTTACCAACTGGCCAACAAAGCCTTGCTGGAAAAACCCAGCGCTCCACGAGATGAACACAGCAACTACTGCTCCCAATATTGGATTTTGTAAAGCAGCTACATGGAAATCTATTCATAGCTTTACCGGGCATTATTGCCTAGATTTAGACTCCAAGATGGATACAATAGTATGAGAGGGTGTTCTCAAAACCATTTTTAATTAAAGTTTAATTGACAAATATTGATCCTGTCAGCATTTAGATCTAGAGACGGCATGTTGCTCTTTGGATTAGCTGACTATTTTATTCTACATTCATGACTATTAGTGAGGATCCTATGATGCAGAACTTTTAATTCTAGTTCTTCAATGAATAATCTTTGTTAAAGTCATGAATGACCCTCCTGTTTTCTCGGGATTTATTTTTCAATGCAATAATGTCAAAGTGATGGTCTAGCACTAGGTGAGTAAAGAACAGAATGCTCACCTGATTCTGGTACCTATCAAATGTATCTGATATAGCAGTGCCTCACATCCAAATAATGTTGTTTCTTTCTATATTTTTGCATTCTCAAATTGCATGCTATATTAAAAAGCCTCCTTTATATTCATAAAACCCTTCATAAAAAAATTACCTGAACTTAAAACTTCTGATTCTTGCCTCTCGTTTTCTTTCCACTGATCCCCTCCTTCCTTTTCATCCTATGCATTCCTGTTCTCTCTGAGCACAGTATATTCTAGGTCACTTGTGTGTCTGCCTTAAGTTCTGTTATTGTAGTTCTGTAAATTGCCCGCACTACATTTTAAAGGTCACAACCTTCTTCTTTGAAAGACTTATCCAAACAATATCCAGTTTCCTCTAGCTCATTGATCAGTCCGACCAGTCACCTGTCTAAACTAACTTACTCCTTCAGGCTTCCACTAATGATCACAAATGAATCCCATAAAGTTAATGCCAATTGGACTAACCAAATACCCTAGGTTCCAGAGCAGTATGCTGCCCATTGTAAATGGCTTCAACTCCTCATTAGAGGTAGTTAACACTATATAAATTCAATACAGTACAGCTATAGTATATTTCATTCCTTAAGAAAAGAATGCCACTACTCCGACCTTAGAATTAGTCGTTCTCAAAGAAATCATCAGGTTGTATGGACTTCCCCATAAAGATAGAGGGTCTCAATGTATAGCTAGTGTTTAGAGAACCCTGTTACAAAAATTGGTGTACTACATTTTATGTCCACTACTTATTCCTAAACAGACAGATAGACAGAAAGACTAAATCAACACTTGACCAATATTTGAGGTGCTGTTGATAAGCCATTCAGAAAGATGGGTGCAAGGGGTGGTAATTGTGAATTTTTCATGCAATAACTTGTATACTCTTTGGGAATATTTCACGTATTACTGCTCCAGAGGGTTCCATCTTTTCATTTGCCAACCTGCCATTTCCTCCTCTGTAGTTCCTTTAGACTTTACTTCTAGATATACATTAGGTTCAAGATTCAACATTAATTATCGTGAGGGCTAAATCTCAGTAGAATGAAATTTGCTGACAGGAAAGGAAGTACGGGTTCAGTGTTTAAGACAGGTAAAAGGGTCTGGTTATTTACCGATTATTTGTCTTTTCCAGGGTCTCATCCCAAGCTTTAACCAGGATTTGTAGGACCATTTTCCATAGTCAGATTAATTGTGAAGTCCACACTAGAATTAAGACTCACGGATTACAGGAAGATTCATCCTGTAGGTCATATCTCCAGCATAAAGAAGCCATCTCCTCTACTTTGGTGACTCCTCCTCCTGCTTTAGTGGATGGAACACCTGTGTATAAATTACAGGAACTACTGGGCGTGAATTACCATTGAGAGCAACTATAATATCTGGAAGGATAGTAGGGGTATGATGGAGCCAGCAGCTGCCCATGCCTCTAGAGGGTTCCATCTTAAGACTGTTTCATAGAAAGTTTCCCCACCAGCCCAGGCGTAATAGAAGGAGGCCTTTGGGAGGGAGGACTGTCATGTTTTGGACCAAGAGGCCACATTTATAAGAGAGTGAAATAAAAGAAGGGGCAGTGGAGACTACAATCATGGAGGACATTAGCTTCCAGGGTCGAGTCTGAAACGTGATGCCCCAGTCACATGAAGACTGGTAATTGTCATTCAGGTTAGAGAAGGCAGAGGGGTAGTGGATGCAGAAAACCATGTCTAGCAACATTGATTGTTTCAAATCCCTCACTTGACATTACAGTTCACACCTGTAATTTAATTCCCCTACCTTTGTTATTTTCCCCTAAGAAATCCAGTTTTTCCTCATTTGAAGTTTTTAGCATCAAACTGAAGGTTAGCAGGAATTCTACAACAACTCAGACCTCTCCCGACATGTTAAAAATGTAATTCTCTTTCTCCACTTGGGTCTTTATGGTGGTTGTTACAAATGAGCTAGCTAGGGGTATTGATTGTGTACTTATATGTTTCTTTGCTTTATTTGGTTGGGATGTAGGTGATGGTTGCATGGTGCTGTCTTGAGATGGAATAGTTGGGACTAAGGTGGGTGGTAAATTGACTGCCAGAGACCTAGATATTGTAGTTATTCTTTGGTTATTGGCAATATTTGTTTCTTAAATTTAAGTCAAGATGCTCTCACATTTCTAACGACAATATTTCACATCTAGGGTGTGTTAAATGAAGTCTGGGGGGGGGGCGTGGTTACCGCCAGACTGAGATGGCGGCTTCTCCTTGAGGCTCCCGGGACCCGAGGGACGACGCTGATTTTCCCTTGCGTCATGGCGAGTGTGCAGATGTTTTAATGAGCGGATGCGCTGTGTGAACGCTTGCAGCATCTAAATGAATCGTCGCTCAACCTCCTCGGAACTGTAAGATGTATTTTTCCTTCATTTTTTGCCCGCGGCGGTCCCGTTTTCGGAACGGGCGCCATTTTGTTTTTTCGTCCTGAGGCAAATACGAGCCACAAGTGAGAGAAACGTCTTTGAACAGCGCTTTTCTGCTCTCTGATGTTGCCTGCGTCCGCTTTTTCCTTTTTCTAACGACACTTCACAAGCTTGCAGTTACTCTTTTTAATAAGGTGCATGAATTTCGAAACGTTCCTCTCAGAACCAACCACCACTTTCCTCATGTACCTCACAGAAGGAACTTTCATGTGCTTCCCAGTCGAAAGAGACAACTTTCATTTGGCCTGTGTCTGCTTTTATGGAGTATTTCTGCGGAACTGACTCACTTTTCCCGATATACAGTCTTGATGGTATACTCTCAATCCTGCTATTTGAGCCCGTTACATTGAAGCTACTTTTTCGTTTTTTGAGTTCACCCATTCATTCTCATATTTGCAAATTGGTGTCTTTCAGTAGATCTAACTTTGATATTTTTTCACTAAAACTGGCTTGATTGTACTGGATTTGCTAACGGTGACCAGAGTTATTTTATTTCTGAGCACACTTCTGCCCCATTTTGACAAGGTAACGGTCTTATCCCCTATGGGCAGAATAAAAGGCACTCTTTCTAAGCAACCCACGCCCAAGCGTATTTTTATTAAAAATTCAAAAATTTTTACTGCCTTGTCTAAAATTGAGGATTCTTTGTTATCACCATAAGCCTCCGTAACAATTATGGATCCTCCTCCACCACCAGTACCCACTGTAAAATCTGTCACCAAACGCCTAAAGCAAAATCCGCCTTCCCCACCTAAAGCGACTTCGCCTATTTCCATGGAGACACTCCTGGAAGAGATTAGGGCCCTTCGTCCCTTTATGGAAGAAACAAATAACAAACTACAAGTCCTCACTGATACTTGGTCTCAACTTGACACGAGAATCACTGCAGTCGAAGGTCACATGTCTTCTTTTAAGGATACTACGGCTAATGTGTCTCACCTTCAAACTCAAGTATCTGTACTTCAACGCCAAGTCGAGGATCTTGAAAATCGTAATAGGCGGAATAATTTGCGCATTTATGGTCTGGTGGAGGGATAAGAAGGTTCAGACCCTCCCGCCTTCTTTAAAACTTTCCTACCCAAGATTCTTCACATGCCAGAAGGTACTGCTCTTAACATTCAACGGGCCCATAGGTTGGGCCGTCCCTCCTCGATTACCTCATCTCCACAGAAACCGAGAGGTGGCATTATATATTTCTTGGAGTATACAGATTTATTGAAGGTCTTATCAGCAACTAAATCTTCTCAACGCATCACCTGGTCTGGCTCCACTCTCTTCTTTGCTCAAGACTACGCCAGGTCTACTGCAAACAGACGTAAAGCTTTTCTTGATATGAGACCTGCGCTTCGTTCCATGGGTGCCCGCTATGGACTCTTTCACCCCTGCTTATTTAAGGTCACGTTTAATAACAAGACGACATCCTATGAAAACCCGCAGCAATTACAGAGTTTCATAAACCTCCACAGAACAGAGGCCATGGAAGCTTTGGGATCTTCGTCTTCAACTGTTACTTGATGTTACGGTGTCTTCTCTTCTGGATTTTTGTTCATTATTTCTTTTCATTATCATTTATTGTGTAATATTTGTTGTCTCTCTTGACTTTGAAGCTTCTATGACTTTAAATTGGTATTATATGTATTATTTGTTTTTCTTATTTTGTGACCTCTGTCATTCATTGTCTTGCAGTTAACAGTTTTATTGTCTTTATTCTTTTTTTGCATCCGTAGATATCTTATATATATTTTTGACGTGTTGCCCTCGTCTTCCGTTTGGTCATCCTGGACGGGTTGTCTGTCTCGTATGGCTTCACCCCTCCCCAATGTTCTCATGGATTTCTTCATGTAAGTATGTTTCCTATTTATGTTCTTTCTTTTTGTTCCCCTTTTTTGGCTCTTTGTCACTGTTCCTCTCCCCCTTTTTTTTCTCTGCTCCCCCCTTGTCCTTTTTCTTTTCTTTCCCCTTGCTCTTCCTTGTTACTTTTCTCCTCGTTTTATCCCTCCCCTTCATTTGATCATTTCCAATCCCATACTTGTTGGCTAGTGTCCTTCTCCTTTACTCAATTCCTTGAAATTATCGTCTTTAATATTTCCTTTCTCTACCTTCTCATTACTATACTTTTAAGCTTTTATCTATTTACTTTCTTCATTCCAATAATTGCTTCAAGCATTGTATGTTCTTGGTTTTACGATTTTAATCTCACTCAGTTAAATTCAGAGTTACCACATGGAACATTAAAGGATTGAACAATCCCATTAAAAGAGAACGAGTTTTGTCCCATTTAGCCAGGTTAAAAACTGATGTTGCTTTTCTTCAGGAAACCCACCTATCTGACATTGAAGCGGCTAAATTAAAGAAATGTTGGGTGGGCAATGTGTTCTCCTCCCCAGCTTTGGGAAAAAAGAACGGTGTTCTTATTCTTTGTCATAAAAAGTTTCATGTCTCGGTGACTTCTCAAGAAACTGATTCCGAAGGTCGCTGGGTAATTGTTAAATTACTTATTGATAAAATTCCATTGGTTTTCTTTAATGTTTATGCTCCCGTTTTAGTGGACAATGTTTTCTGGTTGCGAATTTCTGATAAGTTATTCTCACTTGCAGATGATTATATTGTTTTTGGTGGTGACTGTAATCAAATTTATGATCCCATTTTAGATAGAAATTCCCCAGTTAAATTTGTACACAATAAAATGCACTCACAATTTACTTCCACCATTCATCAAAAATCATTAATCGACATTTGGAGATTGTGTCATCCTGACCTTCGTGAGTACAGCTTTTTCTCCCCCCCGCACAAATCACAATCTCGTATTGATTACCTCTTCTTAAGTAAATCTCTAACACAGCATGTTCTCCATTTAGACATAGGATCTATTTTAATCTCAGATCATGCCCCGGTTTCTGTTGATTTTGACCTACTTCCTTATAGCCCGTCTGCTGGACGTTGGCGCTTCAATAATTCATTGCTTGCGGATCCTAATTTCTCTGGCCAATTCAATTCTTTTGCTTCGGAATTCTTCACTATAAACACAACCCAGGACTCCTCTCCTGCCACGATATGGGATTCTTTCACGGCAGCTGCTCGAGGCTTTATTATTAATTTTGTTTCTCATAAGAAAAAACGTTTTGAGAAACACTCGGCTCCTCTTCTCGCCCAAATTTAAAAAATGGAGTACGCTTATTATCATTCGTACTCTGAGACTTCCTTGAAGGAACTCCTTACTGCTAAGGTTGCATTTAACAAGTTATCCACGGAGGCGGCTTCTACTTATCTTTTGAAAAGTAGTGCTCGTTATTACAGGGGTCAGAATAGAATGGGAAAACTATTGGCTAACTATCTTAAAACACGCCGAGATAGAACCAGGATCGACTCTCTAGTTAATTCTAATGGTGATGTTCTTCTTAAGGATGAGGACATTTTAAATGAGTTTGTTTCCTTTTACAAACATCTCTACACTCCTGAAACTCAACCTCTTCACTCTGAATTATCTTCTTACTTTCAATCCTTATGCCCTCCCCCTTCGCAACATGTTGATTTTGATTCGCTACAGGTGGACATTACATTGTCAGAAATTTCTCATGCCATATCGGGTCTTAAGACGAGGTAAGACCCCTGGTCCTGATGGATTTACCATTGAATTTTATGAGCATTTTTCGAAACTTCTTCTCCAACAACTTCTTCTTTTATTTACTTCCTTCATTAAAAACAGAGCATCTCAAGGCACCTTTCAAGACGCTATGATTTGTTTAATCCCTAAAGAAGGTAAGGACCATTCCTATTGTAAAAATTATCGCCCTATATCTCTAGTGAATACAGACTACAAAATTTTTGCTAAAATTCTTGCCCTGCGTATTGATCCTGTCTTACCTGAACTTCTAGGTCCGGAACAATCAGGCTTTGTAAAAGGTTGTCTATCTGCTGATAATTCTAGTCTTTTTTAATATTCTTAGTAAGGCCGCATCCGTGGATTACCCGCTTGCTGCCATAGCCTTAGACGCTGAAAAAGCCTTTGATAGGATTGGTTGGGACTTTATGTTTCATGCCCTTAAGTGGATAGGGTTCCCCTCCAAACTAATTTCCTTAATTTCTCTCTAATATTCAGGTCCCAAAGCATCTATTTTTGCCAATGGTAAGGTCTCTGATTATTTCTCTCTCTCTAGAGGTGTACAGCAAGGTTGCCCCCTTTCTCCTCTTTTATTTGTTGTAGCATTAGAACCCTTCCTTACCAAAATTAGGCAAGATACTCAAATTACGGGATTTCATCTAGGCACTAATCAAGTCAAAATGTCTGTCAATGCCGACGATATTCTTTTATACTGTTCTGACCCAGATACTTCTCTCCCCCCTTTCTTCACTCAGGTAGATGTATTTTCGAAACTCTCAGAGTATCGCCTAAATCGTGATAAGTGTGAAGTTTTACCCCTTAATGTCTTGTGTCTCAAACATTATTTTGCTCACACTGGTTTTTCCTGGCAATCCTCCAAGTTAAAATATTTGGGGCTATGGTTCTCCCCAACTATCTCAGAAACTTTAAAACAAAATTTTGACTATATTACTAAGAAATTAAACGATTCGATCACAAAATGGCAACCTCTCTTTCTCTCTTGGTGGGGTAGATTAGACTCTATTAAAATGATGCTTGCTCCCATTATTTTATACTCTCTCTCAATGATCCCTGTACATATTCCCAGTACATATTCCCAGCTACTATTTTAAGAAACTAGATTGTGGAAGGGTAAACCTCCTCGGATAGCTTTATCTACTCTTAAAAAAGATAAGCCAAATGGCGGACTTAAGATCCCTGACTTTAAATCTTATCATTACGCATTTTCTCTAAAACAAGCCTCTGGCTGGCTTTCTTCTGATTCTTCTACTTATCCCCCAATTTGGTTGCGCATTGAGGAATTTTTTACTTCTCCTTTTACTTTCCTAGAATCCCTTGCTTTCTCTGCACGCGCCTCCTGGTCACGTCATTCTGTTATCTCTTATACTCACAATATTTTAGTTTCTCTTTTACCTTCTTCCCATCCCTCGTTTAATTCACTTCCTCAACAACCTATCTGGCATAATAAATTACTACGTGTTAAGAATCGTGCTTTCTATTGGAAAACATGGCACTCCAAAGGGTTAATATGGATCTCCCAGCTTTTGACTGATAACAAACCCTTATCCTTTTCGGCCCTCAAATCTATCTTTGCTCTCCCTAACTCTTTTAAGAAACAGTACGAACTCTTACTTCCTTCTCTTCACCAATACCTTTCATTACTTCCGTCTCTTCCTGCTCCCCCTAGAACATGTTCTACACTGTTTCCTTTATTAAACTCTTCGTCTTCGGCCTCCTCCCTTTACAAGTGTCTATTATCTTCTTCATCACGGTGTAAAACGAAGATTGAATTGGCTTGGGAAAGGGATTTGCAGCAATCCTGGCCATTCTCTCTCTGGGATAAATTATGGTCAAAGATCCACAAAACCTCACGGGCAGCTAACACCACACAAACTCTTTATTTTGTTTATCATCGTTCATTATATTCACCCGTAAATTTAGCTTCCTTTTCCTCTAACGCTTCATCACAGTGCTGGTCCTGTCCATGTTCAAAAGCTGACTTAAAACACATGTTATTTGAATGTCCCAACATTGATAACTTTTGGCGGTCAATTTGGTCTCAAATTAATACAATTTTTATTACTAAGGTTTCTTTCTCCCTCTCAAACATTTTCCTAGGCTCTTTATCCCCTTCGTGGCCACGCTCTCCATTGCACTCTCAACTAATTGATTTGTTACTTGCAATAGCCTTACACTTAATCACCTCGAATTGGAAACACGCAGATAAAGTTACTTACAGAGCTTGGTGGAATGCCCTCTGCTTTCATCATAGGCTAGATACCAATTATGTTACCCCTGTAACCCTTGCGGTCAAAAGAGATTTGTTATGGCTCCCTCTCACTACTTATTTATCTACCACCGCCTCTTCAAATGCACCACTCTCCACCACCATCACAATGTCAGATGATGTTCACAAACCGCCTTGATTTTATTACGTTGTCTTTTTATTGAATAATTTCATGCTGTTTTATATAACATATTTGTACAATTATATCATTAGTCTTTTTTAAGATTTAATGACATGCAATGCTCCCTCTACTGTCATAAATTTGTTTTGAATTCTTCCCAATAACAATTATACCCTTCCCCCCCCTCCCTCATTTCTTTTTTCTTTTTTCTTGTTCTAGGAAGTACTTTTATTGTTACCAGTATGCTTATTCTCCTTACTGTATAAATCATAATCTCTTATGTTTTATTAATGGATTCTGATTGTATATTGTAATTTCTTTATGGTTTCAATAAAAACAAACTTAAAAAAAAAAATGAAGTCTGGGTTATGATGTTCTCCCCTAATGGCGATGTTCTGTCATGGTGTTTTTTTCATGTATAATTACTTTAGTTAACTATAACTGGTGAACTTCAGTGTGTTTTTTTAGATTAACTATAATGTCACTTTAAAATGTATTTTGTTGAGTGAATGTATGTATTTTACCTTGTGGCGGCTGCTACTTGGTAGTTGGCTAAAACTACGTTTCCAAGGGAAAATATTTTTTTGTTTTCCTAATAACTTTAGTGCCATTTAATAAATCTTCACCAACCTTTCCAAAAAAGTTGTACTTTTTAGCTAGTTTATGTATGGAAAGTTTCTGGGTGATTTGTCAATTGGTGGCTGAGATAAAGAGTGGTTCCAAAACACATTTTCCTATTCATTTTTCCGTAGGAACTTTAGACACAGCTAAAGCCCAATGAAAGGATTTACACCAAATTTGGCAGGAAGCTAGATCTTTGTCTTGAAAGAATACTTTTTGTGAGTTGGTGTAAATCCATTCAGTAGTTTGTGAGCATAAAATGCTAAACAAATTATATATTTCATTTGGCAGGGGATCCTCTGGGCCAAAAAGACTCATGTTGAGATCTGAATGGTTGCACTACATCAACAAGGATTTGGCAGCAGCCAACTTAGAACTCTGGACTTAGTCCTAAAAAAAGGAGATAGATATAAGTAGGAAAGGTAGGCATAGCATGACACCCCCTTCCCCCAAGACATGAGGACATGAGGTCCAAAAAGATTTTTTTTTAAAGATGTTACTATTCAATTGTAGAGGATTTACGAATCCACAATCATTTTTTTTTTAATGTGGGATCCCACACAATTTAGAACAATACACCCTACGGTGGGTCTCAGCCTAGAAAATTGATGCATTCATTAGTTAGGGGAAAAGAGGCCTCCTCCACAAGACTTTAACAGGCCCCATGCCCTGGGGCCGATATTTGCATAAAGAGGAGAGGGCATGTTGCCCCCTCCTTGAGCCTAAAATGGCCCAGGGATCCCTTCCCCCAGCTTTCAACGAGGGACCTGAGTTGGTGTGCCCAGGATGGGTACCAGGACACCCCACACAAAAAAAGGAAGAGTGCCAGCTTCTGAAGGTAACTGGTGGGGCCGCGGATGACCTGGGGCTTTCTGCGCAGTCCCCCAAAAAGTAATAGTCTGTGGTGCGCTGGGTGGGCACGGAGGTACCCCTTAAATAAAAAAATAAAAATTGCTGGCCTCTGCTAAGGTGCATAGGGCTTCTTACAGGGGAGCTGGATGGGCTGTGGGGCCATTGTACCCCCTCGCAGCCCCCTAAACAAACAAAAAACACTAGGTGTCCAGGGTGGGACAAGGACACCCTGAAAAAAACAGGGCAAAAGCTTATGGTAAATGGCTGGTCACAGCCCCTCATTTATTATTCACTGCTCCTTCAACAAGCACCCCGTAATGCCCTGAGAGGACTATTTATATATGTTTTGAAATGTCCTTTAAATGGGCAAAGGCACCATTAAATTTGTTTTTATGTTTTCAGAGGATGCAGGGTTTTTTCATGATTTTGGGCTGAAAAATGTTAAAAGAAAGACTCAGGGATATGGTTTTTTTTAAACAATATGATTATTTACTTTCACATGTTTCAATCACAAAATCTAATAATTGAAACAAAGTAAAAGGAAAGAGTCACAGAAGTTTTTTGATAAAACTTTGTTGAACATTTTCATGGTAATCAAAATAAAACATTACATTTTATAAATTATGGAAATATACATTTGATTAAAATTATTTGCGATTTTCGGAGAAAAAATATAGACCTGCTTTATATATATTGATAGGCTCCCCCTTAATAAAGCCAATAGGCTACATTTTTATATTTTGGTGTTGCAGAACGCTGTGCGTGTGGTAAGTAGGTTTGGCTGCTCAGAGGCCAGGCCCTGCATCCAACATTAAGCCCTGCACAGGGGTTTTGGCGCCTGTGGGGAGCCACGGCCAAACACCTGTTGCGCATGGTTGAAGGGCATGTGTTGCATGGGATTGGCTTCACGCAGCGGGATTGGCTGTAGGCGCTGCAGGAAGCCCCCGCTGCGCACTGCCACAGGCCATACACTGCAGGGGTTTGGCTGCCTGCGGAGGTTTGGATTTAGGTCTTGGCTGCAGGCCATATGTAAAGTCAACTCCCATAGCACAAAGGCTGTGCACAATGGGGGGGTTGGCTTTACATATGGTGATAAAATATTACCTTATGTTAAAAAAAAGCTAGAAACTCACTGACAAATACAAAGATTAAAGGGATGTTATAGCTAGGTGAAATTTTAAATGAAAAAAAGAAACAGTGAAATTCAATAGGTAACAGTGCCTTAACCAGTGCCTAATTTGTGCCTGTGGTTTCCAGGGTTCACCGGCAATTACTTTTTAGGGCCGGGTCTACACGCGATATCAGCTCACCACGTTCAAATGATCTCCCCAGTGAAGAGCTGATATCGCCTTGTAAATCTATACCTGGATTTCAGTGTTGCCTGATTGGGCTGGATTTTAAATTGTGTATGCCCTGGCTGCCCGCCTTATAATGAGGCGCATGGACGGCACACACCCTGTCCCAGAAACTGCCTGGGTGAGGTCCCGGTGTCAGCCTAACTAACAGCAATCATAGCACTAGTGCACTACCAATGACTGCTTGAAAATGGATTATTAGCCCGGCCTCGTCCCTGTTGGATAATCGTCAAGTGTTTCCTCCTGAGTCGGACCAATGCGAATTAGTGTCCCCACTTGTCGCCCACCCCAGCGCACTGCGCAGCTGCAGCACTAGTCAGTGAACTCAAGAAGCAAGCAGCATGTCACTCAGCAGCAGGCCTATAATTAAAAGTTTTAAAATCGACAGGCAGAAAGTAATGATTTTAAATTTGTAACATGCACAAATATGTCCTGTTTAATGGTTCAGGTACATCCCCGGAAAAGTGTAACCTCTAATTTCTTGCTCTTGTTTTCATGGGAAAGTATAATAAGTTAACTTGCAAATTACACTGGAGATGACGTTCCCTGCAATCCTGATTGCTGGGCTACCCGAGTTTTAATAAATTATGTGTGCGTGGATGGTTCTACAGCAACCAGGTTGACAGCTGCGTTCCCTTTTTCATTTCTTGATCTGCACCGCGTTGTGTTCTTTCCCGATCTCTGGGGCAGATTTATGACGACTGGCGCATCCCTGCATATCAGCAGGGATGCGCCAGTTATTATGCGCCACAGCTGCGCCACCATGGATGCGCCGCATTTATAATGCGGCGCACCATGGGGCAAAAACGGCACAGATGCGTGACGCATCTGTGCCGAAAAGTGGCGCATTGCTGGAGTTGCGTCGCAAGCGCGACGCAGCTCCAGCAATGATCTGGGGGGCCCTATCTCTACAATGCTGCGTCAATCCTTACGCCTGCTTCAAGCAGGCGCAGGGTTTTGACGCAGCATGGGCCTAAAAGTGACTGAGTGAAATCTTGTAGATTTCACTCAGCCACTTTTAGGAGGCGTTCCTGCGCCGGAACGCCCCCACCTGCCCTGGAACGCCTACATGTGGCGCAGGGCTTTACAACGTGACGCATCTGGGAGATGCGTCACGTTTGTAAATACCCCGCACCATGGCGCAGGATTTGCGCCGCTGCTGCGTCACAAAAGTGACGCAACGGCGGCGTAAATGAGGCGCAAGTAAAACATAAATCTGCCCCTCTGTATTTTGCAGAGATCTGGAAAAAGCACGCTAAGCCAAGAGCTAGGGCTTTATAAATATAAAGAGAAAGTGAAACCAATAGTAATAGGGAATGAGGTGGACAAGTTTGCTTGGAAAATTGATGCAGGAGATTGCAGAATTTTTGACACAAGGATTTAAATTACTAAACGATAAACCCCGTCATAATTGCAGTTAAGGTTTGAACCATGTCCATAAAAGAATTACAGAACAATACACATATTTGGTAGATGTGAGTGCAATCGAGTATCTCAAAAATGTGTCTTGGAATTGGTTTAATAAAATTGTAGCTCATTACAAGGCAATTTTTTTAAATTCTACGCACAATACCGTCCACTTTGTGACATTACATTTTACATGAGCCGATGATATATACACATTTTGGAGACCTGAGATATGTCTAAAACCAGCATATTGGGCATATAACAGCACTGAATGATGTCCATAAATCTTTTACAGGCAGTGCATATGCCAGAGAGGTGCCTATTGTGCATCTACCAGAGTCCTATATGTTCTTCATGTGATAGATGCCTTCATAGTGGGCTTGTGCCTCTCAGCTCTATAATATCATATATTCTTTTCTAACAATATGTACATATATCAGTGGAATCAGGATTACCCAAATTCTCAGAGCAAAAGAGTTGAGGAGTGTGTAAGGTGTGGTACTCTCTTCTACTAATAGAATGGTCTGGGGGAGCTTAGGGTGTTATTGGAAAATCAAGCCTGGGGAGACACAAAACACAACAGAAGTAGATAGTAATTTCAGCATTACTTTAGATTCAGGCCTTTCATGGTCAGAAAGAGTTAATTATCCTCGGTTCCAAAAGTTATGACATCCAGTCTCTTTTGTGGGTTTGCCTTGATTTTATTAACAATGTGTTTTGATGAAATTCAGATTGGGATTAACATCTGGCTTTCAGTGCCAGTTGAGGATGTGGGTGGTGCCAATAGAGTAAGTGGGTGGAGCCAATTGAGGAATTGGGTGGAGCCCTGGAATGGGTGTGGCCTCGTACTAAACTTTGAGCACCTGTACTTAATATTTTACAAATTAAGCACTGGCCTTAACGTAACTATAATCTGCGCCCTTGCCATGCACTTCTTATTACCCCACATATTACATCACTTATGAAATCTTCTATGACATCATTGATAATATCATTGCAACACTTGTAGTGAAATTATTGTTGAGAAAACTGTGCTAGGAGGGGCAAGTGGTATAGTACCTTAGGCCTTAGGGCACAAGTTATAGTTACTTGAGATAACTATAACTGGTGAATATCAGTGGGTTTTTTTGTTTAAATTTCACCTAACTATAACGTCTCTTTATCCTTAAACCTTAACTGTTACTTTAATATAATATGACATTTTAAATTACTTTGATGAACAATTGTTTATTGTTTAAGATGTGGATGAATGCCCTGAATTATGATTGTACTTTTGATATTAATGAAGTATTTTTCCTTTTTTGCCACACTTGTAATGACTAGGAGGCTATTTCTACTTTGCTAACACCCACAGAGCCACTGATTCAGACAGCTGGCAGATGGCCAAATGAGGCGCACAGTTTGTCACCCCAAATAACCTTCATATCTGAGCCAAACAGATTAACTGAAGGTAGTCTGAGATTTGCCATCACTGACCTACTGAAGAGATGTGCAAAGGCAGCCAGGGCTTCGGTGCCGTGCTGCTCTGTAATCGTAGCTTTGTGTTACAGTTTGAGTGCATTTAATCATTAAACCTACCAGCCACACTGCAATTAATTACAGAATGCAAAATAAATAACAGTGTCTAAAGAGAATGCCTAAATATGACCAAGCTGCAGTATGAAACATAGGGATTGTCAGTTCATGACCTGGTCCCGAATAAAATAAAAGTTGCCATTTGTGAGATATGCCCCTCACGTTATGTCAGTTAATAAAAGGTGAACTGATTGGAGCAATTGGCCTGGTATTTGCTACATTTTACTATTAGCGCAGTTTATCTCCGGGTTTCACCGTGTAGTTTGTAGTTTATTGCAGTGGATTTGTGGGGCTACTTAGATATACTGAAAGAAGTTGGGTGTTTTCATGAGTTATAGTCCTCTTTTTTCTGTAGGCCATTCTGTAGCTTTCTGATTGCAATGGTAGAGAGTAGCAGGAGAGAGTGTGTACCTCTCATGTGTTATACTTCGGGACGGACAATTTACGGGGCATATTTACAAGGGCTTTATCTCCGCTTTTTTGGCTTACAAAGCCAAAAAAGCGGAGATAAAACTATCGCCCTATTTACAAGAGGGTGCTAACATGCATAATCGCATGTTAGCACCCTTTTTCCCAACGCCTCCCTTTGCATCTCTAATGAGATGCAAAGTGGGCATCACTGGGCGTACCCCGGATGGACTACCTTGCAAATATCACTGATGTTCACATCACGATATTTACATGGCAGCCCCAGCATTTTAGCAAATGTTAGTTTTTGGAGAAAACCGCTGTTTTCTCCAAAAACTAATGTCTGCTAAAATGCAGGCTTACTTATCCTTAACATTGGGGAGGATTATGCTGATACGACCCTGTGGGTCGTATCAGCAAGGTTATCGCCATTTTGCAGGGATCATTACTGGAAAACCAGCGATGTTCCCTGCAAAACGGCGATAACCTCACTATCTCTGGAATTTTTATCGCCCTGGAGAAACGCGTTGTTAATAACGCACTACCAGGGCGATAAATTCCAGAGATAGCCTGCGATAACAAAATTATTGCTAAGCACGGCCAGCGATAATTATCGCTGGCCGTTGATAATATGCCCCTACATGAGTTAGTGTAGCAGATTTTTGTAATATTTTCGTTTGCGTAGAAACCTCTTCTAAAAAATGGGAAATATCGGTTTGTCGTTTCGATTTGCTACTCAAGAAACACGCTGACTCCTGCCTTTTATAGTTGTCGTTTTATTTGTGTTTCTAGAGTTCAAAACAACTGGTAAAATATTTCTGAATACTTGGAAAATATGTACTACTTTGTGAATGTTCAGTGCATTTTGCATTCTCTCCCTTCCCTCCACCACATGCAATTTCCCGCCCTTTTCCTGCAATTTAATTCTGCAAGCAACTCGTATACTAGCAGATTATAGTGAATTCTATCTGAGGGCAAAGATGCCATACAGCTCCTAATTCTTTAACTCAAGGGCTCAGCATTAACACCAACAAATCACAATATATGTTCATCTAAATTGTAATCAATGTACAAAGAATGTATGGATTGGGGCAGAGTTATTTAGATGTTTTTAACGGAAGGAGTAAGGTAGGTCTTTAATTATATCTATGGCACTATAAACTTATTAAAAGGACTAGGATTAATCGTGTCTAGTCTCTGGCACTAAACACATGATAGACGGACTATTGTTTGCAATGGTAAGAGCCCTTGCTTATGGATAGTCCACAATGGTGGACCAGCCCTGTAAGCTACTGCAAGTGAAAATTCATAATAAAGGATATTATGAGTCTCAGATAATAAGAAATAGTCAGAAACAAAACTGAGCTATGAATTCTCACGCTGCACAACAAATTAGAGGAGATCACATGCGTATATTAACAGGTCAGGGTTCAAACCCCTTTTCCAGACCTAGCCTTGATCGAGAGGCATATTACGCTTATTCAAGATATATTGTTGTTAAACAAACTCACAGACTAATTGCTAATGTATTGTAAAGCATGTAACGGACGAGTGCCTGGGTCTTACTCCTGCTACTTCTCTATAAACCATTAAAATCATTTTTTCTTTTTTTATTCCGTTTTGGCCTTGAAGTGCATATTTGTCTACAAACCTGTGTTCTTGAATATGGAATAAAGAGTTCTTTCAAATATGCTGTATTCCAATTCATTCCACATTGAACTGAAAATAAAATAACCACTCATGACAATGTTAATTTGGTGCCCTTCCATTACATCAACTTCATTGGTGACAGGTCTGCGACTAAGACATGCCGTTAGTTTGAGTACTGCATCTGGACCTTGACTTCTATCGCAAGCAAATACATAGCTTTAAAATGTATTTAAAAAGAAATATAACAATTAAACAACCCTTAATCCATGTTAAATATGTATTTAGATCTAACCTAATACCACAAAATATAAAAACAATCTACAGTTTAGTCATCCAATAAATATTCTTCAAAGCTTTTCAAATCCCTTTAACAATCCTTTCCTAATTACTTATAATGATGTAATTAGTATACGCTTAAAGCCCTTTATCCTAATTTTCTCATGGCATTATGATTTGGATTGGGCATTCCAGTTCTTTTTTTTTTTTTTTTTTAAATAAATGTGCTTTAAATTTGGTTTAGTGGTAGGCTTAGCATTAGAGTTAGGGTTTCCTTTACTTTTACAGGTAGGGTTACAATTAAGATTTTCATTTAGAAAAAGGTGCCTGTTAGATCAGTCAGCCTTAGGATGGTCTTCGACCTATCTTTTGCCTCTCCTCCTACATTTTGCTGAACCTTTTGTTATTTGGATTAGGATTCTGGGCACTTTAGCACTGCTAACCAGTGTTAAAGTGCTTATGCTGTCTGCTTAAAACATGGTAGCATTGGCTTATACTTAATTGCCATATTTAATTTACTTGTAAGTCCCTAGTAAAAGGGCACTACATGTGCCCAGGGCCTGTATGTTAAATGCTACTAGTGGGCCTGCAGAACTGGTTGTGCCACCACCTTAAAAGCCTGTTAAAAATGCCCCAGTCCTGCCTTTGCAGAGCCTGGGTGTGCAGTTTAGACTGTCAAAAAAGTCATTTTTCCAGGTCCAAACCTTCCTTGTTAATACATATAAGTCACCCTTAAGGTAGGTCCTGGACAGCCCCAAGGGCAGGGTGCAGTGTTTTTAAAAGGTTGGACATGTACATTTAGGTTTTAGGTGTCCTGGTAGTGAACAACACTTGTTTGTTTTTCACTACTGCAAGGTCTATCTCCCTTATGTGCATCCACATGGCATGAGGTCCTGTAGGGTGGCCCATGTTCCTCACCACCACACTTGGTATGACTGTTGCACCGCCATTAAAAGTGTGGCGGTGTGGAAACTCTAATATGGTTGGTGGGAAGTCAAGTTCTCTGGAGGCCGCATGGTAAACTGATTGAGAAAATTGACATCAACAAGAGGGATACGTCTGTGGTGTCTGCTCCCATCACTGTCACGCTTGACATAAACAAATGTGTATATTATCTGCTAGGTTATAATAATGATTCCCCTTGTCTTGTGGGTTCTAAAGTGCCTGTTCTGTTATTTGTACTTCATTGCTGTTCAAGACTACAATGGATCTCAGAATTCTACTTGAAAAATGTAACTTATTTTGCATCGATTATGGGTTGAAAATTAAGGTTGATTATTCTAAGTTTTTAACCCCCACAATTATTTTAAAGGTAAAATCTTAACTACTGATTTTACTCTTGAGAGAGCCTATGAATTTGATCACTTAAGCATCCACTTTTCAGATTCAAACAGTTGGAGCATCCAATTACAAAAGTTTATTTTGAATCACGGATTATCAGCTCTGTTGAAACTTGCAAAAAACAAATCCAATTGCCTTGTAGAACTGATGGTAAAGATGTACAGGGCCAAAGTAGTGAGTGGAGCTTTGTATGGAGCTAAACTATGGAGCTATTGTAAAGCTGACTCATTATTTAAGAGCAAAAATAAATGTATCAAGATATTGTTGATTGTCCCAAAGAGTGCTCCTATGTTGCTGATCTGATTGGACTTCAATCTTCCATGTGTCTACTGTACTGCGAATTTAAAACCGCTAATTTATTGGATACGTCTATGGGTGACTGATGAGCATGAACCTTTCAGAGTAACTTTGCAAGATATATTATACAGCTTCGAATCATGGGAACTGGCTTGGGTCTCCCATGTTAAAACATGGTGTGAAAAGCCAGGCCTAAGTGACCACTGGGAGAATCCTACCAGAATTCCCTGTAATGGCCACACAATTCTAAAGGTCAGATATTGCCAATGTGTCCGATTTCAGAGAATGGCGAGAGCCTAACTGCATCTTTATCATTTAAAACGGAATATTGGAGTTCAGACGTTTTAGATTATATTAAATACAACAACGTGGACAGACCCACTAATGAATTATTTTCTCAGATGACTCAGTGCCATGCACCGGAACACAATGATTCAGTGCCATGCACCGGAACACAAAAATCCAATGGATTTGTACAATGAACCCTCACCCTCCAACCTAGTTGGTGGCATGCTTCATAATTGGGTTCACAGCTGGGCTGCCGAGTGCAAACCAGTTGTGCTTCAACGCCTGAGTCACAGCAGAGCGGGTTTGGATTTATCAGTGGGGTGAAGTTAAAAATGCCTTTAGGATCCCCAGATGGAAAAAGGTTTATTCATGGGATCCTAGGACACTGTTAAAACCAAGGAGGGGATATAGTAAAGATGAAAAATGAGTCTTCAATATCACCTTAATACTGGTCGACATGTTTCAGCCTTGAAAATAGTACTGAGGCTTTCTTCAGGGACAAAGAACGTGAACTGTGAAGTGGCTAAAAAAGTGGAAATAGCCATGTGAGTTTTTTCAGCAAACACGCTAAGGGGGGCTGTGCATACAGTGGTGTAACCGCACTTATGGACCTAATGGCTGGTAAAAACACCAGCTGCGCAAAATAAAAAGATTTAGTGGATCCTGGAATGGGTGGTCTCCTGTAGTCAAACATTAGTCAAGGATGACCACCTGCCATTCAAACCTACTCCGGTCTTCTCGGGATCCTGCAGGTTAGATTATATTAAACCAGCTAGCAATATAGCACTTTATAGTAAATTCAAGCTGGGCACCTTGCCTTTGGCCACCTTTACTGACAGATTGTGTAGTTATGGATCAAAATCCAGTAAGTGTCTGGTTCGTAATACCTGTCCTGAGAGTGAGAAACATATGTTATTTTTCTCCAGGGCATACTGTAAATCTAGGTCTAGGTGCATTGCCCCCCTCTGCAGCCTCCTAGGGATAAGAGATCGCCGATGTGCATTGAGAATCTGCAAAACAGATACTGGGCACTGTGTTACTTTTTCAGTCTCTAAATTCCTAGAGTCTGCCTGGTGAACCAGAGAGAAACCTCTAGCCTAGTGATAGGTATTTGAGTTTTCATTTCATATCTTACTTTTGATGTATGATCTCTATTGAATGATTTTGTATTAAGTTTGTATTTTGTTGACATCAAAAAAATACAAATTTAATATTGTCCCATCAAAATATGAATAAATAAATATATATGAAATACCAAACCATAATGAAGTCTTGGAGAGAGAGCAGGAATCAAAAATGCATATGCATTAAACAGGAAGCCAAGCAATGCTAGCAATGAACACGCTCATAGTAAGGGATTTTTTTATGGTTCACAGTAGCAGGTCTCCCATGTTTAAGAGGAGCACAGTTGTGGTACCTGAACTCGTCATGATGTATTATGACAGATTCTACCATGTTTGTGAAGGGCAAGCTTGTGGTAAATTACATTGTCATTGTTTACAAGACACGGTCTGCTGTGCTTGTGAGAGCATCCTTGCATTAAATGAATGTGCCATGCCATGCGATTTCAGGTAGCGCCTTATTTGTGATGTCTACTTTTTATCCTCCGTGATAGAATATGGTTGGGTCACATTGGGAACACATTTTCACTAACTCCTATGCACAGTACACTAAGTGGGGACTAAGGGAGACAGCGTGAAAGCGGCTGCTCGTGTGGTGGCGGCGTGCCCCGGGCTGATCCACCATTTCACCTTCTGACACATGATACATGATGATCTAACACTTGCCACAAGCCAGTAAGCTGCCATGCTAGTAGATGCCATATGAACTGCGAGAAGGGAGAGAACCCAACCAAAAGTGAAAACTCTTGAGCACAGTGGCTGACCGTGGGTGAATGGTATGGCCGCAATGATATCCCCTTATTATTGGAAAAACACTCCTACACTTGCTTCATTAATACAGAGTAAGCTGCCCGATCTACTTCCTCTAGCTGCGGTAACATTGGAGCCCTTGTAAACCCAAGAGTTCCATGGTAGGAGGGGCATGCTACCTTAAGGTTAGGAGCTGAGATCACCTCTTAGCTAGCCAGCTTTATGTATCATATTTTAATTGTCCTTTTTTTAGCTTTTTGATGAAGAGATAGAACATCAATAAACACCAGTGTTGTAAGTTTTTATGACCAAAAGTCATTTGAATCCAGTTTACCATCTTTCCAGTGGCCAGAAGCACTGGCCTATGGCTGAGGGTAGGCAGAAATCTTCTGGGTGCCTAGCGCATTAGAGTCAAACCTCAGAATCATGTACTTATCTATTTACCCTTTCATCCACAGACTTCTATCTATACAGTTTACCCATTTCCATGCATCCCTCCTACACTACAGTTATCGGCCCTCACCCATCATCTACAGTCTCATCTAGTCTCACTCAAGCACTTATCTGTCCACTCACACTTCAATCCAATCAGCTATTAAACACCAACCACTCACAGGCATTCAACTATCTGTTCATCTATGTATACACTCACATGTATCCCTGTATCCATTAAACTTTTTGTGCCTGCATGTGTATCTGTATGTAATGCCTGGGTGCTTCCAAACATGTCAGAAAGTAACATACTATCATCAGAACAGAGCAAAAATTCCCTTAAACTAAGCCATGCCTATGGGTTTTGTCAATGCTTGTTCTCTAAATGAAGGTGAAATATGATCAACACTGAACTATATTAAAAATAGATTAATCGTTCGGCAGCCCAGGGACTTGTGTGCATCCTACCACCACCTGCTATGTTTTTGCAAGGTGGGAAAGAGGTCATCTTGAGAACAGGTCTCACTTGGCAGTAATTAAATTAATGATCGCATTAGTGACATTTGGTGAGCTCTTTGTAGATTCAGCACTAATTAACAGCGCGTTGCCACTTTGTCCTTTTTAGCAAAATTCATAACTCTAATAAATGTTTCAGATAAACAACTTCAAAGTCAAATGCACATTCTTTATCCGTGGAATATGATCCCCATCTCATTTATTGACGTAGCACCAACCTTACCAAGCTAAAAGAAACATTAACCTGTGCTGTGCTCCCCTGCCCCACGAGATTGAAAATGTACTCACAGCAGAATTCCTTAATAATGCTAAAATAGATCCCCTTTTTACAAATTGTTTAGGGCCTGCGTTTTCAGATTTTGACCATAATAAACTGCAGCGTGCGCCGAATACTCACACGCTGTAAGATTTGTCGAAAAGAAGATGTATTTGAAGAAACCGGAGCACAAGCTGTACAGTAGAAAAAGGTCCAGGAGGCGGGACACCAAGTTCAACTATAAACCAAGAACGTTCTTGTATACCATTTCAATAAAGAACACATGAGAGACCAATAAAAACCCATCTACTAACAGGAATCTAAAGAAAGTTAAAAAGACCAATAGACACACAGATACCACATACCTCTCCTTTTACGCACTATACAACACCCAAGACAAGATCTCACACTACTAGCAACAAAACACACACAACACGATGAAACAATGCATAAACATAAACCCACTGCCCTTGACACACACTGCAACATAAAAACATAACAACAATACATAAAATACAACACACTAATCCATAAGCCTGTGAGGCAGTCTTCTGATGCGGGAACTCCATGAACCTGTCCATCCTGACCAGGACACCTGACACAGAGTGCAACTATAAAGCAAAAGCATTCTTATCTACCATTCAAATAAAAAACACGTGAGAGACCAATGAAAACACATCTACTAACAGGAATCTAAAGATCATTGACCAATAAAAACACAGATAACACATGACCCATGTAAATCCCTGCCTGTTTTTATTTACTCATATATTTTATTTTTAAAGTCTGAGTAATGGAAAGTAACATACAGGGATAACAGTAAAAGGTCATAAATGTTATTTTTTTATTTGAAACTATGAAAATGAGTATGCAGTTCTAATACTAATGCATCATTAACCAATGCAAAATGATACTTAGTACTATAGAGAGAAGGGCCGGTGCGACCGTTGCAGCCGCACTGGGTGCCGAGCTGGGGTGGGTGAACTGACCTCAGGAGGGATGCTGAGTGTAGCAATAAGTACGATTTAAAAGCACTTGCTGCAGAGTTCCTTGTGCTTCGAGCTTTCAGGCAGCAATAAAAATGTCATAACTCTTGTGATTAATTTTCCTGCTCGAGAGAGAGACATCGGAGTTCCATAAAGTAGCCCAGAGGGTTAACATGGCTTTTGCAAAGAACAGATCTGAATTTTATGTGGACAGCTGAGTGGATTAGTAAAGCTAGCCTTTACCAGCGCTTTAAAACAAATGAAATGTATGTGAGAGAGGGGCTATGGAGAGACTTTTGCTGAGTCGTGGTGAGGGAATCTGAAGAGGTGGTCGTATTGGGAGGCGACAAAAAAGATTGTTGCAACAGGCGCCACCAGTGCTAAAGCTGGCCCTAATAGAGATAAAGAAGCAAGTCCTACAAACGGCAGCATTAATTAGACATGGCCATTGACAATGTTGCATGAGACTAGCCTGCAGTCTAGGAGACATACACTGTGCCTATACAGGCAGGGTGAGCAGAATTGAAGGATTTATAGGCCATTGTAACAGTTTCAAAAACGAGGGTGCTGGTACCGTGAACAAGACAGAGATAATCATCTTGGATATTTTTAGAAGACAAGCACAGCATATAAACACATTCATTTCATCTAAAGTGAGGTGCTAGGGGCTAAACTGAAAGAGGCTGCCATCTCTACATGAATGCTCTCATAACTACAAAGCATATTTAGCATATATTAATCATGGCTCTGGAGCTGTGTGATCTCTTGTAAATGAGAGAGAAGTCTTGCAATTACAGTTCTGTTAGGCCTCTGGTGCCTCCCACTGAAGCAAAGAGGGATCCTTATGTATCAAACTGTTTTACCAATTCGGGGTTTATGGGAAAATGTGATTCTACATACTGGTTATGGTTTATTGAGTTGTCACTTTTGCCGGGCACTTAGAAGCCTACTGTTTGTAAATATACAACTTAGTTAGCAATAAATACATCTGAGCCAAAGGTTCTCTAATAGTTTTCGATTTCGCCTTGAATTTGCACTGTGCTAGACGTGCAGAGGTTCTTAGCCTGTGGCCTGGGGGCCCCCTGGGGGTCCATGATGCCTACTCAGGGGGTCTGCGACTGCTTAGAAAATTAAATAATAATAACAGATTAATAAATTGTATAGAAAGGAGCAAAATGAAAACTTGGAAATTTTAAAACATTCTATAAATGTGAAGCAATTTGTATTTGGAGGCTAAAACTTGAGCAGGTATTCTCAGATTGATTCGCGGGGCAGTGCAAAAGCATAAACAGAATGTAGTATGGACGATAAGTGGGCCTCAATTGAATTTAGAAAATATCCAACCTTCTTATTAAAATAAAATTGGATTTTCTTGTATTTGTTTGTAAATTAAATAAAATACTTCAACATTTGTGTATTGTTTTCCGAGTTCAAATCATGGCCTCAATGACAACCCGGGTTCCAATGATGCTTCAGCAGGGGGTCGCCGGATTCCAGTGATGATTAACTGGTCCACAGAAGTCAGAAGGTTAAGGACCATTTTGTTAGAGAATTAGCAAAGTTGATGAACAAAAAAGACAATGCAAAAGCAATATCATATTGCTGCCAGCAAACAATCAGTGGATGTAAATAAATCAGTAGCTGCTAAATCAGTGATGGTGAAACGAATTTTATGAACTGGTACCGAAGAAACAGGAACTCTTGTTGGTAAAAGTTTACATAGAAAAAAATGTAATTTATGCCATAAGCTGTTGGTATGGGCATTTGGACTTTGGGCACTTGTGCTGTGTTATCGGTGCTCTCGTCTAAAACAGTATAGAATGTACATGCATACATTACATGAAAAGTAACTAAACGTTGTTACTGTGAAAACTTTACAGTTATTTGATGGGACAAGAATTGCATAATTAGGATACATTGCCTGGGGAATATAGATGGGAGGAACGCTGAACAAAATCGTCTTCCTCAGAACACATCCCAGAATGTGAAATCACAGAAAAGATGTTTCTTCATCCATTACATGAATGCCATCAAGGTTATATAGAACCACGCAGTTCTATGTAATATACTTAGTGATATACACTCATGTTGTGCACCGCAAGTACTCATTCCATTGGAACTGGCAAATGTATATGAAATGAACAACATTATATTAAAAAGCAAACATACCTGTGGAGGAGTCAACAGTAAACATGGAAGAAAGCTCTCCCGGCATTAACTGATATGTCACCTGCCCATAAGCCCCAGCATCCTGATCAGTGGCAATGACGCTTAGGAGCTCCGTCCCGGGTTGCGTGTGACTGCTCACACTGATCACATACACTGATGGATCGAACACCGGGTGATTGTCGTTGATGTCTTCTATGACAATATGAACAAAGGCCTGGGCACTCAAACCCCCCTGTGGAAAAAAACAAGCATTAAAAGAAAAGATGAGCAGAATGAGACACCGCAGGAAAGCCACGAGCACTGGACATAAATTGGACTCTCTAACAATATACTATACTGAAATTGGACATTAAAACACACGTTCACCTGGCAGAAACTGTGGTTACACATTTTTGAAAATCATGCATTAAGTTATATATTTGTGGGGTACATTTCTTTGAATACAATTAATTACGTAATTGGATTTTTATGTTTCGAAAAGCATGTATATATTGATATTTACATAGCGTGGAACTCTATTTGAAACGTAATAAATATTGACTGGTATGATAATGGAAAATCAGCTATTAATGCATATTGATCGTGCAAAAAAAATCATTGAAAAGTGCAGCTACTCCTAAAAAAGACAGCGGTTGTGACATTGCCGTAGGGTAGTTAGTCTCAGCTCTCTCTTCTAACGTAGGTAGAGATAATGTCACGAAATGGGAGGGGTGTACAACCCAAGAGTCCCTCCATTACAAGGGCCATCTAAGGTTATAAGTACTATGCTGGTGTTTCCGTTAGCAATTACTTTTTCATTGCGGCATATGCTCTAATTAATGATTGGCCATGAGAGTTCGGGCACATGACAGGTAAAGATAAAATGTGTAGAGCAACCCGTGAGCACCTGGGTCTAGCATCCTTTGGCCCGATTCACAGAAATAACTTAAGAAAAAATCCTAAACTTACTACCATTTTGGTATTCACAGAAGGCACTTACTCATTTTGGTATTCACAGAAGGCACGTACTCATTGATGAGTAAGTGCCTTCTGTGAATACTAAAATGATGAAAATGGTGGAGAAGAGTCTTGCCGGTGGCAGTGGCAGGCTCTATCCGCTCGTGCTGTGTTGCATTCTATTTTATTTTATGAATGTCACAATGTTAACGCTGCTTCACAGCGTGATATTTTAAACTGTGCGAGTAGGCTACTTTTTTTAAAAGCATTGTGTGTTTACCTGTGTTCTTGACACCCACTTCCTTGTAAACTCCCGCCCCGGTCCGCCGCGTCCATTCTGGGCGATTGATGCGGAGGGTGAGGAGGAGCCAGCACTTCCGGGCTCGAGCGGCCAGGTTAGCGCTCTAGTGGCATTGTAGGGGAAGTGTACTTAACTCGCTGCCTCACGCAGTCGCGTTGTGGAGAAGAGTCTTGCCGGTGGCAGTGGCAGGCTCTATCCGCTCGTGCTGTGTTGCATTCTATTTTATTTTATGAATGTCACAATGTTAACGCTGCTTCACAGCGTGATATTTTAAACTGTGCGAGTAGGCTACTTTTTTTAAAAGCATTGTGTGTTTACCTGTGTTCTTGACACCCACTTCCTTGTAAACTCCCGCCCCGGTCCGCCGCGTCCATTCTGGGCGATTGATGCGGAGGGTGAGGAGGAGCCAGCACTTCCGGGCTCGAGCGGCCAGGTTAGCGCTCTAGTGGCATTGTAGGGGAAGTGTACTTAACTCGCTGCCTCACGCAGTCGCGTTGTGGAGAAGAGTCTTGCCGGTGGCAGTGGCAGGCTCTATCCGCTCGTGCTGTGTTGCATTCTATTTTATTTTATGAATGTCACAATGTTAACGCTGCTTCACAGCGTGATATTTTAAACTGTGCGAGTAGGCTACTTTTTTTAAAAGCATTGTGTGTTTACCTGTGTTCTTGACACCCACTTCCTTGTAAACTCCCGCCCCGGTCCGCCGCGTCCATTCTGGGCGATTGATGCGGAGGGTGAGGAGGAGCCAGCACTTCCGGGCTCGAGCGGCCAGGTTAGCGCTCTAGTGGCATTGTAGGGGAAGTGTACTTAACTCGCTGCCTCACGCAGTCGCGTTGTGGAGAAGAGTCTTGCCGGTGGCAGTGGCAGGCTCTATCCGCTCGTGCTGTGTTGCATTCTATTTTATTTTATGAATGTCACAATGTTAACGCTGCTTCACAGCGTGATATTTTAAACTGTGCGAGTAGGCTACTTTTTTTAAAAGCATTGTGTGTTTACCTGTGTTCTTGACACCCACTTCCTTGTAAACTCCCGCCCCGGTCCGCCGCGTCCATTCTGGGCGATTGATGCGGAGGGTGAGGAGGAGCCAGCACTTCCGGGCTCGAGCGGCCAGGTTAGCGCTCTAGTGGCCCCTACTGCCTATAAATGTGTGTTGGCCAGCGACCAACGCGCCGGAAGCGCGCCGAAGTCGAGCCAAAGTCAAGCCCGTCTGCGCCCGTCCGCGGCCGGACGGGGCGCGGGGCCATACACCCTGGCCTACCTAACCCCCTCCACTTACGGTACGATAAACAAACGTTGCTGCATCTCCGCCCTGCTATAACACTACCATGTTTACATTCTATGCAGGCCTTATCACTACATAACTGTTCCATGTGCCCTTTTACTCCTGAAATGGGCTCCATAACAGTCCCCCCAAAAAAATTGATAAAAGCCGCTCTGCTTAACTGTAGATCTCTCAGTAAGCACTGCATTCAGGTCTACAACCTACTTGAGGATGAAGCACTGGATATACTGCTGTTAACTGAGACCTGGCTTGGCGAACACTCTGACCCAAACATCATAGAGGCGCTGCCTCCAGGATATTCTCTCGCCAGGCTTGACAGGCAGGATGGTAGGGGTGGTGGAATAGCTATTGCTGTTAGAGCCCCATTGGAATGCTCCTTACTCCCCCTGACAATTGACCACTGCGAAGCTGCTTCGTTTAGTATCTCACTGGGACCTCAACACTCCCTATCAGGTATTCTTATATATAGACCCCCAGGTAGACTATTTGATTTTACAGCTAGTCTAGTAGAGGCGACAGCTCACCTCGCCTTGAGGAAATCCAAACTCCTGGTACTTGGCGACATGAACATTCATTTTGATGATGTCCAAGACAAGGATGCCTCCTGTATAAAAGATGAATTACTCTCCCTGCAACTTACTCTTAAGAACCAAGAGCCTACTCACAGACAAGGTCATCTGATCGACCCCATATTTGGTAATTGGAATGGAGTAGAAACGCTTCCCCCAATACCCGTTCCTTGGTCTGACCATTTTGTCATTCCCTTACGAATTTGGGTGTCCGAGCCTGAAACTTGGAGTGATAGTACGCAGATTTACCAATGTCGAAAGTGGAAAAACTTCAACTTAGATACCTTTATCGACTATCTTGAAGCGGCTGGACCTCCTGGAGGGTCAGATTGTGAGGCTGCCTATTCATGCCTGAAGAACTGTGTCCTAACTGCCCTAGATAATACTGCTCCTATCCGTAGATCAGTAATTACCAAGAAAACGCGAAAACCCTCCCCGTGGTTTACTTCTGAACTTCAGGTGGCAAAATCTGCTTGTAAAAAACTGGAACGAGAATGGCGCATTGAATTTTGCCCCAAAGCCAAAATTCAATATAAAATAGCGCAAGCAGGATATTATAAACTTATTCGTTCCTCTAAAGCACTGTATTACAAGACCCGCATTGGAGAGGCTGAGAACTCCTCAAAGGAGCTCTTTAAAATTTTTAAAGAAATCTCGGTAGTATCTAATGAGAGCAATGCCCAGAATGACTCTGTTGAATCATGCAATAATATTGCTAGATATTTTGCTAGCAAAATTACTAACATCTATGCAAATTTCTCCAAGGATCTGCCCTCGGGCTCTGCTTTCACTGAGAATTTGGAGATCACTCATGATAAGGCATGCCTATACTGCTTTACTGTTCCTGGTACTACTACTCTAAATAATATCTGTAAAAGCATTAAATCGGGCTCCCCTCGAGATCCTGCCCCTCCCAAGATTTTAGCAGCTAGCCTTAAAGTCTTAGAACAACACTTCAGACATATTCTCCAACTCTCCTTTTCTACGGCCATCCTCCCTGTGGAGTGGAAGCAAGCCATTGTACTTCCAATAAAGAAAAAACCTAACATAAGTCAGGATATCCTTGAAAATTTACGGCCTATCTCGCTGCTACCTTATCTGGCGAAGGTGGCCGAAAAAATAGCTAACAGTCAACTCATGGCCCATCTAGAGTCTAATAAAGCTTTCCACAGCTCTCAATCTGGGTTCAGGGCAGGGTATTCCACTGAAACCGCCCTTCTGAGAGCGACCGAAACCTTACGTGCAGGTGCGGATAAGGGCCAGACTGTGGCTTTGATTATGCTTGACCTTAGTGCCGCGTTCGACACTGTGGCACATTCCATCTTGCTGCAGTGTCTGAACAAAGCCGGGGTCACCCAGGAAGCACTGGGCTGGCTTAAAGCCTTTCTCACCAACCGCTGCTTCCAGGTTCAGAGAGGCATGCATCGCTCTAATAGCATAGCTTTAGAACAGGGGGTACCTCAGGGCTCCGCCCTGAGCCCCACCCTGTTCAATCTCTACATGGCCCCCTTGGCGGAAGTGGTTGAATCGTACGGCATTGAATTAGTCTCATATGCCGACGATACCCAACTCCTCCTTTCCCTGTCTCAAGTACCCTCCACTGATGCTAACAATTTTAAAACCTGCATGCAGGCTCTGGCAGGCTGGATGACCCAGCACTGCCTGAAGCTAAATGGCTCTAAAACGGAGGTTCTGGTAATTGGAGGAAGGGATGCGAGCTGGACCAAGGAGTGGTGGCCATCATGTTTGGGACCGCTACCCACTCCCTGTAAAGCAGCTAAGAATCTGGGGATCTGGGTTGATCCCAGACTCTCTTATGATAACCATGTACACAAAGTGGTTGGGAAATGTTTCGGGGTAATGAAGACCTTGAACCGTACCCTTGACCTTCTCCCTCTGGAAGCCAGGCGCACTATGACCCATGCTCTAGTGACCTCGAGGATAGACTATGGCAATGTGCTTTTGCTCGGAATCACACAAAAAAACTTCAGGAGACTTCAAGTACTCCAAAACACAGCAGCACGCCTAGTCCTTAGACTTCCGAAAAGATCAGCCTCTATGCCAGCCCTAGCCACTCTGCATTGGCTCCCCATAAAAAAGAGAGTCCTATTTAAAGCTCTTTTAATGTGCTATAGGATTATCTCACACAAAGCTCCCCTTTATATGACAGATCTGGCTATCCCATACGAGCCTAATAGAAGTCTCCGCTCTGGGGGAACTGGTTTGCTTAAAATTCCCCGCGTCAAGAAAGCCAGAATGGGCGGATGTTCTTTTCGTGTTATGGCTGCCAAAGAATGGAATTCTCTCCCCATGAATATCAGGCTAGCGGATTCAGAGCCCTTGTTTAGAAAACTTTTAAAAACCTATCTGTTTTCTTCTTAATTGCCCTCTCTTGGCTCTGACTTTTCTCCACAGCGCGGGGACACGCCGGGATGGCGTCACCATGCGCTTTACAAGCTCCTTTATTATTATTATTATTATTATTATTAATGAGTAACTTACTCATTTTGAGTAACTTACTCATTTTGGTATTCTCAGAAGGCACTTACTCATTGATGAGTAAGTGCCTTCTGTGAATACCAAAATGGTAGTAAGTTTAAGATTTTGTCTTAAGTTAGTTCTGTGAATCGGGCCCCTTGAGTCTCATCTCAGAGCCCGGCATAGCAGTATGTCAGATTTTACTCACCTGTGCAAACGTATTGCTGTGGAACAATGCTCCTACACTCACATGGCCTCTTCCCGTGCCTGGCATGGTTCACCAAGGCTAGTTACTTGATTCCATATTGTTAAACAGGTGCTTGTCCCTATTACCCGAGCCAGATCGTTAAGTGCACACGACCTCCTTCTCCAAATGTATGCAGATGGCACACATCCACTTTAGTTCTTATAAGGTGCTCAGAACCATCCCAACATCCTCTCATAGCTGGAGCACGTTTACTTGTGGATGAAACAAACTTGTCTGTGCCTAAATGAATCAAAACAGCAAGGTCATTCTTATTAGAGTTAGACCAAGCAGAGCCTAACTAATAGCCCTAGCTGTGTGGCTCAATTATTGGGGTCGCCTTGGCTCCAATACCGAAATCTAATGTATTTACCTTTCGGCCAATTATGTAGTTGTGGAAGTTGCAACCAGTGACATCAGCTGAGGAAGGCTCTGCCCCTAGTTTGCTCACTGTCCAGTTTTGATTCTTTCGCACTTATCACTCTCCATCAATGCCTACATGGGGCCACCCAATGTAGTACCATACTGTCCTGCAGCTACAGAAAAAGAGAAGAAGTGGACAAACATGTGCTTCAACTCAAGGCCCTTGACTGTCCCCTGACGCACGAAAGAACCAAATTCAAGATCTTGTGTGCTTTTCACGACTGTTATCGAAAAGCTGTCTCCTGACTTCAAAACCTAGGACCCTGTTAGTAAACTGCCAGGTACCTATGATTGAATAGCACCATCAATCAGCAAAAGGTGACTGGGAACAAACACAGAGGGAAGTTTCTAAGCATCATTCCACAATAGCATCAGCCATCTTGCGAGGAAAATAAACGACCATTGTTTCAGGGGAATACCTAATATCTATTCCTTAAAACAAGACCATTCTTAGCACTCTGGTCCGTGGGGCAACCCCCACTTCTAGATGGGGGTCAAACGTTCAAATAGGCATTATGACAATCACATCCATCACATAACTGCTTTCTACACCAAAATTTCATTCCACCCAGCACTCTGGTGCCAGGACCATTGAGCTCATTGCTATGAGAGAAAGGGACTAAAGGCTGCATTCACACAGACTCAACAACCTCAACCACCCTTGCATTAGATTTGACAGAATGCAATGTTTTCAACACCCCCGAGTGTGCTGGAGGCAACATGTTAAGGCAGAATAAGAACCTTAACTAGATACATACATAAATAAATAAATGCATTAGAATGTAAAAACTGAAATAGTACCTCAAAATAGGATGGGATTCCCAATAGTGACACTCTCTGACTGAACAGTTACCGCCTAGTTGGAAACATATGAAGAACATCAACAGAAGCCCAGCAGCATTAGTGAAATGTTGCCAGTACTATTGTTGCGTGTGGTAGGACTTTTTTGGTATTCCATATTTGTTACATACAAACCAGGACTAATAGTATGCCAACAAGACACCACTAAAGCTGTGTGTATGGGTAAGGCTTAGGACCAGGAGAACTATTATTCTGAATGGTAATGCTAGCTAACAAAGTGTGCAGGAGTGCCATATTGTTTTAAGAGCAGGTCTCCATTAGTTGCACTAAAAAAAGAATAGATAAACAGCAGAGAGTAATCTTCCATTATCCTGTCCAGGGATGTTTGTGTTATGATTATCATCTCCTATGCTGACAACACTCAGCTCATTCTTCCCTCTCAGATAACACCATCACCAGCAAGACAAACTTCACACAATGCATGACCAGCATGGCCAATCTCAATATTGACAAAAGAGATGTGCTGATCTTCGGAAATAAGATCTCACCTTGAGACTCCACTTGACGGCCCACTGAACTTGGACCCACTTCCACCCCAGCCAACCATGCCAGGAACCGAGGCCTCATCCTGGACACCAAGCTCACCATAAAGTCCTAGATCAACACCATCACCTCCTCATGCTTCCACATTCTCATGTTAAGTAAAATCTTCAAGTGGCTTCCACTGGACACCAGAAGTACCATCACGCAGGCCCTAATCACAAGCAGATTGGACTACAGCAAAGCAATTTATGACGGCATCCCAACCCATCTTCTTCACAGACTTCAAAGCATCTAAAATGCCACTGTCAGACTCGTCCTTGACCACCTGCACTGATCAGACTCCTCAGAGAGCTCCACTTGCTTCCCATCCTGTGGTAAATAAAATTCCTTTACCTGGACTTAATTTGATACAGAAACATAATAAAATAGCTCAGTAAAATGAGAGGCAGAATCCGTGGTATTAGAGGTTCGGAATGGGCTTTATTCCAGTGATCGATTATAATCGGTTGCTCCAAGTTCCATCACCACGGAGGTTCAGGAAGTGAAGTACATACATTATTGACATGAAATGACTTTTATAGATCATACATTACAATGAAGCGAATGCAGTAGGCGTAACAATTGATAAGGAAAATGACGATTTATCTGCGTAACCAAAAAATGGGTGTAATAAGGAGTAAAAAGGAACATAATTGGTTATGATGTCACATATAGGTGGATCTATAAGATAATACTTGGCATAGATGCGCGCGCAGCAACATGACGTGTAATTGACGTGTAACTAGGGGGTGAAGGGGACTTGACATTTAGCTCTACATGTGGAGACAAGAAGTCTGGGGGGTCAAGTCAACCTAATCCCAAATCATATCTAACATCCTATGTTTAAAGAACTATGTTATCCACGAAAGAAGGACTCTCGGACAGAATCTATTCTATACTGACTGTGCGTGCGTGTACAAGCGTCTAAGTGTCTACACTAAATGCGAGGGGATAGGAATATTCCATGGTAACAGGGCTATGAATTACTTGCATGAGGACAGAGAAGCCGGGCCTTTTGCTTGGTAACTGGAAGAATGTTTACTTAAACTACTAGGCAGGAATGCATCGGCTGAGGGGAAAGCAGATAATTCGAAGGTGAAATACAGTTCTTGGCAGAGAATAGGCTGATGTCAGGCTTCGTGAGCCGCGCAGAGAATGAGACAAAGTTCATGGTCACAGATGCAGGCTCAGACTGGAGCTTTCAGAGGCAGAAGGCAAAAAGAGTTTTGATGACAGAATCAGGGCCTACTTGCCTGGACTGTAAAATGGCATAAGTGAACCATATAAAGCCAGTGGCCTTTCATATTTAGGAATGGAATATCCGGCCTATTCATGGCGGATCTGACAGAGGACATGTTGACGGTGGACGCACATGTATTTGCGTCTTCATAACTGGAACTGGAGGGAACATACATGTACTTGTGACATGCACATAGAACCGTTGGGGTCCAAGATAGGGGACATAACTGACCAGAAAAATCCATATTTCCACATTCCCTCCTTGTCCCCTACTTGCCCGTCAAGAGATATCAATCTTCATTAATCCATTGATCTGTTCATATAGCATCATTTGTTCTTCTTTCTTCTTCCGTGACGAATGAAATCTTGGTGGTGGAATACACGATGTGGCACACAGGCCACAAATCGCTGGTCCACATTGTAGACATAGACAGCAACTGAATAGTATGAGAAGGCCAATACCTAGGAAGGATAGAACTCTCCATCCCCAGGCTGATATCACACTCCAAAACCAACTGGACCAAGTCCAAGTGCCTGGGTTCTGGTGTATCTGGCTTACAATCTTATGAAGGCGAGTTATAGCTTTATATACAGATGGCGAATTTTCTGGTATGAATACGCAGCAGCTTGATCCGATGACCCTACAAGCTCCGCCCCTATCAGCCAGGATGACGTCAAGGACAAGACGATTTTGAAGCACAACAATCCGCATAGCAGACTGTTCTTCTGTTAAATTGCCTAGGGCGGAAATAGTTTCATTCACTACTGCTTCAAGGGTTCTAGTTAATCTACGTATCAGTTTACTATTAGTAACAGTACCTATATAAGGAAAGATGCCTTTATTGAAATCTGTGTATTTTTCCCATGCTGTTTCAGTGTAATCGACAATTGGGAGATCTCTCCGCTCTCTGTTGTGTACTAAACGAATATTTCTGTAATAATCAGGAGGAGCTAGGAAAACAGGTGGCAAAAGGAATGCAATGTAGCAGGTACCATCCCAATCTAGAGGTAGACGCATATATGCAGTCTGACCACATATAAAGTAGGAGTGGCGATAAGCTCTAAATGAAGATTTGCCTTGATCACTGAATTCTACTATAGTAGTGCATTTACTATGGCCCATATGTATGGAACCAACCTTTCTTACACACAATTCACCCTTCGCTGGGAATACTGACATGGTGGGTAAGACTAGTTCAACTTCGGATACGACATTTAGAATCATGAGATTAGGTGTAAAATTACCTAATCCATATACTTCATTTTCTAGATCAGTTCCTGTTCTTTTGGGGCGACCCTCCTTGTCAGGGTAGCAGACCTTGAGTAAAACTAGGTTCAGGTTTCCCCATACCCAATGATCTTGGTAAACTGCTGTGTCTGAGTCTATGGAATTGATTAAACTAAACCATGCTCCACAGGAGCCATTATGTGTAAATGGGTGTGGAAAGAAAGGCAGGACTCCTTCATAATTCTGATAGGGAGGGAGTCGGCCACACACCCAACAATTGGTTGCATTACTAGTCTGATGGGAATGATGTAACATACTAATGAAAGTGTTATTGCGCAGCGCAAGTCTATAAGACAATTCATGCGGAGGTAAGTCACTAAAAGAATGTTCTGCGGTAACATTGTAAACGTTTCTGGCAATAGGGTAATATATGTGCAACAATATACTTGCAGTAATTATTAAAAGACTTAAGGAAAACAAGATTATTAATGTCACTATGCAATGGCTACGCAGTGATTTACAATACGCCTGTCGTTTCATCATTTTTCGCGACTGTCCATGATTCAGGTCTAGAGGATACATGTCAGAGACAAATTCAACCGCTTCACCTTGGAGAGGACTTAAACAATCAAATTGTCTGACGTTCTAGGCCTCAATTTTACTTTATAGAGTTCGGTTTTAGTCTTTTCAACCAAAGGAAGTTTTGAATCAGTCTGTGAGGGAGTGCAGGGCACAATGTCTATATCCGAGGATAGTCCATGAAATTTCTTGATATGACTTGAATGAATCCAGCCCTTGCGGCCCTCGATCTTCACGGCTGTCCTTGTAGTGAGCAGAACCAACTTGGGTGTCTTCCACCTGGGCTCCAGCTGAGTCTTTCGGTCGAAATTTCTCACAAATACGAGATCACCCGGAACTACGTCATGGGGTTTCACCTCAGTGTTGTCGGGAAAGGCTGCAGCTACCTGTGAACGACAAGATTGTAGTGCAGACATCAAGGAAGCCAAGTAATCTGTCAGCATATTACAGTCAACATCAGTTATTTTGCGTGGTACAGGCGTCCCCCACATATTTGGTGGTCTGCCGAAGATCACCTCATACGGGGATAGCCCTGTTCGAGAGTGTGCTACCATTCTCATGTAAAAGAGTGCAACTGGTAACGCTACTATCCAGTCGACACCTTTCTCTCTGCATATTTTGGACAATCTGATTTTCAGTATCTGATTATGTCTTTCTACGAGACCTGCTGCCTCGGGGTGTCGGACACAGTGGAATTTCCACTGATATCCTAACAGAAGTGAAACATGTTTCATTAATTCGGATGAGAACGGCTGGCCGTTATCTGAGTAGACAACACGTGGTAAACCGTATCGTGGGAAGAATTCTCGAACCAACTGTTTGGCAGTAGTCGGGGCAGTGTAATCTGAAACCGGGTATGCCTCCGTCCAACGGGACAGAGCGCAGACAACTACGAGAACATATTTGAATCCTCGACATCGTTCCATCTGGATATAATCCATCTGGAGCACTTCAAAAGGGTGATCAGGAGGATGAAATCCACCCTGTTCTACGGGAACGCTTTTTCCTGGGTTGAACTGGCAACAGATCATACAGGTACGGACTTTTTGTTTGGCTGCTGCTCGTAAATGTTTATTGAACCAAATGTGTTGAATGCTGTCTAGCATAGCTTTTTCTCCTAGATGTGCTGGACTATGTATAGTGTTAATTATAACTTGGACCATTGAATCAGGAAGGAACCATACAGACTTTTCCTTCATCATCCATCCTTGGTCCGTTTGGATCCCTCCTAATTCAGTCCATTTCTTTATTTCGTCTGGTGTAGCATGTGTCTGTATGTCAATTACGTCAAGAGTAGGATCTTTAACTGTCATACACTGTGTCGGTGTCGGGACTATTGTCTTTATCATGTCGGGGGTTTGAGTTTGAGCAGTCTGTTTAGCTGTTCTGTCGGCTAGATCATTGCCTTGGGAAATGATATCAGTAACCTTCGTATGAGCCTTACATTTCATAATTGATATTGCAGTGGGTCGATGTATTGCATCTAATAAGGCATGAATGAGGGGTCCGTGCTGAATGTGGGCACCGTGGGAAGTTAAATAACCTCTCTCTCGCCACAGCACGCCGAAGTCATGTACAACTCCGAATGCATAACGTGAATCAGTGTATATGTTGACTTTTTTATTCATGGCTTGAATACAGGCTTGTGTCAGAGCGATGAGCTCTGCGGCTTGAGCTGACAAAGTATTTATACGATTAGTTTCAATGACTTCAGTATCTGTTGTGACTGCGTAAGCGGCCACTAACTCTCCTGTACTTGTTCTCATACATGAACCATCTACATACAATGTCAGGTCTGGATCTGACAATGGGACATCGGTTAAGTCTTGTCTGGGTTTTGTCGTTATAGTAATAACTTCAATACAGTCATGGGCTAGTGGGTCTGTTCCGGTTACTGGCAAAAGTGTGGCAGGATTCAATGTGTTACAGCGTCTGATTTCTATATGTGGCTGAAACAATGTAAGCTCGTATCCTGTAAGTCGCGCTATAGTCAAGTGTTGTGTTTGCGTTCTATTTACAAGAACCTCTACTGTATGTGGTACTTGAACTGTCAATGGATGTCCTAACACTATGGCATCGCTTTGTCTGATTGCTAAAGCTGTCGCTGCCACTGATTTTAGGCATGCAGGCAAAGCCTGAGCTACGGGATCTAATGTACTAGAAAAATAAGCACATGGTTTGTGTGCTCCTGCTTGTTCCTGTGTGAGTACTGACAAGGCAGTACCTTCGCGTTCTGTAACAAAGAGTGTAAACTGTTTTCTGTAACATGGCGTTGCTAAAACAGGTGCTTGACATAAAGCTTTCTTTAGGCTTTCAAAAGCTTGTGTATGTTCCTGAGTCCAAGGGAGAACAGTCGATGTGGCTGCCTCCTGTGTTGTCAACTGAATGAGTGGTTTTGCTAGAAATGCGTACTGAGGGATCCACTGCCTGCAATATGAAGTGAGACCTATGAAAGCCCGCACCTCCTTTTGTGTCTTGGGTGTTGGCATGTTAGCTATTAACTGAATGCGGTCCGGTGTAAGCTGCCTTCCCTCCTTGGACAGCGAGTGTCCAAGATAAACAACTCGCTGGACACAGAATTGCAGCTTAGAAGGGGACACCTTGTGCCCCTTTTCGGCTAGAAATTTTAAAACTGTCAGTGATGCTTTTTCACATTCCGGTTCGCTTCTTGCGGTGATCAGCAGATCATCGACGTATTGGAGCAGAGCAGTGTTAACTGGCATGTGGATACTATCGAGTTCTCGTTTCAGTGCTTGGCTATAGATGCTGGGGCTTTCTGTAAATCCTTGAGGTGCGCGTGAGAATTTAAAGCTACGTCCATTTAAACTAAATCCGAACAAATATTGGCTCTCCGGATCTATTGGGACGCTGAAAAAAGCATTCTTGAGATCAATTACAGTAAAGAATGTTGCTTCGGAATCAATGGCTGTCAGTAATGACGAGATATCTGGGACCACAGGGAATTGTGGCACAATGCACTTGTTTAATTCGCGCAGATCAATAACCAATCGATATACTGGCGGGGCCTTTGGATCTGTTCGTTTAAGAATCGGAATTATCGGTGAATTACATACATTGGAGTCTGTTTCTACAACTACTCCTTGGGTAATGAGCTCGTCAATGATTTGTAGTAAAGCCACTACAGCATCTGGTGGTAACTTGTATTGTCGCATTCGTGGTAGCACCACTCCTGCCTTTAATGTCACTCGATATGGTGTAATATTCATGCAACCAACATCAGTAGGGCCTTGTGCCCATAGATGTGTAGGTAAAGTCTGCAGTCGGGGATCCATGTCTCTAGACACATAGTGACCTTTAAAATCACGTAAAAACAACCTTACTCCTTCCGGAGAACAACATATTATGGCTCCTAGAGCTTTCAGTGTTTTTATTCCTAACAAGTTTTCTGGACATGATTTAGTAAGCAATAAATCTGTAGTTCGGGTCAGAGGTCCTATCGTAAGTGGAAGTGGCTGTGATACTTCATTAACAATAGGTTTTCCTGAAAAACCAAGGGAAATATTCTGAGAGCCTGAGATGGGTGCCCCTGGAACTTCACTACGTTTTATAGTTGTTCGACTTGCCCCTGTATCAAGTAAAAATTTTCTATCTTGGCCTAATAATTCACTATGTACATAAGGTCCTTCTTGATCTACAGGTATTTCAATAAGGGGTAAGTCAACTTCCCTCTCTAGGCTTGTTCATGCGTATCGTTGATAATCAGGATAGTCGTACTGTGCGGTCTGGTACAGTTGTCGTGTCGTGGTTTGTGTGGCAGCAGCAGGCAGCGCTGGTGCAGCCGGCACAAACTGTATAGACTGTGGTGGAGCCGGCATGGCCTGTGCATGCTGCGGAGCTCCTTGTTCATTCTGATCCTGTCTAGGTGGCCGTGGTCTTTCTTGTGTTTTACCTATGCTGATATGTTTCAAAACTGGACAATCGTGTACGTAATGACCTGGCTTTTTACAATAATTGCATGTCCCTTTTACAGGTCCTGTTGAATCGGAATGTGTCATACCCTTTTTATGTCCTTCAGCTGGAACTGTCTGGGAAACTAGCATTTTCATTTTCGTGTCTTTCATGCGTCTGTGTTCATGTTCTTGTTCCTCTCTAATTCTATTGTGATGGTACTGTAACATTTGTAACATTTGTGATGGAGTGTTACCTTGCCAGGTACTCTCGAATTTTAATACTCTATTCTTTACTTGGGGCAGGGCATTTTCTACTAATTTTGTTACGAACAGATGCGGGTATGATTCGCTACTTGCTTTTATGCCACTATTTATACCAAAACATTTTTCAAATCGGGCATAGTAATCACTAGTGTCTTCATCTTGCTTCTGTTTACAGGCTGAAATTGTACCCCAATCTTCCTTTTTCGTAGTTAATAAACGTGGCAGTACCTGTACTAGTAAACTTGGTAGTGCTTTAGTTCTATCCCCAAGTCCTGCTCCTGCAGTTCGGGCCTTTTCTTCCGCTTCTAACACTGACCATTCTATCTTTTGGTCTCCTACCTCCCACTCTTTTTCCTTGAGTTTCTCATAAATACCAGCAGGCATCAATACCTTTAATATTGTCATAATGTCGGGATAGGTATACTCTCCCATGAGTAACATGTCTTTAATTTCTCGGTGAAAACCCGCTGGGTCTTTGTCATGACTGGGTACCACTTTCTTCATTTGTAACAATTCTATTTTTGATATGGGCGTATATACAAATACGCGCTTAAACTCATTGTCCTCGCCTTTTATTGGGTGTACTTCTCGTAAGGGATTCTGTCTATCCATGTGATACGTGGTTCTTTCCTTGACGGGCAATGAGACATGCTCTGCGCATACAAAAAGAATATACTGCTTTCTTGATTCTAGAATTTCTTTAATTAATTTAGTACCTGAACCTCTCCATTTATTCATAAGCAATTCAGTCAATATGTCAGGTAAGGGACCAGGGTCCGAATGCTGACTCCGATATAGTATAATGAGTTGTTGAATCATATAAATCCCAACTAACCTCTGTTCATCTGGGGTGAGATTCAAAAATGTGCGTACTACTGTATCATCACTATATTTTCCGGGACTGTCCACCCAATGGACAGCTGCCCTGGCTAAATCTTGTTCATCCATAGAATCGAGAAAATGATAACCCCTTCGTTCTCGGACTAGTTTGTCGGCGGTTTGGAACGAATGCTCGTTAGACCTTATATTAATTATAGGTATTTGGAAATTCCTGTTATTATCTGGACATATCGGACGTATCGAGTCAGTAAGACATCTATTACTATTACAAGATCTTCCTCTACCTACATAGGCTATGGTGTCCGACTGTCCCACGGGCAGTCCTGACCCTTCTTCCTCGCTTTGTTCGAACTCGTCTACCTCTAATCTTTCTTCGTGTAGGCGTTCTATTTCTTTACGGATCTTTCGGCACATGGCTATTATACAATTTTTCTTATCATGTCTACCTTCTGATATATTCTGGCTCCATCTGGTAAGAATTTGCATTGCTTCCGGGTTTACCCCCGGTCGGTCTTGATTTCTGATCACACAATTTATGAGGAAACGTAACAGTTCCCCCTGTATCTCTACTTTCTGGTATTCCATAGCTCTGTTAATACATTCTGGATCTCGCCCTGTTTGGACAAAATGATATATTTTATCTAGATGCGCAGTCATTCCTGGTAACTTCCCTAAATACACTGCGGCTCGTCTGATACGCAATGATGCCAGGGTCATTTCGTCCTCTTTACCGGGCACAGGGTCATATCTGCAATCTATAAGAAGTTCCTTCAGCGTACGGGCACTTATGAGTTTGGGTGTACGTGAATGTGCTGACTCTTGAAAAGTAAGTTTATTCATTCTGGGTGGCGTAGAAAAAATATTGGTAGCACCTCCCGTGGCCCCATCTGGGGTGTCGGGTGTGAAAGGATTCGTTGAACGTGACACGGCAACTACAGGTGTGGACACAGCTATAGAAGTAGCTGTAGGAACAGATGTAGAAACAGATGTGCTTGCCGGAACTTGTGACTCGATCTGTTGCTGTAGGGATACGGGTACTGGATCTTGGCGTTGGACCTCCCTGGTATGCGGTCTATGCGGGGCGGAATTAGCATACTCGGGAGCTGCGTCATCTAAATATGAGGAAAGAAAAACATCTTCTGCGGTTCTAGGATGCCCCTTAGGATGTACCTTTATTGGGAACAATGGGGGTGGCAAGTCTTTCGGTTTTTCTGGAGTAGCCTTAGGTAATCCTTCGGCCAGAAGGGGATACATACCATTCATAAGGGCATTTCTTTGTCTGTCTACTTGTTCTGATTTCACTCGGATACCTTCCTCAATTAATAGATTTTCTCGAACTTTATTTGAACTCTCTTTATTCTTTTCTTCCTGTCTACGTGCTTTTTCTGTGCGTCTATGAGATTCTTTACGCCATAACTCAACGGCATCTTTCTGTGACTGTCTGACTTTCCTTTTCCATAACTCTTCCTCGACTTTCATGATGCACTCTGCATCCCAGGTTCCCGCTGTGGGCCACCTCTGACTTTCTGGTAATTCCTTGGTGTAATCTACCCATAAATCAAGAAATAATATAGCGTCTAAGCCATGTTTATGATACATGAAGTACCCTGGAGTGTCCCTAGGAGGAATAGGGACGGCTTCTTCGAGAACCCCTTTTCTAGTAGTGATCTGTCTTAATTTCGAAAAGAACGGCATATTGGCAACTGATCCGATACTTAATCTTGAACACATTTAATACAAAAGCACAATAATGAACAACCATTCATACCACAATATGCAGAACGTACTTAAAACATTTAACATTTAACATTAAACCTTTAACTGAAACAACAATGATGATCGTCTGCATAACTAATCACCAAGCATAATTCTTGACAATAACTAGATACTTCGGAAATACTTGATATACTGCTAAACAGTACAGATACACTGCTAAAACAGTGCAGACCGGATTTGTGTACCCAAACCCGTCTTGACCGGCACAACCTATGTGCACGTCAGAAATGCCTCCCCAGTAATGGTACTCACCGGGTAGCTTCGGAAACGGAAGGCCTCGGTAACTTGAACTTGAACCGGACTGGACTCGACTCGACTCGTCGGAAACTGGGCTTGACTTCGAACTGGTGGGTCTCTGTATACCTCGGATCTTGCTCTCTCAGCTAGGCTCTGGTCGGGATACTTCGCACTTCTCACCGCCTCGTCTGGGTGTTGATCGCAGTCTCAGTCGCCCCCGCTTGACCGGAGGGAGATACAGGAAATCCTGCTGGTACGCGTTATTGTCCGTCCAGCTGTGGCAGGAGACCGGGCCTGCAACTCACCGCCGGCGCGTGAGATGAGAAAGTGTCCCTGTTCGGGCGCCATTCATGTGGTAAATAAAATTCCTTTACCTGGACTTAATTTGATACAGAAACATAATAAAATAGCTCAGTAAAATGAGAGGCAGAATCCGTGGTATTAGAGGTTCGGAATGGGCTTTATTCCAGTGATCGATTATAATCGGTTGCTCCAAGTTCCATCACCACGGAGGTTCAGGAAGTGAAGTACATACATTATTGACATGAAATGACTTTTATAGATCATACATTACAATGAAGCGAATGCAGTAGGCGTAACAATTGATAAGGAAAATGACGATTTATCTGCGTAACCAAAAAAATGGGTGTAATAAGGAGTAAAAAGGAACATAATTGGTTATGATGTCACATATAGGTGGATCTATAAGATAATACTTGGCATAGATGCGCGCGCAGCAACATGACGTGTAATTGACGTGTAACTAGGGGGTGAAGGGGACTTGACATTTAGCTCTACATGTGGAGACAAGAAGTCTGGGGGGTCAAGTCAACCTAATCCCAAATCATATCTAACATCCTATGTTTAAAGAACTATGTTATCCACGAAAGAAGGACTCTCGGACAGAATCTATTCTATACTGACTGTGCGTGCGTGTACAAGCGTCTAAGTGTCTACACTAAATGCGAGGGGATAGGAATATTCCATGGTAACAGGGCTATGAATTACTTGCATGAGGACAGAGAAGCCGGGCCTTTTGCTTGGTAACTGGAAGAATGTTTACTTAAACTACTAGGCAGGAATGCATCGGCTGAGGGGAAAGCAGATAATTCGAAGGTGAAATACAGTTCTTGGCAGAGAATAGGCTGATGTCAGGCTTCGTGAGCCGCGCAGAGAATGAGACAAAGTTCATGGTCACAGATGCAGGCTCAGACTGGAGCTTTCAGAGGCAGAAGGCAAAAAGAGTTTTGATGACAGAATCAGGGCCTACTTGCCTGGACTGTAAAATGGCATAAGTGAACCATATAAAGCCGGTGGCCTTTCATATTTAGGAATGGAATATCCGGCCTATTCATGGCGGATCTGACAGAGGACATGTTGACGGTGGACGCACATGTATTTGCGTCTTCATAACTGGAACTGGAGGGAACATACATGTACTTGTGACATGCACATAGAACCGTTGGGGTCCAAGATAGGGGACATAACTGACCAGAAAAATCCATATTTCCACAATCCAAAAGTGCTGCCACTATGGGTAACGTCAATTGGGATGTGTGGACTTAATAACTTCACATATGCATTTGCGGGCCACCAGTGGCATCTCACATGCATGTAAGGCCAACTTTGTAAATCATGGCTAATATGTTCACTGTTTTTCTAGGAGTTTTTTTAAGCTGACATTTTCTGCTATGAGACCATCTAGTAAACTATTTTGTGTAGTTGTTCTAAAAATTGTTAAGACATATGCTGACCTTGAAGGGCCCTTCTTTCAATTAATGGATATTTGCTCAGTGGTAGACAGGGTGGTAGGGAAAGGGGCAATTTGCCACCTGGACTGGGCTTACATCTTTTGCAATAGATTATTTTGAATTCTAACTGCATTGTTCTAGCGATCTGTAGTTAAATGCTACATGCTGGTTAACTTTGCTACACTGTAGGTCTGCATTTTCAGCCATTTTTCTGGTGATCACATACATTTCAATCTTCTTACACACTTACCGCATGTATATATAGATTGCTGCTCCAGCCTCAGCAAGGATATTCAGGGTTTATTTTCTTTTATTTGTTTAGTGTTAGAAATGGGGGTCTCCAGTTGGCCAGGGCTTGCGCCTTTGTCCAAATAGGGACCCTTCTTCCTAGTCAGGACAAGGGAGTTACACTCCTAAAATAACCCCTGTTCATCCCCTTGGTAGCTTGGCACAAGCAGTCAGGCTTATCTTAGAGGCAGTGTGTAAAGAATTTGCACAAAACCAACAGTAATATAATGTAAGCACTACAAAAGGACACCACACCAGTTTAGAAAAATAGCGAATATTTTTATATACTTAAAACAAGACCAAATACGATAAAGAATCCACAATACAGTACTTCAAAAATAGTTACTTCTCAAGATGTCTTTAAATTGCAAAAATACGTTGAAAACACAGTTCGTGCGAGTCGGTAGCTCGTTCCCGCTGACTGCGTTGGTACGGGCCAGCAACAGCGTGAACAGACTCTTTAACAGTACCTTTCTTAGTGCGGCTCACACAGGTTTGCGAGTCGGTCTTAGTATCCGTCGCGGTTGCGATGCAAAGTGTAAGAGGTGCAAGGCGCGATGTCCTCTCGATGCGGTGCGAGCAGCGGCTCGGTGACTGTCGTCCAGACGGCATCGGTGAGACTGAAACAGCGGTCCCAGGAGTGGTACCCAGAGGCTGGTGAAGTCTTTACAGTCCCTGAGATTTCTTAACAGGAGGCCAGCTCGGTTTCAGGCCCTTGGAGATACTCAGCACAAGTAGAGAAAGTTCAGTCCGGTCCTTTCACTGCCCAAGGCAGAAGCAGCAGCTGCAGGCCAGCCCAAAAAATCAACAACACAGCAAAGGAGCCAGTACTCCTTCTGGCAGCTCTTCCAGCTCTTCTTCTTGGCAGGTTCCTTGATTCGAGGGAGTTCTAAAGTTCTGGGGTTTGGGTCCCCCTTTTTAACCTCAATTTCTCTTTGTTCTCTGAAGGCAGAGAGGCCGTTGCCTAGTCCAAGCCAGTTCTGGCCAGTCCTGGAGCACTTTCTTGACAAGACTCCTTCTTTCCTTTCACAGTTGTAGGCCAGGGACATCAGACGCACCACAGGAGGTGGAGCCAGCATTGTGGAGGGAAGGAACAGTCCTATTCAGGTCCCAGGTACAACTCCTCCCACCCATCTACATGTAGATCTTGCTATTCAGCCCTGTGCTGACTCACCCTGTCTCCTGGAATCCCCCAGCCCCTGTCACTCAAACTCCAGACAAGGAATACACAATCTAGCAGAGGCAGGTTTGGATGGTTAGACAAGAAAACACCTACTTTCTAAAAGGAGTATTTCCAAACACAGAATGTTAAAACCAACTTCACTAAAAGATGCATTTTATCATTCGGAGCTCAGGCAAACTGAACTCGAATTTCTACCAGGTTCCCTGGGTTAGTTAGGATTATAGGATGTAATAATCAAACTGCCCATTCTGGCCTACGGGGAACAGGTAGCCTTGCAATAGTGAAAAACGAAGTAGGCTGTAATTCACTATCAGGATATGCCACACACACCAGGGCATATCCTACCTTTCACATACAATGCACCCTGCCCATAGGGGTACCTTGGGCCTACCAGAAGGGTGACCCACATGTAGGAAAGGGAAGGTTTAGGGACTTGCAAGTGTGTGCCCCATGCTGCGCACAGTCTCTGCAATAGCAGGCCAGAGTTACACTTTATGGGCTGTTTGCGTGGGTGGCACAATCCAGTGCTGCACCCCACCAACAGCATTTGATTTATAGGCCCTGGCACTCGTAGTGCAATTTGCTAGGGACTGACACATAAATCAAATAGACCATTCATGGAAACACAAATCCATAACACATTTTATACAGGAGCACTTGCACTTTCCCACTGGACAGCAGTGAGGAAAGTGCACAGAATCATTGCACAGAGTCAAAAACGGGAGGTCAGAAAGCAAAAAGTCAGGGGAAACATGGCAAAAGATGCCAAGTCTAACATTTAGGGGTCTATTAGAATGTTGGGCGGATCGCCACCGCCCGCATGGTGGTGGCGATCCGCTCGACATTCTCCTCCGCCCGCATGCCATTTCCCCCTGCCATATTAATATGGCGGGGGGACCCCGGCGGACAAAAAGACCGTCCACCGGTTTTCCGCCAGTCACACAGGTGACCAGGCGGAAAAGGTTTGAATATGGTGGCGTGTCTGTTAGACACCGCCATCCATATTACAATGCATGCGGGGAAATGCCTTTCCATGGCGGCGTTGCTGCCATGGAAAGGCATGCGGATTTCGCAAAAGGGGGCCCGATGCGGACCCCAGGATGTTAGGGGGGCACATGGGGGGTGCCTATGGTACCCCCCTGCATTGGCACAGACAAAGTAGCAGGCACCGCGCGGTGCCTGCCACCTTGTTCATGCCAATGCACGACGTGCATTCCCAGCATTGTGGCGGGCGCTGCTGTGAGCACACTGCCTCCACAATGCTGGGAATAGAGGATGCCACCGCCATGGTGACGGTGGCATCCTAATTGCCGGTGCGGGACCGCCGCACCACTGGAGGCTGGTCCCAGCACTGCTAGGGTGGCGAGAGGACGAAAGTCCGTCTGCCATCCTAATAGGCCCCTAAGTATTTATTCATTTGTATTGCAGGTATAAACGAGAATTTTAAACTTTTAAGATTTTTATAAGTACACAAATATGGCAATGCATCATAAATGTTCTATAAGGCAGTAAGGATCATGACAAGAAAGATACTAAAAACTTTTATTTTGGGTACATAACAGCAAAGCTCAAGGAATTCTCCTAACGGAGCTCTCCCTAGTGAGGGTAACTGGGGCTGCGAGCTGCGTGTAAGCTGAATGTGATGAAATTCTTCATATTGGCAATAATCTCGAACGCACCTTGAACGCTTTTTATATTTTTTGTATTTTCCTTTTGGGGGCTTTTAAATAGCGTTAATGGGAATTTTTAATCAGGCACACTGACACACTCTCACCATCTTGTTTTCCTGTGATTCCCCTTCTTTGCACAGCCGCATTTAGCTGACTCTCGGCGGCGGTGGGCGCCATCTTTCTTGAGGCTGGGGGAGCGCTCTAGTCGCGCTGTCCTCCCGCCCTTCTGGAATATTTAACAGGGCTCTCCAGTGAGCTCGGTGCCTAACGGAGCTCTCCCTAGTGAGGGTAACTGGGGCTGCGAGCTGCGTGTAAGCTGAATGTGATGAAATTCTTCATATTGGCAATATTCTCGAACGCACCTTGAACGCTTTTTATATTTGTTGTATTTTCCTTTTGGGGGCTTTTAAATAGCGTTAATGGGAATTTTTAATCAGGCACACTGACACACTCTCACCATTTTGTTTTCCTGTGATTCCCCTTCTTTGCACAGCCGCATTTAGCTGACTCTCGGCGGCGGTGGGTGCCATCTTTCTTGAGGCTGGGGGAGCGCTCTAGTCGCGCTGTCCTCCCACCCTCCTTTTCCCCCTACATAATGTGCAGACCGACCAGACGGTGCAGCGGGCTGGCACAGCGGGCGCGACGGATGCGCGTCGAAGCCGCGCCTAAGCCAAGCCCGTCTGCGCCTGTCCGCGCCAGGATCGCGCCGGTCGCAGGGCACGCTGGGTTACAATCATCTATCATCAGGTATGACAACAGGGAACTATTAGCACTGCGTCTTAAGATAGGTATTCAGTGTAAGGGTTGTCCCCCCACGGATTCTCTCTGGGGCCCCTTTTCATGCTTACACTGCAATTGGACCCCCTCCGGGACATCCCCTGAAATGCCCAAAAGTTCTGCTCCCTCAAAACACGGCAGTAATAGCTTTAAGGGAGGTCTTATAAATGCCCGCTCCCTGTGTAGTCACAGCCAAGACATACACGATCTAATATTATGTCATGATCTTGATGCCCTTTTTATAACAGAAACATGGCTTAACGACTCTTCAAATCCCGATTTGGTCATTGCCCTTGCTCACGATTTCACTATCTTCAGGCAGGACAGACCAATTGGACGAGGAGGGGGTGTTGCATTCCTTGTTAAAAAATCCTTTGTGTGTCATACATTCGATCTGGGCCCTCTTAAGGGTAGTGAGAGCATCGGCTTCTCGATCAAATTCGATGCCTCTTCCTCCCCCCAGGTAATGCCACCCCGTTCCTTGACTCCCTAGATGAAGTTCTCGGGTCACTAATATTACGTTATCCTCATTTTACTTTACTAGGAGACATGAATATGCACTTGGAATCGCGTGTCGACCCCCATGCTATTTGCTTCCAGCACACCCTGAGCATCTTTGGACTGACCCAACTAGTGACCGCCCCTACCCACCTAGCTGGCCACACTCTTGATGGTATTTGTTCCAACTTAAGCTCCATGATTACGTCCCCCCCTATCCCGCAAATTTGGACTGACCATAATTTTATCCCTTTTGTCATTAAGAAACAAGCCCTAGCCTCCCCAAGAATAAAGTGCTCCCAACCTTTCTCCTTGGTTAACTGGAGAAAGGTGATTGACCATATCAAGCTAGACATCCAGCCGTTGGCTATGGCCCCTAAACTGACGGGAGATGTATCGGTCGATTCTCACAATTTTCACGTTTGGATGGATCAGATCCTCTCAGATAATTCCGACCCAAAAGGCGACCGTGTGAACTGCCTCAAAAAGAAGAAAAGTGCCCCTTGGTACACCCAGGCCTTAACTGAGAGCCACCTACTTTGTAGAATAAAGGAGAGGAAATGGAGGAAAACATACGACGAGGCCTCAAGAGCCCTCTATGTTCAACAGAGGAAACTATACCTCTCTAGCATAAAGGATGCTAAAAAGGCATACTACACAAAAGCTATCAACAATGCCCATCAGAAACAAAAAACCGTCTTCTCCATTGTCAAATCCTTTATTTACCCCAAAGCTCTCCAGCCCCAAATTCCGCCTTCCATAACTCTGTGTAACCAAATTGCAGATTTTTTCGGGGAAAAAATCGCAAAAATCCAAAAGGACTTTCCGCCCCCCCTGATCTCCCCTATCCTGTGTTCCCAAAAACAAAAACAATCAGTCAATCACCACCATTCCCTTTGCAGTTTCCAACCTGTCTCCCTCCAACAGACCCGCAAGGCGATCTTGGCCTGCAAATCAGGAGCACCAACCGACTCCTGTCCTCCTTGCATTCTGCACCACCTAATCGAGCTGGTCAATCCCACCATCAATTCCATCATAAACGCATCCTTAGAATCAGGGATAGTACCTAATGAATGGAAAAAGGCCATCGTGAAACCGTTGATGAAAAAGCAGAATAAATCTCCAACGGACCTGACGAACATGCGCCCCATCTCTCTCTTGCCTGTTCTAGGAAAGATCACTGAACAGATTGTGCATTGGGAACTTAAGGCTTTCGTGGAGAACCATAACATCCTTCATCCCCAGCAATCTGGGTTTCGCCCTAGCCATTCCACTGAAACGGCTCTGATAGAACTCTCTGACTCCATCAAGTTCCTGCAGGATGAAGGAAGGCAAGCCGTCCTCATCCTGCTCGACCTTACAGCAGCATTCGACACTATCTCTCATGTCATCTTGATTGACAGGATGCGAGAGATCGGTGGGACAGACACAGCTCTGGCATGGGTAGAATCCTTTCTGTCCAATAGGTCTCAATCTATATCTTTGGGTCTCCACCTGTCCAGTGAAAAAACCATTACATCTGGAGTACCGCAGGGGTCCATATTAAGTCCACTTCTCTTCAATATCTATATGGCACCCCTCCTCACTGTGATAGAATCTCATGGGATCCTCGTTACATCATATGCCGACGACACCCAACTTGTCGTCTCCATCGATAAAAACTGTTCGGGTACAGAGCTTCGGTTTCAGCATTGTCTCACGGAGGGTTTTCAGTGGTTGAATAAAAACCACTTGAGGTGCAACAGTGGTAAAACCGAAATCATTCCATTAGGCCGGGATTCTCTCTTTTGCCCGAAGGACTGGTGGCCCAAAGACTCAGAGGCCCCACCTTGTGTAGTGTCCTCTGCGCGCAATCTGGGCGTGCAATTTGATGTAACCCTATCCTTTGACGATCACGTCAGGACTACGGCCGGCTGCTGTTTCGGTCTAATTAAATCCCTAAAGAAATTTTTTGACTTCCTCCCCATTGCCTCTAGGAAATCGGTCGTGGTAGCATTGATACTTTCCCGACTCGATTACTGTAATGGGTTGATGGCAGGAGTGAAAAAGTCTACTTTGAAGAAGCTGCAAAGTGTACAGCACGCTGCGGCAAGATTGGTGTTAAAACTCCCCAGGAAATCCTCAGCTTCAACTGCTTTAAATTCCCTTCATTGGTTGCCTCTCCATAAGAGAATCTTTTTTAAACTTTTACTTATAGTTTTCAAATCCTTGAAAAATATAGGTCCTAAATACCTCATTAAACGCTTCATTCATTATGATCCCGCACGATGCCTACGATCCTCAGGCGCTAACTTTACCAGGATTCCGAGATACAAATACAAAACTAGGGGTGGAAGAACTTTCACAGTCCTAGCAGCTAGGGCTTGGAACAAACTGCCCTTAAACCTTAGACTGACAGAGACCGAGCATCTTTTTAGGAAACAATTGAAGACCTGGATTTACCAGCAATCTGATACTTATGTGTTGGCAGCTATTTAGATTTCTCATCACCCGAACCCTATACGTATGCTCAGCGCCATGATGCTCCCTCCGGAGCGAAAGTTTGCGCTTTATAAATACCCAAATACAAATACAAATACAAATTCATTTAATTAAATCATGGCAAAGTGGTCGGTAAATATGCAATTTCTTTTGTGAGTTTAATTTGAATGCAATTGGATTGTTTGCGCAATTCATCTTCTAAATGTGTGCTCCAGTGCCAGGCTGGAACAAAGCACCTTGTGATATATAAGAAGATGAGCTGGCTGTTCTATGCTGACAAGAAAAGAACAGATTATTCTAAAATCTGCAGGTCTGAACTTTTTTGTTCAAATTCTAAGAAAGGAACTAAGGGGCACATGGTTTATTTCATCATTGGCTAAAGAGAGCTGCCTCAAATAATTATATCTAAAAGAATAAAGGCAAATGGTTTTTGTTTTATAGACACTGTACTGAAGTTAGTATTGACTGGACTACACAGTCAACAAGTTACTCATGCGTTACCTATTCACAAACACATTATACTTTGTTTATTTGCCACTGTAAGGGCAAGATGTGATAAAAGAAATATAGGTAGGCCATCATTATGAGTGGCCTCTTTATTCTGATAGCGCCGACACCAGCAGTTACCAGCCACTTTGGAATTAGGAGATCTTGGGGATCACTGCAAATATACTAACTTTCACCCAGAAATCTCCGGATAAAAAGTCCAGCCCAAAATGAGGAATCACTAGAGGAATTGGATCCTGATTGTCTGACTTCCCCAGTAATTCCTAATTTCTCTGTGGACCTTCAGGGGCAAATTTGTAATGGGCTGGGTTCTTCCCATCCCCAAATATACTGGTAACCCCCGATATCTATTAACTTCAGGGGTGGGGAAAATCCTGCCTAGTTACCAGGCCATCCATAATGAGGACCTCAGTCAGGATGTTGCGTCTTCAGCCGACCCAACAAATGCTTTAAAAAATCATGGAAAAAAAGTGCATTTGCAGCACAATTTCAATAAAAATGTATTAGCGTACAGTTGGTGATACTGGTCGTTCATTATATGCAATTAACCACGCTTAGTCATTTTTCATAATATTTCATTACATCATTTACTCGCCAAGTATATTCTCAATCATATATGACTTAGAATTGGAATGGAAGGGGTGAGTGGAACAATACAAAATGCACAAGCCTCACAACAAAAGGCAGGAGAGCTGCACATTTTATAAGATCATATAGCAGTGCTATCACAAATTTTATGGCAACAGTGAAAAAAAAGTAAAATCTATCTGTATCACGATCATATACTCGTATGAAGTGCAACCACATAGTAGCAACCACATATGTAATCCTGAATGCACCAACTATTTACTCAAATAGCTATATTTTTTATATTAGCTTGACACTTCCTGTAACATTGAAAACATTTGTAATCTTTCATGGTTCTTGTAGTCCCGTCAACCATAAAACTCAATGGTGAACCTTGCATATTTTCCAAACTTGTAATCTCATTTTCAAATCTGGAAATGAAAATGGAAATTTTGAGAGAGTAATAGGACCAATATTATCTAATTGAATGATGTATTCTCCTCAAGGCAGTTTTCTGCTTCTTTGTAAGTAACAATTTTCTGTCATGGGTTTATGCTTCACTGACTTTTATTGTGGGAAAATGTATATATACTAGGGTAAAGTTTCAGATTTTTCTACCCATAACCACACCAAGACTTGCAAAATGAAGAAATGTATCAATTTTAACAAAACCTTTTGTTTGCATATAATAGAATGTGTTTGGCCATTGAGGTATGTAGGATCTACAATTAGTCCTTTAAAAAAAGATGGAAATAGCGTTTAACTTATATTAGAAATAATGACCTGGGATCTTCAATCACCAGTCATTTTTCTGAACAACATAGTTCCATGGAAATTAGTTGGATTGTGTTATTTGGGACTGATCATGTCCTGAGTAATTATAGAGGGGGAGATCGAGAACATAGACTTAGATGTTTAGAGACGTGGTGGATAGACACTTTGAGATTTGTCAGACATGATTTGAACACCAGTAAGGAGTTTCATACCCTTCTAAATTGAGAATGATGTGGTTTGTCAATTGTGGTTGCTAGTTTTGAAGCTGCTTACTATATGGCAGCACTTTCTCACAATATGACAAGTCACTGATCCTTCTGGTTTGGGGACAATATAGATATGAAGATTATTTGTAGCATTCCTTTTTGAATAGTGGTTTAGATAGTGAAACTGTACAAATCATTGCACTAAACCTTGAAACATAGACAGGGTCGATGAGGAGATGATACAGCAAGAGATGGGACCAAGGTTCGAGATCAGGTCTTTCTACAAGTAAGGTTTTCAAATATTGCAAGTACTTGTATTTGTATTTTGGATGCCTTTTATTTTCATTTCTGAGCACAATGAGTTCTTTGGATTCTAGTTGTTTTAGGTCTCTCTTATAATAATGATTTTGTAGACAATTGATATATTATTATGGATGCTGTGAAATAGATCGGTGAAGATGGAGCTCGTTGAGAAGGTGGCCATATGTGAAAGCACTGATCACTGTTCGATATTTGATAGTTTCTCTTTGTGAGCCCTATTTGAGGGATATTTTAAATATTGTTATTATTTCTTGCAAGTAATTATCCTATTTTATTTGCACTTTATTGTTTCCCAATATTAACATTATATTTAATGGTGAAATAGAATGTAATCGGTTGCTATTAATCGCCGTATCAAGGTTGGATTCCTGTTTTTGATTGGTTGTGTACTCCGTGCTTGCAGGGATGGTCATATGAAATGCATGTGCCGATTGGTCAATTTTGGATAACCGGTAAGGCAATTGTCAGAAAGTGATGGCAGAGGTTAAATGCGGGACACTGCTTTTTAAGAGGCTTCGCTTTCTGAGTTAGTTTACATTCTCAGTGCTTTGGAATTTCAGGTACATAGATTGATCATTAATCAGGTTCTACATTCATGTTTAGTTTCTTTCTATATTCTTTCTATATTCTTATTGGTCTCTCCCTTACTGTTTTAGTACCAGGGATTATTATTCTTGAAGACTTGGCATACCCATAATCCTGACTGATGTTATTGGAATTTGGTGCAATTGTGAGCTCATTCGTAGCGACATGTTCTTGAGTTACTAGATGTGGATATGTCTAGGTATGAAGGCACATTAGGAGACTGTGTTTTGGACTTGACATATATTTGTTCAATTATGACTTTTTGGCTCAATTGAGAGCATGATGATTATGGAACTATTGTATGGCTTGATCTGTAGATTTTACAATGTTTGTGTGGGGGTAACTGTAGACAGTGATGTGTAGATATAATCAGCCATCTTACTGGGGATGACACAATTGATTTTCTGATCACTGTTTATTAATGCTGAAAAATTGTACTATCAAATATTATTTTACAGGTTAGTGGTTTGGAGCACTTGACCTTAATTTCAGTTTATTTTTATATTCCTCTATTTTGTGGGTTTCCTATTACTTAGGGGCAGACTTTAAAGAAGTCATGCAATGCAGTGCAGCAGCCAAAAATGCTGTGCTGCATGACAGGGAGGGAGCATACAGAGATATGGCTCTCTCCTCCGCTCTCGCTAGCACTGGCGCTGATTTCAGCTGCTGTGCGCCAAGCACACACCTTAGTGCCATAAAGCTAAGGTGTGTGCCTGAGTCAAACATAGGTTTTGTACAGGAAGGACATCTTCCTGTACAAAGTACTCAACCTAGACAAGTTGAAACACTTTTCCCACTTTGTATGCGTGCTGCACAGTGCAGCACATGCAAAGTAGGAAATTAATGGAGAAATGAAAAATGTCTCCTCTTAATGTCTCCTTTCAGATGGCATTAACTTTTGGTGCTAAACTCTGTCTGCAATTGTTTGTAGATAGGGTTTTGTGGCAAAAGGCACAGGTGGTGGCATAGGAACGCTCATGTACCACCCATGCAATGCCCTCTTGGTGCTAAGTAACGCAAAGCAATGCTTCGCACTGCTTTGCGTTACTTGTAGGGTACTTTCCAACACAAAACAATTTTAGCGTTGGAAAGTAAATTGGTAACATAACATTTTATGCCTGTTAGCATCACTTTTGTGATGCTAACCCAGCACTAATTTTCGGAAATCTACCCCTGAGTCTCCTCTATCTTTTGAGGAGTAAATCCCTACATGTTCTAGTTATGTTGTGAGGACATAGAATATTTGTGTGCAATAGAATAGACTTACTAACTTTTATGTAAAAAATCGAATTATATCATTTATTGTGATATTCAATGGACTTTAAATAGTGTTTTGAAATTGTTTACAATTTTGTGATATAATTGAAGTTGTCAACATGTTATTTTAAAGCCCTGAAGAAGCCATGTTCTTACTGCGAAACACGTATCAGCTGTACATGCACTGTTTTATGTGCTGTATACTTTTATGGTTTTATTGTAAACTACATAAAGTAATTACTGACCTGACAGAAAAGATAAAAAAAAATTGGGGGGGGGGGGGGACTTGAGTTTGGCTACCATTTTCATTTTTTTAAATATATTTTCTTAGTAACATTTTGAGGATATTTAATTTATAAGCGTATTTTTTATACTATTATATTTTTTAATTGTGTTTTATGGTTTAATTTTTATTAATTATAGTGTTTGACTTACATTAGTTTTAGTAGGTTCATTTTAAGATTTATTTTGATTGTGCATAAATTGTATAGATTGTTTTTAATTTTTATTAAGAATGAATTATATTAATACATGTGTATATTGTGTTAAATTAATGAAAATTGCAGTGGTTATGTATGACTGCTCTGTGTTACTCTTTGTGCAGAGCTAGCGCAACAGGTGAATGAAAAGTTGAAGCAACATGAGTATGGAAGAGGAGGTCACTGACCACAAATGATGGAGGGATAGTCAAGACTTGTGGAGAATACTAGAAGCAGGATCAGAGAAGATGAAAGTTCCCTTTGTGGCAGGTGAAGAAAGAAACACCAAGACTGCCATCAACCTCTGTATGACGCAGACTGATTGAAGAAGGTCCATCACTGGGTATACTCTTTTCTCTACAGAGAGCCGATTATCTTACAGATGCCTGCCTTTAGTAAACAGCACGCATTATCAGCCCTTATCCGGTTATTGTGCTAACAAATTTGAATTCCCTCCCTGGATCAAAACACCTTTCTCTGCTTTCCAAATGTCTTTTACTTGAATGCCATCTTCAAGTTTCACAACGGATCAGTCTAAGGCTACTGAACATTAGAAATCACCCATGACGTAAACCTCCTTCAGGATGTTGGAATCTCCATAAGTGTTGCCTTCTTTCAAAATTTTTACATTGCCTGTATTTCTTGCAGTAGTGTCTCCTTTTAAGTGTCTCCCTATGTTCCTTAATCAATTGCACAAACCACTTTCAGAACACCCCACCCGTTTTTGGGGCGGTTTCCTTTCCCCTTGAAACTTAGCTTTAACTCCTGCCCTCAAAAGGAGTAACTATTCACATATTTCCAGGGGGCAAAACAATCCTAAAATGGATTACAAATAGTCACAGACATCAGTTTGTGGGTGTTCACAAACTTTAAGGGCGTTCCCACCCAGGAATGTTGACTCCCCAGTCTGAGGAGCATATTTATCCACAGTGAAAACTTGGTATGAGTAAAATATTTTTTGAGCGTAACATCAATATTTGTGAATTAAAAAAGTGATTTTGCTCTCATGAAGAGGTTAATTGGCAGTGTAGGTTACAATTATACATGGAAATAGTAGTGGGGTTTGGCATAAGATATATTATTAAATCTCTGAAATATTCACACTACCTATGTAATATTGAGATGCACGCTTCAATGTCTGCAAGAACACTGTGAAAGCTACACAAAGAAAATAAATAAACAAATAAATGTCATATTAGTGAAACGTGTGACTATCCACTCAATGTCATAGGTATGATGTATTGGTATATTTCCTGGATTTATTTTTCTGATATGGTGTTTGTAGACCTGGCATCCTTAGCGTGGTTTCCCTCTAACTTTTTTTCTTCAGACCTCCTGTGCTTGCTAACTTTTTTTTGCTGGCCCTAGAACTATGTGTACTTTACTGCTGCTAATCAGAGCAAAAGTGCTTGTGTTCTCTGCTTAAAACATGATAACAATGGCTCATACCAAATTGACATTTTTAATTTACTTATAAGTAAAGTGCACCACACGTTACCAGGGCCTGTAAATTAAATGCTACTAGTGAGCCTGCATACTGATTGTGCCTCCCACTTAAATAGCACTTTAAACATATCTCAGGTCTGCCATTGCAGAGCCTGTATGTGCAGCTTAAACTGTCATTTCAACCTGGAAAAATAAACCTTTTGCCACGCCCAAACCGTCTTTTTTATTACAAATTAGTCACCCCTAAGGTAGGCCGTGGACAGCCCCAAGAGCAGGGTATAGTGTATTTAAAAAGTTGGACATGTACTTTTCAGTTTTACATGTCCTGGAAGTGAAATTCATTTTTCACTACTGCAGGGCCCAGCTCTCCCATTGGATAACATTGGAATTACCTTATTATTTCATTTCATTTCATTTATTCCACTTGTAACGCGCTCGGCTGCTCAAGAGTGTCCCGGCGCGAACCAGAAGGGGGGAGAGAGACAATCAGGCAAAAAGGAATGTTTTAAGCTTTTTCTTAAAAGCTGCAAGCTCCTGGGTAAGGCGAAGATCGAGAGGGAGGGCATTCCAGGCCCTACTGGCTCTGACCACCAAAGAGCCACCTCCAATCCTCTGAAGTTTATAGCGAGGGACGAAAGCCAGACGGAGAGCCAACGAGCGCAATACCCTTGCAGGGGCATAAACGGCAAAGCGCCTTTGAAGGTAGAGCGGGCCCTGCCCATGAAGAGCACGATGGGCCAGGACCAGAGATTTAAATTTGATCCTGGCCGCAATGGGTAACCAGTGTAGAGAGTACAAGTGAGCAGTTGCGCTCGACCTAGATGAAATACCTAAGACTAGCCTGGCCGCCGTGTTCTGGACCACCTGCAGTTTCTTAATCATATAACCAGGTGACCCAGTAAACAAGGAATTGGCATAGTCTAGCCGGGAGAGAATCAGCGCACAGGTCACTGTTACTCTGGCTGCCTGCGGGATAAGCGGGAAAAAGTTCCTAAGAGTTTTAATAAGACCAAAGCAACAGCCGGCCGTTTTCTTGATATGAGTAGAAAACGAGAGCTTCTCCTCAAACCAAACGCCCAAGTTCTTGGTGGGCTGTCCTTCCGAGAAGGGAGGAGGAAGCTCCTGAGGCCACAGCTGTTGACGAAAGTCAGTTGGAAAAGCGCCAAAGAGCAAGATCTCAGATTTCTGCTCATTACACTTGAGCTGAGCATCAGCCAGCCAAGCGAAGATGGAGCGTAGGCACTGTTGGGCGGCCAGGACAGAACTGGAGGCCTTATCCCACGTAAAGAGTAGCTGGGTGTCGTCAGCATAAGCCAGAACCTTGGCACCAAGATCTTCTGCTAAATGAATCAATTGCGTGACATAAATATTAAAAAGCAAAGGGCTAAGGGAAGAGCCCTGTGGGACTCCCGTAGTTACCAAATGAGGAGAGGAATGAAACGGAGGGAGCCAGATCTGTTCAGCCCTTTCCTCAAGAAAAGACCTAAGCCAGCCCCACACGGCCCCAGAAACACCAATCTCAGTGAGACGGGTCATCAAAAGGTCGTGTGGGACCGTATCAAAGGCCGCCGAGAGGTCCAGTAGGATCAAGGCTGCTCTGCCCCCAGCATCCAAACATGTTCGAACCGCCTCAACCACCTCAACTAGAACCGTCTCGGTGCAGTGGCCATTCCGGAACCCCGATTGTGCTTCATGTAAAATACCCTCTGTCTCCACGAAATCCGACAGCTGTTTATGCACCACCTTCTCGCAAACCTTAGCAATAGCTGGCAGGAGGGAGATGGGGCGATAATTGGCCGGATTAAGCGGGTCCAAGGAAGGTTTCTTCAACAAAGGAAGAATCTTAGCCTGCTTCCAGACCTGAGGAACCGCCATAGACTGAAGGGAGAGGTTAATAATCAAATTAACCTCCAGGTAGATACTATCAGCTGCCTCTGCTAAGAGTCTGGCCGGGCATGCATCAGCTGGGGATCCGATTTAAGCCCTTTAAGAATTTTCAGAGTTTCCAAAGGGGGGACCGGGGTGAAAGTAGACAATGAGGTGGAGGGAGTAATCAGGTCATTCCGTGCGCCAGCCCGCGCACTACTGTCAGGGGAAAAGGATGCCTGAATGGCCAGGATTTTATCTCTAAAAAACCCAGACAGGGTATTGCACCAATCAAAGGAAGAGGGTGTGGCACTTTTCTGGGCCAGTGGAGAGGTAAAGCTCTGGACTATGGCAAAGATTTCTTTGGAATTATTCCTAGCCGCCTCAATGCGGACCGCATAGAACTGGCTTTTAGCCGCAAAAATGGCGTCATAATAAGATCTTTGCAAAGTTCGAAGTCTTGTTTTTGCCACAAGGCAGTAGTTACTCTTCCGCCATGCCCGCTCCAAAATTTTACATTCATGTTTAAAAGCTTTAAGAGCCAGAGTAAACCAAGGTTTAAAAGGGGATGCTCTGGCCGGTCTGATGGGTCGACGGGAGGTAATTGAGTTCACTGCTTTGGACATCCAATCCGTAAATTTAGACATACACTCCTCCAAGCCCCCGGACATTACCGGCCTGGTAGAATCTAAGGCATGAACAAGATCCTGGGGGCCTCTGTCCTGGAGACTATAAGTGTAATTTCCAAATCGGAAAACATGACTGATTCATGTTTGGTGTCTCTAGCATCCTAATTGTAAATCCTACCTCATGGTGAAGTCAGGTTTTAAATGAGATTTCTGAAAATGCCACTTTTAGAAAGTTGGCATTTTCCTGCCTTAATTATTGGGGGCCTGCAGCATGCCTCTGGGTCACATGACTGGTTGTGAGTGACAGTTTGGCTTTGTGAATTCCTTCTAGATGGCTATATTCCTTGGAATCTTAGCTGTGACTAGATAGCCCATCCCTTGCAGAATGAGAGGGAGGACCTGGATGTAGCCCCACTTACACTTGAATAGGCTGTGTCCTGCCTTCACTCAAAGGACAGCAGACCCCCTCCAGTTAGTCTGGCGCCATGGTCAGGAAGGTAGGGCACCTCTGCACTTCAAAGGCATTCCTATGGAAGCTTCTTTGCACTTCAAAGGCACAACTCTGTATAAGAGAAGAATCTCTTCAGTACACTACCTGTTGATGCTCTGCCAGGCAGAAGTATCGTGGTGCTGCTACTCTGACTGCCACCCTGCTGGACTGCTGCTCTAGAGGAACTACTGCTCTGCTGACCTACTGCTTGCTACCCTCTTGCCTGAAGAACTAGACCTGCAACTTCATCTTGAACCAAGGATGCCAGAGTGACTCAAAGGACTAGTCTGCTGAAATGCTGAACTGAGCCTCGGGGACATGAAAGGCTCCCTCCCAGCTCATGGACCCAGCTCCAGCAAGTTCCTGACCCCCAACTGGTGCCTTTCATGGCCTGGACCATTGGTGTGGCTCACGAGCTCTTGAAATCAAGCTTATGGCCTCTTCATGACCATGAACAGGCCCGTTTGCACTGATACCACGCTGATCGCACATAGATACAGCGCGAGCCACAGCAAGCCTGTCCCTTCATACAGCAGCATCAACCGCACACGGGGACCTGCCAAAATAAAACTCCAGCCAGTTCATCCACGATGGATGGCTTGCTTTTTCTACCATGCCAACTATCGCCCATGACTGCCTCCTGGCTCACCGCGACCCTCTCTGGGGGTTGGCGGGACTAATCTGGGACTGTATCCAATCCGTGCTCCATCACGGTCAGTCTGAACTTTTAATTTTGACCCAGTCCAGCGTGACCAGATAGCTGTGGTTGGCGCCTTCTGCTTTTAGCTGCTATTTTACAGTGTATATATTTAAAAATCATATCTCCGGTTCTACTGATTGGATTTTTGTTGTTTTGGTCTTGTTTTACTAATTAAATTAATCTCTATTTTCTACCCTGGTATGGAATTTTTTTGTATGGTGTTTTCACACTTTTACTGTTTGAACTGTTGCACAAATACTTTGTGTATTGTTTCTAAATTAAGCCTTACTGCTCTGTGGCGAGCTGCCAGGGGGTTGATCACAGATTAGCTTGGGGTTTGCTTGTGCCTTACCCTGACTAGCATTGTGGTTGTTGTCTGACCAGGGCTCACAGCCCAGTCAACTAGAAACCCAATTTCTAACGTTGTCTTACACTGTTAATATTGAGTAGATTGATTTCTGGTTAATAGGTATGATTTGCTGTATTTTTTCCTTTATTTATGTTAAATATTTGACATTTTATGCATAGGTTCTCCTTTTTAGGTCAAATTCAACCCAAAAGACTTAATAGGGACATGCTAATAGCTAACCTAAGAATGCACCCCGCCCATTGCTTAACAGTCACTCTTTGTATTGTCATTCACTTTTTATTACATTATATTTTTTGACTTTGTTTGTTTTATCTCGTCCGGCTAGTGTTTGTCTCTCCAGTGGAGCACTGCTTTTTTCCACTTCTCTGACTGGATGTATCTGTGCCTCCATCAGTGTCCAGTTTTCGCAAACTATTGTTTTCTTTTTTCTGAAGCACTCCTTGAGAGTGCATTTGTTTATCACCCTTCATCTTAATCATTTGCTTTTGGCCCCCATTGCTTTCTACTTATGTAGCCCACACTGCTATCATTTTCTTGTGAACTGCACATCAAATAGAAGGCTTTGAGTTGGTAATTGCAGGCAATATTGAATTGTTGCAGTAAATGATTGATATCACCACATGTTTCCCAAGGAGAATATTTTTTATAGGAAATGTGATCACTTTTCTAGTTCTGTAATTAAAAACATAAATACGGTCTAGGTGGGGGTTGCAGGGTGACAGCATGTACCCTTATATGAGCTTTAATGCATTGTTTTTCTGGGGCAGCAGCAGGAGTGACTTCTGTTGTTTGATGCTTCTATTTTTAAGGGTGTCAGGTTTCATGGGGTTATTGTGCACGAATTATACAACAGGGCAATTGTCTCCACAGCAGTTGAGCATAGTAAACTCTCTTCAAATGTGTGCTTCGGGTTACCAAATAATATATCTCATAAATCTGTATAATAAGCATTCACCCCCCCCCCCCCCGGTCTCTTAGGGCTGAGGATGTATTTATTGTTGCTTAAGCCCATTGTACTGATTTGTCAACCTTGCAAGGATGAAGGATAGTGTAGTTCTGCTGGGATTGAAACCCGTGGCAATACAGGCAGACACAGATCCTTGAAGCAATGAACTGGCATTTGTGTAGTGCATAAGATCTTGTTTTCAGCCAGCCATCTTTGCATTGCTTTTGATGCTAACTCAAATCTTGCGTGGCAGACACTACAGTATGTTGAAAGAAAAGCAGTTTAATTATTTTTGTAATTAACACCCCAAAATCCTCAGAGTAAGCCTGGTTCTCTCTAAAAGAAAATTAATCTTAAGCCAGAGTTCCCGTCTTTATCCAGCATCTGTCGTTGTGTTTTCCAAATAGATATACATGGCAGAATACCAGTGAGCCACATGGAAACACTCCGGTGCTCATACTCACACATCTAGATCCCACATTAGTCAATAAAACACAGAAGGTTGTGCTGTGGTTAAGTTGGCATTGAGTCACCAGCATTCACCTTGAAATTATACTGTGTCTGGAACAGATTGGAAAAGAAAAATCGTTGTAAGCTATTGACATCTAATTTGAGTTCAGTTCAGTCAATACCATGCTGTCCAAATCATCAATCAAATCAATCATGAATTGTAGAGCATGGCTACATCAGCCATGAGGGTCTCAAAGTGCTGGGAGAGCATGCTGCTGGTTCTCCTATTGGTTGAACATCAAGGTCTTAAAGTCTTTCCTGTGTGGGGGGGGTTGTCCAAGGTCGTAGCAGCCAAGTGGGAGAAGGAGCGGCCTCCACTGTTCATCCGGTGGAAGCGTTGGGTGGCTGCTGGGGAGAGGGATTCAGATCGCAGTGTCCTGGTAGATTGGTGGAAGTTCATTCGATTGTTGAGGAAAACCAATCCTTCATTGTGTAGTGCCCTGTAAGCATGGGTAAGAAGCTTGAATGATATCTCTTCATGACTGATAGACAGTTTCATGAGGTGTGGAGCTGTGTGAGTCAGTCTGGGGAGGTCCAGGATGAGTCAGGCTGCTGTGCACTGTATAATCTGGAGTTTCCGAATGAGTTAGGCTGTTATTCCTACATAGATGGAGTTGTCATAGTCTAGTCTGCTGGTGACAAGAGCTTGCATGAGGGTTGGCCTAGTGGGAGCTATCTGAAAAATTTCCTGAGTATTCTAAGGGTGAGGAAGCAAGCGGAGGAGGCAGTGCTGACCTGTTTCTTCTTGGATAGCCGACTGTAGGGGATGATGCCAAGGTTGCTGGTGTGTTTGGTAGGTTTTGGGTTGTTCCCAGTACATGACATACCACTATCTTGTTTTTTTTTATCATGTCATAGGCATACAGGTTTGGTGCTAACAATTGTAACTTTCACAAACACCTTTTAATGCCCTCCTCCTCTTGCATTAGGGCAACAATTCACACTTTTAGAGCAGTCAACAAAGATGGTGTGTCCTACACGGCTAACAACTAGTGAATTTTCCTAGAACCTGCACTGACCCACACAGGATAAAGGGTTCTTTGCACATTTTGGCAACTTGAACAAAAGGCAGTTTGGTGAATGCAAATTTGGTTTGCACTCTCCCATAACTGAATGCTCAAACTCTAGGACTCTCTTCTGTCTACTGCATTTTTCCACCAAAATCTATTTGGTTGAGTCTTGTGTACAGTGGTAAATGGCAGTCTCGATTAAAACTGCCATAGAAATGCAAAAAAAAAAAAAGATAACTTGCCTGTCTGCAATGAACAATTAAAGTGTGCCGACTAACAAATCACTGCTAAACTTTACACAAGGGCCTGCACGAGCCCAAGAGAGAGAAGAGAAACACAGAGAGATAAATTAATGAAATATGTTAACTGATGTCCATGGAAGAGCTTACTCTCCAAGGCCTCCTTCCCCTTCCTGCAGAGGGGACACACCTATTCTGCGAAGAGTGCTGAAGAGCAGAGGATACACAATCCCAAGAGGATACCAGATATTAAACAACAACACCTCAACTCTGTAGGAACCAAATTACTTCCAGTGTTTGCCGAAAGATTGACCAATGCATGGGCAAATGGATTAATAAGAATGTGCCTGTCTCAGGCAAACATTTGTTTCACATTTACTGGATTTAAGGAACAGGAGATGGTCAGTTACACTAGTACTGGAGATTTACATTTTGAAAAGTAATGCCAGCTATAGCAACATAGTGTTTCTTTCTTTTTCTCCTGTCTCAGCTGTCATGAAAAGGGCAATAACCTTGTCTGCAGGAGGTGCAACACTGAATGGAATCCAGATGCCATCTAATAAGTCAGTCTGCAGCTTAGTGGTGCCACCCTCGTGGCTGGCAGAGTAAGGGTGGACATGGAAACCAGCTGTGGGAAGTGTGGGGCTGAAAGCTGTATGCAGCCTCTTTTATCTGGGGTAATTACAGTAAATATCACTCCCTCTAGTTTTTCTATGCTTTAAATTAGCCACTAGTACTAGCAGAGTAAAGGGGTCAGGCTTCAAAATAATGAGAGCAGAGGACAAAATATGTTTGTGTGGGTGGGCGTGCTTGGCAGCTCGATATATAGCAGGTTTATACATGTTTCGTGCTCCAATGTGTTTGGCCTGAACTTGTGTCATTGTCCCGGACTGACACGACCAGATACCTAGAGTTGGCGATTTGTGCTTTTTAGTACTATTTTTACCTAAATCTCCTCTGGTCCTACAGATTTGTGTCGTTATGGTGGCAAAGGGTTAAGCACAGGTTAATTTGGTGTTTGCTTGTGTTTCATGCTGACAATAATTGTAGTTGCTGCTTGAGTAGTTTCACCCCCCTCAACCAGTAATCCAATTTCTTACACATGGTATGCTATTGTCTGTTATTGTATAGTATGATATGGTCTGTCATTGTACATTATGGTATGATCTGCCCTGTCATTGAGCATTATAATATGGGATGGGATGGATTGGTATGGCCTGTCTTCGCTTAGTATAATATAGCATGGTGTGGGCTGTCATGGCATGTAGTGGTATGGCCTGCCATTGTATGGTATAATACATCCTGTCATTGTACAACTTTGTATGGTCTACTATTGTACATTATGGTATTGTATGGTCTGTCATTGTATAGTATGGTATGGTATTCCCTGTCACTGTACAGTATATAATGGAATGGGATGGGATGGAATGGCATGTTATGGTATGGTATGCTATGATATGGTATGGAATGATTTGCCCTGTTTTGGATAGCATGGGTTAGGATGGTATGTTATGGTTTGCCCTGTGATTGTATAGTATAGTATGGTATAGAACAGTATAGTAGAGTATAGTATAGGACAGCACAGCACAATACAGTACCGTACAGTATAGTATAGTATAGTATATGTTAGACCTGACAGCCTTAGCGTGGTCTTCCCCCAACTTTTTGCCTGCCTCCCTCCATTTTTTCAAACGCATTTGTGCTGGTTTTAGGACTCTGCACACTTTACCACTGCTGACAGGTGCTACAGTGCGTGTGCTCTCTCCCTTAAACATGATAACATTGGCTTATTCCCAATTGGCATATTTAATTTACTTATACATCCCGAGTAAAGTGCATTACATGTACCCAGGGCCTAGGCTGTAAATTAAATGCTTCTAGTGAGCCTAACTCATTGTGCCACCCACTTAAGTAGCCCTCTAACCATGGCTCAGACTTCCCATTGCAGAGCTTGTATGTGCAGTTTGTAACTGCCACTCTCGACCTGGCAAGGTAACCATCTTGCCAGGCCTAATCCTTACATTTTCATACGTATAAGTCATCCCCAAGTAGGCTCTGTATACCCACAGGGCAGGGTGCTATGTATTTAAGAGTCTGGACATGTACTTTTAAGTTTTACATGTTCTGGTAGTAAAAAACTCCCAATTTTATTTTTCACCGCTGCAAGGCATATCTCTCACATAGGATAACATTGGGAATACCTTATTCTAACTTTTAAGTGTAATTCTCAATTGGGAAGAGATCAACATTTCAAGTTTAGTGTCACTAATCTCACAAATTAAAATGGCAACTTATGGTGGAGTTGAATTTCAAATTCCAGTTTAGCAAATGCTACTTTTATAAAGCTGCAAAAAGAACAGATGATGGATGGAATGCTGAACACATCAAACATTCACCCCCAGTCACAGATCTACGTTAAATAAATCCATCATTTGTTTTTGCACTTCCTGCCATTCAGGTTTATACCCAGCCTTATGCAAATCAGTCATATGCATCATCTGTTCTTTTTGCATTTGTCACCCTAGGTGGGAAGGGTATGCAAGAAGTGGGTCTCATCCTCGCTATGCCACCAGATACAAGCTAGTCTGGCTGATAAATGGTGATAACCTGAAACTGGTCCCAGGATGCTTGTTTCCAGTCTAGGGAGGATCTGGCTTGGCAGTTCTGACTGGACTGTGCCCATGAAGAGCAGGGTCAAGACTGATTTGCATATAGCTGGGTATTATTGGGGTGGCAGTGTGAGTAAAAGCATGATGGCTTTAACCCAGATCTGCGACTGGAGTGAATGTTTGATTTGTTCAGCAAACTGTCCATCATTTGTTTGCGCAGCATTATTTGTCCTAAGTGAGATGGGTATGCCCAGACATGGGTCCCTTGCTCACTGCGCCACTGATTCAAGGTAGCCTTGCTGATAAGGGGTGATACCCCAAACTGATCTCAGGATGCTGTTTCTTGGTTCAGGGAGGACCTGGTTTGGCAGTTCGGGCTGGACTGTTCCAGGAGGGGCAGGGTCAAGACTGATTTGCATATGGCTGGGTCCATACAGGGGTGGTGTGGTGATCAAAATAATGATGGATTAAAACCAGATCTTTGACTGCGGATGAATATTTGATTTGTTCAGCATTCCGTCAATCATTTGTTTGTGCAGTATTTTTAGAAAGCTAGCATTTATATAATTTATCCATTTGGTGCATTTTGTTTGTCTCTGGAATATGCATCTGGGGTGGGTGACAGCTGGCTTCCTCCATTCCCTCTAGACAGTCCCACAAAAAAGAAGAATAGGTGTGCCTGAGTGGTCATCATCATACAGTCAGGCCATCCTGAGCAGGATGGGAGGGAGGAGCTGACACTTACACCTGAAAGGGCTGTGATCTGTCCCCACACAAATGATTAGTTATCCACCTGTAGAGTGTATGGAGCCAGGTCAGGAAGGGAGACCCTCTGTGTACTTCAAAGCATTTTTTGAAGCCCACTTCAAAGGCACCACCGGGTACAAGTACTGGATCTCTGGCACTACCAAATCAGTACACTTATGGACTTGTGACTACTCTGCCAGGAAGAAGAGCTGCTGTGCTGCTGAAAGGACTGCTACTCTGTTAGATTGCTGCTTTGCTGAACTCTGCCTTGCTGTTCTCTTGCCTTGCTGAGCTACCCTGCTACCTGCTGTTCTCCTGCGTGGGTGAGAAGGACTGTATCACTTGAACCCATGTGACTCCAAGGGCTTGCTGAGCTTGTCTCCTGTTCTCAAGTCTAAGGGATATTAAAGACTTGAATCACCTGCACATGCACCTGGACTCTGCAAGCTGTGAGTCTGCCCTGCCAAGCTGTGCCACCCCAGTTCTGGACCCTTGCAAAAAGGTGCTGCTTTATCCAGAATCCATGCATCATAATAAGAACCGGCGCATCTTCATCTTTGTGAGAGTCGGAACCAGCGCATTCTCATTGTTGAGTGGAGCGGACCCGGGGCATCACACTGAAACCAGTGCATCGACTTCAGAATCAAAGAATCGCCTACTGTGGGAGCAGAAGCCGCACATTGCATCCTGACCTGGTGCCTTGCACTCAGATCCACCTTATTGCCTTAGGTGCATGAAGGAAATCATCACATTCTGTCTATACTGCATGGCTCGACACCGACACGTCACCCTGATTGCACTTACCGTCCTCATCGCCGACGATTGATTCTGGATAGAGGTACTTTGGTTCAACAGGCCCATGTGGGTCCCTCTATCCAGCCCGTGTTCAATCGCAGTCGGCCTGAACGTTTGACTTTATCCTTGGTCTAGAATGACCAGATAACCTAGTTAAGTGCTTATTGCTTTTTAGCGGTATTTTGACATATATTCTTTAAAATGTCATATCTCGACTACTACTTGACAGATGTTTGTCATTTTGGTCTTGTTTTATTGGAAGGGAGTCTTTTTGTGGTGTTTTCACTGTATTATTGTTAGACCTGGCACCTTGGCATGGGTCTCCCTTCCATTTTTCGCTGTTGCCTCATGTAGTTTTGCTGGTGTTAGTTGCTCAGGGCACTGTGCCACTGCTGTCCAGTGCCACAGTGCAAGTGCTCCCTATTGTAAATTAATGTGTAATTTGTGATTGGTTGGTTTGGTTTACTTGTCAGACCCTAGTACAGTGCACCAGGAGTGCCCAGGGCTTGTATTCCAAATACTGCTGGTGGGCAGGTGACACTGGTTGTGCCACCCACAGAAGCAGCCTGTAAACATGTGTCTAAGGTCTGCCATTGCAGATCCTGCGTGCAGTCTGGTACTGTCATGCTGACTGGGCAAGTACACCCACTTGCCAGTCCCTAAACCTTCTCTTTTCTTCATATCAGACACCCCTATGGTAGGCCCAAGGGCAGGGTGCATTGTAAGGATAAGGTAGAACATGCCCTGGTGTGTGTGGCATGTTCTAACAGTGAATTACAGCCATTTTCATGTTTCACTATTGTAAGGCTACCTGTTCTCCATAGGCCAGAATGGGCAGTTTCGTTATTACATCTTATAATCCTAACTGACTCAGGGAACATGGTAGAAATTCGAATTTAGTATGCCTGAACTCAGGATGATAAAATACATCTTTTAGTGAAGTTGGTTTTAACATTCCGTGTTTGAAAATACCACTTTTAGAAAGTAGGTATTTTCTTGTCTAACCATTCAAACCTGCCTCTGCTAGGCTGTGTATTCCTGTGTCTGGAGTTTGAGTGACAGGGATGGGGAATTCCAGGAGACAGGGTGAGGTGCCCCAGTGGTAAATAGAGAGATCTGCATCTAGATGGGTGGGAGGAGTTGCACCTGGGACCTGAATAGGGCTGTGCCTGCCTTCCACAATGCTGGCTCCACCTCCTGGGGAGCGGCTGATGCCTCTGCCCTGCACAGTGAATGAAAAGAAGGAATCCTGTCAACAAAGTGCTCCAGGGCTGTACTTGCCTTCCACAATGCTGGCTCCACCTCCTGTGGGTCGTCTAATGTTTCTGTCCTACACTGTGAAAGGAAAGGAGAAGTCTGGTAAACAGAGTGCTCAGGAACTGGTTTGGACTGGGCAAAGGCCCCTCTGCCTTCAGAGGACAAAGGATTTCTGGGTATAAATATTGGGACCCTGATCCCAAGAATTTAGATCACTTTGGGAAAATAAGAAGAACCTCTGCTGAGGGAGGAACCAGAAGAAGCTGAGGAGGAAACTATCTCTGAACCTGGGGATTGGCCTGCAGTGGTTGCCTTACTGCCAAAGAGAGGAGAAAGGAACTCTGTGTGTACTTTTGCTCAACTTGTGAAGAATCTCCAAGGGCTTGGAAAAGAGCTTGCCTCCTGCTGAAGTCTCAGGAACAACAGACTTCACCCCCCAGCTCCCCAGAGTCCTTTGGAAGTGCCTGCTGCTGTTGTTGGACCTTCTGAGGGACTGCGTGTCGCAAGGAGCTGGAAGCGCAACTCAAGAAGGAGAAGCGTGCCGCCGTCGGAGCTGTTGTCGTCGCATCTCGTAAAGTGTGTCGCCGCTGCAGCCTCGCATCGAGCGGAAGCATCTCGCATCATCCAGGAAGTGTCTCGCAACGCCGAAGAAGCGTGTCGCCATCGCAGCCATCGTAGCTGACGCATTGCACCGCATCAAGAGAAGAGTCTCGCATCGAGGAAGAAGTGTGTCTCAATCGCAGCCATCGTAGTTGTCGCATTGCACCGCATCAAGAAAAGCGCCTCGCATCCACGGAGAAGCGTGCCGCCGTCAGAGCTGCTGTCGTCGCATCGCGTAAAGGGGTGTCACCACTTCAACAAGACATCGAGCGGAAGCATCTCGCAAACGTCAGAGAAGAGTGTCGCTGCCAAGGCCGGTGTCGTTGCATCGCGTAAAGGGTGTCGCCGCTGCAGCTGAAGCATCGAGTCGAGTCGTCTCACAACATCGGAGAAGCGTGCCGCATCTGGAAGATTTTCACGTCTTTATTTCTTTGCACCAAAAACTTCATCGCATCAACATCGTTGCAACACTTTCAGTGCCCTGCGTGTCGCATCTAAAAGGTACATTGACTTAAAGTGTCGCATCTAAGAACTTAAGAGAACTAAGCAAAATTCTACCATCTAAAGTAACAGTATTGTGTGTTTTTGTCGTTTAATGGTCTTGTGGTAAATCTATTTAAAGAATACTTATTTTTTATATAAAACCTGTGTGATGTACATCTGTAGTGTTGTCACTTGGTTACATATGTGTTCACAAATGCTTTACACACGGCCTCTGAGATAAGCCTGTCTGCTCATGCCAAGCTACCAAGGGGGTGAGCCGGGGTTATTTTAGGAGTGTACCCCCTTACCCTGACTAGGGACGAGGGTCCCTATTTGTCACAAGTGCATACCTGTGCCAACTAGAGACCCCCAAGTCTAACAGTTATTATATGAGGTGTTGCACAAATACTCTGCACATTGCCTTCTAAATTAATCCTGACTGCCCTGTGCCAAGCTAACAGAGTGTGAACACAGAATAATTTAGGTTGTGTTGTGACCTGCCCTGACTAGAATTCTGCTCCCTACTTGGACATGGTGCATACATCTGCCAAGTAGATACTCAGTTTCTAACAGTATAGTATAGTATAGTATAGTATAGTATAGTATAGTATAGTATAGTATAGTATAGTATAGTATAGTACAGTATAGTATAATATAGTATAGTATAGTATAGTATAGTATAGTATAGTTTAGTATAGTATTGTATAGTATAGTATAGTTTAATATAGTATAGTATGGGATCGAATGGCCTGTCATTGTATAGTGTTCTGTGGTGTTGTATAGTGTGGTATGGTATGGTATGGTGTGGTGTGGTGTGGGTTAGGATGGGGTGAGGTGGGGTGGCATGGTAAGGTAAGGTATGATATGGTGCACTGCTTCGAAGGTCTGTGCGCATATGCTCTTGTCCAGCTCTATTGACCTTTTTCTTGGTGATGCTCTTCTGGATTTTTGTGAGGATAGTGACGTATAATATGGTATGGTTGTGTGACATTACCATATAATACACTCACAAGATTGTCTTGGGCACTATCAGGCTCATTTGTAAAACCTTTAGCTCAATCCTGGGTGTTGGAAATGGCCCTTTTTGCAGAGTTATCCCCAAACTTTTTGCTTCTTCCTCCTTTATTTTGTCTGACCTGTGGTTGTTGGCAATAGGACTCTGAGCACTTTAACACTGCCGGTCAGTGCTAAAGTGCATATGATCTCTGTATAAATTGTTATATTGATTGGTTATCCATGATTGGTACATTTGTTTCACCTGTTAGTCCCTAGTAAAGTGCATTGAGTGTGCCAGGGCTGGTGATTCAAATGCTACTAGTGGGCCTGCAGCACTGATTGTGCCACCCACAGGAGTAGCTCTAAAATGGTGTCACAGGCCTGCCACCGCAGTGCCTGGGTGCAGTTGCTAACTGCCATGTTGACCTGACCAGTGTCCACACTGGCCAGGCCTAACCCTTCCCTTTCTGTACACATTGGACGCCCCTATGGAAGGCCCTAGGCACCCCCCTAGGCAGGGTGCAGTGTATGTGAAAGGTAGAGCATGTACTGGTGTAGGTGACATGCTCTGGTAGTGAATTACTGCCATTTTCGTTTTTCACTATTGAAAGGCTATCTTGCTCATAGGCTATAATGGGGAATGCTGAGTATAATGTTAACCTGCATATCTTCCCATAGAAGCAAGATAGAAAATTAAAGTTTAGTATGCCTGAACTCAGAATGATAAAATATATCTTTTAGTGAAGTTGGTTTTAACATTCTGTGTTTGAAAATACCACTTTTAGAAAGTAGGTATTTTCTTGTCTAACCATTCAAACCAACCTCTGCTAGGTTGTGTATTTCTTATCTGGAGTTTGAGTGACAGGGGCTGGGGAATTCCCGGAGACAGGGTGAGTCAGCACAGGGCTGAATAGAGAGATCTCCATGTAGATGGGTCGGAGGAGTTGCACCTGGGACTTAAATAGGACAGTGCCTGCCCCCCACAGTGCTGGCTCCACCCCCTGTGGTGCGTCTGATGTCTCTGCCCTGCACTGTGAAAGGAGAGAAGGAATCATGTCAACAAAGTGCTCCAGGGCTGTGCTTTCCCTCCACAATGCTGGCTCCAACTCCTGTGGGGAATCTGATGTTTCTGCCCTGCACTGTGAAAGGAAAGAAGGAGTCATGTAAACAGAGTGCTCCAGAACTGGTTTTGACTGTGCAAAGGCCACTCTGCCCTCAGAGAACAAAGGATTTGGGGGTATAAATATTGGGAAACTGATCCCAAGAAATTAGATCATCCTGGAATCAAGAAGGAACCTCTGCCAATGAGAAAGCTGGAAGACTGAAGAAGAAGGACTGACCTGCTGTAAGGCTGACCTGCAGTTGCTTTGCTGCCAAGGAGAGGGGAAGGACTTTGCTGTGTGCTGTGTCCCCTGGCTTGAAGGAATCTCCAAGGGCCTGAGTAGAGCTGGCCTCCTGTTAAGAAGTCCCAGGAACAAAAGGACTTCACCCCCAGCTTCCCCCTGAACTCTGCTGAGTGAGTTATACCCTTCCTAGAGTGCTTGATCCAATTGTAGGGCCTCTTTAAGTTGTGCCTGCTGTTGGGAAGCTGACCAAGAAGACAGAAGCAAAGGATCTACACTTTTTCACACACATCCGGCTTAGCGAGAACATTTCCGTCGCTCCGCTTGTTAGCGGGCAGAATTTTATCGCTGCAAACATCGTCGGAGAGCCTGCTGCCGCTGAGCCGGATTATCGCTGGTGAAATCGTCGCCCCGCTCGTTAGCGCGCTGAATTTTGTTGCTGCGAACATCGTCCCCGAGCCAGCCCAGATCCCTGCTCCGCTCATTAGCGGGCAGAATTTTATCGCTGCGAACATCGTCGCAGAGCCTGCCGCCGCTGGGTGAGATAGTCGCAGAGCCAGCAAAGATCATCGCACCGCTCGTTAGCGGGCAGAATTTTATCGCTGCGAATATCGTCGCAGAGCCAACCCAGATCATCACTGGTGAAATCGTCGTCCCGCTCGTTAGCGGGCCGAATTTCGTCGCATCGTGCCTTTGTGAGTAAATTTCTACCGGAAAAGCTATGCCTTGGAATCCATACAAGTATCGCTTCACTCCCCATACAGACCAGATTCGTCGCACACGCCCGCTGCGTGCAGCAGGGTTGTCGCATCGCCTCCCCAGGGTCTCAGGACTGACGCTGTTGCTTGTATTTCGATGCCTGAGCGCCGCTAAGAACTTTTATCGCATCACCAGGTACTGTTGGCTAAAATTGACACTAGGGTGAATGATTTTGTCACTAAACTAAGAACTCTTTTTGAAACCATATTCTTGAACTGTGTATGTTGGATTTTTGTCGTTTTGGTCTTGTGTAGTTTATATAAAAGTATTTTATTTATCTACACTGGTGTGGAGTCCATTTGTGGTGTTTTCACTGTGTTACTGTGAGTGTTGGTACAAATACTTTACACATTGCCTTTGATAAGCCTGTCTGCTCGTGCCAAGCTACCAAGGGGGTGAGCAGGGGTTATCTAAAGAGTGTATCCCCCTTACCCTGACTAGAAGCAAGGGTCCCTATTTGGACAGTGGTACCTACCCCTGCCAACTAGAGACCCCCAGATCAAACACTGGGTATCTGTGGCTTTAAGTAGCAAGGCTTAAACAAAGAACTAGTGTAAAGTATTTAGATGCACCAAACAACAAAGTAAGAAAGTCACGCAACACAGATATTTTTATGAATTTTTAGATGCCAAGGTTCTGGAGGGATAGATTTTTGAAGAAAGCTTAGAAATCACAGCTTTTTAGTCCAAAGAGCAAAAAAGCTTTTGTTACCATTAAGTTTGGAAACATTTGAAAAGTTTGGAAGAGTTGTGTTCAGCTACTCTGGCCCGAGTTGAGTTACCATTTCCAGCAGAGAGAAGGTCGGGGGCTCAATAAGTAGTATTTGGACAGTTACCCTGTCACCAAAGAAGTTTCAAGTACAGTTGTACACTTTACATCAAGACCCCCATGGACTTCAATGGAGTGGTCCTGATGCTGGGGATGAAAGATGCTGAGGATGCTGACGGATGCTCTGAGTGCTGTGTGGTCGACAGGGATGTCCTTGAAGTTATTCCTCCGTCTACGGCCAAGGTAGTGCCACTTTGGCCGCAGGGGTCGGTGTCCCTCGAAGTGCCCCTTGAGCCAGTAGATGGCCAGCTGTGGCTGGGCTACCGATCAGCGGTTTCTTTTGGTGTAGGCTGATGTCCGTCTTTTGCGACAAGTCAGGACTCAGACAACACTCTTGGGTCTAGCAGACTCAGGTGCAACTTTTGTACATTAAGCATCAGAATATTTGGCTGGCCAGCGGTGGCCAGTGGTGATTCACAGAATGTGTGTTGGACTTGGCCCTTTTTGCAGGGTCATCCCTAAACTTTTTGCCTTCCTCCTGCATTTTTTCTGACCTGTTGTTGGCTGTTTTATGACTCTGGGCACTTTAACACTGCTGTTCAGTGCTAACATGCATATGCTCTCCCTATGTAAGATGTATATGTTGGTTGGATTCCATGATTGGCTTATTTGTTTTACTGTCAGACCCCAGTAAAGTGCACCAGGAGTGCCCAGGGCTTGTAAATACAAATGCTGCTGGTGGGCTTGCAGCACTGGTTTTGCCACCCACAGAAGCGGCCTAGTAAAATGTGTCTAAGGTCTGCCATTGCAGAACCTGCGTGCAGTCTGGTACTGTCATGCTGACTGGGCAAGTGCACCCACTTCCCAGTCCCTATACCTTCCCTTAACTTCATATTAGTCACCCCTATGGTAGGCCCAAGGGCAGGGTGCATTGTAAGCATAAGGTAGGACAAGCCCTGATGTGTGTGGCATGTCCTAATAGCGAATTGCAGCCATTTTCGTTTTTTACTATTGTAAGGCTACCTGTTCTCCATAGGCCAGAATGGGATGTTAGAATTGTTACATCCTATGATCCTAACAGACCCAGGGAACATGGTAGAAAATCGAGTTTAGTATGCCTGAACTCAGAATAATAAAATACATCTTTTAGTAAAGTTTATTTTAATAATCTGTGTTTGCAAAGATCACTTTTTGAAAGTTGGTATTTGCTTGCCTAACCATTTCAGCCCGCCTCTGCTATGATGTGTACCTGCCTGTCTGGTTTGTGTGAGTGACAGGGCTGGGGAAACCCAGAGGGGCAGGGCTAGGTAGCCTGGTGGTGAATAGAGAGATTGACATCCAGATGGGTGGGAGGAGTGCACCTGGACTCTGAATAGGGCTGTGCTCTGCCACCACAATGCTGGCTCCACCTCCTGTGGAGCGGCTGATGTCTCTGCCCTGCACCCTGAATAGAAAGGCAGAGTCATGTCAACAAAGTGCTCAAGAACTGGTTTGGACTGGACAAAGGCCCCTCTACCCCAGAGGAACAAAGGAATTAGGGGAATAAGTATTGGGACCCTGCTCCCAAGAAATTATATCCTGCTTGACAAGAAGAACCTCTGCCTGAGGAGAAGGAACTGGGAAAGCTGTAAGGAGGAGTACTGTCCCTGGCCTGGGGGATTGGCCGCAGTGGTTACCTTGCTGCTGGAAGGAGAGGAGAAAAGACTACAAAGACTTTAATTCAACTTGTGCTTAAAAGATCTCCAAGGGCTTGTGCTGAGCTTGCCCCTGAACGAAGTCCCAGGACCAGTGAACTTCACCCCCCAGCTTCCCAGAGTCTTTTGGAAGTGCCTGCTGCTGTTGTTGTGCCTTCTGAGGGACTGCGTGTCGCAAGGAGCTATAAGCGCGACTCAGGAAGGAGAAGCGTGCCGCCGTCGGAGCTGTTGTCGTCGCATCTCGCAAAGGGTGTCGCCGCTGCAGCATCGCATCGAGCGGAAGCGTCTCGCATCATTCTGGAAGTGTCTCGCAACGCCGAAGAAGCGTGTCGCCATCGTAGCCATCGTAGCTGACACATTGCACCGCATCAAGAGAAGAGTCTCGCATCGAGGATGAAGCGTGTCGCTATCGCAGCTATCGTAGTTGTCGCATTGCACCGCCTCAAGTAAAGCGCCTCGCATCCACGGAGAAGCGTGCTGCCATCGGATCTGCTGTCATTGCATGGCGTAAAGGGGTGACGCCGCTGCAGCATCGCATCGAGTGGAAGCGTCTCGCAAACGTCGGAGAAGAGTGCCACTGCCAAGGCCGCTGTTGTCGCATCGCATAAAGGGGTGACGCCGCTGTAGCTGACGCATCGAGTCGAGTCTTCTCGCAACATCGGAGAAGCGTAATGCATCTGGAAGATCTTCACGTCTTTATTTCTTTGCACCAAAAACTTCATCGCATCAGCATCGTTGCAACACTTTTGTTGCCCTGCGTGTCGCATCTAAGGTACATTGACTTAAAGTGTCGCATTTAAGAACTTAAGAGAATTAAGCAAACTTCTACCATCTAAAGTAACAGTATTGTGTATTTTTGTCGTTTAATGGTCTTGTGGTAACTCTATATAAAGAATCCTTATTTTTTATATAAAAACCTGTGTGGTGTCCATTTGTAGTGTTGTCACTTGGTTACTGTATGTGTTCACAAATGCTTAACCTATGACGCTCTGAGATAAGCCTTGTCTGCTCACGTCAAGTTACCTAGAGGGTGAGCAGGGGTTATTTTAGGAGTGTAACCCCTTACCCTGACTAGAGGAAAGTTTCCCTGCTAGTCACAAGTACCTACCTGTGCCAACCAGAGAATCCGGATTCTAACAATGTGGCTAATGAATTGTCGGATTAGAATACTTTGCTTTTTTTTGTCCTGCTGCTGGTTCCAGGAAGTCAGCCGACTGACCTTTGCAATCACTTCTTTGGTCTGGGGTTTGGGAGTGACTTTTCCAGGAGCCACAGGCATAGTCCTTCCTTTGTTAATCCACGATGAAGCAGGTGCTGACCAGCAGTTGGTGCAGCCTCTCTTGACAGGTCCAGTGGTAATCAGGGCAGTCCTGCTTCAGTATTTTCTCCAGTTCCATTGTGAACAGAGGTACAGGGTGCACGGGGTGCCATATTTATGACAAGAAAGTGCCCTTGGGGATGAGACAGTATCTAGTCCATGGGCTACCAGGATCCCTCCCACCCTGTGATGAGTTCCAGCAATAAGTAGCATCTAGCAATCTGAGGGTGGACTATTATGCCCACTCTCAAGATGTTTGAATCCTCCCTTGGATGTGTGGAGCTTGGTAGTCCACCCTAGATGGCTGCATGCTCACAGTAAAACTGTTTTGGCCAATGGTCTCCTCTCTCTGTTCCCGCCACCAGCCTGCCTACCTGATAAAAGATGATGGATTAAACCCAGATCAGTTGACTGGGGGTGAGTGCTTGCAATGTTCAACACTCCGTCCATCATTTCCTTTGGTTTCTGCTTTGTTCGCCATAAGTTGACAGAGTATGCTCAGACGTGAGTCCCTTGCTCACTTTGCCACTGGATTCAAGCAAGCCTGGCTGAAGACGGCTGAAATGCCAGAAACCGGTCCTAGGAAGCTTGTTTCCGGTCCAGGGAAGACATGGCTTGGCAGTTCGGGCTGTACTGTTCCCATGAGGCACAGGGTCAGACTGATTTGCATATGGCCATGTCTGAACTGGGGTGGCAGAGTGGGCTAAAGAACGGTGATGGATTAAACCCAGATCAGTTGACTGCGGGTGAGTGCTTGCAATGTTCAACACTCCGTCCATCATTTCCTTTGGTTTTTACCTGATAAAAGGGGCAGCACTACAAAAGTGTAATCATCATTTGCCCACAAAAGGTGGGTAGGATGATCGTGGTGGTGGTAGGTAGAGTGATGGCTAGGGTGGTAGTAGTAGTGGTCGTTAGGATGGTGGCAGAAGGTAGGGTGGTGGCAGTAGGTGGCAGCATGCCGAAGCTGGCATTACCTTATTAATTTGCAATTTTTGTGGTAATTTCAGATAGGTCTCTTTTGGCCGTGAGCCAGATTATAGAGCATTTAATGCCAATTCATACACAGATAATTCATGTACTATAAGTGGAGCGGGCAACAAATTGCACAACATTACCAGCAATGCTGTTAGCAATGTGCACAAACATGCCATTAGTGCAAAGAGCCTTGCGGACAGAGCTGGTGGGAGTTGAGGAATGAGCACTCCAGCATATCAATTTCTAGCTCTTTTCAAGATCTTTTTGCTAACAGCTTATTGTTCTTTTGTTACATAGGGTGCTTTACACCTGAATTACAGGGCGCTCGTATTTTCAAAGTATCTTACACTTTCAGCAGAGTGGGCAGTTACAGAAGCTGGCATACTGCGATGATATTAAGACATGGGCGGTGGAGACAGTAAATATGTACACAATGAAGGTGTTTCTCATACACGCCTTGTGGGTTGTGCACTAACTTTGCTGAATTTATTATGCCTGGCACATGTTGGTAAACTTGTGCCTGCGGGTGTCCCTGCGTTGTATTTTGCTGTCTGTTTAGAAAGATTGTCTTTGCCCAATGTAGTATACTCTGAAAAATCCAGCACGGTAGCTTAATATTTTTACTTTCCGTATGAGTTTGCTGTCTGTTGCACTTTAAAAGACCCATCTCAGAGCACTCAAGCGTTGCGGAGGAAGAAAAGTGCTTATGCAATTGCGAAACACATCATTGGTCACTAAAATGGTGGCTAATGCAGTGCTCATTGCAGGGTCCCTGGGAAACAGCCGATGAAGACTTCTATCTACTGCGTTGATGGGCTGCAGAGAAGCTGCTCAAACATAGGTGTCCAAGTGGAAGGATGCAGGAGTGAGGCAGGTAACTTTCTGACGGAGACGGGCCCTGAGCTATCAAAAGGCACCGCTTCTGCTCCAGAGTATGAGATGGCTAGGACAGGCTCCAGATGGTGGGAGCTCGGATGTGCTAGCAAAGGTCGCCGTGTTTTGTATCCAGCTGGGTGTCTGACCTTTATATTGTAATAAGTCAAACTCAGGAGTGCGGCCACGTGGTGGCCCAAGGACAGTACTTCTAGAGGATGAGTATGAGAGCAGCGTGGCATGGCTCTGCATTTTTGGGGGCGCATGGCGAGACCTGTGGATATGGGATTATAAAACGAAAGATGTGACTCCAGCGAACAGCAACGCGACTTTGTGTTTGAGTCGCAAGAGTGCAAGAGATGACATGGGGAAGAGAGATGGAGCAAGCAACAATGACTACAGGGTACTGTAACAGCAACAACGGCGGTGGAATCAACCTGGAAAAAGTACCTCAATTCAAGCGGGAGGAGTGGAGGAACACCAATAAAACAATCAATCAGTATATGGTTCATGACCTGGGAGCAGCTGACCAATGAGAAGAAAGAAATTAGAGTGACCTTTAAACACACCAATGGTAAGTAATGGGTGGGCTCCAAGCCCTTTTAAGAATTTTTTGTAAGAAACAATAAACTCACATCAACAGTGCATGCACTATTAGGCAAGACCTACAAATTGGAAAACAGTATATGATTTCCTGGAAAGTAAAGATAGTTCTATGAGTTCATGTTCCTGCTGCTGAGAGAGAGAGGACCGAATGCTTAGATCCTTGGCCATTTGTTTTACAAATCAGTGCTTTCAGAAGTGTTAGCTGAATTGATCAACTGAAATTAATCAGAAATACAGCTCTGAGAATGCACTAGGTTGTTATACAAATCGAGGGGCTGGAGCACTAAAACCTTGCTCACATGGAATTATCTGGTAACTTTAATCACAGGGTTGGAGTCTCTGCCAATTAACACCCAGGGTTTTTTTGTTTTCATCTCTGGTGTAGGTAGAAGAAGGGCTTTGAATGCTTAATGGGAACATAATAAGGGATAATTGAATGACTCACAACTGACATGGGACATGGTAACATCACAGTTTTATTCAGGCATACTTCTTTCCAATTATTCAATGTATGAGTAGCCTTTCCGCACCAGTTTTTAGGCATCAACTACAAGATGGTTCATGTGCTGCCTGTTGCAAGACTTAATATTAGCTTACAGTGGGCTGCCATTGCATACGATTGGTTGACTTCCTGGAGCATGGACGCATTACTGTGTCCTTAAACTGCTACATTTTTCTGATGCAACTTTTTCTTTTTGTTTAATCACTCAACAATAGTGCATGCGTTTTCCAGGTATCTCCCCAGTGTGCTTCTCCTCCCCTCTCTGTGCTGCTCTTTGTCACCCTTGTAGCTCTCTCTAGTTCTACTCTGTGATGTCCATGTGTGCTCACTCGTGTTGCTTTCTCACCCCAGTGTTTCTCCTCCAAGCTCCATGTTGCTCTTCCTCGCTCTTGCCCATTTACGCCCTCTTTCACAATAGGTGCATTTTTTTATTTTTTAGCCATTATCCAAGGCATCAGAGATACATGGCTAAAAGGTATTGACAAAGTCAATAAGTCTGAAGGCATTGCCAATGCTTGTTATTAAATTAAGACTATAAGGTACATAATGTATTGGTATAAACAGTATTTCTCTTACGGTAACATCTGTTTGTAAGTGCCTGGAGTAACTGAATCAGTATTGTGTTGCTGTGCAAACAAATAAACATAAAAAAATATATATTTGTGAAGTTGTTGGAAGCTCATCGCAACACAGCCTCCAGTGTTAGTACAGTGATTGCTCCCGCACCGCAGCAGGATGTTTTAGAAGCTACCCTATGGGGGGATTCTAAAGTCCTGCAAGTTTAAGATTCTCTAAAGAGTGCCTTCAATGACATGCGGCAAGCCCATGCTGCTCTCTGTACTGACCAAATAACTCTGTGCTCAAGATACCTGCAGTTCACCTTATTTTTCACATAAATGTATCCAAAAATATTTCAATTGTGGCAGTTGGGATGCCCTACCCTGCTGATTTTGCTGCATCTGAAGCTTGTTTAACCTATTTCTTGAAATACAATGAGAAGCAGAATAATCAATAACGTGTGTGCACTGAATACTAAACCCAAATCAACAGCGCCATGAGATAGTGTTTTGTAGACTTCTTAACAAGAAAACAGCAGGAGCTAAAGCAACTGGGGGCTGGACCGCCTCTCTGTACACATCTGCTGTTCAAAGTATGGATTATTTACTCAACAGACTATAATTTGTTATGCTTTTGGTTTTATTACTGACACATTTTTTAAGAACTATATTTATTTACATTTCTATAGGTACACATACATATATGTGTGGTGTGTGTAAAAATATATATATATTCACTGGCAAAATCAAAGGTTAAAGTGACGTTAGAGTTAGGTGAAAATTTCAGTGCCAACATTACGTTTTGGACTAAAATAAACACATACATTTACTAGTTTAAGTTATCAGAGCTAACTATTACTTTCGCCTCTGCCATGCACTGCGTATGACCTCATATATTAAATCACAAATGACATCATTGAAGACATCACAGCTGATTTTTTCTTTCTTTTGGCTCCAAGGCGGCTTCTTCAGGGTACCCCCAAACAGGCCAAAAGTCAAAAAGTAAGCCCCCTTTGGGCAACTCAATAGTTCAACTATCACACATACTCATCAAAGATCATCCAATACCACCAAAACACAATTAAAACATAACACTATATATATATATATATACACAGTACCAACTAATTTTTCATATAGAAAATTTTATGTGCATAATTTGGAATCACGATGCATAAAAAAATCATTATATGTACACATATATTCAGTATTTAAAAAGGACATAAAAATCATTCAATGCACACAAAGATGTGACCAAAAAAGAAAAAAATATATAACATCACAACATTAGTAAAGCATAAACCACAAAACATGGGGAGAGGAGTTGGCCTCACGGCTAGGATGGTCTACCTCGAATCTGGGGAACCGAGTTCGAGTCTTCTGCAATGATTCTGAACATCCTGTGATTCTGGGCAAATCACTTAATCTCCCCGTGCCTAACAAAAAATGAATGTGTCCTCATGTAATGCACCTGGTGCTATGTAAAGCGCTCTGATACCCGATACTTTCGGGTCAAGTTTGTGCTATATAAAACTCCGTCAGAAAAAAAAACATTGCGGGAGAAAACATTAGAAAATTCATAATGTCATTGAAGGAACACCAATCTGCAACAAATCATCTATGGAACCGGAATTTTTTTATAGACTTAATTCTCTAGTTCTAACAAATGTTCCAAAGATCTAGTGTGTCAGACTGTAAAGCATCGACGCATTTCGGTAGGTTCTTTGATTTTACAACCACCTTCTTCATTAAAAACGATATCTCCCAGCACAAAATATTTTATCTTTATTCCTTAAGAGCAGAAACTCCTATTCAAACATAGAGGAGTCTGAGTTCAGAAGAAGAAGGTAAATCTTTCTGTATATATGAGCCTTCGTTGGGCTTTACAACAACCTGTATTTTTGTCGCACACAAGTTCTGTCTGAGAGAAGCTAAAAGAGTGATATCGTACCAGCATATATTAAATTGCCTGTTTCTGCATGAATAATGCTAGACGAGGGCTATTTGTTCTCTACTCAGCTTAGATGTATAGGGAAACACTTCCTTTAGTTCAAGTGGGCCACTGTTGCCTCAATGTTTAGCTCAGCAACAGGGAAAACCCTCTGTGTGTATGGGTCTGTGAGTGCATGATTCTCTGAGTGGGTGTGTCTCTTAGTGGGTCTGTGAGCGGGTGTGTGAGTTTCTGAATGGGTCTGTGAGTGGGTGCATGACTTTCTGGCTGGGTCTGTGAGTGAGTGCATCCGTCTCTGAGTGGGTCTGAAATCAATGTGAGAATAACCAAAACCCAATAGGGACAAAACAAGTTGAATTCATAAATGATATAAAGGTTATGCTTCTCAAGGCTGTTTTCACAGAGGCCATTAAACAAAAACTTACCAAATGTAGATGTTATAACGACTCCAAATGAAATCATAGTGTTAGAGGAGACCAAGATATTGACATTACCTGGTCGTGTTTTGTTCCAGTATCCAGTACTGATGGATGCCCATCAGTTACCAACCTTATTTATTTTACATTTGCCCAGATAGATGTGATTTGGCAGGCGATTGAGCTGTGTAGCCGCTATTTCAAGACAAGATACACCAGTTGTTGTTGAGAACGTATATATCATTCAGGTATGTCTCCGTGAAGTGACTCGTGCTGTTTTTGAAAACGCATGTGATAATAGTTCTTCATGGCACATGAGAAGGATAGATCATGTGCCTTAACTATTGCCAGTTATCGTTGCCGACAGTGTCTGCTGCAAAATTAAATACACAGCTTGCTAGTGTATGGGACTCTTCATCCGCATATACCTATAATCACCACCATTGCTATACAGATAGTTGATGCTGCTGTTCGCTCAGTGTTGTATAGTAATTGTCTTTTTTCATCAATGCTGAGTACTGCTACTTTGGCGTTTTGAGCCAATTTTTATTGTCAACAGCATGTGCTGCAAAGTCATATACACAGCTTGCTAATGCCTGAGACTGCTCCTCGGCAAACAATTGTAATGGCCATCACTTCTGAGTAAACATTTATACTACTGTTTTGTTCGGCATTTATCACTGGTCCTAAATGCTCTTGTTTGTTTGGTATTTCACACCGACAGAGTGTGCTATACAGTCAGATGCATGTCTTGCTATTGCCTGGGACTCCTCATCTGTATGCTATTGTGATAGCACTCCTATATAGATATGTAATTAACTCGGTGTCATTCGATGTTAGCCTCTGGTTATAAATACTAGTAGTCAGCTTGGAAAGTCTTTCCAAATGGAGGCCATGCATGTAAAAAGAACAATGCAGTATTTGCGGATTTCGGTTTCAGTGTTAATAGTTCCCACTTTAATCTTATATCCAAATCAATCAGTGCTCGAAATTAAGTGCTTCTGCTGAAAGTAAATTATCCTTGTTCAAGTTACTTATGGTTGTGCATGATACGGTGTTCATGAGAAGCCACCAGTTCCCATGATCAGTACCGGTGGTGCAAGTGCCTTGGATCGAATGTGATAATGGAGGGAGCCCTGGTTGCAGAATTCCCTTCAGCTGCCATCAGCTGCCTTCAGGGGACTCCATCCCCCAGAGTGTTTAGCGCCGTGAGGCGGCAAAGTATTCGTTTTCGCCGCAGGAGGCACTTAAGAGTGGGTTTGGGCTCCCTTAGCGTGGGAGCCCGTGTTGCAGAATTTCCTTCAGCCGCCATCAGCCGCCTTAAGGAGACTCCATCCCCCAAAATGTTTAGCGCCGGGAGGCGGCAACGCGTTTATTTTCGTACCAGAAGGCGCTTAAGAGCCCGGAGGAGGCTGGGCTGGGCCTATCCTCTTTGCTTGTACGTCCTTGCTCCGACAGAACGTACGAGCAAATCTCCAGCAGGGCTACAGTAGGACTAGTCATAGGGTACTAGCTCCAATTGTGACTTTGCCAGCCGGTAGGGACACAACGTCCATTATCTACCTTATTACAGTTTCTCTGGGGATAATTCAGAACTTGGGACTAACCTATTTACTGTGGAGCTGGAGTAGGAGTAATATAAGGGTTACAGTATTTAATGGGGAAGTGTAGGACAGCCGGTTTGGCTGGCTCTTCAGGCACAGTAGTAACTATGGTCATGTTTTTACAGCGGGCTTTATCTGTGCTGGACAAGGAGATAGAACTGGTGAACCAGCGCCTTTCAAGATCCCCTATACCATCCTATCCCCCCTTGCCAATAGGCACTGCTACCTCTGTGGATATTATTGATGACATATTCAATAATCCGGGAGCCCAATATTTAAATAGGTCATTCAGCCCATCCAATCATTTCTCTGGTCATCAGGTACCCCTTAGCCCCACCATTACAATTAATACTCAGGGTGTGGTAAAAGCAGTTACACCTAACGGACAAGTGGGGGCTGTGATCACTGGTCACCTTCCGAATCCACCTATCAGTAGACGAATGACGCGAGGGAGGCAAGGAGGTGTGGAGCAGGCCAACCAAGGGTCGGGTGTGAAAAGAAAAGGCCAGCCACCTGGGGGAGGGCAAAGAGAGTAAGGGCTGATACGGTTCCCAAGAACATACCTGTTAAACAAGGGCTGACCAATGAAGATATGACATCAGTTTTGGAATCCATGCAGAACTCTTTCAAAGTCATAATGGATACCAAGTTAGGCCCAATTATCCAGCGGCTGACTCTGATCGAAAATAGCATCTCCAAATTCCACAACAGTTCACTGTCAAGGAGTGCTGAGACCAACTCATCGATAACTCCCTCAATATCGGATACACATACAAACACTATCGAGCATCCACTCCCTCCTTCAAGGTAATCGAGTGATATAGTACATCCCTCATCGGCTTCACCTCCATCTACATCTTATTCTGCTCTGGATCCAGGCATAATTGCAGGCCCAATGGAAAGTTTGGTTACCCTCCGCCAAATAGTCCAAGAGAGTAACGCACATGGGGAGCAACATCTGGAAGGAGCCAAGGGCTCTCTGAAGAACCCTACGCATATTCTGTCTGATAGTCATTTGCCATCACAGTCAACACCCTATGTTGTGGTATTAGGGAACGTGCCGATTCTCCCTCATGGCACGAGGGAGGAGTACACCTAATTGAAGAATAAGGTATTACATTGGTTTAATACGGCACTTGGAATAAGGGCAGAGAAATTAATTAACATGGGGCGGAGGGTCAACTGGGTTGGGAGTTCCCACAAATCCTTTTGCGGTGATTGTGTTATCATCAATTTTAACCAACCTCACATCGCAGAAAGGATCTTGTTCTCTTCTGTCAACAATTCCACTTATGACCCTAAGACATAAATAATGGTTCTACCTCTTGGCTTCTTTTATAAACCCGGACCCTTGGGGCGCAATTACTCTGCAAACCTTCCTAATGGCCCGTATAATAGTTGTATCTCACTATATCAACCATCTAGGAACCCGATTACAGATATAACTCACTGGAACAGTTCTGGATATGGCTTGCGGGAGCCGCTCCCTCTTCCTACTCTTGAGTTAGCTAATGGTTTTGCACCTCTGGTCACTCTAGATGCTTGTGACTGACTTAGTGGGCCTGATTCGCCGAATAAAGTTATACCACCTATTTCGCAGGAAATCCCACAAAAAAGTACTGGTATTGTAGGTTCCAATAGCAGGAACTTTATATCTTGGAATATTGCCAGGCTTGCCAACAAGTTCTCCGACCCCTCATGAATTATGTATGTTAAACAATTCAGAGTGATTTGTCTGCAGGAGACATGGCTAACTGGAACCATCCCACTCTTGGAGTGTTACAAGTCATTTTCGGTTCCGGCTATCTCTTCTCATGCGGGAAGATCAAGGGGTGGCCTTCCACTTTATATTTCTTTGGCAGTTGAATGTGGCTTAAGGGTCTTGCCAACTGAAAGCTCATGCATACAGTCGTTGGTACTCTATAGGGGGTCCAATAAGTTGGGCCTCATACATTTTTATAACTCACCATCTTGTATCATGGAAGTATGTCATATAACCTCGTTAGGCTCCTTTGTAAGGCAGCACCTTAACATGACTTCTCTAGATCTTGTGATTGCCGGGAATTTTAACATTCATACCTGTGGCGATCCCAGTGCAGTTTGTGTGTCCGACTTGGGGTGTCTACGTGTGCATGGTATTCACTTTGAACACTCCCCAAAGGGGGAGTCATTGAATGGTCTCCTCCATGAATTTGATCTGTTGTCCCCTATGTGTTTATCTGACCCATGCCACACTTCCGCTATTCCATCTTTTAAAGGCAGGGGTGACGGATCTTTTATAGATTTTATTCTGGTATCCCCTCCCATAATAGACTTATTTTCAGGATTTGCCATACAAGCGAGTGCTCATAGTGACCATAACCCCTTATGTGTTCGTTTGCAAGGGCCCTTAATGTTACACAGGGGTAGGGCCGACCAGTGTGGGGAGGTGAGACCAACAGATGGTGGTAGGCAGCTCAAATGGTCCCAGATATCCACAGAGGTGTTTTATGAGTACTTGTCGGCCTCGTGCGCCAATGAGTTGGCTAGGTGCTGTTCTGTAACCTCAGCAACGGAGGACGTCGTTGGTGCCTTTAACATCCTCCAGATAAAATTAGTGACTTTTTAAGCGCCCTGGCCAGATGATCCATTGCTTAGGCCCCCCAGATGGTTTGACTCTCTTTGCTCCAAAGCAGCCAGGAAGTTGCGGGGGGCACTTAGCAAAAGCCCCAGGGATCCTATACAGGTGAGTTCCTGCCGCCTGGAATATAAATTAGAACTTGCTAGACGGAAATCTGTTTTAAAAGAGGAAGCTTGGAGTGACCTAATCGATACGAGTACATTGAGGGACAGCTCAAGATTTTGGCGAGAATTAATAGCCCTTTTTTAAAGCCTGAGGAAGGAAAGTTGTAGCTGCCAATATAACAGAGGAGGATTGGGTTCGCCACTACGAAGATATGTTTGAGTGCTCCCCTGAGTTAACCCGTTATCTACCGAGAGTGGTTGCTGATTCTGACATGGTTTTTGGTTGTTCTGAGGTTAAGGAAGGCATTTTGGTACTGACTAGCAATAAAGCGCCGGGACCTGATGGCATGCCAGCCGGCCTTTTCAAATCAAACCCAACCCTCTTGGCTCCGGTACTTGTAGCAGTACTGAATGCAGTGGCAAAATCCAGTTGCCCAGAGTCCTGGGCAACCTCAACTATAGTGCCAGTTTTTTAAAAGGGCAACGGTGATAGCACTCATTGCTATAGACCTATCTCCCTACTAGATGCGGTGGTCAAGGTGGTTATTCGGGTGCTCTTGGAAAGGTTGACAACCTGGACAGAGGAACATGCCATTTTATCAGATGTACAGTATGGGTTCTGCCCCGGAAGGTCCACCATGGCCCAATGTCTTAATCTGTCCATGATTTTGAATAAATACACTGTTGCCCGCCCCGGAACAATCTACTTAGCATTCATGGACCTGTTGTCCGCATTCGACTGTATGAACAGGCGCAAACTTTGGCAGTTTATGCTTGCGATTTGCGTAGATGTAAGCATTTTCTCTTTCTTAGAAAGTCTCCATCAAGCAACTAGGACGCAGGTTAGATTTTCTCAGGACCTAAGAGTCTCCCGCACTGTGTCCATTAAGCAAGGTGTAAGACAGGGTTGGATTCTGGCCCCTTTTTTGTTTAATTTATATATCAACGACCTAGATAGTGTATTACAAGATACAAGGGTTGATTTTCCGCAGGTAGGCCGTCATGGCCTCCCGGTTTTACAATATGCGGACCATGCGGTCCTTATATCTAGGACCGCTAGGGGGCTACAAACCCTGCTCGACTCATTTTCTGCTTTTATGAGGGACAGGGACCTGTCCATAAACGACTCAAAATCTTTCGTGATGCAGATGGGTACCCACACAAAAAAGACCTTTCAGTTTAGGGTAGGCACCACAAGGGTTCCCCGCACAGAGGTTTTCTCGTATCTGGGAGTCACCCTGGATGAACATCAGAATTGGGGCCCTTTAAAACAGAGAAAGAGGGGTGACGTAGTGCAAGCAAATGCGACTATCTTTAACTTTGCTACCAAACTAGGCAAAAGACCTATAGCAGCACTTTTAAAGATATATCAGGCAAAATGTGTCGCAATGGCCACTTATGGTAATGAAATATGAGGGCATGAAGTAATGGAAGATTTGCAAGTGGTCGAGAATAGGTTTCTGAAGCGCCTATTGGGTATCCCACCTGGAACTTCAAATATGGATGTGCATGAAGAATTAGGGGTCCCTTTTTTGTTTGATGCCCTGGCTCTACGACCACTAACCTTCTGGTTGAAAATATGGCGGAATGATGAGCTGTCACTGACCCAGCGGATACTGAGAGAGTGCATGTCCCTGGATCAATCGCATTGTATACCATGGCTCAGATATATAAAGTCCAGTTTTAATAGACTGGGTAGACCAGAATTATATATAAAACCAGAAGTGGCTTTAAAAAAGGACTTGACTTGGGTCAGGGAGTCTTTCTGTAGTTTACTGAAACTGGAGAGGGAAGAGCTGGAATTGCGGAAACCCAGTGTGAACAAATTCATAATCTTAAAAACAACATTAGCCATAGAGCCTTACCTTCTGGGTTCTTTTAACACATATGATTGTTTCCTGTTGACAAGGTTCCGCCTGGGCTTTTTTCACCTTCTGCTAGCTTTTTTAAGGTGGTGCACTAGAGGACAGGTTTTAGCATCCTGTGGCTGCGACGGTGTGTCTCCACAGGATCTGCTTCATTTTCTATTATTTTGCAGGTTCTACGCGACCCCCCGAAAAAAAATGATTGTTCTAATTTTAACTAGAGTGAAGTTTAGACAGGCCCGCCCAGCTCTTATTTACCAACAGTTGCCGTCTGAAGACTCCGTCCTATTTGTCCTTAATTTTCTTAAGTCAGCAGTTAAATGTAGGGCATCCTTTGAATAGAAGGCAGTATTTTCGAGGGCCATACATTGACGTAGTCCCCAGCATGTGATATATCTCCTGTTAGGATCCTGGTTCCTATTTAATCACTGGTCTATTTGTATTTTTGACCCTATGGGCCTAATATTTATGATACAATTTTTGTATGTAATGAATTGTGTAATGGTTTTATGGAATTTTATAACTGTTTTAATAAATGTTTTTATACTGTGAACGTTTATGGTTTTACAGCTGTAAACTTAATAAAGTTATTTGAACTGAACTGATAATGGCGATATTCATTAGGGCACGGCCATGACTCCCAGGGTGCCTTTGAGCCTACCCAGGGCACCCAGTGTGCTATGGGACAGTGGGGGAGCCTCAAAGCCCCCATGGTCCCAGCTGGCTCCCTACCTTCTGGAACAGGAATCTCCTGGAAATGCAATTCACTCTAAGCAAGAGCAAAAGTTTAATCTCTTTACCTGCCTGCTTGTCCACAGGCAGGAAAAGAGATGAAACCTCTGCTTCCAGCAGGTGGGGCACTTTGACAGCTCCTGCCTGCTGGAACAGTAGCGTTTGCCAAGCAAAAGCAAACAGCTATGCCCCGGGAGTGGGCACCCCGGGCTATAGCAGGAGCTGGCCCTGGGGGGTGATGGTCCCGAGGGCCATAATTGGCCCAAGGAGGGTGGCCGTGTGGACCCCCATCTTTAATGTTATTTGTAGCCCAGGGAAGGTGGTGGTCCCCAGGGCTAGGGGACCCTGCAGACCCCAATTTAAGGTTAATTGTAGCTCTGGGGAGGAGGTGGTCCCTAGGGCTCAGATGGGTCTGTGTGCCACCCTGTTCATTAAATGTATAGCCCCGGTGAGGTGGTGGCCCCCGGGGCTTGGGGGGGTTTGTGTGCCCCACCTCATTTGAATTAGCATAAGCCCTGGTGAGATGGTGGTCACCAGGGCTCTAGGGCGGTCCGCGCTCCCCTCCTTATTCATTTTATTAATAGCCCCAGGGAGGTGGTGGTCCCCGGGGCATGCAAATGCCTATGGAGGGGGGCCAGAGGTGCTTGCCTCCTTTAATTTAATAAAGGAGGCATGTCACCAGGACCTGGCCCACACAGCAGCTGCATTAAAAACAAGCACGGGAGACCATGCTTGATTTAAAAAAAAAATGTTGCCATGAATTTGTGGATCCACCTGCAATTTCGCAGCAAAATTGAAAAACAAAAATTTCAACACGCAGGTCACAGGAGCTTGTGTGCAGGAGCATGCCTATCACAGGGGCAACAGGTGCAGATGTACTGGGGCTGCGCGGTGTGAGGGAAGCACTACACCCGAAATATAGATTTTTTAACTATCAATTTTCATTCCTTGCTTTAGGGCCCCTTCCACCTCCACAATGGCACTGGTGGTGTAGGCTGTCTATCCACTGTCCTATCAGTACGTACTGCAGGGGACCGGGACTCTGTCAGTCACTTCTGTGTAAGAAGCAATCCACAGAACCATTAAAAACAAATTCCTGGTCTGGTCGGATGCCTGCCAAATTACTGGGCTCACCCATGTCCAGGCCTGTATGTGGTTCTCTTTCTTCTGCATTGACCGCTGGTGGTCCTTGCTGGGTTGGGCCTGCAGCAAGCACAGCACCATTTCAAGGCGGAGTCAGAGGCAAGCACTCAGCAAGAGGGCTGCCAGGACATTGTTTTTCCTTTCATAGTGTCTCTGCTGTTTGCATTGTTGTCTTTTTAGCATGCCGTTTGTTCCCAAGCAATGTTATCATTAGCCTATTAGCATTGAGATGTTCATGTTTGCAATTGAAAGGCTATCTCTGCCCTCTCACCCACTGGGCTGTTTAACCCTTGAGAGAAAATACAGAAAGTCAGGAACAATATTTTATTTTGCATTTCACTAGACCGTCAAGCCCTTCCTCGCTTTTCAGACAGTAGAATGTTACATTGTGGGTTTTGTATTTTTGACTTACCACCTTCTTTATGGATTCAAAGCCAAAGGTTGCAAAGTGGTGTTATATAACAGCCAGAACTGGCCGAAGTTGGTACACTTGTCATGGAGCCACTTGCCAAGGTATGTTTTCAAAAGTAGCAAAGTCATCTAGTCCATTTCAAAATCAGCTTGTTTCATACATAAAACCAAAAGTAAACTCTGCTTGTATATTTTTTGTGAGGATCCCCATTGTACAGTTTGCCGGATTGAGCCCTTCATCCAGCCCTACTTTACTCTACACTAAAATTAACAGTATTGTTGTGAACTCCCTCACAAGTCTAAGAATATCTGCCAATATATCCTAGTAACACTACAGAGTGAGTACTTTGGACTTTATGCTCAACTATTTGTATTATTTCATGGTCTATTCTTTTTCAGAATGTTTGAATCTTAATCCATGCAACTTGCATAAAATCTGCACGTGGAGCTCTACATCTGTTATATTGGTGTTCCAAATCAGAGTCCATTTTGTGCAGCAGGTGTGAGGTTATCTATAACCCGTGAATTAATTTAAAATGCTCCAGTATAAGCATATAGGTTGTCGAAATGTGCGCTGTTTGTGTACAGCAATCTGCCCTTTATCATCTGACCATTGGTTTCAATTGTCTTCTTCCCATTATTTCACTGCCTGTATGGTAGTGTTGTTTCTGGTACCATTAAACCAGTAGTATAGTTAAGTTGTCCAGCCTCTAGATCCCACCAACATAATAATTTTAGCTAAGGAAATGAACTCTGTATGTTCATTTGAGAACAGGCACCCACATTTCTAAACTGTTCCAAAGATATTAATTCCTGGTCTTGTCACATGTAACCTAGTCTGGCCAGTTCATGATCTGCTGCAGTCTTTATAGCTGTCTATTCTATTACAGTGGTACTATCAGATATCCGAGAAGTGGGATTTCAGGCGAGAATGGTTCAAGTTAAACTGACCCTTTGCCTAGTGTTTGTTGATACAGTGCAATATGTTCTTGAGCAGTTTGATAATATTGCTCAAAGTCAGGGACAGCAAATCTCACTTAATCATAAGGTAGTCTCAGCGTTTGCCATTGTATACATGCCTGTTTCCCAGACCAGATTTGGCATGTTAAGAGCGTGTAAATGGTGATGAACATGATGGGATAGTTCACATCCAGATACAGAAATCTGGGCAAATCGCTATCTGTATTAGTACTCTATGGCCTCGATTGACAGTGTTAGATAAATGCATTTGTAGGGGCTAATTAATCAGCATTTGGGGTACAATTACCCCTTATGAGAATGTCTTGGGATCCATGAATTTGGATCCACAAATAATGTGTGGAGTCTGTTTTCCACTTTAGGGGGTATTCCATTTTAATAGGTTTGTAATGGGGTCAAGGAAAGGATTTTTTACTTATTCCAGTTCCTCCTTCTAATTGATAGTGCACCATGTTTCACAATTTCATTGATCATTGGCATCAGTTTACTTGTCTGGGTTTTTATGAAAATCAGTATATCTTTTGCATACATAAATATACCTAGCCTACAGTTAGAGAAAAATAGCCCATAGTTCCATGCAATCCGAAAGAGTGATGGGGACAGGGGATATATTTAACTTCTGCTAAAAAACCAGGGTACAGTAGGTTTATCATGTTTAGTATGAAAGTGCCTGCCCCATTCTTCCGAAGACAGTTTTAATAAATATCCATTCTTGTGAATCAAATGCTTTTTCAGCATCTAAAAAATGCTATTGCAGGTATGTCGGGGTTGACTTGAGCCAGTAATACAAATATTGTGTCAATGTTGTGTGAGGCTAGCATGCCAGGAATCAAGTCAGGATGGTCTGAAACCAGCAGCCCGTGAATCAATGGGGAAGCCTGTAGGCAACAACATGCTCTTGTATTTTACTGTCTGAGCAGAGCAGCAGAAGTGGCCTATTCGATAGGCTTTCTGAGGATCTTTGTCAGGTTTTGGCCGAGTACTCTCAGCAAGAGCGTAGGAGCGAACCATGTTCCATGGCCCTAACAATTCTTTATAGGCTTTATAAAACTCTTTAGTTAGGCTATCTGAGTCAGGTGTCTTACAGGTGACCAGCCCATCTGTCACTGCCATTATTTCTTCAAGATTTATAGGTGAAATTAAGGACTCACTTTCTTCTTTTTCCATCCACACCATTATGAGATTGTCTAGATATTGTATGATAGATTCTATATTAGACTCACCGCATGATGTTTATAGCTCATGGTCATGGTAGAAGTAGTGTAGGGACAGATTAGATGCTTTTTGCTTATGAACCACTAATAAAGAAGTCTCTTTATGTGGTCTGTATAATCACTTGTGTCCTGATTCTGGAATTGGTTATTCTGTGCAGGTTAGGTTTTGTATTAGTGTCCATGTATCTTTACACTCTCATCTTCAGGTGTTTGTATGTCCAACTTTTCTTGACTTTATAATAAATATACTAAACTTGATTTAGGAGTCTGTGTTCCTTTTGCATCATGGGTAATGGTAAAGTATAATTGGCTAATGGATTTTTCTCCCTTCCACACTTATAAAGCAGGCAAAAAACGATCATCGGGCAGGGGTTCCAGAGTAAGTCTAGAACGTGGAACCCATCAATGCAAAAACCAGTTATTGCCCCATCTAATAGCAAATTGTGTGGGTGTATAAAGCAGGAAGAGTTTTTGCTGCAGCCTGGTCTCATCTAGCTTAGGTATATCTAGAAAAGGCATGGTTTGCCCTTTTTTGGGCTTTTTTAGTCTTCTAACAGAAGTTTAAAATGTGACTTTGGACTTACTTTGCATGATAATTATCTGTAATGAGAAATTGATAAATAACAAGCATTTCTAAAAGTTTGATTGCCACTTGCTAATGCTTGCACCAGAAACATACACCAAACTGCTATATAGCTTAGAGTATGAATAAATGAACATTTAAGTTCACGAGTAGTAGTGGGGCCTATTGAAGGCTCTGTGCAAAGTGGGTTTTGAACTTGTAGAGATGACTCTGCTTTGAAATACTATCATCGTGAATTCATATTGGCATTGCCATGCCACCCCTAGTGTGGCCGAAAATACTGTGTAGTAGATATCTGCTTTGCTGCAGTCGGAGATTGTTTGCATAGTTGGTAGAAGATATGTTTCTAATATGGCCTGTGTGGGAAGTAATGGATTTTTTTGTGTGAGCGTGAAAGGTGCTGCTGTTCTTCTATTGCAGTCTTGGTAATGCACAGTCATACCTGACTCTATCAATCAATCAATCAGGTTTCTTATAAAGCGCGACTACTCACCTGTTAGGTTCTCAAAGCGCTGAGGGGGAGGAATGGGGCTGAGTTTCAGTCGAAGAGCCGGGTCTTAAAGTCTTTACTGAATTCTTCTCACAAGAGTTCCAGGTTTATGTTGGAAGAGATGGATGTTTTTGGGAGAACATTTAAGGTGTCTCAGTTCTGTTGTTGAAGTCTTGGAGCTGTGCATTGCCATATCTGATTTACAAAAGAGTGCCAGGTTGATGGCCTTCTGGCATGTACCTTCATTCATAAAGTAACAGCTATTTTCCAGGTACTAGGTCTGTCGTGCAGGTTTCTCTTGCAAAGGAATGTCTCCAGTTTGTCTATGGTGGAAGAAGAGGTTGGTAAAAATGTGGGAAGAGCCATGTCTACATTGAGCTCTAAAAAGACAATTTAAGATAGGAATATTATTTCTGACTGGGCCTAACTTAAGAGTTTATCATAATGCCTTGTTATTTATTGTATCCAAAAAGATACCCTGCGATTTGCTATCTATCACTTCCAATAAATAACAGCAGTTGCGAGTTTTGCCCTCAAAATGGGGCTTAACATGTGGATTTTGGTGCATACCATTACAAAACAGCATCTCGTGAAGGGTCTTCATCACTCATTATATTTCAGGTGTGTCCTCAGCGGATTGAGCAAGAGTGTTTTTTCAAATGGTAAATTAATTAGGGGAACGTGTAACTTTTTATCATGGTCTTATGGAGCATAAAAGCGGAATGGTGACAAGTTGAAAACGTATAGTGGATTCATTTATTTGATGCTTTGTGCCTTTTGTTAAAAGCCATACTAAACCACAGGTACAATGTAATCTTAGTTGAGGAAATACATAAACCAGAATTTAATAATTAGGAAGAGGCATACATTTGATCAAAGAGCTGGTATGTTTTAATGAAAAGTGTTTTGATATGTGCCTCGACATGTGATGTGAGAAAAAGTTCAGTGAGGTGTATGAAAGGTTTACACCACACCATGTTGTTTGATGAAATGAACGGTAATGCAGCATGCTTGCTTTGTAAGTAATGTTTAGGCCTTTTAAAGGTTCACATTTAGGATTCTATAAAGGCAGCTGTAGCTATTGTCTGGAAAACCTCTTTAAAAAGTAGTTTAAGAAGAAGTACAGAAAGAGAGTGGGATCAGCTCCAGCTCCTTTCAGCCATTAGCTTTCATGTGTTGCTATTGCTTGGATGGGCTATTATCAGGGGCATTGCATTTCCATGATTATTCCTGTGAGCTACTGGATGATGGGGTTGAAACCCATGTCAAGCAGCAACCACAATTCCTGAAAAATCACCTACAGTCTCCATTGGAGTGGAAGATCTACTCCCCTGCAGTCCGCAGGCACCGACAAGCAGAGTCCAGTCCATCGCCTTGCACCTTCACGGCCGGACTGATGTCACAGATAACCAACAGAAGGTACTCATGCTCTGGAAGGTCAGATCTGTCTCGCCATTGAGTGTGAAGACACCTGGATCAAACAGAGTTGTGCAGTACCAACCCCTGGGGTACCGGACGCCCTGCATGCACCAAACACCAGCAGTGGGAGTCCAGTCTGGAGTCCACCTGCACCAGGACAAAGCAGCCCTCGAGGAACATCAGCATCATTGAGACCCACTTTGTGAGCGACCCAGCTGCCTTGACTTTGCCCCTGACAACTGTTTGTCCCTGACCCTGGAGAGCATCTATGCTCACCCAGCCCAGCCGACCTAACCACTCTGCACCACAGCCGCCCAGCTCAGGTTCTGACGAACCGGCTGTCCCCCTTGCTCCAAGACCTCTGGTGACCCAAGCCCCATTTGGGAGCTCTCAGACTTGCCCCCAAGTCCCCCTGTGCACCTTGTTGTTGGGTGGCCCGCGTTCTCCGTAGAGAACCAGCTACCAAATTTACCAACACCCTGACCCCGGCAGAATCCAGGCAGTTCCCAAAGAACTGGTTGTAGTACTTTGGACCTTGGCCTACAACTCTGAACTCTGAAACCAACTGTACCTACCTTTATGCATCTCTGACTTTTCCTTCCATAGAATTGCATTTTTTGTAAAGGCGCACAACTTTAAAAGCTTTGCTTACCTGTATGATTTGCTAGTGAAGACAGTACTTACCTTTGAATGAAGTTCTTGGTTTGAAACATATATAAAAAGAAGTGTTATTTTTCTAATTTGCTCTTGGCTTTATTCTTTGAGTATGTGTCTCATTTATTGTCTCTGTGAGTACCATAACATCTTAGCACTACCCTCTGATAAACCTAACTGCTCGCGCACACTACTTCAAAAGAGAGATTTAGTATTATCTACTTTGGCCTCTATAAACAGATTGGGGACCTACTGAACTCTCTGTACAGTGTGCTTCTTTGTAGTGCACTATATAGAGAGCCAGTGTACTACAACATATGCATGATAAAATGCGAATGCCTTTAAACTTATTTTGCTATGACATTTAAGAGTGCCTTTCATTGGCTTATGCAAGGTAGGAATCAGTTAAGCCTCAAAGTCATATTGATGTCTCGTCTTGAACATTCACTGTTTATTTCTGCTGCACGCAGTCAAGTAAAGTTGTGTTTGTGTATTTACGAATGGCATTGTTTTTGAAGAAGTCTCTCTCTAACAAGGGCTCAGTATGGTATCTTTCTCAAGATTTCTTCAGCCTACTGGCTGTATTGCATTCATTCACAATAGTCCATTGTTGTTTTGTAACTAGCTTGTTCTGCCATCTGTGGATACCGTTAGCATAGCGAGGGCCGAATCAATATTCATGTAGTGCAATAGTGCTTAAGTGGTAAAAGTATTTTGGCACTCTAATTTACTGTGCTCTGATTTGCTGAAAATTGTATCATTTGCTCATATCACGATGATTCGGCAGATTTGATTCTAGCCTAGAAGAAGATTTCCTATATAAACCCTAAGTTTAGGGGTGAGCCAGAGACATTTCCGATGCTACTAAGGATGCTGTCTGAATCCTTGCTAATTTTGCTGATCAATGGTACTTAAAACGTTTTTGAATTTGCCCATAATTGTGTAATGCCCTGTTGCTGAGTGCTTTCACGGCAATGACTTTATGCATCTGCACTTTTCACTTTCTATATTGTACCCTTTGAATTTTTTAATAAATCTTTCTAAACTTCATACCTCTGTCCTTGAACTCAGCTATTGAGTCTGTTCTTACTTCATTGACTATTTTTCTATATGCTGTGTTGTACCTCATCATGGGACACATTACCTAATTAAATTAAGGTTTAACACATCACCATCCATTCACCTGTGGGTGTATGGTAGAAGTGTCTTTTTGGGGTGTAAGATTTATGGACTTCCCCGCACCCACATTACTATAATATTGACTCCTGGTAATTAGTAGCAGGTGTCGTACTTTAATATTCGGGACCGCGTAGGGGACAGGGCCCTACCCCTGTCTATCTTGGTATTAACAAACCGCAAATGGTAAATGCGGCATGTACGAGTGCTTTATATATCGTTCTAGCTATGAATGCACTGTGTACGCGTTATTCTGCTTCCCTACGCGGGTTCCATTTTGGAAGCAGTGGCCATCTTGTCATTGCCCTCACATAGGCTATAATGGAGTAAATACGGGCCTCACAGTACATGGGCTTTCCCTCTGACTTCTCTGTGACCTGGGCAGCTGGCTCTGCTGCCCCAGGTCAAACCGGTCTCACGAGCTCCCCTTCCTCCGTCCACCTGTGATTAGCATCAGGGCTTGACCCGTCATAAAACCCTTTCATTCTATACAATCCCCCGGCTAATCTCTTCCACACCTGCTTGTTCCTGCTTTATGACTTGTTTCCCAAAACAGGAGATGCTCATGTTTATTGGGGGGTCTATTGACATCAAATGTGGGATCTGAACCTTACTGTGTAAATCATTGTGGGCTGGCCGAACTGGAATGTGGGATGGTCATCATGACTCTGCTTTTTTCGTTTGTAATGTATACTTATAATGGCCATATCGTAAACCAAGGAATGTGTACCTGGAGCATGATATTTTGTACTTAAGGAGAAGCCCGTTCCTATGATTTTCAGCAGTCTCCTGAGAACATACACGCTGTTGTACTTCTAGGATACCTGTAATTGGTCTGCAGCCAATAAACGGTTCTTTGACTTCACCCAGAAGACTCTGTGTTTCTGTAGGTCTGGAACAGGGTGAACCCAGAAGTCATAGGGTGTGTGCCCCTGCACCGCTGGGTCTAAAATACCCAGTACTTCAGTTTGGCGCCCAACTCGGGACGATTTCAGCGGTACCAGTCCAAGCCAGAGGTTCGTGAGGAGCTTCGTGTGGAAATTCCGGAGGAAGGCCGCCACTTCATCGACCCCTGCATGTCGACGTGGTCCGAAAGTCTTTTCTGCGAGGTTCTCCGCGTCCCGACGGCTACGAAGGACTGCTGCCCTGATTAATCGACCTGTTTTGGACCCTTGACGAATCTGAGAGAGCGAAACAATCGAGAGAGTCTTCTGGTGACGCCATCGATCAGCAATATTCAGTTAAGTATAAGTGGAGCGTCTCCTATTTGTTTTTGGTATCCTTCGGGATCGTTTGATTTGGTAAATTGGTACTTTGGAGTTTGCAAACGCCAAAACCAGAGGACTCGTGTATTCACGAGAATATCGTATTCGATAATCCTTTGACGTTTGGATCTAGACTAGTGAGCAAAGATGCCTGGTTCTGGACTATTTGGTAGATTATTCTGTTTGGGTTGTGGAAAAGATTTCCAGCTAGAGGAATCATGTCCGGTTCCTCCGGTTGGAACTCCAACTTATGAGCTCTATGTAAAACATGGCGTAGGCCCCATTGCATATAACGAAGTATGGATCCACTACACCAGGAAAGATGGTGTTTTAAAATGGCCCCAAAATGGTAGTTTTGATACCGATATTTTAGATAATTTGGAAATTAAATTGTTTAAGAAGAAAGCCCGGCCGGCGATGTTTGACTCTTTCCGCTTATGGCGAAAGGAAGCCAAACAAAAGGAAATTAAGTTAGCGAAAAAGAATAAGAGAGAGAAAGGTATGACAGTAATGCAAGCAGCTGTACAATTTAAAGACAATGAGGAGGAGCAGATGAGTGAGCAATTGCATAGGCAGCGCAAGTTAGGGATTGACAAATGTTACCCGGCTTTACCACATTCTAAGCAGAATGAGTCCGAAGAAAAAGAGAAAGATCCCCTGATGTCACATTTGTTGAGTTCGCCACCCCCGTATGCTCAAAATGCCACGGCGCCTCCCCAGCTTGTAAATATGCCACCTCCAGTGAATATACTGCAAGCCTTGCCGCAACCGCCAGTTGCTTTGCAGCCGGCTCCTATCCCTGTAGCGCAGCCCTCTCAAGGGCCGCCAGTTGTGCTTCCAACTGCCCCCGCACTTCCTGCGACTTTGCCTAATACAGCAGCTGCCTCCCCTGACACTCTTCCTTCCACCACTCCAGTACCTGTCTCTACATCCTCTTTTCTTCCCTCTGTTTTTCCCCCTGTTCTCGCCTCAGCTTCTCCTTCAGCGCGACAGCGCTTAGCTAATGTGGTTACTACATTAATGTCTCCTCTCTTTGAGTCATCTGGTGCGACTCCTGGTTTACAGCGTAAGCAATTGCGCAGCCAATTGCCTAACCCCGATGAGAAAAAGGTAATAGATAACATGGCGCGTAGATGGATTGTTTTTCCTTCACTGTATGATGTGGAATCAGTTGTCAACGTTTTCCATCAGTGGGATGCCCCGAAACAGAGATATGTGTTTGAGAAAATGTGCGAAATTCTCTGTGAAGAATTGGAGGATAGTGGTAAAAATCCGAACCCGCAGGAATTGTGTAGAGTGAGGTTCGATTTTGGAACTGGTATAATTGTGGACCGTGGAGTAGATAAAGCAGTTGCGGTTGTATTGTCCTTTAGGAATGATGATTGCCAACAATCATTGTTTGAACAAGATGTCCTTGTGGGGAAAAAGGTAAAAGCGTGACAATACCCTATGAGAGAAGTTCCCCCGGTATGGAAGGAAGCGGTTGCAGCTGCCGGTGGTAACCCCGCTGTGGCAGCGCATTTCCAGCGTGTTTGGGTGCATGTTCCATGGAAGCGCTCTGAGGTGTTAGCGCTTAAGCAGTCCTTGCCTGATCCCCGTAAAAACCCAGCAGGTTATTATAAAGAGTTGTCACAGACGGCAGGGTCATGCATAATGAATCTGGCCGACATAGACATGTTGTTTGGTAATGTTGTTCCACAGCCTCTATGGGGGTCAATTCGTAATGTAGATCACGATGCAGAACTAGGGGATACATGGGCTAACATTGTTGCTGCTGATGCTAGACAAACTGGTGGTGCGAAACCAGAACCTTTAGTAGCTGAACTGCCTGGTAGAATCATCACGTATATGAAGACAATAATGCCTGCGATGCGCGTAAATTGGGACAAGTTATCTGCATGCAAGCAGAAGAAAGATGAGACAGTGTCAGATTTCTTTACTAGGTTTGAAGAAACGTTTATTGATCACAGTGGGCAGGATATGAGTACTGAGGGTGGCCAACGGTTATTTGTGGATAAGTTTGTGCAGAATCTACTTCCTGACCTGTGTAAAAAGTTAAAAGATTCAGAAAGTTCTTGGGCTGTTTCTTCTTCAGCGCAAATACTGGCTACTGCACAGTATTATGAAAATAGAGATAAAGACGAGAAAGATAGAACAGAAAAGAAAACGAAGGAACTAAAGACAAAGGTCCTTTTACAACAGGCCTATCCGCCACGTGGAGGTCAGAATAATTATAGGCAACCCCAAGGTGTCTATCACCAACCCCAACAGTTTCAGAACAATCAGCAAATGAATGGGTATTACCAACCACGTATCCCTGTAGGTCCCAACCAATGTTCATACTGTAAAGAGGAAGGTCATTTTAAATACAGTTGCCCTAAATTGATGCAGCGTAACAGCAATATGTATGGCGCAAGAGGAAGGGGTGGTCAGCAAGCTCCTAGAGGCAGAGGGCGTGGAAGTGTTCCCCAGAACGCGCGTCCTCTGCCGCCTCAGAATACCATCAATAGCTTTGACCAGCAAGCTAACGCGATTAGTAATACGGCCCAGTATTATAATAATGATTATTATGCAGAGGACGGTGATGCAGAAAGTAATGATTACTAGGACAGCCGTAGACAGAGAGAGGAGTTGTTTCAGTGCCAGTGGATCAGAGTGGACCGTATGTTGAGGTGACTACAGCAAATGTAACGGAGCCTTTTCTGCTAGACACTGGTGCTGCAAAGAGTTCAATCATGCATTCAAAACTCCCTGGCGCACCTTTGTCTGGCGATATAAATGTTTCGGTAGGTTTTTCTGGCGCCCCAGTTAGGAACCCGATTTCTAGTCCCATGTCACTTTCTGTTGGACCTTGCGAACTGAAAGCACCCCTGATTCTGACAACAGGTTGTGGTGAGAATTTGCTGGGATTAGATTTGTTGAAAAGATTGCACGCTACACTGTATTGTTCTCCTTCAGGAGTACAACTTACATTAGGCAAGAAAGTGATTTCCCCAATGTACTTGTCTAAAAACACAATGCCACCTGAATTGTCATCCCTTCCGGATGCCCTTTGGGCTACTGGTCCCAATGATGTGGGCCTCTTGGAGATACCGCCATATGTGGTGACTTTAAAGGCTAATGTCAGACTGCCACGTATTCCCCAGTACAAGATCTCTAATGAAGGGCAGAAAGCATTGTTAGACATTGTCAGCCACTTGATTAATAAGGGTGTGATAGAAGAGACAAGAGGCAACGTTTGCAATAGCCCGATTTTACCTGTCTTAAAACGAACGGACCCTTCACAGCCACCTGTTTACAGATTTGTGATCGATCTTAGAGAGGTTAATAAGATTGTTGTGCCACAGTTTCCCGTTGTCCCTGATATAACTGCCTTGTTAACAATGATTCCAGCCTCTGCTGCATGGTTTTCAGTGATCGATTTAAAGAATGCTTTCTTTGGTATCCCAATTGCAGAAGAGAGCAGGGACATTTTTGGTTTTAGTCTGGGAGGCCGAAGCTTCCGCTTCAAACGCGCTCCCCAGGGCTACTGTGAGAGTCCATCCATATACAGTCAGGCTTTGAAAGCGCAGCTTGATGCACTTGTTTTACCTAGTGGCGCTATCCTGATTCAGTACGTGGACGATTTACTGATCGCTGCGGATACTGAAAAGATCTGTGAAGAAGCCACATTGTCACTGTTGCGCCATTTATCCGCTTTCCATCACAAAGTGTCTCTCTCTAAGCTGCAATATTGTCGACAAGAAGTGACCTACTTAGGTCATCTCTTATCGAAGGAGGGAAGGAAACTGACCCCAGAAAGAATTCAAGCCATTGCACAGTTGAGTGTGCCAAAAACACAGAGAGAAGTACGTGCTTTCTTGGGCATTACCTCATACTGTAGGCATTGGATTCCTAGTTTTTCTTTATTGGCAAAACCTTTGTTAGCTTTAACATGCAAAGACACACCGAATCCTATCCCATGGTCTGAAGAATGCCAGAAAAGTTTTGTGGAATTGCGTAATGCATTATGTTCAGCACCTGTGTTGGGTACCCCCGACTACAGTAAGCCTTTTACATTGTATGTTCACGAGAAAGATGGTTGTGCGTTGTCAGTGTTAACACAGCCTTTTGGCGACAGACCGCGCCCATGCGCATATTTTTCATCAACCTTGGACCCTGTAGCGAGGGCATTGCCAAGCTGTCTGAGAGCGACAGCTGCTGCAGCGATGTCTATCCGACAATCTGCTGGTTTGGTAATGGACAATACATTGATTGTTATGGTTCCACACGCTGTAGACACATTATTAAATAGGACCAAGACACAACACTTGACTAGTGCGCGATTATCAGGTTATGAACTTACACTGTTAGCAAATCACATACACATAAAGAGATGTAATACGCTGAATCCAGCTACGTTATTACCAGTTCCAGCAGACTCAGATGAGATTGAGCAACATGACTGTCTGTTCAGAACAGAGGAAGAGACGAAAGGGAGAGTAGATCTAAAAGATACTCCCCTGACTGAGTGTGATGGCACTTTATGGGTAGATGGTTCATGTTTCAAGCTCCCTAATGGTGACACGACTGCTGCATATGCTATCACGACTTTGCACACGGTCGTGGAAACTGCACGAGTGCCACATAATTCGGCCCAAGCAGCAGAATTAATCGCCCTCACGAGAGCATGTGTGTTGTCTGAAGGAATGAGAGTGAATATATACACAGATAGCCAGTACGCCTTTGGCGTGGCTCATAATTTTGGGCGTTTGTGGAAGGAGCGTGGGTTCCTGACGTCGCATGGAGCTAAAATTCAGAATGGCAAGTTGGTGAATGATCTCCTTGAGTCACTGACCCTACCGTTGCAAGTTGCGATCATGAAATGCAGTGCGCACAGGAAAGTCACAGATGATGTTGGACGTGGGAATGCGTTTGCTGATGAGACCGCGAAAGAAACAGCACAGAATGTGAAGACTAGAATGTATGTTGCAGGCCCCGCAAGATGGGTTAATGACGTGGGAATGTGTGAAAACACAATAGAGAGTGTGAAGTCGCTTCAAGCTGAAGCCACAGAGGAAGAGTTAAGCAAGTGGAGAGAAAGTATGGGTAAGTTGGATGAGAATGGTTGTTGGATTGATCTGACAGAACATAGGCGATGGTTGTTGCCTGATGCATATGTGCTTCCAGTGGTTACTATGGCACATGGAATGGCACATATCAGTACGAAAGGTATATGCAAGTTGTTGGCTCCAGTATGGCAGAATGCTGGGATTCCCAAGTGTGCAGAGAATGTGGTCAAGAATTGCATAGTATGTTTGAAGTACAACCCTGGTAGGGGAACCCCAACTCCAGCTGGTCACTTTGCACCCCCATCATGTCCATTTGAAGTTTTGCAGCTGGACTTTATTCACATGGAAAGATGCAACAACCTGAAATATGTACTGGTGGTTGTTTGTGCTTTCTCAAAATGGATAGAGGCTTATCCTCTGAAAGATAACACTGCCCTATCCACAGCCAAAGCCCTTGTGAAGGAATTTTTCCCTAGGTTTGGGATGCCAAGAATGGTGTGGTGTGATAACGGAAGTGAGTTTGTGGGTAAAGTGATGAAGAATGTATGTGAAGGGCTAGGGATAAAGCAGAAGTTCCATGCTGCAAATCACCCCCAATCAGCTGGATTAGTAGAACGCTACAATGGAGCCTTAAAGCTCAAGCTGGCCAAAATCCAGGCGAGCACCGGTCTTAAATGGCCTGACGCACTGCCTTTAGCACTCCTGTCCACCAGAATGACCATACACTCACGAGTGGGACTTAGCCCTTACGGGGTTGTTTTTGGCCGTCCGGCCAACGTATGGGGTGTACCGAGGCCTACGAAGTTCAGTGAGATAGAGCATCCAGTACTGCTCGATTACCTGTATGATTTGACTGTTAAACTGCGTGTTTTGCACCAACAGGTACATGATACTCTCCCTCAAGCCTCTGAAACTCCTGGACACCCTAGCAACCCTGGTACGTGGGTGCTAGTCCGAAATTTCCAGCGCAAGAGCAACGACGAGCCTCGCTGGATCGGCCCTCATCTTGTTCTTCTTTCGACAAGATCAGCAGTGCGAGTGAAAGGGAAGAAGCACTGGATCCATGGTACCCACTGTAAGGTAGTCCCCTTGCCTCTGCCATATGACCAGTGGGTCAAGGAGGGTATCGCCGACTCTGAGACAGACACTGTACCTCGTTTTGTACCATTCAGTGACGCACGCATAAGAGGCACAGTTTCAGACCAAGAGAGTGACAATATTCTGCAGGAAGCTGTGCCACCATCAAATCGACTGGACACCACTGAGCCTGAACTTTTGTTTCAAGACCAAACAGCACCTGGCCGTCTCCGCTATAATTTGAGACCTAGGCCCATGGACAAATAAAGATTTCCTCACTATTTCCTTTTTAACATTTTTGCTCTCCCATCTGAAGGACTTTCTTGATTTTTGTTTTTCGAACCACCATCCGGGTTCTGCCGCAGGGTCGCGGTGCCAAGACTTTGGGGTACAGGCCGAAGACGCTAGGTCAACGGTTCTGGTTGGTCTAGGGCGTTTCCCTGGACTGACAGGCGTACTCCTTAGCAGAAGAAACTCATCCGCCGCGAGCGGCCCGAGTAGAGGATGGAGTTTTTTAAGATGGAGAGACCGATTGAGGAAATGAACTTTAACGCAAGGATGTGTAGAATTGTAAAAAGTAAATGTTTTGTCTTTTTGTGCCTTTTTACACTGTGTAGCATAATAATGTTTATTGTAGGATTTGTGTTCTTTTCCGCTCAAAAGCCCATTGAACCCACTGAACAGCCTATACCTCTTTCTACTGCCTCCTCTCACTCTTTTCACCCTTTGCCTGAGCACGAACAGACCAGACGATCAGAGTTCGTAAATAACTCGTTTATCCAACTCTTGCACCAGCACCAACTGGTAATGAATACGACCAATTGCTGGGTGTGTGGGTTAATGCCACATACCATTAACAAGGGTATTCCCTACCTGGTGCTGCCGTATAGTTACAATGGATCGTCATGGGCATTCCAAACCATGTTTCTCTATGCTCTAGATACGTATTCCCCTCGCCAACCGCGTTCCATCAGACCTATCACCAATAATAAGGCTTTGATGAAAGGAGTTGCCGATATGAGTAGGGATATCGATACATACTCATCCATTCCCAAAGAAGAGTTGAGACCTTATGTAGGATGGAACGCGACGGGGTATAGTATTAGTCTGGGTGAAAGACAGCGAAAAATCTCATCTCCAATCTGGGTCGTACCCCACATGGGTCGGTTCTGCTTACAGGGTAATGGTCAGAATCCTAGAGCTCAACTGGGAAGAAGTGACTGTACTGAAACGTACACTTTCCCGTCACAGTTTTCCCCTGCGTTTTTGGCTGCCAAGGGCACATATTTCATCTGTAATGACCGAGCATATACATGGCTGCCCCCTGATTTCTCGGGCACATGTTGTATTGCGAACTTGCTACCGCCGACATTTACTGCTGCCTCTGACTATCACAAGACCAGAGTTGTGAGAGGTGTGATTAGTAAGGAGGATACTGCCGGTCAGGAAGCAGGAGACTTCTTCTTGGGTTTCCTGCCGTTTTGGGGACCTATGGTCAATAGTAGGAACCTGAGACAACTGACTCGTGTGGTTGAATCCACTGTCAATGTAACGGCTGGTGCCCTTAGTAATCTGACAGCTGAGCTCCAAGCGGATCGCCTTATGACTCTGCAGAACCGCATGGTTCTAGACGTTATTCTTGCAGACCGCGGTGGGGTATGCAAGGTCATCCAATCCAGTTGCTGAATTTTCATACCAGATAATACTCCAATAGTGTATCAAGCCATCTCCAAACTCCATAAAATATCTGAATCCATACACGTGGATAAGGGAGATTGGTCACTGGTGGGGTGGTTCTGGGAATTGATATCTGCCTGGGGTTGGAAAGTTCTGATGGTCATTGGAATGATCTTAGCCATTCTTTTCCTGTTCTGTCTGTGCATACAGTGTGCTCCTGCGATATGTGGCCTCTGTGCTACCTTATGTATAAGGAAACCTGTATCGAGGGACGAACTAAGTAATAGGATGATGCTACAGCAACATCTCCATGACTTCGTGAACATTGACCTAGACTCGGATTAAGATGAGTATAGTGATTGCCTATGTAAGGGCAAAAGGAGGGTCTGTCGTACTTTAATATTCGGGACCGCGTAGGGGACAGGGCCCTACCCCTGTCTATCTTGGTATTAACAAACCGCAAATGGTAAATGCGGCATGTACGAGTGCTTTATATATCGTTCTAGCTATGAATGCACTGTGTACGCGTTATTCTGCTTCACTACGCGGGTTCCATTTTGGAAGCAGTGGCCATCTTGTCATTGCCCTCACATAGGCTATAATGGAGTAAATACGGGCCTCACAGTACATGGGCTTTCCCTCTGACTTCTCTGTGACCTGGGCAGCTGGCTCTGCTGCCCCAGGTCAAACCGGTCTCACGAGCTCCCCTTCCTCCGTCCACCTGTGATTAGCATCAGGGCTTGACCCGTCATAAAACCCTTTCATTCTATACAATCCCCCGGCTAATCTCTTCCACACCTGCTTGTTCCTGCTTTATGACTTGTTTCCCAAAACAGGAGATGCTCATGTTTATTGGGGGGTCTATTGACATCAAATGTGGGATCTGAACCTTACTGTGTAAATCATTGTGGGCTGGCCGAACTGGAATGTGGGATGGTCATCATGACTCTGCTTTTTTCGTTTGTAATGTATACTTATAATGGCCATATCGTAAACCAAGGAATGTGTGCCTGGAGCATGATATTTTGTACTTAAGGAGAAGCCCGTTCCTATGATTTTCAGCAGTCTCCTGAGAACATACACGCTGTTGTACTTCTAGGATACCTGTAATTGGTCTGCAGCCAATAAACGATTCTTTGACTTCACCCAGAAGACTCTGTGTTTTTGTAGGTCTGGAACAGGGTGAACCCAGAAGTCATAGGGTGTGTGCCCCTGCACCGCTGGGTCTAAAATACCCAGTACTTCAGTTAGTCTTCGAAAATCTACACTCATGCACACATTATTCCCATAGTCAAAATTAGGGTCCACATATCTATGCACAGGTCATTTTAATTGCTGGATCATTGCTTTATTAAGGGACCTTTTGCTGTTTGGATGCCTTTGTCAGTCGTGACAATGTGCATGCACATAGCCATGGTAAGTATTCAACATCCTCTGAGTCCTTTTCATAATACTCTTCATTGTGAGACCAGCGTACCTCTGCTAAGGCAGCCAGTGAACATAATATGAAGGTTGGCTTCATTCACCATTCAGCACATTCAGATAGACGTTGTTCTCAGGTGATCACTTTCCCGAGGTAAAACAATTGCCAGATTGTGACTGTCCCTTCATCAGACATGCTAATACAATTAATGTAAAACCCTGGAGCTATTGGAAACCTCTTTCGACCACCTTCCAAGTATTAGCCAATGCATGCTCTGCGAATCCTATGCTGTCCCTTCTGTAAATTTATAACCTCGATTGCTGATTGTTAATAGACTCATTTTTATTACCGGACACCTATTCAATTCTGACAGGTACTCTTACCACAAAAACACTTGATAAATATGAAGCCAGATAGCACAATAAGGATATTTACTCTGAATGGCCATCTAGACGATTTAGGGTATTCAGAGGTATGCTGGAAAATCAGACATCTTTGTATGTCCAATGCATTTATTAATGATCTTATGACATCCCCCTAAGAAAATCAGAATCTACACCTGCATAATACTTACCTAATATATATTATAGCAATATATTTTACACGTATGTTCTAACTTTACCCTTTCATGCAACATGCACGATATATGCATGCATAGATTATGACTTTTTAGGTATAGCTATAATTTATGCATGGAGAAAAATCTTGTGACTCACCTTCCATGGATGTCCAACAGAGTGAACAAGCATTGACAAAGCCAATAGGCATGGCACATGCTAGCACATGCAAACATGTGCAAACCACATGTGTGCATGCTTTTATTAGCTTGTCTTAGCACGTGAAAAGCATACGTTTGGCTTTGCCAATGCCTACTTTGCATCTGAATGTACTATATGGGCAACGTTGCGATCATATTCTGTCATTCATCTTATTGGTAACACTACTCTTAACCCAGCTATTTGACTTAGAAACATTGTAGATCGTTTGCAGTAACGCTTCTCACATGAATATATTAGTTTTTTCTGTTATTCATGCAAAAAACATCTCTTAGCTCACTTAAAATATTAAATCATTAATGCGTTTTTTAACAGACATATTAATGTCTACAAAATGTTACAGGCGCAAACTACTGCGCCTCTATTATGTTATCATTTGTGTAATTATATATATTTTTTATAATGTTTGTAACTGTGTCAAACGTCGTAAGCTTTTTCTGGATCGTAGACTTTTTATGTAACATATTATTCAAATATTGTAAAGTATTAATTATAGAAGGAATCATAAGATGCAGACATGCCGTTTATTTACAGCTGGGTCTGCGGTGTTGCTTGAGAGGCTGGAACATGTGAAGCTGTTCAGCTATTTGCTCCAGTAGCCATGCTGAAGGGGAGCATAGGGGGAGACTCAATTGGACTATAAGGGCTACCCCCTCATGCATCATGGCAATGCATAATATCATGATGCAAAGGCTATTTTTGATAAGGGAATTCCCATAATACACTAAAGGAATCCCATGGGACAATGAGTGGAATGCCATCATGTAAAAAGTGGTGGCCATCATAAGTGAGGAGATTCAACACAAATACAATACAAAACCTAATGGACTGTGTGGGAAACCCCATGATTACACATCATTTCAAGGTTATGCTGTAGTGTCTATCTCAGATGATGAAGTAATTCCCTTATGAAGATGATGAAGGAATTACCTTCATAGTCCAATGGGGATTATCAGTGAAGAGCCTGGATGGTACAGTTCAGCACAGGTTACTCTTACCGGAGTCAAAGCCAGCAGAGGATCAGAAGGACAGCTTTAAGACAGAGCAGCGACCGTGTGTCCTACAGCTGTTGACAGGTTGAAGTGCTTGGTACTAAAGACTGTGGCGCATATTAACCACTTTTACAAATCACAGCTTTAAAATGTAAAAACCCTGCAGTACTCTAAACAGTGGCAGTAGGGAACTAAACAAAAATTACCAGCTATTGAAGGCAGTGACCAAACGTCTCTCTCTATGTATGTTTAGTTGGAAGTATTGACATGCATATTCTGACAGACAGCTAAAGCTTTTTGTATCCTGGCCTAAAAATGTTGGGCCATATTTACAATGCCCCTGCGGCACTTTTGTGAGGCTCTGGAGGTGCAGTGTGCGGGCCCATATTTACAAGGCTACGTAAAGCCACCCCGCATGGCTTTTCAAGAGCTTCTAAATATGGCCCCCTTTGATGTATTACTCTGCATGAAAGGGGCATTCCATGGGTGTTGCTGTGGGTGTTCCCACGCAATACTCATGGAATCTAATGCATTCCCAGACTTACAAGGTTTCATAAACCTGGAAATGCGTCAGATTCAAATGCCTCCCAAGGCGCAATGTGGATAAATACTTTTATTTCTCCTCATTGTTTGCTCTTTGCAGCACACATAGAAGGAGCAAAACGTCATCAATGAAACCTAACAAACACTCAACTCCTACAGATCAGTTATTTCTGCCAAGCATGTCAAAGTGGATGGAAAACCTATCAGAGAACACCCTTTGGTATGTCGCCTTTCCAAGGGAGTAAGATTTTCTAAAACTCCTGTTCACAAATATAATACCATGCGGGATGTAAACCTAGTGTTAAAAATGATTATCTCCTGGCATGATAATATGGAGCTCTCTTTCAAACATTTGTCTGCAAAATTAACAATGCTTTTGAGTTTGATTTCTTTAAAGAGTGTTTCAGATGTCAGAGCACTTGATGTATCCTCTATTCAATATTCTCCTCTTGGCATTTCTTTTCAGGTTCACAGATGCACTAAAAGCAATTTGATGTCTGCTCAATTTCTATTTTTTCCCTTCTCAGCCTAAGCAGTGCTTGGGGAATTGCTTGAAACCTTATGTTCTAAGGACTGCAGATTTGAGAATGCCGCCTGCCTCTCAATTCCTCATTTCCCTTCAAACACCTCACAAACCAGTCTCTGCTCCAACATTGGCCATTTGGGTTAAATGGATTATGTCTTTAGCCGGTATTATTACTGATTTCTCTGGAGCCCTTTCTGCCAGAAGAGCTACGGCCTCTAAGGCAGGTTTACATGACATTCTCAAATCTGCAGGTTGGTCTAATGTTAATACATTTTGAATGTTTTATTGCAAACCTACTCATTCATCTGACTCTGTGATTTCATTGCTTTAAACCAGCGTAATAGGAGCCTCTGGTCTTGTAATAAAATTATAATCGTCCTAGCCCAGGTGTAAAGAAGACTAGATTTTATTAAAGACACAGAGGCGAGTATAATCCCACCACTGTTTTATTAACTATCACTGGCATTTATTTGCAGTCTCAGTGCCATCAACAAGTATGCCTGCATCAACCTAACGTTGTTTGCACCTCTCCTTCCTTGGAACTCCCCGGATGGCTTGTTAAGCCTTATTGAGTCGCCCAGCTCTTCGTTTTTCCTCAGTTTTTCCTGGGCTTTATTAAGGACTTGTTGACTATCCTGATGTTTCCTCTAGTTTTGATCTTGTTTCCTATGTTTTACGTTGAATGACTTGTTTGCAAGAAAATAGGGTTTGTTGCTCTCAGGCTGGATAATTATCAGTGTACATGGCATACTTTTGGTTTGGTTATTGTGAGGTCATGCTAGTAGTTCTGTTCCCAGGTTGCTGGTTAATGTTTTTTTTATTTCTTTTCTACTGGGCTGATGTTCATAAAATGCAGCCGCGGTCGGTAGTAGGAGTCGTGGGGAGGGGGAGGGGCAGGGTGGGGGGTAGTAAACTATGGATTACGGAGGTTTACAGGTAAGTTAACATATAAATTAATAAAACGAATTTCGTTGTGTGCACTGCATCCCAAAATGCGATGCAGTGCACGCAACGAAATTCGTTTTATTCATTTATATGTTAACTTACCTGTAAACCTCCGTAATCCATAGTTTACTACCCCCCACCCTGCCCCTCCCCCTCCCCACGTCACCGCCCTGCAGTTACTCCTACTACCGACCGCGGCTGATAAAATGCAAGAAAGTGAAAAGCATCAGAATTGCCTCTTTGTCTTTAATAAAATCTCGTCTTTCTTACTCTAAGGCTAGGAATGGCTCAATTTTGGAATACCATTTATGTGAGCTTTCTCTTTATGATGTGAGGGCTGCTTTATTCATCATTCCAGAATGAAAGAGTCTAATACATTGTCAAATGTATTGTTTTCTGTGATGGAATCAAGGTTAAAAGTTGGATAATGTCACTTCCTGTGATGCAATCGAGGTCAAAGGTCAAGCCAGTTAACCGATGTTCTCGGAGATACCTGAACTGTGATATTGCTTCTTTTACTGCTGACATTATGGTCCTTGGCAGTTTGGCAAAGTAAACACCAACATGTTCACTCCCAGATTACCTATATGATTCCCAGGCTCCAAATTACAAAATTGAGAATTTTGGGGGGCTCTTTCCCTAGTAGGATAGGTGAACTTCCTTTAAAGTGGTGTCCATTTTCCTATTTTTACAGGAATCATTTAGCATTGCTTTAGTTCTTTCAGTGTGGTGTGGCTATGTCCTAACATGACAAGAGTAACCACACTAGTGCTTTACATAGACACAAATTCACCAGATTGCCATTGGAAATAGCAGTCACACGTAGCACCCTTTTAACATTAATGACATCACTGAGTCTACCTCTTTTCCTGCTCTGTCTAAAACTGAGTTTTTAGGGGATGGGCAAGGGGAGCAAACTGTAGAAAGCAAACTGGAAGCTTGAAATCCAACTTGCTGTCTGTTCACGTCAATACCTTCATGAGCCCTGAGATCAGTGGTTGCAGGTGCAGAGCCAGAGGCCAAGCTACATTAATCATTAGGTTCCAATGGAACTGGATACCCCTAATTGTTATCAGTGTCCTTAGAAGTGTGATTAATCGCTGTGCCAGCTGGCTTTGTTAAGGTCCATGTATGAAGTAACTTGCTCCTCTGATCATACACCTCATTTTACACAGATCATAGAGCCCTCAGCTCTCCTATTCAGAACTTACATTCACTATTGGTTTTGAAAGCTGATCTAGCGTAAGCAGTTTTATAATTTAATATAATAAATATGTTTTTCACTCCAGCTACTTCCTCATTTATCACCTTTTACAGTACTGGGCCCTCTACTGTCAGACGGATCACAACATTACCTTTACTACAGAGGCAATTGGTTATCTGATGGATCTTTCTTCACTGGCACATCATCCTCGGAACCAGCACATCGCTTTTGGTATCGATGCATCGCCTACGGCGGAAGCAGCAGCCCGACCTTGCATCCAGAACCAGCGCTGGCACTCAGAACCAACACATCGCCACAGTTGAATGGAGAAATCAATGCATCTTGTCCACTGTCTGGCTCGACACTGATTCATTGCCTTGGCTGCACCATGTATCCTCGTCGATGTATCCAAGATCAAGTTACTTTGGTTCAGCGGGTCCAAGTGGGTCACTGTATCCTGCTGGCACTCCATTGCCGTTCGCCTGAACTTTTGACTTTGCCCCGGTCTCGAGTGACCAGATACCCCATTTAAGCACTTGTTGCCTCTAAGAGCTATTTTGACATTTATTTGTTAAGATTAATATCTCAACTTTTGCACATTTGAATTTTGTCATTTTGGTTTTGTTTTATTTATAAAATCATAATCTATTTTTCTAACCACATAGAGTGTTTTTGTGGTGTTTTCACTGTGTTTTATATGAAGTGTTGACCAAATAATTTACACATTGCCTCTTAAATTAAGCCTGACTGCTCTGTGCCAAGCTAACAGAGGGTGCCCTTTCTGGTATCATTGGTAGAAAAACAGACTTTGGCTATCACATCAGATAGGTTGTCTCGATATAAAGAGAAAAGCAATAGAAACAGTATGCACTCCATTGTAAATCCATTTTGTACAGGATGAATAGAAGAAGATTAATTAGAATGCCCTAGTTGAACCCTAATCCAATTATCATGATGTAGCACCGTATGTGAATTTTAACCGAATTAACGCCATTCCCGGTCATTGGTTTCTTCTTTTCTCTGCAAATAACCTGCAACATATCATAGATGTTTACATTTGTTTGTAACATTGTATTGCCCTTGGCGACGAATACAAAATATAATCCCCCACTTTGTGGCATAGGAGCCTCAGTGTGTTAGCACTCCTTTGTTGGCCTTTCCATGCACTGGAAAAATAAGCAGCCTTTTTCCTCTTCTCTCACAGTGCTGCTTGAGATTGGCACAGGTACATGTCTCAACTCACCCACTCTCCCGCATCCTTAGCAGTACTTCCACAACACTGCAAACATCTGTTTGTGCAAGGACCAGAATTCTGTGGTTCTTAAACATGCACTAAATGCTGACACATGAGCAATTTGATACAAAATGCACCATATTCTGCATGTAACTCTTCATTTTGACGTACCAGCAGGTCTCCCTGATTATTGGGATTTACAGGCTAAGGTAAATACCTCACCCCCATCCAGCCCACTTCTACAAATGCTTATATAAGACTTATTTTAGGGCATAAAAAAGTAAAGAAGAATTATTTTAAAATATTCCTTAATTACCCTGCAATAACAATAAACTTCTAACAATTTGTGAAAATGTAACCTGTTTTATAAGATGTGCAGACTTAAGAAGCAGTGCTTTCAAAATAGAGAAGGATATCTGTTGTGTAAGTGCAATGTTTGTGAGTCGCATTTTTGCACCTGAGTTTTACTAAATGTTTCATCATATGCTTTGCTGATAAAATGTTTAATGACCCTATATAGACATTGTGGTGATAGATGTTGGTTAGCAAGAATAGGAAGAAAGGCTCACAACTTGAGGGTTGGCAGGAGGCTTTATTGAGCAGGTAGGAGATGGTTCGAGCATATAGATAGATGGACAGACCCCAATAGGAGCACATGTTGTACGCAGCTCAGCCCGGGTCTAACTGCTGCAGTATTTACTCTATCGAACATTCATCACAAAATGTATTGAAGTCACAAAGGAGTAGCATGGCTGAATGCCATCCATCTTCCCCTCTCATACACATACCAAAGAATTACTGGTAGTTACACTAAGGTTAACGTCTGCAAAATACTTTGAACTAAAATAAAGAAGATTTTAGCCTGAGTTATTATACTATAAATAACAAACAGCCTGAAAGAAGGTTTCTGTTCCATTGTGTTATGGGGGAATGGATATTTCAACATCAAGAATGTGGTGATTCACTTCAATAATACCTGCTTACAGGCTAAGGCAGCTGCTCTGGGGGAGACATTTTTTTAGACTTAAAGGGAAGATGGCTGCCTGGCTTCCCTTCTGCTTCGTACATTGCTGAGTTTGAAACTTACACTCTGCTTTGAAGACCTTTTTAGAGCCACCATTTTATGATCACAGTCCAGATTCATGACCCCACCCAGGCCAGCCTGCAACCTCCTGCTCTACTGACAAGGTTTGTTTAATGTAGCCCCTACCAGCCTCCGTGGTGTAACATAGGCCCCAGCGGTGCAGCGATGCGACCCGAGCTTCAAGTGGCCCTCTCAGCATAGTACCTTGGCCAGAGAGCTTCTGATTGAGTCTGGAGGACCCCCCATGTACCTTGCATGGCGGCCCCCTCAAGTTTTGTTATCCCACCGAATAGCTTGGCTGGTAGCACCCCTGATGCTGCCACCGAACCTACTGTAGACTCTTGTTATCTTCATGTAGGTGTTGAGCACAGCAGTGGGTCCGCAGCATCTCAGGTCATTCATTGCAAACCAGGACAATGTGGGCTGAGATGTCCAGTTCCAAGAGGGATCACTCAATTCAGGTCCTTGTTGTCAGTCTTCTGCTGTTGATGAGCAGAAAGAGCAAAACTTGACTGCAGGCCTGCACCTAGTCTGGTGTGTGCTACGTGTAGCAGGGAAAGTGGCCTGAGGGAGTCCTCTCCATATGATGCTTTCCCGTGCTTCTTTGTTCGCTTGCATTTTTACTTGGGACCATTGAAGTGACTTAAATAATATTTCTAAGAGAATCAAATAGAATTCTGCACACCTTTTATTTGACTGATTTCAGGGATTGCTGTCTCTCGTGGCCACTACTAGTATTTCTGAAGAATTATTTTCTTTGGCTTTCCTATTTGGTGGCCATGTTGGTGGTACTTGTAAGATCACCCCAAAAATGGGTGTAATCATATTAAGTCTCAACTACTCAGGTTATGCTGGCAATATAATGCACACATTTAGTCTTATCTTTCTGAAATTGTGGCTTGACATTTTCTCATTTCTACAGTTACCTTTGCCTGCTCTTGAAGGGTACATGCCATCATTTGTATAAACTGCCTTGCCTGTTGTCACAAAATGTGCCTTCATATTATGAATGATTTTTCTGATAGTGCATGATAACAGAAAGAAAAGATCACAAACCTTCAGGGGCACCTAATATATGTTTCTAAACCTGGAGGAATGGAATTCTGTACATAAATCACTACTGGCAGAAATTAAAGTCAGATCAAATTGAAACTGAAATTTTATCATTTACAAAGAAAATACTACATCTTGACATGAAAGACTCATATCTCGAAATCAAATGTAACAACAGCAGGGACGATCTAATGCTCGTAAAACCCATGGTTGATCCAATACCTTCATTTAAAAGGACATTTCCGGGGTGGAGAAAGTCAACAAAAAATGCAACATAAGGGCTTTAAAAGGGAGTGGAGGTGAAAACATTTTACTAATCATGCTTTGACATCCTGGTCTCAAAAACCACCCAGAGGCTATAGACCATCTAAGTTGATAACTGCCTAACACTCATGTTACAATGGATAGCCTGCTAGTTAAGAAAGTAACATGTTTGTGGCATTCTGGTCTGGCTGTGGGCGGGGAAGAGTTAATAATGGTAAGCAGAGGTGGTCTCTCCTCCGTGGCTCCATGGTCTCTTTCATTACATTATGAAACTGATTGGCCTCGCTCCAATTGCTTAACTTTTCATTTCCATATTTCTTTTCTCTCGCTGCCCTTTTCTTATAGAGACATAACATACTGGATGACTGCAATGAGAGAAGCTTATTACTTTCCTAAGAGGGATGTAATTCTATAAATAAACAAATGAGAACGAGCTTGTGGTGGTAAGACTGATTCGTTTTGGATCATAGAGGTAGTCTCCCTTGTGGAAACACCCATTCGGTTTTTAAAAGAACGTTCATCAACCAACCTAGTTGGTGGCATGGTTCATCATTGGGTTCCCACCTAGGGGCAGAGTGCCTCCTAGGTGTGCTTCGACGCCTGATTACAGCGGAACAGGTTTGATTTTGAAGAAGTGAGGAGGTGAAGTGAGTGAGTGATAACCTTAAAACTACCTCCAAGATACCAGTACAATTAATGTAAATGAAAATTTTATTTATAGGGATCCTGGGCAGGATTACAAATTAATGATGGACATGGAAGAGAAGTGATGGTCTCTCACATCCTAAATGGATGAAATGGTCTCATGTTTCAACCAAATCCATCTATTTCTTTTGGCTTTCTTCAGGACCAGTGAAAAACAGGCTTCAAATATGGCCCGAACTAGTGGTATGTACGCTCACACACTAAGGTGTGCGTAAGTGAGAAATGGCTTGTTAACTTACGATTTTCACCAACATTAAGTTTATCTGAAAGAAAAAAGGGAGACTCAAAACAATCAAACATTTACATGATTATAAAAAGTTACCCATAACTGAAGATAAGGAAGCAAAGGGGTTCAGCGTGAGAAAATAACCTGCACCCAGAGTTCAGTACCATCCACCTATAGGCTATATGAACGTATGTGTAAAAATTACACAACATCATGTGCAAATTATGCAATTGAACTTGAAAGAACCCCCTATTAGAGGTTCTAACTGCCCAAAGGTATATCACAGTTACCAGATAAATATATGCATCAATTGTGCTTTCTTTGTTATTGTCCCATAGGTAACTGTCTCTAGGGTCCGTGTGCTCAGATCTCTCCCCGAATAGGTTGTAGTGAGCATTTTCATAAAATATTTACATAAAAGGCAAATACCCACAAACAGATATTATCATGCAGAAAAACCAAAGTCTATGTCTATGTGCCCCTAGTTGTCACGGGACCGTCAATGTACCATGTGTGGCTATGTAGTAATTGGTGCACCTACTTAAGACACAAGACCTCTGCGTGACATGGATCCCTTTGGGAGGTGGTGCCTGTAGTCACACTCAGTCGGGGAAAAGAAACAAAAGAAAATGCAGGAATACCCCAGTGTCAGTCACAGAGATGAATGCTGGGTTACCCGCATTGCTGTGGTGAGGATCGATCAGACACCAGGCCGCTAGCTAAAACTGCTTTCTACTTACTGCAGCAAGGTCTACCGCCTGTCCGTATACCTATGCGATAATCCGTTCCGGGATCCCGGCAATGTTGGGTCTCAGGTTGCTGTGAGATTTTGAGCAGTCAGCGTTACCCACGTCTGGGTGCGTCTGGAAGGTGTTGACGTCATTGCGGTGCGACATCTCCAGGTGCACCAATTACTACGAAGCCACACATGGTACTTTGATGACCCCGTGACAACTAAGGGCAATAGACATAGACTCTGTTTTTTTCTGCATGATAATGTCTGTTTGTGGGTGTTTGCCTTTTATGTACTACGCTTTTTATGATAATGCTCACTACCACTGATTCGGTGAGAAATGTGAGCACACAGACCCTAAAGGTAGTTACTTATGAGTCAATAACAAAGAAAGCACAAAAACTGCGATATACCATTGTGCAGTTCGAGCCTCTAATAGGGGTTTCTTTCAAGTTTAATTGCACAATTTGCACATGACGTTGTGTGATTTTTACACATACCTTCATATAGCCTGTAGATAGTTGGCACTGAGCTCTGGGTGCAGGTTATTTTCCCACACTGGACCACATTGCTCCCATATCTTCAGTTACAAGTAACTTTTTATAATCATGTATATGTTTGATTTCTTGGGTCTCCCTTTTTTCTTTCAGATAAACTTCTTAATGTTGGTGAAAATCATAAGTTATGAAACCATTTCTCACTTACGCACACCTTAGTGTGTGAGCGTACATATAACAAGTTCAGGCCATATTTAAAGCCTGTTTTTCACAGGTCCTGAAGAAAACCAAAAGAAATAGATGGATTTGGCTGAAACATGTAGTCCACTTCACCCTTTTAGGATGTGAGAGACCATCACTTCCCTTCCATGTCCATCATTAATTTTTATCCTGCCCCAGGAACCCTATAAATAAAATTTGATCACACCAATTATACTGGTATACTGGAGGTAGTTTTAAGGTTTTCTCTCACTGACCTCACCTCCTCAATTCAAAATCAAACCCGCTCAGCTGTAATCAGGCGTCAAAGCACACCTATGAGGCACTAGGCCCCCTAGGTGGGAACCCTATGATGAAGCATGCCACCAACTAGGTTGGTGGTTCTCTTAAAAACCCAAAGGGTTATTCCTCAAGGGAGACTACCTCTATGACCCAAAACAAATCAGTCCTACCACCACAAGCTCATTCTCATTTGTTTATTTAGCTTTCTCTGGGGAGACGTACAAGCACCTTTTGGTTCGCTCCTCTCTCTCCGACCCTTGTTTGTTATGGATATAATTGTATTACATGCCATTATAATATTGGTTATGGTTAATCTATATAAAGTTGTTTCTTTGATTGTAAAACCTTTAGGAACTTAGCTAAATGGAAGAAGATTGCAGATCGTGTTAAATGCATAAAATGTTATAATATGTTACTTGAAGGAAAGGCAAATTATTCAGGTCTTGTATTCCCAAGTCCACGTGTTATTCCCCATTCTGAGTGCAATAACTTGTAATGCCTGTTATTTGGTGCAGTGATACTGGCTGGAATCAGGGATTCTGGACCCTTGGTATCCCTACACCAAATACATGGAAACTCGGAATGAGGTCCATAGTTCTCTCTAATAATATTGCCCAAAGCTTAGAGACATGGATTGCTCGTTTGATGCTAGTAGTACTGAATGTACATCTCGTATCCTGAACTGGAAGGCATTTAACACCTTTATGAGATGGATTACAGTGTTGGGAATGGCTCATTATAACAAGTTATCCAATGCTGAGCTAAACGTATTCGAGAAAGAAATGAGGAGATTGAGAATTTGTATGCTGATTTATCCTCACTAACCATTACTTTGCAGCTGCAGGATTTTAAATTTAAATATGATAAACTCTTCAACTCAAATGCAGGCTATGTAGTTTGAAATTAGGGACCACAATATTATGCTAGAGCTAATACAATGTGGAGGATTCCGTCTGGGACTCTTGGTCCCAGGCAGTGGAGATGATCCCCCAATTCTTAAACTCATTTAAATGACACACATTACAAGAGAAATTCAAAATGCAATTAGACCTATTAGTATCTTGGACAGAAGTGCTATTTGCATATTGAACTCATGGGATGCCTCTGTGCAAAATGGCATTCAGGTCTTTGGTATAAGTTGGCATCTCAACTGCTGTAGTGTTCTACCGGTGTGCAAGTGAGGAGCCTGTCTGTGGGTTTTTTAAAGATGCGATAATTGTTCTAATTCCGAAACATTGCAAATACACTAATGAAGTGGGCAACTACAGACCCTTTTCTCTTATTAATCAAGATTATAAATGCATTTATGTAATCCTCTATGAAAGAATTGCAAGTATTATCAAATCAATCCTTTTCTAGGGGTCAGGATAGTTAAGGGGCTGACACCTTGCAGCCACTTCTAGGCCTCTGTATCATATAATGAATGCTTCTAGGTCCAGTTCTGTAGTTTCTGGGTTGCTGACCTGTGATTTAGAAAAGACCTTCGCAGGGTGTCAGGTGCCTTCCTCTTTTGCATCATGCTCTGCGTGCATTTTGGAAGCAGCTTTATCAATTTAGAGGGCCATCTCTGACTTGAGCAGGAGAGCTGTCACCTACCATAATGCACATCTCAACAATTCTTACTGAACATACTCACAAAGGGGTTGACACTAGTGTATTGTGGCCACAAACAAGCTCCAGAACATTCTCCTACTTCCATGTGGGCACCAGGTATAAATATTGGACCCTAAGACCCAACTTTTCAGTACAACTCTGGACCTTTTGAAGATAAAGACATAGCCAGATTGGTGTGCTGCTCTGCCAGAATGACTGCTTACCTGTGGCCCTGCTGCCTGTGTGAAAAGACTGAACCTGAATCTTGAACCCAGTACCTCCAGAGTGACTCCAAGGGCTAGTTAGCTGGCCTCCTGATCTGAGCCTCATGGACAGAAAAGGCTCCAACATCCTTGAACCCAGCACCTGGACTCTATCTTCTGTGGGTCCTACACCCCAATTGGTGCCACCCCAGTTCTGGACCCTTGGAATGGGCCTGAAAGTACTCTGCCAGGCTAGCTGTGTTCCTGTGAAGCAGAATTGACACAGGCGAACGCACCTCCTCTCAGCTGTATCTGAGCAGCCACAGCACGATGCTGACGCCGGAACTCACATCGAACCTTACAATCTCCTCAGAACCGCCACTGCATGATGCACCCTAGATGCAGGCCCTGCCATTGCATGCCCCTCATCAATGGCATCTTCAATGGCAATGCAGGACTCTACATTGCAACCCTGCAGCTCTTTGGAACTGCCGGTGCACAACGTATCTTCGAGGCAAGATTTGCATCACAAGCCCCTCATCAATGCCATCCTCAACGATGATGCAGGACTCTGCATAGCAACATTGCAGCTCCTCTGAACCACCTCTATGTGGCATATCCTTGACGTGGATTTTGCAACACTCCGAAAAGCAGGATTGAAGATACTTTTGTTCAGCAGGCCTCACTTGGTTCCAGTAGCTCCCTCGCAGTTGGCATGAACTTGTAACTTTGTCCTGGTTCGGCGCAACAAGAGAACCACAACTGGCCCTGTGTGCTTTTAGGCACCATTTTTACTTAAAAGTTTTAAATCGTATATATCTGGATCTACTGATTGGATCTTTGTCATTTTGGTATTAAATATTTTATTAGATGTGACTGTATTTTCCAAATTGGTGTGGGATTTTTCTTATGTTGTGTTTTCAATTTATTACTGTTTGAAGTACTGCATAAATACTTTGCACATTGCCTCTAAGTTAAGCCTGTCTGCTTTTGTGCCAAGTTACCAGAGGGTTAAGCATAGGGGTTGCTTTTAACTTCACCCTAACAGAAATTGTGGTATCTACTTGAGAAGGGTTTCACCCCCTCAAGAAGTAACCTAATTTCCTACAATAGGAATCACTCTGGATATCTGTGAGATCGAATAGGTAATATAATTCATGAAGTACCTAGGCATCAATTTTGCAAACTCTATTGAAGACACAATTTGACTGAATGGAACCAGATTATTTTGATCAGTTTAATTGCATGTATATAGATGGTCCCCCCTTTCCTTGCTTATTAGGGTAGAGAAAAATGTTTCAAGATGTTAACAGACCTAAAGGTTTGTTAAAGTCTGGAACAGCTACCAGTACACTTCTTTCCAGAAAACTGATCCTCTATCAATGCATTTATATAGAAGAGAAAGTGTCCCATATTGCTCTAGATAGGTTGAACCTACTAAAGACAAAGGAATCCTCGATTTCCCTGAATTCAAGACATACCACAATGCACATATATTCAGGTAAGTTTTGCAAAGGTTGTGGGATACAGCTGACTGTTTTGCTGGGCCAAAATCCTACTATTTAACAGTCTTTCCTAGGGTAGGCCCTAAATGCCCATAGGACAGGATGCATTGTATTTGAAAATTAGGACATGTATATTCATTGTTGGAAGTTTCCTGATAGTGAAAAATTCCCAAAGCTGTTTTTCACTGTAGTAAAGTTGGCTCTCCCATAGGAAACACTGGGTTACATTATATCAACAAATAATGCTTAATTTCAGTTTTGGAGCAGTTAGGAAAATGATTCAAAGATTCACTTTAATAGTAATTTAAAATCCAACCTAACGCTCAAGTTTAAATAACTATTTTAGAAACTACACATTTAGAAAGTTGTCCTTTCTCTGCCTAAGCCAAAAGGGCCTTCCTGCCACTGTCCGGTGTCACCTGGCTGCTGATAGGCTCCACTGTAGTGAGGTGTGGAGTGCTCCTAGGAAGCGGACAAAGTATTTGGGTATGGAGAGGTGTTTTCCCTGCTTTAACTGGATGGCCTGGGGCTGTGACAGCCCCTTTTTTAGCTTCAAAAGATGTTTACCCTGTGACTTGCAGATGTAGCTCACGCCTAGAACTGCCATCCTTTGTCTTCCTATGCAGCTTGGCTCCAAACCCAGCAGAGAGGGGGGTAACTGGTTTGGAGTCACTACAAAGGAGAGTTAGCCACACCTCTGAGTGGGCACAGGGACCTCTGACCATGGGGCGAAGAGAACTGCCAAATTAGTTTCAGGGGAAAATGGGTACTGCTGCTGAACTTTCAGTAAAACGCACAGGAAGTGCTGCAAAAGTGGGTAGGGTCACCCAAAGGAAACCTTTACATCATTGATTAGGGAGTGGCCCGGAGTTTTCCCCACCCGCATGCTGGCAGTGAGCATAAAGGTGGCACAATCATTACACTTCTTAAAACACTCCTGGACCCGTTGAGAGTCAAAAGAAGGATTGCCCTGCTGTCTGAAGAACCTGAAGGATGACTGGGATTGCTTTCCTTGAGCCCAAGGCACCAGTGGTTACTCCAAGAGTCAGTTGTCTGACCTCCTGTTTAAAAGACAGGGATACAAGTTTCCAGGGACCTATCTCCCAGCAACTGTCCAGCTGACCATTTCCAACTAGATCTGCCCTGGACTCTGCTGTTGGCCTTTGTGGGAGTGTGTTATAAACCTCAAGTGGTGCTTCCCAGGTAATGGATCCATGGCTGGTGTTACATTGTATTCCTCCTGGCTAAACTGCAAAGGTCGGGACTTAGAATCGTTTTGCCAACTTTTCCTCTAAAGAACAAGAGGTAGACTGGATTGCTGTCGAGCCGAAGTTATCAAACCACAGGTTGGATTGAACTTTCTGATTTGCCCCACTGAAGGAGATATGACTTCCAGAAAAGTTTCGAAGTCTGAATGTAGAGGAGTTGATCAGGACTGTCACAGAAAACCAACATGTCGACTTCGAGGCTTTCCCAGGCACAGACTTCGACTGCTCAGAGCTTTCCTGCCTTCATCAATGACTGAAGTTTCAGCAACCTGCACCTCCAGCTTGCAGCTTGCCCTGCAGACAACGTGCTCCAGATGAATTTCCTAGTCAGAAGGTAAACTTTCCTCCATGATGAACTTAGTCTCTGAACTCCACAACGTGCTCCATCGTGTTCGACCTCAACTTTTGATTTTGACCCAGTCTACAGCAACCAGATAAATACAGTTGGCACTTTGTGTTTTCTGGCACTATTTTTAATTCAAACTTTAAAGATTATTATCTCCAGTTTAAATTATTGGATCTTTTTCATTTTGGTGTCATTTTACTTCTTAAAGTAATCTCTTTTTTGTCAAAATTGATTTTGGACTTTTTCTTGTCTTGTGGTTTTGCTTTATTTTTGAGTACTGCATGAATACTTTATACATACTCTATAAGTTAAGCCAGACTGTTTTGTGGCAAGCTACCAGAAGGTTAAGCACATGTTTATTTAGTGACTTTAGTGGCTTTTGTGGTACACCATGACAAGAATTGTTATTCATATTTAAGGTGGGTTCGCAGCCCTCTCAACTAATACTATGATTTCATAAAGTTGTTGTGAGCTTCAAGTAAGCACTGGGCATCCAGTTCTGGATGAGATGCAGTTTAGAACATCAAGCCCTTAGTTATTTACAGTGCTCTTGAGTTCCTTTTCTGAAAATCTGAAGAACTGAGGAGGTTCACAGTGTATAGGAAGGCCTGTTGTAGAGTAGGCTTATTTGTTGGCAACTTGTTTGTTTATTTTAAAGCCCCAATTGTCTAGAAGCCTGTTGTGAGAGATTGGGCTGTTGGTTAGGGGGGGGGAGGTGCACATCTCAAGTAGTAACCACAGTCCGTGTCAGAATGAACAACACAAGTCACTAAATTAATCTGTTCTTAATCCTCTAGTAGCTTGGCACACAAGCAGTCAGACTAAATTTAGAGACAATGATTAGAGTATTTATGCAACAATCAATCAATCAATCAATATGAACTTTATTCGGATAAAAACAACATATCCATAAAAGTGCAGTTAAAAAACATTATTTACAGTTGGACATAGAAGAAATTAGTCCGAAATCATATGCAACAGTGATGAGGACGCAATGCATTGGTTGGGCTGAGAAAGGTTTTTGAAAGATGCAAGAATAAAGTTGAACATATCATCTACCAGTCTCCTGTGAATCAATGGACTGAATGCAGAAGGACCATACACCTGGACTTTGAACACAATAGCACCTCCATAGATGTTATTAATTGAGATGTGTCTTGGAGTACTTTTTTAGCGTACCTTATCTAGAAGAACCCTCCAGACCAAAACAGAGAACAGAGAGACTTTAATCCCAATTACAAGTTAAGTGAAGCAGTTTCACCAGGTGAGATAGCAATTCTCTCAATTATAACTTTCCCAGTATTCCCTCAAAAAGATAATCTGGTTGGTAAAGTTGCTTTGCGATTCAGCAGTAAGCCTGGCAGTGATCCCCACCCCTCATCTGACCATCTTCTAAGGCAAAGAGGAGCCTGTAGAGTTCCACATTTTTAGACCTCATTATCCTCTTCCCTTTGCCACCCTCCTCACTTACTTATCTTCCCTTACTTCACATCTACACCAATGAGAGCCTAACCCCCATTGAAAAGGGAATACTGGGTCGAATTTCAGCTGGAGAAAGAGGGTTCTCATGGTTATTTCTCATTCTGCTATGTGTAGAGATAGCGTCTGGAGCAGTAAATATCAACAACCAAGTAAATCTTCTCCTCTTGCAATCAAGGCTATTCTCAGCTACTGCATGCCCCTTGTACCACAGGTATTCTTTAAAACTTCACAAAAGCTGTTGAATCTCAGTGGTTGCAAGCAGCTCATTCAAGCCTATGACCCCTTCATTAGAATCCGCATTAGTCTGCTGGAGTGGACTTGAAGCATAGTTGCAACATATAAACAAGCATTGGCAAAGCCAATAGGTTTTGCCTACTTGAGAGCTATTGGCTTGGCCATTTTCTACAGCAGCGTAGAGTAAAGTACAGTAGAGTTAAATAGAGTGGCGCTGAGTGGTGTGAAGTGGCATAGAGTGGGTTGGAGTAGAGTGACCTTGAGTGGCATAGAGTGAAGTGGCATAGAGTGGAGTGGTGTAGAGTGCAGTGGTGTAGAGTGGTGTAGAGTGCAGTTATGTAGAGTGGAATGGCATAGAATAGAGTTTAGTGGGGTGGAGTGGAGTAGATCAGAGTGTCGTAGATTGGAGTGGCATGCAGTAGAGTGGGGTGGGGCAGAGTACAGCGGAGTAGAATGGAGTGGTATGGCGTAGAGTGGAGTAGAGTGATGTAGATTGGAGTGGCTTGGAGTGGCGTAGAGTGAAGTGGCACAGAGTGAAGTGCTATAGAAGAAAGTGGTGTAGAGTAGAGTGACATAGATTAGAGTGCCATTGTGTGGAGTTGAGTGGGATGGAGTGTCTTAGAGTGGTATTGTGTGGAGTGGTGTGGGATACAGTAGAGTAGCATATAGTGGAGCGTCAGAGGGTGGAGTGGGATAGAGTGGAGTGGAATAGAGTAAAGTAGAGTGGACTGGCATAGAGTGCAGTGGCGCAGAGTGTAGAGGCATAGAGTAGAGTAGTGCAGAGCAGAGTGGCATAGAATGCAGTGGCACAGCGTAGAGTGGTGCACATTAGAGTAGAGTGGTGCAGAGCAGAGTAGAGTGGAATAAAGTGCAGTGGTGTACAGAAGAGTGGTGCAGAGTCGAGTGGCACAGAGTGAAGTGGCATAAAGTAGAGTGGTGCAGAGTAGAGTTGAGTAGCATAGAGTGTGGTGGCATAGTGTGCACTGGTGTAGAGTAGAGTGGTTCAGCCTACACTAGAGTGGCATAGAGTAGTGCAATGTTGATTGCAGTAGTATAAAGTGGAGAGCAATAGAGTGGTGCAGATTAGAATGGTGTAGAGTGCAGTAACACAGAGTAGAATGGGGTAGTGTGCTGTGACAGAGGGGTGCTGAGTAGAGTGTAGTGGTGTGAAGTGTAGTTGCATAGAGGGTAGAGTAGAGTGCAGTGGCATAGAGTAAAGTAGTACAGAGTAGAGTGGCATAGAGTGCAGTGGCACAGAATGGATTGGAGTAGAGTAGCCTTAAGTGGCATAGAGTGAAGTGGCATGGAGTGGAGTGGTGTAGAGTGCAGTTATGTGGAGTGGAGTTTAGTGGGCTGGAGTGGAGTAGATTAGAGTGTCATATAGTGTAGTGGCATCGAGTAGATAGGGGTGGACCAGAGTGGAGTGGCATGGCAAATAGTGGAGTAGAGTTATGTAGAGTGGAGTAGAGTTATGTACAGTAGAGTAGAGTGGCTTGGAGTGACGTAGAGTAAAGTGGTGGAGAGTAAAGTGGCACAGAATGAAGTGGCATAGAATGAAGTAGTGTAGAGAAGAGTGACTTAGAGCAGAGAACCATTGTGTGGAGTAGAGTGGGGTGGAGTGCCGTAGAGCGGTATTGTACGGAGGGGTGTGGCACAGAGTATAGTAGCGCACAGAGGAGTGGCAGAGGGTAGAGTGGTGTAGAGTAGAGTGCATGACAGAGTGCAATAGAATAGAGCACATTAGAGGGGAGTGGTGCAGAGTGGAGTAGAGTGGCATAGAGTGCAGGTCAGTAGATTTCAGTGGCATAGTGTACAGTGGTGCAGAACAGAGCTGAGTAGCATAGACTGCAGTGCCATAGAGTGCACAGTTGTTGAGTAAAGTGGTGCAGAGTAGAATAGCGTAGAGTGCAGTGGTGAAGAGTAGAATGGTGTAGAGTGCTGTGGCATAGAGTGGTGCAGAGTACAGCGCAGTGGTATAGAGTGCAGTAGCATAGAGTGCAGTGGCATAGAGTGCAGTGGTGTAGAGTAACGTGGTGTGGAGTAGAGTGGCATAGTGTGTATTGGCCTAAAGTAGAGTGTTGCAGAGTAGAGTATCATGGAGTGCAGAGGCATAAGGTGTAATGGCATAGAGTACAGTGGCATATGTTGGTGCAGATTACAGTGGTGTACTGTCCCATGGTGTAGAGTAGAGTGGTGCAGTATATATTAGAGTGGAGTGCAGTGGTGTCGAGTAGAGTGGTGCAGAGAGGACTGACGCAGAGTGCTGTGGAATAGAGTACAGTGGTGTGGAATACAGTGGTGTGGAGTAGAGTATAGTGGCATAGAGTAAAACGGTGCAGGGGAGAATGCGGTTGAGTACAGTGCAGTGGCATAGGGTGGTGCAAAATAAAGTGGCGTAGAGTGCAGTGGCATAGAGTAGAGTGGTGCAGAGTAGATTGGAGTGGTGTAGAGTGCAGTGGTGTTGAGTACAGTGGTATAGAGTGTAGTGGCATAGAGTGGTGTAGAGTAGAGTGGCATAGAGTGCAGTGATGTAGAGTGGTGTTGAGTAGAGTGGCATAGAGTGCATGACAGAGTGCAAAAGCATAGAGTGCATTAGAGTGGAGTGGTGCCGAGTGGAGTAGAGTGGCATAGAGTGCAGGTCAGTAGATTTCAGTGGTGTAGAGTAGAGTGGTGTAGAGTAGAGCTGAGCAGTAAGTAGCGTAGACTGCAGTGCCGTAGAGTGCACTGGTATTGAGTAAAGTGTTGCAGAGTAGAATAGCGTAGAGTGCAGTGGTGCAGAGTAGAAGGGCATAGAGTGCTGTGGCATAGAGTGGTGCAGAGTGGAGTGCAGTGGCATACAGTGCAGTGGCATAGAGTAGAGTGGTGCAGAGTAGAGTATCATGGATTGCAGAGGCATAAAGTGTAGTGGCATAGAGTACAGTGACGTAGAGTGGTGTAGAGTACAGTGCAGTGGCATAGAGTACAGTGGCATATGTTGGGGCAGATTAGAGTGGTGCACTATTCCATGGTGTAGAGTAGAGTGGTGTGGTGCAGTAGATATTAGAGTGGAGTGCAGTGGTGTCGATTAGAGTGGTGCAGAGTGGACTGACGCAGAGTACTGTTGCATAGAGTAAATTGCAATTGTGTAGAGTGCAGTGGCATAAAGTGGTGTACAGTAGAGTGGCGTAGAGTGTAGTGGCATAGATTATAGTGCAGTGGCGTATAATGAGGTGGCATAGCGTGCAGTGGCATAGGGTGGTGTAAAGTGGAATGCCGTAGAGTGTAGTGGCGTAGAATCTAGTGGCCTAGAGTGCAGTGGTGTAGGGTATAATGGTGCACAGTAAAGTGGTGTAGAGTGATGTAGCATTGAGTAGAGTGTTGGAGAGTAGAGTTCAGTGGCGTAGAGTATAGTGGCATCAAGTGCAGTGGTATATAGTGCAGTTACGTAAAGTGGTGTAGAGTAGAGTGGTGCAAAGTGCAGCAGCATATATTATAGTGGCGTGGCTTAGAGCGTTGTGGCCTACAGCACAGGGTAAGGGGTGGGAGGTAAAAGAAGCAACATGGAAGGAGGCAGGTGGGAAGGAATAGAAGCTACACGGACAGAAATATGTGAGATAGACTGAAAACACAAGCCCTCATATAACACGATTGACCCCAAAAAAAAAGCTAGCCCCAAAAACGGGAACAGTGGATTGACACAAGCAGTTGGTCCATTCTCCATGAGAGGGCCGAACACAAGAAGAGGACATGATGCCTGCGTGCCGTGACAAACCAGACCTGTACATCAGAGTGATGCTGAAACAAACCGAGCTATGGGTACGCTCTTATCCCACTGCACAGGTATTTGGACACAATATCGAGGTTATTTCTGGGGAGAGAAATATTGGGGGGGAAAATTGTGATAAAAAATCTCATGATGCAAATATCATTGTCAAGAATATCATTTTCTAAGGAGTAATATTGTTGTTAAGAATATCATTGTTTTAATATAATTTTCAATAGTTGTTTAAAATATTGTTTTTTGATTAGTTTAATGTTTTAGTGCATATATTAATTTTATGTATTATTGTTTGCATAATTGTCATAAAAAATATATAGTTTGTAATTTTAAGTGATTTAAAAAAATATATTTTATTGTTTATGGTAACTTATAATGTCATGGCAAGTTGGTGGGTTTGCAGGGATAGGCTACAAAGTTAATTAAGTCATAATTTCTAATTAATTAATAATGATTAAGTAAGTGTGTGATTGATATTCATTTTGTACATTATATCATATTGATTTATTGTATTATTATTTTAGGTGCAGGTTGCTAGGTATTGGAGGGGTGTAGGGTGGGAAATAATTAAGTAATCATTAAATATAATTAGTTAATAATAATTATTAATATTTCCATTGATTAATAATTATGTATATTGTGCAATAATGATTTATTTAGTTATATTTTTGGTGTGGGCTGCTGGGATTGTAGGGGTATATGGTTGTAAGTTAATTAGGTAATAAATATTTATATTTATTTGATAAATCATTATTAAAATATGTTTAAATTATGAAAAATATGTTTTACTTTTTTAATATATACATATAGATCAGCCCAACATTATAAACAGTCCTTATGTATAAATATATAATTATATAAACATGAAAACAGATATTAATTCATTTATATGTGTTTGCTTATATAAATATATTTATATATTTATAGACAGATATATTTTAACATAATAGAATTATTTATTTGACATTTTATGTTTTTTAATATTTAAAATGTATCACTGTGAAAATAAAACAAATATATCTATATATATATATATATAAAATACATACACAATAAAACCATAAAGAATGTATACAATTTAATAAAATATATTCCTTAATCTATACAATAAATTCAATGTCATAAATGTAAAACACCAAAAATATATTTATGAAAAATACTATAAAGAGTAGGGAAAGCGTTAGACTTTGGAGGGATTACATTTACTATTCCTACTCCGGTCTGCACAACAGTAGGGAAAGCGTTGGACTTCGGAGGGGTCAAAATCACTATTCCAACTCCAGTCTGTACAACAGAAGGGAAATTGTTGGACTTCGGAGGCGTAAGATTTACTATTCTCACTCCAGCCTGTTATGCAGTAGGGACGATTCCGGACTGGCCGTAGCGGGCACCGCACGTTTCCCAGGTGGGCCGCCAGGGTGGGGGCAGGTTTTCGGCCCCTGAGGGTAGTTTTGTTACCCGGGGTCGGCCATATTGTCGCCCTGTAACAAAACCGGCCCTAACAAACAGCTCGGCCTCACCCCCCTCGCCTCCCTGGGGCGGCCTAGCAGTTTGCCAGGGCCGGTTTCTGTTTCCAGTCCGCCCCTGAGGAGAGATAGCGTTGGGCTCCGGAGATGGGAAGATTTCCATGGTTTTGTAGCAGAGCAAAAGCAATATTTTTTTGTTTCTGATCTTTGAATTTTAACAAATGAAAACAGATGATCAAAATGTCACGCGCCCCTATATATCCCAGTTCACTCTGGCACCTTCTGGGTTTCTGCGGAAGCACCAAGTAGCTTTCTTTCAAATGCTGTGAAATTATATTATATCTGTGACATGCTTTGGAAAAGATAAACCGGTGACGTATTGAACTAAAGATAGCTGGTGCTCTGCCTATTCCCATTGATATTTCAGAGACACTGAGACTGTACAAAATCTCTGAGAAATATCAAGTTTCATAAGGAAATACGCGTTTATTTACAGGGAAACAACGAATGTATTTCATTTTCAGCCTAATTGCCTTTTACAATCACACAGAAGCAGCTCCTTTTTATCTTAAGAGATGTATCATTGTAAATATTCTTTATAATAAACATAACACTATTCATTGAAAATATTTGCATGGAAATGTTGCTGCAGTTCACCAATTTTTGAACACTTAGGTTAAATGTTTGCAAGCTATAAGCAGATTTTGCTCCAGATGCATCAGTATGGATATTAAGATTTAAGAGACACATTAAATCAAAGTTATAAATTAAGTTCTCAGAGTGATTACTGCTTGATACTAAATTAAGAGGACTCCCAACTGTGATCCCGCATACTTTTCAAATCTCGTCTAGCATAAAATGCACAGGTTTAATTCAGAGTATTAACAGGGGGCTTAATCAAAGACACATAACTTCTGACAAAGTTGTTCTTCAGAACTGCTTAATGCAACGTGGTACCCAGTGGAAACCGAAATGCATGGAAATTACATTTTAAAAAGGGATTGCAAACATATTTACCGATGTACTGATTGCAGAAAACCTCGATCCAGTGGCATTACGCCAAAAAGTGATGACACCCCCCCCTGTAGAATCTGAATAGGGGCCCATGAGTGTAACATATCACACAAATAAATAAATTGGATTTGGCCTGAAAAGGGGTCTCGTGATGAGTTTGGAGCTTCAGCGTAGCAAGGTGGGGTCTGCCCCGGGCGGTACGAGTTTTGGAGGGGACGCCTCGCCCACCCAGTCTTACATGAGTTTGCCGCGGGATCTTCAGCGTGGCTGCGGGGTGGCAAAGGCAGGGACCGCAGAGCTACGCCACTGGTTTGGAGCCGCTGAAGGGTTGGTTCCCCTCTGCGCTGCAGGGGCATGCTTTACGCCCTTGCCTCCATCCTGTCTAATCACTGCAACTGGTACCTGAGAAAACCCAAGAAACTCTGTAAGTCTCCAGCTTTGCTTCGGCAGCTACAGTATGATTATTCAAGGGTGAGTAGTAGCCCAGCCATTTTCACCACTGTGATTATGACTCCTGCACGCTGTTTGGCAGCAGCACAAGGGGGCTCTCAGCTTCTGAGGTCTGTAAAAAGAGTGGTTGAGTTGAATGAATACTTGCTATTTATTATGATTCAAAGCTCCAGGCATAGGACAGTGATTGGTATACATGCACTTATTGAATCATTGAGAAAGTGCACATATGGGTTCACGCTTCTGTTGCCTAGACATTTATTTAAAGGGTAAATACTCGTACTGAAATATGTTTGTCTTTCTAAGGTTGACTCAAGTTGTTTACCTTGTATGGTGAGTCCTGCCAGTAATGTTAAGGCCACTCCAGAAGAAGTGGGTCAAGTGACTGGGACCCAATACTCCATCAGTCGCTAAACAGAAGTAGTCTCGATCTTCCCAACAGGTCAAAGATTATAGATTAAGCCACCACCGCCTGCAGGCATATCATTATCCAAAGGTTTTCCAGAAGCATCAAGATCGTCCCAGAAGTCAGTGCAAGGTAGTAATCATATGACCATTAACCCAAGCTCCTTCAGCAACCAATCAAAAGCAGGCTCACTTTTCCTGAAATCACCATTAGCCAAACACTGTCACCCAGGCAGATCAGTCCCCTGAGACCTGCCAGTAGCATGAAGACCACCTCAAACGTCAGAGTAAGTTGGAGACATATTATTTTGGAAGCCCATGTACCCTGAGCAGACAATCACTAACCTGCACTCTCTGATCAGCTAAATTGAAGTGGTTGACATTTTCCGTCAAGCCCAGTATTGAAAATTAGCCACCCACTACTCCCCAGGCACATCAGTTCTAGGAGAACCACAAACAGCATCAAGACCACCTCAGAAGACAACACAAGGTTGGAGTCACACGACTGCAAATCTGTACTGCCTCGGTGTCCAAACTGAATAAATCCCACTTTACCAACCAGGCTCAGGTTTAAAAATTAGCAAGTCACATCTCCCCAGGCACTTAATTCAAATGTGGCTCACCAGAAGAATTAAGGCTGCTGCAGAAGGTAGCATTAGGTGAGGTTAATGTGACTGGCATCTCCCTAGCATAATTAATAAACTATATTAAATAAATGGAAAATGTACACAACTGTACTACACAATTATTTATATGGATAGCTATTTCAATTGAAATGAATTGTGATAACTTTGTACTTACATAAAATAATATCAAAAGTGGGTTTGAATAGCCAATGCAAGTATAACTACCAGCCTTATTAACATTTAGCAAGGCCTTGTTAATTTATTGATCAGCTGAGAGAGGAAGCTATAATCTGTTAAACCTGGAAAAATTTTGATTTCCTGTCCTATAATGAATTTATAGCCATGCAATGAGGAACTGCAGTACAGAGGTCCTGTCATGACTTCGGGGCCTCCGCCATGAGTGAATCAAACCCACTAACTTTATATGAAAGGCAATCCATTTAATTTGTCATTTTCCTTTTATTGAGCATTTTTTCTTAGGTTTAATACACATTGTTTGCTTCTCTTAGAGGCTTCAGTAAGAATTTCTGCAATTAAGGAGTACATTGAACCTAAATAACCATGTATGTTCTTTGGACTGTGGTAACTAAAGTTTTGCAGCTATGGAACATGTTCAAAATCAATGATTAGAAAATAATCTGGTGCTTTAAGGCAGAGTTGCAAATTGGAGTATGGAGGGGACTATTTAAGTAAGGCACTCCTATAACAACTGAAAGAGACATTGCACAACATTAGCTTTTTATCTCACAATAATATTGTGGAAAGTGACACTAAAGATCTACACATGGAAATGAAAAAACCTACACAATTGGAAATCTATGGTTTAAGTTTGAAGAACACATATTATGACAGTGCTACATTTTTAAGGTTACCTTTAAAGATGTTATCCCTTTTGTTGGTCAACAATAAATTATTCTTGTGCTTTCACCTTTTTTCTGTTTCCCAATTCAGGACCCCTATAGTGCTTATGTCCTTATTCAATCATTCATGTTACTTTTCTCGGCTTAAGGATGTAACATAGATAAAGTCAATTGCATTACAGAAGTGGCACTTCTTTAATGTTTAACTATAATAACAGAACCTGGAAAACCTATCTGAAAAAGGAATACATTGTTGAAATGCCTTTGGGCCAAAAACCACGGAGTGATAAGATCGTGAAATTTGTTTCTGCGATTAATTGCTCCTAAAATCTTATTCTTAGAAATTGAGCACATTTTACCACGGACACTAAACCCCCATTTTCACCAATGGTATAATTCCCCACTCATCTTTTGATAATAGTAAGTAAAGTGTTAGACTCAGCGGTCTCTGGCTGGTTGGGATTCATTGAACCCAGTCAGAATCCACCGCCTTAGACCAGATGAGTATGATACACATGTCTGATAACCTGTGCTCCCCCTTGGGTAGCTTTGCACAGAGAAGTTAGACGTATCCTCAGTGTCCACGTATAAAGTATTGGCGGCAGAACACCACCCTTGCAGCACCCTGTGCATGCCACAAAAAAGACTCCACACCATATGTATAAAACACTGGTCTCTGTATCACACACACATTTAAATCAAAACAAGATACACATTGTATATACAGTTTACAGTTATATGCAATTGTCGAACTTTCCGATTAGCAGCATTAACATATTTTGCCTAATCATGGGTATTCATCCAACACGACATTCCCCAATATCGCGTATCCCCAACAGTTACAATGGTCAAGCAATCACAGGTCTTTGACTATGCCTCGCGACCCAGCCCCTCAGTCACTCAACTACACCAGCCAATGATACGTGTTATCCCTGCTCATGTTATGTTGATTAGATTGTCAGAATCATCTAAAATGGAAATAAACAGTTACATAGTTTTGTCCACCTGGATTATACCTCCAGGCACCCAGTGGCACCTGCAAGTGTGGGAATGCTACCCACCCCACTGTAGACCAAAGGTTGTGACCTAGGAAACTGGAGCACTTCCAAGTCTGGAGAAATGTTTCCTCTCAAACAGAGGTGCGACATGCGACAGCTCCTAACAGCCAGAAGGAGGTTCCCACAAGGCATCTCCACAACAAAGTACCTTGTGAAGTGGGTCCAGGGACCAGTGCCTCGAAGGGAGGCCAAGAAGTCAGGCACTATTGTCCTCCTGATCTGGAGGTCAAAGACAGTCTCAGCTCAGTTCCCCCAACACTCCTTGGACTCCACACGTTCCAGAGTGCAAACTAGCACAGGTCCCCTGGTGGCAAGCACGTGCCCTTCGGACTCTGCAACCTTCCCCAGCACTCCTCAAACTCCTCACATACCCGCACTGCAGGTGGGCTGCTGATCTCTATGAGCACACTCCCCTGCACAGTGTGATGATGGTGTACGTCAGGGCGATCCTTCTCCCAACCACTGATCACTTCCATCTGGTTCTGCCGCACACTGCGTGGTCCTTACTATCCCATGGAAACTGGGAGATCCTTTATGTCCCAGGGATCTTGTGTACAGGAGACAAGCCAACCCGCACTTCGAGTGTACTTAGGGGCACGCACCACAACAGTTGACCCTTAGCTGCAGACCAGCAACATCCAGGCAAAATCCACCAAGTGATAGTCCCCTTCTTAGAGCACGACAAGATTCAGGACACCACAGGTTTGTGGAAAATCCATTTGCAGCCCTCCTGCCCTAATGAATCCTTTTGTTGATGTGCCAGTGTCGAATCAGAGCATTGTGGTTTAAAATCCAAAAATATTTCGACTATCGGAGGCCAGATCCCACTTGGTTATACCCACAATGGCCTTTGAAGATGCAATCAGTTTGAAATGCACATGCCACTCTAAATTTTGTCCTTTCTGCCATCGTACCCTGGGCGGTTTGATCACTATCTTTAGTGGGGCCAAGAACCTGCTCCTTGGAATCCAGGTGCAAATTCCTCCTCCAGGGCCCCAACCCAGAGAGGTCCTTCAGAGTTAGAGGTCTACAGTTTCCCTTGAGCCCATAGTTTATGGCCTTCTATCAGGAATGCACAGATGTAGCTGCCCTCCCAGGACCCATATGTCATAGAAACAGGCACACAGACCCACAAGCATCGAAATGCGCACTTTCCCAAAGTGACATTTCCACATATGTAATGTCGAATCCACTCACAATACTGGAGAAGATTCGCCATTAGGAACTCATTTATATCAAATACTATACTGCTGCTATTCTTCACGTCAGAAATACTGCTCAATAGCCTTTCCCTACATTCCCCAATGCTAATCAATTGCAAGAAGCAGGCCCTGTTGTTCTGAGCACACCACGCGGTGCCATTCACCACCCTTGCATGTAACACACATGCCCTACCTCTTCCCAACATCACACCCTGTCCCCAGGGAGAACTTTAATATAGCAAGAGACATGGAGAACCTTGGCACGTACCTTTTTAATTGCCAAGCCGAGTAACAGTAACCTGCGGACACAGGCCCCACAAGGGTAAACCTGTGGCATGATTGATGAGCCACCTTCGTGGATGGCACAACCAATGCTGCAGGCCCTTGGAGGAGCATTCGGGGTACATGTCCTGGCCATATGTCTTAACCCTAGACAAGGGATGTTAAACTTGGCACCTTTAACATGGTTTTCCCTGACTTGTTGCCTCTACTTCCTGTATTTTGTTTTTGCTGGGTTAGATGCTTTGGGCACTTTGCCACTGCAGATCAGTGTCAAAGTGCAAGTGATCCGTGTGTAAATTGTTATTGCAATTGGTTCTCCCTGACTGGCATATTTGATTTACTGGTAGGTCCCTAGTAAAGGTCACTGAGTGTGCCAGGGCCTGTAAATCAAATACTACTAGTGGGCCCGCAGCACTGATTGCGCCACTCACCTAAGTAGCCCTGCAAATGTAACTCAGACCCGCCACTGCAGTGTCTGCATGCAGTTTTAAACTGTCATGTCGATCTCGCATGTGCACCCACTTGCCAGGTCCTAACCTTCCCTTTTCTTACATGTAAGACACCCCTCATGTAGGCCCAAGGTACCCCCATGGTCAGGGTGCAGTGTATGTGAAAGTTAGGACATATACTGTTGTGTGTGACATGTTTTGATAGTGAAATACTGGCAATTCCGTTTTTCACTATTGAAAGTCTATCTGTCCCATAGCATAGGAGATACTTTGTAACATCTTCCAAGTATAACTTCCCATTGGGACAAGGTAGAGGAAAAAAGTTCACTTACACAATGCTATATCCATCCCCTGTGGTCACACTGTACCTGTGAGGAGAGAACTGGTTTGGACTGGGCTCAGACACCCTGGCACAAAGAAGAACAAAGACAAAATGGAGCATAAGAAGTGGACCTTAAACAGCAGAATTTTAGATCACTTCTGTACTCAAGAGGAACCTTTGCCAAGGAGAAGAGCTGGAGAGCTGTGAGGATGAGTACTGCCTCTTTGCTGTGTGCTCTGTGGGGATGGCCTGCAGTTGCTGCTTCTGCCACGGAAAGGACAAAGACTGGAACTTTGCAGAGACACCTGCTTGATGAAGAATCCTTAAAGACTTGTGTTTGCTCACCTCATGTTCTGAAGTCTCAAGGGCACAAAGATTTCATCCCCAGGTCCCCTGAACTCTGCTGCTGAGAGTTCTGTCCTGCCAGGAGGTGTCTGTTTCAGTTGTGGGTCTCTGGAGGTTGTCCCTGCTGTTGGGAGCTGGACGAAGCCTAAAAGAAGAAAGAAAATCAATCCCCGATGGTGTCAGTGCAGCTGCCGTGACACCACAACCTGCACCTAGGCCAGGGGCACCGCTCATGAAGTGCACGATGCACCGCCCATCCTGAACCGCTGCTCTGACACACTTTAATGCCTGCCAACACCTGCAGTTATCGGCATTTCTGATGCCAGAGCTCGCACCGACTCCGTCATCGCCAGCTCACGCATCCTGTTATTGCGACGCCCATAACGGCTGAGGGTCACTCCACTAACTCGTCAACTTCACATCCTCTCACCGTAACCGACGCCTCACCGCCGATGCAACCGACTTCCCGGACCTGGATTTGACACGTCGCCTCCTGGCAGACACAACGCCTCTCCTCTCCGTGGCAGCCAGGGAGCCGGGCTCGACCTCGGCACAGACGCCTCACCTCCACAACACCGTGCATTGTCCTAGACTTCGTTTTCCAAGGTACCCTTTGTTTGGGGGTCCATGTGACTCCGTGCCCAATGCCGCGCACCTTGTGGTCGGTGCCGTGCTTTGGATTTATTGCAGTCACAACATCATAGGTGGAGCTATTTGTTTTCTACAAGCTTTATTTTGGAAATAACAGTTTTATGTGCTATTTCACTGCCTGTATGTTGAATTTTTGTTATTTTGGTCTTGTTTAGTTTAGATAAAGTTATTTTATTATTCCAAACTGGTGTGGTGGCCATTTGTGGTGTTATCTCTGTGCGACTGTGTGTTTTGAGTACAAATACTTTACACATTGCCTTTGGGATAATCCTGTCTGCTCGTGCCAAGCTACCATTGGGGTGAGCAGGTGTCATCTAAAGTGTGCATTCTCCTTACCCTGACAAGAATCAAGGCTCCCTACTTGGTCAAAGGTGCATACCTCTTCCAATTAGAGACCCCCAGTTCTAACAGGGGACTTACAGCTAACTCAAATCAGCCAATCGTGCTCTCATGCTAATGGTGAGCACCTAGATCAGTGAAAAACTGGGAAGGAGAAAAGCAAAAAGTCGCAGAAAGCACCCTAGAAAGGGCCATTTCCAACAGAAAGGTTATTTTTTATCAGTTACATTTAGGAGTAGAAATGTATATCTTCTGCTATTATCTATATATCATGAACCAACATGGAGAATATCCTATTTGCATTATGTGGATCATACTTTCATCAAGTGAACATGACAGGCATGTCACAACATTTCATCAGAGTAAGAAAAGCATCAAGTAAGCAGCATATAACACTTTGATACAAAATAGCAAATCACCACATGCCATAAATATAGAATGATGATCCGCTGTAGCCTTTTCATTGAACTGTCCAAGTGACGTATGGGAAGAAGCAAGTCTGGTAATACTGAAACACCTACTATTCTATGAATAGCTATAAAACATTTGCATGTCACTTACCCCATCATTTGCTTTAACCAAAAGATCATAACTTGCAGGATGGTCTTCCCTGTTGATATCCTTAGATACACAGATATGACCTGTAGCAGTCTCAATACTAAACAGAAGGGATTCTTTGTCGTTTTTAATTCTGTCATTGAGAAAGTATTCCACTGTGCCAAATGAACCAGCATCTTCATCAGTTGCTTTGACCTATGGAACAATAGATTCATTGTAAATAATGTATTAATTCAGAGATGTGCTCAACAGAAAGTATAACTGATTCCCTTAAAATATCAAGCAGTAGGAAATACCTCTTAAAGTCATGCTTTTTTCTAAGACAAACTTTTACTAGAAGGTTATGACACAGTTGTAATGCTGTGGTTTGGTGTGGTTTTATTAAAGTAAAAGATTTTGTTGCGGGTAATAGTGTGGCCCTAAGTTTAAATAGTGTTTAGATACTAGAGCCTATCCGAACCAACGTTAAAGTTGGAAGGATGCTGCATGCCCCTGGTAGGCTGAAATTTGCAGTTTTATCACGTACACTCTAATGGGTTAGTTTATAAAACTTCTTTCAGGTCTATAACATAGGGAGGAATGTGTTTGAAAGGCTGTACTCAGCATTTATTTAAAAGACAAGACATAAGATAAGACACAAAAGTGAAAAGATGTGTTTTGTACGTGTAACATACAATTGTGTACCGAGTATTGGCAAGCAAATGTTGTAAACGTGGTTTGTTCCTAGGGGATGCAATGTAAATATGGCTGCTGTTCATGAAGAGATACATGTTTAGGAGTTTTGGAGCTTCACAAGTAATCAGATATGCACTAAACAAACTTATCCAAGTCCTAAATTATACTCCAATGAATCTGCCATACGCAGTACAGTATTTGTTGGAAAGTGCACCTTCCTGCCCATTTTTGTGAGGCTGAAGGTAGAATGGGGTCCCCTAAATATACCTCAGATGTATAATTCCCTTTAGGTTCACTTATCTTTCAACCACTTCATATACACTCACATGCATAAAAACAGTCTTAAAGGAAACACAAATTTGCGGGATGACGAAACTTTTATAAATTCAATTTAATGAAAACATTCGATTAAAAATGTATCAAATTGCAGTTAAAAAAAAGATCTTTAAAAACATAAATCTAACAGATTTTGTAGTAAAAAAAACTTGGAAGAGACAATACAAAGACAATCACATTTGTCATAAAAAAGTTAATTCGTGAAGATAAATAGAAACAACACATAGCAAAAAAACGAATTATTTGGGAAGATGTGGTTCTGTATTACACAAATTTAACAGCAACAAACCTTTGCTGCGTTTCGGTGGATTAAAGAGAATAGGACCACCTGCTTCAAGACAGTTAACTTATATTGTCTCCTCTCCTAAGTGTTTTCATTAAAACTGGTCAATGAGACGCCGTTCATATTGAAATAAATACCGGTGAAAAAGACACAGATCTATTCCATATGTTAAGCTTATTATATCCTCATGTTCCGATATTTCAGAAGTGCATTCTGACTGTCTGTACACAGCACCACTCGCTGTCCTCTGGTCATGCTACATTGGTGAAAAGTCACAAGTACAGGCCGACTGTGATGGAGCATGTGTCAGGTACAGAGACCAGGTCTGGCCCGCTGAAGGGTTACCTTCTCAAGTCCAGCGAGAAGAGTTCAGTTTGGGTTGTCGGGGGCCGCAAGAAGGCGAGGAACAGGTCAAGTGTTGTGGACAGTAATTGCTGTAACGTGAATAGCCAGTCCTTTCTGAAGATTCGCAGACAGGTACAGTTCTCACAAAGTGCAGGTCATACATTTCTGGTCATTTTTGTTGTTGGCGCGAAGAGCAGGTCCTGTTGGTGCTTTACAATGACGATCGTCACAGGCAGTTGATTCTCAGCACTTCACATTTCCAAGGAGCCCATTACTTTTGTAACTTCACCTTTTCTTCAGGAATTCTCACTGATGCCAGCCAATGATACAGGACCTAGAGGGGACCTCAAGGGGATCAGAACTGCTAGCAGCAGGGCTTCAAGCAAATCCATGGCAGGTCCAATTGATGCTGGTCATTGGTCTGTTTCAGGGAAGCTGGGCTTGCATTCGGGCAGTGTGTCCGGTGCCAACGCACAGGGCGCCAAGCTTGGTGAGCATTGTGTTTTGAAATCCTTTCTGGTCTATAAAATGATATGCTGCAGAGTTCCTTGTGTATCCAGAAATTGTCAGGCAGCAATACACATATCAGAATAACTCTGGTGATTAACATAACTGCTGGAGAGAGATGAGGCTTTGTCTAGTGACTGCTTTATAGCACAGAGGGTTAATAAGCTTGCTGAAAAGAATGTGTACCATGCAGATCACAGATTTGAATTTTATGTAGATAGCTCAGTGGGTTATTGCTTTTGTCACAGAGATCACTTTGTTACTTACATTTCCTAAATTACAATCCTAATATAGCACAGTGATCTATGAACTGTCATCAGAGAGCTGCATGTACAATGCACGTTATAGGCTAGAAGTTTAGGTTTTTCCCCCAGTTTCTCATTATCCTAATGATGCTGTAGAGGGTTTGTTTGGGTAGAAACAAATTCTTATTAGTGGACAGAATGCAGAACAAATCAAACATTCAGTGGGAAGGGTACAACTTGAAACGGTTCCCAGGATGCTTGTTTCTGGTCAATGGAGGACCTGGCCTAGAAGGTCGGGCTGGATTGTTACCATGGTGAGCGGATTCAAGAGTAATTTCTATATGGCTGGGTCCAAACTGGGGTTGCATGGTGAGTAACCAAAATGATGGATTAAACCCTGATCAGTGACTAGGGGTAATTGTTTGATTTGTTGAGCATTCTATCCATCAGTTGTTCTTTTAACTTTCTAAAAGTGTCATTTTTATAATTGTAACTTGAAATCAGATTTTACAATCAAAGAGGATTTATATTACAATTCATTTGAGTGTAAACATAATTTCTCTATCAGTTTCCAATCTGAAGTTAGCGCTTAATAAATGTAACAAGGTAAGCAAAGTGTTAGTCCATGGGAAAGAGTGCCTTACAACAGTGAAAAACTAGTTAAGGAGTATTTCACTTCTAGGACATGTAAAGCATAAGTAAAACTTAGGCTAAAGTTTTGTTTTACCAGGTCGAAGTTGTACTACAGGCTGCAGTGGCACACCTAGGACATGGTTTCCATTGATACTTTTGTGGGCGACACAATGGCTGCTGCTGACAATTAGTAGCATTTAATTTACAGGCCCCGGGTACAATAAGTATAATTTACAAGGGACTTGCAAGATAATTAAATGAGCAAATTACTTGTTGGTCAATGTTACCATGTTTTAAGGAGAGAGCAGGAGCTCATCAGCACTGGTTAGCAGGGGTAAAGTGCACACAATTCAAATACGAACAAAAACAAGTTCAGCAAAGGAATGGAGTGAATGAAAGAGGTTTGGTGGACTACCAAGCAAACGTTGTCAAGTCTACTACAAAAAATAATGCTGAATGCCCCATAATATCATAATGAGTCAAAGGATGGGTGAAAATTCACATTTCTGACAAAAGTGTTTCTGATTTGAGGTCAAAAGTCCTTTCAACAAAAATCTCACAGGACAATTGTTGAATGCTGCTGGCATGGCACGCAAGCTGTTCAATTGCTTGGTGGAAATCCTTTCAGGGTCAAAAAGACACTTAAGTCTATAGACATCCTCCAAGACATTTGGTTTATAATAACGTTTTAAAATTCTTCTAGAAGCATAGTACATTTGCTAGAAGTTATACTTTTCTTGGGACAGCATTCTAGTTATTCAGAACGACAAACCTTATGTAATGATTACTTCACAGACATGATTCACAAAGCCATTTGTGCACAGAACTTCCAAAGAATGTGCAAATGACATAATGTGAATGTTCCTTCACATTTGATTGTATGTTAGTATGGTGATGTATTAGTTGGGAGTAAATGGCAGGTAGTGGGCATCCCAAGGTGGGAAGGCTTTATAAAATCTGTGAGCACTGACAAATTTGTTTGTTGAGTATATTCACAAACATCGTCAAGGCACATTCCTGTCTTGATAATGAACATAGATTTACTCCTCACAGGCTGGAGTTAATTTTTATACCCAGTGTGAGTTGGAAGGGAATATACCCAAAATTATTGGGCGCTGAAAGGAAGAAATTTTCCTTATTGGGAAAAATGTGTTCCTCTTGAAGGTAGAAAAAGAATAAAATGCTTTTTTCTAAACATTACACTCTCTATCGGTAAGCATGTTTAAAAGCTTACTTTCTTTAGTATCTATATAAAACTTCGACAATGGCAGGCTCCCATGAGCCTTGAAGTTTTTGATTTTTTTTTTTTAAATCATGATTTTAAACATAAGTGAAAACCAATGTGCGTAGATTTACATTGTTCGGGTAGTACATGGCTATAGCATGGCAGTGGTGAAATGCCCCTAAACATTTATGCTTTCTGAAATAAACACATCCAATAATTATTCGATTAACACACATAACTGCTAATTAGTGTTCATATTCAGGTTTAACTACTTGCAGACAGAAGCACTGTTGCTACTGCCCATTGTTGGATAAAAGAATATTTTTTTGTTTATGATATTGAATTTACAAATGGAAAAAGTGGTGTAGTGCTAGAGATGGTTAAACCATACAAAAGTTTGTTAGACACACCCAGTGGCGGGACAGTGACTTTACCATAGAAAGAAAAATTGACAACTAACCCTTTCCCTCCGTGGAGCGTGGCCTTCGACTTCCAGATGTCAGCACATATTAATGACACCAATTACTAATGCATGATGCTGAGAAGGACCCGCCCTCACCTTTGCCAAGTCAGTGCCTCAAACGCACTAGGGCGTAGGTGATAACCTGAATGAATTGCTGTAACTTAGTCCAAATTAGGAAATGCTAGGAATGCAAGACAGAAGAAAGCAATAATACAAAACCAAGCATCTAAACTTTGCTTGAACCTTAAAAAACGGACAAACATCACTAAACATCGGTACTGGCTCCCAGTGGTCGAGATAACAGAATACCATTATGTGGTATAATCAAAGTTTTTTGTACTGCTCAAAATACCTCAAAAAACGTAGCCCCAATCAAAGACTAAAGCAGAACGATAAAACCACAGGGCACATAACTCTGGAATGCTTGGAGCTCGAACTGGAGAAACCAACCTAACACGCTAGTCTTCAGAAGAACTGCCAATGCGGGACTCTTGAAAGAGGCCTCGTTCTCACAGCAAGTCACAAGACCGTCCCCCACTTCAAGAGGGTAGCTAGCCTCTTTCACAAGCACACGCTAGACTCGATGTAATCCACCATCTGAAATCAGAGAAAGAGATCCCTCAAACATTCAATTGTTTTATCTACCACACATGACAAGATGTCCAGGAAGGACATCGAATCAAACAACTTTCCATTGGTGTGATGTGACCAACCGAGAGCAAACCAGAACTTCATAAAACAAGCCATCAACTAATAATTCACATTAAATGTGCATGGATCATTCAGGCATAAAAAAGTAATATGATAATTATTGTGGCCAATAAGCTTTTTTAAATAACTTATCTTTCCCTCCATTGTATACCTTTTTTATACCAACCAATCTTGGTTTTAATGAGCTGTCTCAGTAGAACTCCCTTTTTTTAAAATTCCTATTTTTAAACAACTTCTTATTTCTCATTTTTTAAATGTCATTTTAAAAACTCCTATTCAGTTAATGCATTTTAAATTTCCGGTAAAGGCTAATTGGTTTGTACATGCCATTTTTTTCAGCATAACCTATTTATTCGTTTTATATTAACTGCACAAAATATATTTTTATGTTCCTATTGTTTAAATCCACTTCTAATGGAATATGCAAATGGTTGTCGACTAAGGCACCGCTGTTCGCGCATTACCAATATCCTAACTTGACATATCAATATATTTTGTACCTGCGAATGCTCTGTCAAGAGCAACTAAGTACATGAGGATCACAGACAGTGCAATTTGCGTTTGCTACAACCTCTAAGTTAATGACAAAAAACTACATAAAAACACTTTTAGGAGTTTAGGTTAAGCAGTTTTGCAGTTTGGGCGCCACAGCGAGGCTCCGCCAAAGTAACCTGACACATACTAATCGCCCTCTCGCAGAGATTCACTTATGTGAGTTAAACTGCAAAGGGTGTCTGCAGCAGACACTTCCAGGGGCAGTGGGCGGGTTTATCTAGGCGTCGGCTCTTTGATAACGTGATGTACATTCCTTTCAGGAGGTTAAAGAAAATCAATGATTGTTTGAAAGGAAGAGCCACCATAGGCTTGAAACATTCTTACTTTTGTGGTAAAACAGCAAGTCATGCAAAACACAATGAGGAGAATCAATGTTGCCTAAGGCTTGAGCAAAAGGACAAGATTTAAGAGCTTTGTTTAAACCACAGTGGAATTAAATCACGGTGTAAAGAAGAAGGGTATTCCAATTATTACGAGGATAATGATAACTATCTGCCACTATAGCGTGGTAACTAGAATATGGGCATTTCAGAATTAATGGAGCTTTATGAGGAAGAAGGTAGGCCGCCATTGTGATGGCAGTGAACAAATTCATTTCAAAATCAAATAGAGCTGTGCAAATACTTGAAGATAAATCTATCGGATGCTGCATCAAGGTATGACTGGTTCTTTAGGAAAGGCATATTTTACCGCTGGCCAGAATTTGCAGATTTGATGGCTGCACCCCAGCCCTTTTGTTGTCATCTAATAAATAAACATAATTCTATGTGCTCATTTTATGCTGCCAATGAAAAGCTAATACAACTTTAAGATCGGATCTAAATCAATAGACACACAAGTGATAATTGCCATGAGTGAGCCAAGAGACAATTCCGTTTGTGGTGTGGGCACTAAAATGAAATATTACCATTCTGCATGGGCGATATTTTATTTACTAAACCATGCTAGAATAAGATTGTTTGTTTCGTTTGTAATATACATTTGTGGACCGATTTACAACCCTGCTGAGGCATAAGATTGTATTTACAGTATAAGTAAAAACAATTCTCACTCCAAGGGTATAGCACTCCCAAATGAAAGTTGGTGTGGACCTCCGCCAGACCTGTTCTTCAGATTCGTGCTCTGCTTGCAAGATATGTGGATGTAGAGCAGCGGCGGCTCTCGAGGGAGTGCTGTGGGGCGGTGGGCGGGGTGGGGGAGGGGCAGGCTGGGGGTAGTAAACTCCGGCATACGGCCGAACAGAGTTGTGTATATAAATAAATAAATAAAATGAATTACAGTGCGCGCTGCATCGCCGATTTGGAGTTGTAGCGCGCACAATGTAATTCATTTTATTTATTTATTTATTTTTACACACAACTCCGTTGGGCTGCATTCTGGAGTTTACTACCCCCACCCTGCCCCTCCCCCGCCCCGCCTCACCACCCTGCAGCCCTCCCTCGAGGAGCCGGCATTGATGTAGAGGCAGAAGCCACTGGAGAAAGCTTGAGCTAAACCACAGGAGGGCCATTGTTTCCCCCCCCGAAGACCTGATCACGACTGCTCAACAGCTGAAGCATGCATGGGCGCAGTGCCCGCAAAATGGGGTACTACAGACAATAACCCATATGAACCGCACCTAAAGATGCCAATGAATCAAAGCAATTACAGAAACCTGCATACAAAGGGATAGTGGTTTCAATGTACTTTATTTGTAGATAGTTGACTTGTTAGATTTACTCTGGGCACAACACTCGAGAGCAGTCATGTCTCTGGGAATCTTGACAAAAAAAAATCAGATTTATGCAATCAAACACATAACCTATCCATGTAACTGTTCCTTAAGTTCACCACAACTGATGAATATGGCCGTAGGTGTAATTGCTTTCCTTAATGTTCTTCTTCTAGAGTCTTTAAAAGCAGGGATGGATCTGACCTGTTGTGCCTATCACGTTTCACTGAAAGCTATATTGGCTAGTTGAACCTTTTCATACAAAACATCACCACCACCATTATTCCAAAGCTATTGTAATTAAAAAAAAAGGTAAATTTTGACATACAAATCCTGTGTGATTAGTATGCGGCCTAATGTTAGGTGGGTCATGTGCTTACTGTGCCACTGGAATCAAACTATGCCTGGCTGATGAGCCTATAATAAGGTTGACACCGGTCCTGGGTTGCTTGTGTATGGCTCAGGGAGGACCATTTCTGGCAGGTTGGGCTGGACTCTTCCCATTGAAGCAGGGCTTGTATGCATATGGCTGGGTCCAAACTCAGGTGGCGTGGTGAGCAAAAAATCATGGATTGGTATGCGGCCGGAGCGATCGTCAGTGGCGGAAATTAATTCAAGCATTCCATCCTTCACTTTGTTTTTGATTCCCTAAGTGTCACAGATATGCCCAGACACAGGTTGTGTGCTCAATGTGCCACTGCAATCAATCTCCTCCTGGCTGATGAGCCCTTAATAAGGTTGAAACCAGTTCTGGGTTGCTTATGTTTCAGTTCAGGAAGGACCAGGCCTGGCAGTTCGGGTTGGACTGTTTCCATTGGAGCATGGGAAAGGCTTATGTACCTATAGCTGAGTCCAAACCCAGATGGAATGGCAGGCAAAAAATAATGGATTGGGATGCGGCTCAAGCGATCGCAAGCAGCTTAGATGAATCCAAGCATTCCATCTTTCACTTTGTTTTTGATGCCCTAAACTTTCTAAATGCGGCATTTGTCATTATTGTGACTTAAAATCTGGCTGTATGATTAAAGAGGATTTTAAAAGGCCATTTATTTGAGTGTAAACAGCATATCTCTCTCTACTCACAATCCAAAGTTATCAACTATTGAATGTAATAAGGTAGCCCGATGATAGTCAATGAGAGAGATAGATCTTACAACAAGGAAAAATAACTTTAGGAGTTTTTCACTGCCAGGAAACGTAAATCTTAAGTATACCTGTCTTACTTTTAAAATACAATGCACCCTGTCCTATGAGTGGTTAGGACCTACCTTAGGGCTGACTTATAAGTTTTAAAAAGGAAGCTTTAGGCCTGACAAAAGGTTTTATTTGCTATGTCAAAATGGCAGTTTAAAACTGCACTAAAGGCTTAAAAGGCTGCAGTGGCAGGCCTGTGATACGTTTTAAATGACTACTTTATTGAGTGGCACAATGAGAAGTGCTACCCACTATTTGCATTTAACTGACAGGCCCTGGGTCCATTTAGTACCATTTACTAGGGACTTACTAGTAAATTAAATATACCGTCAGGTGAATGCAAATTGTACCATGTTCTTGGGAGAGTGCATGAGTACTTTAGCACTAGATAGCAGGGAATAAGTACACAGAGTCCTATTGCCAACGAAAACGAGTTCAGCAACAGAAGGCAAAGATCTTGGATGGGGGAGCTCCACAAAGACTCAGGTCTCTTACCCTCGTTTCAGAGGTACCACCGGACAGTCAACATAAGAAGGTGAAGAGGATAGGTGAAGAAAAAATGAATAGTGTAAGTGATTCATGGTAGGAAAGGGGAGTGCATTAATAGAAGATGTGACTCTGATAAGTGGCAGAGAGTGAACATGAAGCCTTGTCATACCTACTGTGAAGCAAACATCTGTCCAGACAACCTGTTCTATCGCCAGTCTAATGATTAAGGTTTTAAAAGTGTCCTTGTGGATGAAGACCTGTCCTTTCTGCCACAGCTAGACACATTAGGGAAAAACTGGCTCTTTCACCTAAAGTTGTTGAGACAAGAAACCAATTCTTATGTGTTGAAATTTTTTTATTAGCATTTCAGAATCATTAAACAAATACAAGAAAACTCAAATACAAGTAATAAGGGTAAGGATCATATGATAGAAATTAAAAAGTAAATCCATATATAGAACAATATTTAATATTATGCTATCTAGGACAATAAATATATATAACAATATATAAAGGAAAGAGTGAAAAAGCAAATACAATCAAGTTTTAAAAACTAAATGATAACAAATACAAACATGTTAAGAAAGTAAAAAAGGATTCCATATCTGTGAAAATAACTCTAGTTGATCTTGAATATTATATATAATCCTTTCATGCGAAGCATTTTGAATCATAGCAGATAATCAGGACTCTTGAGATGGTGGAGTGGAAGATATCCATTGTCTTAATATACAGATTTTAGCAGTTGCAAGCGCGGTATGTAGGAAATGAGATTGTGGTTTAGAAAGAGTGGGATCATTTCTGAAATCATGTAATATAATATTAGCTGTGGAAAGGGGTAAATGCAGTGAGATAGACTTATGTAAGGTCTGACCTATGTAAGACCAATAATGTTTAACCAATGGACATGTGCAAAGAATATGAACAATATCACATCCAGAAGCATTACATCTCCAACAATTGGAATGTGGTAACAAGCCTGCCTTATATAATCTAACCAGAGACCAATGCCAGTCATGTAGAATTTTAAATAAGCAAAACTTTAAACGAGCTTCTCGAGCTCCCTTATCCAAACCATCTAGTATATTCATTCCATATCTGAAAAAGAAGTCTGTAAACGTGTTTGCCATTTATGTCGGAGATCGCAGGATAATGGGTGTGAAAATAATTGAGATGTAATTGTTTTGTAGAGACCTGAAATGACACCTTTCTGTTTGCCCCAAATTTGTAAATAAAACACTATTGGTGATATAGATAATGACCAAGGTGTGGAACCAAGAGCTTTGAGAAGAGATTTTCTAAGTTGATCATATTTGGCATGCTGCAGCAGGGGTAAGTTGAATTCATCCATTAACTGTGATAGAGGTTTAAGATCCCCGTCATGGAGAATTTGGTCTAGTGTGAGAATGCCTGCCAATTTCCATTGAGGCCATAGAAAGCTTCTACCTTTAATGCGTATTCTGGAGTTGTTCCATATAGGAGCCTTTACATGTAAACGAGAATTAATGCCCAAGATACGATGCGCTCTTTGCCGTATTTTACGCATTGCAGACAATAGGGGGTTACGTGGATCTATTCGGCTTGAACCAGATCCATATAAAACTGCAAGACCATTTGTTGCAGAGAGAAGATGACGCTCAACATGGACCCAATGTGGTGTATTTAAATTATCTTGGAGCATGTATGAGAGCTGAGATAAATGCAAGGCAATGGTATAATGTTCAATGGAGGGAAGACTGAGACCACCATAGGAATGATGAGCATTTAATTTATGTATATCTAGACAAGGTTTAATAGGACCCCATATGGAAGATTTAATTTTGGAATCTATAAGGCGCAATGTGGATAAGGAAACATGAAGAGAAAGCATACCAAGAATATAAAGAAAGCGCTGTAATGTAACCATCTTCACCGTTTGAACTCTACCCCATAAAGACAGACCCAGCGCTTTCCATTTATCAAAATCTCGTAGCATCTGAATGATTAAAGGCCCTAAATTATCTGATACCATGGTGTCCAATCCCTTATTTACCAAGATACCTAAATATTTTAATCAAGAGAGTTGCCAATGAAATGGATATCCCTGTATCCCATCCCTTGAGGTGCCATCTGAAATGGGAAATGCTTCACTCTTATCCCAATTTATTTTATACCCAGAAAAAGAAGAAAATTCCTCTATAATTTGAAGTAATGATGGTAAAGATCTGTTTAAATCAGTAATAGTGAGCAGTATATCATCCGCATATAGATAAAGTTTAGGTTCACCCACTGGTAAGGAAATACCAACCACATTGGAAGATTGCCGAAAAGCGGCCGCTAAAGGTTCAATGGCTAATAAAAATAAAAGCGGGGAGAGGGGGCATCCCTGGCGGGTGCCTCGCTGTATAGTAAAAGTATCGGAAGTAAATCCTCCACAATTGACCAGTGCAATGGGTTGTTCATACAACAATTTAATCTTTCTTATAAATTGTTCTCCCAAACCAAATTTTTCTAAGATTAGGAATAAATAATCCCACTCCATTCTAACAAATGCATTTTCGGCATCTAGTGATAATGCCAAAGCATCAATCTGTAAAGATTTAGCAGTATGCAGAGTGTGAGCTAGGGAGCGTAAATGATTTCTGGAAGATCGACCAGGTACAAAGCCCACCTGAGTATTATGAATGAGAGAGGGAATAACTCTGCGCAGACGAGAAGCAAGAATACTAGCTAAAATTTTTATGTCACAGTTAAGAAGTGAAATGGGACGATAACTGCTACAAAGAAGTGGACCTTTTCCTGGTTTCGGTAAAACTGCTATTACTACTTTATTAGATATATAACCTAAGGTGGAAGTACGTTCGGCTTCTTGAAATGCCGCATGCAAACAGTCTATAATTTTATCTCCGGACCAGCGATAAAATTCTGCTGGAAAACCATCCTCTCCTGGTGCTTTGTGATAAGGAACTTTACGGATAGCGTGAGAAATCTCTTCTTTACTAATGCCTTCATCCAGTATGGATCTATCTTCATCAGAAAGAGATGGTAATTCTAATCCATTTAAAAAAGACAACATTTTACCCTGATCTATATGGGCGTCTGGAGTGTATAAAGATTTATAGTATGTGGCAAATTCATTAGCAATATCCTGAGGACATGTTATCATGGAACCCTTAGAGGATTGTAAAGCAGGGATAGCCATAGCAACCTCTCTTTGCTTCAATTGTGCTGCTAGAAGTCTACCCGCTTTTTCACCCTGTTCATAATGCCTCCCTTTAATTTTTTGTAAGGCATATTCCGCCTTAGAGGTGAAAAGAGAATTTAATGCCATGCGTGATTGTTCTAGTAATTTTCGATTTTGTAAAGTAGGGCTTTTAGTATATAAACGTGTGAAATTGGTAATGTCCTGTTCCAATTGATTTTGTTTAGCAATATTTTGTTTGTTGAACTGGGCTGCATCTCACATAAGTCTACCACGAATATCAGCTTTAGCAGCAGCCCATATGACCCTGTGAGAATCCACTGAATTTTGATTAAATGTGAGATAATCATGAAGATGTTCTTGCAATTGTTTTTTACCGAAGGGTGTTTTATGACGTTGGATGTTCATTCTCCAGGGTTTACGACCTGGTTTGGGTGTACCAGTCTGTAGACACAAGAGGACCGGAGAATGATCAGAGATGGATGCCTCCAAAATACAAGAATCTTGGATCGATTGGACCGTTCTCTGAGAAATTAAAATGTAATCCAATCTCGATAAGGTGCCATGGGAGGGAAATCTGAATGTATATTCAACATCAGTTGGGTGTGATAAGCGCCAATGATCTATAAGGCCGTTGTCTGCAATGATATCATTCATAAGGTCTCTGTCCGCTGCATTATGCTTATCAAGAGGTCCAGTTTTGTCCAAAACTGGATTTCTCATCAGGTTCCAATCGCCTCCGATGATGTATTGTGAGGCATCAATCTCCGACAGCAAACGATTCAAACGCAGAGAGAAATCTTTTTTAGCACCAGTAGGAGCATAAACTGAACCCACAAATATATGAATATTACCAATGCACATTTTTGCAAAAACATATCTGCCTTGTGAGTCTTCCCATGTTTTAAGTACACAAACTGGTAATGTTTTTCTGATAAGGATTGCTACCCCACATTTTCGAGTAGGGCCTGCTTCTGAAGAAGTCCCATTGCTGATACTACTGTGGATAACTTTACCCACCCAATCTCTACGAAGTTTTTCAGACTCAAGTGTATTAAGATGAGTCTCTTGAGGAAGAGCCACATCCACCTTTTTAGATTGTAAATAGGAAAGAACCTTCTTCCGTTTGATATAGTGTGTTAATCCATTGACATTCCAGGATATAGCACATAAATCATGAGCAAGGACCATGTTAGAAATAAAAATAAATAAATAAAATAAAAAATAAAAAAGAGAGACGTGCAAAAAGATGTGATGGAAATGGGTATAGAAGAGGAAAGGAAAAAACCCACCAATAAGAAAGATAAATAAAGATAAAGTATAGAAAGCAAATAAAGAAAGATTTATAGACTACAAAAGAATAATAGAAAGAGTATAATAGAATAACAATAGACTTTTAACCGTGGGTCTGGGCGCACTAGAGCACAGCTCTGGGCTGGGACTCCATTAATAAGGAAAATCCAGGGCTAGAACATTTAAAGAGAGAAAAAAGAAGAAAAAAAAGCAATTTAAAGTGGCCAATAACATTGATATGAGAAGCTAGAAAAGAAAAACCCTGAAAGAATAAAATAAAGTAAAAATAGAAAATATGAACTAAGCTGGTGAGGAATATGAAGAGATATGAAATCTGCCCTTTAAAGGATAGCATATTAAGAGAGCATAACATTTATAATATAACATTTTGGAAATAAATTAGAAGATTTATGTCATAGTAAACTAAATATTGATAAAGATATAGGATTTGAAATATATAAATATCTAAGAATAGGTCAAATAGTCAACATCATAGATAAAATAACTATATTGCATGTGATGGATAAATCATGCACTAATAACCTATAAAGGACATCATCAAGAAATATAATAGTAGCGAATAATCAAAATCCATAACCTAAATAATAGCCCTAATAAAAGATAAGCATGAAAAGTTAATACTGAGACATTTTGATGACTAATATATGTAAAATGCTACAGAGTTGTGACTATCTATTCATGAATACAGAACATTCCAAAAGGACAAGAGAATTTAACCAGCAAAACAGCACAGAGTTCATCTATATCTGTCAATTAGAGAGACATAAGCAAAAGTAGCTGCAAACTATGGCTTAATAAATTATATAGGAGCCATGACATCAAAATTATTTCTCATTAGAGGCAGACTTTAGAGGAGAACGGGACTTATCTCGACGTTGTTCCTGAGTTAAGGTGGAGACAGTATTTAAGGAGGAAGATGTATCATCTTGACTGCGAATAGACCGTTCAAATTCTCTGCCTCTTTGACGGGATTCATGTAGAGTGCGACGCATGTCATCCACAGATGTGGGAATAGCTTGAGGATTCCGAGAAGGAGCAGGGGTAGGAGCAGACTGCGTGTCCATGTCTTGAGGTGTCATGTCAACCAAAAAACGTTGTAAGTCATCTGGATTGTAGAAGTCTCTGGTATCCCCATTCTTAGATACTCGAAAGCGTACTGGATCAAACAAACCATACTTAATGTCCAATTTCCTCAATTGAGGTCTCATGGAGAGAAACGATTTCCTTCTTTCATTGGTGTCACGGGAAAAATCAGCTGCCAATTGTATTTCATAACCGTCATAAGAGTAGGAACCCTGAGAACGTGCTGCTATCAGTAGTTGTCGAACTTGCTCATGCCTTAGGAAACACGCAATAAGGGGTCTTGGACGTGTGTCTTTACCGTGCCGCGGAGGACCTAATCGATGTGCTCTCTGGATCTCAAGCGGTGGATCGAACTGAATGCCAACTAATTTAGGGAGTACATCACACAAAAAGGCTCTGGTATTCTGGCCTTCAATTTTTTCTGGAAATCCAAAAAAACGAATATTGTCTCTTCTGCTGCGATCTTCTAAATCCACTAACTTACTACGCAGAAAAATAAGTTCTTCATCTCTAGACTGCGTTGAAGCGATTTTATTTTCAACAATTGTCAAACGTTGATCAAGACCCTCAGTTTTAGCATGGAATAGTGCTATGTCAGTTTGTATTGATTTAGTTTCTGAGGTAAGAGATGAAATGTTTATATCCATGTCTGTTAGCCGACAGCTGATTGTTGAAATTTCTTGGAAAAGATGATCCATGGCAGCATTGGATACCGCCGAGGAAGTATTATGTGCCTTATTAGAAGTTGATGCAGTGGAGTTTTTCCCAGACATCTTGTGTGGGTGGTTTAATACATCAGCAAATAAAAGTGAATGAGAAGGTTTGTTTCCACTCTTGTTATTAGACATTCACTTCTAACTTCAAATGTCGGGGAATATTTAAAACTGCAGACAAACAACCCTTCAAGTAGAGCGAATGTAAGGCACCAAGATGAGTAATCTTCAGTAGTGAATAAATAAATAATTATCAGAATATTAAATGAATTAGCACTTAAATGACATATGAGCCAGATTCCACAAAGCAAGATATAATCAAGTGCTATTGGAGTCAAAAAGAATTGAGGAAAATATTGCAGCAGTTTTATGTAGATTAGTAGAGAAAACAACCAGTAAGCCTGCAGCTGAAAAATCTCCTTATTTTAATGAAAATTATCATGAGAGAAATAGGTTGCGTATAAATTATGATGATATCATTTGAACATTGTGGTAGAGCATGAAAAGCATGACCGACAAAAATGAGCTCTTAAGCTGATAGACATATGTCTAAATGGAATATTGTAAAGACTTAAGTTGTGAGGAGAAAAAGAAATGAGGAGTTTGCGCTATATGAATAGCATTGATGCAAATTGATGTACATGCAGACAGTATTAAACCTTTCAGGGAATGCTGGAAAAATCAATGCAACAATGATTTCCCTCACTTTCTTTCAGTAACAATCCTCATGTGAGAGGAAAAATGCAGATTGCGCAGTTCTGCACTTTGATTATGTTAAGCCTCAAGTGGAGTCATCATTCATCATATATAAAATATGAGACCAGGAATATTACATCCGGACTGACGCCTGCAACACTTGTAGCCCAATTAGTAGGTAAGCAGTGAATATAATGTGCTATCAACTCACTTCCTTTTTTAACACATGTCTGTGCACCGATTACTTATAGCAAAAAGTAAAGCTGCCTTTTTTCATAAATACAGATTGTTTCTTATATCCAGGTTCACATTGTTCCATTCTTAGTCCATTTAGCAGAGGAGTCAGCAGGAATACAAGTCACACATGCTCCAGGGAACATCAATTATTACTGGGCCCGGCAGCTGTGTGTTGAAGCAAGGTTTCTTATTTCACTGAAGTAGTTGAAAAAAGTTTAACCTTAACCCAGAGAACATAAATTACTGCTGGGCCTGGCAGAAGTGTATTGAAACAATGTTTCTTGCTTGAAAAGGAACTGTGGAAAAATGCTTAAAAAGGCAACTTAATAAAATGAGAGGATCAGTATTGCTTAAAAATGTTGTATTAGCAGTCTTGTATAATAAAAGGGAATTGTGATGTGTTTTTTTCCTCAGAATACAACACTTCAGTTATAGATGATTATAAAAAGGGCCGGTTTACCTAATAAAGAAAAAATGTTTTTGACCGGGAATGTTTCCTCCAGCCGGTGTCTTTGGAATCACAGCCCAATTAGCAGTGAGGTCATCGGGAGTTCAGGTTACGCAAGCACCTGGGATCCTAGGATTCTGCTAGGCCCGGCAAGCCACAATGTATCCACACCTCAGAAAAGCCAGTTAGAGATGGTCTAGCAGGACGGAATTTTCACAGCTGACAGCTTCAATGTTCCGATTACTCAGAAATGCCAAAATAACATCCTTAGACACCTGCAAATAGATGTTCAATCCATTTGAGTGCCGACCCAGAGCAGAGCCTCCCAGTTAGACGGCCATCTTCCTACGTGGCCAGACCACGCCCCAAGAGACCAATTCTTGAATTTTTCTTTTCAAATGTTGGAGTAACTCAACTGTTGTTCTATAATCATCTGACAACCTGTTTTTCCAAGTTTTGCAAATGTATGCCATCTGTGAAATGTTCTTATATAGCTCTGCTAAAACTTTCGAAAGCACCGAAAAACCTCTAAAAACCATGTGATCCCAAAGTTCAATATAAATGCTGTGTAAAACTCAATAACACGTCATACGTTGTGAGCAGCATCTCTGTAATCAGCAGCCTTGTGAAGTGATATTTTCGGAGGTATCAGCAGCGGCCGATTCAGATAAGTGCGGTGGGGTGGGGCAGGGCGTGGCGGGGGGGGGACCGACAGACGACGGAATAGGTATTATTTATTTATTTAATTATATCTATTCCATCGTCCGTCAGCTTCCCCCCCCCTGCTGCGCCCTGTGGCCGCCGCGCTTACCTAAGCCGGCCGCCACAGGGAGGTTTACATTATCATGATAAATATGAGATACATGCATTCAGGCTTTCTTGCTTTGAAATTTAAAGAGGCAGTTATTCTGAACGGAAGTATGCAATGAAAAAACAAATTGACCATGAAAACACAATAAATTAGAACTGCCAGTTCATTGAAGAATTGTGTAATATTATAGACAAACTTTTTAGTGTGTAACCACTTTTGATACCAATGGGACATTTAATCCAAAACTATGACAAAATAAATAATCATATCATTGAAAAACCTGACATAAACAAATATTTATTTTTTTGCGTTAATATATCTGTGTCTTCTTTTATATATTCATTAGTTTAATGTTATTGATTTACTCATTCATTAATGTGTTAAGTTAATTGAAGGAGATTAAGGAATAAAAGGTGCAACTATAACTGAATGGCCTAATGTCTTTAATCGAGCTTTCTACAGAAAGAAATACCTGCTATCAGATGGCATTTACTATGGTCTTTTATGTCATGAGAACCAACAACATAATATTGTGTCTTCTTTGATACAACCAACATTGACATAACAAACTTTAAAGTTTATAAAAAATTGCTTCTTACTGGGCAAGGTCAACTCTAGGATGTCAATTAGAAAATATGGTATCAACCAGAAAAGTTAAATATAAAGAGTATCCCATATTATAGGAGTTTTGCATCTAGTTTCTCAAATTCTTTCAAAGATGTAATATATGTAATATAAGCATATTAATTATAACATTCCGGTTAAGTGATTTTCATAGTCTGCTCCTGGCCATTCGCACTCCTATTTCAAATGATCACATTTAATAGAATTGGGATAGTCAGTTTATCCCTCATGTACCGCTGAATCAAAAATATCAGCTGCGGAAGTGAAATGTTTTCATGAAACACATGTTGGCCTACAAGACAATTTGAGAATCAACAATAAAATATAAAAATTCATGACTTATTCATCATTTCAACTACTGAGTTTCAATTGTCAAGCCATAAGACATCAAAATGCAGTCTGTGTTTATTGGTGTATACCCGATTGGTATATTTGATGTATGCTAAGTCCAATGTAAAGTGGTATACCATAAACCCAGGGCCTGTACTTCAAATGCTACTAGTGGGCCTGAATCACTAATTGTGCCACCCACATAGGTAGCCTTTCAAACCTGTCTCAGGCTTCCCCCTGCAGTGCCTATGTGTGCAGTTTACTACCACTTCGACTTGTATTCTAAAACTACTTGCCAAGCCTTAAACTCCCCTTTTATTACATATAAGGCACCCCTAAGGTAGGCCCAAATAATCCTAAGGTCAGGGTGCTATGTAAGAAAAAGGTTCTACATGTACCTTCATGTTTTACAAATCCTGGTAGTGACAAACAGCGTATTTCGTTTTTCCCTACTGTGAGGCCTTCTCCTCTCATAGGCTAGCATTAAGACATCCTTAATACAGTCAGTCAAGGAGATGTTGGTCCTTAAACACATATCATACACAACCATATCAACTTTTTGTGATTACGTCACATTAATTAAACAGCATAAAATAATAGATAAATAATTCATTATATAAAGTCTTGGACAATCAACATACATTAAAATAGACCCTATCTTCATATCATCATATCATCACATACCATAAATAACTATCATCATAAGTTACCTATAAATGACTAATCTATATACACATAAAAACCTTTTTAGCAGAGATCATAAACCTTCCAATGGCACATGCCACATGTAAAAAGTGCATTTCAGTTAAAAATGCAATCCCCTGTGCACAGTTTATAATGCCATATTTAAAAAAATGGGCGTAAAAACGTTTTCAGTGCAATTAGAACTTTAACACAGTCCAATAAGATATGCAAAACATCACAATTAGTACTTAAGCCACATGTACAGTTTCCCTCAGGATCAATCATGACCACTTTTATCTTTTCATTAATATAGCAGGGGTTAATTCCAAACCTTAACCCTAACAATTCTCTTCTAAGCCAATGATTAGGTAGTGCATCCACATACATACGTATACCCTACTTACTTTTGCCATGAGTTAAACATAAAATAGACAGATTTTTACCTCTGATGGTACTGCTTGTCATAATCTCGAGAGAGTGCCCTGCCTAAAACCTTGAGCTCGCTCTTTACAAACTCAATTTGTAGGTTTTGCGGGCACAAATTAACTCTCATAGCCCTACAAACTTTATCTAAAATATTTGTAACCGCATAAACACATTTTAATTCACTTTGCTTTGTTTCAATTTTACACCACTGGGAACATTTCTCTCTTTCCCAGAACTCCAGCATGCATTAAAGGAGAATGTAACAGCCCACCTCAGCCATTGGCTGACTTAAATACAAGTTATGGTCTGCCACCCTTTCACAAGGAGCACATCCACACACAAAGTAGTTCCCTCTAGTGTCAGAGAATACTATGGGGATTTGTATTTTTTTGGAGATCAAAAAAATGTTTTTGCCTCAGTAAATGATTTTTTATTTAAATTGATCAGGGCCCAGCATATTCCCAAACAATATTGTTTTGCTAAAACCATGATTATTCAAAACAAGAATTGCGAGAAGTCTGGCAGCCAATGCCAGACCTATTAACTTTGCCAATGCTTGTTAGTCTTCTTTCCCATCAAAGTTAGAAATATACACCTGCTTTCCTGTCTGCGATGAGTCACTGATTTAGGACCTTAGTGCGAGTGATTCTTCCTCAGATGCAATAATTATCACACCTAATAAAATCTGATACTCCGGATATTGCAATTTAACAGCTGCAATGATTATCACGTTTTCCCGAGTTTACCCATCGAGAAATAACATAGATTTTGCTGCCTACAACAAATAAATTTTACATTTCCTGGTATTTTCTGATCATCTGTCCCTCAGTACATTTCTGCTAGTTTAACCTGCTGAAAGTCGCCTGGGGAAAAATTGTGGGGGACCTGGGGGTGCGTTGTTAGCTGCAAAGCTTGGATTTCCGATATGTGCAGTGCAGGGGTCTTTTTTAAAGATTACTCTTCACAACTCAGCACTATGGCACGGCATGTGTTATTTATTAATTATCTTCGGTCGGATTGTATGGGAAGACCTGTTATTGTCCTTGTTAATGATATTTATGCATGTGCTTGTCTATTTATGTTGAATAACACCTGTTTTAAAAAAAAAGGCACACTGAAAACAGAAATGAGCAGAATTGATGAGAAATGGAAATCATTTTGAGGGAGAAATTAACATTTTAAATACGTTACTTAACACTATTTTAAAATTTAAATATCATCATGTGCTCATATGGACTTAACATTAATTAAATACACCACATAAAAGAAGCCCTTCGGTTGCACATTGCTTTCACAAAGTAGGATGCGTGAATGTAAGGTCATGTGACTTACATGTGGTGGTGATATCTGGGCATGATATCAGATGCCTGCCTTCCAAAATGCATTGCCTAATTGTTATTTCATAATTCGGATACCCGCCTCTGCAGGACTTGAAACGTATTCGGATAGTGTGTCTTTGCTTAAAGGTGGGAGGATGAAACTGGGATCTTGGCTATACATGAGGACTATCAACCCGAGTTATCTAGGACAAATCCCGCGGTGATTGAAACTAGAGCCCTACTGACATATATGCCCCTCCAGCAAAACTAATTATGCTTAATGCGTGATTTGGGTAGGAAGTAGGGAATCAGTCAGACGAATGTGTTTATTTTCATTGGAGGCATGCCTGTCCTGCTAAGGAATCTGCTGTGTAGAGAAACCAGTGAGCCCAAAGCCAAGATAATGTAATTATAAAAAATAATTTAACGAAAATCATTTTAAAGACTATGAGCAATGTGCTTGGGTGAAATGTCATCCGTAAAACTGTTTGCAATGTTGGATTCTATTAAAAAATACCAAAAATACAAGTTAGCGTCGGTATGTGCCCTTTACCTTTAGAGTAGTGTAAAGGCCGTGTGTTTTTACAACATGTTCATCCTGCCATTGACCAGCCTCACTCTATCATCGACGGACTGATCAGTGTCGAATTATTTGTTTTTCTACATGGAACACTGCATACTTTAATTGCTTCTAAGCTCTTACAAGACATGCACATTGTGTTGACCGAGAATGACGATGTTGTCATCATTTTTGTGTGCGAGCGAATGACAGAGCACTCCATACTAGCCATAAAAGAGCAGCAGGGACTTCAGTGAGGACACAGATAGGGGGCGCAAGGTCTGCTGCAGGGTGCTTAAAATAGGTGAGTTTTGGTTTTATTTTTAAAGGTCTTAGCTTGGAGGATGTTTTCATTATAGTAAGGGTGGCCAATCGACAGGCGAGGGCTGATGACTGAGTATGGCATGTCTCCTCTACTCCTATGAGATCTGCATGGGGTTCACCCCTTACCACCCACCTCTCCTGTTAGGTGACAACCCAAAGAAGGAAACTGAAATTGTCATTGTATGCTGCTGTGAAAAAGTCTGAAGGAACAGGGTGGAGAAGCAGCAAAAACTTCCAAACGCCACAGCATTCAGGAAAGAGACACAGGTGAAGTGGCGGCTTCTCCACTAAGGCGGAGGAGCGTTGCCTCACTTCTTTTTTTGTGTTATTTTCATATTGTTTTCTCCTACTTTCGCCCACAGCTTTGCATGAGGGGCGGGGCAGGGGAGGAGTGGTAGCAGCCTCCTAAATTGCGCAATAACTGCTTGGATGCCCAAAACAGTCTTGCACACTTTGCATGTTGTCTATGCAGGCTGCATTACAGTCTATGTGGAAAACATGCCCAGGCCTCCAGTCAGCGACGGAATGCCGAAACACAGCACTCAGACCAATCACAGCGCTGCTACAGCAGTGTTGTGATGGGCTGACTGGGAGCCTGGGTGTGCTTCCTGTGGCCGAACGAGAGAGTACTACAGAGGGGGGACACAGCGAGGAAGCGGCGAAAAGGTAAGTTTAAAATTTTAATTTATTTATTTTTATAGCTGCTTCCTCCACGTCCTCCCCCTCCCACGTTCATCTCCCATACCTCCCGTGTCCTTCCCCCTCCCGCCCCCCTACCTCTGATCCATACCAGCCGCCGCTGCACAGGTGCCTGCCTTACATTCATAAGCAGAGCAACACTTGATGGATGAAGGGATAAATGCAACTGAATAGCAAATATAGAGGGCCCAATTAAAAAAGTAAGGAGGGTGAGTAAATGCAATTTACACATTACTACTCCTGGCTTACTCCTGACTTATGGAATTCAGGAGTACTGCAAACTGAATAGCAGCAAAATATTTATGAATGGGCCCCATAGCCTGGACGTGACACAATGGATCACTGCGGATTATGATCGAAACCCATGCAAATCTGCATCACAGATGCTATTAGAAAGGGAAACATCCAGAGTTTAACAAATAGTGGATTTTAAATAGATTCTGATAGCAGCATGCAACATTTTGTTACAGGAAATATGTCAAAATTATGCTTTAATCTTTATAATAGATGCTTGCCTATTCAGGTGCCTTCTCGAGTAAAGCACTGATTGAGGTGAATAGGACTTTTACAGTTCAATGTATACAGAAGAGATAACAATACAAAAAGTCTATGAAAAATCCATATTATGCGAATACTCTCTGAGATCTAACAAAGTTATAAATTACATTTCATCATCCTGTCCACTGTTCTCTCCCTTTAAAGGAAAAAATAAAGCATATTCCCCTCTCAGAGCAGGCAGGCGCAGCAAGCAGCGCAACATGTACCAGAACTGTTTTTCACATGGTTGAGCCGGGGTTTGAATGAAAAAGATAAGATAAAATTGTCTGCAGCTAACAGATTAGATGCCCCCCACGTTACAGGGATCTAGCAATCTTTGGGAATCGCAAAATGACTGCTCAGACTCCAAAAGAACAAAGTAATAAACATTGGCAAATCATATTGAGAAGCTAATGTGTGTCTAACTGATTGCAAGCAGTTGTCCACCAATTTGATAAGATGTCTCTGAATACATATAAATGCTGCATATATATGATGTAACTTTTAGATTCCGCCCTGCTCTGGAACAGCATGGATATGAACTGCAATTTTAGTGCTGAACTGTAAAAAAACAGAAATTCTTTATCTGCTACTCTACAGTAGTCAGTGGCCAATATATTTACACATACACGCACACACACACACACACACACACACACATATATATATATATATATATATCCACATGAAATGTAGCACCGATTAGATGCCACAGCCTCTCGAGTCGGGGCCTGTTCTGCGGGCGCCACCGCATTAACATATCCAAACGACACACACACTGCCTTCAGTGTGCAATCAGGCCCACCATCCAGTTTGTTTTTCAGAAAAGCTTTTATTTAGCAACAGGTCCGCATAACACAGCATAACGCGTTTCAACCTAGAAGCAGGTCTTAATCATATGCACATTTATATATATATATTACCTACTGGCGGTCACCAGTGGGTAGTTATAGTTAGGACCTATTTTCCATAGGAAATTTGCAACATTCTATTCCCAATAACTTTGGCGCCGGTTGACGAATCTTTGTGAAATTTTCAAAATGTATTGCCTGCTCCAGTCCGCTCCTATCCTGAAAGTGTCGGGGTGATTCAGCAAGCGGGGGCTGAGAAAAAAGGGGGGTCCCAAAACGTGTTTTGCCCATGCAATTTTCCATAGGAAACTTTAGACACGGCTACAGTCTGAACTGCAGAACGAAATTACCCCAAATTTGGCAAAGAGGTAGTTCTTGGTTCAAAAAGAACCCTTTTTTTAAAATGGTGTAAATCTGTACAGTAGTTGCTGAGAAAATGAAAAGTAAGATTTTTTCGATATCTATGGCCGCGGAGGATCCGCGCACCCTCCCGCTCACGAGCTGTATGTTAATTGGCTGTCAACATTCCAAACCAGAAAGTGTTGGCAGCCATCTTGTGCCTCGGAGCTGCATTGTAGAGTGTTGTAAAAAGGGGCGTGGCCTCTGAACACCTCTCTGCAACGCAGCACTCTGGAACATACTAGAGGTACCTGGTGGGCTAGTTGGCCCCCAGGGACCCTCAGGATTGAGGAGGAATTAATTCTCCAACTTAAAACGCGCCACAGGGCGTGTTTGCAGACATGTCACCTCAGGCCACGCCCCTTTCCTTTACCATTGTGCAAAGGCGCCCCGTGGCGAGTTGTAAGTTGGGGAATTAATTCTCTTTCAATACTGAGGGACCCTGAGGGCCAACTAGCCCAACAGGTATCTCCAGTATGCGCCAGGGAGCTGCATTGCAGACAGGTGTTCAGAGACCACGCCCCTTTTTACACCTCTCTGCAACGCAGCTCTGTGGCACTTACTGGAGGTACCTAGGGGGCTAATTTGACCCTAGTGACCCTTAGGATTCAAGGGGACTTAATCTCTCAACTTAGAATGGCCACTGGGCGCGTTTACACAGTGGTGAAAGGAGGGGACGAGGCCTGAGGTGACGTGTGCAAACACGCCCTGTGGCGCGTTTTAAGTTGGGGATATAATTCCCCTTCAATCCTGGGGGACCCTTGGGGCCAACTAGCCCACCAGGTGCTTCCAGTAAGCGCCACTGCGCTGTGTTGCAGAGAGGTGGCCCAGGCCGTGCCCCTTTTTACAGCTCTCTGCAACGCAGCTCTGTGGCGCTTACTGGAGGTACCTAGTGGGCTAGTTGAACCCTAGGGACCGTCAGGATTCAAGGGGACTTAATCTCCCAATTTAAAACCGCCACAGGGTGCGTTTACACAGTGGTTAAGGGAGGGGACGGGGCCTGAGGTGACATGTGCAAACACGCCCTGTGGCGCGTTTTAAGTTGGGGAAATAATTCCCCTTCAATCCTGAGGGACCCTGGGGGCCAACTAGCCCACCAGGTGCTTCCAGTAAGCGCCACTGCACTGCGTTGCAGAGAGGTTGTCTAGGCTGTGCCCCTTTTTACACCTCTCTGCAACGCAGCTCTGTGGCGCTTACTGGAGGTACCTAGTGGGCTAGTTGGACCCTAGGGACACTCAGGATTCAAGGGGACCTTATCCCCCAACTTAAAATGCCCACAGGGCGAGTTTGCACACATGTCACCGCAGGCTCCCCCCTCCCTTCACCAGTGTGCAAACACACCCCGTGGCACGTTTTAAGAGGTAGTTTTAATCCCCCTGCCCTATTATGTATTAGGGGCTTACAGAGGAGGTCATGCTAATCACAGGGGTACCCCAACGCATAGTGTTCCCTAGTGTATGTAGATGTTTTCACTGTATTCTAAGTGTCTTTTAGCATACCACTGGCTCTAGGCCTGGTTAGTCAGAGTCAGTTAACACCAGTACCCATCTGAAAAAGTTGTGGGCATAGGATGGTTTTGTAACAAGGCCTCTTTCTGCTCCTCTGTTGGTTCTTTCTGCACATGTCTTGATTCTTCCTGCACTTCTCTTAGTCTTTGAGGACTTCTGTTGTGTTGCTTCTTTCTGCATTCTTTTTTTTTTCTTTCTGTGCGTTTTTCTTCTTTCTTCACATGTCCTACCTCTGTAGGCATAGTTAGAAACTAACATTTAAAAAACCTTTGAAATTCACTTAAAAAACCATAGGTTTCAGTTACGTTAAAGTTAGAAATTAGCATTTAAAAAACCTTTGAAATTCACTGGAAAAAAAAAAATTTCAGGCACGTTATAGTTAGGAATTAGCATTTAAAAAATCTTAGAAATTCACTAAAAAAAACATAGGTTTCATGGGCATTATAGTTAGTTGGACATTTCCCTCATACAAAACCCGTAAAATTCCCCCGTTATTGTTAGTTCAGTTAACTATAACTCACGCGCCTGCAATGCACTGCTGATGACGTCACATATTACATCACTCATTACATGGTCAGTGACATCACTCATGACATCATCCTTGTGATAGTGTGTCAGACCTCCTCTTACCCTAATATAACCTTTGATACACACACTCAAAAATAGAAACTAACATTTTCAAAACAATGGACATACCAATACCAGTTACAACCTCCTATTCAGTAATTCCAAGATCTACATACTCATCCACTCATTCACCAACAGTCCTATACAGTCACTCATACAGGTACTCACACATCATATGTACACATACACCTATACATCCTTTTACACACCGCCACTCATCCAAGTTACTCACACATATAGTCACTCATGCTATTAAAGAATCAAACATCCATTTACTTGCATATACATTTATACACACACCAGCACACTTACTTCTGCAGAAACTTACACATACTTGCTCTTTTAAACAATCACTTATAGAACAACTACTTATTTGTACAGGAACTATTCCAATCTCTCACTCTCACATATACTCACTTATATACACCAATACTCACATATACTAGTTTAAAATATATGTAGTTACTTATAAAGACACTATTGAGTCAGTCATTCACTCACTAACACACCCATACACACACTCATCCACCCATACAGTCCTGCACACATACTGTCTTCAACACATACAAACAGTGATGCACTCATTCATGCATTTATGCACTAAGTAATACCCTCCACTGAGCCATACAGACACTCAGACACTCATACTGATACTCGAAAAACCAAGTAATAACCCATATAGACACTCATGTAGCTACTCACCAACCCATGCAGTCACTTATACACAAAGTGAGAGACTGAATCCGATATTTACATATTTAAACATTACTCACTAAGCCATGTATTCACTATGATACACTTAATCAGTCCGGTATACAATCAATTTTACAAAAATAGATCATCCATTTAGACACTTATATACCCATTTATTCTTCCATCGACCTTAAGATATACATATATAAAACATATTTAATTTTCAGAAAAACACACATTCACTGGATGATGTCATCAGTGATGTCATCAGTGATATCATTTGAGATGTCATCAGTGATGTCATGAGTGATGTCACTGACCATGTCATGAGTGATGTAATATGTGACGTCATCAGCAGTGCATTGCGGGCGCGCGAGTTATAGTTAGCTGAACTAACTATAATGGGTGAATTTCAAGGGTTTTGTACGAGGGAAATGTCCAACTAAATATAACGCCCCTAAAACCTATGTTTTTTTAAATGCTAATTCCTAACTATAACGTGACCTATAAAAGAACAGGAGGTAAGCCACAAGCCCTTGGAGAGCACACTTCAGGGTGCCACACAGCAGCATATAGTCAGCCCAGGCCAGCCACTTTTCAGGAAGGGCACACAGTCCATTTCAATGGCAGTGATCCTCCTTGTGCACAACAGATTCCTCTGGCAGTGTGCACCACCCAGTTCCAGGTTCTCCGGTCCCACGAACCCACAAGTGTATCTCTGCCCTGCTGAAGTATGGTACCAGTCGTTATACAATAGTGTTCCTCTGAAGTTGGCGGTGGTTTAAAGGGTCTCCCTTTGAACCACAGATGTCACCCATAACTGTTAGTCCTGTCTGCCAGAAGGCAGTAAAATGCGTATCTTAGGACCTTTTTTATGAGGCCCTTATGCCGCTATTGCATCACTTTTTGTGATGCTGCAGCGACGTAAAAGATTTGCCACTCTGTGCCTTATTTACAATGTGAAGCATCTATGCAAATGCGTCACTTTGTAAACCCCTGTGCTACCTCATACCTGCAGCAGGTATAATGTATGCAGGGTGGGCGTTCCGGCACAGAAAAGGCTTGTTGAAATGTTGCAGTGAAATCTATGAGATTTCAATGCAACAAACACTTCTACGGCGTCAGTACGTAGAATCCTTACGCCTGCTTGAAGCAGGCATAAGGGGTGACGCAGTGCATTTCACATGGGGCTTCCCCCATGTGAAATGACACATTGCTGGAGTTGCGTCTGTTTTCAGGCACACTCCAGCAATGCGCAATTTTTCCGCCTATAGATACGTCAGAATTATTGACGTATCTATAAATCCTTGCGACATTGAGAGCCGTATCGTAAATATGGTGCATCCATGGTGTCCCAAGAAGGGCGCACCAAGAAGTGTTGCATCGCTGTTTAACTGCAGCGATGCAGCACTTTTCATAAATGAGGCTCTTAATCTTCAGTGGGTCTATGATCTGGCTCCAGAGGCAAGGTGTCAAAACATCTTCCTCCAATCTGTCCAGCCAGGCCCTCAAATGGCAGAGATCTGTCGTTCCAGTTGCGTACCCAATGTTTTATAGCTTTTGCTAGGGAATGACCAGATGTGCTCCCCTACCCTGCAGTGTGGACCTGAGCCAAGTACAAAGGCTCACAAAAGCAAAGAAATGCCCACTTTCAAGAAGTGGCACTTCTATGCTAGTAATGACAATGCCACTTTTACCACTGGAAAGGGTTTGTCATTGTGAATTCAATGATAGGAATTATTTTGAGCCTGCTCCACTGCAATCCATTATTGCAGCCTGAAGTAATTTCAACCCTACCCCCATGTTTGTCTATGGGAAGAGCAAACATCACAAGTAGTGAAAACACACATGGGTATTCTTCACTACCTGGTCAGGGAACACCCATGTGTACCTGCCCTGCCTTTCACCTACCATTCGCTGCACCCCTTAAGAGGTACCCTCTATGTGCTCTAGTGGCAGTGAAAGTTCCTCTCAGGATGGCTAGTGATTCAGAAAGGCCGCCTGAATAGAAGCGTCATGACACACACACAGAACTGCAATGGCAGACAGACACATGTTTAGAACCACCATAGGTGCAAGGGCGCACACTGGCCTACGAATGGCAGGCTGGACACATGTTCAAGCACATCATTAATGCAAGTGCGCAGACCAGCCTACAATGCCTGGTTGGCCACATGTTTTAATACATCATAGGTGCTAGTGGGCACACCGGCCTGCAATGGAAGGCTGGTCATATGTTTAAGCATATCCGTGGTGCAAATGCGCAGACCAGTCTGCAATGAAAGGCTGGGCATATGTTTAAGCACATCATTGGTGCCAGCACGCACACCGATGGGCAATGGCAGGCTGGTGACCTGTTTCTCAAAAATCAAGTGAGCACCACTTTCTAATGCGTGTAGGAAGGGCGCGCACACTTTCACACTGCATTTACAGTGGGAAGGTGCCCAGAGCCCTAAGGCAACTACAAGAGAATCAGCAAAACCCAGGAGGAAAAAGAAAAAAATGTAGGGAAATGCTACCTGAAGAGTATCAGGTCTAACATCCACTCTATGCCACCCCACTCTATGACAACCTACAACACTCCACTCGAGGACACTCCACTCGAAGATTTGAAACACATTTTATTAACCAAACAAAATTGAAATTCTATTAAAAATCAAAGGCTAAAGCTTAATTATAGTTAGGAAAAATAAATTGATCACTTCTATACAATACCAACTTAAACTACACAAACAATAGAAATTCAAAAGTTATAGTTATCACTAGATAGTTACAATCTAAATTATAATTTGCGCCACACACAAAATTTCCTATAACTCGTGCACCTCTGTACATTGTGCCAACCTGCTAGCCAGACTAAATTAACTATAACTCCAGCCTTTACATGCACACTCTTCTTATAAATGGTGGAATGTATGACGTTATGACACGTGCTTTTACCACGCGGTAGGTAAAAACGTGGTTGTTACAACGACCACATTGTTACCACGAGTGGCACTACATCGCAAGTCGTTTTAACGACTTGCGCTTGGTGGCGCGCAGGATTTTGGAATAGTATAAATTACTATTCCTACTCCAGTTAGCGCAACAGCAGGGAAGGTGTTGGATTTAAAATCCAAGACATTCCCTGGTGTTGCACGCCACCTAGCGCAAGTCATTGAAACGTCTTGCGATGTAAGGGCACGCGTAGTAACAATGCGGTTTTTGTAACAACCGCGTTGTTATGAACCTGCGTGGTATTGCCAGCGTTGTAAACGCTGTCTCCCAAATGGTGGCATTTGAGATGTCATGAGTGTTGTTATGAATGCTATGATTTAAAATTCTATAAGTCAATAAGTATAATAGGATACATGCAGTGCATGGTGAAGGCGCAAATCATAGTTAGTTTTGTAAAAGAAGAAAAAAAAGCTGTGAAAGCAAACAAGTCCTAAACACTACCTATTATTAATTCTTGTTTCCTGAGTGACTTTTACCATCTCTACGGGTGACACTCCAGATGGAGAGTAATGTTTCTTCAGCGGCTCCCATGGCGCCGTTTGGCCAAACATACGTGTTAGCAGCCACGCATTCTCACATATGGCACAGCATTAAGTGTACTTATCCCGCTCCCTGCCGCTCGGCGCACCATAATCTTTATCCTTTAACGGCATTAATTCCCAAACAGGCTTAGGCATCTGTGAGGCTGAAACATATATTTAAAAGAACCAACAAACTGTCAAATAACGATTAGTCTCTAGGCAGTCAGCGTCAATCCCGCCAGAAAACAATGCAGGCCGCGAGGGATGGAAAGGGCCTATGAGGTCACACGGGCTCTGCAGGTTCCCTGCCGCTTTAACTCATCCCCTCAAAGCCACGTGCAGCTGTGGCGCATTAAAGAAGAACGTGCCCCCCCCCCCCCCGTAAAACTAAAACACAAAGTTATACTTACCGTGGAAGCCAGATAATGAACAGACACGTATTAAATGCACAGGGATTTCTTCTCATAGTTGCTTACGCGTGCTTCCTTCACTAAAGGCCTCTTTCCACACACATAGCCTGTGCACATACGATTGCAGGCATCAAGTATAAATAACATGGTCTCTCTTTTCTTCCTTCGAATCTCTCTCGCTTGTTCTCTCGTTGCTTCTATGCCTCTTTCGTTTTTTTCTGTCTCCCCCCTTTCTTTTTTTTTTGGATGTACAAATCTGTGTAGTTTTATCTGCAACCTTCACAAAGGTCACTTGAGAACTTTACAAGGTTGCAAAGTTTTACGGTTTGCTATATTTGCATTACAAACATAGCCCCTGCCACAATTTGTGTTGCATATATCCCTATTCAACACTAACATAAAGGGATCTGCATAGAACAGAATTCTTATGATCAGCCCTGTGGTTCAGTAGTCAGGGAAGTAGGTAGCCTTGCCACCATTCCGAGTACTAAAGGTCAGAAAAGGGAATAAAATGCGGTAGTATGGTTTTACTGCATGATAACATGACACATTTTGCTTGCTTCTTCCTGTTTTGCCCTATAAATTCTACGAGTTAGAGCCTAGAGCTGTGGTCTCCAAACTTTTTAATGGTGGGAGCTAACTCTGATCTATAGTAAACATCACGAGCTACAGCTTAATGTGTGGATTGCACACCACACAAAAGACCAGCCACTTTTTTAATATATATTTATATTAAAGTTTGTGGCAAACATTTACAAAAATCCGTATGTATCATTCGTCTTCATGCATTGGGGAGTAACAAATAAAGAAACGTCACTTAAAGTGTGCCCCCTAGAGCACCCAGTCCTGATGCAGTGGGCACACACCATTAGTGGCAAAAGAGGTTGTGAGAAAAAATTTCTCTGTGCGTTCACCAAGGATCAGTTTTGTCCTTTTACTCTTTATGATTATGAATCATGTGCGAGATGTGTCTCATTGATGCTTGTTGTCTCTTTGTTAACACGGTGTGACACTCCTTTCATTATGAGAGCTAGAGTCAGAAGACTTCTATTAAGTGGCTAATTGCTCTAAAGTCTATTGCCTGATGTCCAGAAACTGACTCTGCCTTAATGAATTGAATTAAGAACAGTTACATGCAGAGTTCATACCGCTCTAGAAGTATCCATATTATTGCATCCATTCCCTACCCCATAGGTACACCTCTGAGGTCGGGATAAAGCACAAATTAAGAAGGAAAATAGAAAAAGAATATTATGAAGAAGAGAAATGAAAGAAAATGGAACAACATAACCACAGAAAGGAAAGTAGGGGGAGAGGAAGAAACAGAGCGAGGATGGAAGAGAGGGCGGGAGGGAAAGAGAAGACAAGATGAAGTGTGAAAAAGAAATCAAATAAGAACATTATGAAGGAGAGAAAGAAAGGACAAAAGAAGGAATAAAAGAAACAAGAGAAAGATGAAAAAAGAATAGAAGGAATGGATAAAAGAAAACAAGGAAAGTAGGAACAGAAAAATGTAGAAAGTAGAGATATAAATGAAAATAAGAGCAAAGCAGAAAAAGTTGAAAGGAATGAACAACCAAAGAAGAAGAACGACAGAAAGAAAGAAAAGAAGAACAAAGGTGAAACGGAGACAAGGAATGGAGAGTAAGATTGAAAGGAATGAAAAAAGCAAAGAAATAAAAAGATCAAGTGCGAAAGCAGGGAGAAAAAGAAATGTATATGAAAGCAGAAAGAAATTTAGAGAGGAAAAGAAAGAAACATAAAGGAAAAGAAAATGCTAATAAAAGACACTAAGAGGAAAAAGAACAAAAAGAAAAAGAAAGAATGAAAAGAAAGAGAAAGAAAAAAGAAAGAAAAGAAAGAAAGATGAAAAATGTGACTGTGGTACAAATATCCTCCAAATATGTCACTGCCACCTCTGACTGAATCTCATCATCTTGGATGCTTTATTGTCAGTGTTGAAGATTTTTAAACAGTGTGCTCTGATGTGAGGCATGCAGTAATTGTTTATTTAAGGCTTCATATCAATAACATTGTTTATTTAAGATAAGGTCGGATTACATATTACTCCTGCACAGTCACCTTTCCTGGTCTCATAGTTCAATATTCACAAAGTGTAGTGACAGGTGGAGAGCTATTCCACAGCAGGCTTTGAGCTACTGGTAGCGTGCAATGGACCTGTCGGCAACTCCTGGCATAGAGGAATTTGTGCAGGGAAAACTTTGAGTCATTGTGCAATTTGCATCAATCTTGGGGCCAGATGTAAGAAGTATTTTACCACTCGCAAACTGCCCATCGGGCAACTGGTAAAATGCTTTTTGGCATGTACCAAGTCTATATTGCGGGTCGGTAACCTATTACCGACTTTCAAATTAGGGTTTGTGAGTCGCTATTAGGAAGGAGCGTGTTAAAGGCGTCCCTTCCTAATAGCGAGTTGCACTGGTTGCAGGAATGTTTTGTGACCGGAATGAAGTCACAAAACATTCGCTGTTACCACCAACTTCAAGTTGGTGGTTTCAATTCGCAAACAGAAAGGGGCCCTTCCCCTTCGTAAATTAGGCACTCATTTTTTTTCAGAGCAGGCATTAGTCCCACGGACCACTGCATACCGTCACAAAATGAAAAAGTAGCTTTTCATTTTTATTTATGAAATGCATCCTGTTTTCCTTTATGGTAAGCTCACTGCATTACAAAATAAATAGCTTTATGTAAAAAGCTATCACAGCAGGCCGCCATCCCTGTGATTGTAGCCATTCACAATGGGTCACAAATTGCGACCTGCCTCATGAATGTTGATGAGGCAGGTCCATTTGCGGCCCGCTGCGACTCTCTAACAGTGGCAAACAGACTGTAATGCATCGCACTTTGCGATTTCCTAATAGCGCATTTTAGCAATACGCTATTAGGAAATCGCAAACAAGGCCCATAGAATCAAAAATTCATGCACAAGCTGTATGGCCATACAAGATCCAAACAACCACGAGCATAGAAGCATTCTATCAACTTTTGAGCTCACATGAAACCATTCAGACTACAACTGTGGTGTGCTATTTGACAACAAGCTATTTTTCAAAATCCAAATAAACACTTTCAAAATCGAATTCCAACCTTTTACTTCTGCTAATGGGTGTTCAAGGACTACTTCACCTTTCTCAGAAAATTGTTTGCTGAGAAAGGTGCCTCTCACCTTGACTATTGCAATTGCCTCTACATTAGACAAGATCAATATCCTGATTACAAAGAGACCAGGCCTATTAACTGCATTCATTTGCAAGGCTCATGTCTTTGTAACTCTCTGTCACTGGCTCTAAGAATGGAACCTGACTTCCTCAAATTCAGGAGGTTGGTCAAACTCAGCTGTTTAAACAGGTACATAGTTAGCCCTTCCTTCACTAGCCTTTATTCTCCCACTTAGACCTGTTGGTTAGATGCTTAACACCGACGTTGCCTCTTCTTCCTTATTTTGGACTATTTTGATATTTCCTTAAAGCTTTACAACCTTTGTAACAGCAAACATAGCAACTGATTTCTTCATTTGATAATTTGGAATGGTTTCTGTCTCTATCCAGAACTTGATCCATTCTACCTCTTCCCTGCATTCAATCCAAAATGTTGTGAGACTATTGTAAGGTGGTCTTTTACACAAAGTAAATACCCAGGAGATTTGTTTTATAATTTCTAGGATTTATAGGGCTTTGCACTGGAAGAATTTATTTTATTTTTATTCCAAGATGTGTTCAAGAATTGCATGTCATTTTTAAAGCTCATTAATGTGTGTTGTGATAATTCTACTTCACCAGGATTTTTGGGGTCATTCCAGTTAAATTACAGTATTTGAGTTCTTAACGGACTGCTGTTTCCATCATCAGTATCTCTTGGGAGGCGTGGGTCTGCTATCTTTTGACATTGTCGATGGGCCACTTGTGGAATACTTCAACTGCAGAATGGAGTTTGCTTCTTCCATGGTGCAAACCGATTGGGTGGCATCATTCCATTGGAAATTGAGGTGGAATGGATGGCCCCATTCATACTTGACACCTTTAGAATGGATATACCCTGTGCCTGGGCGAAAGAGGTGTTTTTTTGCAGAGAGTTATCGGAGACAGATACTGGTACAGCCACAATTTGGCACTCTCAAAATTATGTCTTCCTTTGGTTGACGCAGTTTAGGGTGCCCACCCAAGCACTGGTGGGGCCTCATGATCTCCCAGCATGGTGGGTACAATTAAGCTGGATGTCAGAGTCAGGTAAACAAGAAGGATGTGTCGGAAGAGTTGAGTGACATATCCTTCAATATCTCCATTCACCCTCTTCAAGGTCACCACTTATGCAAATGTTGGAGAGGCGAGATCGATTTTCTAAATATTTGAGATCTGTTTGTTGGTCTATGTTTCTTCAACTCTACAACCTCATGGCGGAAATTGTCAAGTTCCTCTTCTCTGACGTTTCCACCATCCTCCAGGGAGGAGACTATGTGCCCTGTCTGACCTGCTTGAGATCAGCTGTTAGTTCTTGGTGAAGGCTCCCAAATCTTCCCTCAGTAACCCGAATAGGTCTTCCATGAAGGACCTGGTGATGGGAGACTCCACACCGTCCATCGTGTAGCCAGTGGGCACAGATTCAGCCTGACAGGGGTCGTCCGTTGGTGTCTCTTTGCTTGAGTCGGATGTCTTTCCCCAAAGCATAATTATACCTTTGGCATAATTCTCCATTGGTGAAATAGAAATGTTTAGGGAAAAAAAATTCACATGACTTACCTAGTAGTATGTACAGAAAGCTAGCACTGGTGCAGCTTTCCAGTTCTCTTACTGCTGAGCCTTGTGAAAGAGAAACAGTCCTAAATCTGCTCCCTTCAACAGGAATGCATTTCTGGGTGCAGATTTATGATTCCTCTTTGAAAATCTGGCCACAATGTAGAATTCCTCCAGCACTTTACAGTCTAGTAAAACAGGATAGTGATGTATGTCACAAAAAATCTAATGAGGAGTGAAAGGTTTCCTATTTATGCATACCCTTCCTATGGACATTTTTGGCTGTCAAATTTGTTTCTTTTCACAAACATCTAAAGGCGTATTTGTCAGGCTAACCTTTTTTAGGACAACCATTTCCAGGTGCACATAGGTAATATCACTACTATTTCTTCAACACTTATCTTCTCTTTCCTCTTCAAGAACCGCTTTAAGCACACATGTGTGATTAAACCATATATTCTCAAATGCTACTTGTTAGACCTGTCAGCCTTAGGGTGGTCTTCCCCCAAACTCTTCGCCTACTCGCCTACTGTTTGCTAAAATTCATTTTTGTTAATTTTTGCTAATTTATTTGTAAGTCACTCGTACAGTGGTACAACATGTACCCAGGACCTGTAAATTAAATGCTGCTTGTGGGCCTGCAGCACCTATTGTGCCACCAATTTAAGTAGCCTTTTAAAACATGTCTCTGGCTTGCCATTGCAGCCTGTGTGCAGTTTTAAAATGCCAATTCGACCTGGCAAAATAAACCCTTTGCCAGACATAAAACTCTCATTTTAATACATATAAGTCACCCCTAGGGTAGGCCCAAAAATGCTCACAGGGCATGGTGCAGCATATTTAAAAATTGGGTATGAACAATTAGTTTTACATGTCCGTGTGGTGAAAAATTCCTAAATTCATTTTCCCTACTGTGAGGCTTACCTCTCCCATAGGATGACAGTAGGTTACCTTAATTCTTTTAATAAGTGATCATTTTTGTTTCGGAACAAGTAGAAATGTCAAAGTCAAAATTTTCTTTAATCGGCCAATGTATATGACCATTAAAGCATAGATTAAAAAGACATTTCTCATTTAAATTAAAACATATGTAATTTGCATCATTTTAAAAGCTAAGAACAGCATAGTAAAAGCCATCTGATAAAACAGTTAAAGTGCATAATTTTTCCTTAGTTTAATAGCAGCAACAATGAGTATAGCAGTGCAAATTGGAGGTAAAGCTAGACTTTGCAAGTGAAATAGCCCTTCCTTATGGGAAGTAAAGTGCTTATGCAGAAGTATTGGGTGTAAAAAAATCACACAAAATCACACTCTGTACGGGGTGAAAAAGAGCATAAAATGCATTGCGGATTGGGCAGATATAGCGTCTCATGGACAGCATGAAAGAAAGACGCACCAGGTGCCTTCTAAGGGAAAGGGCACTAAAAAGTGCATCATTTTCAATCCCAGCCTAGTCAAATAAAATCTATACTCTAGGTTGGTAATCCGGGTTAAATACGTTTCCATGCCTGTAGTGGTAAAAATGTGCATGTGCCCTATAAGTGAACTCATTTCAAGTGATCTTTCAAGTCTGAGTTCCTCTCTACATGATTCAAAACTCTGTTTGACTATTTCTTTGGATTTGAGGAAGATACTTTCAGGCAAGTCACAGAGTTGGCTGTATTGCAGACTATAAAATGTATTTTTAACATAAGGCAACCTTGGGATTGCAGACATGTTATCTAAACTAAGGCAGTCCTCCAGCACCTGCCTTAGGAGTGCACTATAGTTTTACCACAATGATAAAGGGGCCATGCTAGCGTGGTCCGCCATGAAACCCAGCTTCAGGAATGGCTAAAAGCCTACACATAAATCTATTTTCAGCTACCTGTAATTTTGCGGGGGCAGCATAACACCAGGATCCGCGTACGTATGTGCCAACTAGAAGGCACTTACATTCATAGAGCTAAATCATCTCCTTGATTGATTTATGGCCTAGACTTTTAGCAAATCTAAACATTGTGTTGCAAACTGCCCCCACCTTTTGAACTCTCTGTCCCATGTCCCGTTTGTACCCAGCAGTATAACTAGATAGATAAAAGAAGGTATTATTTAGATAGGAATCCACCCTATGAATTTGTTTTTAGACTTAGTATATTTGGGGCCGCAGGTCAAAATGAATGATTTTTGCAGATTCACCTTAAGCTTAAGTTTGGTCATAAAATCATTAAAACCGTTCAAAAGATTTTGGAGACAAATGGCTGTTAGTGCTGGAAGTACAACATTATCCATGTAAAGTAGTACCCGGACTGCATGAGGGCCAATTCTAGTTACATCCTTGCTGTATGATCTTAAAACAATACTCAAAGAATTAGTTTATAATAAAAAGAGGAAGGGGGCTAATAGACAAGAAATGTCATGGTTCTAAAGAATTGTAATTTAAAATCCTCTTTTATGGTAAAGTAGGATTTGAAGCCACAATTTTGAAAATGCCACATTTACAAAGTTGGCATGTTCGAGTTCTAACTATTTGGGGCCTGCAGTCAGTACCACATGACTGTGATTAGCATGGTAGCTGGCCTTTGTGTATTCCTACTAGACAGTTAGGCAAATTGGCACTAGGTGTTGCCAGGCTGGGCTATCCTGTCAGGATGCATAGGGCAGAGCTGCTCCCTGTCCCACTTACATTTCATAGGAGCTGCCTCAGCACACTCACAGAGAAAGCCACAATAACCTTTTGTCACCCTAGATCCCTTGGAGGAAGAAAGTTTTAGTGCCAGCTGTAGGGGGAAAACTCCAGAAGTTTCTTGCACTTCAAAGCTGGCACCAGGTATAAAAATCGCCTGCCACTAATCAGTTCACCCCTGGGCCTGTGGAGGGCACTCATAAGGCCTCCCCTGCACTTCAAATGACTGCCCTGCTGCTAGAGGTCTTCTTTGTACTTCAGAGGACTGCCCTGCTGCTGGTAGCCTGCCTTGAACCCTCAGAGGACTGGCCTGCTGCTGGAGGACTGCTTTTCTGCCTGAACCCAGGACTACCAGAGTGACTCCAAAGACTAACTGGCCGGCCTCCTGTTCTGAGCAACAGGGGCACAAAAAGCTCCAACAACTTGAACCCTTAACCTGGACCATGCCTGAAGTGAGTTTCTACCCTCCAAGTGGTGCCCACCCAGTCCTGGACCCTTGAACATGGTGCTAAAGGTGACAAAACAGCCCAAATCCAAACATTTTCAGCCAAAAAGTGCCCTGAGAACTGAGTGGAGACTAGGACCTACCTGCTCGCCGATTGCCCAAGTATCATCGTCGGTCAGTCTGACTTCACGGCAGCTCCCGCTAATTCTTCGCTGCACCAGCACATCCTGTACAGCTCCTCCTCACAGAAGGGGTAGATTTTCAACTTCCAAAAAATAGGCTAATTGCGAACATAGCAATTTTTACTGCAACTTTGTCCAGTGACTCCCCAACAACGGCACCGCCTTTGACACTGCCGGCTGTCTTGCCCCACAGTATATTACCTTCTCAGACATTTTTCTTCAAACATTCTGCTAAATTCTTAGTTAAACAGAGACCGGGCCCAATCTACCTCGTGTATTCAAACCATGCTTCATCAGGTTGACCATAACATTTGACTTTACATTGGCCTTGTGCATCTAGATGTCTGTGGTTGGCACTTTGATCTTTTGGGTGATAGTTTTGTTGTCAAATAATTTATTACATTTCACTCTATGTTAATAAATTGATGTGGGATTTTTCTTGTGCTGTTTTTTCACTTTATTACAGTTTATGTTCTGCATAAATACTTTTAACATTGCCTCTAAGCTAAGCCTGACTTCTTTTGTGCCAAACTACCAAAGGGTTATGCACGGGTTAATTTAGTGGCCTTTTGTGGTTCACCCTGACAGATTGTGGGTGATGCTTGAGAGGGTTCACAAAAAATCCCACTTTCTAACACTTCCATGTATAGCCCTGAGATTTTATTTACCTGTTTCTCCCTACCAACTATCTCCAAATAGCCAAATGTCGATTTAGACTGCCTTAAATGCTTCCTCAAGTGTACAGCGCTCCGATGCACTTTGGGTACACGGCCACCCATAATAAAAATCTTAAATATGTAAATGCATTTGTTGGGCATTCCTAGGTCATTTCCATCACCTTGAGCCAAAAAGAATTCAAGAGGATTTGTCATGATTTATTTATTGATTTATTTGCCGTCTTTATAGTGCTTCTCTTAAGCAAATTGTGGTAATGACCTGAATAATTAACAGCAAGGAAATCGGGATCTCGAAAGAACATATCAAGCCATTCAAAGAGGGTGAGAGCACATTGTAGCTGGAAACAAAATAATATGAATATGTCATCAGGCTGGGAAATGTTATGGGCCACGAAGAGATGAGATTAGGCGAATAGAGGGGATTAAATGAATAGGAAAGTGTGGAACAAGAAAGTATTTTTAGTAGGGTTACTTGGCATCTTAACTCTTCAGTTAGTGTGTTCCATAAAAAAGGAACACTTCTTGAGAACTATCTGTTCAAAGCAGATTGAAATTTCAGCTATTATGAGTCCATATGTGGTCATTTTTTACTTCGAAAATTTTTGGATACTGACTATTTTATAGTGTTAAATTAAGGGAGGGGGAGCTTTTAACGTTGAAGGGCTTTGAAAACTCCAAGCTGGTAAATCAAAATTTGGACACAAAGTTTACATCTAACTTTTGCTTGAATTTCCAACTTTTATGGAGTCACTGAAAAGTCCAGAGCAACCTGGGGAATCTGAGATTTTTGCAGATTACCAAGACTTTAGCTAATTTACTCAACTAACCAGACTAGTCATCATGTGAGTCTGAGAATTTGGGACTGTCACAGATTCCCAAAACTATGGGCTACCTAATAGACAAACCCTTTGCTTACAGCACATCAGTTTGGCTGGTGGTCATCTCCATCATCACCCTGAAAGTAGGTGTAGTCCTTCCCCTAAATGGAGAAAGTCTCTTAATGTTTTGATTATTACCTGTAAAAATGTTTGTGAACACCCACAGTTTTGAGGGTTGAAGTTTGTAGACCCATCTAAAATGTCCACACCTTTGTTCACCTGGAAATTCTGCAATAGTTGTGAAATTTTCTTATAGGGAAATCATTTTCACAAGGGCAAAACCCCGCGATTCTACATCCGTAAATCAGAATTGTCTTTTTCCCTGGCAAATATTTTTGGGTGCAATTGGATTTTACATAGGTGCGCAAATAGCGTTGTGAATAGGATCTCAGATGCGCCTCCCCACCCCAATTATTAACAACCATAACTAACCACTCAGTAAAAACAGGATGGAAATAGTGCAGAGTGAATGAAAATGTCTGCTTACTGGGTTACATTTATTTACAAAGTAGTATTATGAAACCACCTGTAGTATTTATTACTGGGAGTTCAAATGTTAATACAGCACAGTGGGTGGTATTACTGTTTTACTGTTTGATACTCTCTGAGGTGTTTCTGGTAGCTTTGCTGCCAGAGAACACATGGGGAAAGGACTGTTTGAAACAGCGCTTCTACCGGTTAATCAAGGACTGGATTCCAAAACATACATTCGAAAATAAAGTTTTGCTGGTTTGATATAAACAATATATTGCCTTGTTAGAGCGAGGAAACTGTGTAATTTTAATGTCACATTTCATTCTGGTTGTAGTCATAATTCTACGTTAGACTAGACCCAGGTGACATTTTCGTTAAACTTGTGCACTCTCACATAATTCCCAGAATTTCACCAAAATTACACAAATATGATACCTCATATAATTTTTCGTTCAGTCAGGGAAAAAGGTTATCAAGAGAGCATGGGAACAACACAAACAAACAGAATGTGAGAGTCCAGAGCTGGATATGGCGCTGGTGGCGCTCGGTGCGACGGTCTTTTTTGGTCCAGACACTTTCCCTCCCAAGACCACCTACTCAGATTTCCGCACCACCACCCGGCAAAAGTGCCCTTCATCTCTCCACTGACCCTCTCTCACATATATTTAATTTGTTTTAAAGTGCTGGTAAGGGCTTGCTTTACTAATCCACTCAGCAATCCACATAAAATATAGATCTGTTCTGCGCAGCAGGCATGTTAACCCTCCGCGCTACTTTACAGCAAGTCAAAACTGCCACTAGACAAAACTCAGATCTCTCTCCCTAGCTGGAACATTAATGACAAGAGATGTCTTGGCATTTTTGTTGCTGCCTGAAAGCTGGATGACCAAGGAACTCTGCAGCAGGTGCTCTCAAGTCTTTAATTATTGCTAAACACAGCCTCCTCCCCCTGAGGTCAGTTACCCCACACCAGGACAGCGCCCAGTGTGGCCACACCGGTCGCGCCACCCTAAAGCCGGCCCTGTGAGTGGCTGCTGTTGCTATAATTTTATTTTGCGTAAAATGGTTCCTTGTGTACAAAATGGACTTGAGGACGCATTTCACTCTAAAAAATAACAATAAATGCTGGGTCTGCAGTTCACTTCATTTTACAAAATAATCCCCAAATTTCACGTATTTACACAAATGGAAAATATGCTAATTTCGGACACCCCTACTATAAACAAAGCAAGCATCATTCTTAAATTAGACGGTCCATGTTTACAAGGTATTACATCAAAATGTGCTTGGATATTCATGTTTCCACTGCTATGCCGTCCAAAGTTAAATACATGCAAGAAAATGTGAGCAATTAAAAATAAAATGACACAGCATTTCATGATTACAAGTAAGTCCTTTTCTTAGGAATTCATAATAAAAACTGAATACAACTGTTGATTGCAATTCTCACAGCTCAGGCCATTTGCTTCATGTGTTACCCGGAGAGGTTAGGAACTGCAAGGTTATGTCAGCTCTCGAAAAGCACTTAAGACAAAGAGACACAGTACTATTGATTTTCGATTACAGTGAGTGTCACGGATAGCTACCAAGGGACAGCTGTCTATGAAACAAATGCATTCATTAATGCCTAGGGCCTGTTTATTCAGCTTTAGTAAAAGATGAAGAATTCTGAAAGACATACAATAAAGAGCAGGACAGCGTTCCTTTGTGGTATCTGACTCACCCAAAACCTATTCCATGCCCACAAGAGGCTCCTTGAAAGATTCAGCAGCCCTAAAAGAAACTTCAGTAGTCACTGGTCTTGTCTCTTCTTTGGACCATTCCCTGTCAATCACAGGGTCCAGAGAAGTTATGACCACTCGCCTGGTTCATTGACTCAATGGCCCTGAAGCTTCAAAAGCACACAAGATGTGGTGCAGACACCAACAACCTCCTACCAGGAATGCGGTCTGAACACCTCAACGGAGTCGGCAAGAAAAACTCACAGACTCGCAGAGCTGAAGTCAGGCCCATGAAAAATCGCATTTGAATTGTTTTATCTAAAACTGAAACATGATCCATACCCTTCTATATCCTACACCCTAACCTTTAAACTGAATTCTACCGCTATATGAAAAACCTTTCTAACACAAAATGTGACTTCCTTTGTAACTGGAAGACTAGAATGCCCATATCAATTCCACTGGATGTCCATACTAGAGATTTGTTCCCCTCTGACAAACATGGAGTATTGATAGGGAGAGGTGTGGCGCAGGGGCCAGAGCGGCTGACTCTGGAGCGTGGGGCTCAGGGTTCGATCCCTGGCGCCGGTGGCAGCCCAGCATCATGTGACTCTGGCCAATAGCTTACTTAATCTCCATGACAGCCCCTCTCCAGCGCCTGGATACCCTCAGGAGTGATAAGTTTGCACTTCACAAATGTGGAATTAATTGATATGATCCCGTAGCCTCCAGTAATTCTGTCCTAGATCAAATCATGATTGACTCCCACCTGCATGGAGCCTGAACTTACCCTTCTGATTAATGAGCTGCTCATAAAAGCGGAATGACTTTAGCACTCAGTCAATTCACCACCATACCCTCATAAACAGGGCAAGCATAGGCATCCACGGCTGCATGATACTTAGGCACATTTCGCATCATGTCCAAACAGACTGATAGAAGTGCCTAATCGATCTCCATCAGGCAGTGGCAGACAGAGGCTTGAGCTGGCTTCAGTATGATCCACGGTCACAGAGCAGAACTGGTCCTCCCTCCTGCCCAAAGGCTGATTATTGTATAACCCCCAAAACATAAGATTTCATCAGGGAAATGCAATTTCTTGTAGCTCTTTGTCTATAACAGCTCTGCAGGATTTCAGCAGGATCACCAGAGATTGTCTGAAAAACCCTGGAGCAGGCCACAACATGGCTGAAATTCAAGCATTTCCCATCTAACAAATATCTTAGACAAGAACCCCAAAATGGAAAAATAATTAGAATGGAAGAGAATGGTAGGCACACTGTTAGAAATGGGATCTCTCGTTGGCAGACATATGCACCCTGTCCAAGTAGGGACCACCACTCTAGTAAGGGTTATTCAGTTACACACTCTAAATCACCCTGTGCTCACCCTCTGGTTGCTTTCTCACCCTCTGATAGCTTGGCACAGAGCAGGCAGGCTTAACTTAAAAGGCAATGTGTAAAGTATTTGTGCAACACTTATTATAGTAATACAGTGGCAAAATCACCAAAGATATTCCACACTAAGTTATAAAACAGAGCTTGATTTAATGAACAAAACAAGTTCAAAACAATAAAGATCTAATAAGAATAACCGAATTTATGAATTTTTAAAGAAAATCTTGAATTTTAGTGCTTAAAAGTCAATAGCGCTTAGGAGTTACATGAGGAAAGCTGGACCTGATCAAATCTGAAAAATCAAGCCAACCGCGATGGAGCACAGGTTGGATACAGAAGCCATGCAGGCCCAGCTGAAACAGTACCTTCACAGATAAAAGCACTGATGTCGGGGAGCAGCTTCAAGGAGCCGAGGAGGTGATGTGTTGGTGACGATCCGAAGGATTGTGGGTGAAGTGTAAGTTCCAAGTTGTGCAGTTGGTCTCAGGGTGCTGAAGACAATACGTTGTCAATGAGTCAGGCTGTTAAGTCCCTGCGTCGTCGTCCAAGTGGTGATGCATTGAAGGCAAATGTGTTGGTTCCATCTGGTGCAAAGTCGGGACTGCGTGGATTTTGATTATGCAGCATGGAAATTCCACTTCCAAGGGTGGAGGCCTGGATTGACACCACTTGGTAGTGTAGGACTCACAAATGGCAGAGTCCAGGTGCTGGCAGTCTTTGATGTCCCTGAGACTGCAGAACAGGAGGCAAGCAGACAAGCTGTTGGAGTCACTCTGAGTTCTAGTGGTGTAGGTACAGTCCTACTCACCCACACAGAGAGGGCAGCAGGCAAGTCAGCACAGCAGAAAAGCAGTTCTTCCAGAACAGCAGTTCCCTAGAGTAGCAGTCCTACAGCAGCACAGCAGTCCTTCTTCCTGGCAGAGTTTCCACCGGTCCAGAAGTGTACTGATTTGGTGGTGTCAGGGGTCCAGTACTTCTACCCAGTTGTGCCTTTGAAGTGGGGAGACGTCATTGGGTCCTTTGAAGTACACAGGTTCCCGGCTCTTCCTGCCCCAGCTCTAGACTCACTACAGGAGGGTATGCACCTCATTGTGTGGGGACAGGCACAGCCCTATTCAGGTGCAAGTGTTAAGTCCTCCCTTCCATCTCTCCCGGGAAGACCGATCATTCTGGTGATGGGCCATCAAGATGTGAATGTCACAACTCAGCTCCCTTTGTGTGTGATAGTCGTAAGGGAATGCACAAAGCCCAGCAGAGGCACACAGGGCTTAAGAGCAGAACAATGCCAACCTTCTAAAAGTGGCATTTTTAAACTTGCAATCATATATCCAACTTGCCATTAAAGAGGATTTATCATTAAAAGTCTATAGGTACCAAACATGACTATTCTACTCCTCCTCAATCAGGAATTACACTTAATAAATCTATCAAGGAATCCCAATGTTAACCTATGAGAGGGGTAGGCCTCACAGTAGTGAAAAACGAATTTGGGAGTTTTTCACTACCAGGACGTATAAAACGAAACAGTATGCAATCTGCCTCTTACTTACACAGCACCTGCCTAGGGCCTTCTTTAGGGGTGCCTTATATGTAATAAAAGGGGAGTTTAAGGCTTGGCAAGGGGTTTTAAATGCCAAGTCGACATAGAGTCAAAATGCACAGACAGAATGTGTAGTCGTAGGCCTGTGACAAGTTTGAAGGGCTACTTAAGTGTGTGGCACAATCAGCGCTGCAGGCGCACTTGTAGCATTTAATCTACAGGCCCTGGGCACATATAGTGCACTTTACTAGGAACTTATAAGTAAATTAAATATGCAAGTTGTGGATACATCAAGTCTACCATGTTTTAGGGGAGTGAGCCACATGCACTTTAGCACTAGTTAGCAGCGGTAAAGTGCCCAGGGTCCTAATGCCAACAAAAACGAGTTCAGAAAAACAGGGAGGTGGAAGGCACAAAGTTTGGCGGTGACCCTGCACAAAGGGCCGTTTCCAACACACAGCAACAATGTGAAGGTGCACCTAGGATTAGTGGATGGCCATAGCGAGCAAGGGAGTTTCATAGACAGTGGCCAAGTTCTGCGGAGCTTCACATGGAGCATCCAACCTGGTAACCATTTTCAGTTAAGTATGGAAGAGCTTATATTAACCCTACGCAGTGGCAGGTCTTGGAGGCCTTTGGATGAGAAGAAACACTAGATGATAGACTGAGGTGGAAAAAGCAAGAGCAACTAATACATTGTCATTTTGGCTTTCAATGGAACAAGTATATTGGTTAGATTTTAAATAAGGTTCTCCTGAAACAGGTGAAAGATTAATTTAGAGCCCGCCTCTCTTTAGGAAACAATTAACAGTGGCCCACAATTCCTCTCATCTTGTGAATGGTGATGGGTGGAGACGCAGCAGATAGGCTCCTTTCAGAGGCACAGTGATCCTGGCAGGCCATTCTTTCTAAGCGTATCCAGAAGATATTCTTAGGTGGGAAAAAAGAATCATATGATTGCACCTTGCATAATATAATTTATTGCATAACATTTTACATATAGGGTCATCATTGTCCACCTCATGGGATTCTATAATGTTGTCTATTGATTTTGAACGAAAGGCCGAGTTTTTCCCACAGAAACTATAATCGCAATATTTTACCGGCCTTAATCACCTTGGCTAACTCACATTTTTAATCTGTTAAATGCTTAAAAGATATTCTCAAGTTCTCAAGAGGTCTGTCTTTGTCACCTCTGAGGAATGAGTAAACTGAGACGGCGATGGCGATGCAAGTTCTCAGGCTGTCATTCATACAAATATGTCCAATGAGTGATAAGCACTCAGAGCCAACGTCAGAAGGGAATGGAAATATAAGCTCCACAAATAACTAGTCAGGTAAAGGAAACCTCATAGGGCTTCCTTATCATGCCCCAAAAAAAATCTCTACATACACCAATGTTCACCCTAACACATGTTAGGCAAATAGAAGTAGCTATAAACCTACTAATTTCAATCTGAAGCATTGACTAAAAAGCGACAGGCAAATGTTACTCATATCCTTCTTTTTACCTACCCGCCAGTGAGCAAGACTCCCTGAAAGTGGGCGCTGTAACTGTAATCTCAGCTTCATTAAAAACCATCGCCCCATTGACAATTCGAATGCAAGCATCTTCAAGCAGACTATGACTGAAAACAGCAGGATCCTAATGCCTCCTGCACCGGGGTGAGCAAGAGGAGCTCTGGGAGAGTGCCAATCAGGCACTTGCAAAGCCACAGGCCAAACCCATTGTTTATCTTTCCGGTAAGGATGAAAGATTGATACTGAAGATTCAATAAATGCTAATACCTGTTTGCAGCTCTCTCAAAATATTCACGTGGACAACCAACTACAGCTTTATTACTTCTTTCCATCTGGCCCTTTGCTCCACACACATTGTAAGCCATGTCCTTACAGTTCCTACCTCGCACAAGCACATTATCAGAAACAATCACATCAAGTGTTGACGCAAATCTCAAGCTCTTGAATGGTTAACGACCCCCTCTTACACACCCAGGAACAATTATGGGCCTCGTATGTCTAGGACTTTGCACTTTCCCTCCCTGAGTGAGAGGGACTGCATTAGGACTGTGCACGTTTTTATTACAAAGCCAGAATCTTGTTGAAATCCTGATTCAGAGACACCCCTGACATAGATTCAAGATATACAAAAATAATTATGTTTTGATACTCTGGGGACCACTATAATTTGGGCCCGGGGTTGACATAATAGCCAGTTTTGAAATCCGAAGTATGCATGGAGATCCTCAGCCGCCTTCTACAAGTGATCAAAATGTCTGATTTAGGCTAATATGTTTTATTTTGTTTTGCTAGAACACGAAAATCTTTACTACATTTGCATGATAGAAAAGACCAAATAAAACAAAGTGATAAGAAAGGACATTCAAACCTCGTCTTAACTGCAGACATCAATTTTGTCAGACACTCAATAAAATCAATATTCCTTTTACCACCTAATTAAATGGGATACATGCTACTGCTTTTGGCCATGTGGTCCAACATCCAACATCGATGACCTTACAAGTGCAACAAACAGTGTTGATGTCAACTTTGACCCCCAAACCAGGGCTGCTCAGTCGCCTTGCTATTCTTCCTCAGTTTGCTCCACAGTTGAAAAGGCTTGGAAACAAACCATGTGTTAATGATAATGAAAATATGAACTTATGGATTGAACTTTGGAAATGTTTGAACCCTATATGCAGCAGCCACAAGTAGACTAAATAAACTCGGAAATAATGTTTTCGCTTTGGAAAAGTAGAAACTTAATGAACATGACTGTCATGTGCTTCCTGGTGTAAAATTATGCAAAGGGGGTATTCACTGCGCGAGCGATTCAATTCACACTCTAAACACCCGGGCAGGAGCAGACGAAGAAACGCGATGCTGCCTGCCCGGAAGCGTCTGGGGCGGAATTATTATCTGTAAATAGCTATTCGGTAAATCCCCACCCTTTGTGTTCTGTATTCTTTGCAAGTCTTCTTATGTATAAATAAAACAATTGCCATTATTTTTAGCACGCAACGCAGCCTACATTTGCACGCATCATGCTGCAACCTAACGGTACAAAATGCGGGTTCGCTTTATTTTATTTTTAATTACTGCCAACAGAGGATACCGCACCAGAATTTGTATCTGAGCACTCAAGGCATCGGTGAACTAGTCACGACCAAGAAGTACCGAACATTCTTGGAACTGGTTCATAAAATTCTATCACTCCCAGGCTATTTTTGTCACAAGCTTTAATTCGCTGCAAAGCTACTTTAGTTTCCAGGGGAAAAAAAGAGTTGCAAATCTTCCTATTGTCTCGGCTTAATACAAGAGTAGTATGGTTCAGTGGAATTGTCATACACATACATGATTATGTATTCTTCAAGACAGCCCTTTTTCTCTTATTTAGAGTCTAATCAGACCTAGTAATTCCCTACGCTTCTGAGCAATCATAAAGCCATAAAACTGTTCTTATTTATGGACCAATGTGCTATTAAGCATCGTATTATATATTGTAAAGTTGTAATATTCTACCCCACCTGTTTTCGTAGTGGTCAGGACTATTTATACTTAAATTAAACATGTTTTCAATTCACAAATCCTGTGAAATAAAGTGAAAAATGTACTCCTCGAGGGTTACTCCAATGTTTGCTGCATATTTCTGACTTTTATTTTTTAGATTGTAAACAGGACGAATACTATTCATAGACTCTTCACCACTTGTACTTTTACAAGACAACTCGTATGCGTAACATTTACACATATATAATTTCCACTTGGTAGAAATTACCTCATGGTGCGTTCAATCAATCAATCAATCAATCAAAACATTTGTAAAGCGCACTACCTACCAGTGAGGGTCTCAAGGCGCGGGGGGATGCTGCTACTGCTCGAATAGCCAGGTCTTGAGAAGTCTCCTGAAGGTTGGCAGGTCCAGGGTCTGCCGTAGGAGGATGGGGAGGGTGTTCCAGGTCTTGGCTGCGAGGTGGGAGAACGATCTGCCACCGGAGGTTGCTCTTTGGACAATGGGGACTGTGGCGATGGCGAGGTCGGCGGAGCGGAGCTGGCGGTTGGGGGTGTAGAAGCTGAGTCGTCTGTTAAGGTATGCTGGTCCGGTGTTGTGGAGTGCCTTGTGAGTGTGGGTGAGGAGCTTGAAGGTGATCCTTTTGTTGACATAGAGCCAGTGCAGGTCTCTCAGGTGGGGTGTGATGTGGCTGTGGTGAGGGATGTCGAGGATCAGGCGTGCAGAGGCGTTTTGAATGCGTTGAAGTCGTTTCAGGAGTTTGGCCGAGGCTCCTGCGTAGAGGGTGTTTCCATAGTCCAACCTGCTGCTGACGAGGGCCTGGGTGACCGTTCTTCCTGTTTCGGTGGGGATCCACCTGTAGATCTTGCGGAGCATGCGGAGGGTGTTGAAGCAGGAGGACAAGACGGCATTGACCTGCTTTGTCATGGAGAGAGTAGAGTTGAGGATGAACCCTAGGTTGCGTGCGTGGTCGGTGGGTGTTGGAGCTGTTCCCAGTGCGGTCGGCCACCAGGAGTTGTCCCAGGCCGATGGGGTGAAGCAGAGGATGAGGACTTCTGTCTTTTCTGAGTTTAGCTTCAGTCTGCTGTTCTTCATCCACTCAGCGACGGCTTTCATTCCTTCGTGGAGGTTGGTTTTGATGGTGAGGAGGTCCTTGGTGAGGGAGAGGATCAGCTGGGTGTCGTCTGCATAGGAGATGATGTTGAGGTTCTGCAGTCGTGCGACGTGGACGAGCGGCGCCATGTAGATGTTGAACAGTGTCGGGCTGAGGGATGAGCCCTGGGGTACGCCGCAGATGATCTCGGTGGCTTCAGAGCGGAAAGGGGGAGGCGGACGCTCTGGGTTCTGCCGGAGAGGAAGGAAGTGGTCCAGTCCAGAGCCTTGTCTTGGATCCCAGGGTCATGGAGGCGTGTGCGTAGGGTGCGGTGGTAGACAGTGTCAAAGGCGGCTGACAGGTCCAGGAGGATGAGGGCCGCGGTTTCTCCGCTGTCCAGCAGGGTCATGATGTCATCGGTGGCGGCGATGAGGGCAGTTTCGGTGCTGTGGTTGCTGCGGAACCCGGACTGGGACGGATCCAGGATGCTGTTCTCCTTGAGGTAGCTGCTCAGTTGCCTGTTGACAATCTTCTTGATGACCTTTGCTGGGAAAGGGAGCTGGGAGATGGGCTGAAAGTTCTTGAGGTCCCTCGGATCCGCCTTGGGTTTTTTGAGTAAGGTGTTGATCTTGGCGTGCTTCCAGCTCTCCGGGAAGGTTGCTGTCTCGAAGGAGATGTTGATGGCTTTCCAGAGATGGGGTGCGATGGTGGTGCTGGCTTTGTTGAAGATGTGGTGTGGGCATGGGTCTGACGGAGATCCGGGGTGAATGGTGTTTATGATTTTGATGGTGTCATCGTCGTTTATATTGGTCCAGGAGAGCAGAGGGTCGGTGCGGATGGTGGCCGTGGGGATGGAGGTCTCAGTGGTTGTCGGGCGCTTGTGACGTTGAAGCTGTCGTGGATGTCTGCGATCTTGCGTTGGAAGAAGGTGGCAAGGGAGTCGTACAGGTCTTGCGAAGGTGGGATGTCTTTGGTGTTGGAGCTGGGGTTGGAGAGTTCCTTCACGATGTTGAAGAGCTCTTTGCTGTTGTGTGCGTTGTTGTCTAGGCAGTCTTTGAAGGAGGCCCCTTTGGCGGATCTGATGAGGTGATGGTGTCTGCGGGTGGCGTTCTTGTGGGCTGCGTAGCTGTCCGGTGTCTATTCACAGTGCCATTTCTTCTCTAGCTTTCGGCAGGTGTGCTTGGTGGCCTGGAGCTCTCTGGTGAACCAGCTGGCTCTCTTGCTGGTGTGTCTGTTGGAGGGTTTCTTGATCAGGGCAAGGGTGTTGGCACAGTCGTCGATCCATTGTCTGAGGTTGCGGGCGGCGGTGTAGGGGTTGGTGGGGTCGGCCGGTGGGCTCCAAGCGAGGGAGGTGTTTAGCTGGTCTTCGGACAGCAGCGGCGGGGGATCTGTTGGGTGCGGTTGTGCGTGGTGGCTTTCTGGAAGGTGAAGTGGATCCAGCGATGGTCGGTCCAGTGGAGTTCGTGGTGTGGTTGAAGGAGACATGGGGGCTTGTGGAGAAGATGGGGTCAAGCGTTTGGCCGGTGGAGTGGGTGGGTGTTGTGACGAGTTGTCTGAGTCCGAGGTTGGCGAAGTTGTCGATCAGGGTGGGGGAGTTGTGGTTGTTGTTGTTCTCGAGGTGGAAGTTAAGGTCCCCGAGAAGGATGTAGTCTGTGGAGGCGAGGGCGTGTGTACTGACGAAGTTGGCGATGGAGTCGCTGAACTGTGGTCGAGGTCCGGGGGGTCTGTAGACGAGGGTTCCTCTGAGGGTGGTGTTGGGATCGGGGTGGATCTGGAAGTGCAGGTGTTCAGCGGTGCTGAGGGTGTCGTCGGTGTTGGTCGCGACTCTGAGAGTCTTCCTGTGGATGATGGCAATTCCTCCTCCTACTCCGTTGGTGCGGTCCCTGCGGGTGCTCTTGTAGCCGTCCGGGATGGCTATGGCGATGTCGGGTGCTGAGGAGGGGTTCATCCAGGTCTCCGTCAGGAAGGCGACATCTGGGGAGGTGGAGTCGAGTAGGTCCCAGAGTTCGATGGCATGCTTGCGGGTGGAGCGGGTGTTGAGTAGAATGCATCTGAGAGGGTTGCGGCCTTTCTCTGTGGGTGGTTTGGCGGATTGGATGCTGGTGAAGCTGCAGCTCCGGCAGGAGAAGGGTCGTTGGGTGCGCTTCGGGGCGGCCAGGATGCAGGAGTGTGATCGTCCTGTGTTGAATGCGTGGAGGGTGCAGGCATCGTAGCGGAGACGGGCGTCATGGCGTTCGCGGGGGTCAGGGGTTCTGGTGCTGGACGCGGTCCAGGAGCAGACGGGCGTAGACGGGCTTGCCTTAGGCACACCTTCGGCACGCCAGCAGCACGGCCGCCATAAGAAGGGGAGGTGGGAGGGAGGAGCAGCTGGGAGGGGGGAGCGAACGAATGGGCGAGCAGGGGGGACGGGTCCCCAGGGGATGCAGCGGCCAGAAACAACGGGCGGAGGGTACAGAAGGCAAAGAGAGGAAATTGACAAAATAAGGGAGAAATAAACAGCACAGTTGGCAAAATCGGGGAGAAATAAACAGCACAATTGACAAAATCGGGGAGAAATAAACAGTAAGACTCGGGGATCTATGCAGTGCAAAAAAGAGTGGTAACAAATGACAAACCCAGAGAAGCAATACAATCAGGCACCTACGGAGGAGGGACTCGAACTCCTAACAGTAGCAGCAGCTGGGGCTCAAGGAGACGGACACACAGGTGGTGCTGTGCGGCGTGGGGGAGCGACCTGCCTGGAAAGGTCAAGGGTCGCTCTCCTCACCACGCAGCGGCCGCCATAAGAAGGGGAGGTGGCAGAGAGGAGCAGCTGGGAGGGGGGAGCGAACGAATGGGCGAGCAGGGGGGAGCGGGTCCGCAGGGGATGCAGCGGACAGAAACAACGGGCGGAGGGTACAGAAGGCAAAGAGAGGAAATTGACAAAATCAGGGAGAAATAAACAGCACAGTTGGCAAAATCGGGGAGAAATAAACAGCACAATTGACAAAATCAGGGAGAAATAAACAGTAAGACTCGGGGATCAATGCAGTGCAAAAAAGAGTGGTAACAAATGACAAACCCAGAGAAGCAATACAATCAGGCACCTACGGAGGAGGGACTCGAACTCCTAACAGTAGCGGCAGCTGGGGCTCAAGGAGACAGACACACAGGTGGTGCTGTGCGGCGTAGGGGAGCGACCTGCCTGGAAAGGTCAAGGGTCGCTCTCCTCACCACGCAGCGGCCGCCATAAGAAAGGGAGGTGGGAGGGAGTAACAGCTGGGAGGGGGGAGCGAAAAAAATGGGCGAGCGGGAGGGCGGGGCCTCAGGGGACGCAGCAGCGGGAAACAACGGGCGGAGGGTACAGAAGGCAAAGAGAGGAAATTCACAAAATCGGGGAGAAATAAACAGCACAGTTGGCAAAATCTGAGAGAAATAAACAGTACAGTTGACAAAATCTGGGAGAAATAAACAGCACAATTGACAAAATCGGGGAGAAATAAACAGCAAAAATCGGGGATCAATGCAGTGCAAAAAAGAGAGGTAACAAATGACAAACCCAGAGAAGCAGCACAATCAGGCCCCTACGGAAGAGGGCCTCGAACTCCTAACAGTAGCGACATCTGGGGCTCAAGGAAATGGACGCACAGGTGGTGCTGTGTGGTGTGGGGGAGCGACTTGCCTGGAAGGGTCAAGGGTTGCTCTCCAACACAAATATACATTTAGACTTTAACTTCTTATGTTGCTCCACAGGAAAAAAAAACATTTCTGTGAAGAAACTCTTTCTCCTCCATGCCCAATACTTATTGGGGAGTCCCTCCACAATCACACCATGAAAACAAATGTATTCTTGCATATGACAGTGCATTTGAGACCGTTTCCTGGGTGGGAATCTTTAGTGGGTGTGCAAGTGCACACACATTTACAACTTTGCAGGTGTTCACTTTCTTTTTTCAAGAAATGTCACTAAAGTATACCTACAAACTCGGCCCTAACCCCAAATTTGTTGTTGAGAAAATCCACAATACTAGGGGAAAATTATTTGCAAATGTCATTGGCAAGGATATTATTCACTAATCCTGTTATGAATTAGTGACAATTGACCTCACAAATGGATTATCTTGCACACCTTTGAGAACCAGGCCGTAGTTGCATGTCTTCCTCCAGAAAGAAATGTGTGGGTACTCAGAGCCTTAATGTGTATGGTTCTGGTGTCTGCAGACAGATATACAATGAGGACTTTATCCAAAGAGGCATGAACCCAAAGGGTTCAGTCTCCACTGCTCTCTGCCTGCTTCCTCACTCTCCCATATTTTCTCTTCCTCTGTGACAGGTCTGTGTGGGAGGGTGTATATATGCCAACTTCAAAGAGAGGGGAACAGTGATAGGAGTGCAACAGAAATCATTCCTCACATAAGATTAGAGAGTTAACTATAGATTACTAAATTGTACCTCAGGTTCCAAACATGCCTTTGTCCCGATTTAAACACTTCAGGAGTTAGCCAATCCCTGTGCATAGTATCAGTTACACAGAATTTGTGCACATCAAAAAATAGCCAAAACCTGTCCTTGCTTGTGTATGTGCCAATGTGCACACATACATTGATTACAAGGACTGATTATCTTTGATGTATGATCTATACAATGGTTTATTCTTCCCCTCAAAACACAAAGTATTTCTCAATAATCCAAGCTGGAGCACCTGACATTTCCACAATCCTTGACATGCAACACCCAGTTTCCCATAACCAAAACAGATAATGACCTGGCATCTCTTTCTTGCCACACACAGACAATGTAATTCTAGTATCTTCTTCATCAAATTCTATTTCTCCCAACCTCACTGACTGGTACCAAATTTCAATTTTCATGCCTTCAGTGAACCTAAACAATGTCCCCTCGCTGCTGGGGGGAAATTCAACAGATAAAATATGTTGTTTAGGTTGAATAAAGTCATGAAAGTGCCCCCTCTTGATACCCAGTGATGCTTAGCTAAGCTGTGAAATTGGCTGGAAATTAGTCTGTTTTAGTACCAAGTAAGATAACTTATTTCCTCCACATATGTAATGCAAGCTAGTGAATCCATATATGTTAGGGATCCTATAGCCCCGAAAAAGGCTATTGACCCCAATGGGCGGTTTTAAGGCTGAAACATGTAGGCAAGATAGTATGGATGTTTTTGTGCAGAAATGCAAGGTTAATTGGTTTTAACCATATCAGTGATGCATTTAAAAAGTAGCACATGTCCTTTCCTGTTTTTCATGTTCTGGTAGTGAAAAACTCTTAAATATGTTCCTCAGTACTGCAAGGCCTACCTCTCCCATAGGATAGCAGTGGAGTTACCTTATTACATTTAATACATGTAATTTCCAAATGGGAACGGGTACTCAGGTCATGTTTGGTGTCTCGGGAATTGGAATTTAAAATCCTAACTTATGGTGAAGTTGAATTTCAAATTACAATTCTTAAAATACCACTTTTAAAAGTTGGCATTTCCTTCCCAAAGCCATTCGGTGTCATTTTGCTAAGGAAGGTGGAATTGGTTGCTTCTGGTGCTTTTGTGGATGAGAACGGGATTTTGATAGGAGCTGATAATGTTGCAGCCTCCAAAGATGATATTGAAAACACACCTCTTCAGTTTGTGGAAAAAGGCAATCCCTCATATCATTTGTAATCTGGTACAGGGAATACCATTCAGGGGGTTCTGAGTGGCTCAACATTAGCATCACACCTCTGGGGAGGCACCACTGAAAAGGCAACATCTAATTACCTCCTCCACACCTGTGAAACAGTAAGTTGTATTCAATCGCATCATCTTGGCACAGTGAATTAAACCTATTGCCTAATGAGGGGAAAGTAAACTAGAGATGAGGAAAAGCGGGAGCATGCCATAATCTGCCTCTTCTACCTTTGAGAGGGTTCAGACTGGAAGTAACACAAGATAAAAATCTTTAAGATCACATTCAGGAGAAGTGAAAAATGAAGACAAAGTGGCATAGGGCTTTGGACTCTCATGAATCATCTGTTCTGCGGAATAAAGGATGAACTACTGAATAAAAAGTGCCACAAAATGAGAGAGATTAAATGAATGGCACTGTGGAAATTCTGGATGTAAGCAAAATTGATTGATATATCCATAAAAGTAGTCTGATTAGATTAATTAAATACAGACGGTTTTAGTAACAAATGTAGGTACAATATGATTTCATCCCATTTGTAGCAAAAACATAGAAGTGCTTCTCTAACATGCAAGTGTTAATGTATTTGACAAGTCCCACAAGGCACAAAATAACAAGCAGCAGCTGATTTAAAAAAGCTGTCTGTATTTGAAATCATTCGTTTTGGAAAATGGCCATTTCTGCATGGTTCCCCCAACCCTTTTGCCTTCCTCCTCCACTTTAAGTTCAATTCATTTTTGTTGGCCTTAGGACTCTGAGCACTTTACCACTACTAACCAGTGCTAAAGTGCATGTGCTCTTCTATAAACATGGTAATATTGACTCATACTAAATTGGCATATTTAAGTCCTAGTAAAAGTATGATACATGTGCCAAGGGCCTGTAAATTAAATGCTTCTAGTTGGCCTGCAGCAATGAGTGTGCCAACCACTTAAGTAACTCTCTAGCCATGTCTCAGGCCTGCCATTGCAGAGACTCCGTGTCCAGTTTAAACTGCCATTTCGACCTAGCAAAATCAACTTTATGCCAGGCCCAAACCTTTCTTTGGAAGTTAAGGTCCCCGAGAAGGATGTAGTCTGTGGAGGCGAGGGCGTGTGTACTGACGAAGTTGGCGATGGAGTCGCTGAACTGTGGTCGAGGTCCGGGGGGTCTGTAGACGAGGGTTCCTCTGAGGGTGGTGTTGGGATCGGGGTGGATCTGGAAGTGCAGGTGTTCAGCGGTGCTGAGGGTGTCGTCGGTGTTGGTCGCGACTCTGAGAGTCTTCCTGTGGATGATGGCGATTCCTCCTCCTACTCCGTTGGTGCGGTCCCTGCGGGTGCTCTTGTAGCCGTCCGGGATGGCTATGGCGATGTCGGGTGCTGAGGAGGGGTTCATCCAGGTCTCCGTCAGGAAGGCGACATCTGGGGAGGTGGAGTCGAGTAGGTCCCAGAGTTCGATGGCATGCTTGCGGGTGGAGCGGGTGTTGAGTAGAATGCATCTGAGAGGGTTGCGGCCTTTCTCTGTGGGTGGTTTGGCGGATTGGATGCTGGTGAAGCTGCAGCTCCGGCAGGAGAAGGGTCGTTGGGTGCGCTTCGGGGCGGCCAGGATGCAGGAGTGTGATCGTCCTGTGTTGAATGCGTGGAGGGTGCAGGCATCGTAGCGGAGACGGGCGTCATGGCGTTCGCGGGGGTCAGGGGTTCTGGTGCTGGACGCGGTCCAGGAGCAGACGGGCGTAGACGGGCTTGCCTTAGGCACACCTTCGGCACGCCAGCAGCGCGGCCGCCATAAGAAGGGGAGGTGGGAGGGAGGAGCAGCTGGGAGGGGGGAGCGAACGAATGGGCGAGCAGGGGGGACGGGTCCCCAGGGGATGCAGCAGCCAGAAACAACGGGCGGAGGGTACAGAAGGCAAAGAGAGGAAATTGACAAAATAAGGGAGAAATAAACAGCACAGTTGGCAAAATCGGGGAGAAATAAACAGCACAATTGACAAAATCGGGGAGAAATAAACAGTAAGACTCGGGGATCTATGCAGTGCAAAAAAGAGTGGTAACAAATGACAAACCCAGAGAAGCAATACAATCAGGCACCTACGGAGGAGGGACTCGAACTCCTAACAGTAGCGGCAGCTGGGGCTCAAGGAGACGGACACACAGGTGGTGCTGTGCGGCGTGGGGGAGCGACCTGCCTGGAAAGGTCAAGGGTCGCTCTCCTCACCACGCAGCGGCCGCCATAAGAAGGGGAGGTGGGAGGGAGGAGCAGCTGGGAGGGGGGAGCGAACGAATGGGCGAGCAGGGGGGAGCGGGTCCGCAGGGGATGCAGCGGACAGAAACAACGGGCGGAGGGTACAGAAGGCAAAGAGAAGAAATTGACAAAATCAGGGAGAAATAAACAGCACAGTTGGCAAAATCGGGGAGAAATAAACAGCACAATTGACAAAATCAGGGAGAAATAAACAGTAAGACTCGGGGATCAATGCAGTGCAAAAAAGAGTGGTAACAAATGACAAACCCAGAGAAGCAATACAATCAGGCACCTACGGAGGAGGGACTCGAACTCCTAACAGTAGCGGCAGCTGGGGCTCAAGGAGACAGACACACAGGTGGTGCTGTGCGGCGTAGGGGAGCGACCTGCCTGGAAAGGTCAAGGGTCGCTCTCCTCACCACGCAGCGGCCGCCATAAGAAAGGGAGGTGGGAGGGAGTAACATCTGGGAGGGGGGAGCGAAAAAAATGGGCGAGCGGGGGGGCGGGGCCTCAGGGGACGCAGCAGCGGGAAACAACGGGCGGAGGGTACAGAAGGCAAAGAGAGGAAATTCACAAAATCGGGGAGAAATAAACAGCACAGTTGGCAAAATCTGAGAGAAATAAACAGTACAGTTGACAAAATCTGGGAGAAATAAACAGCACAATTGACAAAATCGGGGAGAAATAAACAGCAAAAATCGGGGATCAATGCAGTGCAAAAAAGAGAGGTAACAAATGACAAACCCAGAGAAGCAGCACAATCAGGCCCCTACGGAAGAGGGCCTCGAACTCCTAACAGTAGCGACATCTGGGGCTCAAGGAGATGGACGCACAGGTGGTGCTGTGTGGTGTGGGGGAGCGACTTGCCTGGAAGGGTCAAGGGTTGCTCTCCAACACAAATATACATTTAGACTTTAACTTCTTATGTTGCTCCACAGGAAAAAAAAACATTTCTGTGAAGAAACTCTTTCTCCTCCATGCCCAATACTTATTGGGGAGTCCCTCCACAATCACACCATGAAAACAAATGTATTCTTGCATATGACAGTACATTTGAGACCGTTTCCTGGGTGGGAATCTTTAGTGGGTGTGCAAGTGCACACAAATTTACAACTTTGCAGGTGTTCACTTTCTTTTTTCAAGAAATGTCACTAAAGTATACCTACAAACTCGGCCCTAACCCCAAATTTGTTGTTGAGAAAATTCACAATACTAGGGGAAAATTATTTGCAAATGTCATTGGCAAGGATATTATTCACTAATCCTGTTATGAATTAGTGACAATTGACCTCACAAATGGATTATCTTGCACACCTTTGAGAACCAGGCCGTAGTTGCATGTCTTCCTCCAGAAAGAAATGTGTGGGTACTCAGAGCCTTAATGTGTATGGTTCTGGTGTCTGCAGACAGATATACAAAGAGGACTTTATCCAAAGAGGCATGAACCCAAAGGGTTCAGTCTCCACTGCTCTCTGCCTGCTTCCTCACTCTCCCATATTTTCTCTTCCTCTGTGACAGGTCTGTGTGGGAGGGTGTATATATGCCAACTTCAAAGAGAGGGGAACAGTGATAGGAGTGCAACAGAAATCATTCCTCACATAAGATTAGAGAGTTAACTATAGATTACTAAATTGTACCTCAGGTTCCAAACATGCCTTTGTCCCGATTTAAACACTTCAGGAGTTAGCCAATCCCTGTGCATAGTATCAGTTACACAGAATTTGTGCACATCAAAAAATAGCCAAAACCTGTCCTTGCTTGTGTATGTGCCAATGTGCACACATACATTGATTACAAGGACTGATTATCTTTGATGTATGATCTATACAATGGTTTATTCTTCCCCTCAAAACACAAAGTATTTCTCAATAATCCAAGCTGGAGCACCTGACATTTCCACAATCCTTGACATGCAACACCCAGTTTCCCATAACCAAAACAGATAATGACCTGGCATCTCTTTCTTGCCACACACAGACAATGTAATCCTAGTATCTTCTTCATCAAATTCTATTTCTCCCAACCTCACTGACTGGTACCAAATTTCAATTTTCATGCCTTCAGTGAACCTAAACAATGTCCCCTCGCTGCTGGGGGGAAATTCAACAGATAAAATATGTTGTTTAGGTTGAATAAAGTCATGAAAGTGCCCCCTCTTGATACCCAGTGATGCTTAGCTAAGCTGTGAAATTGGCTGGAAATTAGTCTGTTTTAGTACCAAGTAAGATAACTTATTTCCTCCACATATGTAATGCAAGCTAGTGAATCCATATATGTTAGGGATCCTATAGCCCGAAAAAGGCTATTGACCCCAATGGGCGGTTTTAAGGCTGAAACATGTAGGCAAGATAGTATGGATGTTTTTGTGCAGAAATGCAAGGTTAATTGGTTTTAACCATATCAGTGATGCATTTAAAAAGTAGCACATGTCCTTTCCTGTTTTTCATGTTCTGGTAGTGAAAAACTCTTACATATGTTCCTCAGTACTGCAAGGCCTACCTCTCCCATAGGATAGCAGTGGAGTTACCTTATTACATTTAATACATGTAATTTCCAAATGGGAACGGGTACTCAGGTCATGTTTGGTGTCTCGGGAATTGGAATTTAAAATCCTAACTTATGGTGAAGTTGAATTTCAAATTACAATTCTTAAAATACCACTTTTAAAAGTTGGCATTTCCTTCCCAAAGCCATTCGGTGTCATTTTGCTAAGGAAGGTGGAATTGGTTGCTTCTGGTGCTTTTGTGGATGAGAACGGGATTTTGATAGGAGCTGATAATGTTGCAGCCTCCAAAGATGATATTGAAAACACACCTCTTCAGTTTGTGGAAAAAGGCAATCCCTCATATCATTTGTAATCTGGTACAGGGAATACCATTCAGGGGGTTCTGAGTGGCTCAACATTAGCATCACACCTCTGGGGAGGCACCACTGAAAAGGCAACATCTAATTACCTCCTCCACACCTGTGAAACAGTAAGTTGTATTCAATCGCATCATCTTGGCACAGTGAATTAAACCTATTGCCTAATGAGGGGAAAGTAAACTAGAGATGAGGAAAAGCGGGAGCATGCCATAATCTGCCTCTTCTACCTTTGAGAGGGTTCAGACTGGAAGTAACACAAGATAAAAATCTTTAAGATCACATTCAGGAGAAGTGAAAAATGAAGACAAAGTGGCATAGGGCTTTGGACTCTCATGAATCATCTGTTCTGCGGAATAAAGGATGAACTACTGAATAAAAAGTGCCACAAAATGAGAGAGATTAAATGAATGGCACTGTGGAAATTCTGGATGTAAGCAAAATTGATTGATATATCCATAAAAGTAGTCTGATTAGATTAATTAAATACAGACGGTTTTAGTAACAAATGTAGGTACAATATGATTTCATCCCATTTGTAGCAAAAACATAGAAGTGTGTCATGATCCGGGGGCAGACGGCGCTGTTCCGAAGATGAGGACTCCAAATCCCAGCGGCCCCCGCGGCCACCCGCCGGAAGAAACGTCATCGCACCCCGGTCAAGTATAAGAGGCGCGGCAACCTGGTAGGCGGGGCCAATGATTCCCGTTCGAACTAGCGAATCCTAACGGCTACGACCAAACCCCCGCATCGTCCCGCAAATCCCTGTCTTCAATCCAGCCGGTGACCCCACGTGGATATCTCGACATCAGATCTCTCGACGACCCAGAGGAGGTAAGCAGGCTGCGGTTTTCCCGGTGCGCCTCTGCATATCCTTAGGCGCTATCTGCTCCTCCAGACTTCCCGGCGCTCCTCCGCCCCTGGATTTGCCGGGCGTGAGTGGCAGCGCCACCTACATCTGCGGACCTCCCGGCGCTCCTCCGCCCCAGGACCTCGGGGCGTGAGTGGCAGCGCCACCCGCACCCTCTGACCTCCAGGCGCTCCTCTGCCTTCCGGATTCCCAGGCGTGAGTGGCAGCGCCCCCGACACTTTCGACGCTAACCTCAAGCAGCAGCGGCTCCTGCGCTCCTCCGCCCCCGGAGTTCCTGGGCGTGAGTGGCAGCGCCTGAGTCCGCAGGCCGTCTCAAGCCTTTCCCTGCGCCTCCCCGTGAAGGAACGAGGAGCGCGAGCGAGACCTTCTCTCTCTTCGTCCCGTCCGAGAAGTAACGGAGAGGGACTCACAGAGAGCTGCCATAGGGAAGACAGAAACCCCAGGTAGGGGGAAGAACGAGTTGGGGGTGTGGGGGAGGTAGAGAGGAGCCTGTGGCTTAACCCGTCTTCTTGTTTCTTCCAGGTCTCTCCCCTGCTGTCCCTTCCCGACCTTCCCTCGCCCACCTATCTCCTCGTCCGAGGGTATTTCACGTGCACCGGACAGGGGACGGATGGGCGGGGGGCCCACACATAGCATCAACGTGATCCTGAGGAGAAGAAGCACTGGGACCACGACAGAATCATTGGCCCACGAATATTTCTCCTCCTGATCTCGTTGACGCAAAAACATGGCCTCACTAGACAATGTAATGGCCTTATTGACCCAGATCCAGCTAGAACTAACGGCGTCCAGAGCGGACTCAGTCGCCCTGCACGGCCGTTTGGATCGCCTGCAACGCAATCCCTTCGACGCAGGGATGCCATCTCCTGTGACCACTCCGCAGGTAGTAGTGGAGATGCCAGCTCACGTCCCCTTGGCCCCTCCGGAGAGGTTCCACGGGGATATCCAGAAAGTACAGGTCTTCCTCACCCAAGTACAACGCCATTTTCACTGCAAACCTAAACTGTTTATCACGAACCAGGCCCGAGTAGCATTTCTAATCTCTTACTTAACCGGGGAAGCAGCACAATGGGCGGTCCCCTTAGTTAGGCGAGACGATGCCCTTCTATACGATTGGGACTCCTTTCGGCAGGAATTTGAGCGAACTTTCGACCGTAGAGCCGACACCTTTTCAGCCGACCATGATCTTCTAGACCTACGGCAGATCCCCTCCGACTTCCTAGGGTACATCAACAGCTTTCGCCGTTTGGTGGCAGAAACCGATTGGCCAGAGACGAAGCAGACAGCGATCTTTTATAGAGGGCTCACGGAGGAGCTGAAGGACGTGATCGCCCAGATCGACCCCCAGCCACTCACCTGCTCGGCCATGATAGAATTGGCATCCAGGCTCGAATATCGCCTCCGGGTACGAAAAGGCGATCATAAACGAAAGGACAAGCCATCCTCACCATACGAGCCACCCCGCTTGTCGGACGCTACAGCATCCGGGCCCGTCCCCATGGAGGTAGGGACGGTGAGAGCTTCTCTGACCCTTTCGGAGCGGGACCACCGACGAAAACAGGGCCTCTGCCTATACTGCGGGAAGAAGGGCCATTTCCTGCGCGAATGCCCGGTGCGCCCGAAGACCGGTAGGCCCCGAACGGGTCAAACAACGGCCAGTCTCGTTGAGGGACCGGCGGAAAACCCCCGTGCTTGAAGGAAAGAGGAGGGACGCCTTCAAGCTGTCTGTTCATCCCTTCGCTGGAAGCCGACGTCACCCAGGAACCCGACCATGTGTTTATCGCCGCTCAAGTGACGGTTGACAACTGCTCGCTGGAGGTTAGAGCCATGATCGACTCCGGGGCCACGGGATGTTTCATGGATATCGAGGAAGCAGAGAGGCTGCGAATCCCCCTCCGTTCCAAAGACGTCCCCGAAATGGTGTATGCTGTCGACGGCAAGGAGTTAGAATCCGGTCCCATTCGACAGGTCACTCCGCCCCTGTGGGTGACAATAGGGAAAGAACACGGAGAGTGGCTCACCCTGAATATAATACAAGCCCCTCGATGCAGGATCATCCTAGGGTTGCCTTGGTTGCGGCTGCATGAACCGCATATACATTGGGCGACGAACACGGTTACGTTCGTCTCTCCGTTCTGTCAAACCCGTTGCCGTCTCATGAAGGAACCTCTGGGGAAGGGCGACGGAACCACGCACCATGTGGCCACTGCAGCGGAGAAGGAAGTGGTCCTCCCCGACTGCTATGCACCCTACATCGGGGTCTTTGATAAGCAGCAAGCCGAAGAACTACCACCCCATCGGGAATTCGATTGCCGCATTGACCTGGTCCCAGGAGCCAGCGTTCCGTGCAGCCGGGTGTATGCTCTTACCGGTCCAGAAACCTGTCATCTAAAAGAGTACATAGACAAGTACTTGAAGCTGGGATTTATACGCCCCTCCAGCTCTCCGGCGGCGTCCCCCCTGTTTTTTATTCCGAAGGCCAACGGGGAGTTACGTTGCTGCATCGACTACCGTTCCCTCAATGCAATAACCATCAGGAATCAGTATCCCCTACCACTCATTCCCGTCCTCTTGGAACAAGTCCGGGGAGCACGGATTTACACAAAGTTGGACCTTCGAGGGGCATACCATTTGGTTCGGGTATGCGCGGGGGATGAGTGGAAAACAGCGTTCAAGACCCGATTCGGCTTATTCGAGTACTTAGTGATGCCGTTCGGTCTCTGTAACGCCCCGGCCGCTTTCCAATACTTCCTCAACGAAGTATTGAGGGACTATCTGGACAAATACGTCGTGGTCTATATCGACGATATTTTGATCTTTTCGTCGGATCCCAAGGACCACGAAGAGCACGTACGATCCGTGCTGGGAGCCCTGGAACGACACCGACTATTCTGCAAACTCACAAAATGTGAGTTCCACGTAACCACCGTGGAGTTCCTTGGCGTCCTGCTCACCCCCGAAGGGCAGATCATGACCGACCAGAAGGTCAAAGCCGTGGCCGATTGGCCACAACCGACCTCAGTGAAAGACGTGCAGAGCTTCCTCGGCTTTGCGAACTTTTACCGGAGGTTTATCCAACATTTTTCCCAAACGGTAACCCCGCTAACCAAGCTAACCCGCAAGGGAACGCCCTTCCTGTGGTCACCAGAAGCCCAGACGGCATTTGAGCAGCTCAAGACAGCGTTTACCTCCGCGCCCGTCCTTCGCCATGCCCAACCGGAGCTACCGTTCCTGGTGGAAGCCGACGCGTCAGACGAAGCGGTGGGAGCTGTTCTTTCCCAGCACCAGCCGGATACAGGGCTGCTCCATCCAGTGGCCTTCATGTCCAGGAAACTGAGCCCAGCCGAGCTCAACTACACCATCGCGGAGAAAGAACTGCTCGCCATACGCGAAGCCTTCTTGGAGTGGCGGCATTGGTTGATGGGGGCTCGTCATCAGGTGACCGTCTACACGGACCATCGCAATCTGCAATTCCTACGGTCAGCCCGCCACCTGTCGCCAAGGCAAAAGAGATGGACGCTCTTTTTTGCTGAGTATCATTTCGTGGTGACTTATCGTCCCGGGGCATTGAACAGAAAAGCCGACGCTCTCTCACGCCAAAATCCTCCATGTCTCCCTACGGTGTCTCCCGAGCAATCCATTCTCGCTCCGGATCAGGTCATAGGTAGTCTGAAGACCGAATCCTTTCTGCAGGGGGTAAAGAAAGGAATCCAAACCTTCACCTGGTCATCGTGGTTACGAAGCCACAAGGAATGGCGTCTTTTCCAGGGTATCCCCTTGTGGGGATCACGGGTATTAGTCCCCACATTACGACTCCGAAAGCTCGTCTTCTCATGGTGCCATGAGGTACCCAGCGCGGGGCACATGGGAGGGACAAAAACCCTGGAGAGGGTGTTGAGACAGTTTTGGTGGCCTACTGTCCGACCTGATGTATTGCTATGGGTGAAGAGATGTGCGGTATGTGCCCAGATGAAACCCGACCATCAACGACAACAAGGACTGCTGATGCCGCTTCCTACCCCGATGAATCCCTGGGAACGGATTTCCATAGACTTCGTGGTGGGGCTGCCGAAGGACCAGGGATGTACCGCCATCATTGTTGTCATTGACTATCTCACAAAGATGGGCCACTTCATCGCCTGTAAACAAGTCCCCTCGGCAGGGGTATTGGCGTCCCTCCTGTTGAGACACGTGGTGCGTCTTCATGGACTCCCGGTGGGGATCGTCTCGGATAGGGGATCGCAGTTTACTGCCCGGTTCTGGAGGGTGTGGTGTGAACAGCTCGGCATCCATTCCTCCCTGTCCACGAGCTTCCACCCCCAGACGGATGGGCAGACAGAGCGACTCAACCAAACCCTGAAACAATACCTGCGTTGCTACGCCGCTAAAGCGGCGGACTCTTGGGTTGATTTGCTCTGGGTGGCCGAGGTGGCGTATAATAATGCACAACATTCCTCAACACACCACACTCCCTTCTTTCTTGCTTCCGGGTTCCACCCCCGGTTTGTTCCCTTCCTTCTCCCCAGGGAGGCGGTGTCCCTTCCTGATTTGCAGACAAGACTCAGCACCATACACACCGCTCTCAAACAGGCCAGGGCCAGCTTGATGATAGCGAAGACTCGCTATAAAGCCCAAGCCGACAAACGGCGGAGACCCGCACCGGTGTATCGCAAGGGAGAGAAGGTGTGGTTGTCCACAAAAAACATTCGCTTCCGCTATCCCAGTGTTTTTCACCCGAAGTACATTGGACCATACCCGGTGGTGCGACATGTGAACCCGGTGGCGGTGCTACTGCGGTTGCCCCCGCATCTGCGCATCCATCCAGTGTTCCACGTGTCGTTGCTGAAACCCTCTCTGTGCCCGGTGAAGAAGCCCCCTGCGCCTGTTTGGGTATACCACGAGCAGGAGTACGTCGTTCGCCGTGTTCTGGATTCCAAGCTGGTGAGGGGCAAGCTCTGGTACCTTTTGGCCTGGAAGGGTTACGGCCCCGAGGAGAACTCATGGGAGCCGTCGACGGCGGTACACGCGGCCCGACTGGTGGCGGCCTTCCACCGCCGTTCGCCCTCCAAGCCCGGGGGCTCCGGCGGTCCGGTGGCCGGGGTGAAGAGGGGTGTGCTGTCATGATCCGGGGGCAGACGGCGCTGTTCCGAAGATGAGGACTCCAAATCCCAGCGGCCCCCGCGGCCACCGCCGGAAGAAACGTCATCGCACCCCGGTCAAGTATAAGAGGCGCGGCAACCTGGTAGGCGGGGCCAATGATTCCCGTTCAAACTAGCGAATCCTAACGGCTACGACCAAACCCCCGCATCGTCCCGCAAATCCCTGTCTTCAATCCAGCCGGTGACCCGACGTGGATATCTCGACAACAGATCTCTCGACGACCCAGAGGAGGTAAGCAGGCTGCGGTTTTCCCGGTGCGCCTCTGCATATCCTTAGGCGCTATCTGCTCCTCCAGACTTCCCGGCGCTCCTCCGCCCCTGGATTTGCCGGGCGTGAGTGGCAGCGCCACCTACATCTGCGGACCTCCCGGCGCTCCTCCGCCCCAGGACCTCGGGCGTGAGTGGCAGCGCCACCCGCACCCTCTGACCTCCAGGCGCTCCTCCGCCTTCCGGATTCCCAGGCGTGAGTGGCAGCGCCCCCGACACTTTCGACGCTAACCTCAAGCAGCAGCGGCTCCTGCGCTCCTCCGCCCCCGGAGTTCCTGGGCGTGAGTGGCAGCGCCTGAGTCCGCAGGCCGTCTCAAGACTTTCCCTGCGCCTCCCCGTGAAGGAACGAGGAGCGTGAGCGAGACCTTCTCTCTCTTCGTCCCGTCCGAGAAGTAACGGAGAGGGACTCACAGAGAGCTGCCATAGGGAAGACAGAAACCCCAGGTAGGGGGAAGAACGAGTTGGGGGTGTGGGGGAGGTAGAGAGCAGCCTGTGGCTTAACCCGTCTTCTTGTTTCTTCCAGGTCTCTCCCCTGCTGTCCCTTTCCGACCTTCCCTCGCCCACCTATCTCCTCGTCCGAGGGTATTTCACGTGCACCGGACAGGGGACGGATGGGCGGGGGGCCCATACATAGCATCAACGTGATCCTGAGGAGAAGAAGCACTGGGACCACGACAAAGTGCTTCTCTAACATGCAAGTGTTAATGTAATTGACAAGTCCCACAAGGCACAAAATAACAAGCAGCAGCTGATTTAAAAAAGCTGTCTGTATTTGAAATCATTCGTTTTGGAAAATGGCCATTTCTGCATGGTTACCCCCAACCCTTTTGCCTTCCTCCTCCACTTTAAGTTCAATTCATTTTTGTTGGCCTTAGGACTCTGAGCACTTTACCACTACTAACCAGTGCTAAAGTGCATGTGCTCTTCTATAAACATGGTAATATTGACTCATACTAAATTGGCATATTTAAGTCCTAGTAAAAGTATGATACATGTGCCAAGGGCCTGTAAATTAAATGCTTCTAGTTGGCCTGCAGCAATGAGTGTGCCAACCACTTAAGTAACTCTCTAGCCATGTCTCAGGCCTGCCATTGCAGAGACTCCGTGTCCAGTTTAAACTGCCATTTCGACCTAGCAAAATCAACTTTATGCCAGGCCCAAACCTTTCTTTTTACTACATATTAGTCACCCCTAGGGTAGGCCCTGGATAGCAAAAAGGGCAGGGTGCAATGTATTTAAAAAGCAGGGCATGTACTTTTTTTTCATTTCTTGGTAGTGAAAACTCTTTAATTCGTTTTTCACTACAGCAAGGCCTGTATCTCCCATAGAATAACATTGGAATTGCCTTATTATATTTTATAAGTGTAATTTCCAAATGGGGAAGACAAAACTGGCTCAGGTGTGGTGTCTCTGTAATCCAAATTTAAAATCCTACCTTATAGTGAAGTCGAATTTTAAATTGCAATTTTGGAAGTGACACTTTTGAAAAGTTGCCATGTTTGTGCTTTAGCTGTTTGGTGCCTCTAGCCTGTCACTGATCACATGATTGGGTGTGGTTGGCAGTTGTGCTTTGTGTATTCCTCCTAGATAGCCACATACAATGTGAGCTAAGGTGTGTCTCAATGTTCTGTCCACACACTAAGGGCTTTATACCCCCCTGTAGTGAGTCTGGAGCCAGGGCAAGAAGGGAGGACCTATGTGCACTTCAAAGGCATGTCTTTGAAGACTCTCCCACTTCACAGCCACCACTGGGTAAATGTACTGAACCTTAGACAACACTTCTGGACCAGTGGATACTCTGCCAGGAAGAAGGACAGCTGCTGAAGGACTGTCACTTTGCTGAACTGCTGCTCTGCTGGACTCCTGCTTTGCTTTTCTGACCTGCTGCCCTCCTGCCTGGGTGAGAAGGACTGGACCTGCATCACTTGACCCAAGAACCAGGAATCACTCCAAGGGCAAGTTGACTGGCCTCCTGGTCTAAAGCCCCAGCCTCAGTCTCAGCTGGAGCCTTAAGCTTCCAACTCCTTCACCTGGACTCTGCCAACTGTGAGTCTACCCTGCCAAGTGGTTCCATTGGAAGAGGGCTGAAGGTGCTTGCCAGCAGAACTGACGCATCTTCTCTGCTGAGATATGCATCTCTGAGAAGAACCGACCCCTCACTGCTGTTGTGTGGATTGGACCCATCTCAAAAGACTAGCATCGCCACCACCTTCTGCATCTTGGGACCAACGCCTCACCTTCTGAACCACCACTGTGCAACACTTTTCCTGGGAAAAACTCATTACATCCCTCATCAACAGATGGTTCCATCTCATGTCAATGCATCCTTAAATATGATCTAAATGGAAAACAGTGTCTCAGGAAAAGATTTGCTTCATCTTGGTTTGGGAACTTCAGACATCAATCTGTGGAAAAAACAAAATTTTGGGAAGAACAATACTGGATAGTGGCCTTGTCTACCTCTGCAGGAGTATCCCATTTTTTCAGCACATGAAGAATCCCAAGTTTGTCATTTTTCCCTCCTGAGATCTTCTATGCTCCAACTGCCTCCCTTCATTGTTGGTGTTCCACAATGGACAGGAGCATCCCTCCAGGTGACCCATGCCCATGCTTAATATTCTGTACCAGCATTTTACTACAAAGAGAACCACATTCAGGACATTTCTCCATCTGGCTTTCAAAGCAGCCACAGCATTGGGACCGCCAACGACATCTGCTCCCTCCTCAACCAGGGCAAAACGTCAGCCTTCATCCTACTGGACCTCTCGGCCGCCTTTGATACTGTTTCCCACTGCACAATAATCACGAGCATCCGCGGCAAGGGCCTGAATTGGATCCACTCCTTCCTTACCGCCCAAACACAGAGAGTCAGACTACCTCTGTTCCTCTGAGAACCTACAGAGATCAGCTGTGAAGTGCCCCAGGGCTCCTCCCTGAGCCCCACCCTTTTCAACGTCTACATGGCCATTGTCAGGACCCAAGGGCTCAACATCCTATCCAATGCTGACAACACCGAGCTGATCCGCTACCTCACCAATGAACCCACAGCTGCCAGAGTCAACTTCCACAGCGGAATGAAGGCAGTCGCCACTGGGATAAAAAATTGCTGCCTCAAGCTCAACTTGTACAAGACCGAAGTACTAATCCTTGGACCAGCCCCCTAGGCCTGGGATGATTCCTGGTGGCCCACCACACTGGGAAACTCCCACACCCCCAAGGACAATGCAGGCAACCTCGGCATCATACTGGACTCCTCTGCCAGATCAACGCCATAACCTCATCCTGGTTCCACACGCTCTGCCTGCTTCGAAAGACATTCAGATGGATCTCCACAGAATCCAAACGATGGTTGCCCATGCACTAATCACCAACAGACTCAACTACGGCAATGCACTCTATGCTGATGTCACCAAGAAACAGCTCAGGAAACTACAGAATGTTCAAAACGCCACAGCAAGACTGGTCCTCGACATCCCCGACCACAGCCACTTAACTCAAGACCTCCGACAGCTCCACTAGCTCCCAGTCAACAAGAGAATCACCTTCAAGCTCCTCACCCATGCCTACAAAGCTCCTTACAACGCAGGGCCAGCATATTTGAACCACCGCCTCTCATTCCATGTACCCACCAGACAACTCTGCTCTGCCCAACTTGCCCTGGCCACCGTCCCACAGATTCACAAGACAAGAACTGGAGGAAGATCTTTCTCCTACCTCGCCACAAAGACCTGGAACACCCTGCCCCTCCACCTCAAGCAATTCCCGTCGCTGACCCAATTCAGGAAGGATCTCACGACCTGGCTCTTTGACTGAGCCTCCACGCCCATATGGATCAGCAGCCCACCCCCAGCATCTTGAGACCCTCACAGGTGAGTAGCCGCTCTTTACAAACTCCTGATTGATCGACTGATTATTTGAATCCCAATCAAGCAAGATGGGGCACTGCAGGAGATTAGGCTGCCAGTAGCAGCACACTCGCAGACCACCAGTAAGATTCTGATAACAGTGCCAGAAGAACAAAGCCATACTTCTGTCCTGCCTAATGCTGTTATGAATGCACAGCTGAGGAGGAGCAAGTATAGAATATGTCTGTCCTCTGAGTCATGGACCACACACATCACAAAAACATTGGCCCTTAGCCGCTGGCATTTATCACTTAGAAGCTGGCCTTTGTTTCTGCATTTTCACCATGCCGAACAATGCTCTCTAAATGCCTGCCTTCTCTGCCATTTTGGCCAAGCAGAAGAGGGAGAAGCCAGTACCCTGGAAGCATTGCTTCCCTGTAGTGCCAACTGGTGCCTCTCTCAATGATCCCAGAAATGGATTCCTACCTCTGATCAATCACCCCTAGTAAATGAATAACAGTTCAATGCTAGTGTAGGATGGTCCAAATGTTAGCGACTTTGATTCAAACAAATGGGTGAATAGTGGGGACTCGAAGGCCTCATTACAAGTTTGAAAGAATAAGGTACAACATGAGGTAAATACTTCCTAATTTTAACCTGCAATGACGCATAACATGCAGAATAAGTAGCTAACACTCCTAGCTTTGACCTGCCGGAATCTATCAGGGGAAAACTGTGAGGGTGTATCAATTATCGCACAACTCGTTAATCTGATCCCTGAGGAAACAGTTTTCAGCCCTGCACTTGTGTCAGGCCGGCCAAGGTTTCTATTGGTTGAAAGGAGGTGGCCAAAAGCCCATTCTATGAAGGATTCTAACACGAGGTGTTGATGACAGCAAGCTGCCTCTAACCAGACCTAATAATGAAGCACTGCCTCCAAGGCTCTCCCCCACAGAGCACTGTGCCTGCCGCTCTGGCCAGCAGCTTAGGATGTTACGTCAAGAAGGCTCTGCACGCTTTTCCCACCAGTTGCCTCGCGGCACACTCTCGGGGATTATGCGACGAGTTACAGAGATCCGATCTTTATTCAATTCACATCCTGTTTATGATTCTCGGCTTCTTTAAAGCCAGGATCCTGCTGGCCTGCTAGACGGGCGACTTATGCTACTGCATGATACATATATCTAAAGAAGCAATGCAGCAGTAAATCAAACAGGAAAAAAAGAATGTACGCCACAGGCAAATCGGTATCACTTTCAACACACTTGTAGCGAGCGAATTTGGCAGGCATGACCACTGCAGTGCAGAAAAGAACCAATGACACAGAAAATGTCATATTAACTTTTTGGGGGGATTATTTTGCTACCGCATTGTACACAGAGGCTTTTCCTGCAGAAAACAGATTACTGATCAGCCTACCCTGACAGCTGGATCGCAGCACATGGTGGGATTTGCCCCATTTATTCATCATAGATAATTACATGCGTGAGTGCCCAGCAGAGCTCAGTGCTGAAAGGGGAATAATTCAGCAACACAAATCACCTGACAGCACACTGCACCCAGGGAATTTTTTTTTGCTGTGTGTATTGTTCAAAATGTCTTCCTTGAGTCAATGCTTTCCGACATCTTAATTTTGAAAAAAATCTTTTGAAAAGCGAGACAGGAGATTGATTAGAATATTTCATGTCAGTGAACAGACTTGTCTTTATTCCTATGCCCGTCAGAGGGCAGGCAGGGCACCATGGTATACAAACCCGATAAAGTAACATTCACCCATAAGATCCGTGAACCGATGTGGCCCGAATCCAGCTGATGTGCGTAAATATACGTAAGAATACACAAGTACATATAAATGTAATTATCATGGCGAGATCGCTTTTTAAGAGTGGACATTCGGGTGATGAGTAACCATACTGATGAACATGCATTGAAGATGAAAATATGAAAAGTTTTCTTCTAAGTGTGAAAATGTTTCATATTTTCTAGGAGGCACCATATGAAGACTAATTAGGGCTTGGAATGTATTTCCACAGTCTATCCTGAACTGTCCTCTTGCATAAATATGCTGTTACAAAACACATAGGACAAGTCTTCGAATTATTGGCTGCATTTTAAGGATTGAACCAAACCACAGGAATGTCTGCATCATATTCACTGCATTTGACTACATGTATTTGTTTATTTTAATAACTATCTTCTATAGCTGTATTTTCGAGGCCAACAACAGAAGTTGCTGCTACGATTAATTAAGCAGAAAATGCACACTTGCCACAAGTGAAGAATTTTTCACTTTATTTTTCATGGGCTACTTGGAGTCTCACTGAAAAAAGACAATTTCAAAATGTCTTTTGTATCCTGGGGAGCCCTGCTGTCTTTTATCTGGAACGTGGTCCACTGCTCGATGAAATCCAGTTCACCCTTTAGAACAAGCCTAAATTAAAATTAAATAAAACACATGGGGCCCCATTCACAAAGTTTTAACTTTCGGTATTCACAAAAGGCATTTAATACTCGTAAATGCCCTTTGTGAATACCGAAAGTCTAACTTTACGACTTTCAGTGCCCGATTCACAAAGGTGACGTTAAATGAAAGTCTAACTTTACGACTTTCGGTAGTCACAAAGGGCATTTACCGCTTGTAAATGCCCTTTGTGAATACCGAAAATCGAACTTTACGACTTTCGTCTAAAACTTTACCTTTGTTAATTGGGCCCTCAGTTTGCACAATAACACACATATATCTGTGCAGCACATGCATTTACCCACCTGTGAAAAGCAGGTTTACACATAACTCAGGGCAACAGTAGTTCAAACGCATTGATTCTGAACTATGAATGTAACCTGTAACCTACTGATGACTATTTTTATGGCAAGTCCAGGAGGACTGGAAAATGTTGTGTCTGATGACAGTGGCTTATCTGGTATATTTATCAGTGGTGGAATAATCCTGATAGCAGCTGCATCTAGGACGCAGTTCCATATCACTCTGAACCTTAAAGGTTTCTGTAGCTTGGCCACGCCGCCCCTCCCACACTCATCCCAAGGTAAAACAGCTGCAGAGATGGGAAGCGTCAAAAAACAAAGAGATGCATCAGTTCCTGAGACCCTGGGTGCTGCACAGAGACGTGATAGGTCGAATCCGTTCTGTAGGGGGAAGTGATGCATCGATTCCAAGACGGTTCTGGTCCACAGGTGATGCATTGGGAAAACTTGCTGCACAGGTACGATGCGTGGAAATCTGGGATGCGGTGAAGTCGAGCGGCAGTGCATCATTTTCTTCAGATGCGATCCCTTGATGGGTTGGATCTTGTAGTGGTGACAGGCGCTGCATCGGGTTCGGCAGCATCGTGGCGATGCGTGGAGATTCTTCTCGCACCACGGTGCTGTGTCGGAAAAACTGCAGCAAGAAGAGTGATGTATCACTTTTCTTGTAGTGGTGTTGCTTTTCCAGCTCCCAACGGCAGAAACAACCTCCAGAGGCCCAAGACAGTCGCAGGCACCTCCTGGGAGGTCAGAACTCCCAGCAAGGAAGTTCAGGGGAGCTGGGGATGAAGCATTTGTGTCATTGAGACTTCAAAACAGGAGGCAAGCTCTACTCATGCCCTTGGAGATCTTCTTCAAGCAGGGGACACAGCACACAGCAAAGTCCTTCTCCTTTCCATGGCAGAAAGAGCTACTGCAGGCCAACCCCAGATACACGGCTTAGTAACAATGGGGTAACCCAGTATCCTTCAGAACCTGGGCGATAGTATATCAAAGGAACAATGGTTCTGTCGGGTAAAAAAAAGCCTCTTTACACAATTTCGATACCAAAGGGGATGATGGACGGAGCGTTTGAGCAAATCAAACACTCACCCCCAGTCAACTGATCTGGGTTTAATCCATATTCATTCTTTAGCTCACTCCACCACCCCAGTTCAGACATAGCCATATGCAAATCAGTCTGACCCTGTGCCTCATGGGAACAGTCCAGCCCGAACTGCCAAGCCATGTCTTCCCTGGACCGGAAACAAGCATCCTGGGACCGGTTTCGGGTTCTTTAGAGAGCTAAAGAATGATGATGGATTAAACCCAGATCAGTTGACTGGGGGTGAGTATTTGATTTGCTCTAACGCTCCGTCCATCATCCCCTTTGGTATCTCTTTACACAATTTAGCACAAGTCATACGTTATTCAAAATATGCAATCAGTCATAAGCAACACACAAAAAACCTGTGGGGTATTCTGAGATTTTTATATATAGATTGCGTCATTCATATATATACCCAAAACATTTTGAAAGGCCGTCAAAGTACACAGTGAAATACAATTTGTGACAAGGTGGCAAGTGGTGCTCAGTGATATAGGGTGTGATATGTACAAAGTGCTTTAAAACGTTGAAAAAATTCTGATGGCCAGTAAACAAGTATTTATAGGAGATCTGCGAACTGAATCAATTAGTTTTTCGCAGGCTCTGGTAACTGGTCCAGGGGATAGTGTCGACGTTTCAACCCAGATACTGCACTACTATACAGTCAGTGCGGGTCTTCATCAGGACGGGGACAGGGGTTGACGGCCTGTATGTAGTAAGATGCCTTAGACAGGTGTGTTGTCAAAAAGGAGAAGAAATGCACCAATGACTCACAGTGCGCACGGTGGTATTAAACTCACCTAAAGAATAATTAATCAGGACAACTCAAAGTTGAGCACGGTTAAATTGCGCCTTAACCTTCTTCTTGGCAGTTAAAGGTTAATGCAGGACGTCTGATGTACTTCTGTGAGGGGTAAGTGTTCGATTTACCATTAAGTAAAATCTTTGTATGGCAGGGGGGAGGGGGTGGGAGGTGGGAGGGTTGGGGGTGTGGGGGTTGATGGGGTGGAAAGCGGGAGGGGAAGGGAGGGGGAAGAAGGGAGGGGGGGCAGGGGGGAGAAGGGGAGGGGGTAGGAATTCTGGAAGAATTTCCAACAACCATATTGCATGCTCACCTTAGGTTGATAGTATTAAACGAAGTACTCCAATCATTAGGTCAATTGCTTCTTGTATTAGGTCTGTGGGAAAGTAGGATTAGATTAGGGGGGGAGCCATATAGCTATTTAGGTAAACGAGGCTCGAGCGACACTAGCTGCTCACCTTCGTTGATTGTCAGTAGCTTTTGGCTGAATCGCGGGCGGCAGGCGTGAGTCCTGGCTCGTCTATGCGGATTGACAGTAGCATTCCGATTGAGCTTGCTGATGTAGCCGAGGAACGCACGCGTGTACGTTGCGCGTTAGGAGTGATCGCTGGTTACTAAGCAACGGATGACGCTGGCGCTCGAAGGCGTCCTGCGTCATATGGCGTTGCTAGGTAGAATGACAACTAAGACTCTTGCTTCACTCGCAAGGCGGGAACAAGCTCGGCAAACAGTGGGCCACATAGATATGTATTACTTAATGCGCCTGGGATTATACGATTAGTGAACCTGCAAGATTGAACATTATTGCATGTGGTATGTACAAATATCCAGTATTTTAAGGAGTCTAGAGTTTAAAAACTTCAGTGCATAATTACAGTGATAATCTTAAAACAGTACAATATACAGAGGAACGGACAAAGGTATCCTTCCGTTTTAACGATTTGTTACTGAATTCACTTATTTAACAACGATTAGGCAGTAAGCAGTAAATATACTTTTGGATGATTTCCTCTTCTACAGTGTGCATCCCGTTCTTAATTTACATCAAGGGGCACAGTAACAATTATTGAGATATTTCCATATGCTGTACACAAGTATATCCACATTGTCAAAAACCAACAAGGATTGTGTGCAGTTTATATGCAGTGAAAGTAATTCAGTTGGTGGTCCGATTTCTGGAGGAGCGAGCATAAGCGGCGGTGCGTCCATTGGGGCACAGGGGCGGAGCCCCACTTACCGACACACGCACGCAAATCAATCCCCAGACCGGCAGCAATGGCAATGCAATGATGCGTTGCGTCGGACATGAAGGGGGTGGGGCCGGGGGGCGAGCACTGACACAGTTGACAGGCAGCGGCTCGCAATTTTATTGCGCATGCTCGAGTTTGTCTCACGACAAGCACGAGCATGCGCATTCGCCGCACTGTCTGCCACTGACTACTGTACTCGAGGAGGGGGCCGAGAGGCCGAGGGTTGCCTCATGCAGCAGCCCCCCTCTCGGTATCCGGGCGAGCCCTATCCGTGCTCTTTCGCCAATCCAGGGCAGGCGCTGCTAATGCAGCGTCTCTGGATTGGCTGAGAGCCTGATACAGTCTCTCAGACCCGCGGCAGCCTACGAGTAACTGCTGCTAATTGGGTGCCGCGCAACTATGGCCAATCACTGTGGCTTATGTCTGAACACAGTGACAGTGATTGGCCATGAGGTGCGCACTCCCAGCAGTCGGTCGCGTCATCACGCACGCGGTGGTGCCACACTGTCTGCATTGCATAACCTCGTGGCGGCGGTGCGTACAGAGTCAGGACCCGTCGTGTGACTGACTGAGTGACTCGTCGTGTGTGTCGTGATCACTGCATAAAAGTACCTGAAAAGTAAGTATTGCACAACCTGATAGCTGCCTTGATTGTTGTCTTTTTCCAGTCTGACTCTTGATATAAAATTGTGTGCAACTTCAACTTCACTTGACACTCCATCGTCGTGCTACTCTGAAGGAAATTCTGTGTATTAATACAGAATGAACACTGAATGTGAGACAGTACAGAACCTATGGTGTACACGGCTTTAACTGACTGAGAACTCAAGGCAATGTCTTGTGTGCCATCCCGTTTGATTTACACAACTTCTCAACCCAGGGCTAGCCCATGAATTTCTCGGTTTTTGCAGCCAGTCGAGGTGTACTCTGGGAAAGACCCGCAGGACAGCTGGAACTTAGGTTGCAGAGGATTCAGAGCATGGCGGCAAAACTGGCTTTATCGCGCCCACGCTCTGCTTCCTCCTCGGCAGCTTTAGCTGAGCTACATTGGTTGCCGATTCAACAGAGGATCGCCTTCAAGGCGGCATGCCTTGTATTCAAGGCGCTGCATGGACTTGGACCAATACCACTCCAGGGCCTGTTTTCTTGGTATCAAGCTGCCCGGCCTTTGAGATCCTCATCGGCGTTTCTGGTGCGGGTTCCTAAGATCACCAGAGTTAGGATAGGTGGCCGAGCTTTTAGCCACACAGCCGCCTCATTATGGAATTCTCTCCCGCTAGTGCTGAGGGGTAAGCAAGATCTGACCTCCTTTAAAAGGGACCTTAAGACCTATCTGTTCCCTAGGGCAATGTAAATATTCTTCCGGTGGTTTAATTTGGGGTCTCAGCGCCAGGATACCCTTGGGGTGACAGATGCGCTTAATAAGAGTCAAATACATACATACATACAACTGTACGGGCAGACCAGTTCAGGCCCCTACCCACGCCGTTAGGGTGGTAGAGGTCCGGTACCTCCAGCGGCGTCTCTGCTCAAGGAGGGGGGATAGGCCTGGTACTTCCAGAGGTCCGAGCATCTCATTCTCATGCCACTACACGTCCAGAAGCGCGCCCCACCTCTCACGAGACCCCCCCGCCACCCCCGCCCTCCCCCCAGGGCTGCCAGTGCGACCCCCCCACCCCAGGGCTGCCAGTGCGACCCCCTCCCCTCCCCCCAGGGCTGCCAGTGCGACAAGTCCTCTTTAAAAAGTGCAACAGACGGAGCGCAGTGTTTGAGTACTAACTTGTAGGTACTTTGTAAACATGCTGCCCCCTCACGCCCCCGGGCAGCTGCTCACACTTTAACACCTGTGGGGGGTGGATACCCCAAAAAGATTTAAATAAATAACAGCGACACGTGTGAAATTCGGTTTGGGCGTGGAACTGGAAGCGTTGAATGTGCCCTTTGACACCAGGTGAAGAGGTCCTGATGCGGTGACCCTTTGCGGGTCAGGTGACCCACTCCTAGGCGTGGGAGACGCCTAGGAGTCTCTGCCGAGGTCAGAGTTGCGGAAATAAAATGGTATCCCATGTACTCCCTATGCTATTGGTTTCATCCAGAACACACCACAAAGTCGACTTTAAGTTTACTGTAGAGTGGTAGTAATACACCAGCTCGCATACACACAGAGCGTACCGGCCCCGGAAGGATGAATAGTTGAGTGTGAGCCCTGCCAAATTTCGAACTGACCTAGCGCACCGCCTGTCCCCCGGAGAGCTCTGCCGTAGACTTTAGTGCCTGCCGCTGGTAGACATTACGTTTCGAGATGCCGACAGCTGAGTGAGCGTTTAAACTTACATTTTTTCAGAGAAAACGCAGTAACTATTAGCCAACTGTCACTCGCACACAGCCTTGGTGCTTGAATAACATTTTCACTGGGCCTCCATTTGTGTACGGGTCTTTGTGCCTAGAAAGATGAAAAGTCGAGTGAGTCTGCATATGAGATTTTATACTACCCTCTAGAGCATGCTCCCACCCAGTCATCTAAGTTCTTGGCTTGGGGTGCAGGGCGAGCCGGTGATGTAGTGGTGTCTCCTCCCTGGCTAGACCTACGCTTTAGGGTTCAAATCCCTTGACTGTAATTACGAGAACAAACAAAACATAAAACCAAGACGGTGTTTGGCATCTGAGGCTCCTGGGTGTTCTCCAAAAGCAAATACGTGAAATTAGCAGTTTTTTCTCCCCAGTAATAACCAATTCTTAATATACAGGGGAGTAGCTTCAGGGGGGGGGGTGTTTGGGGTGTCACACCACCTAATAAATGTACTTTCTGATGTTTGGGTGGGTGCATGTGTTTTCAGTCGGGTACGCTGGGTGTCTGTCGGATTTCACTAGGCATTTTTACACACAGGCAAACGTGCACACACACTCTCTCCCTCTGTTTTGAAAGTCCTCAAAAATGTTGATTATTTCAAAAGATTGTTTTCTTCTGAGCACTCCTGCCTGGCCGCATTCTTCTCCCTTTCCACTTCGCTTAAGCCACTCTCATGAACCCTGCTTGGCTTAATGTATTAAAGTTATATGCCAGCCTTGTTGTTGGTGGATCTGAAGCCCCCTTACCCTCATCTTACTGACCAAGCTACGCTCCTGTTAATATAGTGCTCTTTGCCAGTATTGCGGTGTCATAAGTGAGACACTGTATATGTTGTATGTCTCCAGGTGAATGTCTCCATGTCACTGTGTATGTATGCATGTTTCTCTGTAAACATATGTGAGCGTGTATCTGCTTGTCTCCTCAAAGCATGCCTGTGTTTTAATGTGTCCGTGTGCACATTTGTGTGTATGGACAAGTGCCCAAGTATCCGAATGTGACTGCTCGTTTATGCGTTTGCATTTGTGTGCGCGTATTTCTCTCTCGGCATATGTGCAGGTTGTGTGCATATGTACATGTTTTTTTGTGTGAATTATTGTTTTATTTGCTTTACCTTGGTTGCAACCACATAAGAAGAAACTGTGGTAGCTTTATCTCTCAAGAAAAAGAACACATAACTAATATAAGACTAAATAAAGCATAAAAAACGATTCTTTGCTGTCTCTCAGGTTTTTGCTTGCAAAAGGAAGAGGTTATTGGCAAACTCTCTTGCTGGAAAAGAAAACAAGACAATGAAATTATAAACACAGGTCAGGGCTAAAACGAATTAATTAACCAATAGTTGACAAATATCTTTCGCTATTGGAAAACTAAACAGTGTGCAATGCTTAGTTGTCGCTGAAAGAATGACGACAAAATATTTGATTTGTAAATGCTCAAACTTAGCATGCAGGGGGACTTTAACAGAATTCTTGAATTCAAACTGAAGTTCATGTAGCTTTCTGTATATGGTTGTTCTGCATCAGTTAAAACTGTTTGAAGACACACAGGAACGTACTAAAATCCGAAAGTTGAAAACCTGTTCCAGGGAAAACGTTCTTTAAAATTCTGCAAGTGCGTCCAGTAAAGTAATTAAATTGCCGAAGTTACTGAATTATAGCTCAGTCACTTTGCGGAATTACTCTGTTGTGCAAGGATAAACGATGCATTTGAGTTTTGTTTAACAAAATACAAGCTAAAGTAATTTTGAATAGGTTCTTGCACATATTTACACTATTTCACAAGTTATGGTTCTCTGCTGTACTTCTTAATGTATTGATTAAAGGATAATTTGAATTTAAAATTGTGATCTATTGTATTCCATAAAGATACTGAAAGCTAAAAATCATATCATTATTACGTTTAAATGTAAGCAGGTTCCAATGGATAATTTTAACGTAGCAGACTAAAAAAAGTCTGGTTTCCCCGAACATCAAACAAAATAAATATTTTAAGAACATTGTAGTTATTTTATGTTAACTTGAAGAACTGACGCTGGTAAAATTCATTGGGATTACTTGTATTTTAAAAGCAATGCTTGTCTAGTTACAGCACGTTATTTTTATTTTCAGCACCTTCTAAAGCTTGACAACCCTTACCAAATTTTTGGTCATATTCCCGGCGAAGAACAAGACCTCCTTTGCTGCTCTTTCACCCCGGCTACGACCCAGCAAACACCAGAGTTAAAGGTAAGGAAACTGATGCTATTTTTTTTTTAGATTGGAGTTAGAGCTATGTGTGTGGTCACTGTACATGGTGGTTGGGGTAGGCACACATTCTGAACATTGTACCCTCAGTGGATGGAATTTACTAACAGCCTTAGCCCTGTGATTTGGGCAATAACAGTTGTTAACAGCACTATCTATCCCTTGCCTTGTTCAAGGCCCTCAAGCAGTGTCTGTTTCAGTGCCTTCAGCAACCACTATGGCACACAGAGGCAGCAGGCAGTAAGGCTGTATTTTTAGCAGTCATGTTGTGCAAAGGGGAGCTGTTGGAGATTTATTGCGATACTGCACAAGATATATGTATTTATACTGAAATTTAATATTATTGCACCGCACCTTATATGTTGTACTTTGATTATTGGCAGGTTTCTTTAATATATATTGGTAAGGCCAGCATCGGCATCATGAATACAGTACAAGAGCTGATTACAAGGTCATTCCAGGCACGGCCACTTCAAGAGAAAATAGATTTAAAGCAATTGGGACCTCATCGGCCTGACCTAAAACTACAGCAAACTTCCCAGGACAGAGGAAAAATGTCCACACGTACATTCTCAAACGCCTGGTACACAAAAGCTGATTGGCTTACAGGGTGCCCTTTAAGAAATTCTCTGTTCTGCTTCCCCTGCTTGCTGTTTGGTGGTGAGTTTTCTTGGACAAATCAAGGAGTAACAGACTTGAAGCATTTGTCTGAAAAAATAAAGAAGCATTCACGCACAAGAAAGCATATGGAAAACCTGACTAGACTGGGAATGTTGGGGGAAGATGCTCCGATTGAGCAGCAGATAAGTGATGCATACCGCAAAGCAATACAGAAGCACAATGAAGCAGTTGATAGGAACAGACAGATTCTATCCAAAATAATTGATTGCATTCGTTTCTGTGGTGCTTTTGAACTGGCATTGCGAGGCCATGATGAATCGGAAGGTTCCCCAAATCCTGGAATATTCAAAGGCCTTGTGGATTTAATAGCAAGCATAGACAAGGATATGGAAGCACATTTAGCACGTGCTACAGTCTTTAAGGGCACCTCTAAAACAATACAAAATGAACTTCTTGAGTGTATGCTCGAAATTATGAGAAGCCATATTGTGCAAGAATTGCAAAACACAGACTTTGTGGCTATTCAGGCTGATGACACCACTGATGTGGCCACTAAAACACAGTCCGTATTAGTGTTTCGATACATTGACAATGACAGACAAGTTGTGGAGAGGTTCTGTGGTTTCACACATTTAAGAGACTCTAGTGCAGAAACCATTACTGCAGCTATACTGCGTCAACTGAGCTTAGTTTTTCCAGAGCTGCCTCAAAAAAAAAACTTATTGCGCAAAGCTATGATGGTGCGTCCGTAATGAGTGGAAGCCTTAGTGGAGTTCAGAAGAGAATTCGAGATGTGTACCCTAATGCTCATTATGTGCACTGTTACGCTCACCAACTTAATCTTATTATGCAACAGGCAGTATCAAAGATCACCGAGACACGGATTTTCTTTCAGGATATAGGAGGCATGGCAGCATTCTTCTCGCGTTCCCCCAAAAGAACAGAAGCACTTCATGACATTGTAGACAAAAGCGTTCCAAGGGGATCCTCAACTCGTTGGAACTTTAGCATCCGTACAGTCAACCTAATCTATGAACATAGAGAGGACCTTCTGAAATGTTTTGAAGCCATAGAAGCCAATGATGAGTTTGATTACAAAAGTCAGATTGAAGCCCATGGCTTTGGTAGAACACTACAAGACAGAGAGTTTCAGTTCTTACTGTATTTATTTCATGATATAATGGTAGCTGTCGACCTGTTATACAATCAGTTACAAGCACGAGAGATAGATACTGTCAAAGTGCAAGTATATACTACTATGTTTGTACAAAGCATAAGCAAAGTGAGAGATGGGGTTGACAATTTAGACAGCAAACTGCCAGAGAAATCTTTTTTCACAAACCGCAGGAAAAACATCACCACTATGGTCCGAATTGCAAAGGAGATCTGTGACATTGTAATTGTGCAGGCACGAGAGCGTTTTTCTTTCACTAAACATTTGGTGAGTGCCACATTATTGCAAAGTCAACAGTTTGCCAAATATGATGAATCCTTCCCGGAGCGTGCTCTGAATGAGGCTGTGGGAGCTTATCCTATGCTCAATAAAGAAGAGCTGAGAACTGAGTTGACTGTACTGTACGGAATGCCTGTGTACCGGAAGGCCACAAGTGCCTTGTCTTTGCTGGCTTTAATACATAAACTTAATATGGAAAAGTCACTTGGAGAGACAGTGGCTTTACTTAAAATTGTCATAACCACTCCTATGACAACAGTCGAGGCAGAACGATGTTTTTCAGCCTCAAAGAGGATTAAGACATTCCTGAGAAACACCATGCTTGAGGAAAGACTCAATGCTTTGGCAATGCTCTCTGTTGAGAGCAAGCTAGTTCAGAAAATCCCGGACTTTAACACTAAAGTTATTGAAAGGTTTGCTGCTCTTAGAGAGAGACGTGCTGATTTCATTTACAAAATGTAAACAATGTTGAATGCTGCTACTTTGCAACCAGTTTAGTTTGTTAAATAAAAAACATCTGTGAGTGAGGTACTCAGAAATGCATTGTATCTCGAAGTCTGTTAAGAAGCTCTGTGGTTATACACTGAATAAGCAGCTACCTATGTTATATGACATCTCTTTATTAATGTTATAACTGCACTTTCACAATTGCTTTATTAACCTTCCTGCTTTCTCAAATTTGCTTGAAAATGCACCATTTCTCTTCTCTTTTTTCAAAATTTTCTCGGGGGGAGAACCCCCCCGAACCCTCCTTATAGGGGTTCGGGCTCGCTCGCTACGCTCGCTCGCAACGGTCAAGTATAACAATCATTTTACGCCTCACCACTTTAAAATGTCACCAGCCGCCCCTGATATGGCTCAATATATACAATATATACAATGTTATTGAATAGAGTGTCTCAACAACCATGGTCAAGGAATTGGCAGGTTAGAGTTGCCCCATTTGTTTTGAGGTCTCCTCCATCTGGTTTAACCCTTTCTGTACTGAGTTAAGTAGATGGATCCATCTGCACTCCTTATAATTCAAAATCCTCGTAATTGAGCCACCTCTGGCATTGGGGATGATCTTCTCTAGTACTCACCATGTTATGTTGTTAGGAGAGTGGTGGTGTGTCATGTAATGTTCAACCATAGGGGCCCCTTGCACCCTGCATTTTCTTCTGCTCATGTGCTGCAGAATCCTGACCTTGGCTTTCTGGGTAGTTTGCCCAACATATATAAGGCCGCAGGGGCACTGGATGGCATATATAATGTTTGAGCTGTTACAATTGGTGAAGTGGGAAAGCTTGTATGTTCTGCTGGTATGTACAAATGTGGTTCCCTCATGGCATAGATCACATGCCTTACATTGTCCACATTGGTGGTGTCCGGTCACAGGTGGGAGACCGAAGTGGCTTCTGAGGTCAGGTGGCTTGGGTGCTTCGGAGTATGCGTTTACAACTGTATCCTTGATAGTTTTGCCCCTCTTGAAGGCAAAGACGGGGTCTTGTGTGGTTTGGAGTTCACTTGCAACCAAATTCCAGTATTTCTTCACTACTTTCTTTATATCGTTGCTCTTGGTGTTGAATGTGGTAACGCAGACGATCTTGTCTGTCTCCATGTGTTTTTGACTGACCTCCAACAGCAGTTACGGGGGCAATACCAGGCCTGCTTTTTGGCCCGTTTCAACAGTCCGTTTGGGTAACCTCTCTCTTTGAGACGGATAGTGAGCGTTTCAGATTCCTTAAAGTAATCATTTCTCCTAGTACAGTTTCTTCTTAGTCTGAGGTATTGCCCATAGGGTAATATATCCCTCAGACTACGTGGATGGTGTGACTCATATTTCAGCAAGGAGTTCCTCTCCATTGGTTTGCAATACATATCGCAGTAAAGTAATCCATCCTCTACACGGAATGTCAAGTCTAAGAAGTCTTTAACTTCATTATTACTTGCCATCGTGAACTTGATGTTATTGGATCTATTGTTCAACCAGTTATAGAATTCCTTCAATTCGTTGGTATTTCCAGACCAGATCATTATCACGTCATCAATATAGCGTTTCCATACCGCAATATGATTGAGGTATGGATTGGCGTGATTGTACAAATGTTCCTCTTCGTAGTGGTCCATGAATATATTCACCAGACTTGGGGCATGGGTAGCCCCCATGGCTACTCCTTTGCACTGATAGTAGAATTGTTTTTTGAAAATAAAATAGTTCTTTTTCATGGCGATCTCAAGTAGAGAAATTAGAAATTCTGTTGGGATCCAATGTGGTCTTGGTCTTGTGTCTAATGTAGTTTTGATGACATCCAATGCTGTGTCCTGGGGAATTGATGTGTAGAGTGAGGACACATCTAATGTGACAAGCAGTTGGGTATGGATATCAAATGCCTGACCCTCAAGCAGCTGTATGATATGCATGGTGTCTCTCATGAATGATTTTGTCTTTGGTACAAATGGTTGCAAAAAGTGATCAATGAATTGGTTAAGTGGTTCCAAAATGGAACCACAGCCTGAAACAATCGGTCTTCCTGGTGGCTTCACTGCACGCTTGTGTATCTTCGGCAATGTATATATGGTAGGGATCCTGGGTTCTTTATTATTGAGGAACTCATGCTCCGATTGGCTTAAGAATCCTTCAGATATTCCATCCTTGGTTAGCCTCTCTATCAAGGATTTAAGGAGGGGTGTGGGGTCCCGTGGGGTAGGTTGATAGCTGTCCAACACCCCCAGTTGTAGTTCAAGCTCCTCTACATAGTCACTGGTGTTTTGTAATACCACCGCACCTCCTTTGTCTGCTGCTTTGATCACAATGGTTTTGTCATTACCCAGGGAGCGTGTGGCCATTTTTTCTTCCTTACTGGTGTTGTACTTTATATATTTTCTTTCTTCCAGGATTTGCATAGTTTCTTGTAGTACAATTTTCTCGTACGCCAGTATCTTCTCACTCATCATGTAGGCTCCTGGTGTAAATGTGGATGTGGGTCTGAAGCTTGTGGCTGCTGGGACTGGATTATAAGTATTTTTACTAAAGTAATATTTCAATATAATCTTACGAAAGAAATGTTGCAGTTCAATTTTTACTTGAAAGGAGTCGGGGATCGCTGTGGGTACAAAAGAAAGTCCCTTTGAAAGCACATCTCTCTCTGCTTGAGATATAGTGTGATGGGATAGATTGATGATTGGGTCTGAGCGATCAGATTTGGTGCTAGTGTTCGGGTTGTTGCTCTGTTGTAACTCTTCCATTGGGTTAGTGTTCCCATGTGTGGGAGTGTTAACCATCATTTGGTTGGATGTTGTTCGCATGTCGTTACTGGAGTGGTCAGTGATGGTCACTTGGTGTCTGGGTATCTACCATCTGTATGTTTGTCTCCGTGTGGAGATCTCCACATGCATTTCTGGTTGGTAGAAGCGTACCCGTGATGTAGCCTGTTGTGTGTTCCTGCCCTTGCTCCAACCTCCTGGTCTCTCACAGTTCTGTGCTCTCCACCCACCCCTGTTTTGCTGGCGGTAACCTTCCCCTAAAAAATGTGAGCTTTGGTTACCCTGGTGACTGGTGGAGGGTCTATCTGAGTCAGAGTCTGAGCCACTACCTGCAGAGGAGTTTGAGAAAGTGTAGAATCTCCTCGGGCCCTGTCTACTTTTATTGGTAACGAAGCCTTGGCTATCCTGTTGGTAGTAGTCGTCAGACAGATAAGAATATGATGTGTTTTTGTCGTAGTTTCTCAAGTCCTTCGATAGTTTATATAACTTTCTATTTAAAGTGATAGTGTTGAAGTCAGTAAGTGTCTTCTCTGCTCGTTCTAGAGCTTCCCTGGCGTTAGTGAGAGTTGCAGCGTCTAGAATTTCCTTTTTCAGATCAGCTATTTCTTGTGTGAGTTTCTTTACGTACTCTATTGCCGTTTCTACTCCAAGCACCATCCACTGCCTAGAGCAGTTATTGGCTACGTAGCTGAACCCTTCTCTAAATTTTGGGACATCTATAAATATCGCAGGTCCGTTACGGACTTGTAAACCCTTTGGAATTATATTTGATTGCAAGTACTTTGTTAGTACATGCCCGTGAAGGCATGATCTAATAAGTTTCTTCTCTAGTCTTTCAATTTTTGCTAGTTTTTCATTCAAACTTGTGTCCACAGACGCTCGGTCAGATCCTAGCAAAACGTTTGAGGCACCTTGATCATGTATCAGTTTTGCTATATAATCTTCGCTGTAGGACAAAGTTTCTCTTTCAGACATATTAAGACAATGCAAAAACAATGAACAGAGATAATTCAAAAACCCTCGCAGGTGAGAACCTGCACTAATCTCAGCTTAGTAACAATGGGGTAACCCAGTATCCCTCAGAACCTGGGCGATAGTATATCAAAGAAACAATGGTTCTGTCGGGTGAAAAAAGCCTCTTTACACAATTTAGCACAAGTCATACGTTATTCAAAATATGCAATCAGTCATAAGCAACACACAAAAAACCTGTGGGGTATTCTGAGATTTTTATATATAGATTGCGTCATTCATATATATACCCAAAAACATTTTGAAAGGCCGTCAAAGTACCCAGTGAAATACAATTTGTGACAAGGTGACAAGTGGTGCTCAGTGATATAGTGCGTGATATGTGTAAAGAGGCTTTTTTCACCTGACAGAACAACCCCAGATACACAGCAAAGAGCAGTACTTCTCCTCGGTTTCTCTAGCTCTTCTCCTTGGCAAAGGTTCCTCTTGATTCCAGAAGTAGTCTAAAGTTCCTGGGTCTTAGGTCTTATACCCCAAAATGTATTTGTTCTCTTTGTGCATGGATATCTGAGCCCAGTCCAAATCAGTTCTGCCCTCACTGGTACAGTATAATCACAGGGGGTGGAGACAGCATTGTGTGAGGGAGACAGGCCCTATTCAAGTGCAAGGAAATCTCCTCCCACTACTCTAAATGTATCCAGAGTCTATTCAGCCCAGCTCTGAGTCATGCAGGAAGGGCCAGGCACACCTCAACCCCCCAGCGGCTGTCTACAGTGAATGGACATCCCCAGCCCCTGTCACTCCAAAACCAGACAGTCAATACACAAACAGGCAGAGGCACACAGAATGGTTAAACAAGAAAATGCATACTTTCTAAAATTGTCCCAATGGGAAGTTATATTTATAAGAAGTTACAAGTTAACTCCCATGTTATCCTATAGGGCAAGATAGCCTTTCAATGGTGAAAAACAAAATTGACAGTATTTCACCATCAGAACATCTCACATACACCAGTACATGTCCAACCTTTCACATACACTGCACCCTGCCGACGGGGGTACCTTGGGCCTACCGTAAGGGTGCCTTACATGTAAGAAAAGGGAAGGTTAGGGCCTAGCAAGTGGGTGCACTTGCCAAGTCGACATGGCAGTAAACAACTGCTCAGAGACACTGCAGTGGCAGGTCTGAGATACCTTTTCAGGGAAACTCAAGTGGGTGGCAAAATCAGTGCTGCAGGCCCACTAGTAGCATTCGATTTACAGGCCCTGGCACACTCAGTACACCTTCAAGGGGCTTATCAGTAAATCAAAAATGCCAATCATGGATAACCAATCATGATAATAATTTACACACAGAGCATATGCACTTTAGCATTGATTAGCAATGGTAAAGTGCATAGAGTCCTATAGCCAACAACAACAGGTGAAAAACAAATAGGAGGAAGAAGCAAAAAGTTTGGGTGTAACCATGCAAAAGGGCCAAGTCCAACAGGGCATAGTTAAGGCATATTAAAACGTGATATATTTCATGCAGAGAAGCCTTTCATATTTACCATAAATGACCCTTCCAGCATTGCTTAGGCTTACCTTGGGAGCTCTGCTCTTAAGGTAAGGCAGACTAAACTAGACAGGAAGACAGACAAAACTTACTTGGATGTCTGTCAGCAATATATTGGGTACTAAGGACCAGAAAAAGAAGACCTGCTCAGTGGTTTTCTGTATTTTACTCATTTCCAGGCGGGGCCCGTGCAGGTAACTCATGGACAACAAGGTGAACATAAATTTTAACAAAATGAAACCCACTTACCTTGGCTCGCCACATCGTCGAGTTGGCGATGTGGTGAACTCATGGTACCTGGTTTTCCTTTTTTTTAGTTTAAGTTTACCTCATCGTCGTCTGTCACCTGCCCCCCACCCTGTCTCACCGCTCTTATCTACACTGGCCCTGCCTGCTCATTTCTATATAAACAAAAGCAAAGAAAAATATGGTTTTCCTTTTGTGTTTATATCTAACAATCTATACAATCAGATAACCAGGATTTATAATCATAATTGGTAACTAAAACCCCCAAGACTTTGAGTTTGCTTTCCAATTAGTGCATTATCAGTGCTGGTTCGCTCAGTGAAATATATCACCCAGTTTGTACCATTTCATAAGAAGCTGTTTAATCAACAGAGTTCAAAAGCTTCTGCTTCTTCCATTAAGCATGTTCCTGCTCTCCTCCGTTGGAATCATTTCCTGCCCGCAAAGCTCTGTTGCATCTCTAGTGACTTGTTTCTGTGCTCCTATTACAGCCTACAACAGTTCCATGCTTCAATGCCTCTATTTCAGTTCCTGTCTCCTATACTGCTACTACTGTTCAATGCCTCTCATATCTATGCTATAGCACATGCCCCTTCTTCAATCTAACACCAAGGACATGCTTTTCACCATTTAAACATTCCCACCTGTTAGACCTCCCAAACGTTTTGCCTTCATCCTCTTACTTAGCTGAAATTGGATTTGTTGTCATTAGGACTCTGCACACTTTACTACTGCTAACCAGCGCTAAAGTGCGTGTGCTCTCTCCATCAAACATGATAATATTGGCCTGCACCAAATTGGCACCTTCAATTTACTTGTAAATTCCTGGTAAATGGTACTATCTGAACTCAGGGCCTACAAATTAAATGCTAACAGTGATTATCGGCACTCATTGCGCCACGCTCTAAAGAAGCTCTTTAAAACCTGTCTCAGGCCTGCCACTGCAGCTTGCAGTGCAGTTTTAAACTGACACTCCAACCTGCAAAATAAACCTCTTGCCCAGCTTAAATATTCCTTTCTAATACTTATAAGTAACCCCTAAGGTATGCCCAAAAGGCGCATAGATCAAGGTGCATGGTATTTAAATAGTAAGACATGTGAGTTTAGGTTTTATATGTCATGCCAGTGAAAAAATTCCTAAAGTCGTTTTTCTCTGTTGTAAGGCTATCACTCCCATAGCTTAAATCTAGTTTACCTTATTACAATTAATACATGTTTTTTTCAGTTTGGGACCAGATAGAGAAATTGTGTTTCCACTTAAATAATATGTAATTTAAAATCTTCTTTAATCTTAAAGTTTGATTTTAAGTAACAATTTTTTGTAAATGCCAGTTACAACTTTCAGTCCAGATACTAACAAATTCAGACAAATAGGGGCCGATTCCGATCCGGGCCGGGAAAGCACTCCGACCGAGCCGGATCTGGAGTGTTTTCCGACCGAGCCGGAGTCCTGAAGTCCGACCGAGCGAGTACGATGCGGCCGTATGCTGCCAGACTCGATTCGGTCGGACTCCCATAGAATTCAATTGGAGCCGGGCGTACGAGGTGTACACGAGCTCTCATTGACTGAATGGGTACGTCACGGACAAGTGGGCCCCCTACAGTGGGTACACGTCGGTGCCATCCGCACCATACATGCCTGTGTTGGGGAGACCCATGGGTCTCCCCCTGTGTCCAAGTCGTAGGGCTGCGGGTGACAGGGGGTCTGACGCGGACCCCCAAAGGCAACCACCCGGACGATTTGGGAGCCGGACACTCTGGTTCGCACAGGCTGTCCGACGCTTGCATCGTACTGGCTCAGTCGTGAATCGCATCCATTGCACGTCACGATTAGCTTACGACCAAGACGTACGGAGCGGTTCCGACCCGGAAACAACTCGGTCGGTAAATTCCATATAGCTCGCATTGTACTCGCTCGCTCGTACAGTTGTACGAGTTGGCCGGAAAACACGCGTACGGCTCGTAGTTTTTCCGGTCGGATCGCGTTCGGTGCCCTTCCGACCCGGATCGGAATCGGCCCCATAGTGTTAAAAAATTAGCACCTGCTGAAAAACCTGGAGTGTCCATTCCCGAAACCACTCTTTGCCATGAAGAAAAACAGGAGCATTGGCCAGCAGATTGTGAGAGCTGACATTTTCCATCGCCAAGCAAACAAAATCTAAGGACGCAATTAAAACCAGTTGAGGGGCATCACAAATGCGGAACTTGTGCTGCATGTGACTCCACAATAGAGGGGATTGAGTTCTCACACAAAGACATTAAAAGGCATCATTCTGAATTCACAAATTGCAAATCCAAGAACATTATTTATGCAATACTTTGTCCCTGTGAGAAATTATATATTGGCAAGACAAATCAGCAGATCAACCAGCGCATCACGCAACATCGTTCCAGGATCAAAAAGAAGGTGGTTATTGCACCAATGGTACAACACTTCATGGATAACTTGCACAGTGAAAGAGACTTCAAGTGAACAGTCTTGTCAGGTCTGGATACAACCAAACGTCTGATAGACATCGACAACGCGTTGCTACAAAAAGAAGCTTACCTAATTCTAAAGTTTAACAGTGCAGTAACTGGGTTGAATGGGATGACAGAACTTTCAAGCGTATAGCTCAGAACTGCATGTCCCAGAATGCACTATTCCGGTCTTAACCACAATGGGATCTGAACTTCAATATGATTGGTCCAAAATATTTTACCATGATTCATAGGGTAAAAATACAGGAAGTGTTCACACGGGGAATGTCTAGCTGACAGTGAAGTTGCAGTTTATATCGGATTTAGAAGATGGATGTGCTCAGACTTAAAATCAGTAAGTGAGCTTCATGCTGGAATCTAGCAAGTTTATAATATTGTTAACAAGTTGATGGCTTCAGTAATATGTCCCACATTCGTTTGTAGGGATGGAAAGATTACAGAAATAGTCGACTGCCTCTGAGCAACCCGGGAAAGTTTGAAAGGTACTTATTTACCTTGTCCTGTCAAGTTGCCCAATGTCCATGTATTTAAAACTACTAAAATAGACACAATCATTTTAATGTTTTGTAGAAATTCCCCTGTCATAAATTACGAAGCGCATTGCAGTAATTTCTGTTGAGAAATTCTGGTTACCACGCAAATAGGAGTCAGAGCAGCAGCTCTGTCCTAGAACTAGGCAATCAGGTACAGAAAATGGAATTAAGCATTTTTAAGGATAGTAGTATTTATTTTTCGTTTTCACTGACGTGGAGCTTGCATCATTCATTTATGTTTTTTAGAAATCGCTGACCATGAGCATGAAGCCCTGATGAGAGTCCCTGTACCAGAGGACTGGGTCTTGAAACGCGTCGGCACTTTTTTTCAACACGGAGGAATTTGAATAAACCTGCTGTGACATGACGGATTTGAATTGAATAGTATGCCCTACGCACACACGCTAAACATTTTCCGGTGTTTGGCACATGTTTGGCCCCAAAAACAAGATAGCGATAAGAGTATTCTAGTTTCTGATGTTATGATGCAAAATCCAATGTTTTTCTATATAAATGTGTTTGTATATAAGTATTTCATGCAATGTCTGTTGTGAATTGTCATAAGTGTTTTTCATGTTTTGTATGTTAATTTGAAAAATGTGTGTCTCTTCACGTCTCATGCAGCTAAAATCTTTTTGGTAAATATAAACAATTGCAAAGAAAGGAATGGTTTAATAAAAATTCCATTCAAACAGAAAAGATAGTGGTCTGTTTGTTGCTCAAAAATGATAAGAGCATAACGTCAAATTGAGCCAGGTTCTCCTTTTTGTATTCAATTTAGTACGGCTCTACCTGGTTCTGGTCTTGGGCCTATTCCCCCAGTTTTTGTAGTTTGGGAAAGGTGACATTATTCTTCCCTAAACCAAATGGCCATTTCTGCCAGTGTTCAGGGTGACATGACTGTGTATGGCTCTGCTGTTGTATTATTTCCAGACTGAGAGACAAAGGAGGAATAGATGTGAGGGTCTTCCTTACAGGATGGCTGGGGAGGAGTTGTGCCATCCCCTGACTATATTTCAAAGGGTACTGACAGTAGCACACACAAAGGAACCTGACACCAGGTCTGCCCTTGCCTTTGTCACCCTAGACGGTTTGAAACCAGGACCAGGTGAAGAGGAAGAGCTGACCAGAACCAGTTTTGAGTTAGGTCTGAAAATTCCCCCACACAAAGGCTGGCACCAAGTATAACAGTGGGTCCTTCAGAGCCTCTCATTAGAACACACCTGGACTTGTAAAAGATTTGGAAGAAGGACTGCCCTGCTGTCTGAGGAAGAGGGACTGCCCTGCTAACTGAAGAATGAAGATTAGAGCTGCTTGCCTTGAACCCAGGCTATCCAAATGACTCTAAGGGCCAGCTGCCTGTGTAAGCTACAGGGGCTCAATAAAGCTTCCAGATGCCTCATTTCGCTTCCCAGCTGACCTGCACTAACTAGACCAACCTGGACCTGCCTGAGTCCCGCTGCTGGCCTCTTCTGGAGGGAGTCCCGATCCTTGAGAGGTGCCCACCAGGTCCTCGACTCTTGGCTGGCATCAGTGAGAACTTCTCCTCAAGAAAAGGTGAAAATTCTGATATTTGGGCTCCTTGCAACCACAAAGTGACCACTTTGCACTAAGAACCTTCCGACTGCGATGACAGTGAAGCATCTGCAGTGCCTGCTCTTTGTGGCAACAGTGATCACCTGTGACAACCAGCAATGTAAGACATGCACTTTTCACCAACAGCAATCGTCCGCATCAATCAACCAATGCAAAACTCCACGATCACTGACTCTATGCAGTACAGCAAAGACTGAAAGCCTCCACCTCGGGCCCCTGCCACGTGAATGACACCCTTCGTGCCAGACTTGAGAAGATAACACTTCAGCTGGAGTAACCTGGTCCCTGTATCTGACCCACACTCCATTGTGTTCTGACTGAACTTGTTCCTTTCCCCTGGTTAAGCATGACAAGATAACAGCAGGCAGCGCTTTATGCATCTTTGCTCTATTTCCACTCAAACTTTAAAAACATATCTCTCGTTCTACTGACTGGGTTCTTGTTGTTTTTATGTCATTCTATTTATAAAATGTTCTCTATTTCTCTAAATTGGTTTGGGGGTTTTCTTGTGTTGTGTTGTCACTTTATTACTGTTTGAGTGCTGCATAAATACTGTAAACATTACCTGTAACTTAGATGTGGTATTTACTATACTCTACATTGTGGGCTGTGACTAGGTAGTGTGTCATGGGTGTATATCATCGCATTCCAGAAGCTGGTGATGACAAGAGGGGAAGTGAACCAGGCTGGAAAGGCAGTAAGCGGTTGGGGTTGACTGGGGTGAATGAATACATCTTAATAAAGGAGAGAACACTTTAAGGCTAAGAGAGAGTGTTTTGCACTTATTTACATTGGTGACGATCCATGGAAAAGGGAAGGACCTTCAATTCACATCAACAACATCATCTACACAAGCAAACCAAGGGCATGTGAAGGTTTGTTCCTGTTAATTAATTCTTCATGTTTACTACACCTCACTCAGGTCAGACTGTCTACGTTTCAAGTGCGGTCGGATTTAAGTTTTGTGTGCAGTCAGATGGCTTTCTAATGTCTGGCAAGGTAAAGGCATACATTGTTAAAGGCTGCACCAAACTGGAGTACTAGTCAACTTTTTCTGCACACTCTCTGGTTGGATCTGCTTGTTTCTGCGGGCACTCTGATTTCATCTGCTCCGAGTGATACAGTCCTTTGTATGTCGTTGGCAGGCACACGTGGTTGCAAATAATTTTATACTACAGACTTTTGGTTCTCAGTCTTCAGTGAGGTTTATATATTGAGTAATAAATATTGTGGTTCAGAAATATTGCCAGCAAGAATATCTTTGTCAAGAATATCCACTTAAGGTAAGTAAAATCAATTGTAAAAAAATATAGATTTTTAAATTAATGTTATATATTTTATTATTGTATAAGTATTGTTTGTTTTTTTAATAGATGTGTTACATTTTAGTAGTTATTAATATTTCTTATTTGAATTTTGCGTTTTGCGTTTTTAGTTCCGGAGCGGGTTGTGGGTTTGTAGGGGAATAGGGTGGGAAGTAATGTAATTATATTAAATTTATTTTTTATTTTGTATGCACTAATATTTGTTTAATTGAGATTTTATTGTTTTAAATGTGTAAAGTAATTTATTAGTAATTAATATTCGGTTGTTAATTAATTTTAATTAATTAATTGGTAATTAATTATGGTCATTGTGTAATTAAATTTAGGTGTGTGCTGTGGTGTTTATAGGTGTAAAGGGTGGATAGTAATGTATTTTTAATTTCATAAATTAATAATTGGTTGTTAATTAAGTTTAATACATTAATTGGTAATTAATCATTGTAATTGTGTAATAAATGTTAGGTGTGTGTTGTGATGTTTTTAGGTGTGAAGGGTGGTAAGTTATTCATTTTTGATTGATGAATTAATAATTGGTTGTTAATTAATTTGAATAAATTAATTGGTAATTATTTATGGTATTTGTGTACTACATTTTAGGTGTGTGTTTTGGGGTTAATGGGGTTAAAGAGTGCTCAGTAGTTTATTTATATTTTTTCATTATTTGTTTGTTAATTAACATTATTTAAATTAATTCAAATGTTATTATGGTAATTGTGTAATTTATGTTAGGTGTGTGTTGTGGTGTTTATAGGAGTAAAGGGTGGGAAGTAATTTGTGTTTAACTAATTAATATATAATTGTTAATTAATGTTAATTATTTGACATTTATTTTGGGTAATTGTTTATTTTGTGTGTGTTGTTTTTACTTTTAAAAGGGTAAAGGATGGGTATTAAATTATGATTAGTTGGTTATAGTAATAGTTTTTGATTTAAAAATAGGTTTTAATTGTGTTTTATTATTTTATAGTTTCATTTAGGTGTGTGTTAAAGTGTGTGTAGTCAATTAATGTTATATTAGTTTTTCATTAATATATTTTTTTAATTGATTACTAATTATGTTAATTATGGAAGTAAATTGAATTTAAAATGTTGAAGTGTTTTGGTTTTTGTGTGGTGTTAAAGGGTAGGAAACAAAAGAAATAGATTTATGTATTAATACATTTTTTTGTTTGTACATATTTTCTACTTAATTTATTTCCATTTACTTATTATTTTATTTGATATAATATTTGTAGTTTTTTTTTATATGTAATTAATATTATAATATGTTTACCTTTATATATTTAATATATTTCTTTTTTAAATATTGGTTATTTATTTTAATGATTTTTAAAACATTTTAATATATATGTTTTTTAACTGTTTGAGTGTGAATAGTAATTTTTACCCCTCTGCTATCCAACACTTTCCCTACTGTTGCACTCACTGGAGTGGGAATAGTAATGTTTACCCCTCCACTATCCAACACTTTCCCTACTGTTACGCTCATTGGAGTGGGATTAGCAATTTGAACCCCTTTGCTATCCAACACTTTCCCTACTGTTGCACTCTTTGGAGTGGAAATAGTAATATTTTCCCCTCTGCTATCTAACACTTTCCCTACTGTTGCTCTCACTGGAGTGGGAATAGTAATTTTTACCTCTCTGCAATCCAACACTTTGCCTACTGTTGTACTCACTGGAGTTGGAATAGTGAATTTAATTTCTCTGCTATCCAACACTTACCCTACTGTTGCACTCACTGGAGTTGGAATAGTTATTTTTACCCTTTTGCTATCCAACACTTTCCATACTGTTGCACCGATTGTATTGTAAAATATAAGTTTAAATATTTCTTAATAGTTTGTTTTAATTTAGTATAGATTTTTGTTTTTTTATATTTTAAATCATCCATATATAATTTTATTTTTTATATTATTTAAATCTTTTAACATAAAGTAAAAATAATAGTTTATTAAATGTTTTAAATTAAATATATGTAAAAATTATTATGTGTGTTTGTTTATTATTTTATTAAGTTTATTTGTTATATTTTAATAAAATGTATATTACATTTATTTTATTTTGTTAAAATTATATTTAATATTTAATATATTTAACATATATTATTTTATTTTATATTTATATATAAGTTGATATTTTATGCATCTATATTTTTTACACCAATATTTATTAGTCGATATTTTTGTACTTACCTGTTTAAGTATAGTAGTCGATATTTTTGTTGTCTATATTTTTTACTCGATATTTTGAACATCAATATTTTTTATATCAATGTTGTGTCAGAGAACCCTTCGGTGACAAGCAAACTATATTGCTGTCAGTGGACATCGATCTTGCCGGTCATTTGTATTTATTGTGAATGAAACATTATAGCATACAATTATTTTAATTGCCCTCTCTGCATCTTCTTCTTCATTGTTACGTCACAATAATTTCATTTAGTGTGCATTACGTCACTTAGTCTGAAGTTACATTTCACTTCTTAAATTCAGTTCATTCAATGCTGTGAATCCCTATGCATTTCGGGACTGAGCCCTTCTTCCGGGGAGGGACAAGTAATCTGAAACAATGAAAAAAAAAACTGTGCTGTAATCCATGGATGTTTATTCTCCCACAAGCAGGCACAAAGTTGAGGATGACAGACTGTAAACTCGAGGCTGTTATGATGGAGAAATACATAAGCATGTGTCTTCGTGAAAGTGATACTGAAGGTGTCGGTTAATTTGTACTCTCCAAAAAAATAAAATATAAGAAGAGTGAAATGAACAAGTGCTCGTCAGTATACGTATCTAGACCGTGAAAGGTGAAGGATAGTTGACTGGAAAGGAAACGCAAGTAATTGCCGGTAAAACAGAAAACGGAACGGTGCTCGTTCAAAACTATTATATCGGACTGCACAAATAGGTTAATGAACATAATTGTGAGCTCACGTCATGAAAGAGTGAAATGAACATGTGCTAGTCTGTATACGTATCTAGACCGTGAAGGATTGTTAACTAGAAAGGAAACGCGTGTAATTGCCGGTAAAAAAGGAAACGGAGCGGTGCTTGTTCAAAACTATTATATCTGACTTCCCAAATAAGTGATAATATGAGTTAATGGAAATAATTGTGAGCTTGCGTCGTCAATGATTGAGTCTTCACAAAGTGCTGTTATGCATTATTAAAAATTAACGTCCACCGAGTTTGTTTAAGAAAAAGAATTCCTGACGAAATGACAGCATCTCATGCGCAATCGGTATGAAGTTGCGAAATTCATACTCGTCTGAATCTTACCGTGTATTCAAACGCTGGGCTGTTCTACATTCATACACTTCTGAGAAAGTGTAGCACATCTTTTCGATGTGCGCGTAGATGTCAAATGACATCAGACGTACACGCTAAATGCTTGTCAGTTCCCGAGTAGAAACCGACGACGGAAAAAAGTCCGTCGGCCATCTTGTAGTTTACACATGCTTCAAAAAATACATAAGGATTTGAAAAAAACACCATTTTGCCCAATTGTATCCACAAAGGGAATGCGCACGAGACGCTGTCATTTCGTCAGGAATTCTTTTTCTTAAACAAACTCGGTGGACGTTCGTTTTTATTAACGCATAACAGCACTTGGTGAAGACTCAATCATTGACGACGCGAGCTCACAATTATTGTTCGCAAGCTCTAAAGGTTTAGGAGCGGCATATTCAATGGTGTGATGGAGTGAAGAGTGAATTATTCAGTAATAGAAAAGGAGATATTGGTAGTCTATTGGGCCATATGTAAGCTAAGGATATTTGTTTGAGGAAACAGGTTTGAAATTAAGACAGACAATAAACCCTTGAGGGAAGTTTTCGAAAGGAAAGGACTAGATGCATTCTCGAATAGAATAAGAAAATGGGTGATAGTTCTAGTGTATCAGTTTGAGGTCACATATGTTCTGGGAGTAAGAAACAACCTTGCAAATTATTACTCATGTCTAATAGAGATATAATTGGAAATAGGGATGTTAACGTAAGTGATTAATTGGATTTGGAAGATGTTGAAGCGGAAGATTTTGAAGTGTGCATGGTGAGAGATAAAATTGTCAATGAAGATGAATGTAAGGACAGCATTCAAAATGACACAGTATTATTGCAGGTGATGGACAAACTAAAGGGTGAGTGGAAATTCAGTGATAAGTCTGAAAGTCAGTTGAGTATGTTTTGGAGCGGTAAAGAAGAACTCTCTTCTCAGAAAGGTTTATTGTTTCGGAATCCCAGATTGATTTCTCCTTCTTCAGTGAGAGAGGGCCTTACCAACCTGGCACATGAAAGTCATCCAGGGATTTCCAAAACCAAATGAGACTGAGATTATCATATTGGTGGCCAGGCATGGACATTCAGGTTGAAAGAAGATTAAGAGAGTGTAGTCAATGCAGGATGCAACCAATGGTTTTGAGGGAATTACCTAAATGTCCATGGGATGATGTGGCATTAGATATTCATGGTCCCATCAGGTGTGGATAAATATATATTTTACTTATAGACATGTTTTCTAGGTGGCCCGAGGTACCTATATCTAACACTATTGAAACAAGTGATGTAATGAAGTTATTGGGTATAGTGTTTGAACACGAGCGTTTTCCCCAAACCTTGCTGTCTGACAATGGACTCAAGAGCTGGTCTCAAGAGAGATGGAGAAATATCTCGCTGATTGAGGTGTCAGGCACAAGAAAACTCCATTATATCACCCAGAAGCAAATGGAATGATGGAGAGGTTCAATAGAGTGTTGAAAGAGACCATTCAAAGGGCAATGGCAGGAAAATTATGTTGGATAACGGAACTTTAGAACAAGGTAAAGAGGTTGACTCCACACACGACTACAGGCAAAGCTCAGTTTGAGCTTTTTCGGAAAAGAAAGTCAGACTTTCCTATTTGTTTGACTTGGATAAAATGATAAAATGGATGATGGTATAAATCATGAGAAAAAAGCAGTCAAAAAGACAGGGAATTGGAACAAAAGAAAAGGGAAAGTAATAAGAAGTGTTTTGATACTCGCAAAGCTGTCAAAGAAACGGTAATTCATGTAGATGATATGGTGAAAGTGAAGAATCGCAGAATGGGTTCTTGTATAGTCAAATCCAAGTTCATGTGGCCCATTAGGAAACTTCAAATATTTAGGAATGCAGTTAATATAGAGGATCAAAAGATCTGAAACCTATACAGAAATGCCAAACTATCTGTGGCATTAAATGAGGATGAGTGTGATGGAAAAAGCATAATGTTTCTGGTAGTAAAGGTTTGAGGAAGAGTGATAGCGTATGTGGAAAACCGAATTATCTACAGGACTATGTGTTACTGTCTAAAAAAAAAAAAGAGGAATGATGATTATATGAAGAAAGTGTTGTGTAGGATTCAAAATCTAACAAATGTGTATATTGGTGAATATTGACTTATGTTAGTTTGTAAAGTAAGCAGTTTAAGTATTTTGTGCTTTTGTTTAGGAAAGGAAGGTGTGTGGTATTGACTATATCCTACATTTTGGGCTGTGACAAGGTTGTATGTCATGGGTGTATGTCATTGCATTCCAGAACCTGGTGATGACAAGAGGAGATGCAAACCAGGCTGGGAAGGCGGTAAGTGGTTGGTGTTGGCTGAGGTAATTAAATACATCTTTTAAAAAAAGACACGCATTTGGCGATGCAGCGCGCGCAACGAAATTCGTTTTATAAATTTTTTTCGTAACTTACCTGAAATCGGCCGTTTGCCGCATTTTGCAACCCCCCACCCTGCCCCTCCTCTGCGCCACGTCACCGCCCCGGTAAAACGCCCTACACGGACCGTCACTGCTCTTTACTGTGCCAGAGTGGCTTACTCTTCAGCAGTAGCGTGTTACCTCTCCTCCCTGCACTGTACTTCCTTATGCTTCCGCTTTGTGCCACAGCTGAAATCGACTATGCATATGTTGCTTTTGGTCCTATTCTTGTACTGCTGCCTTTGCCCTTCAGCTCTTTCCTAAACCATGTTCTGTATTGTAAAGCAGTTATTTCTGCTGCCTTTTCCTAATCATATCTTGGGATTAACTCTGTAAATGTATGTTTCTGTCTCATTTTCAAATCATCGGTGTAAATCCTTTTCTTCGGCAGTTGTCTGCTGGCTTCTCTACCTTCTCACCTTCTTCGTGTGTTCCTGTTTCTGCATTATTTGTCAGATGTATTAGCCAATGTAGAGGTTGCTGTTGTCTGATCCAAGTCAAGCCTACATAAATGTGTAAGAACTGAGCTGTCATTAGATTTCAATATACATTTTTTTATAAAATAATATAAATCGCTCCTTCGAGTGTAATCTGCTGCAAATATTTTTGTATATAAGAAAGGCTGATATGACAAACTCAATCAAACTTCGTTGGTGCTTTTCTTCAGTGCAGTGGCGTGGCCTACATGAATCAATCTTCAACGTCAATTGATCACAACTACTTTCTGATAGCGTTGCCAAGTCCTTGGCACATATCATTCATTTAATTATTTATGATTTAAAATGTTCTCCATGAATCAGCTCTGTGTTTGCACTCTTAAAAGAAGTGGAGTATTCAGATAAAAACAATGCAAGTAAATAGAGATAAAAACGTTGTGCAGTGCTAACCTATAGTGCAATAAAAAGTAAACAGTAAAAAAAGTCTATAATTAATTACACACATTAAGTTGCTTTAAAACTTGGCCCAAATCAACACTAGTACAACAAATGCCCTGCAGATGTTGTACGTAAAGCAGGCAGGTCGGATGGGTGCTAGCACGTCTATCCAGCTCAGTGCTGGTCCTGGGCAGCACAAGACAGGGTGAGATGACCCTCACTTGTGACTCAAGGACCCTCCCTCTGGCGACAAGGCCACCAGGGGAAGTCAGTCCTGTGCTTAACATCACATCAAATGAGAGCTATTCAGTATCAGGAAACAGGCTAAGTGGAGCCCCACAAAGATACAAATAAGCCAAATATGGGCACAGTTGGGGAGTGTGCGCACCCAGAGTTGTGATCACTCAGTTCACCTTCCTATATTTGATTTTCCTTCTATGGTATCTGTTAGACCTGGCATCTTTTGGCATGGTTACCCCTGACTTTTTTGCCTCTACCTCCTGTATTTTTGATGCTATGCTGCATGTCGTTTTTACTGGTATAAATGCTTTGGGCACTCTGCCACTGCTGATCAGTGTCAAGGTGCAAGTGCACCCTAGGGAAATTGTGATGTAATTGGCTATACATGTTTGGCATATTTGTTCTACCTGCAAGGCCCTAGTAAAGTGCACTGAGAGTGCCAGGGCTGGTAGTACGAATGCTACTAGTGGGATGCAGCACTGATTGTGCCACCCACAGGAGTAGCACTAAAATGATGTCTTAGGCCTGCTTACAGTGCCTATGTGCAGTCCAGGACTGCCATGTCGACCTGGCCAGTGCAACCACTGACCAGGCCTTATCCTTCCCTTTCTGTACATGTCAGGCATCCCTATGGTAGCCCTAGGTACCCCCCTGGGCTGGGTGCAGTGTATCTGAAAGGTAGGACATGTACTGAGGTGTGTAACATGTCCTGGTAGTGAATTACAGCCATTTTCGTTTTTCACTGCTGAGAGGCTATCTTGCCCATAGGACAGAATGGGGGAGGCTGTTTACATGCCTATCTTCCCCTAAAGGCAAGATAGAAAATCCAAATTTGGTATCTTTGTGTTCAGAATTTAATTATACATCTTTTTAGCAAGATGGTTTTTAAATTCACTGTGTGAGAATAGCACTTTTTAGAGAGTAGCTATTCTCCTGTTTAACCTTCCTGTGTGCCTCTGTGCAGATTGGCTGACTGGTGTCATGTGATGGGCTAGGTGGCTCCAGGAGTCTGGATGAGTCAGCAGCAGGGTGAATAGGGAGATCCGCTCTAAATGGGTGGGAGGAGTAGCCCCTGGGTTTGAGTAGGGCTGCCTCTGCCAGCACAATGCCGGCTCCACCCCCTGCTGGCCAGGCTGAGGACTCTGCCTCTGCCAGCACAAAGAAGGCTCCACCTCCTGCTGAGCGTCTAACGACCCTGCCCCTCACTCTGAAAGGAACCGGGTGCTCCAGGGCAGAGCACACCCAGGAACCGGTTTGAGCAGGGGAATCCCCCCACTGAAACAAAGAGAGACAAAGACTTGGAGGGGTATAAGAAGAGGACCCCAGACACCTAAACTTTAGATCACTGTGGAACTAAGAAGGAACCTCTGCCAAGGAGAAAGCTGGAAGGAACTGAAGAGGAGAAGACTGCCTGCTTGCTGTTTTGCTTTGCTGCCAAGGAGAGGGGAAGGACTTTGCTGTGTCCCCTTCTTTTGATTCTGATCTCCAATGTCCTGAGGAGAGCTGGCTCCCTGTTAAGAAGTCCCAGGAACAAAAGGACTTCACCACCAGCTCCCCTGGAACTCTGCTGAGGGAGTTCTGACCTGCCTTGGAGTGCTTGCCTAGTCTTGGGGCCTCAGGAGGTCGTTTTGCTGTGTTTGGGAGCTGGAAAGGAGAAGCGTGAACAAGAGTAACTGGTACCCATCGCATCATCCATTTGAGAGACGCATCATCCGGTTGCGAGTCGAAAGAGCGAGAGTGCGAGGAGAATTTCATCGCGGCGTCATCGCAGCACCCGGAGTCCCCGCATCGCCGAGTGCGTCGAGCATCGTCCCGGTGCGTGAAGATTCCTGACGCTGCGAGGGTCGTCGCAGAACCAGTTTGCGGGCCGCACCACTGCCGGTGCGTGAAAGTATCCAGTCGCTGCGTGTGTCGATGCAGAGTCCCGTCCCGTGACGCATCGAGGGTTGCGGCGCCAACAGTCAGCGCTGCGCCACGCATCGCGCCGCACCGAAGATCGTCGCATCGTACCTGTGCGTGAAGCTTCCCCCTAAGAAACCTACGCAACGAAAGCAAAAGTCATCGCATCCTCCCCCTACAGATCGGAGCCAGCGCATCCACCTCTGCTGCGTGAAGCAGGGCTGCTGCAAAGCCTCCCCAAGGTTTCAGGAGTATCGCATCGCCTTTGCCATCTTCATTGTTATAGCTTTTGGGAACCTTAGCGCAACTACAGGTACTGTTGGGCACGAGAGTGTCGCATTTTGTGCATTGAGAGTCGCATTGTGCAGGACACTGATTTTTACATCCTGGAGAACTTTCTGCAAACTCTTGAACTATCTTTAAAGTAGCCTTGTTAATTGTATGTTGGTTTTTCTGTAGTATTTGGTCTTGTGAAGTTTTTAGTAAAGATACCTTATTTTTCTAAAATGGTGTGGAGTAAATCTGTGGTGCTTTCACTGTTTTACTGTGAGTGTTGGTACAAATACTTTACACATTGCCTTTGATAGCCTAGACTGCTCAGGCCAAGCTACCTAGAGGGTGAGCAGGGGTTATCTTAACAGTGTATCCCCCTTTCCCTGACTAGAAGCAAGGGTCCCTACTTGGACAGTGGCACCTATCCTGCCAACTAGAGACTACCAGATCTAACAGTATCTGGAGAGGGCTCAAGACAGATTCTTGGCAATTGGGACTCTTTGAACTTGCCTCGGCCTCAGCAGTCAGACGGGCCACTAAAGGTTCAGCAGGGCACACCATGCTGAGTGCCAGCCTTAATAACATAGGTATCACTCAGCTACACACACAAATAAACTAGAAGCGGGTACACACAGGTCTGGGTCGATGTAGCTCTTCCACTTACTGTTGGAGCCCTTGGTTTAATTTCACAGTCCTTGGCAATTGAGCATCAGCCTGTGCCGCTCAGTGTGTTCTTACTGTTACAATGTTCAATCAGTATGTTTGAGGCACTAATCCTATACTAATTCACCACTAACCCTTTTTGGGTTCTGGAGGAGCATGCTGCTCGCCAAGAAGCACTTTGGCGCCTTGTTAGGGTTGGTAGGCGCCGTATAATGCAATTGCAATACCAATTTCCCCTGCTTCCCTCACCGTATGCAAATAAGACCTTCTAGACTCTTCCCTTGTCTAGCCCTTTATTATCCTATTCAATCCAACTAACAGACTCACATGTCCACCGCTCAAATTAACACATTTATTTTACTTGTACTAATCCACCACTAATCCTTTTTGGGTTCTGGACTAGCGTGCTACTCACCGAAAAGTGCTTGGACGCCTCGTCAGGGGTAGTAAGCGCTATATAAATACCAATTACAATTGTCTATCCTCAGAGAGGAGTGCACCTGTCCTGCTACCGAAATGAGCGTTGGGGATTGGTGCTTTAGTGAGACCAGCAGGTACGCTCCCCAGGGGCGCACTCGGGTAGAACCTTGACTATTGTCTCCGGACAGACTGCGGAGTTACATGATCAAGAGGGAGGGAGAAGATCTGGGAATGCTCTATTCCTGCCATTCTTGTGAGCCGTGGCCATCAATCATCTTAAATCCAGCTAATATTTACATGATCCTCTGAGGGTGAACTGGCAAGAGAAATGCACCAAATATAACATGAATATTCTTCCAGCCGCGCATTTTCAGATGTTAATGATTATTGCAATGTGAGCGAGGGGGTGTAGAGAGATAAGGGACTCTGTTGGAGTTTGGTGCTGAGGGAACTCTGGGGGAAGAAGGATTGTGGCATCGGGCGCCACCAGCGCCAAAGCCAGCCCTGCCCCTGGCGTCCAAGTGAAGCATATGAAAGTAGATAATTTCAGTAAATCGTGCCTCAAAATCAACAGAATACTAAGATAAGTACACGATTAACCAACAATGGCATAGCTCCTTACAATTCTCACTTCTTTCTTTTCAATACAGTTACTTCTATTTACAAGATCTCCTTCTAATACGTACAATAGTTTTGCACTTTTTTATACTGCATCCTTCTGCTTCAATCTCTGCTTGTATGAGCATAAGACCTGATGATGTAATACATGTTGATGTAACATACATTCTTTATTTCTTATCCGCAAAGCACACTAACATCCCCTGTGATTTTGCCCATGCTATGGAAAAAACATGAATAAATACGTGAAAACATGAATAATGTACTACATGTTTGGGTCTAAAAAGAGCTCAAGGTGATTGAAGGCTAGAGCTACAAACAAATCGGGTGTGATTTGGACAAGCCCATTCTTAAGGGAGCTTCTCACATGTTTCAGGCCTGGGAGAGCTCTTTACTAAACCGGGGGTTCAAGTAGGATTTGCATGCCAAGGCGAGTCTTTGTGTGAGGGAGAAAATATTTAAAACACAGCCATTTAGAGTCGCCAAACAAAAAAATAATACTTATCTATAAGATTACATGCCTCTGTTGGCCAGGGTTTACCAAAAGAAACAATTCCTAAAATGTATATCATGTCAAATCATGATAATGTACAACCTGTCCTACTTTTCATCCAGGCAAACAATTTACTAAGAATGTGTTCGTTTGGAGAATCTGAAATAGTGCATTAAAAAAATAGGTTTGCAGCAGAAAATGGTGTACTTGGCAAATGACAGAAACAAGGGAGTATTCAGAAAAATAAAATACCCTCCACTTTAAGCCACATGGGACGAAATGCCCTAGCAAAATGAGCGATCCCGACCCTTTCTATTAGGGAGATAGTAGCCATCCGTGCCCAGAAGAAAAAGCTTCAGAATGATGCATTTTACAGCATGATGTGAAAGGAATGTGGCAAAAACTGCACATTTACAGCATTGACATCTTTCTTTCTTTCTTTTTTTTCTTTTTTCTCTCCATCTTTCTTTTTTACCTTCTATTTATTTCCTCCCTTTTCATTCTCCTCTGATTTTGTTTATCCATTTTTGTTTTGTTCTGCTCATTTTTCTTTCAGGCGTCTTTTGAGCTCTATGTCCTTCGTTATGTTCATGCTTAATGTTTCTTCCTGCTTTCCATCTTTCCCTTCCTTAGTCCCATTCTCACATTCTTGTTTTATCATCTCTTGTACTTCCTTTGCCCCTTCTCTCATCCCTCTTTCTTCTTGAATACCTTCCATTTGCTAATTCTTTATTTTCTTTCCTTCCGCCAACCTTCCACCGTCTCTGATTTCTTCTTTCCAATATTTTATTCTATTTTCAGCTTTACTTTTTTCTCTCTTCCCATTTTTATTTATTTGTTTCTTCCCACCACCCCTTTTTCCATTTTTCATTCTTTTCCTCCCTCTCCCATTCTTTTCCCCTTTCTCTCCTTCTTTCCATTCTTCTTTTGTGCCTATGTTCCATCCCACTTCTTTTTAACTTTTCTTCTCTCTCTTCTTCTTCGTATTTTTCTTTCCTTCCTTCCAGCCATTTGATTGTATTGACCTCTTACATTTTTTTCTGTTATGTTCCAAACATTTCTCTTCCATTTTGTCACCCTTTTAAGCTTTTTCGAACTCTTTCACCACATCTTACAGTTGTACCACCATGATGCATAGGTCTTTCCTCCTGCCTTAGCAATGACCTGCAAGCCAGAGATGAAAGTTAAGAAGGGCCATAAAACAATGTTATTTGCCCAGGCACCCCCACTTATGCTGGCAGAGCGAGGGCTTCGCTATGCCCTTGGACGGAAAATGATCACAATTTCGATATTAATTTGTGTTGCCCTTGACAAACCGGGCTTTCATTGAAAGGTGTGTGCGCCCAGATAATGCCTTTTCTCTCCACTCGCAATCCTACGAGCTAAAGGAGTCACGTTGCAGCGAAAATTAATGTATTATTGTCGGGAATGAATTGAGCTTATTGTACTTTGCGAGAATAAATACGTGATGATAAATGGATCGTTCCAGACTGTCTATACAGACTCATTTGATTGCCCACTGCGTCGAAATTGAGAAGAATCACTTCATCCATTATAAGAAACAAACTTCTGAATCTCGGTTGAAGTTTTTTCAGCCACTTGCCAAAGTGAAATATCTGTTTGCCTTTTTGTGTGTGACCTCGAAAAACCAGTGAGGGCGATGAAATACAGGGGTCTAGCTTTTTGTCATTAAATTCTTGCATCAATTTAGAAAAAATGATCTTTTGAACATTAAAAAAATGTCATCGACATTGTTTGCTGTATTATTTGGTGCAATTGCCGTTCTACCTCACGACCAGAAACAAGGCTGACAATAACCACCAGTACAAAGCAAAAAGCTGAGGGTTGGAATGTTTGAATTATTGTCAAGGAACAGCCGCACTCCAATCCATCGTTTTTTGCTTGCTGTGCTTTTTTAAACGAAGGCCAACCATACCAGATCCAGCCTTTAATCCTGCTACAATAGGAACAACACAACAGCACAAGCCCCACTGGTGACCCAGGGGTATTCTGTGGTGCACGATGCATTATAGGTTTTTGCATTAGATCAAAGTGCTGCTTGTGTATGTGAAATGAAGTGTCCCCGTCTTTATGTCTCTGTGTGTGTTTGTGTTGTTATGTTTGCAGACTTTAGAATGGCAAGCGAGCCAGAAAAGAGAGAGAAGTTATGCCGGAAGTTGGCAAAGATTGTGATAGTTGGTTATGCTTTGCTGTGCCAAGTAAAGAAGCTGTGTCTCATCCAGGGCTTTAAATGGGATGAAAAAACGGTGGGGTCTCTCAAAGAGACGTGGTTGATGCAATTAAAGGCGTGGCTTAAAAACACGTAAGATAAAAATCTGTGCTTAGCACAGTGTGCCGCCCGAATGGTATTTTGTTGTTTCTGTCATGGAATCCAGAAGACATATGATGCAACAAGTAACAATATACCTACAACAAGCTAGGACTATTGACTTTGTCAATAGTTAGTTGCATAAGATACATAAACAACAACTATGGCTTTGTTGTATATAATATTGAAAATCCTTAAGTTCTAAAATGACTGTGAAAGAGCTAAATCAAGTCTCTTTGAAGTTACATCAAAGGAAGTGAAGGGTAGTACTGCAGCACAGTTAAGATAGCTTTTTTTCACTCTGAGGGAGAGGGCAAAAATGGAGAGCCCAATAGGGGCCCGTCTCAGCCTCTGCTTTTAAGAACTGCGGTGCTGAGCACTGGCAGGGATCGGCGCACTTAAAGTCCTGGTCTCATCAGTCTCCTGTTTGTTTTTATTCTGTGTCTTTGCTTTGACACTGTCGGAGAGCAGCAATAGTACGCTGCACCAGGAGTGTTGTACAAAGCCACGTGACCTGCAAACTAGGGTGATGAAAAACATGGAACTTACTATGTAATTTTGTTGCTGTACTCCTCTTGTGTAGGGCGAATGTGCTGTGCATCTCTACGATCCTGTTTACCTCAAAGTTAAAAGATGTAGTAAAAAAAAAAACATTTTCACATATATTTTAAAACCAAATCTTTGTTCCTTTGGAACACTTACAGCTATTCTGTCGGATGTTCGAGCAAGAGCTGAATGACTGGACCGAACTATAGGAAAATGCGGCATTGTACACAGTAAGGGCCCGATTCCGATCTCGCTAGGAAAGCCCTCCGTACGACTCGGATCCGGAGGGCTTTCTGAGCGAAACGTGCTCCGGGAGTCCGAACAAGCGAGTACGATGCAGCCGTATGCTTACGGACGCGGTTCGCTCGGACTCCCATTGAACTCTACGGGAGCCTGTGTACAGACGCGTACACAGGCTCACATAGCAAAAAGGGGTGGGTGGGGAAAAGCGTACACCCTGTGGCACACTGTGCATGCATGGATCGGGAAGACCCATGGGCACACCCCCGTGACAGATTCAGAGGGCCCTGGGTGAAGGGCGGCTGCTATGGCCCCCCGAAGTACGATTCCGACAGCCGTTTTGTCTCGCTGAGACCTAGGCGAAGCGGCTGTCTGAATCGTGCATTGTACTTGCTCGTCTATTTCGTCTCCATTGTGCGGCACAATTCGTCTACGAGCAAGTCGTACAGACAGCTCAGCCTGTGCACGTAAGAGCAGTGGGGTGGGGTTGGGGGATTTGACATGCCACGATGAGTGAAACTTAAATTTAAAAAAAGAAAACTGGTTTTATTTAAGTTTCCCTCCTCATCCTATGTCAAATCCCTCTCCACCCGCCCCTTGCCCTGCCGTTCCTATATTCACAGACTGTGTCTGCTGTTGCACTTAGGTATATTTCTTAACGCAAAATGCATATTCCCTTCTATTTTGAACACCAAAGGTAATTTTTAATAATTAGTAAGACAGCAATAACCAGATGTCTAGGCTACGTATACATTTAAAAAGAGTGATTCTTATGCTTGCAGTGTGCAAAATTGACTTCCTAGTCTTCTGAATTGCAAATGCTCTCAATCAGGTAGTCCGTACATTTGTGAACATCACCCACCAAACACCAAAAGCAAAGCACCTGGAAGTAACATTCAACACTGACATCCAATTTTCACCGTAAGTTATTGTGGCAGTCAGCTTAAAATATTCCACAACCTTAAAAATAGCACAATTAATTCTAAATGATTATTGGAGGAGACCATGGGAGTCTTGGTGACAGTGAGTCTGGACAACATAACTCGATCTACACCATGCTCCCTTAAAGATCCATTGGCAAGCTACAAGGACTAAAGGGTGGTGTTGCCAAATTCGTTCTAAATCTAGAAAATTACAGGCATATGAGACCAGCAGAGAAGACACTCCAGTAGCCCATAGAGCAGTCAAGGATCACATTCAAAGGACATATCACTATGCAAAGCTCTATTATAACGAGTGTCTGAAGTATGTGCAGATCACATGTCAAGCAGCATTTCAGTAAGCAGAAACTTGATCAATCAACCAATCTTTATATTGCTAAAATATGGAGGAAGGCCACTGGAATTCCAAGCCCCAGCCTCTGGACTGTCCTCAATCAAAGGCTGAGAGAAGAACAAATCTATCCCTTCTTCAGATGACCCACAACATGAGTCTATTGAGGCTGACATTGACTGCAAACCAGGGTTTCCAAGAGCAGTGACTGAGGAATGTCAGACAGGGATCACACCAACATGGTTCTTTCTAGAATTGGCTTGTGAATATGTGGTGTCATTCAAATCTTCCTAATAAATGAATAAACAAGAGATGTCAAAGGTAGGTATTTGAAAGTCACAAGGGTTATTTTCATCCTTCCGGAGTATTCAGGATCCTGGGTATTCCAGGATCAGTATTCACAAGCAAGTCAGAATGTGGCCCTGTGGAGGGAGATGCACCATACTGCCCCAACGCTGACCATAATTACTGCTAATCCCTTTTTCTTCAAATGCTTTGTTGTCTGTACATGTTTTCTATTAAAGTTACAGCCGCTCCTTCTTGGAAAAAATGATGCGCTTATTTATGATTCTTACTAGTGCCTTTTAACTGTTTGTGTTCCTTCCTTTTTATTTCTTTTCTAACAGATGACTATTGTTCTTTTTTTCTGAATCATATCCAAGGTAAAATTATCATTTTGGCTTTTAATTTTAATTTGTACTGTCACATTAATGTAAGGTAAGCCATGCAACATCCATGCAAGTTAGAAAGAAGATGTTATGTTTATGAATCATTTCCCAAAAGTTATTATGACTTGCAAGGCAGAACTTAAGGTAAGAGTGGGAAGCAAGAATAAAAAGTTAGAAATGTATTGATATCGTGACAAGGTCAGTGAAGAACGAAGACTACAAAAACCTGCCCGGGTATGCAAGTTAATCTGATTCAAGGCAACTCAAAAGTTGGCAAGTTACTCATCGTGAACTCGTTCCAGAGGGGTGCAAGTCACGCGTGCGTCTCTAAAGTCCTTAACAATGTATATACTCTTTGACCTATACAATGAATGTGCATACGCTTAATTTTGTAATAGCTTCTGGAGGCATTATTTGTTATGTATGTAAAGCTCTGAAATTCCCACCAACCTCCAACTGTGTCTCCTCACGTGTTCTCCTTTTTCCATGGTTAACTGTTTGTTTTTCTTGTTATTACATAACAAACACATATGTTGCAGCTTTCTTTTAACATATGTAAAACGGATTATGAATGTTTATCACTGTCGGTCCTGGACAGAGAATAGGCTGGGGCGCCTTGATAATTGTGGCACTCACACCAGAATCAGAAAGCTAAAAAAGCGGCCCATGCTTTGCAAGTTGCAGCAGTTGTCAAGGTACGGAAGACTGCCAAACAGGGAATGTTTGTTTTAATATCATGGAAATCAACAGTAAAAGCCTGTCTCAGCAGACCACAAACAGGCAGACACAGGGACCTGTGAGTCCAGCCCGTCGGGCACTGCCTGACGGCCCTACAGGCCAGACCCTCGCTGGTCTTTATCATTATAAATTCGTCAGTACAAATTATCAATTAATAAATACTAGACCACAGGATGCAATGTAACTTTTTAACGAGACGTGGATGAGCCAGGGTTCATCACAAAGTTCTTTAAAACTAATTACGTGATGTTCTCCCTGAACTTCATCACTGATTAAGTTTATATGGTCTCCCTCTTCCATAGTTATTGCTGTTTTCTTGTAGAGTATTTTGCCCTCCAGCTGGGAAAACATATGGTGTTGCGTGTGTAAGAAATGCAAAACTTTTTAATTTTAGATAATTTATCATTTATTTATCATTTTGAATTGGCGAATTATAATGATTTAATAAATTATTTTAGATAAAAATAAATCGAGGTTCTACACAAAGCTGGATAGAAAGAATCACTTATGGTTAGTGGGAAGAACCTCACTGGCAAACTCAGATGGGGGAGTTGGGTAACTTTCTTTCAGTTTCAAATAAACAAAACAATTCGTAAATAGAGAGGTCAACCCAACCTTAGGTCGGAGTCACACTGGTGATGTGCTAATGGTCTTCTAAACTCGGAACTTCAGATAGCACTTGCACCCTAGGCTGAATGTTATGGCAAGACCGGTGGCTCGATATCAAATCGACTTTACATAGCAATCTACAAAGCAACCATCAACCATTAAAAATACCGGAAAAGTTTTAGAAATGCAGATTCCCAGTGAGGTAATTGTCATTTCTGTCAGATATATACTGGGCTATGGTTATTCAATTTTACCTTTGTGAAAAATATTATTTCATGGTCTAGTGTAAGACAGTTAAGAATAGTTGTGAGGTACAAGGTGTTAATAACATTTTATGTCTCCGTTTTTTTATTTAAATATTTTTTATTGAGAATGAAGAGACAATAAACAATGTCTCTGTTTATAATAATGTTTTATATGCTTATACTTGTTACTAGTGTTTGAGAACGTTACAACTGTTTTTGTAGACCCCCATGGGATACCTTGAGGAAGCGGAGTGGTGGGGATACTACAATGGACGTTTTTGCAACTGGCACAGTATACAGTTTTTGGATTGGTTTGTCCATCTCCTTCAGCCATTGCTTATTTGAACTTATCCTTCACATTTTGCATCAGCTTACAGGGGTATTCTGCAACATGACATTTGCGGAGGTGATTGGCAAAGCAAAGTGGACTGTTTCTAGCACTGCTGTCGAGCACCTCCAAGGGCCCTGCAGAAGGTACAGTGTCTGCTAGTGTCTGCGGAGCATCGCCTGGCCTTTGCTCTGCCACTGTGGTGTGCATTTGGGGAGCAGAGAAGCCAGTGATGGCATGCCACCATTCTCGGCACAATCTGGACATGCGGAATAGGGACAGTTAGAAGGTTAAATGGTGCACAACTTAGAAAAGGATTTTCCAATAAATATAATTTAAACCCATCCTAAAGTGACCCAACTTTATCCATATAACTGTTGCGATCTCGCAGCACCAAGATGCATACGATAGGCCGTCACTGGCATTAAGAGAGGGTGGATTTCATCTCAGATGAACCCATTGTTTTAAGAAAAAGAGCGGGGTATGGGAAATGCTGGGGGAACTGTCAATAGTATCCGTTGCTCCAACTGTGAATCCTGATGATCTGCTTCAGCCATCCTCCCTCCGCCACATGGATGTCCATGGCCCTCATTTTGTCCCTGATCTCCTTGGAGCTGCTGAGTGAGACATTGCCTGGCCAGAGGAATACTGGCTTGAAGCATTGACGGTACTCTTCGCTGTTGTCAAGCCATCACAAAACAGCAGCAAGTGGACAGCCAGCAAGACTGATTTCAATATGCTGACACATGTAAGGACAGGAGTGTATTAATGTTGTTTGTGTGCGTAAGCGCATTAGCGCTAAACCTACTGGTTATACTGAAACATGGTCCATATGAGATGTAGAACTTGCCCAAAAGTTCAGTGGTTTGAGCAAATATTTTTACAGGGTTTTCTGACAATGTTTTGTTTTTGTAAATATAAAAGTGCAAGGCCCCAAGATAATTTCACTGCATCCTACAAGACACACAGTTGCTGCCACTGCTGCCGAATGGCAGTGCCAGCACTACTGACTAACCATCATACTTAAACAAGTATGACATTTTGAGTATTTGAGTATTGCAGGTCACTCCAAGCTATACAGACTCCCTGGAAGTGCGAGTTTTATTGTTTTATAATACTTTTAATTGCTAAAAACTCATGCTGTGCTTAATAAAATAGGGGAACAGCGCCACAATGTGGTAGTCTCTCATAAAAACAGGTGCTGGTGCTGAGCACCGGAAAACACGGGCACAAATTAGGCACTGCTTCGTGACTGCATATGAATGGTATGAAGATCAGAAAGAAAAGCAGCTTAATGTTATTGGTTTGGAGCTATATGCAGAAAGACATTTCAGGTGCTCTTTAAAGACTTTGATGCGCTCACAAGAATTCTCTAAACCTTTTGGGACGGCTATCCGAGATAGCCAAGATCTAAGGGAGATATTTTTTATTTTCAATGTGCCATTCACAAATCTGCAGAAGTACGCAGATGGCAGTGATTAAGTGATTGTATTGGCTTTACTAATGTTTCTGTCCAACATTAAAATATTCAATTTAAATAGTGTAGTGTTACTTAAAATTCTTCGGTGGTCAACAGCATTTTAGGGCACTAGAATTCGTCGCTCGATTGTATGTCCTTTGCCTTGCTTGGAGATTACATTGTTTCACTGTTATCCCAATAGATTTATATTTGAAGAAATATAAACATATGCAAAAAGCAGTCTATCTTCATCTCCAAGATTGCATTAATGCTAACCATTTCCTGCTCCACTACCAGTCTGGCTTCAGATCATACTGCAACATGGAGACCTTTACCTTATACATCGTAGACGATGCCCTCCTGACACACAGATGAAGCTAAGCTCTCCTCTTGATATTGCTGGACCTCCCACGTGCCTTTGACTTAGTCAACCATTCAGCCACCATACGCTCCATGGAGTCTCAAAAGTGATTCACTAGCAATGTCCATCCATCCGTTTTCCTCCCTATCTTCTTAACTGACACCAGTTTGTTCACATGGACACCTCCAGGTCCCAACCGATTGCTATCACCTGTGGGGTCTCCAGGGTTCCACACTATTCCCTTTAATCTTTAACAGCTACATTGAGTCTCTTGGTGGTCCACTCACAAATAACAGTATCAAGGGTCACCAATGTGCAGAAGATATACAACTCTACTTGAAAGTCTTTTCTGCTTCAGACATCCAGAGTCTCAAACTTTGTCTGAACATCATCCAGACCTGGATTTCCAGTGCCTGCCTGAAGCTCAACCCAGCCAGGACAGAATTCCTGTTATTCGTCTAGACCACCAAGCAAAAAATAGTACAAACTTGGTTCAATTACATGAATCTTAAGGGCTTTAATCCCCACCTTTCACTGAAAGCTATGTCACTAGGATATAACTGGGATCCAATCTCACCTTCAAGAAACACATTACCTAAAATGAAGACAGGGTGATACCACCTCTCTTTTCTAAAGAAAGTGAAACAGTTTCTTCGAGAAAATTACATCAGAACTGCTGCAAAGCCCTCATACTCTTGCACCTGGATAGTGGTTATAGTCTGCTCCATGGCCTCCCATGCATCACAGGCACACCAACATTCCATGACCATCTAACGCTCTGGCTGAGCAGCTAGAGGCAGCAGGGCTGGAGTATATGTTATACAATGAAGTAGGGTCTAACACAATGGCACCCCTGAAGGACATCCCACACACCGCAGCATATCTCACTCAGTGCCCGAAGAAACATGATCATGTTACACCCATCCTGATGGAACTCCATTGGCACCCCTTGCCAGCCTGCACCATTTCCAAAACCAATTGCATCATTTACAAAGCCATCACTATCAGCATCCCCATGTATCTAGTTATCTTGCAGACAATCTCAGCATCTCTGGGAGTTCTCAGCACACTGCAGCTGGGATACCCTCAGATTGCAGACTAAGAAGCGCAAAAAAAGAAAAGAATAATCAAAGGAGAAGGGTTTTCCATCTATACACCTAGGATCTGGAACAGCTCCCCTTTTTCCAACAGGACCACCCCAAAGCTGCTCCAATTTAGGAAACAGTTAAGACATACTGCTATAAAGAACACTACATCAGAATGCATTACCGGTCCACAAACCAGCCATCTATCCTGTCACTTCTTGAATTCATGCTTGTCTGTGACCCTATATAGCACTTCCCTGCCTTTTAGGTAGGTTTGCGATATAGAAACACCATCTAAATATATACATAGATAAAGAATCTGTGTCAAAAGTTTGTACATGAATTGGTGGATCCAGTATTTGGAAGATTAAAAGGAAAGGGAGAGTCCTCTGCCATCGTAATAATGTTTTCCGCTCACCACATTAGGATGCCGGGCGGATGGGTGGCCGCCAGAGAGACCGACCGCCTTGGATCCGCCGGGCTCAAGGAGCCCGTCGGATCTGCAGAAGGGAATCCAATCCCTACAATGATGGCGGTGCCTGACAGGCATCGCTGTAGGGATTATGATGTTCCTCCCCGCCAGCCGTTTCATGGCGGTTTACCCACCATGAAAAGGCTGGCAGAAATGGACAGTGGGGGCCCGTAGAGGGCCCCCTACCCCTTGGCCCTCAGCTGTGGGTTTTAGGGTCACGTATGGTGCCCCCTCCATATCCCCTCACCATGTGGCAGGCACTGTATGGTGCCTGACACATAGTGCAGGGATATGTGTATTGTCCCCTTTATGTACTGCGTATGTGCTGCAGCCTGCAGCACCCGCCCCAATACAAAAAATAGGCATTGCAACCGCCATGGTGGCAGTCGCATACTAATGCCTATGGTAGGACCGCCGACATCCTGTCGGGCGGTTCCACCTCCGATAGGATTCGTCCGACCGCATTCACAATCAGGCCCATAATGCTTATCTGATGCTGACAACAGGATAGCTATAGGTTTGCAATATTAACATCCAACAGATGAGGCAAGGTTCGATACAGAGTCCAGCTTCATCATCGAGGCTGCTGTCGATGAGGGATTTAAATGCTTGCACTGGGGATGCATCACGCAGTGGCCGTTCCCGAAGGAGATGCAGGGTGACGCAGTGATGCTGGTCTTTGCGACAGGTCCAATCCACTCAGCAGCGGAGATGCGTCTGTTCTGCATGGGGTTGCACCAAGCAGCAGTGGAAATGTGTCAGTTCCGCGGTTTCCACAGAGGATGGGAGAGCACCTCAAGCCCACTTCCAAGGGTCCAGGACTGGGGTGGCACCACTTGGCTGGGTAGACTCACAGATGGCAGAGTCCAAGTGCAAGTTTTTTAGAAACCTGCTATGTCCCTGAGCCTTCTGATCAGGAGGCCAGCCAACTAGCCTTTGGTGTCACTCTGGATTCAAGAGATGCAGGTCCAGTCCTTCTCACCCAGGCAAGAGGGCAGCAGGCAGCAGGAAAGCACAGCAGAGCAGCAGTTCCGTCAGAGCTGCAGTACAGCAGAGTGGCAGTCCTTGTAGCAGCACAGCAGTCCTTCTTCCTGGCAGAATATACACAGGTCCAGAAGTGTAATGAACTGGTGGTGTCCGAGGTCCAATATTTATACACATTTATGCCTTTAAAGTGGGGAAAAGCTTCAAGAAACATGCCTTTGAAGTGCACAGACGCCTCTCCTCCCCTGGCTCCAGACTAACTTACAGGAGGTATGCAGCCCTTTGTGTGTCGACAGGACACAGCCTGTTTAAGTGTAAGTGGAGCTGAGTCCATCTCCTCCCTCTCATCCTGTGAGTGATGGCCCATCCAGTCACACCTAAGCTCCTCATCGAAATGGCAGTATGAAACTACACACACAGAGGCTGTGATGGCAGGCCGGAGACCTTTTTAAAATGTTACTTAAGTGGGTGGCACACTCGGTGCTGCAGGCCCACTGGTAGCATGTAATTTACAGGCCCTGGCACAGGTAGTGCCACATTACTAGGTCTTACAGGTAAATTAAATATGCCAATAGGGTATAAGCCAATGTTACCATGTTTTAGGGAAGGAGCACAAGCACTTTAGCACTGGTTAGCAGTGGTAAAGTGTGCAGAGACCGAAGGCCAGCAAAAACGAAGTCTGCAAAACAGGAGGTCTGAAAGCAAAAGGTTACGGGAAAACCATGCCAAGGAGGCCAGGGCTAACATGCAGTGTGAGAAATTATCTCTTTGAGATATTCTGGATAAGGTGTTAGGGGTGGTTGGAAGAGAATAGAGGTTAGAAGAGAATATTTCTTATATTTCTTGGTTAATACTGTTGATTTGGCTGCAGAGGTTTGCAGCAAATTCATCTCATTAATCTTTGTTTAGTCCTAGTTTGTTCAACTTGTTGCATGAAGCCTTTAGTATTTCTAAAACATTTTTTTTTTCTGTTTTAGCCATATGTATCTGGCATTTTAAATAGTCTACTATTTGTTCAGAGTGGTTTTTTATATGTTAATCTCCTGGAGAGTGGCGTTTCTTCCATTTTCTATCTTGCAGTAAGGTCTTATTTCATTATTAAGGGCAAAGGAGTATCAGATTGCTAATTTCATTGGTTTTTCCTCCTTCTTTTAAGGGGAGATACTTTCGTTGTCCAGGCATTCTGGAATGGGCCTTGGACAATAGAGGGACAGTCAGGGCCGGATTGGGAACAGTAGCGGCCTGTGGAGGGAGTGCTGCGGGCGGTAGGGCGGGGCGGGGGAGGAGCAGGGTGGTGGGTAGTAAACTATGGAATATGGCCCAACGGAGGTAAGTGAACAAATAAATAAATAAATAAAACAAATTTTGATGTGCGTGCTGCATTGCATTTGGCAATGAAGCGCGCGCAATGAAATTTGTTTACTTAGCTCAATTGGAACGTATTCCGTAGCTTACTACCCCCACCCTGCTCCTCCCCCGCCCCGCCCCACCGCCCCGCAGCACTCCCTCCACGGGCCGCTACTGACTGGGAACCAAAACCATCCCTGGAAAACTGCTCGGCTGGTTTTCCTGAGGGGTGCTGGGGGTGCGGCCGGCTGTTTGCTAGGGATGGTTTTGGACGATTTTGTTACAGCTGGCCAATATTGCCGGCCCATGGTAGCAAAAATGCCCCCCCAGGGGCCGAAAATCAGCCCCCACCCTGGCAGCCCACTGAGGCAGTGCCCGCTACGGCCAGTCCGGCCCTGGGGCTCGGTCATTCAGGACCACTACCTAAGGCCTAGGTTTATCTTTAAGGGCGACACCTAACTGACACTGAGAAGCAATTAAGTCCGTATTGCATGTATTCTAATTTTCTAAGTGTCCCTAACTCTTGGAATTTTTTTCTTCGTTTGGATTGCAGATCTAGTTTTTTGAGGTCACAAGTGTAAACTGAATCAGAATGTAATCTGGCTAATCCACCGTCACAGAGTCACATGTAGATTGGGGGATTGTTTTTGCCTCCAGGAGGTTTAGGGTGCTGACTTTGCCATGAGTACAACTCTGGATAAAGTGGTGAATATCTTGTTTGTCTAAGAAAGTGTCTGATTTCAAAGTTCCTTGATAATCACATGAGCCATGTAGCAGATTGAAATCAACAAAGAACATGTTTTAATTTGTTGTATGATTGTTACATATTCCATACAGTCTTACACACATCAATCTGATTATTCTCTGGGATGGTGGTAGAAGATTTTTATTCTAGTATGGTTGCCAAACCAGACGTCTACTTGCAGAAAAAAATGGTAAGGAGGAGTGTTTAGGCAGAAGGAAGGTCGAGAGGTTATATGAATTAGTGTCTCAAAACCTGCCCAGCTCAATTAAGTAGTAATATAGTGCCAATCATGTTCCAGTTTTTACTGCAATGTATACAGGAACAGAAAGAATGGGAAGACAACAAGCTAATGGACAGTAAGGCAGTACAAAGAAAAACAGGTCATGAATATTGGGCTCTGATTGTGCTGAAGGAGGAGTGGTGCATGGGTGGGGGTAGGTTTGTGGAGAGGGAAAATAATAGTAGATGAATAAGAAGTGGTTGGTTATAGCTAGAATAAGATGGAACAAGAATGAAGGAGGGGGCAGAAGATGGTGAGGAAGAGGGTGAGGGTGCCCCAAAACAAGATTATTAAAGGTAAAGAGGGTGAGATAAAAAGTTAAACAAGGGATATACTGGTGTCTACCTCAGAAACAACTCAACAAAATGATCAGCATTTATAATAAGATATAGTTTTATACAGAGTGAGGTGTCTTTTGAGTACCGATGGCTCTTGATTCCTTGTTGGCAAGAAGTTCTCTCAGAGGCTGCATGATATGTATGAAGTAGCGATTTGTCTCACTTGATGAGGACTTTCCCGGTGCATTAGAAGCCTAAGAGCGACCTGGGTGAGAAAGGCTGTGTCTTGTAAAGCTTCAGAGACAGTTGTATTGCGTTTATACCAGGCGCCTTCCCTCAAAGGAGGGAGAGAGATGCCAATGGTGTCGGAAAGGCAGAAGGCGGTCTCTGAGAAGAGACTACTCATCAAATTTCTTTTGGAGGCAGTCAGGTTTGATTTTTTTCTTCATATCATGGCAGAGTTTTATAGTTGTGCTCTCATGACTCAGATTATATTGCCGCTGAGATTTCCAATTGAAACCTATTTGTCTGAAGACAGCTGATGAGAGGATGGGGGGTTCGGGTACTCGGCAGGTCACATATCCTCACTTGCCCTTGGTGGGTCCCTTCTGAATTAATGATGTCATATTCAAAGGAATAAGGAGGCCCGCTGGAGAGCAGGGCCTGGGAGTTGCATCCGAGTTGACAGGAAGTTCTTGAAGGCTGTCACGAAATCAAACACAATGAAGCTGAAGGACAGGGATCACCTTTTTAACAAATATTTTTTATTTTCTTTGTATCTGCGTGCATGGTGCAGTTTATGAATGTTTGGGCATTAAAAATGAGTCGTTCTAATGCTATACTGGCTGGTTGGCGTTTGAATATTTAATTTATGGTGTTAGCAAAAATGTAAAGCTTTTAAAGCAAAGACACTGTTCATTTTTCTATTCCCGAAAGAAACCTAAACCTTCATGCGAGTTGCTATTAAAATGACTCATTCCATTTACATTGAACATGTATGCAAAGCCCAGGTAGGTACACCAGTTTGAGTCAAATTAGAAGCGTTAGCAATACTTTTCATACCGTTATGCAAAACACATAATCAGCAAGAGAGAAAAAAATAATATAAAAGATTGTAGGAAATGGGCCTGACAAAACAGGAAGTAAAATAACAGTGTTAGTCACCATCTTCTCAACCAAGTTTATAAATCTGTTGGGAAGGCCTCGAAACACTATCAACCTTTCAAAAATATTTTCTTACAATATGTATTTGACTCAAATTGTACAGGATACTAATGTATTATTGCTCTATTTATACAGAATGTGGTATCACATTTTTGTTGTTTTGCAGAGCTCTCCATGAATTATGTTAAAACTACCAGTCTAAGTAGTGCTCAATGAATCAACATAGAATGTGTGAATGGCCAGTGGCGGCTCCCCCGCTAAGGCGGAGGAGCGTCGCCCCACTGCTTTTCAGCAGTGTGAATGAAATAAAAATAAAATGATAATAACTCAATGTTACCATCATTTTATTTGTTCCTGCTATGGCAGAGTTGCAGGGCAGGACGGGGCTGCTCTGCTCTCAGAGCAGGGGGAGGAGTAGTGAGCACTACGTACGTGTGCATGATTGTTTGGCCTACCGTCTCAGGATGGCCAAACCATCATACGCACTTTGAACGTTCCCCACCCAGGCTTCATTGCAGCCTAGGTAGAGAACATGCCCAGGCTTCCAGTCCCCATCTGAGCATCAAACCACAGAGCTCAGACCAAGTACAACGCTGCATTGCACCATTGTGAGGGGCTTAAGGGAGCCTAGGTCTTTCCTATTTAGGTCCGACATTTTTCTTTTTTTTCATCCTCTTACCCCCGCCACCCGATCCGTGCCGGCCGCCACTGCAAATGGCTGAGATGATCTTGCTGTTTCATAAATCCATGACTACCTGGCTCAACAAAATGTTAGTACTGATTTGCTACATTACTAAGCTTCCTTTGCAGCCAAACCTTATTACGATGCATTCTTAAATCTCATGCTCAAGATTCCAAAAAGAGAGCACTAAGGTTAATCATGTTGTACAAAATTGTCCTTGTTGCAGAGCAGTATATAGTTTTTTAGTGAAAAAAAATACCATAGGTCCCCAATTCCTAAAGACCTACAGCTGGTAGAAGTCACACTGAGGGAATAATGGAGCCCTGCAGTTTAAACCTGGCATGAGGTGAACCAAGACCATAATCAGTAGGAACTTATTTCACAATTTAGTAAATACATTGCAAGAGCAGTGGCATAGCAAGTAGGCTTTGATTTGTGCCGTGCATGCATGCTGAAATGTACAACATCCAGGAATACATTCACCTTGACCTGGAAGGGGCATCTGGGGTCGAGAATCCATACCACTCTTTTGCTCCCTCAGTTAGAGCAATCTGCCAGTAACCTAATGTGAGATAAAAGGTACAGAGGAACTTGGCAGAGTGTGGTATTGTGTAAGCCAGAAGCATGAAATGCTGTGAGGTAACTGGGGTCTGTCATTCTATCTGTCAGTTACTCCAGTGACCCTTCATGAATGGATGTATTCCTGTTGATTAAAACTCCACTTTCTCCATAGCAACTTGCTTCGTGTCTTCACTACACAGTGCCCAGTCTGTCAGCTCATCAGCTCGAGTGGGGGGTGAGCATCAGTCTTGGTGGCTGAATTGAGTCCCCAGTAGCCCACACAGAATGTAAGTTCTGGAGTGGTGACCAGTGGGGCAAACCAGGGACTGCTGGAGGACTCATTCACCGCTAACACCAGTATCTTGAAGGCTCCCTCCATGATACTGGCCCTTACCTTATCTGAGAACCTGCAAATGTTGTTTTTGACAGGTATACTGCCCCCAGTGTCAATGTCGTGGGTACACAAGTGTGTGAGGCCAGGGGTGTAGGAAAGTAGGTGTGGATATTCATTCTCAGCTCATTTTAATACTACAATCACTAATAGGTCCAGTCAAGTTTCAGCAAACTAATTCTTGCTCAACTCTTGGTAGCTTAGCAATCAAGCAGTCAGTCTTAACTTAGGAGACAGATATGTGTAAAGCATTTAATACCACCAAAACAGCAGATAAGTAAAAGATAACACAATAAAAATCCAACACTAATTTATAAAAATAGACGATATGTGTATTTTTAAAGAATAAATAAAGAATTGTGCATTCTAGCACCAAAAAGCATAAAGCAGCACTTGCAGCTTTCTGGTCATGCTGGACCAGGACAAGGCCAAAGTTTTAGGCTGACCCTGATGGAGCGCAGGCCAGGCACAGGACCAAGTTAGGCCTGCTGAGTATTGTTCTTCATGTCTTTGGTGCATGGTCTGCGTGGCGTTGTTTTGTGAGGCTTCGCGTCGTCCGGTGTCAGTTCCAAGAAGCTGTAAGGGCTGCAATATTAGGTCCTGCATTGTGTCACTTCATGCTGCGATAGTTCCAATGAATCTGCGTAGTGAGGCTTTACGTCATTTTTCTTCGGTTCTGTTGAAGCTGGGCGGCGAGGCTTTGCAAGGATTTGTATTGTCTCACGTCGGTTCTGATGAGGCTGGCAGCTGGTTCTTGGTTCCTTTGGGGAGATAAGTGTCCTCTAGCCCTGGACAAGGGTTCAGAGGCACTGGGCTAGGCCACAATCTCCCACAATGCACTTACGCAGTCCAGGACAAGTACCGTTACCACTCATCAGCTGGGGAATCCTCTCTTTGGCTTTGCAGGTGACTTCTTCAGCTCTCTTTGTCCCTGTTGCTGGGCAGGGAGCCCACTCTTTTCTTTGGAAAATCAAGCACAGCTTCTTGGTGAAGCCTTGTGAGCGCAGCATGTGCAATATTTCAGACTGAAGTCCTTTCTTTGGTGCAGTCCAGGGGTTCAGCAGGGAAGTCCTGCTTCTCTTCTTTTTTTCCAGGAAAATACCTGAGGAGCTCCTGCATCATTCCCATATTTATCCACCATTCTGCGCTGGTAAGAGGGGAGGACATGTTAGAATAGAAAAATATGTTTTAGCATTGTTTTACGTGAGTTAGCATTCGTGGCGCAGTTTTGTGTAAGTGCGCCATTTTGTATCATGATCAAAACGAATCCTTTTGTCATTTCTGAGAAACTGCCTTTTCTAGGTTATGTTTCTTCAGAGCTGAGTTTTGCTACACTAATGAATACACTGTTCTTATTAGCGCATATCTTTCTTTTAAACGTAGGCCTTCTCCCACTTGTCTAGTGGTGGGTGCCGTCAGAGTGACCTTGAATAGTAGATAATGTGTGCCCGGCCTCAGAATCGAAACTTACTCCTTTGTAATTTACTGGTCAGCTGAATCTCCTTGGAAAATTCCAGGGTGGGCGTGCTTTCATTGGTTTCGAAGTGTACATAATGTATTGTTCTGCTTGAGGATGTCCGTCCCTCTGCAGCACTCCTAGAGACTGGGCAGACAGGGTTCCGCTTTGAGTGTACTTTGAATAAACTGTTATTGGTTTGTATTCTCTACTGTCTGACCCACTCTACATTTGGTATGGAAGGCTGAAAGGTGGTCGTGAGTGACCCGGGTGACCCTAGATGGGCCACTTCCTTCAGTTGGCACCCGAACAGGGACTCATTCAGGTGAGTGACCCATCCCCTTCCATGGATGTGGGGGGAGGTCGAGGCCATTGCCGTGTCAGGCGGATGGACCAGGGATGCCTGCACGAAGAGTTCCTAGTACTCACAGCTGCCCCTTCTGTCCCGCCGGACAGTGCCTCACCCAGTGGTCATCCCAACTGGAATCCTGAATGGCGAAACCATTGGATCTGACCGTTTGGTCAGAAGCGATTGAAAACAGAAAAAATGGCTCGGAAAGGAAAAATGCAGCCATTGACTCAGAAGGCTGCAGCATATGACAGGGAAAAACAGGACAAGGGTGTTGAATGTGAAGTTAGGAGATTTCGATTACACATTGATAAATTGTATATGGTTCAGGAAGAAGATAACACTTTTGTGGAAGACGTGTTAGATACTCGACCCCCGTCCCCGTTTGCTCCGCAAAAAATATATCCCACTGTTCCGGTGCCCTCGCAGCTGCCCGTTACAGTTGCTTCTGCTGTCGCTGTTCATGTCTTCTGCTGTTATTTCGACGGCCGTGGCTTTGGCTCCTCCACTCCCTTCTGTTTCTTTGCCGTGCGTGGCAACTGTCACTGTTAGTACCCCTGCCACACCTATTGTCTCAGCGTCCCTTTTGCCAGCTCTTTCTCCTGTGACACAACAATTAGCGACAATAGTGCCTGTTACTTCTGTTGCTTCTCCCACTATGGTTTTTCATCATCCGACATTAGTAAGTAGTGGGACACCGGTACGTGGATTTGAGGATAGAGATTAGATTAAATTTAAGGAGAGCATGGGACCATTGGTGCGATCTGATGTGGGAGATGATGAGAAACAGGTAATAACCAATCAGGCTGCCCAGTCTGTCCATAATCCTATTTATAGTGTAGAGGATGTCTGGGTGACTATGAGAGATTTTGAGCCTTTCATACAGAAGCATGCCCTTAAACATGACAGTGCAACTTTAATTTGTCTTTGGCAACAATGCTTTGAAGCGGAAGCTCCTCAAATGTTATATGACATAAGAGAGCAAGTGTATATTAGTGAATTGGGGCCAGACCAAGTTTTTGCTAATGTTACGACAATAATAGCGTATAAGGGAAGACAACATGAGAAAAGTCCCAGGTCAGTGTCTCAGTTTCCGATGAGAGAGGTTCATCCCATATATCATCCAGAATTGCCTGAAGTAACGAATGGCCGTGGCAATGTTACACGAGCGGCAGTGGCGGCCAGGTTTCAGGAGCAATGGGTTTATACGATGTGAAAAAGAAGTGAAGTCTTGTCTCTTAAGACTCATTTGCCTGACCCTAGGAAAAATCCTACTGCATATTATAAAGAATTGCCTGAAGCTGCCTCTTCCACTGTAATGACTCTTGCTGATATTGAAATGTTTTTTGGTTTACTGGTTCCTGTTGATATTTGGAGGCAGGTGCACACACAAGATCATGTTGTGGAATTGGGAGGTACACAGGATCAAATTAAAGCATGGGACCTAGAAAGAAAGCCAGGTTATAAGCCCAGGGCGGACATTTTAGGGTTGCCAGGCCGCATTATTATGTATATGCATTCTCTTATTCCCCCGAGAAAGGTAGATTGGGATAAACTGTTGGCTTGTCGACAAAAGAAAGATCAGAGTGTGTCTGATTTATTCACTTGGTTTGAAGGGACGTTTTTGGATTACAGTGGGCAGGATTTGTTTATTGAGGGAGGTGTTCGGTTGTTTGTTAATAGATTTGATTCTAATTTGCTTCCTGAAATTGCAATTCAATTGTAGGCCTCTGAAAGTACTTGGTCCACCCCTTCCACCTCTGTTATTTTCAATATGGCACAGTATTATGAACATAGGGATAGTGAGGAAAAGGAGAAGACAGAGAAAATGCATAAGGATTTAAAGATGAAGGTGTTGTTGCAGCAAGCTTTTAGAGGGAATGGTCGAGGATTTGGCTGTCCTGCCCGACAGCTTCCATTCACTAGTAGGCAGCTGAATACTATGCCTTTGGGGCAGAGTCAGTGTGAGTACTGTAAGGAGGAGGGACATTGGCATAGCGAGTGTCCCGTGCTTTTGCAGAAGGTGGCAGTCCCTAGATGACGAGGTTCTGGTGGATGGGGTCGTGGAGCTGGTGGGGCTGATAGGGCACAAAATGCTGCAGCCCCCCAGGGTCGTTCTGATAATAATTACTTTGATGACCCTCGGGATAGACAGCACTACCATGATTATTATGAAATGGAAGAATTGACAGGGATGTCTTACAGCTAGGACAGCCAGGGACAGAGTGGGGGACAAGTTCCGATAGCTGTAGACCAGCGTGGTCCTTATGTAACAGCGGAACTGCAAGATTCGAATAAAGAATTTTTGGTGGATACATGTGCGCCAAAAAGGTTGGCTTCTCGAAACGTGGTACCTAGGGCGGCTCTGTCTAGCCATAATAATGTTTCGGTAGGTTTTTCTTGTATACCGGTTACAAGCCCCATTTCAAGACCCCTTGCGTCACCATTGGTCCTTTCACTGTGGATTTGCCATTCTTGCTGACATCTAATGGTGGTGAAAATTTGATGGGTTGGATTTGTTGAAGACATTGTATGCTACGATTTATTGTTCTCCGGCAGGTGTCTATATGACAATGGGTCCGGATGTAGTACGCGATAAACAGTGTTTGTCCAAGGATGCCCCATTTTCTGTTGAATTTGCAGATGTGCCACCCACTCTTTGGGCGACAGGCGACACAGACGTGGTACTGCTGCAGATACCACCAGTTTCAATACAGGTTATAGATGGTGCTATTTTGCCTCATATCCCTCAGTATAAATCCCACAGGCAGGCGAGTGAGCCTTATTACAAATTATACAGGATTTGATTAAGAAAGGAGTGGTTGAGGAGATGACTGCTAATATTTGTAATAGCCCTATTCTTCCAATTCTTAAATGGACATTCTCAGGTTCTCTTGATGAGCATGAAGATGTTTATCGTTTTGTGATTGATTTGCACATAGATAATAAAATAGTGGTTCCCTAGTTTCCAGTGGTCCCTGACATTACTACTCTTTTGACAATGATACCTTCTTCTGCTAAATTCTTTTCTGTCATCGATTTGAAAAACGTGTTTGTAAGTATTCCTATTCATCCAGGTAGCAGATATTTGTTTGGGTTCAACCTAGCTGGTAGGAGCTTTAGATTCTGTTGAGCTCCTCAGGGCTATACAGAGAGTCCGAGCATTTATAGTCAGGCACTAAAAGGTCAGTAGGATTCCTTGTCGCTTCCCACAGGTTATGTATTGGTGCAGTATGTTCATGACCTCCTTATCGCTTCCGATACTGAACAAGGTTGTAAAGACAGTAAAGTTAAGTTATTGCTACATTTAGCTGAACATGGACATAAAGTTTCTCTTTCTAAATTTCAGTGTTGTCGACAGGAGGTCAACTACTTAGGTCACCTACTGTCAAAAGAGTGTAGGAGATTGACCCCTGAGCACATCAGTACCACTGTTAACCTCTTCGGTGCTCAGGACGGCCCCCAGCTGTCTGACGTCACAATGGGTGTGTGGGGAGGATGGCCGTGGGCTGTCTGAAACATGCCCACTCATTCATTCTCCCACACAGCGCCGAAGAGGTTAAAATTAGGCCTGGGCGGTAAATTCCATTCCGCTCACGGAATTTGGGTAATTTCATGTTCCGCGGAGAACGCGGAATTGCCCGAAATTCTGCGTTCCGCGGCTTCATGGAATTTTTGCTTGTTTGCGTTCTCAAAATGCATGTTCACAAGATATTTCCCCCGGAGCATGCAAACAGCGTTCGCGAAGAGGAAAAAAGCATTGCGAACAAGCAATTCTGCGTGTTAGTGGAATTTCTGCGTACTCGCGGAGATTTTTCGTGGAGCTTTGCTTAGCACGACTATGCAAATTCCGCCCACCCCTAGTTAAAATGCCCATCCCACAGACTCAGAAAGATGTGCGCACTTTCATAGGTATCACTTCCTACTGTCAGCAGTGGATACCTAACTACTCCTTACTAATCAAACACTTGCTTGTACTAACCACTAAAGACGTGCATGAGCCCCTGCCCTGGACGCCTGAATGTCAGTAGTCTTTTGAGCAATTGAAAACTGCGCTTTGTTCAGCTCCAGTACTTGGCACCCCTGACTATAACAAATCGTTTGTGTTGTACGTCCATGAGATGGCTGGTTGCGCACTTTCTGTGTGCTTATTTCTCTGCTGTTCTTGACCCTGTCGCAAGAGTCCTCCCGAGCTGTCTAAGAGCGGTCCCGGCTGTGGTCATCTCGATAAGACAATTGGCTGGACTCGTACTTGATACTGACCTCACAGTTATGGTAGCCCATGCTGTGTATACAATTTTGAACAAGACAAAGACACAGCACCTCGCCAGTGCACGTCTGACTGGCTATGAATTAACATTGTTTGCCAAGCATATCATGATCAAAAGATGTGCCACTCTGAATAGAGCCACGTAACTGCCCCTCCCTTCTGAGAGTGAAGAGATTGAGAAACATGACTGTATCTTTCAGATGGAAGAAGAGACAAAAGGATGGGTAGACTTGACTGGCCCTCAAGGGGAACTATATGTCGTTGGCTCTTGTTTTAAATTACCAGATGGCACTACAACTGCTGTCTATGCTATCACCACACTGCGTACAGTAGTTGAGACATCATGAGTTCCTTATCAGTCGGCCCAAGCTGATGAGCTTGTTGCCTTAATATGAGCTTGCGAATTGAGTGGGGGACTGATTGTCAATATTTATACTGACAACCACTACCCCATTGGAGTTGCACATAATTTTGGGCAACTCTGGGCAGAGAGAGGCTTCCTTACTTCGCATGGCACAAAGATTCAGCATGGGCACCTTATATTGAGGATTTTGTCTGCTTTGACACTCCCTAAGAAATTGGCTATAGTAAAGTGTAGTGCCCACTGGAAGGTTACTGTCACTGTAGGTAAGGGAAATGCTTTTGGTGACCAGACAGCGAAGGAAACAGCCTGGGCTAAAATGAAAAGAATGTTTGGAGCAGGTCCCGCTAGGTGGGTGCCTGAAATCACCATGTTTGAGGATACACTTGAGAATGTGAAAGAGCTACAAAGTGAGTCCACAATAGAGGGATTAGCAATGTAGCAAGAAAGTGCAGCACAATCAATCGATGAGGGATGTTGGATTGATAAGTCAGGGACGCAGAGATGGATGTTGCCAGACGAATATGTTCTTCCTTTAGTCACAATGGCCCAGCCCATACCAGTGCTAAGGGTATTTGCAAGTTTTTAGACCCTGTATGGCAGAATGATAACATTTGGAAAACAGCTGCACATTTAGTGAAGTACTGTATGGTGTGCATGATGCACAATCCTTGAAAGGGTACCCCCTACACCATCCGGTAATTTTGCACCACCCACTTCCCTTTTGTGGTCCTTCAGATGGATCATATCCTACTAGATAGGTGCAATAATTTGAAGTATGTTTTGGTGGTTGTCTGTACATTCAGTAAATGGATCGAGGCTTATCCCACTAAAGACAATACAGCTGTTACGACTGTCAAGGTACCCGTAAAGGAGTGCTTTCCTCGTTTCGGCTTGCCCCGTTTGATCTGGAGTGATAACAGAAGTCATTTTAATGCCAAAGTAAATCAATTGATTTGTGATGGTTTAAGTATCAAGCAAAAGTTTCATGCTGCTAATCATCCACAGTCAGCAGGTTTGGTTGAGAAGTACAATGGTACTCTCAAACTAAAACTAGCAAAAATTCAGGAGACCACAGGGTTACAGTGGCCAGATGCTTTACCATTAGCTTTTTTGTCAACAAGAACAACAGCACATTCTAGGACAGGATTGTCACCATACAAGGTCGTGTTTTTGGTCGCCCAGCAAATGTCTGGGGTGTCACGCGCCCTTTGCGGTTTTCAGATAACTGAAAGTTTGCGTTCTATTTTCCAACAGGTCCGGGAAGCAATGCCAGCTACACCAGAGGGGCCCGACATGATATTCAGCCTGGGGATTGTGTGCTAGTGCAGAACTTCCAGCGGAAGAAGAGTTTGGAGCCGCAGTGGAAGGGATCTGAGCAGGTCCTCCGACCAACATGCACTTCAGTCAAGGTTGCCGGCTGTGAGAACTGGATCCATGCGACTCACTGTCGCAGGGTCCCTCTGCCTCTTCCCTATGACCAGTGGGCGAAAGAGGGAGTAGGGGACTCTGATTTTGAGAGGGTGCCTCGATTTGTCCCCTTCAGAGACACCAGGCTGACCTGGACCAAAACAGGTGAAGAAAATGATGAACTGCTGAATGCAGCAGTTCATCCAGAAATACAGGCAATCCAGGAGCCTCTTTTCACTGATCCCTCTGTGCCTGGAGTTACCAGATACAATTTGTGCCCTTGGCTGAGAAAAAGTGCACCAAAAGAGAAGTCAGATTAATTAGGGATGGACTGTGTAATTTAGGTTGTACTTTGCTATAGTACCAACTGTGTTAGTTTAGGGTGATGTGAGATTTGTGCATTGTTTGAACACTGGACAGGTAAGATTGAAAGTATCCCCTTGGGGGTACGTTATCATGGTTGTCGTGGGAACTCAAGCTTAGGACAGAGCAAGCTCCACCGCCGGTGCTCAAGAGCGCCAATGTTTTGATGGACATTAGGAGCCTGTACCAGTGAGGCTATGACGGACACTGGGAACTTGTATATTCTTCTTGCTGGCATTTTGGCTCTTGCTTCATCATTTGCTGTGCATCCCTTTGGCAGAATGGCTGCTGATGAAGAGCAGCCAGTTATTCCCCCTGTTTACACACGTATATTCTGATCTACCAAGAAAAAGATAGTATGTGCTATTTTTGTGATTTTGCTGCTATTGATTCTGGGTGGGGTGTCCTGGGTTTTCGAACAAGATCAGAATGCACCGTCATGTACTGGGAATAAGGTTGTTTCCCAAATCGGCACAAAAAGGACAGCCCAGAGTAATGTGTTTTATACACACATAAAAGATTTTTGGAGAAAGTACATTTTGTTATCCCATCGAATCTGTTACAAATTTATGGACTGCCTACTCATTGTCACTTGTCAATTACACATATACTCGCCCAGCCCACTTTTGTAGAAGTAAGGGGTGAGTTTGGTATGGGATATCCAGGCCCTTGTCTGTATTACAGAAAGCCACGAGGAAAGGGGTATCCGGGGTGTGACAATAATACATATTGTGATAACTTGTACATGAGAGAGCAGAACATTACCTTAGTGGGCTGGCATTACCAAGATTTAACGGTTACTCCAAAAGCTGGTTATTATTCCGCATGTTGCCCGATAATTAATAGCACTGATGCATTTTTGTATGTCAATTGTTCTGAAGAAATATGATTTAAAAATACAATGCCTCTAGTGAAAAAGAAGCAATCCAAGTATGTTTGGAATGAACACCAGATATGCTCCTGTAGATTATCTAGGTCCACTGTATGCACACCCAGGATTTTATTTTCTGTCTAATGGTACTTATTTGAATGTTTATAATGGTACAGATGATGTTGCTTTGGGAATGGTCATCCCTCTAGGCATGCCTTGCAAGTATAGTAAGCCAAATGTAAGGTGGGTAAAAAGAACTTTAACTGTGGGGTTTTGGGATGGAGTTACAGATTTGGAAGTCAACAATTACAGTAACGGAATAACGTTTGGGTATATTCTTTCCTCCATTATTACCTTTGGTGGTACTGCAATGGCCAGGGGTGAACCAGCCAGAGAATATTTTGGATGTAAGCTGCAGATATTGTCTAACTCTACAGTAGCAGCTTTACGTGACAACACCACCCAATTGGAAAGTATGCAAATATATTCAGAGCAGACTAGATATGCTGCTGATTTCATTCTAGCTAAGAGTGGCAGTGTGTTCGCTGTAGTAGGAGCCCAGTGTGTAGTCGGGATCACTAATATGGAAAAGATCATTACCCAACACATTTTAGCCATCCTAGACAATGGTAAAGGAATGGAGAGTGGGAACTGGAGTTGGTCACTTTTTGGTAGTTGGAGTTGGATCCTTGAGATGGTGATTTACTTTATTGTGATCTTGATCTCTTGTTGTGTCCTGGTCCCGTGTCTCCCCTTATGTTGCTCTTATTGCACCACCCTTCTTGCTCCTAAGAGAATATCAATACATGATACTAATGCAACAATTATGATTCAAAAGGAAGTAGAAGACCTCATGCAAATAGATGAGGGTATTTTTGATACTTCTTCCCTCCTTACTGCTTCCCTTCCCAAAGCTGAAGATAAGGAGTGCTCCTAAAACTGTTTATTCTTGATTTATTGAATTATATATCTTGTGTTATTATACAAAATGTTTAGCTCATGCTAAAAGGACGGTCTGTTGGAATAGAAACATATTTTTTAGCATTGTTATACGTAAGTTAGCATTGGCGGCGCCATTTTGTGTTAGGGCGCCATTTTTTATCATGATCGAAACTAATCCTTTTGCCATTTACGAGAAATGGCCTTCTCTAGGTTATGTTTCTTCGGAGCTGAGTTTTGCTACACTAATAAAAACACTGTTCTTATTAGCACATACCTTTCTTTTAGACGTAGGCCTTCTCCCACTTGTCTAGTGGAGGATGCTGTCAGAGTGCCCTTGAATAGTAGATAATATGTGCCCGGCCTCAGAATTGAAACGCACTCCCTGGTAATTTACTAAAATGATTTACAGCAAAGGGTCTAGGATGTAACACCGCACTTATTTATATTATGGGAGATTTTGTAACCATGTGGTGCGTTGACCAAAGGAAACAGGACCCTTTTAGTTTCTTATGTCTTGGAAACTTTCACAACAGAAAATTGCAACAAGATGATTTGATCCGCACAAACTACACACAAAAAGTCAGTTCCACCAGGTAAGATCGATCACACAATTCTTTATTCTTTGAGTCTTTATTTTCTTTTCTTCACAGTAGCCAACACGTTTCGTTCAATTCAAGGACTTCTTCAGGGCTCATCAATCATGTGTTCCCTCTTCTCAAATCAAGCAGACCTTACGGTCCTTCTTCTGTATCCCTACAGTATTGCGGTCTTCCGGTTAAAGAACGCACTTGTCTTTTAGTGCCCCTATGAGATTCCGTTCGTAATAATGCAGCTTCAATAGCTTTACTTCCTCAGTCTGAAGTCTTTGAACAAGATGGTATTGTAGGAGAGGTTCCTTGAGCAGTATACGGTCAATGTTGACCCATGCCTCTTACGAGTATAACACCAGCACGGCGTCCTTCACTTTATTTCGCGTGGGAAATAAAGTGATGGACGCTGTCCTGGTGTTATACTCCTAAGGAGTATAGTGACTTTAGACCTCTCAAAGTGAGGTTTCAGTCGGTTGATGCAGGCCACCTTTAAGGTGTTTGTAGGGTTCTTGAAATCTACACAGTGGGTTGCATCCCCCTTCATCGCCTTCACCTCATAAGGATCTGCCCAACAATCATGGAGAGCTTGGAGCTCACCAGGTTCCATGATCCACACCATCTGGCCAGGCTGAAACTCCATCAGAGTGGCTTCTGATCTTACCAGAGTTTCATTACCTCTTAACTGGCCTCAAGGTTGTCTTTCTCCTTTTTCTAGAAATTCTACATCTGGTTATTCAAAGCCAGCATGTAGCTGACTACACCCTGAGGGAGCTTGCTGGGAGCTTGTTCCCACCCCTCATTCACAAGGCTGAAAGGTCCCCTAACAGGGTACCCATAGAGGAGTTCAAATGGGCTAAACCCAACACTCTCCTGAGGCAACTCCCTGTAGGTGCATAGCAGGCATGACATGAGGGTATCCCACTTCTGCCTCACAGACACGCCCATAATCATGCCCTTGAAAATCTTGTTGAATCTCTCAACAAGTCCATTTGTTTAGTGGTGATAGGGTGTTTAGACCTTGTAGGTTACCCCAAACTCATCACACATAGACTTCATGCATGCAGACATGACGTTGGAACCTCTGTCATATACTACTTCTTTGGGGAATCCTACTGTGGTAAAAATCCCCATCAGGGCCCTAGCCGCCAGAGGTGCAGTCCCCGCCCTCAGAGGGATGGCCTCTGGGCACCGTGAAGCGTGTTTTTCCAAGACTAAGATAGCATTGTTGCCTTAACGTCTTGGGGCACAAGGGACCAACAATGTCAATACCCACCCCCCTTTCAAAGGGAGTGGGAATGACAGGCAAAGGAACCAGGTGCGCCTTCAGATTTTTCCCTGCTTTCCTGCTGGCCTGGCTGGTGGGACAAGCCCAACAGAACATATCTTAGACTGTCTTAATCCAGGGCCAATAGCCTGGTGAATGTCTTGTCCTGCCCCAGATGTCCTGCCAGGGGTATATCCTGAGCCAAGCCCAGAAGGAAGGCCCTGTAACACTGAGGGACCACAAGCACATGGGGTGCACTAGGTCCAGGAACCTTAGACTCACTGTATAGGAGGTAATTCTCCTAATAGATTAGGGGATCTCCAGAGGCATAACCTGCTGGCTCAGCTCACCGTCTGAAGCCTTCTATTTTTATTTATTTTTTCGAGATTTTTATTGCGCAAACAAATATCCGAAGGTGTCTCGGCGCATGTGGCGGATAGAGAGACCGAGCAGCAGGCTTAGTGGTTGAACAACCATGTCTTTAAGAGCCTACGAAAGCTCATCAGATTGGGGGCAGTTTTTATGGTGAGTGGCAGAAGGTTCCAAAGTTTGGGTGTGGCAACCAAGAAGCGCCTGTCTCCCCAGGTTGCCGTTCTCGTGCGAGGTACCGAAAGCAGGCAGGTGTTGGCGGATCTCAGCTGTCTCTTGGGGCTATACAACTGGAACGCTTCAATCAGAAACTTTGGACCGACGCCAAGCACTGCCTTATAGGCGATGCAGAGGGCCTTGAATTTAATACGGCCCTCTACTCTTAGCCAATGCAGGTGACGAATGGCTAGAGTGGTTGGCTGGCGGCGGGGGATGTCAAGAAGAATTCTTGCAGCCGCATTCTGTATGGACTGCAACTTAGATAGAATGAGTTTCTGAGTATTAAGGAAGAGGGCATTCCCGTAGTCGATTTTGGAAAACACTAGGGTGGAGACCAGGGTCTTCCCAGCTGAGGTGGGGAGGTAAGGCAGTATTTTCCTAATTTTCTTTAGAATAAAGAACGCAGATGACACAACCTTGTTGACATGAAGGTTAAATGACAGCTTGCTGTCAAAAATGACTCACAGGTTTCTAGCCTTTTCAACTGGGACAGGTGGAGAGCCCAGCTGGTTAGGCCACCAAGTGGAAGACCAGTCCGGGGAGAGTTTACCAAAGGTCATGACCTCGGTTTTGTCTGAGTTAAGCCTCAGACAATTGGAGGACATCCAGGTACTGACAGCAAGCATGGCCCTTTGAAAATTAGCTGCCACCGCTGGGCCGTCCTTGTGGATCGCCAGAACCAGTTGGGTGTCGTCTGCGTAAGATGTAAGTCGCAACCCATGGGCCTTTATTACCCTCGCTAAGTCTGCTACATAGATATTAAATAGCGTTGGACTTAGCGAGGAACCCTGTGGGACTCCACAGGGGAGTGCGGAGACAGGAGAATAGAAGTTACCCAACTTCACTGTCTGGGTACGGTTGGCCAGAAAAGATGAAATAAGATCTCTAGCCGTACCGTGTATCCCCAGGGCTGTGACACGGTCGACCAGAATAGCATGGTCGACCGTGTCAAAGGCTGCGGACAAGTCCAGAAGGATCAGGACAGCCGCACCTCCCTGGTCCATTATGGCTCTGATCTAGTCTGAGGCCTTTATTAAAGCGGTCTCAGTTCCATGCCCTTTCCTAAAGCCAAACTGCGTTTCGTCGAGAAGTTGGTAAGTATCGACGAACTCTGAGAGTTGTTTGTTCATCAGAGATTCGCATATTTTGGCAGGAAAGGGGAGACACGCTATTGGTCTATAGCTGGCCAGAGCTGTGGGGTCCATGGAGGGTTTCTTCAGAAGAGGTTTGATCACGGCCTTCTTCCAAGGATCTGGATAGCGACCAGTTTGGAATGCGGTGTTACAAATTTTCATGAGTGGATGAGAGATCACCTCGCTGAGGTTAGCCATCACTGAGGGAGGACAGGGGTCTAAGGGGGAGCCAGACTTGGTAGTAGAGATGAGTCTGCTGATTTGATCTTGCGCAATGGGAGCAAAGGAAGAGACGGGATCATGGTCAGTGGCTGGTTCTTCACCACTGCAGACTCTGGATCTTGTCCCTACGTTCCCTGCAAAGGATGAGTATATATCTGCCACCTTAGTAGTGAAAAAGCTGGACAGAGCATTACAAAGAGACTGAGAGGGTTCAACCCCAGGTCCCGTAGAGGGGGTGGACAGGGTAGTGACCACTGAAAACAATTCTCTAGCAGAGTTCCTGGCATTCTCGATTTGAGCCGAGAAAAATGCACTTTTTCGGGCAATGATGGCCTTTTTGTATATTGTCAGGGCGTCTTTGTAGGAATGCTTGGCTATGGGGCAGTAAAGATTCCTCCAGCGCCTTTCTAAGTTCCTGCAGTGTTGTCGGTGGAGCCTAAGCTCTTCGGTATACCAAGCCGCCGATGGGGATATTCTGTTAGGTCGCATAAGCTTCTCCGGGGCCACCTGATCAGCAGCGTTCCGAATCCAGTCTTGGAAGTCGGAGGCTGATAAAGCGGGATTGGCTATCCCCATAGGAGAGGATAGTGTCAGGATATCTACCATCTGATGGATATCCGCATTTTTCCAAGCACGGGTCCCTAACCTAATTCGTGGCCTGGAAGGGGGAGGGTTAGCGTGCCGGGTGTGGATCCCAAAGATGATGGCCCTGTGATCTGACCACGTAAGAGGAAGAATATCCAGTACAGAGATGTCTGAGTTGTTGGTAAACAGACCATCTAGTGTGTGCCCCGCCTGGTGTGTAGTTCCCTTCACCAATTGTTGAAGTCCTAAGGTTAGGAAATCAGCAGTAAGTTGAGTGGTTTCGTGGTTGCCCTGTTCTTCCAGAGGGAAGTTAAAATCTCCTAATATCATGTATTCCAGCGAACTTATGATGTAATCATTAAAATCAGAAAGTGTGGCAAGAAAAGAATTTCGAGGCCCGGGAGGTTGATATAGCAAAATTCCCTTGAGGACTTGTTTATAATTAATATTAATGGCAAAGGTGGCTGCTTCACAGTTAGTGGACTGTATAGGATTGAGTGTAGTGCGGTACAGATTCTTATAAATAATGGCAAGTCCGCCACCTCTTCCTATATGTCTGTCATGCCTAGCGACACTATAGCCCTCAGGGGTTGCCAAGCAGAAGTCCGGTCCTGAACCAGCATCTCCCCAGGTTTCGGTGGCAAAAAGGAAGTCAAGATCATGGGCGAGAATAAATTCGCTGATCTGTAAGCTGTGACATGGAAGGGAGCGCGTATTAATGAGCGCTGCTCGACAACCATGGGGTTGAGTGATATGCAATTCATGAGAAAGTGTATTGCTAGGGGGGGTCTGAGGCTCAGGAGCCAGGCAAACGAGGTTGCGGAAGTTGGTATTGACACCCAGGGCAAGGAATGGGGGTAACGCCCACTGCAGTGGAGAGAGGCCGAATGATACAATGTCGGTGGGAGTGGCCAAGGTTCAACTGTCTTAGTTGCAGGGAAGAATAACGCACTAAAGGGCCAGGGGTTATGGCCCTGGGCCGAGTCCGGTCGCGGACGGGCGCAGACGGGCTTGGCTTAGGCGCGGCTTCGGTGCGCATCCGGTGCGCCCGCTGCGCCAGCCCGCTGCGCCGTCTGGCCATGCTGCAGATTATATAGGGTGCAAGGAGGGTGGGAGGCCGGCGCGACTAGAGCGCACCCCCCAGCCACACCAAAGATGGCACCCACCGCCGCCTACACCGGATCAAAAGACCGGCTGGGCGAGGCAGGGAAATGAGATAATAGCGTGTGGAGGGGTGTCAGTGTTCCTGATCAATATTACCACTGAAATAAACAATTTAGAGCCCCCAAACAATAAAAATATTTTTCAATCTAAAAGCTCCTTAAAAACGCATTACACAGCGTGTTCTTGCCAGCAGGTGATAGTATCGGTCAGACTAGCTCGCAGCCCTAGTTACTCTCACTAGGGAGAGCTCTAATTAGGCAGCGAGGGCGAGGTAAAAGTCAGGCTAAATAGCCTGGGAGGGCGGGAGGCCGGCGCGACTAGAGCGCACCCCCCAGCCACACCAAAGATGGCACCCATCGCCGCCTACACCGGATCAAAAGACCGGCTGGGCGAGGCAGGGAAATGAGATAATAGCGTGTGGAGGGGTGTCAGTGTTCCTGATCAATATTCCCACTGAAATAAACAATTTAGAGCCCCCAAACAATAAAAATATTTTTCAATCTAAAAGCTCCTTAAAAACGCATTACACAGCGTGTTCTTGCCAGCAGGTGATAGTATCGGTCAGACTAGCTCGCAGCCCTAGTTACTCTCACTAGAGTTCTAGAGTTAAGCATTCTTTCTGCACCTTGCAAAATTCCTCCTTGGTGGCCCCACCCTCACCTTGAAATCCAGGAAGCTCAGGTAGATTTCCCAGGGCATCAACATTCTCCTGAGTAGGCTCAGGGCGGCTCCCTCGGATGCCTTGTCAACCTGCACTGTTGGAAATTCAGGGGCTGGTTTCTCATGCACCTTGCACTTCATCTCCTTGGCAGCTGCTTAGGACATTCTTCCAGGCTCCAGGCTTCCTTGTCAGCCCTCTCGGGCAGCCATAAAGCATGTGCTCATACAGACCCATTCAAGCAAGTCTAACATCTCCAGAGGTGACATGAGCTTCACTCCCTTCCAGATAATGTGCTCTAGGTTGTTGATTAATATAATATAAAGGCATGGCAGGGCTCACAGCTACTTTTAGAGAACCTGAGTCCTCCCCTCCATACTCAAGGGGAATGCGAGCCACTGGGTAGTGACTCTCAGGGTTGTCTGCGGCTATGACCTGGTGGAATAAATGACACCTCACAGTAGTCTTAGTAGTTCATGTGTCTCTCATAGCCTCCACCATGTGCCTTTTGATGATGACCCACTGCCTATGCTTAGAAGTCATATGGGCTTTTGGCACCATCTCTCTATCCTCTAGGGACACTGAGATGACCTTTTTCCTCTCCCTCAAGCTAACTGGGAACAATTCCTCTCCAAGCGATACACTGCCCAACTCAGGTGTCTGTCCACCAGTGGGGGGCTGTGCCCTCTTGGGGCATTTGGTGACCTCCTCGGAGTGCCCATACTTGTTACACTCAATACATTGAGGACACACCTCCCTCTCTGTTTGTCAAAGAACTGGTTCTTCTTTGGGTCAGCTTGGTACTGCTAGCTACTATTGGTCCTTTGCGATTTTTTTAGGGGTCTTTAGAGAATTCCTACCTTTTAAGTTTCTCTCCCCCTTGTTTTTCTGGTGAAACCCTTAACTGCTGTTCTGGTGATCCCCTTAGTAGATACCTTTTTGTGGACCCTGGTGCTCAGCTCAGCCAGCAGTCTGCCTCCTTAGGAAGCCCCTAGAGTCAGTGGGTTTGCAATCACTCAGGTGATGGCACAGCTTTGAAAAACAATTACTGAACATGTGCCCTCTTGTGCTCTCTTGCAAACAGATCATACACCCCTTTGGATCATTCAAATCACTGCCCTTCGCCCAACCATCGAGTACCTTGCAAAAGGAATCAGCAATGGTTTTGAGGAAGCTGCGGGCTACAAAGTGAGGTCCTGTGACAAGGATGCGCATCAGTGGTTCCAAAGCAGAGCTGCAAGGAGATGTGTCGGTTCTGCCCACTGGGCCACAATTGGACCAGCAGAACATCTTCTTGCCCACTTCCAAGGGTCCAGGACTGGGATGATACCACTTGGGGGGTAGCACTCATAGCAGACAGAGTGCAGATGCTAGGTTCAAGGTGGCTCCCAAAGCACTGATCAGGAGGCCAGCCAACATGCCTTTGGAGTCACTCTGGTGGTCCTGGGATCAAGATGCAGGTCCAGTCCTTCTTACTCATGCAGCAGGACAGCAGGATTACAGAGTAGCAGGTTCTGGAGGGTTCCATCCTAAGAGGTGTTTCGAATTTCCTAACTCCCTTCGCTGACCACAGCTTGTCTGTTGGGCAGAGTCTTTGTGATGTACAAATGTGGTAGGTGGCAGCTCCTCTCCCTCATCAAGTCAGAGATGGCCCATCCTGCCAACACCTATTCCCCCTTTATCTCACTGTCTGGCAGCAATGCAAAAGACAAGATGTCAGCTGCACCTAGTCATGTGACCCAGGATACAGGCACCAAATGGTTTGGACAAGAAAATGCCAACTTTCTAAAAGTTGCATTTTCAGACTTATGACTTAAAATCTGGCTTTCCCGTTAAAGGGGGTTTTAAATTACAATTCTTTAGACCACAATCTTGTCATTTCTACCTGCTCTCAATTGAAAGTTATCACTTATTAAATGCAATAAGTGATCCCAATGTTATCCTATGGGAGAGGCAGGCCATGCACTAGTGAAAAAAGAATTTAAGATTTTCACTACCAGGACCAATACCAGGTAAGTTAACAGTACATATTCAACTTTTTAAATAATCTGCACCTTGCAATGAGTGCTATTTAGGGCCTACCCAATTTCAAAGGAGAGACTACAAGCACACTCACACTGCTTAGCAGTGGTAAAGTGTGAAGAGTCCTAAGGCCAACAAAAATGAGTCAGAAGTCCAACAAAAGTTAGATCAGAAAAAATGAAGGAATAAGGCTAAATGGATGGGGGAAAATATGAATTTAAAATGAGGTTAAAATTTCATAAAACAACATTCTCACTGATTGAACCATTTTATGCATGTGATGGCATTTTTCAAAGAGATCTAGTCTGTAATGAGTGAAGCTTCCGTTGCGCACTACTGGTTGCCTTGTTATGGTGGAGCAGTCCCATGCAAAGGCGGCTCATACATCTTACGTTTCCTGCGAGGAGAGTCATAAAGAGGATGTTCAGCTAAACACGAGTTGTTGTTGAGAGTGTCTTCTCTCAGCTCATCTTCCGGAAACGAGGCAGTTAAAGGTCCACTCATTTGCATATGAAGACTCATTCAAGGGGGCTGTGTTCTCATGCCCCTGACACTCTTCAGCGCTGTTTATGTCACATGCCAATGTGTCATATCTGACCCTACTCATATTTCTCAAAGTATTGCATAATTTCCTCTATTAAAACATAAAGGTCAAAGTGCTCTAAATGACCCCCTCTGCCTGTTAGAAGGTCTTTGCCACCTAATTGTTTCCAGGATGTTGAACTGTTTAACAATATCCTACTTTATATCTCTGCCTGTGGATGCCACTGTGTCAACTGTAACATTAATGTCTCCTCACATTCCTCGCTAGGAATCTGTCCACATAGTGTGCTATATTTGTTGCCCTGCATTCCCCTGAGGAAAACAACAAAAAAAGGGATGGGTTGATTGCTTGAACTAATCTCAGCCACTAAGTGCAGCAGGTATGTCCAGATGTGCGTCCCATGCTCACCATGCTGCTGGAACCAATCTGTGGCCTACTGATGAGGACTGACGAGGTCTAAACCTGCTTAAGGTTGCTTGTATTTTTGTTCAGAGGGGGCCTGACCTGGCAGTTCAGGCTACACTGTTCCTATTGGAGAAAGACCAATGGTGATTTACAGACGTCTAGTTCTTGTTTGAGGTGGCAAGGTAGCAACAAATAAAAGACTGACTGGAATGCGGCCCTGAGTAATTGCCGGTGGCTGCGGTAAACTCAAGCAGTCCTCCCATGGCTTTTTTATTTTCCTCACTGCATTCTCCAGCATTTGGAGAAACCAGATGATTTAGCACCAGGAAATATGGTAACTAAATGGGTTAAAACGAGGTTTGAGACCTTAGGCTCCCAGAGTGGAAATATTTCATGTCAAGAGGTGAACAGACTTCAAGGATTGTACATTTGAAAGTTGCCTAGAAACGACCACATTCCTATTTAAGGGACGTGGAGTCCAGATTTTGCGCACATTGGAAATATTTCACTCTAAAAGCTAATTAAAAAGTGGACCTTTGCATTTTCCGCTCAGACATCTATTGAAGGTGTGAAACCGTGCTCAAATGCGTGCACAATGAGCCATATACCTGGGTGGGCGCTGTATTCTATTTGTGTGAGGGAGCGTTAAGCTCTGCAAGTCCTCACACACAGCTCCATTCGGAACAGTGTATGCTGTGAGGAAACAGCCCAAACATTTTTCACCCATTTTTCACTTTATGACATCTACATAAGGGCAATGATTGCCCATTCTGGCGCTTTATGAGGGTAATACATCCAGGACCTACCTGTAGGTAATTGCACACGCAAAACGTCTCGAGGCATTTAAACCACCTGCACAAATTGGTTGCATACGTTTTTGCACGTAATCCCCGATTAAGCACCACAAAACCAATAATCAGTCCCAAAAGACCCAAATACAGACCCAATGTTGTGCGCAAATGGAGTTTATGTAGGGGTGTATTTATACCTGTTGTTACCCCAGAGCTTGGAACGAGGCTGAACTAATCAAAATCACTGAAGAGAAGTTTGCAAAGTGCTGGCAACCTCTTTTGCGTTTCTAAAGCGGTTTGGTGTCATGTTCTTTGGACATTTATAGAAACCATAAGACTTGCAGGTGCGATAATACGATTTGCATCTTTTAATAGCACAGATGTGGTAACAAAGTTCTGAGCAAGGCAAGCAATCAGTGAGCACACAGTCAAGTGCTAATGAGCTTACGTAGGGTAATCACCTGCACTTAGATCACAAGGGAAAGCAAAGCGCCGAAAGCAGATATATTAACTTCAAGTGTCGTCATCTTTCTGTGCCCGCCCCTGTGCCACAGACACCTCTCATCTAATTGTGATGTTCAGAAAACGAGAAAAATAAGGTAGACTACAATAAACCTAACTATGGACATATATGCACTGAACAAACTGGCCTTTCTGTACATAAAACATATGTTACATCAATTAAGAAACATAGGGACTTATTTAGAGTGTGACGAATATTTGGTTGAAGGAAATACAAGCGCCACAGGCCATATAATGCACTTGTAATATGGCAGACAGGAAATCCATCACATTTGTAATGGAGTATCCATATGCAAAGCTCTAAACACGTTCCATAATATCTTGCATCAATACAGTACTTAAACAGTATGGTGTCGTTTTGAAAGCCGTAAATTACAGGTGTCAATCTTACCCAATTTATCGACCTCAAAAGGGAAAAATGATAAACTTGCCCTGCCTGAATTCGAGCTACTGGCCTGCAGATCAAACAAACATTTCAGAAATGAGTACTTAACTGTATCCATCTTGTCACCCTTACTGCAAGCTACATACCTCACATACTCCGCACTTGCAGAAGACTTCGTATTATTTCTCATGTAGCTAGTGGATAGAACAGCAACCCACTTATAAATAAATTAATATGAAATGTCTGGCTACACACCTCCATAGCCACCGCTCACTAAAACCAACCCTTCCCCATGTACTGCCCAGTGGTCGAAGTGGAGGAAAAAAAGTAGGGGAACTGTGGGCAGAGAATCAGAGGGTGGGAAAAACCCAAGGATTGGATCACTGGGCCAAGCCAGAGGCGTGGCCAGAATGCGCAAACATCCCAATTTTTTAGTATTTGTTTGGCATTTCACTGCCTAGTTAAATCAACCAATGGATACACATGATTATTTAAGGCTATAATGAGTTATTGACATTAAAATACATTCACAAAATGGGATGTGCTTCTACTCACCGAATGTCCCAAATAAGGTAAAATGTGGAAGCACAAGCCATTTGTCTCCGAGCCATGGAGTTTCTGCCTTCAGCACTTCTCCCTTTTTCCACAACAGCCATTCAAACATGTATGGCAAAATATACTAGTTTGCAAATGTTCTCTATATAATTATGGCTCTGTCATATTTTCCTCATAATGCAAGTTCTGCTGCATGATCTGACCATTTGAACTAATAAATTGTTTGTAGCTCAAACGTATCAAAAGTTAATAAAAAAAGTAACTTGTGTTGCCGCGAAGTGGAGGGCACCTTGCAAAGGTGACTGATCACCTTTCTCACTGCTGCACGTGTATGTTACACTGGTACAAATAAGGCAAAATCCTTCCAGAGACTGTTAGCATGTGTACAAATGTCAAAATAATAAAATATAAGAAAATATACTGCATTACGCTGCAGCCTTTTTTTAAATGCATAATTTAGTCAACACTGTGGCATAATTTTGTCCTCCTTTGCTGCATAATTAATGCCAGTGGCCCCACAGCAGGCAGCACATGATAAAAGTGCCTGTGAATGAAGAAGAGAGGCTGTGAAGTTTGCAAACTTAGTTTGGTGTGCGTGCAAATCCTGCATTGCCAATCCCTGGTGAGTTGCAGCTACTACTGCTGAAACAAGGCCAATGGAGGTACCTATGGGTGAGGCAGACAGGCCTCAAGGGCAGGGCAGGCCTTAGCACTGGTGGTCCCTGTGCATTAATGTTTGTTATTGCCCCCCCCCCCCCAATGACCACATCTGCCATGGATTCCCTCACAACCACCCTTTAACAGTGCCCCTCAAGTCTCCATAACCACATTCTCTCTCAGATGCATTTAATTTGATTTACAGCACCACTCATACCAATGTAGGGTGTCAGAGCACTTTGCATCACACACATTACACAGAGACAATCAGTATGTGTGCAAATCACTGTATAGCAAATGGTACATAATTCTAAGGACTACAAGGTGTAGGAGTCACATGACCACCATACTAGTAGGCCGTATAGTTTAATAGTGATTGGTCTGGAGAAACACAAACTCAGAATTTAAAACATAATACCATGGTTGGGGGGGTTCTCTTTCCAAAAGAACACTTTTTGCAACATTAGGATAATGAAAGACTGGGGGGGGGGGAACATAATGCTCTAATTTACACCTTGCAGTTTGTATGCAGGTCTTAGCTGACAGTTAATAGCTCACTGTTCTATGTTAGGATTCTAACGTGTAAACTGCAAGTAACAAAAGGATCTCTCTGACAAAAGCAGTAACCCACTGACCTATTTACATTATGTGCACTTTGTGATCTGCATGGTACATGTCCTTTGCAGCAGGCACATTAACCCTCTGAGCTACCTTTCCATGAGTCAAAACTTCCACTAAACAAAATTCTAGGAAGAACATTAATCACCAGTCATAATGACATTTTCATTGTTGCCGAAAATTGCTGGAGGCCAAGAAGGAGGCAGCACTGCTTTAAAATCCATAATATACTAGCAAACATAATGCCTCCACCCAAAGTCAGCACCCGGTGCGGTCACACCGGTTCCACCACCCTAGAGCTGGCCCTTCTCAAGGGTCCTGTGACCTCAGTGACAGAGTCACTGTTGCTCTAGGGTGTGCAGCTTCATAGGCCTGCCCGCAAGACTGGAGGGGAACTTTAGTATGGATTGTGGTGGACAAGCCTTGAAGATTAACCTACACTTGTCATGCTAGGGTCCACCTGCTGGTGCTAAGACACCAGGGATTCTAATGTCTTGCGAAGCCTTCTAAGGTCTAGCATGGGATAGTGCTCTCTCAGGAGAGTGGTCTGGTGGACTGGTTATTAAGGTTGAACCTGGTTTACCAGTTCCAAATTTGGCAGCTCTGGTCTTAGTGCCACATCCTCTCCCCCACTGAACACCATACTGTCCCACTGAGGAAAACTCACACTGCCTTGAACTACAACCCAATTGTTGCTGGCTATAAACACTTGGATGCAGCTCAATTTAAATTACGTTCTAGACAAGAGCAATATGTGGCCTACAAGAAAAAGTAACAACATCATGGAAAAAGCAACCACTCATAGGGAATGCAAAATTTTGCAAACCATGTGAAATGTAAGCAGGAACAACATGGTCACCTTAACGCTTTTACACTCACTATTCAGAAATCAGTGAGTGCTTTTGCCTGAAAAGTTAATGACATGACTACAGGGCCCTGAATAGACCCATTTCAATGTCCATTGCTTATATCCTTACAAAACGTAAGCAGTATGGTAAAAAGACCACATCCCTGGACGCAGAGCCGCAGTACACATTTTGTTTTCCAATCCACACATTGTAGTACCTCCAGGGTTGGTACAATAGTTGCAAGCCCAGGGAAAACAAAGACAAGAAAACAAAAATAGCGCTTCACTGGCAAACTCTGTAAAAGTGGCGCTAATGTGTTTGGGTGTGAATAAAATCAATCTGACCAGTTTGCTCCCATTCTATCTTACTTTATTTAGTTATCTTTCATATTTTTAACCTTTTATTCCTGATGCTGCACTTTGGAATTAAAATGTCGGAAAAATAGGACATTTCCAGCAAAAGTGTTTTTCGTTTTTGGATCCATTTCACAGGGGAGCAAATAAAAGAAAGGAGAGGAAGGAGAATGAGAACCAGTCTTGAAGTGACGGTTTTCAGTAAGAGAAGAACTGCTAGACAGAAAGAGAGGGAAGAAGGAAAGAGTGGGGGGGGGCAGCTGAAGTGGCAGAGCAGAAGTGGACGCTGTCTTTTTCTTCTCTGGGCAAGAAGGAAAAGACCAGAGTGCTGTTACTTCTCTGCCGGCCCGCCCGTCACGAACGCCAGGAACGCCGAGCTTTATTTATAGGCAGTGGCGAATTCTTGCGTACTGGGACGCATTTTCAGAATAAAAAAGTAGGGGAACGGAATCCTTCAAATTAAAAAAGTAGGGCCCTGCCGATCCCGCCCACTTCGACCACTGGTACTGCCTCAGTGCATAGAGAGCGGCTCTCCCCCCAGAAACTGTACAACTCCTCCCTCCAGACCAAGCCCAAGCATAGCTCACCAAATAAAAGCTCCAACAGAAAGTAGAAACTTCCACAGACAGATTGATGGGGGTTTGTTTTGTTTTGTTCAAAGTTATTTACTCAGTGGTATTGCGACATTGACACAGTTTTCCAGCATTTTCTCTCTCATTCAAATAACTAATTAATCTGAGATATGTTCATTTTTACTAATTTCTGCTTTTCAGATATATTAGCTTGATAAATGATTGTTAATAGACTGGCTTTTCATGTTTTATTATTGTATTATTTTGCATTATATTGCTCCAAACCGGACAATGCATCACATATGAATGGGAGGCCAGTACCAGATGTGCAAAGCATTTTTATGGTCATAAATGCTCCGATTCGGGGATTGCAACTGCAAAAATGCTTTTTGAAATGTAATAAACCCTTCTTAGGAGTCTGTAACTTCTTTTCTGACTCCTAAAATGTATTTAGGAATGGCTGAGGAGTTAATATTTTTAAGGGCATGTTGTAGGCGTCTCTTCCAAACAGCGATTCCTTGCCATATATATCATTGGTTTAGGACCAAATTGGTGGTTGTAAACCATTTTAAATTTACCAATGCCAATGCCAATTTGGGGTGGAAACGCATTTGCAAACGGGAAGAGCGTCCCCTCTGTAAATGTTAAGAAGATGTTGGGCTGGGTCTGGTGGCTTAGTGGACTGTGTTTGACCTCAAGGTCACAGGTTTAAGTCCCTGTGGGTCCACTCAACCATTCATCCATCTGAGGTCAATAAAATGAGTACAATTGAGTTGGGTAACAAAATACATCTGTTAATCAGACCCATGGGTGATAAGTGCACTTTACAAATACCCGGAGCAGGCAGTGGTCCGTGGGAAACTTTTCTTTTTAAACACACTCCCATTCCCTTTAAGAACAACAGGTTGCATTTTTTTAACAAAAATTATTTTTGAAAGGCAATCACAGATATGGTGGTCTGCTGACCCCAGTAGGCCACCATCCTTGTAATGGCCTCAAAACAGATTAAGCTGCTTGCAATTTATGACCTGCTTAATGAATATTAATGTTGTAGGTTGGATCATGACCCACTCTGGAGCTGTCTTCTCCAACCCAACCGATTTGTACATAAGTCGGTTCAGAAAATTATTCCTTAGTTTCAGAAATACTGGTTTCAAATTGTGGTCAGTATTTTGCAAGCACTAAGTAGCACTTTTGACCCCTTGTGTCAAAAGCCCATATCACACCTCATGCTGATTGCTGCCTATGGTAAAGTATGCATAGTTGGATGATAATCTAAAAAAATTGTTATGTGCATGTGTTCAAGGTGTATGAATGTAAGTGCAATATCTGATGACATTTTTTTTTTCCTGAGAGCTTCGTGAAACAAGGAAGGCCTGATTAAGAGTTAGGTATTAATAGAAAACCCTCAAATCTCTTCTTGTCCCACTCCCTACAATACCCTTGCTCCCTTATTAGGGTTAGGAGGTCTCATTTTAACTGAGTTTTTGGGAGGGCTGCACTAAGTTGCAGTTTTAAGAACAAATATACTCTCCCCATTAGTTTAAGTTGCTTTCGAACATAGGTACGCCAAGGTATTTTGTGCATATGTTGAAGGCCAAAACAATCCTGTGTTATTGCTCGGTTGAGTACGGGTTCCACATTTGTCCAAATAGACCACCAAAGCATAGCAGGGGCAATTTGTATACAATGTGATAAAGGAACCATTCATAGTTCCATATGGCATATTACAGCTGGCAGACTAGGAGGAACTGCCAGAAGCCTTTTAAGAAAGATGTTTTCTATTGTCTGCAAGGATGAAATATTACAAGGACCCCATACTCCTGCTCTGTGCATAATAGTGGAGCAACAAAGAACAACATAGATATTAATAAGACCATCAATATGTTTAGAGCCAAATTTCTTGGTATGCCTGCGTAAGGCCTCCAGTGTTTGATGAAAACATTTTTTTTTTACTTCTATGAGATGGTGCCAGCAGCATTTTTGATCAAATTGAACACCTAGATAAGAGAATCTAGGAACATATTGCAGTTTTTCATTGACCACAAAGCAAAGCTTTAAAGACGAATGAGATATCCTAGCCACCATTACATCTGATTTAGTTGTATTTGTTTTTAAGCCTAAATGTCTCATAAAGTCATTAAATCTGTTTGAAAGTATTTGCAGGCCAATGTCAGTTCTAGATAGAAGAACACAATCGTCTGCATAAAGAAGGGCAGGGAGGCTTTTGGGTCCAACCGTTGGGTCATCAGCACCTCCCTGACTAAGATAGGTCTCCAAATCATTAATATACAAGCAAAACAGAAAGGGGGCCAGGATGCCTCCTTGTCTTACCCCCTTCTCAATTTGATAGGTGCGGTTAATTCGCCTTCAGCCCCATATCTTACTCTCCTCATCACATCTTGATGCATTTGGGTAAGAAAGTTGACTAGAGTAGTATGAATGCCCATATCCAGCATTTTTTGTCAGAGTTTCCATCTCTCCACCCAGTCAAATGCAGATGTTAGGTCGGTCCATAAATCCTAAATACAGGGGACCATTCCTAGCCAGCGCATACTTGCTTATAACCATGTGAAGATTAGGACCCTGCTCCAGAGTGCCCAGGCCTCTCCTAAAACCACATTGGATATCTGAGAATTTCCCTCTATCAGATACCCAAACTTCGAGGTGATCAAGTAAAACCCTGCACATTAATTTTCCTGTCAAGTTGATCAATAAGATCGGACAATAACATTTGGGGTTTGACCTGTCACCCTTTAAAAAAAAAAGGTACTATGGTCACATTGGACCAAGATTTTAGTGGGCCCGTCTTGGCAACACAGCCTAACATATTAGTGAGCACTTGTACCCACAGCTCCTGGTTTGCCAAAAAGAGATCAGTTGGGACCCCATATGGGCCAGAGGCTTTGTTCCTAATGGTCTGCTTTAAGGCTTTTCCACTTCCTGATAAGTGGGTGGTAACAAATTAAAGCTCTGCCTTATATGTGGGGTCCACCTTTATGCAAAGTGCAATCCTTTGTCCATCCCCTTAACCAGTTATGGTCAGTTCCACTTTTCCCACTGGGTGTGGTGTGAGCCTGATTATTGAAACAAAGAGGAGGCAGGCCTAGGTGGAAATGTCATTTACCAGTGACAAGGTAGGCCTATTTTAAAGGCCAAGAAGATGTTGGGTGCAGCCCCTTCAGGCCATCCTGTCGAGGGAGGAGTCCCCTCCCCACATCCACAGCCCTTTGTCCACTGTCTGGGAGCAGTACACATCTCCCCACAGGGAAGCCATCATGGGTCATGTGACACTGGCAGAAAGGCCCCTGGGTTTTAGGCAGGAACTCAACAACTTTCTAAAAGTGTAATTTGTAAAATAGTAATATTAAATCCGACTTGACCATTAAGTTGGATTTTATACTGCTATTAAAATTGCCCCTCGATGTTGCCTCGGTCTTTTCTTTTGAAATAAGAAGGTAGCAGGGCATAGCTGAGCTGGTCCCCAAAAATTATACCCAAGGTTGTAGAATTATCAGCTTTTATAAATGTAAAGATCCAGCTCATGTGAGGGTTGTGTTCTACCTACCAGGGTCTCTTTGACAAATGGGCATCCTCTAGAGTGGAAAGCAAATTGAGCACCATTTGTGGTTTTGGTGATAAACACCTCTAAATCCTGGTAGTGCTGTAAAACCATATTTGCATTCAGTGGTTTTAAAGATACCCATTTTGAGTATGCTTTGATTTTCCATCCTCTGGACCCCAAGAGCCAAGTACTCAGGCAAGGTGGGCCCATGCTGAACCTCCAAACGAATCCTACTGCAGTGGCCCAGTCAGGCCCTTGCACCATCCGCTTGTGGCTTTTCTTTCCCATTCGGGTGTCAAGTTATGTTTGAGGCCAGCACAGCTTTTGTGAAACTATGCAGGAACTGTACAATCATCCTCAAGGTAGAGTTGTGGTGTGTGACTAGGCTGATGTAGCATGCTCTCTCTCTAGTCCTAACCACGACCCTCTCTGTGCCTAGCATGCCCCGTCTGAAGTAAAAATGACTGTATGAAAGCATATTTGAGCAGGGGCCGTGCAACAAAAAAATACTGATGCTGGTGAGCTCCATAAGATGACATTAAGCCACAGGAAATCAGTGAGCCAAATACAATGGGAAGAAACTTATTGTTGTGTGAGCCCAGTAACAAATCAGTAGAGAAGGGCTTTCACATTGGTTAGCCCTTTGATGAATATAGCAGGCAAGGGCTTTAGTCTTGTGTAAGCTCTATAAAAAATACAGTGTGCAGCAGGTTTTTGCGTTGTGAGCTTCGTGTCAAACCCCATAGGAAGGAGTTTTGCTTTGTGAGTTCCATGTCATACGCACAAGGAAACTGATTTTGCAATATTTTACCATGAAAACATCAAAGAAAGAGATTTCCATATTTTGTTAACCACGTAACCAATCTAATACGAGTTTGAATTGTGCTACCAAGTGAAAAACATAGGTAGGCGTTTTTTAATGGCAATATTGTTTTAAATACATTGTTGTCCAGGTTATTAGCACAGGACGGCTTAGAGAATGTGAATTAATCTACTTTCTCAGAGTAAAAGGACTTTCTGAAGCGTAGCATCCATCATCAGCAGGTATTGCTGCTTGCTGAGTGTCTAGCCAACACCACCTCTCGAACGACTCTGCCTGCTATATTGATGGTCAAGTCTTGAGAGAACCAAATAAATTATAAACAAACGCACTCCGTTTAAACTGATTTAAAAAAAAAAAAAAAAAAAATGTTTTTCTTAGATTAACGAGGTTGTTGGTGCTGATGGGTTAAACCTCCTGAGAGTGAGGATGAAGAATTGATCAATAGCGCTGTCCTTTGTGAAGGGGCGTACCCCAATAGCACTCAATAAAAATTGTAAACACGTGTAGTTGATTTCTTTTGATAAATTTATTGTCATTGTTTTAGCTTGTGTATATCAATAAATTGAATCCATGTTTCAAAAAGAACGAACTTAGATTGAAAATAATCCAGATATCCAATTGAACATAAGTTCCACTTGTGTCACATTTGCCCAATGCATTTCGGGCCGTAGCCCTTCCTCAGGGGCCGTGTATCTGTGAAAGTCAAGCGTGTTTATATCAGTCAAGGCATCATTTATAATAAAAGTTGATGGTGTGAAAAATGTGCATCTAAATACACTGCACACGGTGAATAATGAAGGGTCAGTGATGGTGCGCCTTCCCAAGATTCAAATGTCATCTGCCCTGCATATCACTGAACATTTCAGCATATATCTCCAAAAAGCTAACACATTGAGCCCTCCACAGGAATGTATTGTTCAGATTTGGGCAACGAGAAGCACAGCTTTCCCACCTAGAAGCCTAATTTGTTTTGGGGGGTGGGGTTTATATAGCACTAACTAGACCTGAAGGTATCAGAGCACTTTACATGAGCACCAGTTGCGTTACAGACAGACACAATAATTTTTTTTGTTAAGCACGGGGCGATTGATTTGTTTGCCAAGAATCACAGGATGTTGAGCGTCCCTGCCGAGACTCGAACCCGGTTCTCCAATGTCGACCGCTCTAGCCCTTAGGTCACATCCTCTCCAATAAATCCTCTTCTCCAAATTGTATCAGAGGCGGTGGTATATGGCATAGAATGGCTTTAACTCTCTTAGTAAAAACGTCTATGACACATTCACAAGTCAGACAAATGTGTAATACATTAAAAGAATGGAATAAGGGAGTTTTTTCCCTTCATGTGGCATCTACAACCTTAACTCTGAGGGCCAGCCTTTGGGAATAAGGCAGTGTCTGAAGTTTTCACGGACTGCTGTACAGAGAGCAACCAATCACACCTTCAAGTTTGTGAAAATCTATGCTGAAAGAGGATAGCCATATAGCAAACAGACAAGGTTGTTCTAGCTTACAGGACTCACGCAGGACATGGCCACAAAGCACAGAACCATGCTGCTCCAGCCAGGCAGCAGACCTAGACCCTGGACCTCAGGTTTGTCAATGCACAGCCTTTTAAGCGGCCTCAAAGCCATCCCTTGAGTCCACAAATATTATATTAATTTCCAATGTGAATAAAACAAGAGTGCTAATTTCTTCTTGCATGAACTAACGCTGGAAATGCTTGACTGTTCTTTACCCACTGAGCTCCGCGCGACTGAAATTGAGATTTAGTGCTTGTTTGTTTGACCAAGCATTTTAGAGCATCTGTGTTTATATTTTAGTAATGTCTCTGTCTTGTTTTTCTACCGCACTGCACCAAGAGACCCGAGGTAAAGAGCGATTAATAAAGACATGAATTATTAATATTACTGCTCACCAACCTCCTCCATCCAGTCTGAAGTTAAAGGCAGAAATTAAATATGTTTAAAGACCCCGCCAGGACTCTTCATGCTTAAAGATTATTAACTGTGCCACCTGAATGGCGAACTCAGGAAGAGGGCCCATTAAGGGGTCTTTGGCTCACAGTAAAACATAATGTAAACGAATGACGTTTTTATTCACACGCAGTATTCGTATGTGCAAGAAATATTTTGTCGTAATAAAAATATTTTACTTAAGCGTTTGACTCTACAAACACAGGGGCTCATTTATGAACTTGTGACGCAGTGCAGTGTAGCAAGTCACCTTGCTGCGCTGCACTGCGTGACAGAGGAAGGGTAGAAATGCACCGTATTTAAGGCAATATGGTACCTTCCTGTCCTTTCCCTTGTGCTGGTGCCCTTTTGGCAGCGTAGCACCAAAGCAGGCTATCTTGCAACATGGTGAAAGGGTGCCTGTGTTGCATGCAGGATTGTTTTTGTGCAGGAAGGAGCACCTTCATGCACAAAAACAATCCTGGGAGGCATATCATTCTGCAGCCTGCATAGACAGATATTGAAACAAGGAGAAATAGAGATATTTGTCCTTGTTATGCCTCCACTGGGAAGGTGTAAAATTGTGGCGCATCCCCAACTGTACAAGTTACAAAATCCATTGGAGTTGCTTGGGAACACCAACACAATGCAGGAGGAAATAGAGATATTTGACCTTGTTATGCCTCCACTGGGAAGGTGTAAATTTGTGGCGCATCCCCAACTGTACAAGTTACAAAATCCATTGGAGTTGCTTGGGAACACCAACACAATGCAGGAGGAAATAGAGATATTTGACCTTGTTATGCCTCCACTGGGAATTTGTAAATTTGTGGCGCATTACCAACTGTACAAGTTACAAAATCCATTGGAGTTGCTTGGGAACACCAACACAATGCAGGAGGAACACTTACCAGGGCTGATTAATGCAATGCAGTGATTTGCATTTCTCCAGATTTGTGTGGCTTTGTGTGGCTTCAAAAATCTGACTTAGATGTTTGCATCATGGTTGTACCATGTTGCATGGTGCAAATGTGGCACAACCCTCTCATAAATAAGACCCACAGTGTTCTAGAAGCAGAATCCAGCAGTACTGGTGGTTAACAAGTACACGCTACATGGTACAGGCCTAACAAATACACCCTACATGGTACTGGCCTTCATAAATAGAAAAACAAACACATTTATGAGGGATCAATGACATAATATCAATGCACACAATATTATTGATGCACAACAATTTCAGAAAATAAATATTGTTTACAAAAATATTGCTTTTCTATATTTAACTTAGAAAACACAAATGTCGAGAACCTTAATATTGCAGTGAAAAATATAGATTCTCATTAATATCGATCACAAACGTATTGGAAACAAAAATATTGTAACTTTTAACTAAACATGTAAATAATCAAAAATATCACCTAACACAATATCAACTATGTTAATATTGCCATCAAATATAAATTATAATTACAAGACATAAAAATTACATTTTATGGTAAATTAAATTTACATTAAAATTTTAGATAAGTATTTTAACCACATTATAATCATTTTACATAGCTAAAATAAATAAAAAATCAAGCAAAAATAAACCTCACATCACAAAATCAATTAAAAACTATTTACAAAAATACAAACATTTAAACATTGTTAAAAATAATGATATATATGTACACATTTACATATATACATAACAATACAATCTAAAATATCAAAATAAATATTAAACATTACAAAAGAAAAATTAGTTAGCATTCACCATAAAAGGGTATAACTTTGAAAAAAAATATCAAGCCAAAAAAAAACTACCCAATAAAAATAAACCATAAATAAACTTAACCAATAAAATAACACAGACAATTAAACTAGCAATATAAAAGGCACACACATTTGATCAACTTACTACTCCAAAAACCACAAAAGCTGCAAGAAGAGGAGTCTCTGACAGATTTTCTAACCAGAACCTGAAAACAAGAGAACAAGAGGATGTATATATATATATATATATATATATTCACTGCAAAAACCATAGGTTTCAGGCACGTTATAGTTAGGAATTAGCATTTAAAAAACCTTGGAAATTAACTGAAAAACATACGTTTCAGGGGCGTTATACTTAGCTGGACTTTTCACTCGTACAAAACCATTAAAATTCCCCCGTTATAGTTAGTTCAGCTAACTATAACTCGCGCGCCCGCAATGCACTGCTGATGACGTCACATATTACATCACTCATGACATGGTCAGTGACATCACTCATGACATCACTGATGACATCTCAAATGACATCACTGATGACATCACTGATGACATCATCCAGTGAATGTGTGTTTTTCTGAAAATTACATGTTTTATATATGTATATCTCAAGGTCGATGGAAGAATAAATGGGTATATAAGTGTCTAAATGGATGATTTGTTTTTGAAAAATTGATTGTATAACTGTCTGATTAAGTGTATCTTAGTGAATACATGGCTTAGTGAGTAATGTTTAAATATGTAAATATCTGTATCAGTCTCTCACTTTGTGTAGAAGTGGCTGCATGGGTTGGTGAGTAGCTACATGAGTGTCTATATAGGTTATTAGTTGGTTTTTTGAGTATCAGTATGAGTGTCTGAGTGTCTGTATGGTTCGGTGGGGGGTATTACGTAGTGCATAGGTGCATGAATGAGTGACACTGTGTGTTTCTATGTGTTGAAGACAGCATGTGTGCAGGACTGTATGGGTGGATGAGTGTGTGCATGGGTGAGTTAGTGAGTGAATGACTGTCTCAATAGTGTCTTTATGAGTAACTACATATATAAACTAGTATATGTGACTATTGGTGTATATAAGTGAGTATATGTGAGAGTGAGAGATTGAAAGAGTTCCTGTATGAATAAGTATGTGTTTCTATAAGTGATTGTTTAAAAGACTAAGTATGTGTAAGTTTCTGTAGAAGTAAGTGTGGTGGTGTGTGTATAACTGTATATGCAAGTGAATGGATGTTTGATTCTTTATTTGCATGAGTGACGATGTGTGTGAGTAACTCTATGGATGAGTGGCGTTGTGTAACAGGATGTATCGGTGTATGAGTACATATGATGAGTGAGTACATGTATGAGTGACTGTATAGGACTGTTGGTGAATGAGTGGATATGTATGTGGATCTTAGAATTACTGAATAGGTTGTTGTAACTGATATTGGTATGTCCATTGTTTTGAAAATTTTAGTTTCTATTTTTGAATGTGTGTATCAAAGGTTATATTAGGGGGAGAGGAGGTCTGCCACTCTATCACAAGGATGATGTCATGAGTGATGTCATTTGAGATGTCATGAGTGATGTCATGAGTGATGTCACTGACCATGTCATGAGTGATGTAATATGTGACGTCATCAGCAGTGCATTGCGGGCGCGCGAGTTATAGTTAGCTGAACTAACTATAACGGGGGAATTTCAATGGTTTTGTACGAGTGAAAAGTCCAGCTAAGTATAACGCCCCTGAAACCTATGTTTTTTCAGTGAATTTCTAAGGTTTTTTAAATGCTAATTCCTAACTATAACGTGCCTGAAACCTATGTTTTTTTCAGTGAATTTCAAAGGTTTTTTAAATGCTAATTTCGAACTATGCCTACAGAGATAGGACATGTGAAGAAAGAAGAAAAAACGCACGGAAAGAAAAAAAAGAAATGCAGAAAGAAGCAACAGAAGTCCTCAAAGATGAAGAAAAGTGCAGGAAGAAGGATAACATGCAGAAAGAACAAACAGAAGAGCAGAAAAAAGCCTTGTTGCAAAATCATCCTGTACCCTCAACTTTTTCAGACGGATACTGGTGGGAACTGAGTCTGACTAACCAGTCCTAGAGCCAGTGCTATGTTAAAAGACACTCAGAATACAGTGAAAACACCTACATACACTAGGGAACACTATGCGTTGGGGTCCCCCTGTGATCAGCATGACCTCCTCTGTAAGCCCCTAGTATATAATAGGGCAGGGGATTAAAACTACCTTAAAATGCACCACAGGGCTTGTTTGCACATGTCACCTCAGGCCCCGTCCCCTCACTTCCCCATTGTGTAAACACGCCCTGTGGCCGTTTTAAGTTGGGAGATTAAGTCCCCTTGAATCCTGAGGGTCCCTAGGGTCCAACTAGACCACTAGGTACCTCCAGTAAGCGCCACAGAGCTGCGTTGCAGAGAGATGTAAAAAGGGGCACGGCCTAGACCACCTCTCTGCAACGCAGCGCAGTGGCGCTTACTGGAAGCACCTGGTGGGCTAGTTGGCCCCCAGGGTCCCTCAGGATTGAAGGGGAATTATTTCCCCAACTTAAAACGTACCACAGGGCTTGTTTACACATGTTAACTCAGGCCTGTCCCCTCCCTTCACCACTGTGTAAACACGCCCTGTGGCCGTTTTTAGTTGGGAGATTAAATTCATTTGAATCCTGAGGGTCCCTAGGGTCCAACTAGCCCACTAGGTACCTCCAGTAAGCGCCACAGAGCTGCATTGCAGAGAGGTGTAAAAAGTGGCACGGCCTGGACCACCTCTCTGCAACGCAGCTCAGTGGCGCTTACTGGAAGCACCTGGTGGGCTAGTTAGCCCCCAGGGGCCCTCAGGATTGAAGGGGAATTATTTCCCCAACTTAAAACATGCCATAGGGCGTGTTTGCACACGTCACCTCAGGCCCGTCCCTTCCCTTCCCCACTGTGTAAACACACCCTGTGGCCGTTTTTAAGTTGGGAGATTAAGTCCCCTTGAATCCTGAGGATCCCTAGGGGCAAAATAACCCACTAGGTACGTCCAGTAAGCGCCATTGCAGAGAGGTGTAAAAAGTGGCACGGCCTGGACCACCTCTCTGCAACGCAGAGCAGTGGCGCTTACTGGAAGCACCTGGTGGGCCAGTTGGCCCCCAGGGTCCCTCAGGATTGAAAGGTAATTATTTCCCCAACTTAAAACGCGCCACAGGACGTGTTTGCACACGACACCTCAGGCCCCGTCCCCTCCATTCACCACTGTGTCAACGCGCCCTGTGGCCGTTCTAAGTTGAGAGATTAAGTCCCCTTGAATCCTAAGGGTCCCTAGGGTCAAACTAGCCCACTAGGTACCTCCAGTAAGCGCCACAGAGCTACGTTGCATAGAGGTGTAAAAAGGGGCGTGGCCTCAGAACACCTGTCTGCAACGCAGCTCCCTGGCGCATACTGGAGATACCTGCTGGGCTAGTTGGCGCTCAGGGACCCTCAGTATTGAAGGGGAATTAATTCCCCAACTTACAACTGGCCAGGGGGCGCATTTGCAGAGTGCTGCAAGGAGGGGGCGTGGCCTTCGGCGCGATGCCGGTCTTTTATTTATTTTATTTTTTTAAGAAGGAGGGATGTGTGGCCCCCCTTCTTTTTCTAATTTACTGGCCCTGGGGACCCCATCCCCCAGGGCCTGCACCCGAATTTCTTTTGTTGAAACAAATAAATTTGGCCCTCCCAAGGCCTTAATCGGCCCCGGGGACATCAACCACCAGGTCATGCCCTTTTTAAAAAAAAAACTTTAGGAGGGGGCTGCGTTGCCCCCCTCCTCAGGCCACTTATGGCCCCGGGGACCCCATCCCCCGGGGCCGGCCTTTGTTTTTTATTATTTAAAAAAAATATATATTTATAGAAACCGTATGTACCTATCACCATGACGATTTGCGTGATATTCATTAAAAGGCGACTATGCATAGAATGAATCCACATGGAATGCATTTACACCGCTAGTGAAGCTCTGATGTGTCTGACGCCCTACCGTGCCTAATCCCGGCGCCCCCGCCGGTGGGTACTCTCCAAGTAGACACCCTTGTCGTTTATTTGTACAAACATGGGTAGCTATTGACGGGCACATTTAATATACACGCACACCAAGCCATTCAAAGGGGATTCGACAAAAATTCAACCAAACTATGCAAGAAACCCCCCTCACGGTTAATAAAACACACATCCACCGCCGGATGTGTAATACTTTTAATTTTACTCTCTGGAAAGGAGACAAACCTCACTTGAGAGTCACAGCGTGCTCCTGGCTGAGCCCAATGCTGTGTTACACCCACCAGTGACCGCCGAGTGACTCACACCTCTGTGTTGTATTCCACCAGCTAGTGTGTATGCTATGACACTCTCTAGCCCATGTGCGCTGTAACACCACCCCGTGAATATGTCATGCAACACTTGCCTTCGCACGGGTTATATTGCCCCATCTAACGTGCCTTCCTCAATGCCTATGTTATAATGCCATACATATTACAATCTGGGATCCATATCTTTATCACAGTGCATATGCAACGTTACACTCCCCAGCACATATTTTATATTACAACTTTAGAGACTAGTTAGGTTACACAACACTGCCCTGTGCATATTACACTCCAAGGCGCATATCGCATAGCACGCGCTAGTGCCTGTGCTATCTCGCGCTCTCCAATGAATCTGTCATTGCGCACAATGTATTGCATATTATATTTCATGCCCCGGTTCATCTTATATCACACTTTTTGGTGCATAGTTTATACCATATACTATATCTAGTTTTCATTTTCAATCGTGCTCTCGGACTATGTTCTATATAACACTGCGTCCACCTACCCTTTTCACAGGCATTACATTTTGCGATGGGGGTTGGAGGGTCAGGGGGTGTGTCTGTCAAGTGAGCCCGGAGTCACAGTCACAAACGTCCTCTTCTTCCTGAATAAAAGTGAGATTATGCTGCATACTTGTTCATATTTTAAGTAGTTCGCACAGACACACATTTTAAAAACAATAAAGTTCCTAATACCCACCTTCTCTGAACAGTTAGCTTGCTGCCCCATCCACCTCCTCCCTATCCTCTGTTGTCTGAATCCATGGACTAGCCTCCTCCCTCCTGCCATGCATGGTCTGATGTGCTGCCACTGCCCTCCATTTAGCATGATGTACCAGTCCACTCCTCCTGCCCTCCATTGCCCAATTCTAGGGCCCATCACTGACCTCCTGCTTTGCCTCTGTGCTTAGCTTGCTGCCCCTATTCTCCTTCCCCCTGCCCTCCGATGTCTTTGTGCAAGCCCCTCCTCCATCCTTTTTGCCCACCATGTTCCATGGACCTGCCACTCCTATCTACTCTGAGTGTTCTCTTGAGCTGCCACTCCCCTCCCACCTGCCTAAAATTGTCAGATGACTGATACCTGTCCCTGCCACCTCCAGCCTGCCTGTCCACATGCCATGCCCCTATCCCATTTCTCCTGTCCTCCATGGTCCATTTTACTGCCACACCCTTCTGCCCTCTCTGGTCTGTTGTGCTGCAACTGCTCTTCCTGCCTGCCCCGCGCGGTCTGTTGTGAGGCCCCTTCCCCTGAACTCTCTTGTCTGTGCCCAGGTCCTGATCCTCCCTTCTATCCTCCATGGTCCTTTGTGCATGCCCCTGCACCCTCCTTCTTGCCCATCATAGCCATTGTGCTGCCACTAACCCTCCCGCTTGCCATGCATGGTCTTCTGTGCTGCCATGGCCCCTCCAACCTTCCCTGTGTGGTCAGCTAGCTGCCCCTGACCCCCTCCCACCTTCCCTCCATGGTCTGTGTATGCCATCATAGTCTCATTGTTGCTCTCCATGGTGTGTCTTGTTTCTAGTGCCCAACCTGCCTGACCTCCATGGTCATCTTGCTGCTCCTGACCTGCCCCCTTGCCCCCAGCCCTCTGTTTCCATGTGCAGACCCCTATTCCCTCCCTCCTGGCTTGTCTGTTCCATTGTAATGCCCTTGATCCGTCCCTCCTGCCCTTTATGGTCTGTTATGCTGCAGCTTTCTCTCCTGTCTGTCCATTATGGTCAGCTAGCTACCATTGCCTCTTTCCCCTCTGTTCTCTGTTGTCCATGTGCATGGTCCTGTCCCCTCCCTGTTGCTTTCTAAGGATTGTTGTGCTGCACTCCCATCCCGCATGCTCTGTGTGGTGTATTGTGCTGCTACAAACCCTGATGCCTGCCCTGTTGGGTCAGTTTGGTGCACCTCTCCATGCCCCTCCTGTCCTCTGTTATCCGAGTCCATGTCCCTACCCCAATTCCCCCTGCCTACCATGATCCAATGTACCATACTTGCGAACATTTTGAACTTGGTAAGAGGGAGATTTTGAAAAAAAACTGGGGTATTTCCCCTTGAGTTACATTGAAAAAGATGAGATTGTAGACAGGAGACAGATCAAATAAAGCCCATTTGAGCTTAAAAACATTGGACGTTTCCTGGCTGAAATGGGTCTGTTGGCATGTATGGTTGTACTACCACTGCCTCTTCCTTCTGCCCACAATGGTCTATTGTATTGCCACAGCCTCTCTTGCCAGTCCTGTATTGTTGGTTTGTTGCCCCTGCCCCCCTTTCCACTGCCCTCCATAGTCTGTTGTGCTGCCACTGCCCTTCCTGCCTGCCCAGTGTGGTCAAATTGTTGCATCTGCACTCTCCTACCTTCCTTCAATTTTCAGAGTCCGTGCCCCTGGCCTCTGCCTCTCAACAGTATCCCAATGAACAACTAGATTGCTAACATTCTATATTTATTACAAAAGTGTGGAACGCCTGACGTCATCTTGATGTCATCAAAACTGTAATACCTAGAGTATTTCCTGTAGAAATTACATATATGAGAGGGTCTTATTTGCATCAAAATTATGGTTAGTGCTCTAAAATACTAAAATAAGGACATATTTTCTGAGTTTTCAAATAGCGACAAAGAACTTTTAAATTAATTGTAATCCGCCGGTGGGTACTCTCCAAGTAGACACCCTTGTCGTTTATTTGTACAAACATGGGTAGCTATTGACGGGCACATTTAATATACACGCACACCAAGCCATTCAAAGGGGATTCGACAAAAATTTGACCAAACTATGCAAGAAACCCCCCTCACGGTTAATAAAACACACATCCACCGCCGGATGTGTAATACTTTTAATTTTACTCTCTGGAAAGGAGACAAACCTCACTTGAGAGTCACAGCGTGCTCCTGGCTGAGCCCAATGCTGTGTTACACCCACCAGTGCCCGCCAAGTGACTCACACCTCTGTGTTGTATTCCACCAGCTAGTGTGTATGCTATGACACTCTCTAGCCCATGTGCACTGTAACACCACCCCGTGAATATGTCATGCAACACTTGCCTTCGCACGGGTTATATTGCCCCATCTAACGTGCCTTCCTCGATGCCTATGTTATAACGCACAGCGCTATGCCATACATATTACAATCTGGGATCCATATCTTTATCACAGTGCATATGCAACGTTACACTCCCCAGCACATATTTTATATTACAACTTTAGAGACTAGTTAGGTTACACAACACTGCCCTGTGCATATTACACTCCAAGGCGCATATCGCATAGCACGCGCTAGTGCCTGTGCTATCTCGCGCTCTCCAATGAATCTGTCATTGCGCACAATGTATTGCATATTATATTTCATGCCCCGGTTCATCTTATATCACACTTTTTGGTGCATAGTTTATACCATATACTATATCTAGTTTTCATTTTCAATCGTGCTCTCAGGACTATGTTCTATATAACACTGCGTCCACCTACCCTTTTCACGGGCATTACATTTTGCGATGGGGGTTGGAGGGTCAGGGGGTGTGTCTGTCAAGTGAGCCCGGAGTCACAGTCACAAACGTCCTCTTCTTCCTTAATAAAAGTGAGATTATGCTGCATACTTGTTCATATTTTAAGTAGTTCGCACAGACACACATTTTAAAAACAATAAAGTTCCTAATACCCACCTTCTCTGAACAGTTAGCTTGCTGCCCCATCCACCTCCTCCCTATCCTCTGTTGTCTGAATCCATGGACTAGCCTCCTCCCTCCTGCCATGCATGGTCTGATGTGCTGCCACTGCCCTCCATTTAGCATGATGTACCAGTCCACTCCTCCTGCCCTCCATTGCCCAATTCTATGGCCAATCACTGACCTCCTGCTTTGCCTCTGTGCTTAGCTTGCTGCCCCTATTCTCCTTCCCCCTGCCCTCCGATGTCTTTGTGCAAGCCCCTGCTCCATCCTTTTTGCCCACCATGTTGCATGGACCTGCCACTCCTATCTACTCTGAGTGTTCTGTTGAGCTGCCACTCCCCTCCCACCTGCCTAAAATTGTCAGATGACTGATACCTGTCCCTGCCACCTCCAGCCTGCCTGTCCACATGCCATGCCCCTATCCCATTTCTCCTGTCCTCCATGGTCCATTTTACTGCCACACCCTTCTGCCCTCTCTGGTCTGTTGTGCTGCAACTGCTCTTCCTGCCTGCCCCGCGCGGTCTGTTGTGAGGCCCCTTCCCCTGAACTCTCTTGTCTGTGCCCAGGTCCTGACCCTCCCTTCTATCCTCCATGGTCCTTTGTGCATGCCCCTGCACCCTCCTTCTTGCCCATCATAGCCATTGTGCTGCCACTAACCCTCCCGCTTGCCATGCATGGTCTTCTGTGCTGCCATGGCCCCTCCAACCTTCCCTGTGTGGTCAGCTAGCTGCCCCTGACCCCCTCCCACCTTCCCTCCATGGTCTGTGTATGCCATCATAGTCTCATTGTTGCTCTCCATGGTGTGTCTTGTTTCTAGTGCCCAACCTGCCTGACCTCCATGGTCATCTTGCTGCTCCTGACCTGCCCCCTTGCCCCCAGCCCTCTGTTTCCATGTGCAGACCCCTATTCCCTCCCTCCTGGCTTGTCTGTTCCATTGTAATGCCCTTGATCCGTCCCTCCTGCCCTTTATGGTCTGTTATGCTGCAGCTTTCTCTCCTGTCTGTCCATTATGGTCAGCTAGCTACCATTGCCTCTTTCCCCTCTGTTCTCTGTTGTCCATGTGCATGGTCCTGTCCCCTCCCTGTTGCTTTCTAAGGATTGTTGTGCTGCACTCCCATCCCGCATGCTCTGTGTGGTGTATTGTGCTGCTACAAACCCTGATGCCTGCCCTGTTGGGTCAGTTTGGTGCACCTCTCCATGCCCCTCCTGTCCTCTGTTATCCGAGTCCATGTCCCTACCCCAATTCCCCCTGCCTACCATGATCCAATGTACCATACTTGCGAACATTTTGAACTTGGTAAGAGGGAGATTTTGAAAAAAAACTGGGGTATTTCCCCTTGAGTTACATTGAAAAAGATGAGATTGTAGACAGGAGACAGATCAAATAAAGCCCATTTGAGCTTAAAAACATTGGACGTTTCCTGGCTGAAATGGGTCTGTTGGCATGTATGGTTGTACTACCACTGCCTCTTCCTTCTGCCCACTATGGTCTATTGTATTGCCACAGCCTCTCTTGCCAGTCCTGTATTGTTGGTTTGTTGCCCCTGCCCCCCTTTCCACTGCCCTCCATAGTCTGTTGTGCTGCCACTGCCCTTCCTGCCTGCCCAGTGTGGTCAAATTGTTGCATCTGCACTCTCCTACCTTCCTTCAATTTTCAGAGTCCGTGCCCCTGGCCTCTGCCTCTCAACAGTATCCCAATGAACAACTAGATTGCTAACATTCTATATTTATTACAAAAGTGTGGAACGCCTGACGTCATCTTGATGTCATCAAAACTGTAATACCTAGAGTATTTCCTGTAGAAATTACATATATGAGAGGGTCTTATTTGCATCAAAATTATGGTTAGTGCTCTAAAATACTAAAATAAGGACATATTTTCTGAGTTTTCAAATAGCGACAAAGAACTTTTAAATTAATTGTAATCCGCCGGTGGGTACTCTCCAAGTAGACACCCTTGTCGTTTATTTGTACAAACATGGGTAGCTATTGACGGGCACATTTAATATACACGCACACCAAGCCATTCAAAGGGAATTCGACAAAAATTTGACCAAACTATGCAAGAAACCCCCCTCACGGTTAATAAAACACACATCCACCGCCGGATGTGTAATACTTTTAATTTTACTCTCTGGAAAGGAGACAAACCTCACTTGAGAGTCACAGCGTGCTCCTGGCTGAGCCCAATGCTGTGTTACACCCACCAGTGCCCGCCGAGTGACTCACACCTCTGTGTTGTATTCCACCAGCTAGTATGTATGCTATGACACTCTCTAGCCCATGTGCACTGTAACACCACCCCGTGAATATGTCATGCAACACTTGCCTTCGCACGGGTTATATTGCCCCATCTAACGTGCCTTCCTCGATGCCTATGTTATAACGCACAGCGCTATGCCATACATATTACAATCTGGGATCCATATCTTTATCACAGTGCATATGCAACGTTACACTCCCCAGCACATATTTTATATTACAACTTTAGAGACTAGTTAGGTTACACAACACTGCCCTGTGCATATTACACTCCAAGGCGCATATCGCATAGCACGCGCTAGTGCCTGTGCTATCTCGCGCTCTCCAATTAATCTGTCATTGCGCACAATGTATTGCATATTATATTTCATGCCCCGGTTCATCTTATGTCACACTTTTTGGTGCATAGTTTATACCATATACTATATCTAGTTTTCATTTTCAATCGTGCTCTCAGGACTATGTTCTATATAACACTGCGTCCACCTACCCTTTTCACGGGCATTACATTTTGCGATGGGGGTTGGAGGGTCAGGGGGTGTGTCTGTCAAGTGAGCCCGGAGTCACAGTCACAAACGTCCTCTTCTTCCTGAATAAAAGTGAGATTATGCTGCATACTTGTTCATATTTTAAGTAGTTCGCACAGACACACATTTTAAAAACAATAAAGTTCCTAATATCCACCTTCTCTGAACAGTTAGCTTGCTGCCCCATCCACCTCCTCCCTATCCTCTGTTGTCTAAATCCATGGACTAGCCTCCTCCCTCCTGCCATGCATGGTCTGATGTGCTGCCACTGCCGTCCATTTAGCATGATGTACCAGTCCACTCCTCCTGCCCTCCATTGCCCAATTCTATGGCCCATCACTGACCTCCTGCTTTGCCTCTGTGCTTAGCTTGCTGCCCCTATTCTCCTTCCCCCTGCCCTCCGATGTCTTTGTGCAAGCCCCTGCTCCATCCTTTTTGCCCACCATGTTCCATGGACCTGCCACTCCTATCTACTCTGAGTGTTCTGTTGAGCTGCCACTCCCCTCCCACCTGCCTAAAATTGTCAGATGACTGTAACCTGTCCCTGCCACCTCCAGCCTGCCTGTCCACATGCCATGCCCCTATCCCATTTCTCCTGTCCTCCATGGTCCATTTTACTGCCACACTCTTCTGCCCTCTCTGGTCTGTTGTGCTGCAACTGCTCTTCCTGCCTGCCCCGCGCGGTCTGTTGTGAGGCCCCTTCCCCTGAACTCTCTTGTCTGTGCCCAGGTCCTGACCCTCCCTTCTATCCTCCATGGTCCTTTGTGCATGCCCCTGCACCCTCCTTCTTGCCCATCATAGCCATTGTGCTGCCACTAACCCTCCCGCTTGCCATGCATGGTCTTCTGTGCTGCCATGGCCCCTCCAACCTTCCCTGTGTGGTCAGCTAGCTGCCCCTGACCCCCTCCCACCTTCCCTCCATGGTCTGTGTATGCCATCATAGTCTCATTGTTGCTCTCCATGGTGTGTCTTGTTTCTAGTGCCCAACCTGCCTGACCTCCATGGTCATCTTGCTGCTCCTGACCTGCCCCCTTGCCCCCAGCCCTCTGTTTCCATGTGCAGACCCCTATTCCCTCCCTCCTGGCTTGTCTGTTCCATTGTAATGCCCCTGATCCGTCCCTCCTGCCCTTTATGGTCTGTTATGCTGCAGCTTTCTCTCCTGTCTGTCCATTATGGTCAGCTAGCTACCATTGCCTCTTTCCCCTCTGTTCTCTGTTGTCCATGTGCATGGTCCTGTCCCCTCCCTGTTGCTTTCTAAGGATTGTTGTGCTGCACTCCCACCCCGCATGCTCTGTGTGGTGTATTGTGCTGCTACAAACCCTGATGCCTGCCCTGTTGGGTCAGTTTGGTGCACCTCTCCATGCCCCTCCTGTCCTCTGTTATCCGAGTCCATGTCCCTACCCCAATTCCTCCTGCCTACCATGATCCAATGTACCATACTTGCGAACATTTTGAACTTGGTAAGAGGGAGATTTTGAAAAAAAACTGAGGTATTTCCCCTTTGAGTTACATTGAAAAAGATGAGATTGTAGACAGGAGACAGATCAAATAAAGCCCATTTGAGCTTAAAAACATTGGACGTTTCCTGGCTGAAATGGGTCTGTTGGTATGTATGGTTGTACTACCACTGCCTCTTCCTTCTGCCCACAATGGTCTATTGTATTGCCACAGCCTCTCTTGCCAGTCCTGTATTGTTGGTTTGTTGCCCCTGCCCCCCTTTCCACTGCCCTCCATAGTCTGTTGTGCTGCCACTGCCCTTCCTGCCTGCCCAGTGTGGTCAAATTGTTGCACCTGCACTCTCCTACCTTCCTTCAATTTTCAGAGTCCGTGCCCCTGGCCTCTGCCTCTCAACAGTATCCCAATGAACAACTAGATTGCTAACATTCTATATTTATTACAAAAGTGTGGAACGCCTGACGTCATCTTGATGTCATCAAAACTGTAATACCTAGAGTATTTCCTGTAGAAATTACATATATGAGAGGGTCCTATTTGCATCAAAATTATGGTTAGTGCTCTAAAATACTAAAATGAGGACATATTTTCTGAGTTTTCAAATAGCGACAAAGAACTTTTAAATTAATTGTAATCTTTATGTTTTTTTATCCAGTTGACCACTTGGGACGACTCCTGGTGGCCCCCAGCCCTAGGCACCGCACCAAAGCCAACGGACCACGCACGCAACCTGGGCTTCATCCTGGACTCTTCCCTATCAATGACCAGACAAGTCAACGCCGTCTCCTCATCCTGCTTCCACACCCTCTGCATGCTCCGCAAGATCTTCCGATGGATCCCGACCGAGACCAGGAAGATGGTCACCCAGGCCCTCGTCACCAGCAGACTAGACTACGGAAACACCCTCTACGCCGGAACAACAGCCAAGCTTCAGAAAAGACTTCAGCGCATCCAGAACGCCTCCGCCCGACTCATCCTAGACGTCCCCCGACGCAGCCACATCTCGAGCCACCTGAGAGACCTACACTGGCTCCCTGTCAACAAGAGGATCACGTTCAGACTCCTCACCCACGCACACAAATCTCTCCACGACCTGGGCCCAAGATACCTCAACAACCGCCTCGCCTTCTACGCACCCACTCGCCAGCTACGATCCGCGCGCCTCGCCCTCGCCGCCGTCCCTCGCATCCAGAGAGCCACCTCCGGAGGAAGATCCTTCTCCTACCTGGCGGCTAAGACATGGAACTCTCTGCCCATCCACCTTCGGCTGACCCCGGACCACCTCGCCTTCAGGAAACAGCTCAAGACCTGGCTGTTCGAGCAGTAGCAGACCCCCTTCCCCAAGCGCCTTGAGACCCCTCCGGGTGAGTAGTGCGTGATATAAATGCCTTGATTGATTGATTGATTGATTGATTGATTGATTGATTAAATGTTGCACCTAGGAGAGAGGATGTGGTGTTACTTCCAGAGCTGCAGACTTTTCAACTGGGGAACCAGGTTGGAGTTTCTGCTTCAGCTCAACATTCTGTGATTCTGGTCATATCACTTAATCTCCCCATGTCTACAACCAAAATGAATTTGATCTTGTGTGATGTAACCAATGCTCATGTAAAGCACTCCAATACCTGCAAATACACAAAAAATAAGTGTTTTGCACACTTCTGTCATTGGCCTACATGTGGGCTACATCTGGGTGATATTTGTGCTGCATTGGGGCTCTTTTGTCTCTGGTGGCCATCTTGGGAGATTTATTTGTTATGAAGTTTCCTAATTTCCTCATTTACTGAAGTCTCCTCAGTGGGAATACTTTCAGTTTTTTATTTTGGTTCCATCAAGAATGTATTCAGATATGTCACACATTTGCCATAAATTCTGAATGTTAGCACTCTAGTTGCTCATTGGATCACTGTAGTAAAACTACTGCTCACCAGGGAAGTCTGCTGCTGGTATTCAAAGTGCATGTTTCAGTCTGCATGTCAGAATTTTTTTATGAAATAGAAGAGGATTTGAGAAGTCAAAATGTGCCCTAATTTTTCTTTCTGCAGAACTAATCATAATTTCTATGGCAAAATGAACCCCCTCATTTGGTCCTTTGTAAATTAAATGTTTTAAGTGTTACCACTTTATTCCAATCAAGATGGCTTCAGGTGTGCCATACTTTTGTCATAAGTAAGACAGTTAGCGCTCTAGTTGTTCGTTAGAACACTCTGGGACATTCTGTCATTGGGCTATACTTGGGCTACATCTGGGTGATATTTGGGCTACATTTGGGCTCTTTTGTCTCTGGTGGCCATCTTGGGAGATTTATTTGTTATGAAGTTTCATAATTTCCTGCAGTCTCCTCAGTAGGAAATACTTTCTATTTTTTACTTTGGTTCCATCAAGAAGGCATTCAGATGTCTCACACATTTGCCATAAATTCTGAATGTTAGCACTCTAGTTGCTCATTAGATCACTGTAGTAAAGCTACTGCTCACCAAGGAAGTCTGCTGCTGGTATTTAAAGTGCATGTTTCAGTCTGCATGTCAGAATTTTTTTATGAAATAGAAGAGAATTTGAGAAGTCAAAATGTGCCCTAATTTTTCTTTCTGCAGCACTAATCATAATTTCTATGGCAAAATGAACCCCCTCATTTTGTTCCTTTGTAAATTAAATGTTTTAAATGTTACCACTTTATTCCAAGCAAGATGGCTTCAGGTGTGCCATACTTTTGTCATAAGTTAAACTGTTAGTGCTCTAGTTGTTCGTTAGAACACTCTGGGACATTCTGTCATTGGGCTATACTTGGGCTACATCTGGGTGATATTTGGGCTACATTTGGGCTCTTTTGTCTCTGGTGGCCATTTTGGGAGACTTATTTGTTATGATGTTTCCTAATTTCCTCATTTACTACAGTCTCCTCAGTAGGAAATACTTTCAGTTTTTTACTTTCATTCCATCAAGAAGGCATTCAGATGTGTCACATATTTGCCATGAATTCAGAATGTTAGCACTCTAGTTGCTTATTAGATCACTGTAGTAAAGCTACTGTTCACCAGGGAAGTCTGCTGCTGGTATTGAAAGTGCATGTTTTAGTCTGCATTTCAGAATGTTTTAATGAAATAGAAGAGGATTTGAGAAGTCACTCAAAATGTGCCCTAATTTTTTTTCTGCAGCACTAATCATACTTTCTATGGCAAAATGAACCCCCTCATTTTGTTCCCTTTTAAATTAAATGTTTTAAGAGTTACCACTTTATTCCAACCAAGATGGCTTCAGGTGTGCCATACGTTTGTCATAAGTAGGACTGTTAGCGCTCTAGTTGTTCTTTAGAACACTCTGGGAAGCTGCAGTAGAACACAAAGGAATAAACTGACAGTCTCTGCCCTTGTTGGATATACATGTTTTACTGAGAATGTCAGACTTCATTCTCACATGACTGAGAAAGATAATGTGAATTTACAGAAAATATGCTCTCAGTTTAGCTTAGAGACCACCTTCCAAACCTCTGTGGGAAAAACATGAGAAAATAGTTTTCTCTCAAACATGATTCCTGATATCACAGCAGAAGGCTTTTTCACATGGTAAAATCACCTTAGAACACACCACAATTCCTAAAATGAGTATGGTACCATCAACAAATGATTTATAATGTAACTAAAGTCTTAAAACCTTCTATTAACTGCAATGCTTTTTAATGAGGTGCTATCATGTATATTGGTCCCAAGATGGCTGCCAACACTTCTTGGATGAAGTGCTGACAGCCAATCAGATCTCACGATGAGATGTGTGGTTAGGCTCCGCTCAGATATATATGTGAATTTACTTTTGATTTTCTCAGGAACTACTGAACGGATTGACACCATATATGCAAAAGGCACATGCCTGACCTGAGGACTACCTCTTTGCCAAATTTGGTGTAATTCCGTTCAGCAGTTCGGGCTGTAGCTGCGACTAAAGGTCCCTATAGAAAGCAGCATGGGGAAAACACGTTTTGGGACCCCCCTTTTTTCTTGGCCCCCGCTTGATGAATCACCCCGAGACTTTCAGGATAGGGGTGATAGGATAGGATAGAATAGGAGCAAAGTAGTCAGAATGGTAGACCTTGGTTCAGAGTCGTGCCTTTTGCTTAAATGGTGTAAATCCGCTCAGGAGTTCCTGAGAAAATCAAAAGTAAAATCACATATGTATCTGGGCGGAGCCTAACCACACACTCATCGTGAGATCTGATTGGCTGTCAGCACTTCATCCAAGAAGTGTTGGCAGCCATCTTGGGACCAATATACATGATAGCACCTCATTAAAAAGCATTGCAGTTAATAGAAGGTTTTAAGACTTTAGTTACATTATAAATCATGTGTTGATAGTACCATACTCATTTTAGGAATTGTGGTATGTTCTTAGGTGATTTTACCATGTGAAAAAGCCTTCTGCTGGCATATCATGAATCATGTTTGAGAGAAAACTATTTTCTCATGCTTTTCCCACAGAGGTTTGGAAGGTGATCTATAAGCTAAACTGAGAGCATATTTTCTGTAAATTCACATTATCTTTCTCAGTCATGTGAGAATGAAGTCTGACATTCTCAGAGAAACATGTACATCCAACAAGGGCAGAGACTGTCAGTTGATTCCTTTGTGTTCTACTGCAACTTCCCAGAGTGTTCCAAAGAACAACTAGAGCGCTAACAGTCCTACTTATGACAAACGTATGGCACACCTGAAGCCATCTTGATTGGAATAAAGTGGTAACTCTTAAAAGATTTAATTTAAAAAGGAACAACATGAGGGGGTTCATTTTGCCATAGAAAGTATGATTAGTGCTGCAGAAAGAAAAATTAGGGCACATTTTGAGTGATTTCTCAAATCCTCTTCTTTTTCATAAAAAAATTCTGACATGCAGACGGAAACATGCACTTTTAATGCCAGCAGTAGACTTCCCTGGTGAGCAGTAGCTTTACTACAGTGATCTAATGAGCAACTAGAGTGCTAACATTCTGAATTTACGGCAAATGTGTGGCACATCTGAATGCCTTCTTGATGGAATCAAAGTAAAAAACTGAAAGTGTTCCTACTGAGGAGACTGTAGTAAATGAGGAAATTAGGAAATTTCATAACAAATAAGTCTCCCAAAATGGCCATCAGAGACAAAAGAGCCCAAATGTAGCACAAATATCACCCAGATGTAGCCCAAGTATAGCCCAATGACAGAATGTCCCACAGTGTTCTAAAGAACAACTAGAGCGCTAACAGTCTTACTTATGACAAAAGTATGGCACACCTGAAGCCATCTTGATTGGAATAAAGTGGTAACACTTAAAACATTAAATTTGCAAAGGAACAAAATGAGGGGGTTCATTTTGCCATAGAAATTATGATTAGTGCTGCAGAAAGAAAAATGAGGGCACATTTTGACTTGTCAAATCCTCTTCTATTTCATTAAACAATTCTGACATGTAGACTGAAACATGCACTTTGAATACCGGCAGCAGACTTCCCTGGTGAACAGTAGCTTTACTACAGTGATCTAATGAGCAACTAGAGTGCTACCATTCAGAATTTATGGCAAATGTGTGACACATCTGAATGCCTTCTTAATGGAACCAAAGTACACAAGCATTGAAAATGCAATTGGTCTCGCCCTCGTTTAAGATAAAGCAATTCTGTTTGTAATTAGGTGGCTTTTTAGCTTTGCTTGTATTAGTGTTTTTCAAACTTTCATGTACATAACATGCATATGTATGCATATATGTATATGTATGCATGCATTTATAGTTGTATTTATATAGATATGCAGATTATATATATGTTTATATATGTATATATATATATACACATACATATATATAAATGCATATGCATATATATGCATTTATATATCTGCATATGTGTGCGTGTAGAGAGAGGTAGAGAGAGGTAGAGAGGTAGAGGGGTAGAGGTAGAGGGGTAGAGGTAGAGGGGTAGAGGTAGAGAGGTAGAGGTAGGGAGGTAGAGAGGTAGAGAGTAGTAGAGAGAGAGGTAGAGAGAGGTAGAGAGGTAGAGAGTAGAGAATGAGCAATAGAGAGAAGAGAGTGAGTAGTAAAGAGTAGTAGAGAGAGTAGCAGAGAGTGAGTAGTAAAGAGTGAGTAGTAGAGAGTAGTAGAGAGTGAGTATTAAAGAGTGAGTAGTAGAGCATGAGTAGTAGAGAGTAGTAGAGAGTGAGTAGTAGAGAGTAGTAGAGAATGAGTAGTAGAGTAGCAGAGAGTGAGTAGTAGAGTGAGTAGTAGAGAGTGAGCAGCAGAGAGAGAGTAGTAGAGAGTAGTAGAGAGTGAGTAGTTGAGTTAGTAGTACAGAGTAGTAGAGAGAGAGTAGTAGAGAGTGAGTAGTAGAGAGTAGTAGAGAGTAGTAGAGCGAGAGTAGTAGAGAGTGAGTAGTAGAGAGTAGTAGAGGGTGAGTAGTAGAGAGAGAGTAGTAGAGAGTGAGTAGTAGAGAGTAGTAGAGAGTGAGTAGTAGAGAGTGAGTAGTAGCGAGAGTAGTAGAGAGTAGTAGCGTAGTAGAGAGTGAGTAGTAGAGAGTAGTGGAATAGTAGAGAGTGAGTAGTAGAGAGTAGTAGAGTGAGTAGAGTAGTAGAGAGTAGTATAGAGTGAGTAGTAGAATAAGTACTAGAGAGTAGTAGAGAGCGAGTAGTAGAGAGCAAGTAGTAGAGAGTGTGCAGTAGAGAGTGAGTAGTAGAGTAGTAGAGCGTGAGTAGTAGAGAGAGGAGTAGAAAGTGAGAAGTAGAGAGAGTAAGAGAGAGTAGTAGAGTAGTAGAGAGTGAGTAGTAGAGTGAGTAGTAGAGAGTAGCTGAGAGCGAGTAGTAGAGAGTGAGCAGTAGAGAGTAATAGAGAGTGAGTAATAGAGAGTGAGTAGTAGAGAGTTAGTAGAGAGTAGTAGAGAGTGAGTAGTAGAGAGAGAGTAGTAGAGAGTGAGTAGTAGAGAGTAGTAGAGTGAGTAGTAGAGAGTGAGTAGTAGAGAGAGAGTAGTAGAGAGTGAGTAGTAGAGTAGTAGAGAGTGAGTGGTACAGAGTAGTAGAGAGTAGTAGAATGAGTAGTAGAGAATAGTAGAGAGTGAGTAGTAGAGAGAGTAGTGGAGAGTAGTAGAGTAGTAGAGAGTGAGTAGCAGAGAGTGAGTAGTAGAGAGAGTAGTAGAGAGTAGTAGGGTAGTAGATAGTGAGTAGTAGAGAGTGAGTAGTAGAGAGTAGTAGAGAGCGAGTAGTAGAAAGTGGGTAGTGGAGAGTGAGTAGTAGAGAGTAGTAGAGAGCGAGTAGTAGAGAGTGAGTAGTAGAGAGTGAGTAGTAGAGAGTGAATAGTAGAGAGTGAGTAGTAGAGAGAGAGTAGTAGAGAGTAGTAGAGTAAGTAGTAGAGTGAATAGTAGAGAGAAAGTAGTAGAGAGTAGTAGAGAGTGAGTAGTAGAGTAGTAGAGAGTGAGTGTTAGAGAGCAGCAGAGTAGTAGAGAGTAAGTAGTAGAGAGTAGTAGAGAGTGAGTAGTAGAGAGTGAGTAGTAGAGAGAGAGTAGTATAGAGTAGTAGAGAGTGAGTAGCAGAGTAGTAGAGAGTAGTCAGTCAGTGTCAGTCAGTCAGTGTCAGTCAGTCAGTCAGTGTCAGTCAATTAGTGTCAGTCAGTGTCAGTCAATCAGTGTCAGTCAGGGTCAGTCAGTCAGTCAGTGTCCGTCATTGTCAGTCAGTAGTAGAGAGAGAGTAGTAGAGAGTAGTAGAGTAGTAGAGAGTGAGTAGTAGATTGTAGTGGAGTAGTAGAGAGTGAGTAGTAGAGAACAGTAGAGTGAGCAGTAGAGTAGTAGAGAGTAGTAGAGAGTGAGTAGTAGAATGAGTACTAGAGAGCGAGTAGTAGAGAGCAAGTAGTAGAGAGTGTGTAGTAGAGAGTGAGTAGTAGAGAGTAGTAGAGCGTGAGTAGTAGAGAGAGTAGTAGAAAGTGAGAAGTAGAGAGAGTAAGAGAGCGTAGTAGAGTAGTAGAGAGTGAGTAGTAGAGTGAGTAGTAGAGAGTAGTTGAGAGCGAGTAGTAGAGAGTGAGTAGTGGAGAGTGAGCAGTAGAGAGTAGTAGAGAGTGAGTAGTAGAGAGAGAGTAGTAGAGTAGTAGAGAGTGAGTAGTAGAGAGCACTAGAGTGAGTAGTAGAGTAGTAGAGAGTAGTAGAGAGTGAGTAGTAGAATGAGTACTAGAGAGTAGTAGAGAGCGAGTAGTAGAGAGCAAGTAGTAGAGAGTGTGTAGTAGAGAGTGAGTAGTAGAGAGTAGTAGAGTGTGAGTAGTAGTAGAAAGTGAGAAGTAGAGAGAGAGTAGTAGAGAGAGAGTAGTAGAGAGTGAGTAGTAGAGAGTAGTAGAGTGAGTAGTAGAGAGTTAGTAGTAGAGAGTGAGTAGTAGAGTAGTAGAGAGTGGGTGGTAGAGAGTAGTAAAGAGTAGTAGAATGAGTAGTAGAGAATAGTAGAGAGTGAGAAGTAGAGAGAGTAGTGGAGAGTAGTAGAGTAGTAGAGAGTGAGTAGTAGAGAGTGAGTAGTAGAGAGAATAGTAGAGTGTAGTAGAGTAGTAGAGAGTGAGTAGTAGAGAGCAAGTAGTAGAGAGTGAGTAGTAGAGAGTGAGTAGTAGAGAGTGAATAGTAGAGAGTGAGTAGTAGAGAGAGAGTACTAGAGAATAGTAGAGAGTAGTAGAGTGAGTAGTAGAGAGTGAGTAGTAGAGAGAGAGTAGTAGAGAGTGAGTAGTAGAGTAGTAGTAGAGAGTAGTAGAGAGTGAGTAGTAGAGTGAGTAGTAGAGAGAGAGTAGTAGAGAGTAGCAGAGAGTGATTAGTAGAGTAGTAGAGAGTAGTCAGTCAGCGTCAGTCAGTCAGTGTCTGTCAGTCAGTGTCAGTCAATCAGTGTCAGTCAGTGTCAGTCAATCAGTGTCAGTCAGTGTCAGTCAGTGTCAGTCAGTCAGTGTCAGTCAATCAGTGTCAAACATTGTCAGTCAGTCATTTTCAGTTGATCAGTGTCATTCAGTGTCAGTGTCAGTTAGTGTCAGTGTCAGTCAATCAGAGTCAGTCAGTGTCAATCAGTCAGTGTCAGTCAGTCTGTGTCAGCTAGAGCAGCTCTGCTGACCTGGTTCTCTGGCTCTAAAGCATCTCTGCTGACCTGGTTCTCTCCCTCTAAAGCAGATCTGCTGACCTGGTTTCTCTGGCTCTACAGCAGGTCTGCTGACCTGGTTCTCTGGCTCTAGAGCAGCTCTGATGACCTAGTTCTTAGGCTACAGAGCAGCTCTGCTGATCTGGTTCTCTGGCTCTAGAGCAGCTCTGCTGACCTGGTTCTCTGGCTCTAAAGGAGCTCTGCTGACCTGGTTCTCTCCCTCTAAATCAGCTCTACTGACCTGGTTCTCTGCCCCTAGAGCAGCTCTGCTGACCTGTTTCTATGGCTCTAAAGCAGCTCTGCTGACCTGGTTCTCTCCCGCTAAAGCAGCTCTGCTGACCTGGATTCTCTGGCTCTACAGCAGGTCTGATGACCTAGTTCTCTGGCTCTAGAGCAGCTCTGCTGACCTGGTTCTCTCCCTCTAGAGCAGCTCTGCTGACCTGGTTCTCTTCCTCTAAAGCACCTCTACTGGCCTGGTTTCTCTGGCTCTACAGCAGCTCTGCTGACATGGTTCTCTGGCTCTAAAGCAGCTCTGCTGACCTGGTTCTTAGGCTCTAGAGCAGCTCTGCTGACCTGGTTCTCTGGCTCTAAAGCAGCTCTGCTGACCTGGTTCTATGGCTGTAAAGCAGCTCTGCTGACTTGGTTCTCTGGCTCTAGAGCAGCTCTGCTGACCTGGTTCTCTCCCTCTAAAGCAGCTCTGCTGGCCTGGTTCTCTGGCTCTAAAGCAGCTCTGCTGGCCTGGTTCTCTCCCTCTAAAGCAACAGCTCTGCTGACCTGGTTTCTGTGGCTCTACAGCAGCTCTGCTGACTTGGTTCTCTGGCTCTAGAGCAGCTCTGCTGACCTAGTTCTTAGGCTCTACAGCAGCTCTGCTGACCTGGTTCTCTGGTTCTATAACAGCTCTGCTGACCTGGTTCTCTGGCTCTAAAGCAGCTCTGCTGACCCGGTTCTATGTCTCTAAAGCAGTTCTGCTGACCTGGTTCTCTGGCTCTAGGGCAGCTCTGCTAACCTGGTCCCTTGGCTCTAAAGCAGCTCTGTTGACCTGGTTCTCTTCCTCTAAAGCAGCTCTGCTGCCCTGGTTCTATGGCTCTAAAGCATCTCTGCTGACCTGGTTCTCTGACTCTAGAGCAGCTCTGCTGACCTGGTTCTCTGGCTCTAAAGGAGCTCTGCTGACCTGGTTCTCTCCCTCTAAATCAGCTCTACTGACCTGGTTCTCTGCCTCTAGAGCAGCTCTGCCGACCTGTTTCTATGGCTCTAAAGCAGCTCTGCTGACCTGGTTCTCTGGCTCTAGAGCAACTCTGCTGACCTGGTTCTCTGGCTCTAAAGCAGCTCTGCTGACCAGGTTCTCTCCCTCTAAAGCAACTCTGCTGACCTGGTTCTCTGCCTCTAGAGCAGCTCTGCTGACCTGGTTCGCTGGCTCTAAAGCAGCTCTGCTGACCTGGTTCTATGGCTCTAAAGCAGCTCTGCTGACCTCGTTCTCTGGCTCTAAAGCAGCTCTGTTGACCTGGTTCTCTGGCTCTAGAGCAGCTCTGCTGACCTGGTTCTCTGGCTCTAAAGCAGCTCTGCTGGCCTGGTTCTCTTCCTCTAAAGAGCTCTGCTGACCTGGTTCTCTGGCTCTAAATCAATTCTGCTGACCTGGTTCTCTGCGTTTAGAGCAGCTCTGCTGACTTGGTCCTATGGCTCTAAAGCAGCTCTGCTGACCTGGTTCTCTGGCTCTAGAGCAGCTCTGCTGACCTGGTTCTCTGGCTCTAAAGCAGTTCTGCTGACCTGGTTCTCTCCCTCTAAAGCAACTCTGCTGACCTGCGTCTCTGGCTCTAGAGCAGCTCTGCTGACCTGGGTCTCTGGTGCTAGAGCAGCTCTGCTGATCTGCTTCTTAGGCTCTAGAGCAGCTCTGCTGAACTGGTTCTCTGGCTCTACAACGGCTCTGCTGACCTGGTTTCTCTGGCTCTACAGCAGCTCTGCTGACCTGGTTCTCTGCACTCACGATGCATGCACTCGACTTCGAGAAAATATATTTAAAAATAATATAAGTTTATTATAAGTACAAATATATTATTTTTATGTATATCTTAGATAATCTCTTGCCCTAATATGTATATTAAAGACACATACATATCATTTTGGAACATAATTATTTTTTGCGGGAGTCGCGCACCCAGCGCGCCCCAGCATGTATATGACGTCATGCGGGACCCGCAACCACGCAAGCATCTCATACCCTAATGCGCATGTGTCACGAATGCGCGGGAGCAGGAGTCGCGGACTGGTCGCGTACCAATCGCGCACATCACGTAATATTAAATGTTTATGATGTAACTGAAAAACACGCAGCCTTCGCACACCGTACGCGGATCCTTCACGACTTTTCTAAAATGGCGGCTAGAATACGCGCACCCACCATGATGTGTACGCTTTGAGTGCGCGACTCCGAAACGTTTTTTGATTTTTTTAAAAGTAAATAATATAAATATATTAAAATAAAAAATGAAAACAAGAAAATGAATCAATATTTCAGTTTGAATTTTTTTGTTGTTGCAATTTTCAGAAAAATATATATTGTTATTTAATGAATAAAATATTTATAAATAAACAGTTAAAAAACTGTAGAAAATCAGTACAAAAAAATAGGTATAACTACTATCACACTTAGAAATTAGCATTTAAAAAACCTTTGAAATTCACTGAAAAAACCATAGGTTTCAGAGACGTTGTAGTTAGAAATTAGCATTTAAAAAAGCTTTGAAATTCACTGTAAAAAACATAGGTTTCAGAGACATTATAGTTAGAAATTAGCATTTAAAAAACCTTAGAAATTCACAGAAAAAAACATAGGTTTCAGGGGTGTTATAGTTAGCTGGCCATTTCACTCGTACAAAACCATAGAAATTCCTCCGTTATAGTTAGTTCTGCTAACTATAACTCGCGCGCCCGCAATGCACTGCTGATGATGTCACAGATTGCATCATTCATGACATGGTCAGTGACATCACTGATGACATCACTGATGACATCTCAAATGATATCACTGATGACATCATCCACGTGACAATCTGATACACCTCATTATACACTATTATAAACTTTCATCACTCACTGTAAAATACAGAGTACCATATTTGAAACCATTGACACACCAATACCAGTTACTAAATACCCACTCACTGATTCCTAAGTCTATACACACAACTACCAATTCAACAACAGAATCATTTATACATGCAGTCACTATTTAATAGAACACTATCAAATGCACGTATACACATATATAGACATTGACACATTAGCAGTCATCTTAGTCGGTTATGCAGTCATCCTTATGCTTACATTTACTCACTTACACAATTATCCAACAACACCTCATTTATTCAAACATGTAGTAACTCATAGTTAATTTGTGAAAAAATCACCATTACAATTATACACTCATTCATATAGTTACTCTCACAATCACTGATTCTTACACATACTTATTTACATACACCAACTCTCACATACAATGCCTTTTATTTTTTTACTTTGTTGAAGATGTACAACTAAAACATATATTCGCTCACCAACACACAAATAAATACACTCAGTCACCCAAACAACAGTTTCCACATGTACTCTTAAACCTATACACCTAGTCAATCAACCATACACACATCTATGCATAGAGTTACACACACCCCACCCAACCACACACAAACTCAGTGTCCCATACAAATACTCACCTAACTAATCAATAACTAATATACACACTCATGTTATACAACAACAGAGACAGTGCTGCACACATTCAAATAGTTTAGTTACTAATCCATGTATTAAGTGAGACACTTTTAATTACTCACTTAAACAGACATCCAGACAACTACTAAATCCTCCATTTAGACAGTTAGATATCCACTCAATCTTCAATACAGATTGGTATATATATAATACATATTTAAATTTCAAACTAAACCACATTCACTGAATGATGTCATCAGTGATGTCATCAGTGATGTCATTTGAGATGTCATCAGTGATGTCATCAGTGATGTCACTGACCATGTCATGAATGATGCAATATGTGACATCATCAACAGTGCATTGTGGGCGCGCGAGTTATAGTTAGCAGAACTTACTATAATGGAGGAATTTCTATGGTTTTGTACAAGTGAAATGGCCAGCTAACTATAACACCCCTGAAACCTATGTTTTTTTCTGTGAATTTCTAAGGTTTTTTAAATGCTAATTTGTAACTATAACGTCTCTGAAACCTATGTTGTTTTCAGTGAATATATATATACATATATATATATATATCGATTCCGCTTTTCCCTAGTGCATCATCGCACCGAAGATAGGAACACGAACACTTTGCTCTGCTGTTGCCAGGATTTTCTTTATTTCATATATACAAATATATATATATATACCTTACCTTTCAAGGTAAGTAAAACAAATAATTAAAGTAAAATTTAAAATCGATTAATGTTAACTAATGAGTAACAAAATGCTCTAATACTTCTATCTTGTTACATTTCGTTACCAAAAAGAAATTACTAAAATATTGATAAACTGCTAATCTACCAAAAAATAAGACCTGTTACACTCCTGGAAAAATGCAAACAAAAAGTAGGTTCATTTAAAATATTACTGAGTGGGAACTCACCCTAAAATCATTAGAAAATAAAATCTAACTCCCTTAGCCCCCCACTATCTACCAAATGACAAAGGTTTAAAATCAAACAAATACAGTTTTTTCGACCCAAATAAAGTCTGCAACATCCATCAAGAATACACTTGCAGTTATAAAACAAGTAGTTAAAGTTTATACGTCAAAAACAAACTTATTAAACATTTTAAAAATGTAACTTTTTATATTATTACACTATTTTTAGACATAATGACAGAAAGGGAAGCAAATATCTCACATGGGCTACACTTACATCCAAGAAAGTACCAGCATGGAAACTATCAATTAGAAATGTACTAAATATTACTTTAATGCTTGCTATGTGATGGCCACTACAAAGATGATGTTGTAACTAATGTAAGAAAACACAATAAGCCCTCCTTAATATGACAGAAACAAAAGTAAGGCTCATATTGCAAGATTTATGAGAGGCAAGCATTAGCTCTAAAGTGCCCACAACTAAAATACTAAAGGTTATACTCCCTAAAGTCCCCAAACACATCACAGGCCAACTAACAACTATAACCACCTTCAGACGCTTAACTGCTTGAACTAAAAAAAAGCCAACAGCGACTCCATTTCTGCTCCTAGAAGATACCAAGATATCCAAATACCTGAACGGCAATCCTTTATAAAGTGTTATGATATTATGCCCAGGAAACCTGGGACACTCATCCTTTAGAGATTGATGATGTCCAGTGCTTTACTGTGCCGGCTACGCCCTCACAATCACGACTATATCAATCTGATGTTAAACAGAGTTACCAATAAGGGGCATCCTGCCTATCTCTGTTTGGTGGGAGATTTTAACATGAGACATTCTCTTCAACTCAATTTACCCCATGATGATGACTGTCACTCATTGAGCACAGACCCTAAAAACCAAGAGCTGTTTACTTATCTTGTTTCTCTCAACCTAAATAATGTAATGGAGGTGGCAGGTATAAATGATTACTCCCTGCCTGCTTATAGGGGCAGAAGTAGTCCCCAAATAATAGATTACATCTTTATCACAAGCAATCTGAAAGATATATTTTTATATGATACAGTAATTCCTTCAAATTTTGGGGATCATAACCCCTTTGAAGTAGCCCTCCTAGCAGCACCAAAGGCACAAAAATGGGTAGTGGGGCTAGCAATCTCCAGCTGTCAACAGACAATCTTAGATTGGCATGGAGAATACGAGAACCAGCCCAATTTTTTAATTTAATAATTAAGGAGAACGAATGGCTGATGGGGGTCTGTTTAGCCGAAGATGTCAAACATCAGGGGGTTGGAGCTTTTAATAACCTTTGTATAAATATAAAAAAGCCCTTAAAAAAAACCATTCTGACCTGTACACAACAACCCAATGTGGTTTAATCATGATTGCTCGGTGGCAAAACCACTCACCTTGGAGGGCTCTTGCTGCCAAACCTTGGGTCCCCTCAGTGGTGACTACTTTATGCAAGCAATACAAAGAGGTCACCTCTAAACATTGGAGGGAAGTAATAGTACAGCTATTGGACTCGCTTTCACGGGTAGCATCTATGCAGGACAGCAAATCCTCGTGGTCCACTGTCTTAGACATGAGAATAATAAACCAATCTGTGACTCCAATTAGTTGCCAGATTGCTAGTGCGACCTGGGAGGCCCATTTTTCAAAAACATATGCTGCTACCCCCTCAGATAACTGAGTTCTCACTGGATATTAACAACCAACTAGGCATCCAGGCAACTCTGTGTGAAGTAGAATACACCATTAATCAGAGTGTCAGCGGCAAGGCACCAGGTAGAGATGGTGTCTCAATCAACCTGATAAAATGTAGCACTGAGTTCTGGGCCCCATTACTAACAAAGGTTTTTAATATTCTTGTCCACTCCCCAGTACCTAATTCTTGAATAACATCTATTATTGACCCTGTTATAATTAGGGGTCTCTAGTTGGCAGAGGTAGGTACCTTTGTCCAAATAGGGACCCTTGCTTCTAGTCAGGGTAAGGGGGACACACAGTTTAGATAACCCCTGCTCACCCCCTTGGTAGCTTGGCACGAGCAGACAAGCTTATCCAAAAGGCAATGTGTAAAGTATTTGTACCAACACTCACAGTAACACAGTGATAACAGCACAAATGGACACCACACCTGTTTAGAAAAATGAAAAGTATCTTTATCTAAACTTTACCAAGACCAAAACAACAAATATCCAACATACAAGTATTAAGAAAAATTACTTTCAAAAGGTTTTAGCAACTGAGTCCATAGAAAACTATGGATGCGTGATTTCTTGCAAAGTACCTGCCGTTGCAACAAAATTCACCAAGCCAAACAGCCACAGCGATGGGAAGCATAGAAAAACAAAGAGATGCGTCAATCCTCCCTCCCACCTCCCCTTATATGGCAGCCGCTGCGTGGTGAGGAGAGCAACCCTTGACCCTGCTCTCAGGCAGGTCGCTCCCCGCGCCGCACAGCACCGCCTGTGTGTCCGCACCCTCCAAGCCCACTGCTGCCAGAAGTTCGAGGTCAGTGGTAGGCCGTAGGTCCTGTGCCCGTTGAGCCGGGTTATGTGCCTTGCTGTATTTTTCTGCCTCCTTACTGTATTGTATTTCAGCCCCATTCTGTGCTTTTATTCAGCTTCATTCGTTCTGTGCCTTGCTGTATTTTTCTGCCTCCTTACTGTATTGTATTTTTTCCCCATTCTGTGATTTTATTCTGTTACCCCTGACCCTGGTCTCCTGTTAATTCTTTTCCCCCCATTATTCGTCTCGTCTGACCATGCCTTCTGTTGAATTTTTCCACCTGATTTTCCTGCCGCTGCGTCCCCTACAGCCCCGCCCCCCTGCCAGCCCATTTGCCGCCCTGCTCCCGCTTCCCAGCTGCTCCTCCCTCCCACCTCCCCTTATATGGCACCCGCTGTGCGGCCGCACAGCTGGCACCCTGAAGGTGCGCCTAAGGCAAGCCCGTCTGCGCCCGTCTGCGCCTGGACCGTCCCCATCAGCAGAACCCCTGGCCCCCGTGAACACCACAATGCCCGTCTCCGCTACGACTCCAGCATCCATCACGCACTCAATGCCGAACAATCACGCACCTGCTGCCTGGCTGCCCCGAAGCACACCCAAGGACCCTTCTCCTGCCGGAACTGCACCTTCACCAGCATCCGGCCCACCAACCCACCTAACAAAGAACCAAACTACCTCAAATGCATCCTTCTCAACACCCACTCCTCCCGCAAACACGCCGTTGAACTCTGGGACCTACTCGACTCCAACACCCCAGACATCGCCTTCCTGACGGATACCTGGCTGAACCCCTCCTCGGCACCCGACATCGCCATAGCCATCCCGGAAGGCTACAATATCACCCGCAAGGACCGCACCAACGGAGTAGGAGGAGGAATCGCCATCTCCACAGGAACACTCTCAAAGTCTCGACAAACACCGACGACACCCTCAGCACCTCCGAACACCTGCACTTCCAGATCCACACCGACCCCAACACCATCCTCAGGGGAACCCTCGTCTACAAACCCCCGGATCCTGACCACAGTTCAGCAACTCCATCGCCGACTTTGTCAGCTCACACGCCCTCGCCTCCATGGACTACATCCTATCGGGGACCTGAACTTCCACCTCGAGAACAACAACGACTCCAACTCCACCACCGTGATCACCAACCTCGCCAACCTTGGACTCAGACAACTCGTCACAACACTCACCCACTCCGCTGGCCACACGCTCGACCCCATCTTCTCTGCAAGCTCCCACATCTCCTTCAACCACACCACCGAACTCCACTGGACCGACCACCGCTGAATCCCCTTCACCTTCTGGAAACCCACCACGCACCACCGCGCCCAACAGATGCCTCACCGCTGCTGGAGCAAAATCACCGAAGACCAGCTAACCACCACCCTCGCCCGGAGCTCACCTGCATACCCGACCAACCCCGACGCCCGCAACCTCAGACAGTAGATCGATGACTGCACCAACATCCTCACCCCACTCAAGAAACACTCCAACAGCCACACCAGAAAGAAAGCCAGCTGGATCACTGAAGACCTCCAGGCCTCCAAGCAAACCTGCCGAAAGCTAGAGAAAAACTGGATCCGTGATCGAACACTGGAAAGCTACGCAGTCCACAAGAATGCTACCCGCAGACACCATCACCTCATCAGATCCGCCAAAAGGGCCTCCTTCAAAGACCGCCTAGACAACAACGCACACAACAGCAAAGAGCTCTTCAACATCATGAAGGAACTCTCCAACCTTCGCAAGACCTGTGTGACTTGCTGGCTACCTTTTTCCACCGCAAGATCGCAGACATGCATAACAGCTTCACCGCCACGACCGCCCCGGCAACCACTGAGAACTTCGCCTCCACGACCACCACCCACACCAACCACTTGCTCTCCTGGACCAACATCAACGACGACGACACCATCAAGATCATGAACCACTCTGGATCCCCGTCAGACCCATGCCCACAGCACATCTTCAACAAAGCCAGCACCACCATCGCACCCCATCTCCGGAAAGCCATCAACATCTCCTTTGAGACAGCAATCTTCTAGGAGAGCTGGAAGCACGCCGAGATCAACGCCTTACTCAAGAAACCCAAGGCAGACCCCAAGGACCTCAAGAACTTCCGACCCATCTCCCTGCTACGGTTCCCAGCAAAGGTCATTGAGATGGCAGTCAACAAACAACTGACCAGCTTCCTCGAGGAGAACAGCATCCTGGACCCGTCCCAGTCCTGGTTCTGTAGCAACCACAGCACCGAAACTGCCCTCATCGCTGCCACTGATGACATCAGGACCCTGCTAGACAATGGAGAAATCGCAGCCCTCGTCCTCCTGGACCTGTCAGCCGCCTTTGACACGGTCTGCCACCGCACACTACGAACAAGCCTCCACGACGCCGGGATCCAAGAGTAGGCCCTGGACTGGACCACCTCCTTCCTCTCCGGCAGAACACAGAGTGTCCGCCTCCCCCCTTCCGCTCCGAAGCCACCAAGATCATCTGCGGCGTACCCCAGGGCTCATCCCGCAGCCCAACGCTGTTCAACATCTACATGGCACCGCTCGCCCAAGTAGCCTGACAGCACAACCTCAACATCATCTCTTATGCCAATGACACCCAGCTGAGCCCCTCCCTCACCAAAGACCCCCCACACCACCAAAACCAACCTCCACAAAGGAATGAAGGCCGTCGCCGACTGGATGAGAAACAGCCGACTGAAGCTGAACTCGGAGAAGACGGAGGTCCTCATCCTCGGATCCACCCCCTCGGCCTGGCATGACTCCCGGTGGCAGACCGCACTAGGGACAGCTCCTACACCCACCGACCACGCACGCAACCTAGGGGTCATCCTCGACTCCACCCTCTCCATGACAAAGCAGGTCAACGCCGTCTCTTCCTCCTGCTTCAACACCCTCTGCATGCTCTACAGGATCTACAAGTGGATTCCCACTGAAACAAGAAGGACAGTCACCCAGGCCCTCGTCAGCAGCAGACTGGACTACGGAAACTCCCTCTATGCAGGAGCCTCGGCCAAACTCCAGAAACGGCTCCAACGCATCCAGAACGCCTACGCACACCTGATCCTTGACATTCCTCACCGCAGTCACATCACACCCTACCTGAGAGTCCTGCACTGGCTCCTCATCAACAAGAGGATAACCTTCAAGCTCCTCACCCATGCACACAAAGCACTCCACAACCCCGGACCAGCATACGTCAACAGCCGGCTCAGCTTCTACACCCCCACCCGCCAGCTCCGCTCCATTGACCACGCACTCGCCACTATCCCCCGCATCCGAAGAGTGACCGCCGGCAGCAGATCATTCTCCCACCTTGCCGCCAAGACATGGAACACCCTCCCCATCTGCCTACGGCAAACCCAATACCTACTAACCTTCAGAAGACTCCTCAAAACCTGACTTTTTGAACAGTAGCAGCATTCCCCCTCCCCTTAGCGGCTTGAGACCCTCAAGGGTAAGTAGTGCGCTTTACAAATACTTTGATTGATTGATTGATTGATGCAACAGTTCCGCTGGACACAGTGGAGCGGTGCATCGGGTCTGGTCTGTAGTTGGAAGAGATGTGTCTATTCTGAGACAACTTCGATCCGTGAGTGATGCGTCAGGGAAAACTTGCCGCACAGGGACGATGCTGAAAATCTGGGATGCGTTGGCGAACGATGCGGTGGCGTCGAACGGCACTGCGTCGATTTCTTCAGCCGTGATCATTTGATATGTCGGTTCTTGCAGCGGCGACACAGGCTGTGTCGGTTTCAGCAGCGGCGCGGCGGGGTGGTGCCGTGAGATTCTTCCCGCACCACGGCGCTGCATCGGAAAAACTGTCACAAGAAGAGCGATGCATCGATTTTCTTGTTGTTGCGTTGCTTTCCAGCTCCCAGCAGCAAAAAAAAACTCAAGGGGCCCCACACAGTCACAGACACTCCTGGCAGGTCAGATCCCCCAGCAAGGAAGTTCAGGGGAGCTGGGGGCAAAGTCTTTGTATTCCTGAGACTTCAAAACAGGAGTCGAGCTCTACTCAAGCACTTGGATACTTCCCCCAAGCATGGGACACAGCACACAGCAAAGTCATTCTCCTTTTCTTGGCAGAAACAGCAACTGGAGGCCAACCCCAGATGCACAGCAAGGGCAGTACTTCTCCTCAGTTTCTCCAGCTCTTCTCCTTGGCAAAGGTTCCTCTTGATTCCCGCAGTAGTCTAAAGTTCTGGGGTTTTAGGTCGAATACTTATACCCCAAAATGTCTTTGTTCTCTTTGTGCAAGGGGCTCTGAGCCCAGTTCAAACCCATTCTGGGGGGCACCCTGCATGTGCACAACAACATCCATTGTCAGTGTGAGCCTTAGCTCCAAACACACCACAGGGGACGGAGCCAGCATTGTAGAAGGCAGACACAGCCCTATTCAGGTACAGGTGTTACTCCTCCCACCTCTCCAAATGCAGATCAGGCCTATTCAACCTAGTGCTGACTCATTCAGGAAAGGCAGGACAGACATCAACCTCCCCCCGGTGGCTGTCTGAGAGAATGCACCTCCCCAGCCACTGTCACTCCAAAACCAGACAGTCAATACACAAACAGGCAGAGGCAAAAATGTAAATGTAAATCCGCATACTACTCACCCTTTCAAGGCGCTGAGGGCCGTAGTGGAAATTAAGTAAGCTATTGCCCAGAGTCACATGGTGCTGAGCTGCCGCCGGAGATCGAACCATGAACCCTGTGCTCCAAAGTCAGCTGCACTGGCCGCTGCACCACAGCTCTCCACTGGCACACAGAATGATTAAACAAGAAAATGCCTACTTTCTAAAAGTGCAAAAACAACAATTGATGGACAGAATGCAGAACAATGTCATACATTCACCCCAGTACAGAGATCTGGGCCTAAGTCCATCATTTTTTTGCTCACCATGCCGTTCCAGTTTGAACCCAGCCATATGCAAATCAGTCTTGACCCTGTGCCTCATGGGAACAGTCCAGCCCGAACTGCCAAGCCAGGTCCTCCCTGGACTGGAAACAAGCATCCCAGGACCGGTTTCGGGGTTTCACCCCTCTTCAGCCAGGATAGCTTGATTCCAGTGGCATGGAGAGCAAGGGACCCACGTCTGGGCATACCCTTCCCACTCGGGGTGACAAATGCAAAAACAACAATTGATGGACAGAATGCAGAACAATGTCATACATTCACCCCAGTACAGAGATCTGGGCCTAAATCCATCATTTTTTTGCTCACCATGCCGTTCCAGTTTGAACCCAGCCATATGCAAATCAGTCTTGACCCTGTGCCTCATGGGAACAGTCCAGCCCGAACTGCCAAGCCAGGTCCTCCCTGGACTGGAAACAAGCATCCCAGGACCGGTTTCGGGGTTTCACCCCTCTTCAGCCAGGATAGCTTGATTCCAGTGGCATGGAGAGCAAGGGACCCACGTCTGGGCATACCCTTCCCACTCGGGGTGACAAATGCAAAAACAACAATTGATGGACAGAATGCAGAACAATGTCATACATTCACCCCAGTACAGAGATCTGGGCCTAAATCCATCATTTTTTTGCTCACCATGCCGTTCCAGTTTGAACCCAGCCATATGCAAATCAGTCTTGACCCTGTGCCTCATGGGAACAGTCCAGCCCGAACTGCCAAGCCAGGTCCTCCCTGGACTGGAAACAAGCATCCCAGGACCGGTTTCGGGGTTTCACCCCTCTTCAGCCAGGATAGCTTGATTCCAGTGGCATGGAGAGCAAGGGACCCACGTCTGGGCATATCCTTCCCACTCGGGGTGACAAATGCAAAAACAACAATTGATGGACAGAATGCAGAACAATGTCATACATTCACCCCAGTACAGAGATCTGGGCCTAAATCCATCATTTTTTTGCTCACCATGCCGTTCCAGTTTGAACCCAGCCATATGCAAATCAGTCTTGACCCTGTGCTTCATGGGAACAGTCCAGCCCGAACTGCCAAGCCAGGTCCTCCCTGGACTGGAAACAAGCATCCCAGGACCGGTTTCGGGGTTTCACCCCTCTTCAGCCAGGATAGCTTGATTCCAGTGGCATGGAGAGCAAGGGACCCACGTCTGGGCATACCCTTCCCACTCGGGGTGACAAATGCAAAAACAACAATTGATGGACAGAATGCAGAACAATGTCATACATTCACCCCAGTACAGAGATCTGGGCCTAAATCCATCATTTTTTTGCTCACCATGCCGTTCCAGTTTGAACCCAGCCATATGCAAATCAGTCTTGACCCTGTGCCTCATGGGAACAGTCCAGCCCGAACTGCCAAGCCAGGTCCTCCCTGGACTGGAAACAAGCATCCCAGGACCGGTTTCGGGGTTTCACCCCTCTTCAGCCAGGATAGCTTGATTCCAGTGGCATGGAGAGCAAGGGACCCACGTCTGGGCATACCCTTCCCACTCGGGGTGACAAATGCAAAAACAACAATTGATGGACAGAATGCAGAACAATGTCATACATTCACCCCAGTACAGAGATCTGGGCCTAAATCCATCATTTTTTTGCTCACCATGCCGTTCCAGTTTGAACCCAGCCATATGCAAATCAGTCTTGACCCTGTGCCTCATGGGAACAGTCCAGCCCGAACTGCCAAGCCAGGTCCTCCCTGGACTGGAAACAAGCATCCCAGGACCGGTTTCGGGGTTTCACCCCTCTTCAGCCAGGATAGCTTGATTCCAGTGGCATGGAGAGCAAGGGACCCACGTCTGGGCATACCCTTCCCACTCGGGGTGACAAATGCAAAAACAACAATTGATGGACAGAATGCAGAACAATGTCATACATTCACCCCAGTACAGAGATCTGGGCCTAAATCCATCATTTTTTTGCTCACCATGCCGTTCCAGTTTGAACCCAGCCATATGCAAATCAGTCTTGACCCTGTGCCTCATGGGAACAGTCCAGCCCGAACTGCCAAGCCAGGTCCTCCCTGGACTGGAAACAAGCATCCCAGGACCGGTTTCGGGGTTTCACCCCTCTTCAGCCAGGATAGCTTGATTCCAGTGGCATGGAGAGCAAGGGACCCACGTCTGGGCATACCCTTCCCACTCGGGGTGACAAATGCAAAAACAACAATTGATGGACAGAATGCAGAACAATGTCATACATTCACCCCAGTACAGAGATCTGGGCCTAAATCCATCATTTTTTTGCTCACCATGCCGTTCCAGTTTGAACCCAGCCATATGCAAATCAGTCTTGACCCTGTGCCTCATGGGAACAGTCCAGCCCGAACTGCCAAGCCAGGTCCTCCCTGGACTGGAAACAAGCATCCCAGGACCGGTTTCGGGGTTTCACCCCTCTTCAGCCAGGATAGCTTGATTCCAGTGGCATGGAGAGCAAGGGACCCACGTCTGGGCATACCCTTCCCACTCGGGGTGACAAATGCAAAAACAACAATTGATGGACAGAATGCAGAACAATGTCATACATTCACCCCAGTACAGAGATCTGGGCCTAAATCCATCATTTTTTTGCTCACCATGCCGTTCCAGTTTGAACCCAGCCATATGCAAATCAGTCTTGACCCTGTGCCTCATGGGAACAGTCCAGCCCGAACTGCCAAGCCAGGTCCTCCCTGGACTGGAAACAAGCATCCCAGGACCGGTTTCGGGGTTTCACCCCTCTTCAGCCAGGATAGCTTGATTCCAGTGGCATGGAGAGCAAGGGACTTTCTAAAAGTGGCATTTTCAAACACACAATTTAAAAACCATCTTTAGTAAAAGATGTGTTATTAAATTCTGAGTTCAGAGAGCCTAAACTTTATTTTTCCATCCTATCCCTATGGGAAAATATGCTTGTAAAATGTTACAAAGCATTCCCCATTCTGTCCTATGGGGCAAGATAGCATCTCAATAGTGAAAAACGAAATTGACTGTATTTCTGTATCAGGGCATGTCACACACACACAAGTACATGTCCTACCTTTCACATACACTGCACCCTGCCCACAAGGGTACCTTGGGCCTACCTTAGGGGTGACTCACATGTAAGAAAACGGAAGGTTAGGGCCTGGCAAGTGGGTGCACTTTTCAAGTTGACATGGCAGTTAACAATTGAGCATAGGCACTGCAGTGTTACAGCAAACAAATGATGGACGGAATGCTGACAATGCAGACATTCTCCCCCAGTCAAAAGATCTGGGTTAAATCCATCATTCTTTTGCCCACTACGCCACCCCAGTTTGGGCCCAGCCATATGCAAATCAGTCTTGACCCTGTGCCCCATGGGAACAGTCCAGACCGAACTGCCAGGCCAGGTCCTCCCTGGACTGGAAATAAGCATCCTGAGACCGGTTTCAGGGTATATCACTCTTCTTCAACCAGGCTAGCTTGAATCCAGTGGCACAGTGAACAAGGGACCTACGTCTGGGCATACCCATCACACTTAGGGCAAAAAGTGTTACAGCAAACAAATGATGGACGGAATGCTGACAATGCAGACATTCTCCCCCAGCCAAAAGATCTGGGTTAAATCCATCGTTCTTTTGCCCACTACGTCACCCCAATTTGGACCCAGCCATATGCAAATCAGTCTTGACCTTGTGCCCCATGGGAACAGTCCAGAACGAACTGCCAGGCCAGGTCCTCCCTGGACTGGAAACAAGCATCCTGGGACCGGTTTCAGGGTATGTCACCCTTCTTCAGCCAGGCTAGCTTGAATCCAGTGGCACAGTGAGTGAGCAAGGGACCCACGTCTGGGCATACCCATTCCAATTAGGGGGAAAAGTGTTACAGCAAACAAATGATGGACGGAATGCTGACAACGCAGACATTCACACAGAGTCAAAAGATCTGGGTTAAATCCATCGTTCTTTTGCCCACTACGCCACCCCAGTTAGATGCTTGTCCCAGTCCAGGGAGGACCTGGCCTGGCAATTCGGACTGGACTGTTTCCATGAGGCACAGAGTCAAGACTGATTTGCATATGTCTGGGTTCAAACTGGAATGGCATGGTGAGCAAAAAAACGATGGATTTAGGCCCAGATCTCTGTACTGAGGTAAATGTATGACATTGTTGTGCATTCTGTCCATCAATTGTTGTTTTTGCATAGACACTGCAGTGGCAGGTCTGAGTTACCATTTCAGAACTACTCATGTGGGTGGCACAATCAGTGCTGCAGGCCCACTAGTAGTATTTGATTTACCAGCCCCGGCACCCTCAGTGCACTTTACTAGGGACTGACCAGTAAATCAAATATGCCAATCAGGGAGAACCAATCATAATAACAATTTACACAGAGAACATATGCACTTTAGCACTGATCAGTAGTGGTAAAGTGCCCAGAGGCCTAAAACCAACAATAGGTCACGAAAAAATAGGAAGAAGAAGCGAAAAGTTTGGGGATAACCCTTCAAAAAGGGCCAAGTCCAACAGAGCCCATATTTAAAAATGGCTACCGGGCCCAACCAGGTTGCTATAGGCCTATTACATTCCTTGGCATAAAGGTTACAATTCTAGGGAGGGTCCTGTATAAAAGGATCAAGGAGTGGATTCAGAATGAGTGCATTTTATATCTCTGTCAGTATGGGTTCAGAAAGCATGTAGGGACGATCGAGCAGTGTCTGAATTTGAACCTGGCCACAGGCAAATACACCGTTGCCAAACAAACACCCCTATATTTGGCATTTATGGACCTGACCTCAGCATTTGACTGGTTTCTGGTGACAGGCGTTTCCCGTGGGGTGAGGCAAGGATGTGTGTTGCCTCCACTTTTATTCATTTTTTATATTAATGAGCTCCACCCGTTTTTAACCACTATTACCCCAGATGCACCTAAAATCAAAGGCATTCTGCTTACTACACTTCTATATGCAGACGACGCAGTGCTGATGGCACAAACCCCAAAACTACTGCAAATGCTGGTGCACACCTTTGTAGATGTTATGGCCGCTTTGGACCTACAAACAAATTTTGCTGAATCTTACAGCTTGTAAATAATACAGTCTAAAGTGTAAACAACTCTCTACCTACCTCATTGATACCAATTGTCTGAAAACCACAAGCACCTTCTCTTATTTAGGGGGAACAGTATCCCAGACTCCTAATATTGGGCGGCACAAGATAAAATTATCGAGTGCAGGTTGCTCATGATATAATCTACCTCAGCTGCCAGGATGGAGAGCCCTTTTCCCATTACTGCAAACGTATAAAACATAATGTATTCCTTTCGCAACATTTGGAGTTGACATATGGGGTATCGCGAAATGTGAAGTCATTCAGGGCGAAGAAAACTTTTTTCTGCAGGAGAGGTCTCTTGGTTCCCATATCCTTATCTCATTTAATCTGCCACGAGGAATTGGGTTTGTCCTATTTAGAAGATTGTATCAGGGCAAGTCCCGCACTACTGTGGTTGGCAGTTTGGGGAAATGAGGTGGCCTGTTTGACTGGAAATATTATTAAAGATTGTCTTGAGTGTGAGAGGGGACTCTCAATTATTCCCTGGTTAGCATACATGAAATTAAGTTTTAAAATGATTGATTTGCAACATGTTTTTACTGAGCCAGAGTTCAAGAGTAATTTTATCAAAAAATACATGCAGCAAGCCTTATTTAACTTTAATTGTTGCCTGACATTCAATAAGGAAGAGGGTAAGCCCATGGTGGTGGCTTATTTGAGTTTGACTACAGAAATTAGATTGACTAATTATCCTTTCTGCATGCAGGGGCGCTGGGAACGCACTTTGCTGTTCTGCTTCAAAGTGGATACAATAACATATTTGCTGTGTTTCCCACTGAGCTTCCAGAAGAATCTTGATACTAGCCTCTGCGCCTGTGATGGCAAGTCTGGGCATTCTATGATGCACTTTGCATAACATTCTATATTTGCATAACCTACTACATGCACTTGCTATTTGAGACTCCCCTTCCAACGCGATTTGTTTTTTTAGTTCATGATAAATGCCCCAGAAAGTCAGAATTCGTGCTCTGCTCTTAGAAGGTCAAACTGGTCTGATTCGTGGTCTTAGACTGCAATTAGTTTGACTATTTAGGTAATGACTTAAAATAAGAAATGCACTTTTTGCTGGGTACAAGCAGGACCTAGCAGTAACTTTGTGTTGCACAGTGAACCCCACTACAGCTTGCCTAGTCTTTTGTATTGTGCTATTCATTTTTTCGCTTAGTACAAGAGCAGGACTGGTGCATGGAACTTGTGCTGCAACATCTGATTGAAGGTGTGGATGTGTTCTTTGAGGGCAGCACTCCTCTGCCATTTTAGGGTGAGGCAGGAGAGACTGGAAAGAGGGATGCCTATGGCGCATTAAGTGCAGCATGATCAATGAGCATTTCTCCCTTCTCTCTGCTTCCAGCTGACATTGCAGTAAGGTACTTACAGGCCCTAGAAGTTCCTGATGGAAACTAATTGCACGTGCTCCCAGTTTGACCCCTTTGTTTTTGTTGTTTTAGCTTTCCGACGTGGGCAGCTGTAGCATGCAGAGACAGCAATCAACAGATTTTTAAATAGGGCTAACAGGGAGCAGTCACTATGTTTAAAACCCACTGAAGAGTAAACTGCTCCCTCTTCCAGCCCTTTAAAAAAAAGTACCACTGCAGTGTAGTGCATACCCCACGGCGCCCTTACATAAGTATGTATCAGCACTGAGGGGTATGCACATCGCTGGAGAGCACTGCATACCCCTCAGTGCCCTTACATCAGTATGCAAGGGAATGGAGCGGTAAGCACTGTACATTGCGGTGCCCACTCTGCCCCCTCACGGATTTTTGTGAAATTTTAATGTAATTCTGTGGAATGAAACTCCACCAACTCTGCCCACCCCTATATTTTTTACAACAATATTAAAAGCAACACTTAAAACAATATTCTTACCCTCGATGTTCCACTCAACAACATTTTTGGGATCTCAATATTATTGACACAATATTTTTGTATCACAATATATTTTTATTTGATGTTTTTTCCAAACACCATTTATGAGATGCTTGGTCATGAAATGCCCGAACTGAGCCAGGGAGCCAGACTGTCTATGCTTAAAAAGAACAGGCTACAATACACCAGTCATGAATTATCCCCACGTGCTACCAGTCTCGGGGCTCACTGGGAGATAAAGACACTCCAGCTGGAGAAGAATAGCACATTTACAGCAGTGCTGGGATTAGTCAGACAGTCAGTAAGAGAGAGTGTGTTAGAGAAAATGATAGAGAGGCTGAAAGGTAGAAAGGCGAGAGGGAGGGAGCTATGAAAAGAAAAGAGTTTGTGTAGGTGAGATATTTTTCATGAAGGGTTAGAGTTAATGCACTGATTTGCTGCATCACTTACACAGATACACAAAATTAAAATATTCAAACTGGAAAGAGTACAGAATTACATGACGCAGCATAAATTTAAGAAAGGACAGAGCAGGGTAGTTAGTGGACAGACAGTTTAGAAGCTGGACTTCAAGTGGCAAGGTTCTAGCTCTTTCCCGACACCCAGTTATTGCCTCAACAATTTGGCTGAGCTATGGTATTTTCCCTAAGTCATGTAATAAGAGCTGTGCAATAGTGCTGCTGCCTATGACAGTCAAGTATGTGTAACACAAGGGATACCTCTGCTATGTGAGGCTGAGCGAGTGAGATAGCTCCGCTGTCTGCAGTAAGGCCTTGTAACTACTGTGTCACTTGAGGGATAGTTATTCTCCCTGAAGCCTAAGCCTGTAACTATGTGTAACATGAGGAATAGTTCTGCTGTCTAGTCAAAACACATATTTATTACCTGGAGGATGGAGAGAGGTAGCTCTAGTATGTGAGGAGTAAGCCTGTTTGTGAAACCTCATACAGGTTTGCTGTGTCAAGCTAGCACCTACAAGATTTGTCCTGAGGAACTGCTCGGCTGGGTAAAGCTGAAACCTCTTTGTAAGTGCAACATAGATTATAAACCTACTGGCTAATGCCTTGGGTTTGCTAAACCTCGACGAGAGTGCTTCTGCCTAAGGTGTGAGACTGCCCTATTTCTCTGTTCCCATTTTCTTGAATGTATCTGTCATGTATGTCCTAAGGCAAAGCCCTGCTGTCCATATCCTGAACCTGAAATTGGTATGTAGTAAAGGTATCACTGATGTCTATTGCCGAAACCTATTGTCGAAACCTTTAGATTATGTGTTACCCGCGTTAGAGCTCTGCAAGTTAAACAGTTATAAAATCCTACATTTCTGTATCACTTGAAGGGTAGCTCTACTAGGTGAGACCTGAGCATGTAAGGTTTGTGATACCTAATTTATAGTTCTACTGTCTGAAAGTTAAGACCTGTAATATTGGTGTTACTACAAAGATAGTCTTGCTGCTGAAAGCTATCCCTTGTATGGTTAGTGTGATGGTAGAGATAGCTCTATTCTGCGAATCCTGAGCCTGAAAATCCTGTATGTTGAAAACTATCAACTGTAACATTAGTGTAATGAGAGAGTTGTGCTGTTCTGTGAATTCAAAGTCTATAAATCCTGTATGTTGAAAACTAAGATTAGTGTAAATATAGGGATAGCTCTGATCTGTGAATCCCGAGTCTGGAAATCATGAATCTCCTGATGGGTAGCTCTTCTGCCTAAGAGCAAAGCTTGTGGATCTATGCAAAATAAGCAATAATTTGACTCAGCAAAACTTAAATCTATTAGCTTTGTCTCACCATATTTCTAGTATTATTTACATTGTTCAAGTAGAAGTCAATGAATTTCCTTGCTCACTAAATATGCACATTAAGCTCTGACATAAGCCACTACTTTTACCATTGCAAAATTCTTAGTTATTATTACAGTTGTTCACCAAACAGATATATCATAAGGTTTAAAATCGAAAAGGTCTGCATGAAAAACTATGCATGACAAATTGCCAACGCATTGATTCCTGCCTGGCAAACCGAATTAATAACAACATTTAGCAACAATGAGCAACCTGAAAACTTTGGTAATCAGTGTAATAGGAGAACATTCATATAGCAAGTTGTATCCACTCAATGTGCCTTCTGCTGAATAGAATGCTGTCCGCTTCCCACAAAGAGGTAACCCCTTTCGAGGATGGTAGCTCACAGGCATAGAGGAGGAGGTTAATGTAATATCTGTAGTACAAAGACTATGGAGGAGAGAAGACCTTGCCCCTCCAACAAGAAACCTCATGAACAGGCCTCCCCACTTCTTGAAGCATGAATGTTATTCAGGACTAATTAAAGAAATTGGAAAATTGGAGCCTAGTCTGAACGGCCATATACCATTAGTGAAAATAAGAATGCTCCCTCGTTTGGGGCATGTAAGACTACATAAAAAACACAAAAAGAACAAATAATGGGAGGGATGCTGTACCATTCAAACATTCACTCCTAGTCACAGATCTGGGGTTTAATCCACCGTTTTTTTGCTCACCAAGCCACCCCCTTTTGGACCCAGACATATGCAAATCAGTCTTGATCCCTTGCTTGCTGTACCACTGGATTCAAGCTAGCCTGGCTGATGAAGAGTGATACCCTGAACCCTGTCCCAGGATGCTCGTTTCTGGTCCCGGGAGGACCTGGCTTGGCAGTTTGGACAGGACTGTTCCCATGAGGAGCAGGGTCAAGACTGATTTGCATATGGATTGGTCCAAACAGGGGTGGCATGGTGAGCAAAAGAACAATAGATTTAACCCAGATATCTTGATAGAAGGTATATGTTTAATTCGTTCAACACTCCATCCATAATTTGTTTGTGCAGCATTTTAAACCCTAATTGGGATGGGTATGACCAGACATGGGCCTCTTGCTTGCTGTGCCACTAGATTCAAGCAAGCCTAGCTGATGAGGGGTGATACCCCGAAACCTGTTCCAGGATGCTTGTGTCCAGTCCAGAGAAGGCCTGGCTTGGCAGTTCAGGCTGGAATGTTACCATGACACGCATGGGCAAGACTGACATGCATATGGCTGAGTCCAAACTGGGGTGGTATGGTCAGCAAAAGAATGATGGATTTAACCCAGATATCTTGACTGGGGGTGAATGTTTGATTTGTTCAGCATTCCGTCCATCATTTGTTTGTGCAGCATAAAATCGCACTGATTGGTAAATGCATTAGGCCCCGCCTATGTGATTAATAATACGTTGTTTTTGTTGAAAGTTGTAGTTTGGTAAGCAGTTGAAAAAGTGTTAGCAAATAGTAGAAAAAAAAAGCAGCTTCCATATGTGTGAATTTGCTGCATTAAAATCAGAGGAAATAGTTAAAAAAAAAAACAGCCTCCATATGTGTGAATTTGCTGCATTAAAAACAGAGGAGTGAATACACAGGAATTGCCGTGCAGCTGAGGTGCACACTGGGGAACTAGAACGCCGACCTTTGCCGGCATCATGGATATGATGTTGAGATCAGGTAAGGTAGTACCAATTACAGTGGAAAGATTAAATAGGTGGGAGGGGCAGTAGAATTAAGCAAGACAACAAGTGTGGTGTTTACAGTGAAAGAATGACTAGGCAGGAGCGTAGCTTCCATTGGCGCACCAGGTGCATATCAAACCAGAGATGAACCTTGCCATTGTCTCTGTGCCTCTCTAACAGTTTACAGAACCTGCATTTTCTCAAAAGAAGCAGGAAATTATTAATTTTGGTGATTGCAAAAATAATATATTCTCCCGCAAATTAGATTATTTGTGCCCACATCCTTCAAATATTTGCATTTATTTTATTTCATTTATAAAGTTTTATATAGCGTGGACTTGACCCGATGAGGGTATCAGAGTGCTTTACAAAAGTTACATCAAAAGAAAAGTTGAGTGCTAGTCACATAGAAATGAGTAGCTAACATGAGATCGTATATGTTGTAGGTTCTTGTTGAAGGTCAGGAGTGTGTTAGTCATTCTTGCTTAGAGTTCATCACGCATCCTGGTAGGAGATCAGCTTCTGGTTAGTATCAACTCGCAACAGGGCTCGAATCAGGAGAGAGTTTTATTCATTAAAAGTAGTTTGACTTCTTTTTTGAAGGAGGTGGTGGAGGGGTTCATTCTGATTGTCGGGAGCAGGGCATTCAAGATCCTAGGTGCTAGGCCAGAGAAGGTGCGTGTGTAGGTTTTCTATTTCCTCAATTTTTGCGGTTTCAATAGCAGGGTGTTGGTGCTTCTCAGAGTGTCTGATAATTCTAGTTTATTGGCTAGATACTTTGGTGTGTTGAAGCGCAGGGCTTTGTGTGTCATGTATGCAATTTTTAGCTGTGCTCTTGCCTCATAAGGGAGCAGTTCAGTTCCTTTAGATCAGGGCTGATGTGGTTGTTCATTTTGGAGCCAGTGACAAGTCTTGACGCCGCGTTGAGTGAGGCTCTTAAAGGAGCCAGACTCGATCTCGGCAAGCCACATAGGGTTGTATTCCCATAGTCTATTCTGGGTATAACTAGAGCTTGAATAGCTGTTTTTAGGTTGTTATCGTTGAGGAAGAGTGTCAGTTTTCTGAGAATGCTCATATGAAAGTTGGCTCCTCTGGTGGCTGTGCTGATGTGTTCCCTCATGTTGAGATTCTTGTTGAGTATTATTCCCAATGATCTTGTGGAATCGATAATGTGAGGAATACATTTGAAGGCTGTTAAGCCAGATGTGTTTTTTTTGTAAAGTTGTGTTGAGTAGGCAGATGTCATCCAGCGATGACATTTTTAGGTAAAGTTGGGTATCATCCGCATACATTTCTTAATGGATATTGGAGAGTTTCAGAATTTCGGTTGAGGGATTGGTTAATCTTGATTCTTTGAGTTCGGTTGTCTAAGAAGGAGGCGAACCACTTTAGGACAGCTACTGATAAACCCATTCTGTGTTCAAGTAGGTCCAGCAGACTGTTATATTTGACCTTATCAAAGGCTGATAATAGGTCTAGGGGTATTAGGAGGCAGGCTTCGTTTTGATCTAGTATTCTGAATGTGTCATCGAAGATGTGAATCAGGGCAGTGTCCATGCTGTGTTTCTGCCGGAAGCCTGATTGGAACTGGTCGATGAGGTGGAATTGGGCTAAATGGTTGCATAGTTGGGAATGGACGCACTTCTCCAGTAGTTTTGCTAGGGAAGGAATAGTGAATATTGGACGGTAGTCATCTGGAATTGTGTGGTCAGCTGTAGGTTTTTTTAGAATAGGGGTTACCTGTCCTTCTTTTAGGCAGCTTGGAAGGGTTCCTTGAGATACAGATGCATTCACTTTCTTTGTCCAGATGGGTATAAGAGCAGTTTTGATCTCGCTGAAGATGTTGGCTGGATCGCAGAAGTGATTTGATGGTTTGAGTGTTGTTACTAACTTGAGGATGTCATTTTCGTCAAGGTTTTTAAAAGTGTTCCAGGACGCATTGTTTTTGAGTGAGGGTAAGATCATGTTGGATAGGTGTTTGTGCCGATTGTGGCATGCGGGGGTTAGGTGGGGGCGACAATGTGTGTTGTTCATTTGCTGTATGGATCTCTTTTTCTATCATTTTGGATTTTTCCAAAAAGTGGGCGGCAAATGTGTTGCAGTTAGGTTGAAGATTATTTTGAATAGTTTTCTTGGTCGTTTTCTAGCATTGTTTAGCTGATCATTGAAGAAATTAGCTTTTGAGATTCTGATGTGTTTGTTGTAATTACATACAGGCAGAGTGCGGGGCACTTGTATATATGGTGAATGCCACATATCGTAGCCAATTGGTATATTGATTCTGCAATCGTGCAACTTACCTCTGTGTAAGCTCTAGCCCGTGGAGTTGATACACACATGTCTTCTGGAGCCTGTGTGTGTGTTCTTTGCGCCTTACAATCTTTGTTGAACACTGAGGTGCTTCTCAACTGGCTGCCTCTCCTTCTCATCTGCTCCCAGAAGGAAGGGTATTCTTTCCTCAACGTTGCTTCACTTCATGGAGTCACCATGTATGCAGAGATGGCATAACAACTAGAATGCTGACCTTCGACTCACATTGACAAGCACACTGAGGTGAATGCAGCATGTATATTAGCCCTTTGCATTGACGCACACACTTACATCGAAGCGTGTCTCTTAACCCTTTGTAGTGACGCCAACACTAACATAAGTGAAATGTGTTCCTGCTTTTCATAAGGATTGTTTTTCTACATGATATCACCGGGTGTGCAGAGGTAGTATAACAAAAGAAGTTCAGTGGATGAAAAGGAGTACTTGGACCTTTGGACACTCATAGGAGCAAAAATATGCATGAACAACAGGAAGTAGTGTGCGACAGCCAATAGAAGCATAGGAAAAGTTAGTGACAAGCACAGCACACCAACCAACAAAAAGTAAGGGCAGGATTAGGGTGGGAGGTAAGCTCCTTTTAAGATTTATATTAAACTCAATAGATTTCACAAGCACAGCACAAGTGCTGTGCGGGCGAAACCTAAAAATACACCTGTAGTACTACTTCCAGAACTCATACATTCTTTTTTGAACCTGCCTCTGGTATTCCTGCTAAAACGTAAGTACTATACATGAAACTGCTTTTACAATTTAAGTAGGTAAACATCACAGGCGTTCCTTTTGAAAGGCAAGTGGTTAAAATTGCCAGTGGAGTTTGGAATATTCCCATATGATGCTCAATGTTCTATGCTTTTTGTTGCATCCTCTCATTTAGAATTGTATGATTTTAACAATAGGCACAATAGAGCATATGTACTTATTTTCACCACGAAGATAAATAATACTGTTCTTCATGCTTTCTGAAAAGCATCATCTGTCTCCTCACAGTCAATGGAAAAGCGTCATTAACAACGATACTGCAAGTTAGGTCTCCTATGACATCTTTCCATCATTGACACTGCACAGCAGTGGCTCACTCTGCTCTGAAATGGCTTCTCTGTGAGAATCCTCTGGTACTACCAAGCGAGATTCACAATGGCCTGCACAGGAAAGTGGTACAGAGGTCCCTGATGTTTATGCAAAATGAAGCACATGCCACTTTGAAAAATAAACAGTTCACTAAAAGAAGCCCATAAATGTATCACGAAGCGCTGCTCTGGTACTTAACGGCTGCACAGACGGGGCCCATCAGGCAAATTACCTCTGTGAATCCAGACCAAATAAACAACATGACAGGGGCTCAGTCTATCTTAAAAGCAACACACTAGAATACTGCTAGCTTATATCATTTTGAAGCATTCACAAGAGAAAGTGAGCAAAGGAAAATGTTTGCCTAAAACAAATATAAATTTCAAGCCCACAAACTGCTATGGAAACAAAGCAGGTTAATGCACTTAATTAACCATAGTTTCTATTGACACAGCAGCCAAGACGTGTACAAGCAGGAAAAAAACAATGGGCCCGATTCACAGAACTAACTTAAGACAAAATCCTAAACTTACTACCATTTTCGTATTTTTAAGGCTTTCGGTATTCACAGAAGACATTTATGAGTCCTAAAGTTAGGAGTCCTAACTTTACTACTACTAAATTGAGAAAAATTCTAATTTTAAGACTTTCAGTATTCACAGAAGGCATTTAGGAGTCCTAAAGTTAGGAGTCCTAACTATACTACTATTAAACTGAGAAAATTCCTAATTTTAAGACTTTCGGTATTCACAGAAGGCATTTAGGAGTCCTAAAGTTAGGACTCCTAACTTCTGTGAATACCGAAATGAGTAAGTGCCTTCTGTGAATACCAAAATGAGTAAGTGCCTTCTGTGAATACCAAAATGGTAGTAAGTTTAGGATTTTGTCTTAAGTTAGTTCTGTGAATCGGGCCCAATACTTGTTTGTTTCCATTTGGCCATGTGATCACCAGGGAGCTTAAGCCCAATCAAGTCAAAAAACTTCCTAGCCCTTGGTCAGCTTCTTAATTCTTTTTGGGAGAATTAAGTAGAAAGCAGTATAATTCATTACTAAGAAGGTAAAATGTGAGATCAGAATATGAAACCAGTCATTTTCAGCAATTGAGACTGCATGAAAGAAGATACTGTGGAGGGAAACGAGTTGCAGAATCTGTGGACTGGTGCCCACATTGCTGATTTTAGCAAGGACAATGTTCATGTAACTTTCAGTGAGTAAATGTCAACCTTCTTTCTCAAGAATCAGTGTTGCATAGTTTCTAATGTTTCACACAATGCAGGGCAGCAGACAAAGTTGCTGTGTTGCATTGCTTGAAATGGAGAGAGCAGAAATGCTCTATATTTGCTAATATATGATGCAATACTGTTCCCTCCTAGCGTCATGCTGCAAGGGTGCCTGCGATATGGACAGGATTGTTTTCGTTCAAGGAGGCATTCCTAGATGAATACAGATGAGTCCTTTGTCACACCCAGTCCTGCCTGTGTGTGTGAGACTATCTAGAGGAAATGCACAAAGTGTAGCTGTCATCAAGCCCAGACATGTATTGGAGACAGACTGAAGGCACACAGAGCAAATGTAAGATCATGTAAATCAAATCCAACTTTACCAATAAAGGGGATTTATCACCACCATTCCAAAGATATGAAACATGATTTAGCTGCTCCTTTATAATCAGGAATTTCAGCTTAAAGATGTTTTAAGGAATTCCCAATGCTAACCTATGAGAGGAGTAGGCCTCACAGCTGTGTAAAATGAATTTAGCTGTTTGTCACTACCAGGACATGCAAAACATACAAGTACAAGTCCTACCTTTTACTTGCATGGCACCCTGCCCTTTGGGTTACATATGGCCTACCTTAGGGGTGGTTTATATGTAATACAAGGGTAGTTTAAGGGTTGGCAAGCTGTTCTAAGCACCAAGTGGAAGTGGCAGTAAACTTCACACTCAGGCACTGCATTGGCAGGTCGGAGAAAGGTTTGAGAGGCTACGTCTGTTGGTGGCACAGTCAGTGCTGCGAGCCCACTAGTAACATTTAAAGTACAGGCCCTGGGTATATGTACCAGTACAACAAATATACCCATCAGGTGTACACCAATGTCATCATGTTTAGAGGAGAAGCACATGCACTTTAGCACTGGTCAGCAGTAGTGAAATTCTTAGAGTCTTAAAGGCAACAAAAGGAATTCAGCAAAAAGAGGAGGAGAAAGTTTGGGGTACCCCTGCAAAAAGGGCCATTTTCAACAGGGTACATTAAAAGATGATACAGAACTAACATCAATATGGTAGTGCCTATGGAATTCACTAATTGTTATGTGAAAAGTCATTGATGCAGCTTAAGCCCTTACAGGACGCTGGTATATGTCCTTAGAAGTAATCTAAATGATTACGAAGCACTATATGACAAAGGAGGACACAAACCAATAGGAAATAGAAGTATAAGACCCCATTGATTGCCTGGGTGATGGTCACCATAAATCTGAAAGGGTCAGTAACAGTAGTGAAATGCTTTAAAAACTTAGGATCTCTTGAGACATCAACTCCCCGCTACCAATGAGAAGGTCCCTACATTTTTACCTGGTATCTTTCCTAGATTTGGCCCTATAGTGCAATCCATTTGTTCCATCCTAAATTTCAATCCCCACCATTTATCCTACTGAAAAAGGCAAATATTTCTCGTGTAGCCTCTGCCTTCAAGACAGCAGTACAAGCAGAATGGTTGCAAAGCCTTCTCTCAAATCCTTTCTTGACACTGCTTTCCATGTAAATGCTGGATGCCATATATTTCATTATGTCCTATGTATTTACAGTGGTTACTCACTACTTTTTAAAGTTTATTGTAAAGAATTGGGTTACTGTTTGAGGGGTGAATCCTTACTCAAGCAGAAACCACAATCCTTATCAGGGGGTGGCACAAGTAAACCCCAAATTAACTTGTCCTCAACCCTCTGGTAGCTTGGCACAGAGCAGTCAGGCTTAAGTTAGAGGCACTGTGTAAATTATTTATGCAGAACTTCAACAGTAATGAAAGGAACAAAACACAAGAAAAATCTCACAGCAATGTGGAAACATAGAATACATTTTAACATTTTAATGAATAAATAAAGACCTAAACAACAAAAATCGAATCAGTACATTTTAAAGATTTCAGTAAATATAGCGCCAAAAACCACAAAGCTCCAACAGAGTTCAGGCAAGCACTTTTCTTTGCCTCTGCTACAGAAGTCTTAATGGTACTGATGTCAAATCGGTGCTTGTAGGCAGGGCTCTATGTTTCCAGTCCTCGCCTTTTGCAAAGCATTTTATCAAGGGAGCCACAGCCAAGCCAAGGGTCTGGCTTGGCTCTAAGAGTCTGTTCATGAGCCAAGCCATGAAAATGTTTGGCATGTATAGCAGGCAATAAACATAATGCAAATATATAACACAGTTTCTTAAAAAAAAAAATAACAATTTGGCATGTGCAAGCATTTCACCTTAATACATTAGATTAAATCACTGCATAATAGTGTTAGTTTGTAGTATGAACTTAGTTAGAAACATTAATGACTCCCCCCCACAAAGGCAATGTCATTAGTGAACTAAGAAGCAAGTCAGTAGTCATGTAAACCGTAAACGTGACCTTGATTCTTATTATAGATGAAGCAACAGTATAGTCTATTAAGTCAAATATAAGAGGTGCTTATACATTGCACATCCTAAATGTAAGTATTTAAAAGTGCTCTTATATGTGATAATAAAGAAAAAGGAGGCACTGTGACACAAAATGTTTGGATAAGCAGGGAACCGGGTATTGATTTCAGGTTATCTGGTTTCACATTTCGAAATTCAACCACCAAATGTATATGTTTGTCTGTCTCTCTCTCTCTCTCTCTCTCTATCTGTCTCTCTCTCTCTCCTGTTTTCCTCAATAGTCAGTGTTTTGTCTTTTATTCTTGGCCCATGAGAGAAACCAACACAGATATAGCAGACCCAGACTCAGGGCCTTAAGCACAAATAACAAGCCAAGAATCAACTTATTTTGGGGGGTGTCACGCCCCAAACACTCCTCCTGAAGCTACGGACCTGGTTTTTGTAGTGGATTACGGATGACGCAGATGGCCGCAGATCTAGTGCTAATGGAGAGAAGTTTGCATTCTAGAGGAGTGGTGAACATACACTGTGCAATTGTTGACATTACCACAGCTTTGCATACCATTACTTACTTCGGGTAGAGGAAAATGCTCAATCTAGCTGCCTTCTGCAATTTTGTCATTATTGTCAGTGTCGTTGCACTTAGACACTTCTTAAGATTAATTTGTATCAAAATAGAGGGAGTCGGTGATTGGTGTCAGACAGAGGTGTGCAATGACTCTGTCTGTTTAACATATGTTTAAGTTACCTTAATGTATTACTAGAGAATATACACATATTTCCCATCAGATAGGCAGATAAAGTTTCCTGCAATTTATTATGCAGACTATGTGCTATGCTCTCTGTGACTTAACACCAATAGGGCTACGAAGAATATTAAGAAGAAACGTAGATGTCTTGGCTGTTTATGCAGTTTACTGTAAATTACAGATTTAATTTAAATAAGACTAAGGTTATGTATGTCAGTAAACAATGCAAATGAGTAATCTGATATATAGGGGGTTCCAGAGTGGGGTGGGCAAGGAGTATACCTGTTGAGATCTTCTCACAGATCAGAATCTACATTTCTGCCCTTTTTTAAAAGATAAGGAAAAGTTGATAATCGTGACCATGAGTACCATAGTCATGATTTCATCCACATTATGGAGATTACTCCAAGAGACCACTGATAGGAGCTTAATGGACCAAAATAATCCTGATGTACGCTTATGACATGCTTGTTGGGGTGCTAAATGCCAGTGGCCTAAATGGAGCTCTGGAAGTGCCAGTGGGGAAGGAATAACTGGTTCTAGGCAATTTCATGGTAAAGGGGTATGCATGGCTAAGGTCGCCACTACTCACACCCCCCCTGCCCTAATCGACAAACTCCCTACCTGCCCCTTAACATACACTACCCGACCCCCTCCCATACTCGTGCTGTCCCGAACTCTTAACATAGACTATCTCGACCCCCTCCCAGCCCCGTGCTGTCTGTAAAACTACCCCAACTCTTTCACTGCCCTTATGGCTAAAACCCTATTAAACTACCCAACCCCCAACTGAGCCCTAAAAACTACCACACCCACCCCTAAGCCCTAAAAGCTACCCCAACTACCCATTCTCCTTCCTCTGCCCTGAGCCCTAAAACCCTGCCCCTTAACATACACTACCCAAATCCACCCCACTTCCCCTGCATGTCCCTTAAACTACCCAAACACTTCCACTGCAATTAGGCCTATCCCCCAACCCCTACATTTCTAAACTACCCAACCCCCTAATAACTACTCTTCCCTCCCCTTAGCCCTTGAAACTACCCTGACCCCCCCAGCCCTGAAAACTACCCGGACCCCACCCCCAGCCCTGAAAACTACCCTGACACCCATCCAGCACTGAAAACTACCGCTCCCCCAGCCCTGAAAACAACCCTGACCCTTCCCCAGCACTGAAAACTACCCCAGCCCTAAAACTAACCCCGGCCCCAGCACAGCCCCAAAAACTACCCCCCACCCCCAGAACAGCCCCTCTTACCTCACTGCGTCCTCTACCTCTCTTCCTGACAAGGTGTTCATGCATCTGTTCCTGCAGCAGCTAGACCGTGCACTGCTTTAACCACGCATATGCATGGTTACTCTTGCGATGTCAGAACACACGTGGCTGAGGCCGCGGTGTTCCGTGTGTTTCCCAGCTATATGTGGATGAATTTAATACATTGGAATGAATTTACTGTTGCACTGACTGCAGCTCTAGAAAGTAAGATGATAATAAAAAAATGCTTACTATGTAAAAGAAAAAGGGCTGGTGTCTGAAGCTGTGCTCAGAATGCTGGCAGCTGGTGAAACTGAACGTTGGAACACCAAATACCAAGGCTGCATAGTCTTTAATCCACTTACACAAATTCCCTGGCCCTTTTTCTCACAGGTTACTGCTTTCTCTCTTTGTAAAGGTTTTGTCATCTTTCTCTTCCGATCTGTGTTTCTCCCTCTCTTACACTCAGTAAATATCAGATATGGGAAACAAGTTCCAGTGCCCCCCACCGGCAACTACCGGCTCAACTTAAGCACTGTTTAAAATATAGATTGAGAGTTTTAAATGCAATAACGATGTATTATGTCTTGGCATCAAGTCTTCCTATGCATTGTATTGCATGATACATACATTATGGGAACTAGCTGCTTATTTATCTTAACAAATTGGCCTGAGAGAATTTACACACTGAGGACCTCATTATGATGTTGGTTGGAAAACATTCGGACCGAATCCTTGTCGGAATCGTTTCGGTCCGACTCAAATTCGGCGAGTTCTACAGTGCGATTACGACGTTTCTGAACACCGTTCGGCCAGATTTCCATTGACTTCAATGGGAGCCTGTGTTTCGACCGACAAAACAGGCTCCCATTGAAGAAGGGGGTGGTTGCGGAAAACCTTGCACCCTGTGGCGGGCACCCCATGGTGCCTGCCACACTGTGTATGGTTGCAAAGAAGGGTCCCATGGGCCCCAACCGGAGGCCCCCAAAGTCAGTTTCCCCATTCCGTGTCGGACAAACCGATTCGAAAAGGCTATCTGAATCTGACATCGTAATGCGTCGGTCGGAAACACGGTCCATCGACCTGTACAATTTGGCTCCCACCGACCCGGAGTCTCTGAAAGCTGCTCGGAACTGAGTCGGAAAGTCAGAACGGATACCTTTCATCATAATCAGTCGGTCGGAAATGTTTCTGAGTCAGTCAGAAACAGGGGGGCCGACAAGGGTTAGGTAAACCTGAATGCTGTTCGGACAAGAGATGGGGCCCGGAGACCAATTGTGAGAAAGTCATTCATTTTGCCCTGATCACTTCCATTTTTTGCATGGTACGGGTGGCAACTGACTTGGACTGCACTTTGGGCTCTGCTTACGAGGTCCAGGGCCATTGCTCTGATTATAAGAATATGTATATTAGATGTAATTGTAATTTGTACTAACAGCCTAGCTGTAGGTCCCTAGTATATAATAGGGCATGTAGGTTTAGGGCCCCAGTAGACTTAATGCAATTAAGTGTGCACTACTGTGGTGCCTGCTGTCAATATAAAGGCAAAAGACACTCAATTGATGGACGGAATGCAGAACCAATCAAAACATTCACCTCCAGTCAAGCGATCTGGGTTAAATTCATCATTCTTTTGATCACCATGCCACCCCAGTTTAGACCTGGCCATATGCAAATCAGTCTTGGCCCTGTGCCTCATGGTAACAGTCCAGACCGAATTGCCAAGCCAGGTCCTCCCTGGACCGAAAACAAGCATCCTATGACCGGTTTCGGGGTTTCACCCCTCTTCAGCCAGGATAGCTTGAATCCAGTGGCACAGTGAGCCCGGGACCCACGTCTGGGCATACCCAGTGCACTTAGGGTGAGAAAGCAAAAGACACACAATTGATGGACGGAATGCAGAACCAATCAAAACATTCACCCCCAGTCAAGAGATCTGGGTTAAATCCATCATTCTTTTGCTCACCATGCCACCCCAGTTTAGACCTGGCCAGTGCTCTGATTATAAGGATATGCATATTAGATGTAATTGTAATTGGTACTAACAGCCTAGCTGTAGGTCCCTAATATATAGGGCATGTAGGTTTAGAGCCCCAGTAGACTTAATGCAATTAAGTGTGCACTACTGTGGTGCCTGCTGTCATTATAAAGGCAGCACTTCCTTTCAGGCTGCCTTTACCTTAAATGTATATGAAAATTCGACTTTGGATTTAAAGGTACTTCTCAACTACCTTATTTTTACATATAAGTCTCCACTATTGTCTCCCCTAGGTACCCCATTGTTAGGGTGCCTTGTAAACATAAACAGGAAAATTATAAAAGATGTTTTGTAAGCCCTGGTTCTGGAAAAATGGGCAATTCCATTTTTCTCCATTGTAGTGAATGGCTCCATAGGCTACCATTAAGATATTTAATTTAAGTATACATATTGACAGGTACAACCTAAAAATATACTTTAAGGTATCTAATTAATAGTTAAGATAAATCCAACAACTTGCCACTGTTAGATTTATTAATAATTATTACAGAAAATAAGTTAATGAACTTTCTTTTCTGTGATCCAAAATCCAGTTTTCAAACTGCCCTCTCCTGATTGGCCAGTATTTCCCAGGCTGAGCTTGATGTGGTGTGAAGTATCCTGTTAGAGTAGACAATGGCTTTCCTATGGGTAGAGAACTCCAGCTGCAGAAGCTAAAAGGCAGGAAAAGGGTGGGGAACCAAACTGGTCTTCAAAGGGAGAATGACAGTTTGGAACCAGCACAGGCTGACCCCACATCTTGCAGCCGCAGCCACACAGGAGCCTCAGTAATTAGATTAGTCAGGGGGTTGGAAGGGGTGTGTTAGTGAAACGTAGCCACACCAGCGAGTTTGCTTAGCCAGGTCTAACCCGAAAGGAGAAACTTAAATCATGTTGGATTTTGAGAGAATAGTGCTTTCTGAGACAAGAATATCACACACTTCGGAGGAAGCGGTAATACATATAGGGCAGCCTGCATCCCATTGGTCAGGGGTGCCCCTGCTTGACACCCAGGATCTCTGTATAAATATGGAAGAGTTGCCAGGCAACTCAGATTTGTTGCCTGGAACTACAAGGAGAAGAAGGACTGCCCAGCTGGAATATGGATCTACAGTGAAAGGACTGCACACTGAAGGACTGCACCTCCTGCACAATCTGATACTACAGCCCTAAGGACTTTGCCTTGCTTCAAGAAAGATTAAGGAGTGGGCCCCCTGCAAGCTGTAGGTTAACAGAGCCCACCTGCATCATCTCCTCCAAGAGTCCCCAGTCTGGAGTGCATCCAGTGGACCTTTAAGGATTTGGCTAGGTGCATTGTGGGAATTGTAGTCCAAACATCCCAAGGAGCATCTAGGAGATTCCAGATCCTTGGATTTGTATTTTGAACACTTTGGACCCTCAAGGAGGCATTCTGGAAAAAGATCCAGAAGTTTGGGAACTTTATTTGTCAAATAGCTCCATAAGGTGACTGACTTGACTTCGAGAGATAAGCCAGCCAGCCTGCTACCTTCAACCACAACCCGGTCGGGATTTCATGTTCGTCCATTTGAAAGCTCCAGACTTCTAGAATTTGACTGCAGCCTCACAGAGAAGCAATCTGACAATGTTCCATCGAAATCGGCCTGCTGGAGGGGACCAATCGACATCAAGAGAAAAATCCTCCAGAAACATTTCTAAGTGCGAAGGTAACATTTTGACCGAGGCCTCCCTCTTAGTGTATCTGGACAGGGCTGCATCGCAGTCGGCCTCAAACTTTGACATTGGCACTATAGGTTTTTAAGCACTAGAAAGTGTTTCTTCTTTAAAAATGCATATCTCCAGTTCCCTACATTAGATTTTTGTAATTTTCGTGTCTATTTGCTCATAAAAAATATAATTTTTTTTATAAATTGGAGTTCGTTTTTGATTGTGTGCTGTGTCTTACTTATTTAATGTATTGGTGTTTAAATGCTTTGCACACCTGCCTCTCAAGTTACGTTTGTCTGCTTGTTGCCAGCTACCAAGGGTTGAGCAAGGGAATAATTTAATGAGGCCTTGACTGGCCCTCATATTGTGTTTGTGGCCTTATTACTAGTGGTAAGTCACTACTTATCACTACTAATAAACCACTTTCCAACACCAATGTACAGGGACAGGGAGGCTTGCACTCTTGGACACTGGGACAGGTAATCTACCACTCATGGATGGAACTCTTGCTCAGTTATACAGGTAAACAAGCACATAGGCACATAGATCTGCATGTACTGCAACAGGGAAATACATGCAGTGGAGCAAGGAAGCACAGAGTGGGGCAAGGAGCTCAGCACACTCTAGGAAAGAAAACAATCACACCGGGGCAGTGCGGTATGGATACTGGGAAAGGGAGCCAATGGCATGAAGACACATACCAGGCCTGAAAAACACGTACACTAACAATGCAACACAAAATACATTCCCAAACCCAAGTGCAACATTTGTTCATGTCTTGCCTGCCGAATCAAGATCACTGCTATCTCCAATAGCTTCCCATCCCACTGCATTCTCCTTCAAATACACAGATGCCAGACTGCGTTTATATCCTGTGCTGGGCAAATACACAAACCAGTTCCATGAGGCCATTACAGTGGCAGAATTGGGCTTCAGAAAAGTCAAGTACCACAGTGAAAATCCATTACTAAAGTATACTATGTACACTTGGATGACCCAGGCCAGAAAATATCAATTCCGGTTGTGTTCTTCAGTGTCATGAATAAGAACGGTGAACATATGACAGATATTTTAACATTCGATAGACTTCATGCAAAAAATGGAAATGTGGCATGTTACACTCCAATTCCTGAAAGGGCTAAAGACACCCATCTTTAAATAACACAGGTTGCGCTGCAGTAGCAGTTCATTTTCTCTCTCAGAACCTAGCTCCCACAATCACTCACTGGCTCTATATTTGCCTTTAACCCAGTCCAGCTCTATGCTGCCTATAGGTTCATGCTATATAAATACTGCATACCTTCATACCTTCTCTCTTGTCCCCACAATTTTGGGGACCTGGGGCCACTCTCAAAAAGGTTTAGGTCCAAATACTAATGGCGAATTGTGTGTTATATTAGGGCCAAATAAAAATAAATAAATAAATAATTATTATTTGGGGTCGCAAGTGTTCAGGAAAGTATCGCAAAGCATTCAGGTTTAAATCAAAGGCAATGTGTAACACTGCATAAACAATAGAAAGTATCACAAAAAGTGCAATAAAATATCACTAGAAATTTTAAACCAAAAAGAAAAATATTATAAGTAAAAAAGACCGAAATAGGGAAAATCCAATAAAAGGGAACATGAAGTATGCATTTTTAAAGATTTAAGTTTAAATATAGCCACAAGGCACAAAGCATCACTGATAGCCTATTGAACAGTAGAATGGGATCTAGGCACAATTTAAGGCTGACTGTTATGGAGCTATGTTCAGATACAAGAAGTGCCTTGGTATGGAAGCCAAAAAGTTTGAAATATTTTCTGAGTCCCAACGCTGAAAGGGACTTAATCATTTTTCCGTAGAAAAACATTGAAATTTCTTCTAGCTCTCATCAAAGAAAGGGACTTTTTGGAATCAAAAATCCTCCCTGAGAGGACCGGTGCTAACATTGTAGCCACCACCATGTAACTGAAGGCTGGACATCTGAAGCAGGTTGGTCCTGCTGGAGGTCTGGAACTCTGGAGATTTCTAGCTGAAAAGTTTGTAAGTCCCAGTGGAGAATGGAACTTAGTTATTTTTTTAGAGGTGCTGGAATCTCTGACCAGGGTAAAGTTGAAATTCAGGCCAATGTTATGGAACCGCCGGTCTGATATTTCTTCTCACAGGTTTACCTGATGATCTGGAGGAAATGTTTTTCAAAGTTTCCAAAACTTTCTTCTGATGCTCAAACGACCACAGAAGTACACCTGTGAGCCCCCCAGGACCTCAAGGGTGTCAAACAGAGGCCAACAGCAGGTCAAGTTGCCACTGGTCAGCCAGGCCTTTCCAGGAAAAGATTTCTTGAAGCCTGTTTTATCCCTGTCAGCCAACTGAGCCTTGGAATCCACTCCTTTGTCATGCATACAAGAGGGAGCAGGTCCAGTCCATCGGATGGGGACCCTTCACCCTTGGTGCAGAGCCTAGCTGCCCTCCTAGAGGTGTGGTCAGGTTAACTAGGAGACCCCTCCTCTGTGGCCACTCCAAACCAGCTTAGAGGGTCAGCAGTGTAACGAACCTTGAAGGGGCCCAACTTCAAAGTACATGAAGGGAGCTCCCCATGCTCCGGGCCCAGTCAGGAGCTCTCAGGCCAATGGCCCACTGCCTGTGCACAGTGCCGGAGGGGGCCCCCCCTGGAACTCAAGGACCCCCCAACTGCAGGGGGTACAGGGGCTAATGTCACGCAACTGCTGAGGGTAGCGTTCCTCCCACTGGGCTTGCTGCCAGGCTGACTTTGGGGACTAAATGTGTGGCTTCCCAAGAGTCACCTAACATTTGCCTGTGATAGCACAGGCCCCTTTGAAGTTAATTAAAATCCTGGGCAAGCCCCAAGTTGCTCTTTCTGCCAGGGGAAGAAACCGCTTAAACTATTCCTCCATTCCTAGGTCAATTTGTCTTCTCTGGAAGCAGTTTTTACACCTCTTTCATGCATAATTCAGGCTAAGTACAGGCTGACCAGCTGCTGGAAAGTTAATGTAAATGACTGCAGCAGCTTCAGGGAGGGTAAAGATAGCTTTCTCAATGTTACATTTCCCATAAATTATTACAAATCTTGCTTTACCATCATATTGGATGTTTATTAAATATAAAATAAGTCTTTCAATTAAGTCTGTAGATGATCAAGGTCAAACGTTAAACATATATTCTGTACTTTGACTTTTACCTATGTGCCACTCACAGCTTGACCAGTGACAATACCATTTCATATGCCTAGTCACATATTATGCACCCTACCCTGTCAGTAGCAAGGTATGCTTAGGCATGACGTATTTGATGTATATTGTGTGATTTGGACAGGACTGAGTAGCAGGGTTCAGGCTGTTGTTGTCAGCCGACACATAGTAGGCCTAAAGCCATGTTTCCACTGCAACTGTAGTGGATGGCACAATAGGTGCTTCCGTCCACAAGTGGCATTTACCTTTCCATGACATGGGGGTATTTCTGCACCATATACCATGGCCTTTTAGGAAAGTTAAATTCGCCAATCAGGTTTTAAGGCAATGAGTGATTTCTCTCATCCAAGCAGTGATGCACCATACACACTATTTCCAAGTCAAACGTGCTTAAAGTGACCAGTATACATTAATGCCACCTAGTTTCAAGAAGGCAAAACACTAAGCAGACCTATACACATTTGGCATTTCTCTATAGTTGAATCAGTCATTAAAATATCAGTGAAAAGGTTTGTTATTACTGAGAGCACTCTTATACTTCTTTACACTGGAGGACGCTCACACAGTTCACCATGCAGGTCTGAAATTGCCCTATGCTCTAAGAACTGACATCTTATACGGTCAATGATATAAAGAATAAACATAATTTAGTGCATCTTGGCAAATCACACTACCTGGCACCCATAGTAGCAATCATGAAAAGGATGAGTGAAATGCAGTCCTTCCACACAAAACTTTGACACTCTTCACTCCTTCTCAACATCTGTTACCACCTCAAGATCCATGGGTCTCACTGGAGGCAACCTTATGCCACAACCATCATTGGACACTAGATAGAGAACATTAAATATTACAAGCAAGAGACCTGCAGAGATAACCAGAGCTGCCAGCATACCACATAAAATGCATGTCTAACGTTCACATTTACAACCCATCACACCTTCAAGTGCTGTGTCCCATAACACAATACAAGCACACAGGTGGTCATCACGGACAACATAAACACGACCCACATTGGCTCAAAATATAACAACCCCTTTGCAACCACCCACCCTACACAGTGTAGCTTGCTATGGTTGGATGTGATGCCCTTCCTCATCCTGCATAGGGGTTGTATATACTATTCAAAAGCTACAATATCATTCAATACGATCAGTGCCCACCTCATCATTGGCATTTTTCTGGGTGTGGTGGTAGAATAGAAATTTCAGCTTCTGCTAACGACACATATATTATAAGGCTGGAACCATTTTCAGCGAGGTGTGCCATTCTTCGAATGTGGAGAACCAGCAAATATATTGTTTTCGTAGGTTGAGTAAAATTCCTCTAGTTCTTTTATAGCACCAAGAAAGGTTCCCGCTAATCGAGTTATTTAACAAGATTATTATTAAAGCATGAGCTGCATGCATTCTTCCCACTCAAGCGTCTGTGTAGAATTCAAACCCTTGAAAATATATGTCCATCTAACGCTGCAACAGCCAGGAGACATAACACAATAAAGCATATTGCCTTCCCTCCCCTGATAGCAAATTTCTGTGCCAGGTCTCCCAATAAAACTTTGTACCTTTGCAAAATATCTTTGAAAGAGAATTATCTCTTTTTGCAGAGCTCTCCCAACCAGTGGTGGAAATCTGGTGCAAAAGATGTTATCTATTTTTTTTCTTTTGAAAACCTTTTATGACATATGGATAGCAGCCATTAATCAAGGGCAGGATATGAATTAGTTTGTGCACATACATTAGGCATATATCTTTATGCAACTCTCTCCATCATTCGAAATCTTCTCGCAGTTTGGATTATGTCTGAACAGCAACCATGCATATTTCTTCCACTGTCATACACTCATCCATATTCTTATGCCATAGGTTGCACACTCGACCTCTCTCTCTTGTGTCTAGACACCTGCTATGCTTGTGTTCACCGCGTGGATGCAGAGTGGTGATGAAAGTAGAGCTCTAAATCAACATCAACAAGATCAAAAAGAATGTCATCAAGAAAACAGTCAAGAAACTCTAAAGACGCCTCCCCCTACACTGGAGACTGAACCCTTGTTGGTTTGTCTCATATATTGTGCTTAGAATATTTACTTCTTGACCTAATGTCATCTGTTTCTGCATTTAACTGAGCATTATGCTAATTCCCTATGGAATGTTGTTGACTATTATTTTATGCTTTCTATAATATTTTTGAATTATTCTTAATACACGTTTATGGTTTACATTTTTATTCTTGACTCCAGAAGTTTATTTAATAAATGATATTTGATTTTATGTGTCTGGGTACCATTTAGTGAAACACTGTCTCACGTACTCCTGAGATTCAACACCGTCCCTGATCCTGCTTAGGCGCTTTATTTTTATCAGATTATTTTAGACATGTGTACAGTAAATATATTGCAGACAATAGTAAAGAGCAGTTGAATATTACGTATGCCCCCGGTGTAAAGTTTTACAAAAATAACTACACCAGTTTTCAGATTGCCTGCTGTGAAGAAAACAAGGAGATGGTCTGCGAATTGATGCATCTATGGATTCTAACAGTTAGTCTGTGAGAATGTTCTGACATGAATAATGGCAACACAGAAACTGTGAAGACCATATCACCATGACAACTTCTATGCATTTGTTATTGACAGACTGCAGTATAAAAGAACCCAAGGTCCTTTTCTGAGAAAATGGTATGAACTGAATTGACAAAAATACTTATCCTAACATTTCCTTCTTTTGTGGGCCGAGATCAGTAGAATGGACATGCTGAGTACATGTTCAGTAATATGGCTCTATACACTACAAGTCCAAGGAGATAGACATGTCTGAACGACCACTGAAGAGTAGAAAACTACTCTCATCCTGAAATAGACAAACAACTTTGCATGGTAGTGGTTAAGCAGTAGAAACTCCTTAGCAGTGTAGCTTGATAAAATACAGCATCTTTTTGAAATAAAAGAGTTTGATATGCTTTATATGAGGTTCATCAATCATTCAGATCGGAGGTTTTTAATATATTTCATTAGATTTTGATTCTAAAGTGACTTGAATAGTAACCTCAAATGGGTCAGTTTAAAGTAAAAGTTCACTGTTTCAAGAGTTTTCTTCAAATGGAACAGAAAACTGTGCATGCTTTTTATATCAACTTAAATGAAGAGGAAGATAAAATGAGAACGTACTAACGGGCAATGTATTTTTTGAAATGCAAGAGTCGAAATAAAATTCTATAAAGTCCATACATTTCCAGAAATGCTGTTTTTTTTAGGTGTGGCCTTTGAAACATGTTGAGCTGTCTCACCAGAAAAATCATGCAGAATATACATACAGAAAAGGACTTTTATTCATCTGGCTTCATCCATATCTCTGTTAAATGGTCATTTACATTTTGCTTCTAGCCATCACGGCACAGAGCATTGGATGATGGCTCTGCCACTTAACTGATTGGCTCATTTCACTTTGAGTGACTGTATAAACCTATCCACATTGTTCACATCCGCCTAAAAACATAGATCCTTTCTGTTTAGTGGAAAAGCAGATTCGAAATTAACTTGATTTATTTTCTATATTACCATGTAATACTAATTATTTTGCTTGCACTTTTGGTACCCAGTTAGATGGTGATTGATTTTACATTTTCTAAAATTATACATATTAATGTTTCTACGTTTGACAGATCAAGCATACAATGTAAACACCGACACATAACAAAAAGCATTTAAAATTTTAAACAAAAAAATCAGTAGAAAAAATAAAAAGAATTATGTAAAACCATTAGTTTCATAATGAAATATTAAACACTTAAAACACCAGTCATAGCACTAGAAATGACATTAGCACAAATGCAAAAACAATCCTCGAGTAGGTGCTGATCTTTGATAGTCAAGCGGACAATCTATGTCTAATAGACCAAACTGCAAAGAGAAATTTGGATACAGCGATCACTATAATGCTCATAGAATCACTTTTGCAAATTCTAAGAGTATTTAATCAATTTGTCACGCCCAAAAGATGACATAAAGGCGCAATCCACTTGGCTCTAGTTTGGCATATTTTGGGCAGAAAAAGAGCAAGTGTTCCTCAGTTTCATCGACGAGCATTCATGACTGGCAAAAGTAGGCACAGGCTTGGCAGAACTCTAAGATGATTCATACACAGCAATTGGCAAAGTCCCATACCTAAACTGCAAAAACAGTGAGCAAGCATGTGCCAGTTAAGCGTAGTTTGGATAATTGTCAGTCTTAGGCACAGACATATGAAATAAAAGAAGCCTTGTGAGGCTACCCATGGAACTAAGTGATTCCTTCTGTACAGCGACACTCTCCCAGTATCTTAATTTGACCACAGTAACTGCAGTGGAAGGGATAAAGGGTGGATCTTCCCAAGTGTTAGCTAGGCCCAGATCATATGATGTTTTGAGATGGGCCACCCGCTTGATCTTCTTAGAACATTGTAGTTTAAGAATGTCTGAAAGACTCCCTCTGAAGGGTAGCAATTCTTCAGTAGCCCAAATGTAAACCCAGTAGAGTAACAGCCTTAGAGTGGCCAATGCTGAGACAGGCTTAAGGTCAAGGTCCATTCTGGCAGGTGTTAAAGGAGTACCTCTCCCCAATCCCAATTTGGGCACTGAGAAAGTTGTTCTCGCTAGTGCACAATGAACTCGTGTGACAGGAGCCCCATAATACTGCACCATATAATGCAGCACCCCATGGTTGTACCTTATAAATCTCCACTGCAGGAGAAATTAGGGACCAAGATTGCTTGTGGCAAATCTAAGGCTTGCCCCAGCTCTATGGGTCAACATATGCAAGCTTTTAAGGATCTGATGGGCCCATGATCCTGAATCAGCCTACCTGATTCCCAAATAATCAAATTCCTTGACCCTTTCTAATATTCCCTTCCCAAGCTTATTGTGTGCCTCACCATCTTCCCTTTACAATACATCATATGCTTTGTGCTAGAAGCATCCATTTTCAGGCAATACAAGGAGCAAAACAGATTAAATCTATCCACAAGGGTTTGTAAGCCAGCCCTAGTTTTGGCCAGTAGGAAAGTTTCATCTGCAAAGAAAAGAGGCGGAACCTTCTGACCCACTAGCATAGATTAGTCATTAGCCCAAATGGTCATAAACCTGACACAGTTGTTAATATTTAATAGAAAAAGAGTAACGGCCAGAATACATCCCTGATGAACACCCTTGATAATAACAACTTACTGGGTAAATTCACCATTTACGCTACAGTGAGCCCTAGGAAAGTTCTCCTCATAAAGCTGCACAATGCTGTTTAACAAATACCAGGAATTCCCATCCTAGATAATACCTTCCAAAGTTTCTTTCAAAGAACAAGATCAAAAGCTGCATGGAGATCAATAAATCCAACAAAAAGAGCACCCTCACCAACATCTACAGTCTTCCACTTAACCAGTAGGAAGCGGGAAACCTGTCAATAGAACTAGTCTTGGATCTAAATCTTGCCCAGAGGTTGGAGAAAATATGATTTTAATTGATCCAATCCAATAATCTCTCCAGAATATTCTTGCAAAAAATCTCTTGCAAGTTGTCCAGAAGACTAATTGGACGAATATTGGATGGAATGTCCGGGCTTCTTTTTTTGTAAACAGGGACAATCTCTGCTCTTTTCAAAGTAGTGGACATCGCTGCCTCTGCTTCAATTGTATTTGAAACAATATTGATAAAAGGAGCCCAAACATTAGGGTCATATCTGACAAAATCAGCAAGAATCTTAACTAATGTAGGGGCCTTCTTATGTTTCAGGGGAGATACCACAGATGCAGCCTCTGCTTGTGTAAAAACAACAAAACAACAGGAAAAGGTCCCATCACACAGGCAGTATCTCCCTCACAGCAAGTAGGGATAAAATCAAGTTCTCATAGACAAGAATGAAGATTCCTAAAAATGGGCAACCCAACCACATGGCAAAATAGACTGTTATGCTAGTTTCCCTGTATTTCCACTACTTTGGTTTATAAACCACCAGACTTTCTTCTGATCTGTATTTATGGAGTCATATAAAAGGTCATAACATTTGTTGCCGTCCCAACAAGCCTCTGATTGCTTTATTTCAAGTGATTGCTTTATTTCAAGCTGATCTATAGAGTTTTGCACTCCCTGATCTCATGTCTTACTCATTTTTTGATTGTTCTGAGAAAATCTCTCTTTGCAACTCTGCACTGTTTTGAAAACCACCCATTATGACCAGCTTTCTTGGGGGAGTTCAAAAGTTTCCTAAGGAAAAATCTTCAAGTCCAGAAAATAATCTAACATGCTCAGTGACAATCATATCATTATTTATTCCCCGAATTATTAAACATTGCTTCAAACATGAAGGGCATCAACTGAATACATATCAGAGACTCCCTTAGGTGAAGAGCACACAGCATCCCACTTCACGTTCCAACAGTTGTTTGAGACCTCCAATAGCTGTCCACAAGACTGAGAGGGAGGGCGCAAAATATGAGGGCTTAAGTCCTTCCCGGTTAAAACTAAGGGATCATGCTCACTCTTGTTCCTCTCAATCACTTTCACGTTCTTCCATCAGCTGCCATATTCTGATGTCTAAGATGATGTAATCAGAAAAACTCGAAAAAGTCCCTCTTCTAAAAGTTGGTAATAGACATCAGATCGCGAATGGCCATTACAAGCGCGGCACCCATAAGCAAGAATTACATCTGCCATTTGGAGTACAGCTATTGCAATGTGGTGTTTTATTGGGTAAGTTAATTCAGGGATTCCCCATACTAAGGGCCTGATTCCAATGGTGTTCAGTCGGATCAGGAGATTACCCACAAGAATGCAGGTGGTCCAACTGCTGTATTCCGATGTGACAGCTGAGTTGGGGGTTAGGATTCTGTGGGACCACAGCTAGGGCATGCCGCAGCTTTAGAAAAGGGCTGTAGCAGATGCCCCCCCATTGTGCAGCAACTCCGACATGTCTGTGTACCATGTGCCATTCACCAAGTCGTGCATGGCACATGGTGCACAGAGGTGAGTGGGAGCCCTACATGTGCCCCAAGGGCAACTTTCCAGTGGCCTACGATGGACGAGTCCCTGTTTGGGACACCCATGTCCCTTTCCAACAACCTCTTCATAGTGTAGTTCCCGCTATGAAAAGGTTGTCAGAAAGGGATACTGTAATTCTGACATTCTGGGATGCAACTTCGACCTCCGCCCTGTCAGGACCTATGATCCTGGTGAGGCCGGCGGTCTTGCATCTGACAGCTGTGGGTCTGACCACCAGTATTAAAATACGGCAGTCAGACCGAAGGGCTGTCAGCGGTTGGACCACCGCCAATGGTCTGTCTGCGGTCTGCTTATCAGAATAAGGCCCTAAGTCTTCATCTTAGCAAAAATCCTGAATAAATTAGAATCAGGTCACCTGCCACAATAATTTAGAATACAAGGCCAAGATCACATCCAACAAGTGGGGGGAAGTCGATTCTTTATGATTTCCAAAACTGTGGTAATATATGTTGATGCATAAGAGGGACGTTTCCTTGATTACCACTTGTATATTGGGTGATCTTGTATGAAGTTCTACTACAGACCAGGACAATGTGGTGTTCACCCAAGGAAGCAACCCACCCAATGGAGGTCCTACTGAAGACCTAGTAAGCGGTACATCATAGCTCCTAAAACCACTTCTAAATACATTTCCAGTCACCCATGCTTCTTAAAAAACAGGTAGATCCCATGATTATCAATACATTGGCCCCACGCTGGGTCTTCTAGTTTCATTTTAATCCCAGCAATATTCCGCCCAATAACAGCTATGGTATTTGACAACAAACTTGAAGGCAAAGAAGAATTATATGGTATATCTGGTAACTGTTGGACAGAAGCCATGCTATAGACCTAATCCTCGATGGGTGGCTGTGTATCAACAAGGTAAAGTTGATATACATCCACATAGGTCTTAATAATGGGTTCTAAAGTCAGACTGTATGCTATCATTGGCCGAACTCCAATAAAAAACACAGGGATATTTCCAGTTGCTGACCTGGAGGACCCCAGTGTCAAAATACCAAAACCGGGAGCACGGGAGAGCAAAGAGGCCTTAGTACTGTAATTATTCTTCAGTCAATCAAATTCATTAACAATCAAAGTTGCCAAGTGGTGGCTGGCAGTAACTCTGCTTAGAAACATTGAAATGGATTGATGGATAGGAGGCACAACCCATGGCTGCAAGTGCCACTAAAATAACCCAATGGAAGAAGGAAGATAGAATTTTTAGATCCACTAGAGGGGCTACAATTAAACAACAGTTTCTGAATGATAGCTGGGAACCTAAAGTTAACAATTGCACAATCACCTGGTAGACTCATTTCCAAAGGACCTACTCAACCCACCCAACAAACCATCAAACTGATAGGCATGGCTGAGTGGGGAAAGTTAGCAATGATGTGAAACCAGTAGATAAATAGTTTTTAGGTGTCGCCTGAGCCAGCGCATATGTTGCTCTGCCGAGACTTTTAGTAAGGGCTTCAGAAAATGCTACCACTGTGGCGATGAGCTTGCGGTTACGCGCGCGGGCGCGCGCTTACAAGCTGATGCTGCATCTGCTTTCACTTTTGGCGAGACTTTCAGTAAGGGCTTCAGAAAATGCTACCACTGTGGCCTGGAGCTTGCCGTTACGCGCGCGGGTGCACGCTTACAAGCAGATGCTGCATCTGCTTTCACTTTTGGTGCTGCGCGCGCGACGCTGCATCTGCTTTCACTTTTGGCGCCGCGTGTGTGACGCTGCATCTGCTTCCACTTTTGGTGCGCGCGCGCGACGCTGCATATGCTTTCACTTTTGCCGGGTTTTAACAACCGCGCTGCCAATAATTGTTCTCTCCGATTCCTCAGTCTTTCTTTTACGTTTATATCGCGCCAGCAGTAGTTTGTCAAGTCTTTCTTTGATATTTATGCCATGTTCGACGTGCTGGCCAGGTTGAAGGTTTCGGTGCAAGAGGGAGGAATCTGTTTGCTGTTGGATCTTTCCCGTTGGTATTGCAGAAGCTGCAAAACATTAACGGTGTTCCGGTTTAACGTAACTATCCATCTGTAGAGTGTAAGACTTCGGTGAGTTTGAGGACACTTGTCCTCTTTCTGTTTCTATAGTTCAGCGTGCAGTTGTGATCTCCCTGCTCCTTAGTCTAGCCGTTCTTTTCTTTCTGAACTCTCGGTGTCGTACTGCCGTCTTCACTCCCTTGCTGGTAGTCTACGTGCTTTCAGTCTACCATGAACTTGTCTGAAAGGTAGAGATTCTATAGGTGCGTCTGAAATTCGTTGTTTCTGGAATTTTAGGTGCGACCACCAATGTAGTGCCATCATATACAGCACATTAATTCGATAATATACTAGGCTTGAATAATGCACATTGAGCTGCATTACAGCTCCTCATACTCTGACAAGCCAGCCCTCGATTTAGTTGCATACTGCTCGCTGCACCACCATTTTCTCCTGCAGTCATGTCGAATACAACCTCGTAAGAATGCCTTTGTGTGCTGCTGCCTCAACACTGCTCCTTAGTGTCCCTGTGCATAGTTGGCGTTAAATGGTCCTCTGCAATGTGCTGCTACATACTCTGTTCATTGCAGCTGGAAGGCCTCTTCAGTAGTCGCCCAAACACCAACTACCCGACTTTGTGTAGTCCACACCAACCAGCAGCCTTCTCGTCCACACTCGTACATCTGCGCACAAATGAGGGCAGTGTTGCATCACTTCAGGATCCGGCTACTGGTAGCACTTATGCGCTTTATCAATGAAAATCGAAGATTATAACGCATACACAAAAATCCCGGTTTGTGTCTTCCACTTCCTATGTGATACAAGAAGTGCCTAAAGTGGCTACAACAGATATTTTCCTGCCGTACACATACCCCCCGCACATACAAATGCCCTCTCGATAGTTCCCCTCCCTCTCATTCACCCTCTCATCCCTCGCTCCTTTTTGCAACCTCTATTCACACTCCCTTCTCCACCTGCTGCCACTTTCCTCCATCCTCACTTTCCTCTATCCTCACTTTCCTCTATCCTCACTTAACTCACTTTCCTCTATCCTCACTTCACTCTATCCCTTTCTTCCTCTTCCCGTCTGTGACCTCTTTCTCATCTCTGTTTCTTGTCCTCTCTTCTCTTTCTAGCTCTCTCTATTCTTCAGTTCCTCTTTCTCCCCTTCCTGTTTCCTCTCTTTCTTGCCCCATCCTCGTAAAATGGCTATGTTAGGTTGGACCACTACAACTTGCGAAACTGCAGTGACTCGCTCTTTGAAGTAGCCGATTCTAATGGTGTTTTGTAGAATGACATCAATCCAAAAGGGAAAACTTAATTCAGTCGAGGGAGCAAAACTCCAGTTATAAAGGCTTAAAAATCTGCTGACCGTGTTAAGAAGTTGAGTGGTCCAGTACCTACATGAGGAAGGCATTCATGGTAAGCTTGTAATTGCATCTTGGCATATGGCGGCTCTCAGAATAGCATCTCTACTATGTTTGATGATCCAAGCCTTAAAGTGTGTAGGTTCTCAGAAGTCAACTGTCCGGATGTGTATTGTCTGTTTCTAAGCAACAGCCTCAGATTATCTTTTCTGCAAAAGTGAACTGTACTCTTTTTAGGTCTGGCCTGACCCAGCGCATGCGCTGGTCTGGCGAGACTTTTAAAAAGTGTGTGGGTTTTCAAAGGGCTGCCACAAGCTTTTAGTGGCCTAGCGCTTGCGTTCACGCGAGCATGCACGCGCGCAGCCACCATCTGTCTTTGATCGCGATCACTTTCACTTTCGCGGGCCGCACGGCCGTGTCACTTTCACGGCCACGCGGCCAGTGCTTGTTTTCATTGATTGTAGTAGATATTTTATGACCATAACGTCGTCAGCCTAAGGGAAGAGGACTGCACATTTAAGACATTACATTTTAATCACAGACTTTGTGCCAGTGGCAGTGTCGCTATTCTCAAGAACCTTAAAAACATTTTACCGTGACAATGTACCAGCTCTCCAATGACGCACTAAGATGTCCACAAAGCAAAAAGGGAAACGTGTTGCGTCGCTGGTCATGGAAGGGCTCAGCCTGAGATGATAAACAAGCCCCTGTCCAAAACAACAGGCAGCAGATGGCATGCGTGTATGCCCGGCCTCTCCTGAGCTCGAGTTTCTGTCCGTTTGATGCGCTTTAACATAAGGGATGGAGTTTTTGAATAGCCCTTTGTCTGCAGGGCAAAAAGATCTCCACTTCTGAAATCCTAGCTCGGTTTCACTCCACCTGTATAGAAAATGCTCGAGGTAATCCTAGGTGGCGGAGGGAAAGAACAGCATCCCGGCAGCTATGTCATATAATTCTGCTAGTCGGTCTCGAATCATCTGGATTATGAATTTTCCACTAACATTTAGCCCATTAGCTGCTTCGTGTCAATCACATTTTTTCTCACTTAATTTTGATATAATTCGTTTATGTTCATAATTTATAGCTTATTGGGATTTTGTAAAATATCTGGTTAGTCTGAAAGGAATATTTTATCCTCGGCACCACACAGAGTGTTGGTTAGTCCCAGAATGGTTTCAACAAACATTAGCAAAGCCAATAGGTCTGTCCTTTGGGACCTAATGGCTCCGCCGATTGTATACTATTGCAACAATAATAAACTTTTTACTACACCCAATTGTGATGCTAAAGCACTTCTAGCATGTGTAGCTGGAAGTGTGTTGTCTTCTTTTTGATAATATATGGAAAATGCTTTCATGTTGTGCGTGATGACCACCAAGGTCTGATTATCATGTTATGAAACACATCGTTTAGCAGTGTGATGGATGAAGAAGTGTGAGAGAGAGGTGTGCAGTTCATGGTTTTCAGTAACCTTGCCTCTTTTTGAGTGTGACCGTGTCCAACAGTGTAAGGAAATTATTATGCAGTCTGTATGAACTATAGTTGGCTGCCTAACTGCTGAGTGTTATTGTATTAGTCAAGAGTTATACATTGAATTATATTGTAATTACATTTATATAATGGTTGCTGCCTGTGATGAGTGGTTGAAGTGGCAATACGCTGCTCCGGTCCCCAGTGGGTTAGTTTCTTTCTCACTGGTTACTGGGGTAAATCTTTTGCGCTTAAGAAAACCATTCCATGCACTAACTCCAGTTACTGGGTGGTAGATTAAATTAATAGGAATTAGGTGTGATCTTTAGTGGGATGGGTTATGCAAATCGTTGGCGGTATTAGTAGATTAGTTACAGGTGATTAGGTATGGTTAGGTTACAGGGATGTGACTTTTTATGGAGGTCAGGTTTAGCCATGCAACAGTTGATGTTGCACCAAGGATATTGTGCTGCATAAGTAAATACTTATAAGGTCCCAAAAGCGAGACCTATTGGCTATGCCAACGCTTGTTGAGCTGGGCAGAGGATTCAATAGTGTCAGGTGTCAGACAGGGCACAGGGAAAAGCCTCTGGAGAGGGATTTATTGTAGGAAGAAAGGATCCCTGGAAAGAAGAACAAACCATTGCCCAGCTGCCCCTCCCCCATATCTTACCCGGCTATCGCCGAGACAAACCCAATCAGTTCTAGCACATTCAGAAAGAGCCGCAGTGAGTGATTGCATTGCTGCCCTGACAGATAAGCAGTTGATCATCGAGCCAGTACTCCCATCACTAGTGGGCAGATGGTTGATTGAGGTAGTTTCTTCAGAGCCATGAACAAGCCTAAATTTAACTTCCAGAGTTACACCTCAATAATACCCATTCATTTGTAAATTGGCTTTAATTCTGCCTCCATAATGGCATAAACTTTCCTGCACAAGTCCCCCACTACCTCAAGAGGAGTAGCCTCATCACAACCAACACAACCCCTCTTGGATGCTAAGCGTTTTCACTTGTATTTCTGTTGGAAATGGCCCTGTCTGTAGGGTTAGCCCCAAACGTTTGCCTTATTCCGTCCACTTTTTGCTGAATTCATTTTTGTTAAACTTAGGACTCTGCGCACTTTACTTCTGCTAACCAGTATTAAAGTGATTGTGTTCACTCGCCTAAAAATGGTTTGATTGGCATATACCTAATTGCATATGCATTTTCCTTGTGAGTCTCTTGTAGAGTGGTATACCATATACCCAGGGCCTGTAAATTAAATTGTACCAGTGGGACTGCAGCACGTATTGTGCCACCCATCTAAGTAGTCCTCTAAAACCTGTCCCAGGCCTGCCATTGTAACCTGACTGCAGTGTCACACTGCCACGTTGACATGCTGTTTAAACCCCCTTGCCTAGCCTTAAACTCCCCTTTTCTTACACTTATCACCCCTTAGGTAGGCTCTAGGTAGCCCATAGGGCAGGGTGCTGTGTAATTAAAGGGTAAGGCATGCGCTTTTAAGTTTTACATGCCCTGGTAGTAAAAAACTCCTACATTCGTTTTTCACTATTGTGAGGCCTACCGCTCTCACAGAATAACATTGGGAATTCCTTATTACATCTAATATGCTCTAAATTCTGATTGAGAGGAGGCAGATATATCATGTTTTGTACTATAGAATTGTAATGATGAACCTCTTTAATGGTAAAGTCGAACTGATCGTAAACATTTAGAAAACGCTACTTTCAGAAAGTCGGCTTTTTCCTGCCCTCAGATTATTGTGCCTGCAGCCTGTTCTAGGTTAAATGACTGGGTGTAGCTGACAGTTAGACTTTGAGAATACCTCCCAGACACCCACACATTAGTGGGATTAGCAAAGCCTCAATGGGCCATCAGCTGGCAGGATGGGGTGGGGCGGAGCTGAGGACTGCACCACTTGCATCCAATAGGCTGCCTCCTGTCACCTCACAATAGGCCCGACAGCCCTGTATTGTCAGTGCAGTCAGCCTGGTGCCAGGGCAGGGGAGTCAGGAAACTTTCAGAACTTCAAAGGACCTTACCAGAAACTTCTCCCACCTTCTGGGAGCAGGGCACCAGGGTTTAAAAATAGGACCTTCAGACCCTCGCTACAATTCACTATTGGGCCTGCGGAAGGACACTCAGAGGACTTCCTGCTGCTGTGACTTGCTGTGCATTCTGTCAGATTGCTGCGGTACCTGGAAGGACAGCATTGCTGCAAGTGGCTACCCTATACATGATGCGCACCATGACATAGGCCCTCCTCACCAACCAACTGGACTACGGCAACACCCTCTATGTAGGAATCGCCGCACATCTCCTACAGAGACTTCAGACAATACAGAATGCTGCAGCCAGACTCATTCTCTGCCTTCCCTGACATACCCATATCACACCCCACCTCAGGCAACTCCACTGGTTCCCTATAGAGAAGAGATGCCAATTCAAGCAGCTGACCCATGCACACAAGGACCCGCCTACATTAACAACTGCCTAAACTTCCACTAACCATCGAGACTAAGCTACGCCTCCCTCTGACATGCCCATACTCCCCGCATCTACCGAAGCAGAAGTGTAGGACACTCCTTCTCCCACATAACAGCCAAGACCTGGAACAGCCTTCCTGCGAATCTCCTGACCATCACCTCACTTTCGGAATTCTGAATTGCCCTCAAGACCTGGCTGTTCGAATAAGCCTCCAGGACCTGCAGGTGCATGGATACCCTATTGGGTGATTAGCCACACTTTATAAATTCCAATTGATTGAATGATTGATTGAATGATTGATAGACGGAGTCTGCCTTGAACCCTCAGAAGCCCTGCTGTTGATTCTTGCATTTTCACCTGCACCCATGATCACCAGAAGTGACTCCAAGGGTGATTTTGTTCCAAGCGCGAGTTTACGAGGGGCCACACCCACACGACAGTTATACACTCGGTCACGCGGTCCGGAGGTGAATTTCCAAGCCCTTCCCCTAGTTTAAACCTGTGTTACACCCCTGTTCACGTGACATAGTAGTCATGCGTATCCATGGGATACACACACTGCCTCGTACTTGATCATAACATCTTTCTGAGGACTCTACGTCAGGATTTACAGTTGGTGTGTAATACCGCATACTGTACTTTATGCCATACTTACTGGAAAGATGTGAATGATGTATGGTATATTAAATCTGAAAATGTCAATAAAAATATGTTACAAAAAAAAAAAAGGGTTATTTTGCTGGCCTCCTATTCAGAGCCACACGTGCATGACAGGCTCCCACCATCTTGCACTCTCAAGTGGACCCAGCCTGAGTGAGTCCTGAACCCCCAAGAGATCTTCATTCACCCCTGGACGGTTGATTGTAGCTCTAAAGATGTCCAGATGACCATTTCCCAAAACTGAGGAAATTTGGACAAAAAGTACTCTGAGAACCAGGAGGAGACCGGGACCAACGTACTCACCTATCCGAGAAAGGTGCATTGCCAGTCAGATTGACTTTGCAGCTTCTCCCTCTACATTCTTCTCTGTAGCAGCAAATCCATTTCAGTGGTCCATTGCCAAAGGGTTATACAACCTCGTAGAACTGTCTTTGGCTACAGCCTTCTGCTAGGTCTCACTGGGGATTTCTGATTTCCATCTCGGCGGCTTAGAACCAACGTAAAAATCTTTATGGTGACTTCACTCCACAGTCATCAGATGATAAAGCTACCTCCTCAGACACTTCTGCAGCCTTGCCCCACTGAACTTCTACCTTCTCAGACACATTTTCTTCCAAAATGTTTTAGGTCTGAAAGTAAGCGCTGACACGGCCCAATCCACTTCCAGTATCCGACCTGTTCTCCATCACATTTGGCCTTAACTCGAATTTGACCTGGCATAGCAAAGCCAGCTACCCGCAGTTGGCGCTTTTATCTTTTAGGTGCTATTTTACAGTTTTTTATTTACAAATTCATAACTCTGGTTCTGCTGATTGGAATGTTGATGTTGTGGTGTCAAATAATTTATTGCAATTTACCCTCTTTTTTAAAGATGGTTTGGGATTCTTCTTGTGTTGTGTTGTCACTTTATTACTTTTTGTGTGCTGCATAAATACATTACACATTGCCTCTAAGTTAACCCTGACTGCTTTTTGTGCCAAGATATCCAAGGTTAAGCACAGGTCAATTAAGTGACTTTTTCTGGTTCACCCTGCAAGGGATCGTGGCTATTGCTTGACCAGGGCACACACCCCAGTCAACCACAACTCAGTTTCTCAAAATTTAGCACACAGTTCGGTCCCCTTTTTTTTGCTGGCTGGCCATTGACTGAAAGATTTAGGGGCATATTATCAAGGACGGTGTTAACATTATCGCCGGTTTAGGGGCAGAAAACTGCCGCTAAAGCGGCGATAATGGGCTTGATGATATGCCCTAGAGAATTCCAACAGAAGACCAGGTTCACACCAGTATCTGGGCTTCTATTGGAATTCACAAGGGCATATAATCAAGCCCATTATCGCCGCTTTAGTGGCAGTTTTCTGCCGCTAAACCGGCGATAATTTTTAACACCGTCCTTGATAATATGCCCCTTAGTGAGGTAAATATTAGCTCCAAGGGCACTAAGGGAGGAGAGATGGAAGATCTCAGTTCAGTAGTAGTGGAGGCTAAGGTCACTCAGCCAGCCCTTTTCCTCCATTGGTTTGTTAGTGTGTCATTCATATTTTTCTACCACCCACTGCAACATTCAGCATGGATCAATGGTCTGCTTACTTTGGCCATTGGCTATCTTCACTGTGAGTGACAGCACTCTGCCCTTTCACAAGGACCACACCCACACACAAAGTAGTCAATGGACTGCCAAGAACTACTAGACAAAGTGTGTTTTTTTAAACCAAAAAAAATTCATTGCATTTAGTCAATAATGTTTTTGTTTAGATTAATGAGGGCTGGCCAGCTTTCCCAACAATACCGTTTTTCAAAAACCTTAACAAAATCTGTGTGCCAGACTTATTGGCTTTATCAATGTTTTTTAATATGTGTGCTATAAATTGTTTGTTAAAGTTAAAATTATAGCTGTCTGCAATTTGAGCACTTGACTGAGGTGTTATATAAGATTGCCTCGTTCACAAGTAATAATACAATTCATAGCACAACGTTATTGCAAGCATTATGTGGCACTTAGGGGTTGCAGCAATATTTTTATTTTTATTTATGAGGAATAACCATACAATAAAAATTACAAAATAACCACTGCACCAGCTTGCCACGGCCAGACCTAGCTAGCGTACACCTTACATGTACCATTCCCCACGTCCCATTGTCACCACCTATCTAGTTTCAAAGTGCCCTATTTTCGAGAAATTAACGCAGATCGGTGCCGTAAGTCATTTTTCTGGACTGTGTTAGTTTTGAAGCACAGGGTATGCGACATATTTACAACAATATGTTGCATCTGTGCTTTTTCCTGTGCTGGGCAATACCAAAGGGGATGATGGACGGAGCGTTTGAGCTAATCAAACACTCACCCCCAGTCAACTGATCTAGGTTTAATCCATCATCATTCTTTAGCTCCCTCCACCACTCCAGTTCAGACATGGCCATATGCTAATCAGTCTGACCCTGTGCAGCATGGGAACAGTCCAGCCCGACTGCCAAGCCATGTCTTCCCTAGACCGGAAACAAGCATCCTGGGACTGATTTGGGTTCATAACCCTCATCAGCTAGGCTATCTTAAAATCAGTGGCAAAGTGAGCAAGGGACCCACGTCTGGGCATACCCTGCCAACTTAGGGCGAACAAAGCGATACCAAAGGGGATGATGGACGGAGCGTTTGAGCTAATCAAACACTCACCCCCAGTCAACTGATCTGGGTTTAATCCATCATCATTCTTTAACTCACTCCACCACCCCAGTTCAGACATGGCCAAATGCAAAACAGTCTGACCCTGTGCCTCATGGGAACAGTCCAGCCCGAACTGCCAAGCCATGTCTTCCCTGGACCGGAAACAAGCATCCTGGGACCGGTTTCGGGTTCATAACACTCATCAGCCAGGCTATCTTGAATCCAGTGGCAAAGTGAGCAAGGGACCCACGTCTGGGCATTTCCTGCGCTGGTGCACAAACTGCTACCATGTCCCGGCACAGGCACCATCGCACCATTGTTTTTGTCTGGAAGGGGCACCTTCCTGCACAAAAACAATCAAGTGAGGTGATTTCCTCTTCCAATGCGTGCTGTAGAATGCAGCACACATTGAAAGAGAAAAAAAAAGGAGGAGAAATGAAAACATTTCTCCTCGTTGCGCTACGCTACGCCACCCGTGGGGTGGCATTGCGTTCTGACGCATTTCCAGGTTTACGATTGCTCGTAAATCTGGAAATGCATCTGTAGACATGGTTGTTAAATGGGAACACCCACAGCAAAACCCATGTCATGCCCCTAACATGCAAAGTGTTGCGTGAAATGGGGCAATATTTATAAGCACACGTAAAGCCACGCAAGGTAGCTTTACGTGTGCTTGTAAATATCCCGCAGTAGGTTGCACCACTGGTGCGTCACACAATGTGATGCCCAGGCGGCATAAGTGGCTCGTAAATAAGCCTCCCAATGTCTAAATGTCAGTGTTTTCCATGTAGAGCCTTTCTGTGCATGCAAACTATCATCTCAATAAAAGAATGCTTCGTCCCTGTATTTTAGTTTGGAGATCTGGTACCAGACAGGTTTTTCTATTTAACAGAAAGCTGTGTCAGCCAGTTAATATTCTGCCTGCATTTTAATTTCTGCTCAAACCTTTATTTTATTATGCACCGTTTTTTTCAAAGTGTGAGCAGCATACACTATGAAATATTAACATTTCATAACCACAGCCGCTTAGTAAAAAGATCCCGCTTGCTGCTATCAGAAATGAAAAATGGCAGAAGGCCATCTCACAGGAGGATTCAACCATTTAACTCAACTGCTAACATCCAGGAAATGGATCTATTGTCGCATATTTATTATGTTCCATTAACAATAATGTTGTTGCACAACACTGAATTATGGGTGGTATGTCTTATTCACATGAAGCCATCAAGACATGGTGTAAATTGCATAGACGCCTCAGTGTATTAAATACTTGCCGGAGGTTTCTGTTTTAACTTGCAAGTCATGAGGTTGAATCTTAGCATGGTCAATTCAGCCTCCTATGCTTCTGAGGTCGGTGAAAAGACTACCATGAAATTATAAACTGTCAGTAAAAGTATTTAGGGGGATTGAAAAACATGTGCCTTGAAGCACTAACTAAAACAATCTATTTATTAGTACTGAATGTATTTTGAACATTGTGTAAATTATGTGGCTGAAGCCTCTGTAAAATTTGCAGTGTGAGTGTTCTGATTGGCGTAGTGTAAGACAGAAATGTTGAATTTGTATCAGCTCTAGAGAGAAGCTGGTTGTTTAGAAGAGTGTTGGAAATTGGATTTTGACACTAATTTGATTCTAGGGTTCAACCTTGGCTGTCGAAAGATAAGAGACTGAATAGGAGCTGAAAGCGAGTACAGAACATGAAACAACAAATCTCAGAAATTTCCATTTTCATTCAGCCGAGAGCAGACAATGCCATAATATTTTTAAGGTAAACTCAACATGTCTGAGTTTTCCTGCCTTTACCCTTCTTGCAAATCAGGCAGGTAGCTCTTAGGCACAAGCCAGTGTTGTTTTGAGAATGTGTGGGGCTCTGGGCAAGTAATATTTTGGGACCCCTGTTCGTAACAGCTTTGAAAGTTCTTACCTATGTTGTGGTAATTGCCTCCTGCATGATTCCAAACAAACTTTCCAAAATGGGGTTCACTCAAAAACAGTTGAAATAAGTCTTTCCAGGGTGCTCCTTAAATCCTTAAGATGACTCTGGACAGTGTCAGAGGTAGAGGTAGGCAGATACAAAGAGGAAGGTTGGGATATAGAAATAGACAGAGGTGAGCTAGAAATTAAGTTCCCAGGAGGCCCGTGGATGTTGGCTAGCCTGGGTAACTGTCCACTTTGCGCATGCTTTAAAATGTCTCTGGCACTACCTTTACATAAGATGTGTGCTGATTGGCATGGTAGTGGCGCATGGAAGAGCAGATATTGTGTGTAAAGCCCAGAACTAATGTTGCTCCCAGAAAGCGTGGTGGAGATTGAGTGGAAAAAAAAGGGAGGAACGCATCATCACCCCCCACAGGCCTTACGGACTGTTTAGCAACATTGCATGTGATCTAAGTCCTCTTGTGGTCAGGATCTCGGCAGGGTCCAGAATGGCTGTGGCTTCATCTTTTCTCACACTGTGATCTCTTGCACAGAAAGAGGTGTGACAAAGAAAACGATTTCACTTCAGTTCAGAACAATAATGAGGGAGGAGCTTACCACTCCAAGAAATGGCAGATAAAATCATCTGATCTCCAGAATCTGAGATGTGAGACTTGCGTCGAAGGCAGTGGTGGCAAATTGGAGTCTTGCCGTCCTCTCTCACAGGGAGCCCACTGGCAGTGCCACTACCACTATGGCAGGCAGGTAGCCGCAGCTTGCAAACATAACATGCACCTCAGATTACCCAGACATCCTTACAGGTGATCTGGGGTGTAGTTTGCTCATGGCAGTAGACCATGTCAGAGAAGACAAGAATACACAAAGGCGGTTTCATACTTCAACGCCTATGGGTTGCTTGTAAGCCTGGAATCATTTGTTCCTCATGCTTGACTAGGGCAAGAGGGCTCTTCTGAGTCTGAGGCACAAACTGCTCCTTTCACAAACACATCAGTCATCTTAATCTGGTATCATATAATGAAAATTTCAGGCAAAAGGAAGAGCAATTTAGGAGAAGAGCTTTTCAAACCCAGGAAAGCCGGGAGAAAGAGAGGTCAGCGGGAAGACCTTTCACAGGATGCTGGCGGGTTCTCATTGTCCACCACCTATTCGGAGACTTCCATTATGAGGCCATTCAAATGCCAAAGTCAAGTCTGCCTGAGCCTGTGTGTAACTGACTGGCACCAAGGGGCAGCGATTATATCCAAAACAGATCTATAATCCTGAGTCACCCCGTCACTATCGATGAGGAACTACTTGCTTGGATTGCTCTGTATTGTTTACTGCTCTCCATCCATACAGGCAATGAGTGAAGATCTTTCTTTCTGCGCTACTAAGCCACTAAAGGTGAGGTACATTAATGTGCAATCTCTATTAAAACAATGTTGAAGTTAATGATGTAATTATGATGTATAATTTAGACATAGTACATGTAACAGAGGCATGGCTAACGGAGTCTGTTTTGTCTAAGAAGCTTGAAGCAAGTGACACTGGTGTACCACATATTTAAAAATAATTGACCAGATGTCAAGTGGGGTGCAAGGGTGGTATGAATTGTTAATAGACATTTTCCTGTTTCTGTGTCTTTGATCATGGTGCCAGTAGTCATGGTTGTCGGTGTTTTTTTAAACATATATCACCAACTTTCATCACTAACCCTTCAACTCTACTCTTAAATCGACAATCTGAGCTTATGAACACTTTCCCGGACAGCTACTTTGACCTAGCATATTACTTTAATGACAACACAGAAAATTAATTATATTTGGCAATAGCAATTAGTGGGCTGAAACCCCTGCTGACAACAGCGCACAGGAATTTGCAGATCTCATCACTTCACTGGGGCTGCAGCAAAGAATAGAGGCCACGTATTGGATCATTCATGGCCACGGAGCGAATTTTTAAAACGTGGCACATTGAACTGTGACCTGATTAAACCACTACTTCAACAATTTTTCAGCATCTAGGACAGTCAAACAGATGTGGGTCCCATGCTCACTGGGCCACTGGAACCAAGCTGGCCTGGCTGATGAGGGGTGATACCTCGAAACCAGTCCTAGGATACTGGTTTCTAGTACAGGGAGGACCCGGCCTGGCAGTTCGACTGGACTGTTCCCACGTGGAGTAGGGTCGAGACTCATTTGCATATGGCTGGGTGCAACCTGCAGTGGCGTGGTGAGCAAAAAAACTATGGATTAAGCCCAGATCTGTGACTGAGGGTGAACGTTTAATTTGTTCAGTATTCCATCCATTATCTGTTCTTATAGTATGACAATATATGCGTGCTTGTATGACAAAATATGAACTGCTTAGACAACAGAAGCTTTCCTTTTCCCATGATGACACCACACATTGATTTGCTGAGAAGACTGAAAATGCAACCTTTTACCTTAGTGATAGATATCAAAATGTTACATTAGAGTGTGTTCCTAGAGTAGTGTGTGGAGATTCTACAGACTCTCTCTAGACTCTCTGTCGAGCACTTTGTTGAGATTTTCTATGATTTACTCAGAGATGCCTATTCATTTCCCCTACCTGAATCTATGCTGCTCTGAAACTTTACTAAATTAAACTTCTCCTTATGTGAAGTGCTAACTGACTAGGATTGCTTAAAGCTGTATACTTTCACCTCTCAATTGGGAACTCTTTGTGGGTTATGGGTATACTTTTTCTCTCATTTCCTAGATTTAGACAAGAGACTTATTTGTATGGAACACGCTTTATGCAATTGTTCTGTACTGTATTACTAATAAATGGCTTACCTAATGTGAGAATAAAGATATAGTTACTAAAAGATTTTAATGAAACTTTGAAAATTCACTCCAGATCTCATCATTGAATCACAAGAAGTGATATTTGAAATCTAATGTAAAGAAAGTTAGAATTTTTTTTGCAGCTTCTGATTAATTCTCTTCTTATGTCTATGATCTTTCAGTTCTGGGCCCAGTAATGAGCACGGACTTTCCTCCAAATGAGTAATATAATTGATACGGTACACCAAACATTTATTTAAAGTCCCTGCTCAAACACTACCTTTGGCAAAGTGGTACAGAGAAAAGACCTTAGAGCTCAAAAACGGAGCTGTAAAAAGTTGGAACTTGTGTGAAGATTTTTCAGATCTGCAACCTATTGAGCCCATTACAAAAACGCCCTTAATACTTACCACAAGAGCATATGCACGCACGCAGAGATTTTTAACAGATAGAATTGAAAGTAGCTACTCGTCGGCCAAAGAAATATTTAGTACTGTAAAATAATTTTTCCAGCCCGTGCTGGAGAAAGTGCTATCCCTGCCTCTCTCTCTCAAGCTCTGCGAGACTTTTTCCACTTCTCCTCTTTTTTTTAGTAAAGAGATTATGAACATATCTGACAATTTCAAAACCCAACCAGAGATACATTCATTAGTTGATATACAAGAGCAGATATAACCTTTAGCACAGAGCTCTCTAGGGGGCATTGAAAATGTGATGAAGACAATCCATTCACGCTCCCCAAAAGACCTGTGTCCTTCACATATAGTTTCTTTATATCCATTCCTGTTCTGCACCATTTTTTAGTGCTCTTTAATCTATCTCTTACTAATGCCAGGGTACCCAAAGCATATAAACATGCTTATGGCTTCCAATACTTAAGAAGCCATTTTCCTATCTTTCAAACCTTTCAAAGTAAGGTTCCATCTTGCTCCAGCCCCTTCCAGCCAAATTACTGGGAATATCAATATTAAACAGTTATCTTGTTATTTGAGAAAAATCATGTATTGGATCCATCTTAGTCTGGCTTCAGGGCAGAGCAAAGTACCTAAACTGCAATCGTGCTACAGGTGAGATCTGGATCAGTTTGGAGGAAGAAAGACCAGCGGCCCTCATCCTACTAGTCCTCTCGGTGGCCTTCGATATGGTCTACCATGTGATCTTGATTCGGACGCTACATGAGATTGGGATACACTCCAAAGCTTTGGCCTGGTTTGTTTTCTTTCTGTCTCACAGAACACGAGAAATCTATCTCCCATCGTTCCAATCCATCAACTTCTGTACTCCTTGTGAAGTTCCTCATGCTACTTACGTTAACCCCACTTTTTTTTAAGTATACTTAGTTCCTCTGGATGCGGTCCTCACTAAATATGGTGTTGAGATACTGTCTTATGCTGATGACGCTCAGCTGGTGATATCCATTGCCAAAAATGAAGAGTTCATCAGAATTGGGTCCTATGAATGCATGAGATCAATGGCTCATTGAGTGAAACAGAATTACCTCAAATTTAATGGGTGCAAGATTGAGATTGTTTTGTTTAGCAAGGCAAATGGCATTTGGTTGAATGATTGGTGGCCATCTGTGCTTGAAAAAAAAAGGTTCCTATAAAAGAGACAAGAAATGTGGTCATTCTGATGGACAATATACTTTGCATACTTAGCATAAAAGCCCAAAATACTGCTATTTGTGGTCCTGATATGGGATCTTGCGTGTCCGGCAGAAAATATTTGGTTGGATCCTTCTACATTGTATGTAGCACTTGGCACAGACATTAATATTTAAATATCTAGATTATGTCAATGCCCTATATTTAGGCATTAAATACTCAAAATAATTCATAATAGTCTGTTAAAATCATCTGAGAGCGTCCTTGACCCCATAATGAAATTCTTACATGGGCAGCCCACTGGGAAGTGGATCATTTTCAAGTTTGTTTGTCATGTCCACAGAGCTGTATACACTGGCAGCCCTTCACAGTTGTGTCAAAGTTTGCTATCCCAGTAGGCATCTCATCTGCCCTTTCCCTGGCACTCCAGCATTACATCTTTTCATCCAACATTTCATCAATCGACTTGCCTTGGCACTCCAAAATGTCATCAGTCAAGTTAGCAGTGGAGGTCACACCTTTTCATACTTGGCTCCTGGCGTTGGAGTGAACTATTGTTTGCTATTGTCTCATGCTAAAAGCTAGACTCCTTAAAAACTACTGGCAACCTGGCGTTTGTAAGTATTTGTAGACAAATGCGGGAGATTCATTTTGTGAAGCCTCAGAGCTGGGATACATTGGAACTATACAAAAGAAACCTAACATCACATATACAAAAATATTTTTAAAAAAACAGAATTGTATACCTAATAAAATGACATTCTTACCTTCCATATTGTGTCCAATTACATTTTTGAGTTGACAATATTTTTGACAAAATATTTGTGTATCATGATAATTTTTCCACAATATTTTGGTAATTCACCCTACCCATTCAAGATGATTCAATTCAGAACTTGGTGTCAAAAGTGATTCAAAATTATCAATTTCTGAACAGATATTTGCTTTTGTCTCAACCTGTTCCTATCATCTGACGTCCTGGAAAATTCTTCAATTTCTTAGTAATGATTGCAAGAGGTGTGCTATATTGGCCATCAAAGTATCAATAGTGGACTACGCCTATTCTTTAAATCTTGGACTGCCACAAAATGTATTAGTTCAGGTGATTTACAATTAGGCAGTTTGGCTGGTCATGGTCAACCCTAGATTCATTCAAATCTGTCAGTCTTCTGCTTCCTGCAATGGATTCTGACTAATAACACACTCTCTTCAAACCACTACTTTTGGTGATATATATTATTTTCTGTTTTAGATAGCATGAACTTGGCCAAAAGGCATCAGAGGGCTTTACATGAGCACCAAATGACATTAAACAAAATCTGATTTGTTGTGTATGCATGGGGAGATTAAGGGATTTGCTCATATTAACATGATCTTTAAACCGGAGCTCGATCCTGGTTCTCTAGTCCCAAAGTTGGTAGCTCAGGCTGTTAGGCCACATCTTCTCCAACTGTTGTATACAGAGCCTGAGCTATTGTATCCAACAGCTCAGGGACTCTATAAGGCCCTGCATCCAACAGGTTTGATGAATTAACCATCCCTTTTTACATTTATTTTTAAAATGGCAAATTTCCCCAAATGCTCAATTCCAAGCTTACAAATCTTCATTTATTTGCAAGCTCATTCTTTAGGAAACAAATATTGTACATCAGTGATTGTCCTGTGTATTACATCATGTATCCTCGGTGTTTGTGTCTTTCAAACTTGCTTACAGTGGTACCCTACATGTGTGTATTCGTAAAATCTGCACATTTCTCAAAACTTGGGAGCTTAGGAAAATTGCACCCTTCTCAGGATACAGAATGGCAGCAATACGTTCTCGATTATTTTGATTTTTTTAAGTTTGCCATATTCTAAATTGATTTTTTTCTTTGATGAGAACAATTTTTCCAGGCCTTTGTCTACATTTGTACCATCCTCTTGTACCTGTTATCATGTCTGCCCTGCTCCCCAAACATTTTTTTCCCATTCCAAGATACATGCTCAAGAGTAAAACAGAAAAAATAGCTTTTCAACTGCAAATAGCTCAAACAATACTAACCAGATTTACATTAAGCCAGAAGAAGAAATGTGGTTGAAATCCATTCAGCCTGTTTTTGCTCTAGTAAAGTGCAAAACTGAGTTGAGAGCTAAAATGGGAAACGGTTTTTTTTAGAACCCGTCCCCCTTAACAACTATGTTTACTAGGGGGGCGAAAACATAGCTGGACACTATTTGAGAGTCATATTTTACACAGGTGTGGAACTGAGAACTGGTTCTGGCTCGAGCGTGTAAAACCACTGACTTTCACCAGTTATGAGTTGCTGTACATACAATGAAAGTTATGACTCACATCATAATTGCCTTTTTTCCTGTGCCAGTTGCAAATGGTTGTTTTAGCATGACTAACTAAAAAGCAGATTAAAGAAGTACTCGAAACGTCAAGCATTCTCTCTCTGTAAATTCCACCCTTGGGAGCCGCTTTACTCACAAGAATACTGGGGTGTGGAGTACATCCTTTCACGAATGTCAAAAAATGTCAAACAAATTTACATGTGCACTTAGATTTGTAAATTGGGCCGTTGTTGAGGGATTGAGTGCGAAAAAATATGTGTCCCTCTGAGAACTGGGGTTACTTTGTAACTGTGTTCACATTTAGGCCCCCCTCCCTGAAATTTATATTTTACAAGACTTTAGGCAGGATTTACACTGAGGTGGATGGACCACAAACGAGGCAGATATCCCGACTGCCTTACAAGTGCCATGGGATATTAAGCAGCAATAAGACGGATGGATATGCATCACATATGTGACAGAATAACTCCTTAGCCAAACTCTCAGTCAGGCCTTTTGTTTTCATTTCACATGACAATGTGTGCAAAGAACCGTAATTGCTAACTGTGATTATATTCAGTTATTGAAAAGAGAATGTAATGTTAGTATGCATGTTTATTTAAAATGATTCACCAGAGCTCTCTCAAACCCCCTTTTGCATTCTACTGCAAAATAACAACTCTTATTGCTTGTGTAATAGGAGCCTACCCATTGATGATAATGACTAAAATTACACCTGCGCGCCTTTCAACCCTTAAACAAGCATACCCGTACCCTCAAAGGTTCATATTTGTTTGCTAAGACGACAATGTAGCTGCAACTGGGCCTTCATAACAAGCTTAACTACCAGAACGGTGAACCTTATCTCCCAGTCAGCACATTCGTTTTAAGAGAAACCTTTCAAACGCCCTTTTTTGTCGCTCAAAGTCGCTGTTAAAATAATCAGACGTTATCAGTGTTCAATAGATTGCAAATTCCAATCCGTCATATTAAAAAAAAACAAGGCTAAAAACACCATCAGAAAAGTACTCTGAATCAATTGTGTGTTATAAAATGTTAATCTCTGTTTATTGGGGTTTAAGCACTCTGAAGCAGTGTCCTTTTCCCTGGTTCCACAGTCCATCTACGCAGGAGCATCCTACCGCCCCACAATCAGATTCCTTGATACTCATTACTGGAACTCCCAGGCAGTAAGGGTCTGATATATGAAACCATGGCAGACATTTTTGAACGGCAAAGTATTTACCTTCAGCTTGTAGGCCCTCAGGTCCTGATTCACCTAAATGACCAGTAGGAGAGGGGAGGAGAGGCAGTTTCAGCTTAGCCATCATTTCATAAAAATCAAGTGGGCATCAGCTAGATCTTTACCCAGAAAAAGTGCTTTTTGATTTAGTGTAAATCCGTTCAGTAGTTGTTGAGAAATAAAGGTACAAAATGTATAGATATCTAGCGATGCAGTTCTCCCAAGGTACCCCTACAGGACTCCAGCAGGTCTGGATGGGTGAAAACACAATTTGATTGGCCAGTATTGCAGGAGTCCTGCTGGACCAGCGGATGTGATCGGCTGGCCACAGCAGAGAAAATGTTGTGGCTGCCATCACAGGTCTTGGGGAGTGAGTTCACATGTCATGAAAATTTTAATTTAAAAAGGATATATGGGAGTAGGGTAGGCATACCCTGACCCCATAGGCCTTGTTTGGGGGGTGAGAGTCCCCGAGGGCTAAAATAAAAAATAAAACAAATAGTACAATGTCCTCACAGTCTCATGGGTCTCCAGTGGGACTCAGTGTGGACCCTGTGAGGTCCTGCTGGAAAAAAAGCATGCATGTATACACAGCCATCACCCTCTATAGAGGTCTTTACGAAGAGGCCAGTCCCTCATCAACCCCTACAATTCACAGTCACCAAAAAAAAAATTCCACCACACACATACTTTGCTCTCTCTAGAGATCTTAGCAGAGAGGCCACTCCCTCACCAAACCCTACTACACACAGCCTTCACTCTGCCAAAGACCATACATGGTGCAGGTTTGGTCACATGTGGGGGGGTTGGATGCAGGGCCAGACTGAAGGCCATGCGTGCTGTGAAGTCATCCTCCTGTGGAGTGGTTGGATGCAGGGCTAGGTGGGAAGCTGTGATGGTCTGATGCCATCTGCCTGCAGGGGGGGTTTGGGCACAAGGCCTGCTGACAGGCCAGGCCCTGCAGCCAACCTGATGCCATGCACGGCCATAGGCCATGTATGGCAGCGATTCAGACGCTTGCATTGAGCAAAAATGTTAATCTACAAAAGCCTAAAAATGTGTGGAAAAACACAGGCTTAAGTAACGTTATAGTTAGGTATTGTAAAAATACCTTACTTTACATTAAAAAAACAAACCCTCAGAAATTGACTGAAATAAGTAAAGGTTAAAGTGACGTTATAGTTCAGCTAAAATGTTTTTAAAACGTAACACTTTAAATTAAAACAAACACTGAAATTCACCAGTTACAGTTAAATCACCTAACTATAACTTGCACTGATTATGACCTCACATATGACCTTATAAATTTATAAATTACGTCACTCATGACATGTTATCTGATGTCCTTGATACCATCATTGATGATAAAATTGTACATGGCAGAGGCACAAGTTATAGTTACTTCATTTAACTATAACTTGTGAATTTCACTGTCTTTTAGTTTAAAATCTTAACATGAAAACTGACATTTTCACCTAACTATTATGTCAATTTAACCTTTGTTTATTTACTCTCTAGATCATTACATTTATTAGAGCATAAAATGATGTTACTATCAAGGATGGAATTGGGTTTATGGATCAACATTTTGTTTATCCCAGGATAAGGTACACCAGCAAATCAGAGGCACTATCATGGGCACATGTTTTGCCCCACCTACATGAATGTGTTCACAGGATGGAGTCAGAAAAAAGTTGTCTGGTCAGAAGTGGAACCAATGTCAGGATATCATGACAACTTTATTTTATGTTTGAGGCACATTGATGAGCTCTTGGTAAAATGGGAGGATGACAGTATCAAGGTGATGTAATTTGTGTCAAGTTTGAAAAGTACCAATTTTAAACTCAACTTACAGTATGAACTGAGTAAGCAACAGGTGACTTATTTGGATGTCACCATAATTGCCAAGGTGGGCAAATAGGAAACTATGCTGTATTGTAAACCTACAGCTGGCAACAGTTTGCTGCATGCACAGAGTTGTTATCTTCCTGGCATCAAGTGGAAAATCTCTTTTGGTGAATTTTTGAGTGCATGCAGGAATTGCAGTCACAAAACGCCTGTCCCTAAAACCAGGCCAGGATTTATCCAGATTCTGGGACAGATGGTACTCTGAACATACATTAGTCGTGCCTAAGATTTTTTTTTACCACAGCCAATCAGGAAGACCTCTTGATTACCAAACCTACCAAGAAAAAATGCAAAAAGGTTGAGAAGATATGCTTAAATGCTCCATTCTGTATTCAGGTTTCACATATCAGATGTATTCTAAACGCATTGAGATATACTTAAATCGGACAGTATCATAGCTGACATACTAAGCCCCAGCCTGGCTATGTCATACAGAACATCACATTCTTTTAGAGACTCACAGGTGATGCGTCATTTACCTTCGGTAAAACATCCACTAAGACTGATATGCAGGGTTTTAATCCATGTAAGGTGTGAAAAAATAGTTTTGAATGACCTACATATGTCATCCCAGGTACACAAGACACTAAAAATAAACACAAATTCCTCAATGTACTAGACTATATGTGGTGTATGTAATGGAATGTCCAAGTGAAAAATAATAAATTAGTGGTACCATATTCCCTGTTAAAAAGTGAATATTGGAACACACACATCCCAATAAAAAAGACTCTACATGCCTGGTGGCCAGATAAGTAAAGTATATACATGAACCCATTTGTAGCCAATTGACATTCTTTTGTGTTGACTGAATTGATAACAAACACAGGGGTGGCAACCGAGAGTTGCAACTCAGACAGATCAAATCACTGTTTATTATCAACTTAATTTAGATATACACAGCTAGAGAGCTAATTTAGAAGAAGAAATAATGGTCCATCTGAAATAGTTAAAACCATTGGTTCATGCTACATGCATCTTCTGTCTTGATCTGCACAGAGTACCCAAATGCTTTAAAAAAATTGTTTTAACAAGGATTTTGCTATTTTTAATTATATTGTTATGCTTTTGTATTCTTTTTCTTTCTTTGCAGATTTGAATGGTTTCACTACTGAGGGGCTACACAAGCAGAATGTTTCGAATGCAGAATTGAGTTGGCAATAATATTGACATAATGGTTGCTAATGGTAACATTGTTTTCCTGCTCACTCAGGCTTTATTTTGCCATATGTGATGACTAATAGCTTGGAAGATCGAAAGTTAAGGTAGAAATGTAATATTGTCACGCCCACTAGAGCATTATCTATTTATTTCAAGATTACATATGGTACAGCAGAAGCAAGATTCAACACTGCCATAATTCTTTATTTGAATGCCTTTTGTTACACTAAGGCTATATAGTACTATGCTACTTCCAGGGGACCAAGCATCAGTAATCCAGGTTTCGGGTCTACAGTCAGCTTCACAATGTATTAACCCACCAAAAGTGGTTTAATTAATTTATTTTTCTTTGTATTCATTTTGCAATGGACAGTTGTCCTTTCTTTGTTTCACATCCCTTCCTGGCTTAAGAATGGCATTCTGCTTAGATGTACTGCTTGCTCTATAATAAAAAACATGGCTGAATTCTACCCCCCAGGAATGCCAACAGGTTGTTTGCTGTGACTCAACTATGATATGGAGAATTTGTGAGATCTCACTTTCAGTCATCATGCACCTGGTGTGTGAGGAAGTGGTGCCACTGCATTTACGTGCATGTCTATAGCGATATTTATAAACAGATATAAAAAATAAACATTGAATCACAGTGCTGCTGAACCTCTATTTCTGTCTTTTGCCAACTGGAAAAAATAGTACCTGTCTGCATGTCACATGCCAAAAATGCAAGGTGGCCTCCCCTGAATTCCCCTTTGTGGCATGGAGATGAAGCAACACAGTGATACTGTTTGTCTCTGGCGTACCAGAGTCTCAGATACTATTTCATTCCATCTGAATAATTAATTTATTCCCTTTCTATATTAGGAAGTATTTCCCTAAATTTAGCTAGATTTAGCATCATCTGGTCTCACAAAATCAATGTTCTCTCCTACGCTGATGATATGCAACACTTTTTCTCCCCCATGGACAAGATGCTTAGTACCCGGATCAAGTTCAATGATGGAAGTCACCCACTGAATGAAGACCAACTGTCTAAAGCTGAATACCAAAAAGACAGAAACCTGATTTTCAGGAAGAGCACATCGCTGTGGGACTGCAACTGGTGGGCACCGAACACGGACTGACTCCCACCACCCATGCCAGGAACCTTAGGGTCTAAATTAAAAACCAACTCAACATCACCACCCAAGTCAATACTGTCACTGCCCGGTGTTTCAATACCCTGAAGATGATGAGGAAGATTTTCAAATTGCTCCCTATCAGCACCAGGAAAACCATCATGCACCTCCTAATCACAAGCCTCTATCTCGGAACCAACAAAAAATTCACTAGAAAGTATTCATACCATTCAGAACTCAGCTGCCAGAATCCCTCTCAACCTTCCACACCACCCTCATATCACACCACAGCTGAAGGCGCTCCAGTGGCTCCCAATTCACAAACAAGCACAATTCAAACTCCTCACCCCCAAGACGCTACGTAACAGACTAGCACAACTCAACAATCGCATCTGCTTTCACAAACCTTTCAGACACCTCCGCTCATCCGGAGTCCTACTTGCACGAATCCAGAGCTTAGGCAAAACCAGTTCTGGTCGTTGAACCTCTTAGTGAATACAAAGGGGATAACTTGGTTGAGCTGTTAAAGTGCGGACTGGCCTGCCACTACACATAAGATCGTCCTCCTCACTTCTTGAATTCTTAAATCCGAAGACCTGCCTTTTCGAGTAATCCTCCAAGACCCTGGTGTGCCTAGACTCCGTGCCAGTATACCCTCCCAGGTGATAGTGTGCTCTACAAATCTCCCTAATTATGCCATTGAATTGATTTATTGCTTTTGGTCCAGGTTAATTGTGCTGTGTAAATCGTTAACTTAATAATTTCTTGACTACTGTATTTGGTTATTCTTTATTCGTAAGTTTCTATTTATGAAATAGTTAATGGCAGGGTTCTATTTCATGTGTGTTAGACAACGCCTTTAGTTACATATGCCAAACCTCATGGGGAGGTTTATTAGAAATGCCTCTGAGGCCACAATTATTTTAGAGCCACCACCCTTCACTTCCAGTTAAATCTCTACACACTTAGCTTAGAGACCAACCCCATCCTTTTCAACCGATTGGAAAGAATGTCGTGCCCCTAAGTCCAAGCTTAGGGCAGAGCAAACATACATGTGCAAAGCCATGCTGATATTCTAGTTCTGAATGAGCCCTTGCTCAAAAGGCGCTAGTGTGCCAGTCTGAGCAAGTGCAGGTCGAGATACATGCTTCGAAAATCTGACCCAAATAAGATAGCACCTGTTGATAAGCAAAGGATCCAAATCACTTCCAGACACGAATCTCCTGTCGATCCAACCACAGATCACCCACTGCACATGACTGATGGATATCACTGCACACATGTATGCAAAGGTGCTGCTCACCTCTGACACTGAAAGAGTTACTGCGCGGACAAAAGCAGAATGCAGAGGTGTCTGAGCCAACAGATTGGCACCGAGAGCACTGCAGAAAGGAAGGTCTAACAGCACGGGCTACAGCTGAATATTTATGTGGGCAGGTAAAGGCACAGCATGCAAATGAGCACACTGCAATTTCCGAAGCTCCTACTTAAGGCATCTGCAGCAGCACAAGCGTGCCTGGAAGCGAGGGGACTGCAAAGAGAATCCCAGGTAGAGGCCCTGGGGAGAAAAGATCACATTAAAACAAAGCCCAAATGAAAAGCAATAAGGCTTAGGTCTGGTTTCAGTTTCGAAAGGAAGACGTGATGGATCTTCACATGATGTGCATTGATAGTTCTGCAATAAATCCAATATAGGCATGTTGTCTTAATTAATTTTAATCAGAGGATAAATTAAATGGGTATAGGGCTAGAACAAATGCATTAGGAAAACGAAATATCCCTTTCAAGAATATGTTACAAAAGTAAATAAATATTGAATTAGTAAATTGTGCTTTAGTGCTAACTCATTTGGAAATCAACAAATGGCATTCTGTAAAATTCATTTTTTACTAGTAAAATGGTTTGCCTCGTGCATCAAAAGGAAGCTCCTGCATGAAATAACTCTTGTACCTTTGGAGCCAAGTGCATTATGGATTCCAGCGCGGTGTGTGTATTGATGAAAGGGAATTTTATAACCACAGCACCCTTCAATTTATACAAGCTATCTGGGCTGTAATTCCAGCTGCTTAACACCAGGCCAGCAGAGAGATGAATGGGGAGCTCTGCGCCGGCAAATGCTGGAATCCACTTTTAGCTGGACTAAATCACCGCAAGTCTAAGGAGCCACAGTTTATGAGTCAACAAGCCGACAGTTCAATTCTACATGTGAGAAACAATGGTTGACACCAAGAAAGGTAAGTGCCGCATTACATTTATAGGTTATAATATGCAATAGCACACACATACATCAGAATGTTTTTTCGCCATAAAAACCTCTCTCTATTTTGTCACCACCATAGTTTCTTCAGCTACACCTCCAATATTCTCCTCAGCTTTGCGTGCAGAGAGACACCTAAATGTGTTTCTTCACAAAAACGATTTTGTTCGCAGATTTGTACGAGTACACACATAAGCAATCCCATACATCATCCTTCATGCACACTGTACATATACATCTATTGCTGCAAATGTCTGCATGCACACACATCCACACGCCCTCATTAGCATGCTTTTCTTCATAAAAATGTAGCTTATATTGTCCATAGACTTGAGTCATTATCGTTTTTTTCTTGTAAACAGCTTCTATCTATCACCGCAGATATGTGGGCACACAAAGCACCACAGAAGTGTAAGCACACACCACCATGTTATTCTTCATGTAAACTGTACATCCACTGTCCACAGATGTGTGCAATATTGACACACGCCCATTCATGGAAACTTTAGATGCATGCCAGTGATTTTTCCAGGCGAGCACTGTTAAAGCCTTAAGGTAGGATAATGCACAGCATTACACTGCACCCGGGAACACACAAGGCTACCACCAGGGCTGCCAAGTTCTTTTATTAATAGGTTTTCTTAAAGAGTCATATTTTCTCTGCTCCTCAAAAATGTCAGCTCTTATACCTGTCTCCTAAAGTGGCATGGATTTCTATGTAATTATTATCATCACAATTGCTATTATTCTTATAGTTGTTAGTCATCCATGGCTATTATCCACAGTGGCACTCCTCAAATATTAATGTTCTTGCATTTCATATAGTTACTAATTGACACGAACAATGCTGATTTGGAGTTTTAATCGAGTATAGAACATTTAAAGTTTCCAGGGATATCGAATAACGCTGCACTTCTATTCTCTTTCCGTGAAATATTGTCTTCGCACATTCATACATTCGATGTTCTGGGACCACTCTTTTTGTTGGTAACAGATCCACTCTCAAACATTTTGAGTAGAGGTGAGCAACAGACCCGCATAACACCTCACTTCCAAGCAGTACTAAAATGAGTCAACCACCAGACAAACAAAAAACCCTAAAAGAATTTATCTCCTTAAGTATATCTGGAACTGAGACGTTTTCTGTTCTCCTCTCTAGCCTGTGTAAAAGAAATGGGGTCGGATCTCAACACATTTTTAGTTAAAAGTATTTAATGCCCTTGAGGTAAGATAGTGCGTTGTGCAAATACTTTTCATCACTGTGTCATGAAAGCAGGTTACCGAAAGTTGAATTATGTGGCAAGTATGCTTATCTGGTATTTGTTGTGTGTATCTGGTTGTGGTGGCGTTCTGTTTTGTGTGAAACTGTGTTTTCTTCCTAACATTTTTATAATGTGATGTTGTGTTTTTCTCTGTGGTTGTTGTGCCGCATTTTGTTTTAACTATTTTGTTGTGTGGTGCCTTGCTATGTTTTAACTTTGTTGTTATGTTGCTTTGTATAAGTTATTGTGGTATGTTCTGCTTTTTACTGTAGATGTGTCAACAAATGCAATTTCATTTGGAGGCAAAAACATCATGTCTGCAGTGATGAAATAGCTCTATGTACCTCTTCTCTTCAACTATTTAGGATGCGTGCCACTCCATCCTGTGGCAGAGACTTGCAGTGTTGTTTATTGCATGTGATACGGCCCTGGTTGTGTATGCTTGAACCTTAAATCAGAGTGTCTCGGAGGCACGGATTTGGCATCCGTGACCACTAAACCATTGCATTTCATTTGCCTCCATGAATAGTACCCCCCCACCCTCCCCCTCCCCCTCAACAGTTAGTCACGATGACTCAGTGACAGAAGTTCAATGAAATAAACCGCTGCTGTCCTGGCTTGAATTTATGCAGGAGGTGAGGTTTTAAGAGGTGTTTATCTGCAAAGCTGTCTGCTGGCCCCTCCAAAAGATCACAAAAAACTGAGCAGTCTGTTGAAGTTGTGGGGCAACAGTCTAGCCTTTTGCTTTCAGACTGGATTAATGGTTTAGTAATCAACATTTACAAATGCAGCAGGATTGATCTTGCCCAACCCTCTCATCAAGCCATGGGAGAGAGGCAGTGCACTCTTGCATGCACAATCTTTTCACTTCTTATCCCTGATTCTGTGACAGTTCCTTCCAGGTGGACTCAGAGAAAGGGGCCGCAAGTATGCTTTTGTGGATGACCTCTGACAGTAATGAGCATCAACGTTCCCCTACAGCAATGTGTCTGAATGCAATACCCGTTAATGGCCATGACCGTAACAGGCATCAATGGCTCCAGACAGTATATATTTGTATGAGCTGTGTACTCAGGTATTATATGTTGTAAGAAATTAGGCTATTGATTGCAGGGGTGAAAATCCTACCCAAGCAGCAACTACCTCCTTGCCAAGGTGAATCACAGCATGTCCTTACATTAACCTGTGCTTAACCCTCAGGTAGTTTGGCCCAAAAACAGACAGGCTTAATTTAGAGGTACTGTGAAAAGTATTTATGCAGCACGCAAACAGTAATAAAGTGAAAACACAACACAAGAAAAATCCAACTCCAGTTTAGAAAAATAGAGAAAATTTTAATTGATAAAATCACAACAAAAATTATTTAATCCAATCAGTAGAAGAGGAGTTATGGATGTTTTTAGGGAAACCAAGTGCTTGTAAGATCAAAGCATCAACCACAGGTTTCTGGTTGCAAAAGACTGGAGCAAAGTCAAAAGTTAAGACTGACCGCTATGGTGTACATTTCAGATATATGAGGTGGATTGGACCTGGTCTCAGCGTTAACTTTCAGACTTGGAAGAAATTCTGAGGAAAATCCAGGAGAGATTTGAGTTCAGTGGGGCAAGGCAGCAGGCTTTGTCCAAGGAGGAGTCGTCATTGTCACCAGGGAGCACTGGATGAGGTCTTGGTGAAGCTGTTGACAATGGCAGGAAAAAGCTCACAGAGGGAGAAACCGCAAGGCCAAGAAGGTCGTCGACATCAATGGGGAGGCTATCACCATTGAGCCTGGTGAAAACATCATCTTCGGACTCAAACAACGTGTTTGAAGTTGAAAACTTAGAGCGAGATAAAGCAGCAAGACATAGGCTGTACGAGGGTTACACAGAGCCCGATACCATCACTCGGAGGTCCAGCTGAACAGAATTTGCTACTGCTGAGTAGAACGTAGCAGGAGCTACTGCTAAGTCATGCCGACTGCCGATGCATCTCAGGCAGATTGGCTGGCAGGTACGTTCCAGTCGTCTGTTGCGTCTTCTTCCACTTTTTGGTGAAAATGTTTCTTACTCCCAACTTTTAAGGTTAGACAGGAGCAGCACCTCTAACAGTATATCTAATGGTCCAGGACCTAGGGGAAAACACTTGAGGGGTTAGGACGCATTCCAGCAGAGTTCAGGTGCAGGGTTCATAGTCTCTGGGGCTTGTTTGCCCCTGTATCACCCACAAGAGGCCAGCCAACTATCCCTTTCAGCAACTCTGGTATTCCTGGGTTTAAGGAGATGGTCCTCTCTCCTTCAGCATCAAGGGAGGGTCCCATGCAGCAGGGCAGTCATCTGAAAAACAAGGCAGGCCTCAAGCAGCAGGGGAGTCCTCAGCGAACAAGACAGTCCTCAAGCAACAGGGCAGTCCTCTGAAGAACAAGGCAGACCTCAAGAAGCAGAGTACATGGCAGTCCTTCTGAATGCATACACAGGTTCAGGAGTGTATTGAAGAGGTGGTTCAGGACATCTAATATTTATACCTAGTTCCAGCCTTTGAAGTGAATGTGACATTCTCCCTGCCCCCACGTGTGGTTCTCGCAAGCTCTTCCCTTCACCTGTCAAGGCTCCAAGTAGCCCAGGGTAACAAAAGATTGGTGCCAGGTTCCTTTGTGTGTGCGCTGGAGACAGCAATTTGAAATGTATGTGAGGCAGGGAACAGCTCAACCCTGCATCCTGCCAAAACCCGGTCCTCTTTTTTCTCACTATCTGGATTGAATTCAAAGAGGCCAACTGCCAAGCTTTTCACAGTCATGTGACTCAGGACACAGGCAGCAAATGGTTAAGACAAGAAAACGCCAAGTTTCTAAAAGTGGCCTTTTCAGAATTGTGACTTTATGAACGAGGATTTTAAATTACAATTCATTTGAGTCTAAATGTGACTTTCCTATCTGTTCCCAATCAAGAGGTTGCACCTACTAAATGTAATGAGGTAACCCAATGTTATCCAATCAGAGAGATAGACCTTACAGCTTACAGTAGTGAAAAACAAGTTTAGGAGAATTTTGCATGCCAGTTGTACACACTGTTCTAGTACTAGAAGAAATGCCCTCTACATTTCATATACCATATTAGCTTAATTTCAAAACTTAATCCAATGCCCACATGAAGCTAGATTTGAATATGTCACTCACAAATCACTATCAGTACCTAGAGCCACTGACAGCGGTACATTTGTCAGTTTTAGTTAAAAGGAATACTACCTTTGCAGGCCGAAAGTGGCAGGTCTGTATCAGTGGAAGAGCACTGCTCAGGACTTAATAGAAACAGGTTTGCATAAGTGTTAGTGAAGGCACTGCTTACTTTAGTGCAATGAAAGTTTACTTATCATGCATTCAGTCTGAGTAAGAAATTCCCTATAAAGGATAGAGAGCTGCAGCCCGAATACAATACAGAGCAGATAAGTATGATTCAGGCTTCCGTTAAGGAGTCGCTACAGAGCTCAGCATGCAGTATTCCACTTGAACTAATTAGCAGTTATTAAAGTTCAGTATCAGAAATTCCATTTAAAATAATGAGCAACTTTTGTAGCTCTGTCTTAGGCCTTTTAATTGAAATGAGGAGCACCTCATCAAGCATAAGGTAGGTCACCTAATTGCAGTAAAGTGTTGCAGTCACTTTCCAGTGTCATGCAGTCAGTCCACATGCTGAAAAAAAGACATAAAACTAGAATGCGAGTACAGTACTATGCTCCGTGTGCCTATTCTAATCAAACATGCTGGATGGTGTGCACACATAGTGACAATTGAAGACACTCTACCAGCAGTATAATGCAGCTACTGGGCTCAATGTAAGGCAGTTTATCTTATCTTAGAACTCCTGGGATTTAGAGAGAGGCTCAGAAGTACCTATATTTATCACGCAAAATCCTTATCACAGTGGATTTTAATTTAGATCTGATTGATCCAGCATACAACTAAGGTAAGATGAGGTAATTTTTATTCAGTTAACAAAAACATAAAGTATTGCACAGGTAAAAACTCAAATTTCAACAATTTCCTTTAGAATCACTGGAGTTCATATTGAGCTATATTTAAATAAACCACTGAGGAGCCTTCCTTACATTACATCATCAGACTTTTTGCGGTCAATAGGCGTTCTGCTTTGAGATAACATTTTATGACAGCAGCTATTGTTTGTGGTGATTTCCCTTTCATGCAAAATAATAAAGCATGCTGACATGATCTAATGTCATACATATTAAAAAATCTTTTCAATAAAATTGTTCTTTCCGTTAGTAAGATAGGGCAGATTGATAAAATGTGAGTTAAGCTTTCTTCATGTAGTGAGCAAAGTCTGCACTTTGGGTTCAAAGGTTGCGGTTGTCATTTAGGGGTATATTCTAGAGTTTGGCATAAACCAAAACGTAACTGCAGAAGCTTCTTTTTATAAAATAATCTAAGTAATGTCGTAAAATATTTCTGAGCATGCGGCTTCCTGTAGGTGTTGATCGTTGTCCATGTGTGCCATCTGTTCCTGAAATCTTCTTTGTCTTAGAGTCATGATAACCTCCTCGTTTGCTTGTTGAAGACTTTTTTAAAGGAGTCGTGTGGAAGAGCCTTGTCCCATATCTCATTTGCTTGCAGCATTATTAATGCTGTATTGAGAGATTGGGCCAGTTTTTTTTTTTTTTTTGGTGCATGTTGTTTTGAATTTCATTCCATATCGGAGCTCGTAGTGTATTTCCATCGAAAGCTCTTGCTAATGACATGTATTTGATCAGTGCACCTGTTTGTGCTCGTTTTTGATTTATTAGACCGAATTCTTGTCGGATCTGAGAGGGAGATGCTCTCTGGGGAAACTGAAATAAAAGTCTAAGGGGCATATAAACAGGGAACAGGGAAAATTAACGCTAAGGGCGCTTAGCGTTAATTTTTTCAACGCCTGCTATCGCTGGATAATATCGCCTGATTATCAACGCTAACCGCCTAGGCGATAAAAAATCCAGTGATAGCGGGATTTTGGGACGTTATCGCTGGTAATGCGGCGATAAAACTACAAGGATAGGAATATCCTTGTTGATAGCCCATGGTGGATTTAGCCATGTAATCCACCTCCCATTGGATTACATTGCTAAATCTGAAAATTAGCAGACGTAAAAAAGCAGCGTTAACCGTGGTTAGCGCTGCTTTTTTTGTCTCTAACAGGGTTTACGTAAAGCTTGATATTCGGAGAAATGTTGCTTAGCGACATTTCTTCTATTATTTTGCTCTGGAACGCCCACTTTGCATCTCATTAGAGATGCAAAGGGAAGCGTAGTGAAAAAGGGTGATAACATGCGATTTTGCATGTTAGCACCCTGTTGTTGATAGGGTGATATTTTTATCTCTGCTTCTTTGGCTTTTAAAGCCAAAAAAGCAGAGATAAAGCCCTTGTTAATATGCCCCTAAAGACCTTATTATGTGCTGCATTAAAGAAAGGCCCAAATTTCCCCGGGAAGGCTTCCGTGCCATAGCAGAGAGTTGGTATAAGCTTGGCTTGTATTGCGGTGGGTAGTGGCTGGAAGGTCGGGCTTTGTAATTTTCGATGTATTCACTGGAAAGCGGAGATTAGGTAAGTAATTCTTGCTTTTAGTGTGCTCTGATGTAGGTTGTGTGACTGCCGATCTTATAGCCATACACCAAGATATTTGTATGTCGTGGCTCGTAGAACAGCCTACAACTAAGCATAGGACAGTGGGGATTTATGAGAGTCGATGAGGTTTTCCCAAAAATCAAGCACCTCCACCACTGAAAATGCCCTTACAATGAATCTGTTTTCCGATGTCAATGTTTTTAATTAGTTGTCCCTCAACTTTTTGACTAATACTGAACTAAGGATAGATAAATGAACTTATCCCCTAAAAGGGTAAGTTCTTCAATAAAAAAAACTATCTGACCTTCTAGTTTGGTTTATGCGGCACAGATGCAGAAACCTGTAAGAACATGATATAATATACTCGGGCTATAAGGATTTGATTAAACTAACACTAGAGAACCTTTGGAAGCGTAGGCCAGTAGATTATTAAACACAATATCTGGTGTGCCCATTCTACAAATTAAAACAGCAACCTTTAACAAAACAGGACAATATGTGATAGACAAACACAATGCACCAGATTAGATCAGTCATGGCCACATTTTAAAGAGTGCACTAATAAAACCAGTGCTATGTGTTGAATAAGTTTACAAAATAATCAAAGGACGAAGAAAACAAACTTCATAATTGTGTCCTAGGAGTTTGGGTTTTGGATTCCACAGCCATAATTAGAATGTATATAGATGTTATTATCACAATCTCAGATTCTTTGTAATTCTCAAGTTACATGTTTTTAATCAGAGAAAATACAGAGTTTATAGGCAGATTGTGCCAGCATTGACTACAAAAGATGACCAAGTAGCACCAATTCATTAATTTTCAGAGGGGTTAAGCGAGTTGTAACAAATGAAAAAGTGTCCATTTTGATAAAGATCGATATGAATAGAATAATGGGGCGTTTAGTCACTAAGATGAATGCTTGTTTGAATCTAGCATCTACTTTTAGCTTCTGCAGATAGATAACAATGCCTTTATCCATAAACCATTATACAATTAAAAAACTGCTCTAACTTCTGTTTATGGATTTGCACTACTTTTTTGGAAAGGGGACTTGAGAAACAAATACAACAATATCAGTATCAAAAGTCACTTCTAGCTTGAAAGTAGATTCAATCACCTTACCCAGACAGTATCTCTCTCCAAACCTCGCCATAACATGTGGAGTTACTCATGGCTCTCCCCTAATACAGTTTCTTTTAATACATCTGATTTTCCCTTGTTCTGGGTATTTGAGGAGTGTAGTTTGCAATGTAAAAAATACACAGCTAATATACACACATTGTTAAAAGTACATCCTACTGCCAATGAGAGTGACATCAGAGGAACTCCCTAAACAACATCAAATATCCTCTGAAAAAATTGCCGGGCTTTGGAGATGATAAACAGGTGGTCTTTGTAGAACTTCCCATTACACAGGGAATATCATTTGAGTGGGTCCTCTTTATGGGCTGGGTTTTGACGCCAGTGGAATAGTTAGGGAACTTAGAGGTCATCTTCGGGCACAAGATTACATTTCAGCACGAGAGACTGATGCTGGGTTGATGGTTGTTGGAGCCTTCTGTCCCTGAGTCTCTAGTCAGGAGGCAGTCAACTAGCCCTTGGAATCACTCTGGGGTCCTTGGTTCAACAGATGCAGGTTGAGTCCTTCTCATTCAGGCAAGAGGGCAGCAGGCAGCAGGCCAGCTCACCAGGGCAGCAGTACTTCCTTCAGAGCAGCAGTCCTTCAGAGGGACTGTCCTCGCAGAAGCATAGCAGTCCTTCTTCCTGGCAGAGTACACATTCCAGACATGTGCTGAGAGTTAGGGTCTGAAGGCCACAATTTATACCAGGTGCCTACTTTGCCTGTTAGTCATTCATCCTGTTCCTCCTTGTCCTGGCCCCAGCTTGTCTGTGGTCACAAAGGAGCAGTAATAACCCATTTGTTAGGCAGAGCCTTTGTGACGTGTAAGCTTTTTAGTTGACAGTTACTCCCCTACGTTAACTCCGAGTGGCCCATCTTGCCAACACATAGATTCCCTCTGCCTAACTGTCTGGAACCAGTACATAAAGGCCAACTGCCAGCTACACCTAGTCATGTGACCCAGGAGCAGGCTGCAGGTACCAAATGGTTAGGACAAGAAAATGGCAACGTTCTAAAAGTGTACATTGTCAGAACTGTTATTAAAAGTCTGACTTTTACCATTAAAGAGAGCTTTTAATTACAATTATTTAGACAACAAACTCGACATGTCTACCTGCTCCCAATTGAAAGTTACAGCTTATTAAGTGTAATAATGTAAATCCAATGCTATCCTATGGAAGGGGCAGCCCTTGCAGTATTGAAAAACTGCTTTAGGAACGTTTCACTACCAGTACATGTAAAGCTTAAAAGTACAGCACCCTGCCATCTGCCTGTTCAGGGTCTACCATCGGGGTAACTCATATGTATTAAAAAAGGAAGCTTTGGGCCTTTTTAAAACTGTACACACAGGATGCAATGGCAGGCCTGAAATGTTTAAAGGGCTGCTACTTATGTGTGTGGCACAATCAGTGCTGCAGGCCCACTAGTAGCATTTAATTGACATGCCCTGTGTACAAGCAGTACCACTTTACTAGGGATTTACAGGTAAATTAAATGTGCTCATTGGGTGTAAGGCAGTTCTACCACGTTTTAAGGAGAGAGCACAACACTTAAGCAGTGTAGTTGTAACGTGGGCAGTAGTGGTAACGTGGGCAGAGTCCTAAAGCCAACAAAAACGAAGTCAGAAAAACAGAAGGGTTGAAAGCATAGAGTTAGGGGAGAACCACGCCGAGGATGCCAGTTCTAACACTATTCTTCCCTTAATCCCACAAAATCCTTACTAGTTCCCCCTACTTTTTCGACTGTTTCTATTGTGTTTTTTTCAGTCCTAATTTGTACAATGTTATTAAATTAAATCCCAGCTCCTGGTGTGGGTAGAGTGGGTAGGATAAATAACAAAGATACTTAAGTGATTAGTGAACGCAAAAAAACCCACTGAGGGACTAATTACGTCTTTTGGTGGTGCTGGAGCAGGTGGTATGCCACTACCACGCTCCCGCACCGTCAAAGCTGTGTGCGCACCACCCACCAGATTACGAGTCATTCTTGTGTCTGGTGGGCTTTTTTTGTCAATCCCACTGCTGTGCCCCTGAAAATGGGCTCCGCAAAGGGAATTCCAAAATTAGCTTCTGCACAAAATGTACTGTAAAGTCCATGCTGTGCAGGAACTGGGGTGCATGCACACAGGGGAGCAAATGTTGTGCCCCCCCTGCATGCATCTACATACACATGGGGAACAGGGTGCCCTGCAGGGCCCCCTTTGTTTCAGATCCGCCACCCTTTTCATGGGGTAAAGACCTCCATGACAGCGCTGGAGGTCCGGACGCTAGTAATATGCATGGCTGTGCAGCAGCGGTACCATCTGCATATTACATAGGCCCTGACTGCCATGCCGCCACAAGGGAACGGCCGTAACCTGGCGGCTGCGGCAGTGCAACAGTGGTCCGACTGCCGAAGTCGCAATTGGGCAGTCGGACCGCGAGTGCGGCAATGGCTGGACCGCCGTGCCATCACAGGTCTGTCGGTCCTCGGATCGCCAGACTCTTGATCAGACCCATAATAATTTTAAGGCAGAACTAAGATAACTTGTATGATAAAGTTAAAAACCTACAATTTCCTCTCATGCTTTAAGCGCCACTTACTGTATGTCTATTCAACTTGTCTGTTAGGATTTCAAATAAATCCCAAATAGAAAAAGTTTGCATAGCTAACAGCTGGGCCCATATCAATAGGGTAACTTTCCTTCGGTCCTGCATTTTTATCCAAAGCCACTCCACTTGCCGGGTTTGTCAGCCCATTTTTATAATAGGAAAATTTTTAAAGTATACATAGTGCTGTGGCCTGGTTAAACCAGGCCACTTCAAGGCAATCCTCATGACATGGGTCCAGTTGACAGGTAAGTGTTGAATAGTTGTTGAAATGCAAATGTCCAATGAGGGATTGTACTTAAATAATTTCAATATGCTACCTACCCTCCATTATAATGCAATGTATTTTTCTTTGGGATCCGTGTCTGCTGCCTGAGCCCTTCTTTTGCCTATGTGACGAAGCACGTGCATCTCCACACAAGACTCCATTACTTCTTTTCTCTGATCTCATAACTTGCCGCCACTTCCTCCTCCATTCCTCGCGTCCCTCGAGTCTTCTTTCCACAACATTGACTGAAGCTTTCCTGAAACCCTGACACTCACAATTGTCTAACTTGGGTTTACTCCTAACATTTTTGCTCCTGTTTACACATTGTTTTCCACTCCAGAAAAAATATTTTCAAACAGATTCCATATCGTTTCCCCTTGTTAAAAAAAATGCACATGACTGCAAGAGTGTAATCACCATGCTTCTGAAGAAGCTCCACATTTCACTATATGCCACATAAAAAAAAGCTGAATGCATGAGGTGCAAAGGTGCAAAGAGGTGTATGCAGGAAACCTACATCATATTCCATGGTCATGTTCTCATTCAAACTGAGATCGCGGAGCTCCGGTTATTTTTCTATGCATTCTGGTACTTATAGTCCTGAATTGATAATTGTAAAAAACAGAAGCTTAAGCACCTGAGTACAGAGAAAATAAGCATTGGCAAAGCCAATAGGTCTTGCCTAAGCTAGAGCTATTGGATCTGTCAGTGTCTATTAGCCATGTTGTGCAGCTGTGCAACGGCTGTGCAGCATGGCTGAAAGTTAGAAAACGGGGCGAGCAACAACAGAGGATGGTCAGAGGTTCTGAATATTGATGGGAAAGCGAGTTTTTTGCACATGATTAACTGAGTTGCTCTCACACGTGAACAGATAGTAAGAGGAGCAGAGGCTTGTGGACAAACTGTGGAACCAAGCGGGGACGTAGCTTGGTCAATAAGATTGGGGGGGGGAGATGAGATTTAGATTTCCCAACTATCATACTGGAATATTTTGTTAAACCACAACATATGAGAAGCAGCACATGAGGGGGGGGGGGGCTTAAGAGGCAGTAGAAAGAGAGAGGAGGGCATAATGTTAGGGGCACTTAAAACACAACATTTTTCAAACTAATCAACAGTTTTTAAAGCATTCAAAACAGAGACGATAGAGTGAGTGTGTGTGTGTGTTTTTGATAATGTGGGCATGTGAAAATCTCTAGCTAAATTCGACAAACATTTCACTATACCCAACTGAAAGCACTTGTAATACTTACAGCAGAATACATTTTAGGGGTAATTAACACCCCAAACAACCCCCCTGAAACTGCGCCCTTGAACCAAGGCATGTGTACAGACTGAGTAGCCAGGGCATGTCGTCATACTGGGAGGACGTGCACAAGTCGACTTCGGAAGGAGTGTGAGTTAGGTCATGTGGACAGACTGTGAAGAGCTGGGGCACGTGGACAGACCGATGACCAGGGTCATAGGGACAGGCTCTGAGGAGTTGGGGTGTGAGGACAGACTGTGAGGAGTTGGGGGCAAGTTGACAATATGAGAACTGGGTCATGTGGCAGATTGTGTAACTTGGGGCATGTGAACCTACTGTGAGGAGCTGGAGGCATGTGAACATATTGACAAGCTGGGGTAGAAGTGTGAAGAGATGAGGCTAGTGGACAGATTGCGTGGTGTTGTACAGAGAGGTTTTGAGTGAGAGGATCGTGGGTATGTAGAGGCACACAGGCATGGTGAGGTAGCATGAGAAACATAGACAGGACAGGCAGTGTGGAGGAGGCTTGGGAGTGCCTCACACACACGAACAAAGAGACAGTACGGAGAGTTTTTCACTCCCAGAGTCCATGGTGACATCAGCCACCCAAGGAGAGCAGCATTCCCAGAGGTGATTTGCCTCTCAGCCTGCCTCTGGGGTGCCTTCACATTGCAATATGCTCTCGGGCTGCTAGGTGGGCTGACCTGTAACATGTAACACCTATAACTTTTTTGCAGCCAGTGCCAGGCGCCATGTCTTCAAAGAGAGACGTGGGCTTCTGAAAACCAGCAAGCCTTGACTCTAGATCAAAAACAAATATAATAGTTTATCATAAAGTCTGTGCTCCTCGGCCAAAACTCTGTGTGTGTCTGAGTGAGTCTGTGTGTGTATGTGTTTATGATGTATGAATGTATGTGCATAGATATGGGAATGTGTGTATGAGTGAATGCATGAGTGAATACGTGCATATGTATTTAGGGATGCATGCATATTATGCGTGTTAGAGGGTGTATAGATATACCAATATGTATGTTTATATCTGTGCATGTGTGCATGTACATATTTTATGTATGCCTGTGTGTGCATTAGGCATCTGTGTCTTTGTTTCAGTGTGGCACAGGTTGATTATGAACAGCTTCGGATCCAGTGACTGTAACACACATCACAGAGTTAGTGCAGGCCCTCAACTTACAGGTGCCTTAGCAATAAGAGACAATCATAACCTATTAAGCAGCTATAAATCAACAGAAAGAGTGTGATGTTAGCAATATATATGTGTACGCATGGCTGCACAAAGCACAGCCTACAATATCTACCAAAGGGTCTATTGGCTCAGCTATGGGCTGTATTTTTAACAGCATTGATTTTTGCAAGCACAAGGACAGAAATAAGTTTTCTTTAAAAAAAAAAAAAGTAAATTAGATGATTTTGAACAAATGTCCTGGCCTACGCTCATCTTCCACACAGCAGGAAGGTTACACTGCGAATGAGATATCATTTGTGGGTTTCTGTAATTATCAAAAACATACCTCCTCTCAAAAAGAAAAAGTTACTGGGCCAATGGAAAGTAAAATATAAAGAATAATGGGCACTGCATAAATACTGAAGGCATTGTGGACAGACCGGGGTTAAATATTTCAGAAGGTGAAAATTCTTTGCAAAAGGGCTACTGCAGTACGGGAATGCGGTGAGAGCCCTCAGCTCTGGGTTCGATTCCTGCAAATGCAGCAAGTACAGCAGGGAACAGATACAGGGGGGCACGCAACGTTCTCGTAAACTATCTAGATTTATATAGCGCAAAAATCTAGGCACTTTCAAAATTTGCTTTTAAAAATCCAGAAAACGATATAGATGCCTGGAGCAAGTTTAGAAGAAAGCAGCTTCATAAAAAAAAAAACAACGATCGTTCAGCGGTTTTGAAAGCTTTTTGTCAAACATTAAAAAGGAGGGAGGTGATAAAGCAAGGGTAAAAAAATGGTAAATAAGCCTAAGCGCTATGGATGGAGCAGCAGGCAGCGTGAGTGGGACAGGGGAAGAAGGAGTACCACCATCACATCAGGGGGCAGTGGGCACGGATTAGCTTTAATCAATATGTGCTCCGTCCCTGCGCCACAAAAATATCCGGAAATTAATTACATTTCACATACACTGGCTAATTACGGAGCTGGTGAAGAAGAGTGACTTGAAGACGAGAAATGGTAAGCATTCGGTCGGCTCCAAGCCCATTTCTATATACAAGAGTGTCTCACGCACGTGCTGGCGCATGCACACTCAGGCTCGACCCTAAAAAACAGACTGGATGTGATACTCAATAAAAGGAATTGCGGGGTGTACAAGTTCTGAATCTTATTTACTATTCGCTGTCCTGGTACAGAAAATGATTATGGAATCTCTGTGAGCATTTGTAGCCAAAGTGAAAAAGTCATTCTAGATTCAAAGAGCTGTAATTAGCAGAGATTATGGACTTGCTGCAGTGATCTAATTTTATTGCCCAGATTAGATCTTTCATTTGTCTAGTGACAGTCTATTAAATACTACCAGCGCCCTAGTATGATTACATTATACAATGTTCCGAAAAGGTTTTTTTATGGGGCATTAAAATCTGTTTTATATTGGTCTCCAATATCTGAATTGAAACCCAGTGGTTCCAATTCAGATTTTGGGTGGCAAAGCCCAATTCCATTGCTTGATAGTTGTTTTGGCTTTAAAGTGGTGCAGCTAAATGGCTCATTTCTTACAGGAAGTGAAAGAAATTAACCATCTTGTAATTGACAGGAAGAATGTGGAATTATTTATGCAGTTACAAATTGAATCCACACAGGATTTTGAATATGCCATACGGTAATAAAAAGAGGTGTGGGTAAGCTATGTAGATAGATGTGATCACTGTCATTTTAACTTAAGGTGGCAGCGATAGGAGTTTGCCTAACAAAATGCAATGTTCTGCCCACAATCCTAGAGTGTTAGGGGGTGTTAAGAGGGGGGAAATGTCCTTTACAATGCAGGGTTAATCATGCAATGCCTTCACCACACAGCTTTAACCACGCATGCATTTGCCACACATGTAGTTTTTGGTGTTGTTACCACGCATACCTTTAACACGCATGTGAAGTCCAGTTAAGCCAAATATATATGTGTGTGTGTGTATACATATATAAAGAGCATTATTTTTGCCAATATCTTTAGGGCCGTTTGCCAAATCTTCACGATAGTTTCAAAACTAATATGACACTCAGCTGAGCTTCAGTATTGAAAGTTTTGTCAAGCCGGGTATGAGAAAAAGGGGTGGTCCCAAAATGCATTTTTCCCATGTTCATTCCCATAGGGATTTACTACAGTCCGAAATCGCAGGATGGAATTACACCAAATTTGGCAGAACGTTAGCTCTTGGTCCAGAAAGTGTGCTTTTTGTGATTTGGTGTACATCCTTTCAGTAGTTTTAGAGATATTAAACAGAAATTAAATTTGCATATCTGGGAATGCGAACCCTCTGTGGATCCACCTTTGGTGAATCTGTGGCTCCAAGCGCCACAGCAAGATCCTGATTGGATGGCCACAACTTGACAGAAAAGTTGTGGTTGCCATTTTATTTATCAGGAACGGTCGCTGGGGCTGAAAAGTTGCATGTCTGATGAATGAAGGGGTGAGCTGAGAGGAGTCCTCACCCCTTGTGTGTGTTAAAAATGAGAGTTTAGCATGTATACGGGGCAGTAAAATGCCTCAAACATTGTTTTTGTCACTCGTGAGATCTGAGGAGCCGTCCCAGCCCCTGTGTAAATACGCGAACCATGCCGCGAAGTTACCTGGGGTGCCACGGTGAGTGTCTCAGATGATTTGCAGATTTGTGGAAAAAAACAACCAAATTGGGCTTCTTTACAGGGAACCTGGAAAGGGTTAAAGAAATGTTGACCATTTGGAAGTGGTATAAGAAAAAGGAAAGGAAAGAGTCCATGGTGAGGGGTAGCCATTTTACCTGCATTTCTACTGAGAGAGGAGGTGGCTTTTACAGGTATGTTAATGTTAGGTTGTAGCATATAAAAGTATATTTAGATAAACACTGTGAGTGTATGTAAGCTGAAAGAAAATGTGTACCTTGTAGACACTATACTACAAGAGAAAAAAGGGAGCTTAGATGAAAACATTAACTAAAAATACAGTGAGCAGGAAAGGAGAAAGAGAAATTGATATACTGAAAGTATAGTAATATTATGAAGCCAGTCTGAATGAATGTGTTTCAAATTAAATGTGGGTGCTTGCTTTTAGTATGTATTTTAATAGTATGTAATTTGCACACATTCACACTGTCAGGCAGACACCTACATATCCAGCTACTCTCCCACAAAAGCACTTATGTACCCACAACTCATATAGCCAGACAGTGACTCCACATCCATAAAACCATTCACACACCCGTTTACTCACCTATGCATCCTAGTTTGAGTACCAGTTTGCCCTTAGAGCCTGGGAGAACATGTGCAGATGCAATTTTTACCATAAGAAGAGTTTGAAGAAGACTACTTCAGCACTCTTGAAAAGGCAATACTTTTATTGTAGTTGAGCTCAGAATCAGGGCCTCAAAGGGTAGTGGGTTTGAGAAGGACAGAGAGGAGTGGGGAAATGAGTGAGTAAAGTCTCCAGAGAGAGTCTTCTCTATGGGAAGTACTGTTTACTTCCAAACCCAGTCCCCTGAGGACCTCAAGGACAGACAGTCAGAGTAGGAGTTGAGGCCACAGCTGACCCAGCTGGGTGCAGAGAAGAGAAAATGTGAGGGTAAGGGAACCTTGGAGGAGAAAAGGGTCTTGCTTGCTGGAGTGATAAGGAGGAGCACTTGAAGACTAAATACGTGTTAGAGTCTAGCAAAAATAATGTGGGCACTACTACTATATCTCCTGGAGGAGAAAGAGTTCATATATTCAGAGACATGCTGCCTGACTTTACGGAGAGGTTTGGTATATTCAGGCTATTTCTGCCATAAGTAGTAGCTGTAGTGGTGCAGAGGATCTCTTAGGAGGAGTGCAGCAGTGCTTTTTCATCTGATACAGTTCAATGGCATCCCTCATATTCTCTTTTGAATGTGATGGAAGGATACTGTAATGCTCATATAGTTCTTCAGATCTACTTCTACCCACTTTTTCAAACTGTCCAATTGAAGGCAACATTTCTTCCTTCATACAACTTCCATGTTAGAGAACATCTACGTTTTTATAGTACAAATTATTGTGTTTAAGATATGATGTAACTTTAATTACCTTATTTACATCAACTAGTTCCTGCCAGATTTGTGAGCACACCATTCACTAGAATAACAAGTGGTTCTTCCACATGTCTCTTCACCCACAGTTTCAATATTGAGTTTCATGTTTAAAGGAAAATACACATGCTCTTTCTGAAGCTCAGTGGATGATAGAGTTTGCTTCCCTCAGAAAGTAATGCAAGTGATCCCATGGCTATGCGGCACAACTTAGGGTTAGAAACCAAGCCAGTGGTCCTAAATTTCACAATATGTACTTAAGCTCAACATGAAGATAATCCCATTATTCATTCATACCAATATTTGCAGAGGTAAAGTAATTTGACAGTAGCACTGCCAGCACATGGGTGGGGGTCCCACCATATCAACTTATTCCTGGCAAATAATACAAATACTACTGCTATCCCATTTATACACAGGAGCAGGTCTATGCCTTCCTTGTACCTCTTCACCTATCTCTTCCTCTTCATTTCTAGGAACCATCTCTTCTTTTGGAATGAGACTACTGTCTGTTACTTCATAACATCGGCCAGTTGCTTAAAATTCATACACTAATTCATCACCTTCTCGTCTTACTGTCCCTCATTTATTGTATCAAATTCTGTATTATTCTATTTTTTAAGCATTCTTATTTGAAGTTTTTTAAATTGTAACAATTTTAACTTTTAACCTGACTAATTCCTGCTACGTTTCAACGTTTCAAATTTGTAGAGGTAAAGTAAATAGACAGCCGCAGTGCAAGCATATACATAAGTTCCTACATTAGTTAATCAAAAGTTCAAGTTTCAGTGAGTTTCTGTATTTGCAAACAGTTAAATAAGGTATGTTATGTTTGTTTGATAGTTGGATTAAACTGTATTCTAATATGTTAATAAAGTGTACTTGTAAAGTTAGAAATATATTTATCATTAATGTATTTTAAGGGTCATAAACACACCCATACAGATACTCACACACATATAGAGTCATTCACACAGGTACTGACATGCACACGCTGTCACACACCCACTCAAAAACCCATACATGCATTAACAGACCTATTTGCAAATGCAAAGATCTACTTACTTACATACATATAGTGTGCGGTTTTAGTTTTTTAATACAATTTTTATTCTTTTTTCACAACTGATCAGTAATCATTATTTCAACAGTACATTATTTGTGGTGTATGAGTGTACAACAGTAGAATGGGAAGTTGATGCACATTTTTATAGTGACAAACGTGGCATTTTGCATAGTGAGTAATCATCTCACTCAAATCTTCACAGTATGTTGGTATTATGATGACTGCAGCTGATGAAGGTTATCTCAACAGTGCTATAGAGGTGGAACATTCTTCTACACCTACTATCTCCTGCATTATTCAGTTGTACATCCTTTCATGATTTTTTTAAGTGCTTCCAATTGTGAATACTACTTGGCAGTGCTGCAGGGTAACTGTATGTAATTACACTTCAAATATTTAGCTGTAAACGTTTACCCTGAAAGGTATTGTAAATTGTTTCCAGACATCCCTTTCTTTTGTGGTTGCTGATGTGAAGATTATACCTGTATGTGTTTGAAGTGGTTGTACATAAATCTGTATTTGCAAATAGTTAAATACATTGTGTTATTTGTATTTGTTTATTTGTAGTGAGTGCAACGCACAGTGTTCCTTAATTGTAATGAGATAGTGTACAGTTTTTTTAACAATCTTTATGATTGTTTTTTTCCTCACTGTTCAATGATGACTGCTTAAAAATTACATTATTTGTGTGTATGAATAAAGAAGCTGAGAACAGCAAAAAAAGGGCAAATGAAATGCCTAGTTACATTAATGCATACCTTTACAGTATGACAACTGTCTACTTACTTCTTAGAGTTGTCTTTATACATTTCTGAAATTGTAAATTACTTTTAAAATTGTATTAATTATAAAACTAATTAATATTTCTGTTTTTTTTCTTGTTATGCTGATCAATGGTACCATCTATTGAGGTAATACCATTTACTGATTAATTCTTGCAGTATTGTTGCATAGCTTTAGATTTTGAGAATGCACACCTAAGGACAGATTGCTACAGTTACTAACACACCTATGCACACATCAGCACAGCAGCTCACATACCAAGCTAAACACAGATAGAGGTACTTACACACACAAGCTGAAACTGATACAGCCACTGGCACACCCAGGTACACATCAGTACAGCTACTGACACATCCAGTGAAACACGAATGCACGAAATAACACACCCATGTACACAGTGGCACACCAAGGGTCTTATTAATACAGACACTCACACCTCCGGGTATATAGCAATGCAGACACTGACACAACCGGCCAACATGTAATGCATCCAATAACACACCCAGACCCACACTGACATACACATGGAGAGAGTCAGAGACTTAGCAATGCAGAGATTGACACACCCAGGTATACAGCAATGAAGACACTGAAACACCCAGCCAAACACAAAGGAATCTAATAACACACCCAGGCACACGCTGATGCACAGAGTGAGACACCCAGAGACTTACTAATGCAGACACTGTCACACCCAGGCATAGATGCAGACACCAAGACACCCAGCCAAACACTAATGCATCCAATAAAACACTCAGGAAAACACAGATGAACACACTGACATGCCCAGGGACTTGCCAATGCAGACACACCCAGATAAACAGCAATGAAGACACTGACACACCCAGCCAAACACCAAGACATCTAATACAACACACGGGCACACACTGATGCACACACTGAGACACCCCTAATGCAGACACTGACACACCAATGCATACATCAATGCAGACACTGAGACACCCAGCCAAACACTAATGCACATAATAACACACCCAGACAAACACAGAAGAAGACACTGACTCACTTAGCTATACCGCAATGCAGACACTGACACATCCTGCCAAACAATAATGTATCCAGTAGTACACTGAGGCACACACTGACATATACAGGGACTTGCCAATGCTGACACTGACACACCCAGGCATACACTAATGCAGACACAACACATCCAGGCAAACACTAATGCATCCAATATGACACCGAGGCACACACTGACGCACACATTGACACACCCAGAGACTTACCAATGCAGACACTGATACACCCAGGCATACAGCAAATCAGACACTGACACAGCCACCCAAACACCAAAGCATCCACATAGACGACCAGGCACAGACTGACACACACAGAGACCTATCAATGCAGAAACTGTCACACCCTGCCATACAACAATGCATACACTGACAGAGTCAGCCAACAACTAATGCATCCAATAACACACCAAAGCACAGGCTAAAGACCACACTGATACACCCAGAGACTTACCAATGCAGACACTGACACACTTAGCCATACAGTAATGCAGACACTGACACAGCCGGCCACACACTAATGTATCCATAATACACTGAGGCACACACTGATGCACACACTGAGACACAGAGAGACTTACCAATGCAGATGTTGATACACTAAGCCATACAGCAAGGTAGACCCTGACACTGCCATCCAGACACCAGTGCATCCAATAACATACCCAGGCACACACTAAGACACCCAGAGACTTACCAGTGCAGTCACTGGCACACCTAGCCATACAATAATGCAGACACTGCACAGCCAGCCAAACACTAATGCATCCAATAACACACCCAGGCACAAACCGATGCATACACTGATATAACCAGTCTCATACTGATGCATATGCTAGCACACACAGGCACTAAATAATGCATACACTAACACACCCAGGCATACAATCATGCACACACTGACACACCCACTTTCACACCGATACAGTCAATGGCACATTAAAAACAGAGTTAGCTCTTTGCTTGAGTAGAGGGTGGTTCTAACAAGCAATGTTTTTCTAGAAGGGGTTTAGCGAGGTAGTAAAAAGGGTAAGAATGGGGAAATGCAAAGAAGCAAGTGCCTTCACCCTTTACCAAACATTATGTATTCACTTGAAGCAAACAAAAAAACAACAGCAATGCCTTTTCACTGAATCCAACAATGCACCCACAAGAGGCATTTTTACAGTGACAAGCATGCGAAATTTCATGCAGTGTGTAATGTTTGTAGATAGTACCACAGGAAACGCACGTATAGGTAGTTGCAGAGGTTTATTACTAACACCCCATCCATCAGCTCCATAAGGGTATCTGACTTCCAGGTACAAGCTGAGTTCTAGGTTCTATGTTCTATAGAACCCAGATCTCATGACACAGGAGAAGCGACATCACACATCTCCCTTTCAATAACAAGTTGAACAATAAATGCATTAAGAGGTACAGACAAAGTATTATCACATAA